>NC_057762.1:40607083-41980982 GCF_010389155.1 Erigeron canadensis
CATCTCGATCAGTGGAAACTCGCATCCGTGTCACTACAAAAAAACAGGCTTTCAGAGACTGAAAAATCAGTCTCCGATACACCATGATCAGTTACCAATGGTGTAACAAAGATGATTGCTAGTTACTAATCAGTTACAACCTCGTTACGAAAAGTAGGGTTATCAACTAAAAATCAATCCTTGTTGTATCGAACCAACAAGGACAAGAGATCAGTCTCCAAATAAAAATTCAGTCCTTATTTCTATAGACTGGTACCATGTTATTTCAGTCCCTAATGCATTTTATCAGTAAATGAAAGTCGTTGCAAATTGTGTTAGACCAGTTACTAATAATATTTAGGGACTGAAATTAGTCCATAAAACCTTGTTTTTAGTCCCTAATACCTTTGGTTTCTTTATAGATTACCATATCGAATCAGTCCCTAATAAAGGGATTTAAAGACTAATTAATAGTCCCGGAATCCAAAAATTTTCAGTCCTTAAGTTGCTAGTTTTGAAGACTAAAAATCAGTTTCAAGTGGTCACCTAATCAGTCTATGCTAGTAAGTTTTAAAAACTGATTAGTCCCAATAACAGCACTTTCAGTCTTTATTTTGCTTTTTTTAAAGACTGAAATTTAGTTTTAGATCAGTTCCTAATGATAGACTTTAAGACTGATTGTTAGTCACTAAATCTAGACGATTTCAGTCTTTGATCGGCTATTTTTAGTGACTAAAATTTAGTTTAATCAGTCCGCAAAAAAAAGACTTTAAAACTATTAATAGTCCCAGAATTGAGACGATTTTAGTCCTTAAATTGTTAGCTTTAGGGACTAAAAAGTAGTTTCTAATTTTCACCGAACCAGTTTCTAATAACGGCTCTACAAACTGATAATTAGTCACAAGAAATAGACTTTTAGTCTATGAATTGCCTCTTTTAAAGACTAAAATTTAGTCTTGAATCTGCATTGTATAAATGGTTTTTAAGACTAGTTTTAGTCCCAGAAAACAGATGAAATAGTGTCAATATATGTTAATCAATACAATAAACAAAAAATAATGTTAGATACTTCCGGCCCTCATTCAATATGCATACATATCTCTTGCAAGATTTATAAAACTCCAAACTATGAACGACAATAATATCAATATTATTTAAAGCATAGTAATCACCAATCGAAATAACATGAGTTTATATTCAATAGATTTAAAAATAAAACCAAATTCAATAAAAAAATTTCAGCATCCTATATATCACTATCGGTGAATTCATCATCATTACCATCAACTTCAAAGTCAGGAAATTTTTCTCTCATGAATTTTCCATTTTCTCATATTTACGTATATCCGTTCGTGTTCACTAACTTTTTTCTCAACTCTTCCATCTCAGCTAATTTTGTTCAGACATTGAGTCAGCTTGTTGCGATGATTCAGGTAACTCTTTCATCCAATAATCTTTTTCCCTCATCACAAGCCCAACACCCACCTCCCATCCTGATTGTATTGTCTTCTTCCGGCCACAGACATTTTTTATGGCTTGTCTCTCAATCTCGTGTTCCATAACAGTAATAAGAGTGCCTTCATCTTTTAGTTTATCAAGAGCCATCTGTTTATGCTTACAAATATTTCCTACCATCATGAAATGTATAGAGACAAGATTAAACCATAGTTGCACCCAATATCATTTTTAGTAAAAATGTTATAATCAAATGCTTTAAAAAAAAGATGCTTACATATTCATTACGTGCATCATCATTTAGCCATCCGTCTTCGTTCCCGTCCTTCGGTTTTTTATAATGCAACTCATAATACACCTTGAGCGGGCTAGGTGGCGTTTGGGTCTCCGTATTAGTCTGAAACCATGTCTTATTAATATAACTAATAAAGATAATATATTCAAGTTGGATTGTGAAACTAAACACCGATTGGTAATATGCACATATCAATTGTCCATTTATTATTTTAGAGCCTTGTTTAATCAGGAAAAATACAACAAACATGTGGTTTCTTTCACTCATATAACTATCTGGTTTCCTTCACCAACCCCGAATAATATAATAAAACCATATATAGATTTAATTAAAACGGTGTAGGGATGCTAGCTGGGTCGTCAGTAATACTTCTACCTATTCTGCTAGGAGCATGCTCTTTATGCAACAACAACACTCTTCTTTAAGCTTTTGTATATCAATAAACAAAACAATTATGAAAAACCACTCTCTTTTCATCTTTTTATTTCTGTGAATCTGCAGTTAGAAATATTGACCAACCAACTTTTTGTTTTGGTGAAATGCAATACAACTAATTATCACAATAACCAAACATATGAAATACAATTTTGTTGTACTTGCCTACTCCCACCCTACGACCATGAAGAATTCAAAAGGACACTTTTCTTTATCTCTTTATCATATTCGGCTATATATATAAAAATAAATAAATAACAAAAGGCCAATGAAATTCTTAACTCTTATTGCTTTGAGTGGCTACTGTTGAAAGAAACAAGTAAATTTCTCATTTTGCAAGAATTTTATCATATATATTTTTAGCATAGGACCCACAAGTCAACACAAGTACACAAGGACAGTTATATGTATACCTATAGTTTTCTTTTCATAAGAGACCAAAACAAATTGAACAAGATATATATTACCAACACAATAGAAGTTTCACATATCTGGCAGTTATACACGCTTAATAACAATTCTATATCCTACTAACTTTGAGCAAATTTCACAGATTTATCCTATTATATATATATATATATATATACTTCATCTGAAGAAAACAAATAGAAAATAGATTCTGCTTGCCTCTTTGTCAGCTAAAATTTCCGAGAGTCGGTTTTATGATTAATAATGTGCTTCATCTATCAGGTAACACATAATTAATTGGTTTAATTTACAAACAAATTGCTAAAAGTGTTTTATTTATAGACCAAAAAGTTGTACTACTCAAAGAAAAACCAAGCAGATAGATCAACTAAGTGACAATACTATAAGAACCAAATAATATCAGCATGCAAAAAACTAAACCTAAACCGGGCAATACAACAACTGAAATCAAGCATCAATCTTAGCTTCATTACATTAATGACAACTAATCTCTTCGCCCTTACAGACTAACCCCGGAAAAAAGGTACCAATATGAATTAATAGCAAAGTTCAAAAGACAACACAAACTATCAATACACTTTTTCATGTGGGCACAAACATGTACAATTTAAATGATAGTAAATTGGTTCAATGAAAAGTGTAAACTTTACCATTGAGTGTACAAGATTGGCTATCGAACGAGAGCCCCCCCTGCTTATATTAACTTTTTTTTGTCTGTTACCTTCCATCTTATCACTATAATTCTAGAAAATAAAAATTGAAAATGTATCATGGTTTGTAAAATGGAAAAAAACGTAAACGCATATGTATTTGATTTGTAAAATAAAGTTAGCACACATACCCGGTTTTTTCCAGCTCCCAATATTTGCACATGTGATTCCAGTTATCTAGACGACAACCAGGTTTTATTTTTGTTCTTGCCAATTCAGGATTTTTTATCCCTCCAACACTCTTCCAATGCTTACTCAATTCACCTCGGTAGCGTTTCCAATGTTCACGAAGTCGAGCATCCACATAGTCCATAAATTTTAAATCTTTTCGTAACAACTCAAACTTTCCCTGGATTTCATACATATCTTAGTAGTAGAACTGAATTGCAATGAGTAACAAAATTTAAAATTTTACATTGAAAGTGAAAATATACACAACTTACTTGTAATTTTTCATACATCAAAGTTTTGTGTTCTTGTGGAATTGAGTCCCATCTATGATACTCCATTGAACAAACATTGCGAATAATGATTCCACATTCAGTCGCAAATTTTGTTGCTGAGAGCCCAACGAAGGCCTTTGTGCCTTTAGCCATTTCCAAGGAAACTTTGGTACCATTAGGTAAACCTCCTAAAGTCTTTATTAACTTTTTGTTTGTATTTTGCTTGCGTTTATTGGGTTCCTTAATAGATTCTTCGGGAGGTTGACCAACAACTTCTTGTACATTAGGCTGAACAGATTCAGCCGGATCATTATTTGGTTCTTCAATAGGGACAGACTCCACATTGCTTGCTTCTCCAACCAATGGGTCTTCAGCAATAACAGTACGAGAAATAGGTGCTTCCCCAGAAACTAATTGAAATAGGCAAAGAGCAAAACTATAAGATGATAGATCCTTATAGAAATTTACATGTATAAAATAAAACTCGTGAATCCTATTATAATGTGGTGGACAAGTAAGATATACTAATTGCATGTTCCATCTATTTTCTTATGAACTGCATACATGATTCTGTAAATACAATGAATCAGAATTAATAATCAAAGATCGACTATAGTTCCTAACCTTATATAGCATGCAAGTTTAACTGAAACTATGAAAACCTAAGCAAATATGATGAAAATTAAACATTCCAGTTTCTAGGATTCGTCAAATAAAAAAAAAGAAACAGAAAAAGCTAATATTAAGATCAATAACAACAAAAACTTTAATTTTTTAAAAGACTACCCGTCCACCCATTAAGACTATGACGAAATTTTTTCTTTACTTCAATAACGTTCATGATGAAAAAGGATAACAAAACTTTAGGTAACATAAGATATTTCTTCAGGTAATGCAAGATATAACAAATGATGTCATTCTTAAAATCATATATTCATATTCATACTTTTTAAGATGAACAATCTGGAAATTTAACTCTTTGTCAATATGATTAAAGTTAGAAAAAACAAAAAAGAACTTTACCACTAGATGTAGTCTTTGACAAACGGGTATTGCGCTTACGAGCAGGTTTTTTTACTACTGGACTTTCATCAAGGATGGGGCAATCTGCTTGAGCTCTCTTTCTTGTAAGAGGCACAACCATCATAAGCACCATAAATATCCACATCGTGCTGTTTACAACTTAACAAGAAAAGATAATTAGCAAACAACAATGCATTTCGAGAATAGATTGAAAATATCTGCAACTAAACCCCTACTCACGGAGCAAAGGTATCATACTAAATAATCATAGTTTGATGTACAGATTCACCCTCTTAAGTTTCATTTTTAGTCTTATGTCGATTGACACTTAGATTCAATTTTAGTGAAAACATCAAATCATATATTGTTAGGTTCACAATTTTCGTGAGGTTGTGTATTCATAAAACATGTGCATCTAGCAAGGACATGTATTCTATTTTACAGTTAGAAGTAAAAGCCCACATTCTATCTAGTAACTAATATCATCATAGATTATGGAGACGTATTGTCGTAATACTTATTCTCCATAATTATAATTTCAATATGTCAATTATAAAAAAAATAATAATGTTAGAGTAATTATTTTACCCTTTGAATAGATGATTTAAGAGATTGGATCCATTAGACAATAATAATGACAAGTGATTCCAGCAACAAATAATTGTGAGTACCAATATTTTAGTAATTATAACTATGATCAAAACATGAGGAAATAAAAAAAAAATTCATGGGTATTTAATCTGCCGCCTAGCGGAAAAAAATAGCAACAATAAAGGTAGCAGCAAAGAATGATCATAAACTAAAATTGACAAACTAAGTAACTCACGAATTAAATACAATAAAATTGTTTCAAAAGTAAAGAAGAAACTACCGTAATCTTCAAATTATTTCTGAATCGTTGTTGGAAGAAAGATGGTTGAAGGATAAATTGTGGTGAATTAAAATAGCAAATCAAGGGTTTTTCTATGTGAATGACTGAGAATACGGAGGAAATCCCGAAATTCATGGATGCTAATTGATTGAGATCTTTCAATTTTTAGGATTCCCACTTGTTTTTCCCTCTCAAGATTTTAGGGTTCCCTCTCATTTTTTCAGACTTTGTATTCGTGGAAAAGAAAAGGGATACGGCTCTTGTAGTCTTGTTTGATATACTATTTGAACTTTGAAGAGAGTGTTTATGTGAATCAATATATCATATGATAGCTAACAAGTAATAATAATATAATAATTATAATTATAAAAGTAAACTATAGGTGATCTGATGAAATAATAGATGTTTTATATTAAATTTAGAGTAATATTATCTTCTATCACTGTATTATATTTACTTCCTACTTTATTACTTTCTAGTGAAATGTTCATTTAAAAAATAAATTTTCTATGAAAACTAAAAAACTGGTCAAAACACATTGTGATCTGAATTTAACACAATGTGTTTTAATTGAGTTTTTATAAAACACAATGTGTTTTTATTTTGTAATCTAAAATACGTTGTGTTAAGTTTAAATCACATTGTGTTTTTGAGAGCGTTATAAATCAGAAAATTATTAAAACACACTGTGATATGAACTTAACACAATGTGTTTTTGAAAAACATATTAAAAACACATTGTTTTAAATTCAGATCACAGTGTGTTTGACAGTTTTCTAGTTTTCACGAAAATTTCAGTTTTCAAATGATCAAAACCCATATATCATTATATTTATATACTTTTTAATTTAATACTACTATATAATTAAAAGGAAAAGTATCTGGGTGTGTATGTAACTTGTGACCAGTTACTATTGTATGAAAGAAACTTTAGTTGGGTTATAATAACAAAATAAATAATGAGATATATATATATATATTAAATCTAAAGATTATTATTAGATTACAATTAGGTAATTATGAATTATAATTTTTTATTAGTTACACTAAAGTGATACATGTCGTGCAAGGAATGTGTCAAGTATCGATCAAAAAATTTTTTATATTAAATCAAAAGATTAGTAAGTATTTGATTAAAATTAAGTAATTATGAATTAAGATTCTTTTTTAATTACAACAAAAGTGACACATATAACGCAAGGAATACACTAAGTGTCGATAAACAAAATAAACAAAAAAAAAATAATCTTTTATTATACTAAAACACAGTTGCTCTAATAACTTATCGACCAATCATAGTTCTCGATTTCTTAATGTTGACTTTTGTTTTCAATTTTGACTTTAATTTACACTTTTTTTGTTTTCGATCACAAATTTACACTTTTTACCCAATAATTTCGATATAATAAATAAATAATAATATCTAATATATATCCGATAGAATAATAGCTAATATTTATCGAATAAAATAATAACTAATATATATCCAATAATATGTTCTATCATATATATATATAATAAATTAATTTAATGTAAATATATCAAGATCTTAATAGTAATTGAATAATTGTAATATTTTAATATTAATAGAGACAGATCAACTTATGACTTGTTAACCAATTATATCGCTTAGTTTCATCAAATTAACTCTCGATGATGTCACCATTTAGTTTTTTACATAATTTTATTTAATTAACAAAAAAAAATAACTAAAATAATTATTTTACAATGTTATTAAAATTGGTTTCTATCTACAAAGTCCAGCTTTCACACAAGAATAATTGTACATTGCAGTATCTCGAGTTAAGTCGAGAAGGGGCTTTAAGGTGTTAATATGTGACAAAGATGAGAAGAGAAAAGATATTACAATAATTTCGTCTATAAAAAAGTCTTTCAACTACCGAATGAGGGTATATGCGTACAATATTATTTTTTTACATTAGTTTTCTTTCTATCAGCTTAATATTCTTGACATTTGAATTAAACACATAATATCTACATATATCTTCAACTTTGAACTTATAATTTTTTATGAGTTACATGTATTAATATCTATTTTTAATAATGCCGTAAGTCTCGTGTCCAGTGTTGGACACGGGTCTAAAATCTAGTATTATATTATATCATACCTATACTTATAATGATAATGATAATAGCAACATTAATAATAATCTAATAATATTGTATGAGAGACTTATGAAATAAACTAAACCTCAACCATATGCATCTTTTTCCAATCATACCAAACCCCTCTTTTTCCCCTATTTCCCTTCTACCCGAAAAAAAAAAACCACTTGCATCAGTTCTGAATCTCGATGATCTTCATTAACAGCTCACACAGACATGCACTGAAATTGAAAGTTCGTAAGTTTTAGCGTTTCTAATCTCTATTTTAGTTCCCAATCTGTATTATACTCATTCACATCAGTTCCTAATCTTAGTATTACTGTTCTGGATCAATATCTATTGTTACATCATTAGGCTTAATGACCATTAAACCAATTAGATAGACCAGTTTGCGTTGGAGAATTTGACTAATTTTTTTTAAATTTTCTTGTGTTAATGCCCAATCAAAGATTTTATTATTTTGCTTTATCCTTTTCTTTGCTGAAACTCTTTACTATAAAGCTAACTCTTGATGAAATGGGTAAATATATGATACAAATGTTTCCTTGTACGACTCCTTATATATATATATATATATAAACTGTCTTTATTACCAACAACAAAAGTCGAACAATGTCAGTTAATTAAAAAACAGTCATATGACAAACCGGGTTCCGGGCTCGGGATACCAGCTTAGAATGGAAATGAGCTTCGTTCAGCATGTTACTATAGTGTATGTTATAAAATTATGCCTAACCTGCTGTTAATTTGGTTTAAAAAAAACAAACAGCCTAATAGAGCTTGCTGCTCTATTTCATGAATTTGTATACTTGAATCATCATTGATAGATAGTAATATGATAGAATGATTAGTAAAAGATAAGGAATAGCTAAAGGTTCTTAAATTGTTATGTATATATTTTATATTTCAAGCTTTGATGAAATATATGTAGTTATATATCTTAAAATTGCATCTTCTTTTGGTTAACCAGGATTCACAATGAATTTGGACAAGAGCTGGACTAAAATCACTAATAAGTTTGATCGAAGGTTCATCAATGGAGCAATGGATTTTGCGGAATTGGGTAAAAGATACGTTGATAGTCAAGGCAATATTCATTGTCCATGTAAAGAGTGTGTAAATGCAAGAACACATGAACCTTCAGTTGTTGCTACTCATATAATTCATAAAGGTTTTGATCCAACATACGACGTATGGCTATATCATGGTGAACATCTGCCTGGTTATGAATCAGATGGATCAGACAGTGAGTATGAACAAACTGAAAGTGAATCAGATGATGACGGTGAAAGAGAGTTACTTGATGATGCGTTTCCAACAGGCAGCGAAAACATAGCAGAAAACATCAGGGAACATGCTGAACAACAGCACAATCCAAATGTAGAAAAGTTATTTGTTGATATGGAGAAGCCTCTATACCTGGAATGTGATGAGTTTTCTGTATTGGGCTTCTTACTGGAGCTGATGAATGTAAAGAACATGTAAAATGACTAATGTGGCGATGGATATGATTTTGGATTTGTTTAGCCGAGCTTTCAAGGAGGCAAACTTTCCAAAAACTCATTATCAAGCCAAAAAGTATCTACGTACTCTTGGACTAGGATACCAATCTATCCATGCTTGTAAATATGATTGTGCATTGTTTTAGGAAGAGAATAAAGATTTAGAAAATTGTCCACGTTGCAAAACTAGTCGTTATGAAGAAAAGAGTAACGGGAAGAAGAAACCGGTAAAAGTCTTGCGTTACTTTCCTATCACAAGTAGACTGAAGCGTTTATACGCATCAAGGCACACTTCTAAGGATATGTTGTGGCACCATCAAAACAGAACCAAAGAGGAGGGGGTTCTTAGGCATCCGGCAGACGGAAAGGCATGGAAACACTTTGATACATTGTTTTCTGATTTTGCAAATGATCCTAGAAATGTTCGTTTAGGGCTTGCAAGTGATGGTTTTAATCCTTTCGGGGCAATGAGTCTTTCGTATAGTATGTGGCCTGTGGTGATCATACCATACAATATGCCTCCTTGGAAGTCTATGGTAGATTCTTCATTTATGCTAACATTGTTAATTCCAGGGCGCGATACACCGGGAAAGAATATTGATGTATTTTTGCGTCCACTCATTGATGAGTTGAAACTTTTATGGGATAAGGGTGTTGAAACATATGATTGTGAATCAAAACAGACATTCAACATGCATGCTGCACTTCTATGGACAATCAATGATTTTCCTGCGTATGGTTACTTGTCTGGATGGACCACAAGTGGATACAAGGCATGTCCAACATGTAACAATGATGCCTGCAGTATAGGTATACGGGATAAAATAGCATACGTGGGTCATAGGCGATTTCTTCCAACCAGTCACTCATGGAGGAAATCACGAGACTTTAATGGGAAGAGAGAGACTAGGGATGCACCTAAACCTATCAGCGGAGATTATTGCTTACGACAGTTGGAACGTATGAATATACATCAACATGGTAAACATCCTGCTCTTGCAGGAACTAAAAGAAAACGGAACAGCGAGGATCCAAATTGGTCAAAGAAAAGTATCTTCTTTGAACTCCCTTATTGGCCTAAGTTGCTAATCCGTCACAACATTGATGTGATGCATGTTGAAAAGAATGTGTGTGAGAACGTGTTAGGAACCCTATTAGACATAGATGGAAAAACGAAAGACACAAACAAAGCTCGAATGGATTTGGAAGATATGAATATACGAAAAGAGCTTCACTTAGTAAAAAATAATGATCGCCTGCTTAAACCCCATGCTTCGTATGTTTTAACTCGGGAGGAGAGAAAACATTTTTGTAATCTAGTTAAGTCTGTGCGTTTTCCAGATGGATTTGCAGGAAATTTAGAAAAAAATGTGATTGTTGATCAAGGAAAGATACATGGACTTAAATCACATGATTGTCACATTTTACTACAACGCATAATTCCTATTGCAATTCGTCCTTTTATGACAAAATAGATTCGGGATGCATTAACAGAGTTGTCTTGGTTTTTTAAGAAACTTACTGAAGCGACATTGTATGTGTCAGAGTTGGAAGCGTTTCAGAAAGAGATAGTTATCATTTTATGCAAGCTTGAAAGAATATTTCCTCCATCTTTTTTTACAGTTATGGTGCACTTGTGTGTGCATCTTCCTCAAGAGGCAATTTTAGGAGGACCCGTGCAATCAAGGTGGATGTATCCAATCGAAAGATACCTTGGCCATTTAAAGAAATATGTAAGGAATAAAGCTAAACCCGAAGGGTCGATAGCAGAAGGTTACGTTGTTGAAGAAGCTATGACATTTTGTTCACAATATTTAAGAGGTGTTGAATCAAAGTTTTACAAACGTGGCAAGCATGATGACAAAACAAATAAAGACCGTAAAAGCTTTAAATTGGATATTTTTAGATTAAATGGCCGGGGTGTTGGGAAGAAAGAAGTTTGTGTCCTTCCTGGTGATCTTTTGAAAAAAGCAATGTGGTTTGTTTACAACAATTGTGAAGAAATTCAACCGTACTTGGAGTAAGTTTTTTTCTAATCATTTGTTGTTGATAGTTGGTGTTAAATTTTAGATGTCAATAAATTTATAGTTTATATTCATTTGGCAGAGAACACTTACATTCATTACAAAGTCAACATCCTGAATTGTCAGATTTTTCCAAGATGCAACAAGCGACATTCCCGGATTGGTTTGCAAAACGGGTACCAATGACACTCGATTTTAATTCACTAACTTTGTGATATTGTATAGCAATACACTAATATTAGATTTTAACGTAAATTAAATTTGCTTGTTAACATGTGTTAGCATTTTATTGTTCTTTACCTATTATAGTTTACATTCTGATCATATACAAACTTACTTACTTTCACCATGATACAAATTTGATATCAGGATAACGAGGTGTATTCTCTAGATCCATCCCAAATTAATGAGGAGTTATATGCGGTGTCTTGCCTTCCGGATCATCGAGTGTCAATTTACAAGGGATACATCGTGAACGGAGTTAAATATATAGTTAAGTCAACAGATGACTGCAGGCGAACACAAAATTGTGGAGTTTCTGTCCAAGGAGTTCATAATGATGTTGAAGACGACTATTATGGATATATTGACGAGGTAATTGAATTGTCATTTATAAAAGATTATCATGTTATATTATTCAAATGCACATGGTTTGACACTAACCGTCAAAGAAAGCACGTGGTATATGAACCTCACTTCATAAGCATAGACACGTCCCGACATGCTTATAAGGAAGATCCTTTCATTTTAGCAAATCAAGCCAAACAAGTATTTTATATCAATGATTCACTCAAACCAAATTCACAATGGAAAGTGATTGAAAGGATCAACCATAGACACTTATGGGATATTCCAGAAGACAATAATGAAGACAATTTGTTAGAAGATGTCAGCCTTATTCGTAAAGATATTGCAGCAGAACTGGTTCAAAATGTTGACGTTGGGCGTTTTCATGATACTCCTAATGATTTTATCAATGACGAGACAGATGATTCTGATCACAATATGGAAGATTTTGATTCAGATTTAAATCTAGATGATTTAGACAAGTGTGAGTTAGACAATAATATCTCGAATCCTGCTATTGAAAGTGATGAGTCAGACGGTGATGATTAGGTAACCTTATTAAGACAAATGGTAATTCATTTTTTTGGATAACTACTGTTCTTATTCTTGTGGTAACATACTATTTAACTTAACCTTTTCAGCTAGTAAGGGTTCAGGAAGTCAAACCAAGCTAAAGTTAGAGCTCGTTGTGATTCTGAAGTGAGAGAATTTGCAAACAACATCAAAGTTTAGCCATCAATATGTTTTGGAGACTGACTGCAACAGGTTCCAACATTTATAGTGAATTTCTTTTCGTTTTTTTTTTTATCAAAGATTAGGATATTTTTCGTTTCAAATAACGACTTAATCAAGTCGTCCCAACTGCCTAGATACTTGATGTTTTGCATTTACAAGTATTTTCTTGGCCATGAATGCAAAAAGCACATTATTTCACTTTTAGTATATTTGTACATAAACGTTAGGAGGTTTTATGCATAATCAAAACCTCTGAGCGACTTTTGACCGTTTTGTAGTGGATTATTTTTAAATTATGTGTTTGACCCCGAATAACCTATAGTTACTCGTCCATAAGTAGGTAAACTAAAAATGGGGTACAAAAACTATTTTGCTACTCATTAGATCAATTGATCGATAAGTTCGCTTTGGAGTTACATGGAGCATCTTAGTTAATGTAAAACCCCATGGTTTGGGGTTGAGTTCAATGTCCGAATCCTGCTTAAGAAATACTCAGACTTCAAAGTCCGAAGATCTGATTCTATAGAGTGGTCATATTGTTAAAGTCAGTATTTATTTGTAGCCGTTGGTACATAAATTTGTTACATAAAGGCTTACATAAGGGTGTGGAGTTATTTTTTCAACATGTTGCCAATTTTGAATTTAAACTAGCTGTTGTTAATCATTTGGATGTCAATAATGGTACTCTTGCAAAAATTGAAGTTGTCTTGCAAAGTTAAGAGAAGGATAAAAATTGAAGTTAACTACTTAACTTGCAAGCTTAAGAGAATGATAAAACTAGCTTTAGTTACGGGGTTCTTTTTGTTATATGTTTTTGATTGCAGAACCTCCATTAAATATACTAAAAAAAAAGCTGAGAGAAGTATTAAGAAAAGAGTCATTAAATGAACGATTTATTTTATAAATATAGTTTACTCACCCCTGTTTATTGCAGTTCGGCAAAAGATCTAGTATATCACATAAGATCTTTTGATTTTCATGGTGGTGTACAGTGGACTTGTTGATTTCTATGGGGGTCTTCCAATCCTGTAGATTTCTATGAGGTTGAGGAAGAAAGACAGCTCAAATTCAATAAACTGTAGAGATTTGTTACTTTTTCTGCTTAATACTTTGTATGTTAAGAGCTTTCTTTTTCACTCCTATACTTTATTTAAATCATGTTAAATATAGCATTATTATTATATATAAATAAGAAAAATTTAATAACTTTCTGGTTATATACATAAGATCTTTTGATTTCGATGGTGATGTAGTGGACATGTTGCTTTATGACTCTTTACATAAGATAAATATGTGTATAAGTCTGTTGGCTTTGAGTTGTCTAAAATGGGAGGATCAAATTGATGGGGAGGCAAGTGCAGATTACAATGTGTCAAGCACTAATGTCTTAATCTTATGTATAGGTTAAAAATCGGTTTATTTGGTTGATTGAGTTTAAATACTCTTCACATCAGACTAATAACATATACTTTAAATCGTTTCATGGAAGTCTCAAAAATGTGGCATGGTATGTGATGTTAATGGACATATAGTTAATTGTCAAGGATTTATTATTAGTTTTTTTTATTTATCTATATTTGTATATTGATATATTTTTTACAACTGGACGGTACATTAAGCCCCTACCGTTTTGGTTTTATCAACGATCCCTTGTGTCATCATACCGTCTTTCTTTTATTAACGATTTTGTGCGTTGTGGCGATTGAATTTATATTCTTTTTTAGCAAAATACCATGACGAAAATATCATAATATTCTTATTCCCAAAAACATGGTCACCGTCGGATAACCAAAACTTGGAAACCTTGTAATTTTTAAAAATCCATCCCTTTCAAGCATTCTTCTTTCTTTTTGACAAATATAATCGCAAGTAAAAAAAAAATTAAAGAATCAAAAGGTAAAAAAAAATAAAATTCAAAAACTACTAAAAAATGTTAGAAAGAAATTTTAAAAATCAAACCAAAATACAAAACTAAAAAAAATAAAAAATTCAAAGAAAGCTAGTCTTATATAAAAAATAAAAATAAAAAAATTAAAAGGAGGGCATCAGTTTTGAACAAATGACATCTTGGTGTGAAAGACAATATATTTTTGTGCAAATATTTTTGTAACTAAATTTTAGTCTTAGATATATTGGCATATATCAAGGATTTACGGTCACCAATAAATATCCTCAAAATCTCTTTATTGTGGAGATTTTTGTAACTGAAATTTAGTCTTATATATGTTATGTGTATTATGGGTTTAGTAGGGACTAAAACTCAGTGAGAAAAATATTATCATCTAAAATCTTTTATTGTGCAAATATTTTTGTAACTAAAATTTAGTCCTAAATTGTAGCCACGCATTAGGTGCTTAGTTGGGACTGAAAATTAGTCACTAACAAATTCCCTTCTAACACATTTTATTGCGCAAATATTTTTGTAACTGAAATTTAGTCTTAAATATATTGCTTATTCATTACAGGTTTAATTGGAAGTGAAATTCAGTTACTAATACATTTCCCTCTAAAACTTATTATTGGGCAAACATTTTAGTAACTGAAGTTTAGTCTTAAATACGTTTCCCATTTATTATGGTTTTAGTTGGGACTGAATTTCAGTCACAAAGTAAATTCCCTCCAAATATTTTTATCAAGCAAAGATATTTGTAACTGAAATTTAGTATCAGTTATGGTGTCGATGAATCAGAGACTGATTTTTAGTCGCAACAATCAGTCAATGTAATATCAGTCCTTAATAGTATTAGTAACTGATTTTTCAGTAACCGATACTATGTATTCGAGACTGATATATCAGTCCCTAAAATTTCAGTCCTAGAAGGTCACTTTTTTTGTAGTGTGTAACCCTTTACAACGAGCTCCTCCTCACCAGATCCATATATTAAGAACATATCTTTAGTATTTCTAAGATATTTCAATATATTCTTGACAGCCATCCAATGACTATCTCCTGGATTTTGCTGGTATCTACTTGTCATGCTCAAAGCGCATGACACGTCCGGTCTCGTGCATATCATAGCATACATGATGGATCCTATAGCAGATGCATATGGGATTCCATTCATTTTCTCTTGCTCAACTTTTGAGCTAGGAGATTGAGAAGTGCTCAATATAGTTCCTCTTTGAATAGGTACTAAACCTTTCTTAGAGTTTTCCATCTTGAACCTTTTCAAGATTTTATCTATGTATGCACTTTGATTCAAACCTATTAAGCGCCTTGATCTATCCCTATAGATCCTTATTCCCAAAATATAGGCGGCTTCACCAAGATCCTTAATGGAAAAGCAACTTCCAAGCCAGGCTTTTACACCTTCCAAGGTTGGAATATCATTTCCAAATAGAAGAATGTCATCGACATATAATACTAGAAAGGTAATGATGCTCCCACTGGCCTTCTTATACACACAAGCTTCATCAGCGTTTTTGATGAAGCCAAATTTCTTGACTTCTTCATCAAAACGACGATTCCAGCTTCTTGATGCTTGTTTCAATCCATAGATTGATTTCTTTAACTTGCATACTTTATTAGGATGTTTAGGATCGACAAAACCTTCAGGCTGATCCATATAGACATCTTCCTCAAGATATCCATTTAGAAAAGCGGTTTTGACATCCATTTGCCATATCTCATAGTCATAATGAGCGGCTATGGCAAATAATATCCTAATAGACTTTAGCATTGCCACGGGCGAAAAAGTTTCATCATAGTCGACCCCTCGAGTTTGAGTGAAACCTTTTGCTACAAGTCTAGCTTTATAAGTAAGCAAGTTTCCATGCATATCGTGTTTCAATTTGAACACCCATTTACTTCCAACTACTTTGGAATTTGGTGGTTCATTAACTAATTCCCAAACTTGGTTATCATACATGGATTGCATCTCAGCGTTCATGGCTTCTAACCATTTGTCCGAATCCGATTTGGACATTGCATCATGGTAGGTGGTAGGTTCATCAGAAACCATCATATAGCATTCATCCATAAGAAATCCATATCTTTCAGGTGGATAAGAAGCTCTACCAGATCTGCGAACGTTTTGTGTGCCTTGATCAACTCCTTGATCATCTTCAACATATTTTTGTTGAAAGCTAGTGTCACCCAAGTGTGTATCTGTCAGTGGTTCTTGATCTTCTTCAAGTTCCACTGTTCTAGAACTAGTTCCTTCCATAAGGAATTTAGTCTCCAAGAACTCAGCCTTTCGAGCAACAAATACATTTTGCTCATTAGGATCGTAGAAATAATATCCCAAATCATCTTTAGGATATCCTACAAAGATACATTTAGTGGATCGGGGTTCTAATTTGCTTGAGGTATCATGTCTTACATAAGCCTCACAACCCCATACTTTTAAATATGACAAAGATGGAACTCTTCCATGCCATATTTCAAAAGGTGTTCTCTCCACTTTCTTGGTTGGAGCCATATTTAAAATTCGGGCAGCAGAGATTATGGCATAACCCCAAAATGACAGAGGTAGTGAGCTTTTGCTCATCATAGAACGAACCATATCTAATAGGGTTCGATTCCTCCTTTCAGACACACCATTATGTTGTGGTGTTCCAGGGGGAGTTAGTTGTGAGATTATCCCACAACTTCTAAGATGATATTGAAAAGCATCACTTAGGTATTCACCTCCTCTATCAGAACGAAGAATTTTTATTGTCTTGCTGAGTTGGTTTTCTACTTCATTCTTGAAAATTTTGAACACTTCAAAAGTTTCACTCTTGTGTTTTAATAAGTACACATAACCGTAACGACTATAGTCATCGGTGAATGTAATGAAGTATCTTTCACCATTCCTAGTCATTGGCTTAAAAGGACCACATACATCCGAATGTATGATACCTAATAAATCTTTTGCCCTTTCATTAGTGCCATTGAAAGGTGCCTTAGTCATCTTGCCTTGTAGACAAGATTCACATACATCAAATGAATCATTTGATTTTGTTTTCAAAAGACCATTCTTTTGAAGTGTTAGTACGCGATTCTTATTTATATGGCCAAGACGACAATGCCAAATATAGGTTTCACTTAAATCTAATTTAAGTTTCTTGGTGGTAGCTTGGTACATTGAGTTGTCATATGTTGTGCTTTCATGAACCAATTCATAAATACCATTTCTAGGCATGGCTTTAAAATAAAATACATCATTCATAGAAATATGGATATCATTGTTAACAAATTTAAAATCATATCCAACATGTCTTAAACGGGAAACTGAAATAATGTTCCTAGTTAAACTAGGTGCATACAAAACATTGTTCAATACAATTTCCAAACCATTTGGTAGTTTCAAAAGATAGTCTCCTTGGGCTTCAACTTGTACTTTCGCACCATTGCCCATAAAGAGACTAATGTCCCCCTTCTTGATGTTCCTTTTTCTTATGAACCCCTGTAACATATTACAAATATGAGTTCCACATCCGGTATCCAATACCCATATGTAAGAAAAAACAGTATTAAGCTCAATATATATCATAAATATTGTACCTGAGGTTTGCCCTGCATCCCTCTTAGCTTTCAACTCTTTGAGATAGGTTGGACAATTACGCTTCCAATGTCCTACCTCCCCACACTCAAAGCATGGGTCATTGACAGCAACCTTTTGCTTCTTCGTTTTTGGAGTATCCATTTTTGCCTTTCCTGTTCCTCTGTTGTTCCTTTTGTTGTTTCCCTTTCCTTTAGCAACATTTGCCTTTGGTCCGGGGTTGGCCCTTTTCTTTCCGCCTTCATTGATCATGTGAACGGGTTGAACCTTTCCTCCCATGCTAGCCTCGGCCGTTTTGAGCATCCCATGGAGCTCGGAAACGGTTTTGTCCCATCCGTTCATGTTATAATTTAACACGAAGGTCTCAAATCTCTTAGATAAGGAGTTGAGGATCAAATCCGTAGCCAACTCGGTTGAAACGGGACAATTTAGCCTTTCGAGGCGATCAATGTAGCTTTTCATTTTAAGAACATAAGTTGAGACGGGTTGAGAATCATCCATATGACATGCATGAAGCGCTCGAACCGTTTCGAAGCGTTCAACCCTTGCCTTTTGTTGGAACATTTCCTTGAGTTGGGTAATCATGTCGTATGCCCCATGGTGCTCGAACTCCTTTTGGAGTTCGGGAGTCATACTCGCCAACATTATGCAACTAACTTGCACGGAGTCATCGACATATTTAACCCAATCATTGTAGGCATCAACATTTGTTTCTTCGGGCTCATCGGGAATAGGATCGTCTAGTATATAGGATTTCTTTTCATGCTTGAGAACAATTCTCAAGTTACGAAACCAATCCACAAAGTTGTTTTGGTTAAGACGCTCCTTTTCAAGGATGGATCTTAGTGAAAAATTATGGACGTTTGGGTTGGGGTTGATTGGATTGTTAGCGGCCATCTACAAGATTAACAAAGTCTTTATTAGTATTTTCGATATCAAATATAAATTTTAATTGTTAATACCCTTTTATGTCTCATGGACAATTAATAATTAAAATCTAGAATCCAATGTTATATTTAAATGATGGTTAGGTGACCTTTATCCCATTATTTAAATTAACAAGGTAGTCAACGTTTGACAATTGTAACATTTTACAATTTCTAGTGGTATGGGATCGGTTTTAACATCTTATGTTAAGTCGGCATGTTTAATCCCATCAACGCCTTTGGTTACCATGCTTCGGTGACCCTAATCACATGGCTTCCAAGTCAAGTTATCTCACTTATACACACATGTAAATTTATCTATACAAATGGTTAGGTGACCTTTATCCCACAAGTATAATGAATTTACCTTAACTTATAAGTTCCCTCAAGGTAGTTAGGTGACCTTTATCCTACAAAGAGTTCCCAAATAATTAAGTGTTGTATAAAAGATGGCGTTTTAACTTGTTTTTAAAGGGTCGTTTGAGTTTTTATATTCTAGTTAAAACTTTGTATCATGATGATAATTTTGAAATCCATATTTCAAAGTTCTTTTATAAAATCCATTTTTATAATTGTAGCCATTAACTTTTAATAAAAACCATTTTATTTTACCAAGTTAATGTCAATTTTAAAACCAATTTTTAAACTTTTATGTATGTCATTTAGTTTGTAGTTTTGAACATCCACATGACAATATTATCAAACAACCACACAAACATGACAAACATAATAATAAGTGCACAACATTAGCCAACTAATTTGACCACACTTGTTAGCCGAAACAAGTGTGTCAAAAGGTCCCAACCTAAGGGACAAAGTGACACAAAATTTATGTCAATGAACTCCCACTTGATCTTGCATCCAAATGCTTCAAGTAATCTTTTGTGATGTGATTTGAATGTCTTTCTTCACTCTTCCTTTTGGCCTCCAAAACAGCCCCTAAACTCTTTAAAGCCTTCTTGGAGATTACATTTACAAGAAAAAATGCAACTAGTCTACTTATTACATTCCAAATGAAATAAATAAAATTACATAACCAAATGAATGAAGAAAATCCTATTTAACTATTACAACCATTGAATAATTAAATAAAATACAAACACATCCACATATCACAAACAATCACAAGGTCTTTTGGCTAAGTTGTGACACTATAATACACAAACAAAAATCAACTTTTGATGCATACATCCATATAACCGGCTCTGATACCATTGTTGGGTCTTTTGGGTTTTATCAAAGTCATATTTTCCTTATAAACATGAAAAACGCAGCGGAAGAAATGAACCTTTCATTATGTTATATGTAGTTAAAATCAAATTTTAACATATAAAAGAAAACCCCAAACAATAAGGATCCATGTATATGAATGTTATACAATCAAAATAACAACCATAGGGTGTTTAGAAGACTACCTTCTTCCAAGCTTATGAGAAGGTTGATATGAAGAAGATGATGTTCCTAGAAAGGCCAAGTCTTCAAGATAGAAGTACCTCAAGCTTGCATACCCCAAGTCTCCAACAAACACCCAAATATGCTAGGATTTAGACTTAAAAAAACTTTCTCCTTTTGCCTTGTTTGTGCCAAAATCAAGAGAAGAAAAAGAGAGAGTTTTTGCACTTGAGAGTTGAGAGAACACTATAGCAAATGCATGTAACAATTGTGTGTTTCCAATGTAGCTAGTGGGTTATGTAAAACAAGCAAATGCATGTGCATTTTTGGGTGGGGTTGGCTGGCCACAAGGTGAGACCACATGGGTCTCACCAACTCAAAATCCACTTGCATTTTCCTTTTATACAATATATATAAATGTATTATAACATGTTATATACCTTATGTAACATATTATATATTATACATAACACACATAAGTGTTTATTTTGCCAAATAAACACATTCACATATTTCTCAAAATAAATTATCCATATAATTTACTTATATTTCTCAAGTGCATTTATTTAGAAACCCATTTCCTAAATGCTTCAAGTATTGATATTTATTTAAAGATCATATCATATAAATACATATCATAAGTGTTTGTCTAACTTGTTATTGGGTATGACCTGACTTGGATCATCACATACTAGCCACGTCAATTTAATATGTGTCTTGGGCATCCGAAATTCCAACAATATTTGGATATATATATGTGTGAAGGGAGCGATGGATTGGAAGTAGAACATATGATATTTTGCACAATATTAAGCTTCTATTTATAGGAAGGAAGGAAGGCATTCGTATGTGAATATGTGATATTACTAGGGAGTATTTCGCCTGACAATAATAATGATATGTGACGACGGTCAAATTCTCGGTGATTTTAGACATTTCGGAAGTTTGACATTATTTTCTACAATCACGTGCATTAAGTGTTTGAATTTGAAAGATGAAACATAATTTTTAACAAGTTGATCTTTTGGGATCTATAATTAAAGTACCTGATGGATTTTTTGTTCACAATTAATATTGGGGTTTTTACTAATTAGGGAGATGAAGTGTTGATGGTATTAAATATTAGTGTTTCTATAAATTGTGATGTATGTTTTTGTTACTAAATCAGTTTTTTGAATGATATGAAAAGTTATCTTTTCCTCTGTGTTAGTGTGTGTGAAATTTCCTGATTATCGGTATTCTTTCTCGAATCAACGATAGTTAAAAGAGTTGTTCCTAGGTATTCTTAAAATTAACACGTCCAATTATCTATCTCAATTTTCTCGCTACATCAGTTGGTAACAGAGCCGAAATTTCTGTTCAAGATGTTTTCTAGTGATGGTGTAATTTATGATTATCCACCAGTGTTTGATGAATATGAAGATGAAGATTGGTATCTTTGGTTTGGGTCTGATGGTTGTCCATTTGGTGAGAAGATCGATGAAAAAGATTACATGCCAATTCGACAAATACCCAAAAACCCGTTTTTGTTCGTCCAGATTTGTGCAGTTGAGGAAAAAAGGCGGTACGAATTCGTTCACCGTCGGATCTCTCTGATTTTTGGATATGTGATCCAAGACTCATCGACGCACGATATGACCGTTGGGATTTTCGATTAAAGAGTTTTACAAGGAGCTATGAATTTTTGAAGGTGCTGCAATTTGTTGAAGAAAGTGATGACTTGGGTGGAGATGATGTGTTGGTCAGGAAGGATGAGGAATGGTATTCTTGGATGATTGATTTAAGGGTCACGTGTGATCCAACCAGGATGTCGTCTTTTGACTTTGACATGGAAATGGAGTTGCACAAAGAGATTTCCATGGATGAAAAAGTCACTGATCCGGGGAAGATAATGATATTGAAGCAAGTTGAGTTTCTACATGGTTCAGACCATGATCACCCTCGAGGGATCTTTAACGCCCCCTTTCTTTATCATGCGATTGACACTCTGATCAAGGATAAAGTACAATTTCAAATGGGCCAACCTATCTTGAAAGCTACAGCTCCTTCATCTTTGATTCTATTGAAAACATTTTTTGAATTTGAAAAATCAAAGTTTGGAAAGATTTTTGAGACGTGTTCACATTTTTGTATGTATTTGATGCCAAATGTCTCAGGAGAACTTAATAATGAAGTCGTTCCGATAAGGTATAAAAATATAATAAATTTTGATATTGTCGTGGACCACTCAAATCATTTTTTTTCTGCATGCCATTATGTAATACGAAAGCCAGGCTTGCTTTACAAGATCTGGCAGGATTGGAGGATTCTTGGGAAATCACTTGCTCGATAACATATCGGTGATGGCTTATAAATGGAGGATGGATCTTTTAAGAGCTGTAATTATTATCAAACCACATGGAACTCCGAATCAAGGTGGTCTGGTTGTCTTTGATCTGTTTTTAACAGAAAGTTATCCTAGTAGTCGGCCTCTTGTGCGCTATGAATCTTGCGGTCTTAGCGGTATCATTCCACGTATTAATAACCTCGATGATTTTAAGTTGGGCGTCTCGAATGTGTCTAGTGGATGTGATATACCATGGGTGCCTCGTCTTCATACGGGATTTAATTTTGAATACAAAGCCTTACTATGACGAATTTATTAATGAAAGTTATAGAAAATCTGTGTCCCGACGAAAATGGTCAGCCATACTATGCAGCGCGGGGAATATCATCATTAAATCACTCAAAACATTTGCGTATGCGTATACCATGAACAAGCCACGTACCCAAGAACTTTGAGGATTTGGTCGTTGGGAATTTTTGCAAACTACGCAACATCCTAATGGCATGTAAGCCTTACATGGAAGGTCTACCAGTCGAATGTCTTGTCATTGATGACCATGAACCCTGCTCAATGGAGTTCAATAATGACGTGGTTTCATGCATCCAGCCCAAGGCATTTAAGAACAACAAAGCAAAGGAAGCTCAAGAGTCTCATTATCTTATTAAAACTAAGAAAGCTGATGTTGATCACATCAGGTGGTTTGGAGTTTCAACTACTTTAATGTTAATGACTCATTTCCATATCTTAGTAAAAATGAGTTGAACTCATGGTCGAGTTCTTTTCAAGTGGGGGAGAATGACGACGGTCAAGTTCTCGGTGATTTTAGACATTTCGGAAGTTTGACATTATTCTCTACAATCACGTGCATTAAGTGTTTGAATTTGAAAGATGAAACATAATTTAACAAGTTGATCTTTTGGGATCTATAATTAAAGTACCTGATGGATTTTTTGTTCACAATTAATATTGTGGTTTTTACTAATTAGCTAGGGAGGTGAAGTGTCGATGGTATTAAATATTAGTGTGTCTATAAATTGTGATGTATGTTTTTGTTAGTAAATCAGTTTTTTGAATGATATAAAAAGTTATCTTTTCCTCCCTATCATAAATGTGTGTTAGTGTGTGTGAAATTTCCTGATTAGCGGTATTCTTTCTCGAATCAACGATAATTAAAAGAGTTGTTCCTAAGTATTCTTAGAATCAACAGGTCAAATTATCTATCCATAAATTCTCCCTACATCAATATGACCATATATGATCGATGATGTGTGATTTGTTGAGCACTTGACATCATATTGGGGTGTAATGAAATGGGGCGCCACCTTTCTATTTAAAGTTAATACTAATTCAGTTAGACTTCTGGCTATTTTAAAACATAACATCATCATATTCATGATAAGTTATAACTTCGATCAACACTTGGATTTCTCACCGAAACAAATTCATACATCATATCTATCCCTTCCTTTCAATCAGTTACCTGAAGTGGCTTAAATAATTAGCCAAACTAGTCAGCCAAAAAATGGTTCTTAATTGAACAAAAAATGCCCCACCATTCACTTCATAATTTAATTCATTTTGGTCCTTAACGTACACTTTCATCACATTTAGAAGTTGGCTCTTTTAATTTCAACGATCTAAACCCTTTTTTTTCACTAAAGTAATTATTTATTATGTAAACGACGAGTTAATAGTTAACATTCGACACTACAGAGTAACATCCCTAAGGGAGCTCAACCCACGATTCTCGATCCATTGATACCACCCCTAAGGGAAACCATCAGGAATATATTTTATTCGAGGATGTCCTGAAAAAGACTCGAAATTGAGACCTCTTCAAAGGAAAACCTTCCCGTATCTCACATGTAGCTAGTAGGTAACCACTTACAGTAAAGTTTTTTTTTTTTTTTACTTACATCCTTTTTGAGTTCTTCCAAGTATCTTGGTATTAAGTACCACCAATTAAACCTTGTTTTCAAGAACCAGACCAAGTAACCACTTAGGCATAAATATGTTAATTAGTTAATATATAGTTCAAACCAACTGATCATAGATCAATTGGCACCGCCACCGTGTGACCACATGGCCTTACAGATGAAGGCTGCAAATCACAGATTCAAATCTTGCCAAAGTCAAGAGGAGAAACTATATTTAGTGACCCATGTGAGCGAATGGTGAGTCATCGGGCATGAGTTCTATGCCGTGTGCGCTCTAGGTACCAAAATGGTACATGGGACCAGAGAGTTCCTACCCATTTACCCTTTTTTTTTATTTAAATATATAGTTCAATATCTAGTAAGTTGGCGGTGCTTAATGTGGTAACTTTGTGATATCTTAGCTAGAGAATCAAAGAGGTAACTCAGGAATATTTTGTTGCTCACGATTGAAACTAAATTGAAGAACAAAGTATGATGTATAATATCTTACTCAATTATATTGAATCAAATTTACAATCACTTCATATGAATTTGATTACAAAAAAAAAACTGAAACTAAACGTCCTATTTATACTAATTTTTCTGGCGGTTATTCTCTAACCGTTGTGTTGTTTCACAGTTAACAGTCGTGTCTATTTGCTGTGTGAGGCCCAAAACCGCCGGCCGCTTTTCTGAATAGACACACTACCATTTCCTTGTCTTTTACACTTTGTATCTCTCAAGTCTTAAACTAATTAATATCCAACATATTTCTACTAAACATATTAAAGAAGGATATTTTATTTAGGATGGATTCGTCATAGTCTGGTATATCGTTAGGTTGTGAGATAAACTACTAGATTTCACACTGGAGATTTTAGCATTTTCTAAGTTATCCACTTATGGGTTGGATTAAATCTTGATATATTTAAGGAGATATAGTCATGTTTTCCGTCCTGCTTTGAACCAAACTCATTGTTTAATATGATAAGAATTGTGCAGCATGCAAATGCAACTGTTTGGACCACAATCTGGCCAGTTCGATCGAGTGACACTGCACTAGATGAGGTATAATTTATCCAAGTGCTTTTACATGGATCCTTTAGCTAGTATGCGTCTATGAAAGTCAATGGTCATCTAAAAGTCAAACAGTTGACTTTTTTACAATTTGCTAATTTTTGACAGAAACTGAAAAGAGTGATAGTATGACAGATTCCATGCCCTGATGCTCATATTAAAGACAGATCAACTTATGCTCTGTATTATTGTTTTTAAGCCTCATTTAGTACTTGTAGGAGTAGGACAATATGTATGACGTACATAGCATCAGCTTGTATATATATATATGGTTGTCTAATTAGAGTAGACACCTATGAAAGTGGTGGTCCTAGCGCCTACATAAAGTTTTCCATCTCGCTCCTGAACTAAACTTACTGATTTGTTGAAGAATTGTGTTGCAAACGGCACTGTTTGCAACACAACTCCGTCTGAATTAATCCGCACTCCCCTTGGTACGACTAGAGAAGCTCGTGGTTGGTTTCCAACAGAAACAGCCACCCAAAACTCTCCCTTTCTTTCTGCACGCTTTATCTTATTTGGGTTCCCATCCAAATCTAGCAAAACTTCCGCGGTATTCGCTTTAGGCCCCACGAGCCAGTACTTTAAGATCCGCTTGCGAAGAAGCTCAGATACAAGAATGAATGTACCGTCTTTACTCACCGCAGGCCCACCCCTGCCAAATTCGCCACTGAGCAAAGTGGTTACTTGTTTGTTATATGGGTCATAACGCAAGAACCTTCCAGTTGAGTCAGGCCTAAATCCGGGTTGTGTAATATTTCTGTGCCCCAAGACAGAAAAAAAAAACCCAATTAAAAGTCTACATATATAAATAAGTTCTTTTCAAAAACTGCAATAACACTACCCATATATACTCTTTTGATTAATGAGTCATGTATAGTAACGTACCAAATGCACCCATGTAATTTGATTGGAAACAAAATATATATGATAATGACTGTAGTTAAACGTGTTACCTAATGTCATAAACCAAACTAGCGTCGGAAAAATATACATTGCCCGTTAACAAGTCAATGTCAAGGCCAGTAAGAAACTTGAAACCGCCAACAAGCTGAGTTGCAAGCCCACCTTGAGGGCCAACAACTAGAAGTCCAAAAAATGCGTCGGCTATGTAGAGACGTCCCGTTGCAGGGTGAAAGCTAAGAGCCAATGGTCGGCCGCATATCGGACCCTTTTCACTATCGGTGTTGCCATCACAAAATTGTTTTGTCCTGAACAAAAGTTTGAAATAACAATTTAGGTAAATTTCTATAGACTATAGTAGTGGTCATGAACTTTATTTAATACTTTATACACAAAGTATATGACCTTTGGGGTGAAGTATATGCAAAATCCACGAAACCGATATTAGGGCCTTGCCATTTCAAAATCCTACCATCAGTGACAGTCGTGAAGGGACCTTCAGAGAAAATTAGTACTCCACGAAATGCGGCCGACTCAGGTCCGATGACCCCTTGGGGCAATTCCAACTTATTAAAGTTGGCATATTGACCTTTAGTAACAGATATGCCAAAAACGCAAAGAAATGCAACAAAAGGATAAAGGAAGGATGCTACCATTTTTTGATGATCATTTGCCATATATATATTTGGATATGTGAAGGGAGCGCAAAATGGATTGGAAAAGAGCTAGCATTTCACAGTGCTTCTATTTATAACCGGTAGTTTTT
Organism: Erigeron canadensis; assembly: GCF_010389155.1. Lineage (NCBI taxonomy): Eukaryota > Viridiplantae > Streptophyta > Magnoliopsida > Asterales > Asteraceae > Erigeron > Erigeron canadensis. The sequence continues at coordinate 40,634,471 of NC_057762.1, forward strand.
GAGTATTTCGTCGACAATGAGATGACTGTGTGATTTGTTACCACTCGACATCATATTGAGAATGAAATGCGGCGCCACTTTTCTATTTAAAGTTAATAAATCAGTTAGAATTCTATTTTTAAAACATAGATCAATACTGCCTATTCTGGGCAAAAATAATAATAATAATAATAATAATAATAATAATAATAATAATAACAACAATAATAATAATAAGAAAGAAAAGGTAAGTGGGTGGGAATCAGAGCGCACACTGCATAAAATTATGTCTAGTGGCTATTCTGGGAGTTATTTTTCATTTTCTTAAAGTTACAATGCTTGTTTCGAAAGAAAGTAAAATATTACTTGTAATTGCAAGCATGTAGGTGTCGCCAACTTGAAACAAGAATCTTTGAACACTAGTGAATTTAAATTAGGCTGTGAAGTTCTGCAAGTATTGTGTTCTATAACAATGTAAAAAATTGTCCTCTTTATCTCTATCTATCAACTGTTAGATTGTGCAATATTACTCCTTTGATATCATTAGTACCCAAGTATATGTACAGCTGTAGTACATATATTAACCCCTATATAAAATCCCTCAATGTGGTAACTTTTAAATGTTTTCCTTGACTCAGAGAGGTAATTCAGGAATTCTACTTAACAAAAGAAAGGATTTTTTTATATTGGAATCATAGTCTGATAACGTTTATCTGTGATAACTGATATCAACTAGATTTTCCCACGGGACATTTTGCAAACAATTTTGGCACTAAAAGGAGTTGCTCGTCCAACTTTATGTAACGCATGATATGATTAATGTCTTTTGGGTCTAGAATGTACATCATCTATTTTAGGATAATGATTAATAGCTCATTTTGAATCTAGGCTTGCTTGGTCTGACCAAGAAAGAAATGGGACTCTTTGGGCATTGCTTGCTAATTCCTTCTACTCTTTGCTTGTTGTCCTCTTACTCAATTGTAGGGGATATATATACATACATATATATATATATATGGGAAAAGTGAAGGTGTGAGACAACACCACCCAACTTGGGTGAAATCCTTCTCAAATGCTAATTTTTTAATCTATAATATATAATGCATAAATAATGGGCCCTCATGATTTTTCCCATATTAAAAAATTAGCATGGGAGAGGAATTTCACCCCACTTAGGTGCCTAACAGCACCACCTTCACTTCCCCCATATATATATATGTGTGTGTGTGTGTGTGTGTGTGTCAGATTATGCATTTGCGTTGAGCATCTTTCTTGTTATCCATGTATGGCTTACATGCAGGCTTTATAGTTTTACCTGCCAAACTATAGTGCTTCTCCTGATTTATTTGTTTTATATTTTTATGTAGGTGTACGTGAGCAGTCTTTAATATGGGAATGATTAATCCTCCTAGCCAAACAACCTAATAATTCTACTAACTATGAGATGATGACCTGTGGAAAATCAGGGGCAAGATTAGGAAAGATAATTAGTGAATATCACATGTCACCTTCTTAATGTATTAGGAGGATTATTAGGCTATTTGGTTAAGAGGATTTATATATTTCTTTTATATCTGTGAGCTATTTTAAGAAACAATCAATACTACAATTATGCACGCAATTGGCGAAATGCGAGCCTACATAAACTTTTCCATCCTGCTTGCTTTATTTTATCCAAGTTATTTCACAAATTAACATGGATCCTTTAGTATGTGTCTATGAAAGTCAATGGTCATTTAGAAGTCAAAATGTTGACTTCTTGATAACAATTTGCTAAAATTCGGCAAAAACTGAAAAGAATATGAGAGTCTTGAAAATTATGTGTTGCCGCCCATTACGTTGTACCATGCTATCTGCAAGTACGTACTATTATATATACTCGTACATAAACATTTGAGTGTGACGATATCCTGGGTCAAGTATATGCTTTCATGAAGTCAATGCTAGAGTCAAAGGGACCTTAAGAGGAATGTCCCCAAAATTTAACTAGTTTAAGACTGGTCTTCCCTAGCTTGAAGTAGAATGGTCTTACCAAAGCTGGTAATATTGGCAATGGAAGGTTCATACTCAGCCTCTCAATTGTACGTAGCGGTAACATCCGACCCATTATGTTTGATTATGGTTCATATGAATTATATGATGTCATACAGGAATGCAATCACTTCGAGTTTTAGGTATCAATACACATCATTATCAATAGCTTTAATTGTTTTGTATAAGTTTAGCCACGTACAATTAGTATATCATATTGGATAGACGGGAACGATATATGGAATAGAAAGATGAGTATAATTCGGCTACTTTTCTATATATAGAAATCAATACCTAACGACCATGAGGTGAGTTTATTCCCGATTTAGGTACTATACGTGCGTTCAGGGCTGGTTTAGAAGGTGGCCAAAGTGGCCGACGGGCTGAGGCCCGATTTTTTAGGGGGGCCCGATTTTTTCTAGTTTTATTGTTATGTATATACGTGTGTAATTATTTAAGCTTATTGTAAACTCTAACAATTATCTAAAAACTAAAACATATAATTTAACCTATAAAAAGCCCACATATATACCTTTTATTAGATTAAAAAAAGAGTTATCATTACCTATCGTAAACTCGAAACGAAGCAAGCAGCGCCTTTTCAATATTTCATTATTCCACTTTTCATTTATTTGATATGACAAGTATTTACTTTTGTTTATTATTAATTGTAATATGTATTCATATAAATAATTTATTACGGAGTATTATTAATTGATATACTCGTATAAATCATTATTGTTATTTAAAAACAATGACATAGTTTGTTGTTTCTTTAAGTATTTCTATGTTGTTTTAAACCTATTGAAATTTTATTTATCTTTGGACTTTATATTTCATTTATTGATATAACATTTGTTGTCATTTTTAGAGATAAATTTATATATTATAATTTGTTGCGTTTAGCTTATTGGTCCTTATTTTTGCTCTCGGCCTACATCTATAAATCTTCAGGGACGGCTCTGTGTGCGTTAAGTTATGAGTGAGCACCATCCCTTCTATATCCAGAGGAGATATTCTACATTTCTACATAAGGTTTTCATAAAAAAGTTATGCGGCCTCCAAGATGGTTCCCAGAACCATCAATATATATTGCAAATCAAAGTTATTTGAGGGTTGAGATACAGTACTTATTTCAAGTTCTTAAACTTAAAAGGAGAGAACTATCAATATATCATGTTTTAGTACTCCTAGGAGTAGGACAATATATATGACGTACATAGCATCAGCTTGTGTATATATATATATATTATATAGTCGTCTAATTAGAGTAGACACCAATGGAAGTGGTGTTCCTAGAGCCTACATAAAGTTTTCCATTTCGCTCCTGAACTATACTTACTGATTTGTTGAAGAATTGTGTTGCAAACGACACTGTTTGCAACACAACTCCGTCTGAATCAATCCGTATTCCCCTTGGTACGACTAGAGGTGCTCGTGGTTGGTTTCCAACAGAAACGGCCACCCAAAACTCTCCCTTTCTTTCTGCACGCTTTATTTTATTTGGGTTCCCATCCAAATCCAGCAAAACTTCCGCGGTATTTTCTTTAGACCCCACGAGCCAGTACTTTGAGATCCGCTTACGATTAAGCTCAGCTACAAGAACGAATGTACCATCTTTACTCACCGCAGGCCCACCCCCACCGAATAGGCCACTAAGCAAAGTGGTAACTTGTCTGTTTTGTGGGTTATAACGTAAGAACCTCCCAGTTGAGTCAGGCGTAAATCCTGGTTGTGTAACATTTCTGTGCCCCAAGAGAGATAAAACTCCAATTAATTAACATTCTACATATATATAAATAATATTGTACACTTTGAAGATAAATAGCCCGGCCACTTTATGTAACAAGTCCTTTTTAAAAAACTGCAATAACACTTGAAGTTCTTAACCCATAATATATACTACATATATATACATACTCGTTTGGTTAATGAGTCATGTCTAATAACACTTGGCCAAATGCCCTCTTTGTTATGCATGTAACAAGTTAGTTTGATTGGAAACAAAATATATATATGATGACTCTAGTTAAACTTGTTACCATTTACCTAATGTCATAAACCAAACTAGAGTCGGAAAGATATATATCGCCCCTTAACAAGTCAATGTCAAGTCCAGAAAGAAACTTGAAGCCGCCCACGAGCTGAGTTGCAAGCCCGCCTTGAGGGCCAACAACTAGAAGTCCAAAAAACGCATCGGCTATGTAGAGAAGTCCAGTTACAGGGTGAAAGCTAAGAGCCAATGGTCGACCGCATATCGGACCCTTTTCACTATCCGTGTTGCCATCACAAAATTGTTTTGTCCTGAACAAATCTTTGCAAGAATAGTTTAGGTTAAACTCTACGTATAAAATGTTCATGCAACTTACTGATACTATATGTATGCAAAAGAAGTGGAACATATATGACCTTTGGGGTGAAGTATATGCAAAATCCACAAAACCGACATTAGGGCCTTGCCATTTCAAAATCCTACCATCAGTGACAGTCGTGAAGGGACCTTCAGAGAAAACTAGTACTCCACGAAATGCGGCCGATTCAGGTCCACTGACCCCTTGGGGCAATTCCAGCTTATTAAAGTTGGCATATTGACCACTAGTAACAGATATGCAAAAAACATAAACAAATGCAACAAAAGGATAAGGGAAGGATGCAACCATTTTTGGATGATCATTTGCCATATATGTTTAGATATGTGAAGGAAGCAATGGATTGGAAGAGAGCTAGTTTCATGATGCTTCAATTTATAGGAAGGCATTCATTCATGCATGCAATATAATAAGGTAGTATTTTGTCGACAATTAATGTTATGACTCATATGACTACGTACAATCCATCGGTGTGTGATTTGTGACCACTCGACATCATATTAGGGATGAAATGCGGCGCCACTTTTCTATTTAAAGTTAATAATTCAGTTAGAATTCTATCTTTAAAACTTAGATCAATACTATCTATTCTGGGCAAAAAAAAGAAAATCAAGAGAAAAAAAGGGTAAGTGGGTAGGAATTAACCAAAACACACACCGCAAAGAACTTATGTCTGGTGCCTATTCTGGGAGTTAATTTTTCATTTAGGTTCATTTTTCTTAAAGTTAAAATCCTTGTTTCGAAATAAAGTAAAATATTACTCGTAATTGCTAGTGTGCATGCAGGCCTCGCCAACTTGAAGCAACAAGAATATCAAGACTTCTTGGCATCTTTGAACAATAAGTGAACTTTAATTACAGGCCTGGCTCAGAAGGACCGCAAGTACTGTGTTTAATAGCAATGTAAAAATTGTCCTCTTTGTCTCCATGTATCAACTATTAGATTGTGCAATATTACTCCTTCGATATCATTTGTTTATAACTATTTGAGAAATATTTAAAATCCCTTCATGTGGTAACTTTTAAATGTTTACCTCGAGTCAATTAAGGAGGTAACTCATGAATTCTACTTAGCAAAAGAGAGGATTTTATTTTAGAATCGAGTCATAGTCTGATCACGTTTAGCTGTGATAACAGATATATATATATATATATATATAGTTTCCTTAATTTGAGAACCATTTTTTTTTAAGAACCATGGGAACTCTTAAATTATATATTTGTTCACGTGTTTTTTTTGTTCATTCACAAGTGAAATAATATAAAAATAGATGTTGTAGAAGAAACTTTTTTAAGAAACCTTCAAAATAGCCTTTTATGAATTTGTGAATGAATTTGTTCAAGTTTTTTGTTTACATGTGACAAACGGCTATTTATAAGGTTCTGAAAAAAATATTCTTGTGCAACATATCTTTTTATAACGTTTCACATGTGAATGAACATAAAAATCATGTGATCCAACATGAAATTTAGAAGTTCTCACGGTTTTTAAAAAAAATTGGTTCTCAAAATAAGGGTCACATATATATATATAGGGGTTAGTTATTGTAAATCAAATATTAAAGTAAAATAAATAAGACAAGATCTTGACCATTAGATCATGATAAATTTGATGCACGGGGATTCACATATATATATTGATGCACAATGATTTTCATGATACACGGTGATTTCTAGTGAAGGAAAGCCTATTGTTTTACATGTTTTACTTTAATACTTATTTTATTTTACCTAAAACCTATATGATATATATATAGGGGCAGGTTATTTTGAGTCCATATAACTTACACATGTGTAAGTTGTAAAACTTACACTTACACATGTAAAACTTACACATGTGTAAGTCGTGGTGGCGATGGTCGTCGTCGCCGGAAAATCATGGTGGTGGTCAGAGATGATGTTAGTGGTGGTAGAAGGTGGTTGGGATTTGAGGAGATGGAAGAAAATCAATGGACTCAAATTGGACTCAAAATAAGTTGGACTCAAAATAACTTTTCTATATATATATATATATATATATATACTAGATTATCACACTGGACATTTTGCAAACAATTTCGGCAATAAAGGGAGTTGCCCGTCCAGCTTTATGTAACGCATGATATGATCAATGTCTTTTGGGTCTAGAATGTACATCATCTATTTTAGGATAATGATTAATAGCTAATTTCGAATCTACATATCTATATGTGTCAGATTATTCATTTGTGTTAAGCATCTTCTTAGTTATCCATGTATGGCTTACATGGAGGCTTTATAGTTTACAATTTTACCTGCCAAACTATAGTGCTTCTTTGGTGATTCTGAACTTCTGATCTATTTTAGCCTTTCAGGAGATAGTCATGTTTTATACTTTTATGTAGGCGTATGTGTTGTAAATATAAATAAATCAGCAGTTTGTAATATATTTGTGAGCTGTTTTAAGAAACAATCAACACAACAGTAATGCAATTGGCGAAACGAGAGCCTACATAAAGTTTTCCAACCTGCTTACTTTGTTTTATTCAAGTTATTTCACAAAGTCACATGAATCCTTTAGTATGCATCTATGAAAGTCAATGGTCATTTAGAAGTCAAAATGTTGACTTCTTATTAACAATTTGCTAAAATTTGGCAGAAACAGAAAAGATTACGAGAGCGCTAAAAATTATACGTTGCCGCCCATCACACTGTACTGCTAGCTGCTAGTACTATTATAAGTATATGTTTTCATGCATGAAGTCAATGCTAGAGTCAAAGGGACCTTAAGGGAATGTCCCCAAAATTTCACCAGTCTAACTTGAAGTAAAATGGTTTTACCAAAGCTGATAACATTGGCAATGGTAGGTTCATGCTCAGCCCCTCAACCCACTGCGTTTGATCGATTCTGGACCATATATATATAAATTATATAATGTCATACTAGGAATTCAATCACTCCGAGTTTTAGGTATCAATACACATCATTATCAATAGCTTTGTTTTGTATTAAGTTTAGCCACGTACAATTAGTGTGTCATATTGGATATATGGGAACGATATATGGAACAAAAAGATGAGTACAATTCGGCTACTTTTCTATATATAGAAATAAATACCTAATCATCCGTTCTATATATATGCTTGCGCCTACCCCCCATCTATATCTATATCTATAGGCGGCAACGGTAAGAGCTGGTAAGCATGGTAACTGTATCGGCGGCCGGGGCCGGTGCTCCGCCTTCTATCTAGGTTCCGCTCTTATGTACGCCCCACCTCAAGGGGAACCTCTTCAATAGAAGAACCCGTGTGAGTGGGAAGGGATTGAATCATTCATTCATCTTTTACGTCTTCTTCCGTGATCCATTTCATGTCAACTCTAATTAGTTATAAAAAGGCCTACTTTACAAAGGGAACGTAGTTTCCCGGGAACCGTTCGTTCGGGATGAGATTCCTAACGACCATGAGGTGAGTTTCTTCCCAATTTAGTACTATATGTGCTTTAAGTTATGAGTGAGCATCATCCGTTCTATATTGAGAGGAGATTCTACATATGGTTTTTATAGAAAAAGTTACCTGGCCTCCAAGAGGGTTCCCAAAACCATCAATATATATTACAAATCAAAGTTATTCGAGGGTTGTGATACAGTTATTTCAAGTTAAACCTAATAGGAGGGAACTTTATAAAATATACTATAAATATATAAGACTTTTGGTGGTTAAATTAAGATCCAAGCCCATATAAAATTGACAGAATAACTTAATGACTTATAGTCTTTTTTGTTTTTATGCCGGATTTAGTACTCAGCAAGCAGTATATATGACATAGCATGTATATATTAGTTTTTTTTAATGACCAACTAAACTTTCATATCACTCCAAAGACTATCATGATATCATCACCATGATTATGTCATGCATATATATAGGGCTCATGGCTGTCTAATTAGAGTAGACACCAAGGAAAGTGGTGTTCCTACAGCCTACATAAAGTTTTCCATCTTGCTCCTGAACTAGAGTTATGGATTTGTTGAAGTAATGTGCTTCAAATAGCACTGTTTGCAGCACAACCCCCTTGGAATTAATCCGTACTCCCTTCGGTACAATGGAAGATGCTGGTGGTAAGAACCCAGCAGAAACGGCCACCCAAAACTCTCCAAATCTTTCTGCACGCTTTATTTTGTTCGGGTTCCCATCCAAATCTAGCAAAACTTCTGTGGTATTTGCTTTAGATCCCACGAGCCAGTACTTTAAAATCCGCTTACGATTAAGCTCAGCTACAAGAACGAATGTACCATCGTTACTCACAGCAGGGCCACCCCCGCCAAATAGGCCACTGAGCAAAGTGGTTACTTGTTTGTTATGTGGGTTGTAGCATAAGAGCCTTCCAGTTGAGTCAGGCCTAAATCCCGGTTGTGTAACATTTCTGTCCCCCAAGAGAGAGAAAACCCCAATTAAAATTCTACATATATAAATAAGTTCTTTCTAAAAACTGCAATAACATTACCCAAATACGCACTTTTGATTAATGAGTCATGTCTAGTAACATACCAAACGCGCCCTCATCTCTTATTCATGTAATTTGATTGGAAACAAAATATATATGATAATGACTGTAGTTCGTGTTACCTAATGTCATAAACCAAACTAGCATCGGAAAAATATATATTGCCTGTTAACAAGTCAACGTCAAGGCCATTAAGTAACTTGAAGCCGCCGACAAGCTGAGTTGCAAGCCCGCCTTGAAGGCCAACAACTAGAAGTCCAAAAAACGCGTCGGCTATGTAGAGACGTCCAGTTACAGGGTCAAAGCTAAGAGCCAATGGTCGGCCGCATATCGGACCCTTTTCACGATCCGTGGTGCCATCACAAAATTGTTTTGTCCTGAACAAAGTTTTGAAAGAACAATTTCGGTAAATTATGTGTTCATGAACTTTAATACTTTATACACAAAGAAGTGGAACGTATATGACCTTTGGGGTGAAGTATATGCAAAATCCACGAAACCGACATTAGGGCCTTGCCATTTCAAAATCCTACCATCAGTGACAGTCGTGAAGGGACCTTCAGAGAAAACTAGTACTCCACGAAAGGCGGCCGATTCAGGTCCGCCGACCCCTTGGGGCAATTCCAACTTATTAAAGTTGGAATATTGACCTTTAGTAACAGATATGCAAAAAACAGAAAGAAATGCAACAAAAGGATAACAGAAGGATGCTGCCATTTTTTGATGATCATTTGCCATATATATATGTTTGGATATGTGAAGGGAGCTAGCATTTCACAATGCATGCTTCTATTTATATCAGGTTTCGTCCACAATATATGAGATGACTACAACCGATCGATGTGTGATTTGTTATCACTCGACAATCGACATCATATTGAGGATGAAATTCCGGCGCCACCTTTCTATTTAAAGTTAATAATTCAGTTAGAATTCTATTTTTAAAAACTTACATCATCATTATGATGATATGATTACTTATATAGTTTTTTTCACCAGATGGAATATTAAAATAGAAGCTTTAAATTATGTTGTCTTAATCGGGGGTTAATGGAGAAAACCCTAGTCCCGGTATCACAATCTGTTGTCTTAATCTGGTCATGCTAGATAGCCCCTCACCCAACACCTAATAAAAGGAAAAGACTCCCGAATAGTCCATCCAAAAACAGGACAACATATTAGGGGAAAACATTGTCTCTAAGACAACCTAGGTCATCCGAAATCCAAGCCCTTATAAAAAGACTTTCTTACCATTGAGTTATTAACCATACCACTCCATAGGTTGATACATATTTTATGCAAGAAATTATTATATATATAAAAATGTTAGCCATAAACAGATCTACATACATGCTATTTAATTTATCCATTTAAAATCTTCAATCCAAAAAAATCAAGTTTTTTAATTGTACATTTTATTTAAGAAAACGCTAAATATTGTGTATGCCGCAAAAAACCCCTTCCTCATTGCATATATATACAAATCACTAGGTGATATCTCGTTCGATGGAAAGACATATAAACCTATAATCTTTTATAATACATATTGGACTCTCTATTTTAGAAAATTCAGCAATCTTTTCAATATCTTCATATTACCCCTAATTCACACATTACCTCTAATTTTATATCTCTAAACACAATCAGACAATCACCCTACCAAGATCTAACACACAGTCACTTCTTTCTCTTCTTCCCATTTACAATGATTCCTCCCCCAATGTTTTGTATTATCATCATCGTTTAACCGCCGCAACGCGTGAGCACCAACCCTCGTAATTGAATTGATATTTTTAAATATAAGTTGTGCTATTAAACTAACTCCAGATGATTTTATGATGTTTGTTATTGACATATAATAAACATTTGTACATGACTACATGTGATTTTACATTTTTATCCACAATTAAAATAACAAAAATTTACATGTTAAATCAAAAGAATTTACCTATAAATTATGTTGATGATTAAAGAAATACCTACCTCGAGTCAAGGAGGTAACTCAGGAATTCTACTTAACAAAAAAAAGGATTATTTTTAGAACTGAGCCATAGTCTGATAACGTTTAGCTGTGATAACTGATATAAACTAGATTTTCACACTGGACATTTTGCAAACAATTTCGGCAATAAAGGGAGTCGCTCGTCCAACTTTATGTATCGCATGATATGATCAATGTCTTTTGGGTCTAGAATGTACATCATCTATTTTAGGATAATGATTAATAGCTCATTTCGAATCTACATATATACATGTGTCAGATTATTCATTTGTGTTAAGCTATCTTCTTAGTTATCCATGTATGGCTTACATGGAGGCTTTATAGTTTTACAATTTTACCTACAAAACTATAGTGCTTCTTTGGTAATTCTGAACTTCTGACGTGTTTCAGCCTTTTAGGAGATAGTCATGTTTTATACTTTTATGTAGGCGCACGTGTTGTAAATATAAATAAATCAGCAATTTGTAATATATTTTTGAGTTGTTTTAAGAAACAATCAACACAACAGTAATGCAATTGGCGAAACGAGAGCCTGCATAAAGGTTTCCAACCTGCTTGCTTTGTTTTATTCAAGTTATTTCACAAAGTCACATGGATCCTTTAGTATGCATCTATGAAAGTCAATGGTCATTTAGAAGTCAAAATGTTGACTTTTTATTAACAATTTGCTAAAACTTGGCAGAAACTCAAAAGAATACGAGAGAGCTAAAAATTATGTGTTGCCGCCCATTACACTGTACCGCTAGCGGTTAGTACTATTATATATACTCGTACCTAAACATTTGAGTGTGACGACATCCTGGGTCAAGTATATGCTTTCATGAAGTCAATGCTAGAGTCAAAGGGACCTTAAGAGGAATGTCCCCAAAATTTCACTGGATTAACTTGAAGTAGAATGGTCTTACCAAAGCTGATAACATTGGCAATGGTAAGTTCATGCTCAGCCCCTCAACCGTAGCTGTAACACCCGACCCACTGTGTTTGATCGATTCTGGACCAAATATAAGTTATATAATGTCATACTAGGAATTCAATCACTCCGAGTTTTAGGTATCAATACACATCATTATCAATTGCTTTGTTTTGTATTAAGTTTAGCCACGTACAATTAGTGTGTCATATTGGATATATGGGAACGATATATGGAACAAAAAGATGAGTATAATTCGGCTACTTTTCTATATATAGAAATAAATACCTAATCATCAGTTCTATATATATGCTTGTTCGTTCGGGATGAGATTCCTAACGACCATGAGGTGAGTTTCTTCCCAGTTTAGTACTATATGTGCGTTAAGTTATGAGTGAGCATCATACGTTCTATATTCAGAGGAGATTCTACATATGGTTTTTATAGAAAAAGTTACCTAGCCTCCAAGAGGGTTCCCAAAACCCAATATACATTACAAATCAAAGTTATTCGAGGGTTGAGATACAGTTATTTCAAGTTCTTAAACTTAAAAGAGGGAACTTTATAAAATATACTATAAATATACAAGACTTTTGTTGGTTAAACTAAGATCCAAGCCCATATAAAAGACAGAATAACTTAATGAATTATAGTCTTTATTGTTTTTAAGCCAGATTTAGTACTCGCAAGCGGTATATATTACATAGCATGTATATTTTTTTTTTTTAATGACCAACTAAACTTTCATATCACCCCAAAGACTATCAAGATGATTATCATCACAAGAATTATGGCATGCATATATATGGCTCATGGTTGTCTAATTAGAGAAGACGCCAAGGAAAGTGGTGTTCCTACGGCCTACATAAAGTTTTCCATTTTGCTCCTGAACTAAAGCTATTGATTTGTTGAAGTATTGTGCTTCAAATGGCACTGTTTGCAACACAACCCCCTTGGAATCAATCCGTACTCCCTTCGGTACAATGGGAGATGTTGGTGGTAAGATCCCAACAGAAACAACCACCCAAAACTCTCCAAATCTTTCTGCACGCTTTATTTTGTTCGGATTCCCATCCAAATCTAGCAAAACTTCTGCGGTATTTGCTTTAGGCCCTCTTTACTCACAGCGGGCCCACCCCCGCCGAATAGGCCACTGAGCAACACAGTTACTTGTTTGTTACCTGGGTTGTAGCGCAAGAGCCTCGCGGTTGAATCAGGCATAGGATTTCTGTGCCCCATGAGAGAAAAACCCAAATTAAAATTCTACATTATAAATAACATTGAACACATTGAAAATAAATAGGCACTTTACTACTATACGTGTAACAAGTTCTTTTTTCAAACTGCAATAACACTTGATAAAACCGAAGATGGAACTAGGATTTCATATTAAGGGGGTCAGTTGCTTGATTAAGATGACCCGTTTAGAGAAAATAATGTTGATTTAACATTTAGATTGAAAACTTAAGTAATAAATTGATTCTGATAAAAAAAAAAACTGTTGTTAATTAAACGGGTGTTTAAAGGTGTTACCTAATGTCATAAACCAAAGTAGCGTCAGAAATGTATATATTGCCCGTTAACAAGTCAACATCAACGCCGGTAAGTAACTTGAAGACGCCTACAAGCTGAGTTGCAAGCCCACCTTGAGGGCCAACAACTAGAAGTCCAAAAAATGCATCGGCTATGTAGAGAAGCCCGGTTACAGGGTTTAAGCTAAGAGCCAATGGTCTGCCGCATATCGGACCCTTTCCACGGTCTGTGGTGCCATCACAATATTGTTTTGTCCTGAACAAAGTTTTGCAAGAATAATTTAGTTAAACTTCTACAGTATTTAGGAAATATATTTATATATACACAAAAAGTTAAACATAAATGACCTTTGGGGTGAAGTATATGCGAAATCTACGAAACCGACATTAGGGCCTTGCCATTTTAAAATCCTACCATCGGTGACAGTCGTGAAGGGACCTTCTGAGAAAACTGATACTCCACGAAATGCGGCTAATTCAGGGCCACTGACCCTTTGGGGCAATTCCAACTTATTAAAGTTGGCATATTCATCACCAGAAACAAGGATGCAAAGAAATGCAACAAAAAGATAAAGCAAGGATGCTACCATTTTTGGATGAGTTGCCATATATATGTTTGGATATGTGAAGGGAGGAGTGGATTTGAAGAGCATATTATTAAGCTTCTATGTATAGGCTGGAAGGTATACATGCAATATTAATAGGTAGTTTTTAGCCTATAATGATATGACTATAGTCTATTGTGTGATTTGTGAGTTGTGACCACTTGACATCACATTTGGGAAGTTTTTGTACGGGATACGACTATTTTTCGGGCTTGTGGTGCAAATACGAACATTTGGTTTAAAAGTTGTAAAACTACGAAAACCGGTGTCTCAAACACCGGTCTTGAGTTTTTACGTACAAAGCCGGTGTCTTAGACACCGGTTTTAGCTTACGTGGCGTCCTTTTTGACAAAGCCGGTGTCTTAGACACCGGTCTTCACCTTCTGCAACTTGTTTTTCTGGCGAGGTGTACTGACTGACAAAACCGGTGTCTTAGATACCGGTCTTAAAACTTTTTTTTTTATGTCTACACTGAGGTATCGTATAGAGCCACTCATGAGTTTTGTTTGAACTCCGGCGGTAGTAATGGGGAGGAAAGAGATGGGTTTGCTTGAAATAAAAAAGATGGAGAGTGTTGTGTTGTTATTGAATATTGTTGCTTTGGAAAGGTGAATTAAAGAGTCAACTGACAATCTGGCCTCGTAGGTGATGGTTTTCATTTCCCTTTAAATTTTTAATTTCTTTTATTTTTTGAAAATCATTCCAATTACTTTTACTTATTCAATAGTACTTAGAGTAGTATAGTATGTTAAATAGTACTAGTACTATTTATTGTCAGCACACTATTAAACGTACATTATATGATACATATGCTATGTTTTTAAGTTACTCAAAATATTTAAGATTACAATTATAAATAATGGATTATTATAACATAGTTTTAATTGATGTTTATTATGAACTAGATACTCTCTCCGTCACATTAGAAATGTCTTGTTTTGAATTTTCAAAGTCAAACATTTGTAACTTTGACCACAAATAATTTTATTCGTGTTAGTTAATATTTGATAAAAGTTATATGAATTAATTGTGTATTAGACGTGTTTTTTAATGGTATAACTTTTATCAAGTTTTATATAGCACAACAAAATATATATTTGATCGAAGTTTAAAAATAATGACTTTGAATATTCAAAGTAGGACACTTCTAATGGGACGGAGGGAGTATAAGATATAACAAATGTCGTCACCATTTCCGCCACACGTTGTCGCCGTTAATATCTTTATCGCCTTTGCATTGCGTGGGTATAAATCTAGTAACGATAAATGTATTTTTCTTTTTAACATTCAATTTTATTGATAAAACTAGCGAGAGACTAGGAATACAACACAATGTGCAGTACACTACAATGCAATATGGGAAATCATAAATGTATTAACGAATATATGTTTGATAATACTCTCTCCGTCCCATTTTAATTGTCCACTGTTGACTTTCAAAATGTTGTTTTGTTGTTTTAATTATTTTATGACGAATATATAATTACATATTGAATTGCTAAACATTAATCCCATATTATTTTTATTATTAGTATTTAATAAGTAAAATTTGTTGAAATGAAAACCATCGGTCTTTTCTCTTTTTCATTTTCAAGGCAACATAATTTTTTTATTTTTTATTCCAATAACCCAATACCCATTTTTTTTATTCTCCTGCAAAGTGCAACCCCACCACCATCTCTTTCCTCCTTATCTCCATCGACCTCTTTCTTCCACATCTCTATCGCCTGAACTAAAAATTGAACTAGGCCAAATGTTTCAACTTGCGTAAACTTAATTAGAAGACCGGTTTCTTAGTCACCGGTCTTGGTCAAAGTCACCGAGAAAGCAAAACACAAAGGGAAGACCGGTGTCTACTTGGTCGGCTTTGTCAAGAAAAAGGAAGATCGGAGTCTGAGACACCGGCTTTGCACGCCACATAAGCTAAAACCGGTGTTGGAGACACCGGTTTTGTCAAGAAAAAATAAGCCCGGTATCTAAGATGTCGTTTTTCGTAGATTTACAAGTTTTTAAGCTTATGTTCGTATTTGCACCACATAGCCAGAAAAAGTTAGCATTAGTACAATTTAAAGTTAATAATTCAGTTAGAATTCTATCTTAATAATTCAGTTAGAATTATTCAGTTAGAGTTCTATCTTAATTCTATTTTTAAAACTTACATCATCATACGCATGATATTGTAACTTGATTAGATAGATCAATACTTACCAATATAAGGTCATATACAGTAAGTTCATACATCCTTCATTACAATCAGTTACTGTGATTGGCTTAATTGGCCAAACCAATAAGCCAAACAAGGCTATCCGCTATCCGTATCCGTTCTTTTACATGTCACATCAGTTTTAGACTTATCCTTCTCGCAAATACTTTTTACCCACATGCCACAACAATTATATATACATCCTTCTTACAAATAATCACATAATTTCTGCATTATCAATAACTTTATGTTTGCAATTTTATTATATGTATGAAGTTTATTTGACAAGTAGCTTTATACTATATTAAAAGATAAACATAGGTATTGATTTGATTAATTCATATAAAAATGAGTTAATTGCAAAAATGGTCCCTGTGGTTTGTATACTTTCACAATGGGGGTCCCTATTTGACTTTCTTCGCAAAGGGGGTCCCTATTTTGACTATTTTTCGCAAAAATGGTCTCTTTTGGACGGCTCCGTTAGGCAGACACGTTAAGTTATCACGTGATCGGCATGTGCAGGGGCAAAGAAGTAATCAACCACCCCACCCGCCCCACTCAGCCTTTTTCCCCCTTTTTATACCTAAATAAATCTTAAAAAATCCCCAAATCAAAATCACTTTCTCCCTCTAAACCCTAATTCAAAAATTAACACAAAAATCTTCAAATTCATAGAATGGTGATGTGCAGATGTGGTTCTCCTTCTATTATTCGTACCTCTTGGACTTGTAATAATCCTGGAAGAAGGTTTTTTTGTTGTGGTAAAAAGGTAAGAGTTTTACATCTAATTTTGTTCAAGTTTATAGCTTTGTTCAATTTTTTCAAAGGTATGAGTTTGACATCTAACAGGGATCAAGCTGTGGGTTTATTACATGGCATGATCCACCAATGTGTGCGAGAGCTATTGCAATTATTCCTGGGCTGCTGCGTAGCTTGAACAAGCAAGAAGAAATTGCTCTAACAAATGAAATTCAAGCAAAAAGATATAAGAGGATGTTGGTGATAAGTTGGGTGTTTTTTATTGTATGGGTTATTTTCTTAGGTTGATTTTGTTGCAAAATCTTATAAGTGTTGTAACAAACTCGAAATATATGGGAATGAAAATGGTTTGTGTAGTTTTGTTTACTCATTGTTGTGACTGGTTTGTGTAGTTTTGAGGATTGAATTACAAAGAAAATGGTTTGTGTATTTTTGTGTCATGACTTTGATATTTGAAAGAAGTTTATGCAATTGTATTGAATGGCTTGTGCACTTTGACATTACCAACTTAGCATAGGAATTGAATGAAATGCAATGAATATACCAACTTTTCTGCAGGAAATTTACCAACATTGACCAAAAATTTGTAACATTTTCTGCAGGAAATGAGATGTACCAACATTGACCAAAAATTTCCTGCAATTAAAACTCAACTACCAAATATTTACACACAAAAGCAATAAAATTGAACACTAAAGATACCAAAAGATAATTTCCAAGATAGTTGGTTGTTACATACCAAAAGATAATATTCATTGTATTGCAAATACATGCCAAAAGACAACTGCTTAACACAATCATAATATCCAAAAGGCAACATTTTTAACAGCAAAACACAATCATAATGTTTAAATGGCATAACAGTTTAAGTGACAAACGAAATAGCTTGAGAAGCAGCAGCTGGAGATCCACCAGTTTGAGACCCACCATCTTGGGAAGTAGAAGTTTTCTTCTTACCACCACCCTTGGAACCACCACTCTTTGAAGATGTGGGCTTCTTAGGACATGTTCTCTTGTTGTGTCCATCAACTTTGCAATTTCTACACTTAAGTTTTGCACCAGCCCTTGATATCCTGTCTTCCTTAATTATTTGCAGATCAACAGCACTCTGCCTTCTCTTCTTCTTAGGCCTTCCCACTGGATTCTTATGCTTGGGTGGTGTAATTGTTATGAGCCATTCAAACTTAGGCCAATGCAGTCTTCCTCTAATTGGATTAATCTTAAAACTATACATTCTTTTCCAAGTTTGCAGCCAATAAACAGGATTAACAAATGACTCTGGGCTTTGTATCTCACCTTCATTGTCTGCAATATTGAAAATAGAGGCCACAGCATGCTTACATGGCATCCCTGTCAACTCCTACCTCCTGCATGAACATGTCTTCTTATCTAAATCAACCACATGTTGATCCATCCATGGACCAAGTACTTGAAACTTGCTATCTCCATTAAAGGTTGCCTGTACAACACAAGATGTTAAAATAACAGTATTTCTTTCTCATTATGGAGTAAATGACTTTAATATGTATAGAAAACTCTTACATTATACTTTGAAGCTTCTTTCTTGATTGCATCAAACACTTCAGTAGCCCTTGGTGTTAAAGGCCCAGAACTGTTGTCAATATCCTTTTGCACTTTGGCCAGTCTCTTCATATTGTACTCTCTAATGAACTCCAAACATAGAATTATTGGTTTCTCCCTACCATCAACTAACTGCCTATTGTATACCTCACACATATTATTCAATAATATGTCACATTTTGCCCTTCCTATATACATACCAGAAAACAGAAATGCAACATAATTCAGCAACTGTGCCCAAGTATTAAAAATATACATAACAGAAAACAAAAAAACAGAAAGTAAAGTAGTCATACCAGAAGAATGAGACTTTGCCCAATGTCTTGGTGGTTTTTCCTTTAACCAGTCATAAGCTTCTTTTTTCACTTTTTTCAAATCATCCATCACCTTGGTAAATTCAGCAACTGTGGGTGCATTTGCAGCCTTCCAAAGAAAGTCCTTGTAAACTTGTCCCCTAAATGAGCCTTTCATATTGTCATAAATGTGTTTGACACAAAACCTGTGCTCAGCACATGGAAAGAGTTGTGCAATTGCAGGTATTATCCCCTATATAGTAAACATATATACAAGTTAAATATCATTATGAAATTAAAAGAAATGCAGAATTATACAAGTTAAATATCATTATGAAATTAAAAGAAATGCAGAATTATACAAGTTAAATATCATTATGAAATTAAAAGAAATGCAGAATTTTTTACCTTTTGCCTATCACTCATGAATGTAAAGTTTGACATATGATTCAAGTCTAGATCAGCTCCAAGACATTCAAGAAACCAAGTCCATGAAGCCCTGTTCTCAGACTCCACAATGCCATAAGCAAGTGGCTAAGTTTGATGGTTTGGATCTACACCTACAGCAGTCAACAACATTCCTGTAGCAGGAGACTTCAAAAAAGAACCATCCAAACCCAACAGATCTCTCTTCCCTGCTTTAAACCCAGCCTTCAATGGACCCAAACATACATATACTCTTCTAAACTGCCTTGTCTGACAATTAGGATCATGATTTGGTTCAATAGTTAATCTTCACAGTTGTGTCTGGGTTGCTTGCTTGTAATTCAAGGATGTAGTCCTTCAACATTCCATATTGTTGTGGGTAATCACCTCATTATTCTTGCCTTTGCCTTATCAAAAGCCCTGTAGATCTTGTGTTTGGAGACCCCTATGTGAAACTTCTTTTGTATTTGATCTCTAAGAAACCCTGCTTTAACCTTGGACTCTGGGTTTAAATTCTCTTGAATCTGTTTTGCCAAGAACTCATTAGTACATTTTCTCAAATTTCTTGTGTGGAGACATTTGTGTATTTGCTTGTAAGTTCTAACTGTCCATGTTTGTTGTTCATCAGGTTTGCCAATGTATAAAAGCCATGGACACTTTTGCTCTTCACAAGATTTAGATTCTGTTTCCTTTGTCTTTTTTTTTGGTCCACTTAACACCCTCTGGAGTATTTATCCTTCCAAGACCCACTGTTTCACTAGGAATTGCTTTTTTATTCTTCTTGGGCCCACATGTTGTTTCTGATCTGCTTTGTAAACCCACATTGGGTTGCTCTTGCATTTCAGGCCCACTATTTTTGGACTGCTCTTGCATTTCAGAACCATCTACATTGGGCTCAATAAACTTTGGCATGGTACCTTCACATATCACCCTGAATCTTGTTTTATCATTTTTTAAAATTTTCAGTTGCCTCCTACTTTCAATTGCATGCATGGTAACCATGTCCCTCATTTCTTCCTTGGTACCAAACACTTGCCCAAGATAAAAATGTGCCTTTTTTTCAGGATTTGTGGTATGCTCTTGTCTTAAATCTTTCAAGGCTTTTTTCCTAACTGCATCATCTTCCTCATCTGTTCCACTATCAAGAGTCTCACAATTTAAGTTTTCAGGATCACCAGCTATCTCCTTCTCCTTTGGATTCTCTTTAGATCCTATCCACTCTACATCACCATCTATGTTATCTCTAAAATCAGTCATGTCAATCTCTGGATCATCCATTCTATGCTCATCATCAACTACAAAGTCAGAATCTTCACCCTTGTTATTACTGTCACCATCCTCTTCATTCCTTGCTCATCATCAACTACAAAGTCATTTTCCCCTTCCTCTTCATCAGGCTCATCAATATGTGTGTTACCTACATGCTCATAACTAGCATCATACCCCTTATTAGTCCCACTACCCTGCCCAATTTCTTTACTACCCTGCACAATTTCTTTACTACCCTGACCAATTTCTTTCTGAAGTCCCACATTGACAAAATTATCAGTGAATACAAAATCATTAAACATTTCATTCCCACCACCTTCATTAAGTATTTCATTCACCTCATTTGTGCATATCCTAGGAGTAGTTTCAATCTGCTTTGGTATATAGGGTGAAACTGTAACAATTTCAACCTCAATTGGTTCATTTCCACCCAACCCAACCTGTGTTTCAACCTCAATTGGTTCATTTCCACCCACCCCAGCCTGTGTTTCAACCTCTGTTGTTGTTTCAATCTGCAGTTCATTTATACCCAAACCAGTTTGTGTTTCACCTTCAACTGTTTCATTAAACAACTTCCTTTTACGAACCCCCATCTTTTTTGCAGGCACATAAGGGGTTACAGTGGTTTTCCAAGCTTCTATATATACTTCTATAATCTTGGAATGAGATTTTCCAATAAAACTAATTAAATTCCTAACATCATCGTCACTAGCTAAAGCATGCAGCCCAATATCAAGATTATTATTTGGTTCCTTAAAGTGGTACCACATTGGAATTTTTTTTGCATACCCTATTTCTTTGAGCATAGCTTCTAGCTCGAGAACAGAAAACTCATCTCCATCTACGGAGTCTACAAAATTGACCTTACCATTGATGTATTTCCTCCCTGGAACTGTCGTGAACCACCCAGCATGATGAATTTTCAAAGAAAATGTAGTAGTGCATGCAGCTACAAAAAAAAATGGAATTTATGTATAAATTAGTATAAACAATCACATACATACATACATTTTTGTGTATAATATATTATATATCCAAAATCAATTAAAAACTTGAATAAATAACTGAAAAATATGAAAACCTAAATCACTCCCCATATATCCAAGCAACGTTCCATTCTTTATCAGTTTCTCGAAGCACCCACGGCATTTTTGAGTTAATAAATTTAGAGAGGGATTTTTGATCTAGAGAGGGATTTTTGATTTTTTGGTTTGGAATAATTAGGGTTCTCGTTATATAAAAAAGGGGAAATTAAAAGGCTGAGTGGGGCGGGTGGGGTGGTTGATTACTTCTTTGCCCCTGCACATGCCAATCACGTGATAACTTAACGTGTCTTCCTAACGGAGCCGTCCAAAAAGGACCATTTTTGCGAAAAATAGTCAAAATAGGGACCCCTTTGCGCAGAAAGTCAAATAGGGACCCCCATTGCGAAAGTATACAAACCACAGGGACCATTTTTGCAATTAACTATATAAAAATATAAAGAAATACAATAGAATAGTAAATACAATATCATTATCTTTCTTGCCATACATATTCAACCAGCCAAGGTTTCTGAAATCTCACCGCCAGGCAGCGTTGCAGGGTCGCTAGCTTGAGAGGAAAAATTCCTCTATGGGACTAAGGGGTTCCTAAGCATTTACTTTTTTTTTTTATTTAAACTAGTTAGGAAAAAAGGTGTTTTGGTATTTACTTTTTCATACACAAAAAACCCATGTTGCACTTTAAAATAATTTATTTAGTGCACCAAAAATCACTATGATTTACAGATAATAAATCTTTGATCATATAGTTATTGAAAAAAATTGACTCTTCTACAAGAGATGTAAAATTTATGGATAACGGATTCGATTGTCATACGGACACACTTTTAGTAAATTGTACGTAATTTTAATAATAACAAAAAAGGTTTGTTGATTATTGGGCTATGAAAACTTAATAAGCAGGCCCAATAAAAAAAAAAGAAAAGAAACGATTGTATTCTATTCTCAAGTCTCAACCCACAAGTCCACAACCCCCTTTACTCCCAACTTCCATAAACCCTAAAAACAACACAAAACCCTACACTCTGCTTTCGGCCCCCCTTTTATTTTTATTTTTCTTCTCTCTGAAAAAAACAAATAAAACAACAAACAAAAATGGGCGGAAGTGATAGCGAAGGAGATAAATCAGCAATTAAAGAGAAAGAGAAGAAGAAGATGTTAGCCTTAGCCCCAATCGCCAAGCCACTCGCTGGCAAAAAACTTTCAAAACGCACTCTTAAACTCGTTCGCAAAGGTACCCCATATTTATATATATATATATATATTATATTGTTGACGTGTATTGATATTTTTTATAATGAATTAGTTGAAGGTAGTAGTAATATATGTGAATAATGTTGTTGTTGTGTTTTAATAGCTGCGGAAAACAAGTGTTTGAAAAGAGGTGTTAAGGAAGTTGTTAAAAGTATCAGACGCGGTAATAAAGGGTATGTGTACATATATATGTAGATATATATGTGAACATAGTATGATTCTTGTTTATGTTTGTAATATGTAAGTTGTTTTATAATTTCAATTGGGGTGAATGCAGAGTGTGTGTGATTGCTGGGAACATTACTCCAATTGATGTTATAACTCATGTTCCGATATTGTGTGAGGAGGCTGAAATTCCATATGTTTATGTTACCTCTAAAGAAGTAAGTTCATTTTTGTTGCTTTCTTTCTTATTATTATTGTTATAGTAAGAGTAGGATTTTTTTTAAGTTAGGATTAACAACCTAGTTATATATGTTTAGATATGAGTAACCTACTTGTTTTTTGCCGAACTCGGCCATTAGAAGTTGGCAACAATCTAAAATTTGGGCATTGTTTAGCTGAATCACTGATTTTTTTTGTCAAATTTATGATCTGGCATAAAATTAAGGGGAATTTTTTCCCCCCAAATGTTTGCCGAAATTGGGATTGGCAACATTTTTTGCGGAAAAGCAATTTGCTTTAGTTTGGTAAAAACTAAAATCTTTAACTTGTTGATAGACAATTGAATGCAAGTATATGATGAGAAATTGGTTGCAGGATCTTGCAAATGCAGGTGCTACCAAGAGACCAACATGTTGTGTATTGGTTTTAACCAAGCCAACAAAAGGCGAGCTTGAAGAAGAAGTGAAACAAAAATTGAAAGCAGAATATGATCAAGTTGCTTCAGAAGTGTCTGAACTTGCTGCTACTATGTTTTAGAGAAGAATTAGGCATCTGTGATATTTGTAGCTTTTCTTTTGTTCGAATGACTCTTCTTATTAATGTTACAACCTTGTTAGTGGTTTGAAACTTTGATTCGGTGTTGTAATGAAAATTTTCATCCATACATGCCATAACCATGAAGCTTTTATCAACGAAATTAGTTATTACCGACAACCCTATCATTAGTAAAGTCCTTGGTAAATAACCCAACTCGTAGTTTGTCATTTACGGTTTGAATCTTTGATTGGTAGGTTGACCACATTGATGTCAAGGCCAATAGTTCTCTTAGTCACACACTACATGAGCTTGAAGATGGTTAACGCATACCACAATGTGATTAGAGAATTTGCTGTAAAAATGTCTGCAAACCAAGCAGAGGTGATGGAGAATTTGAATGGAGTTGTATACTCGCTCAGCTAACTTTTTGAGCTTGCTCCAAACTTCAGATTCTAGGAAACACTTGCACTCTTGGGAGAAAATCATAACTGGGCTTAAGGACACTGGGTTAATCTTGGACATCCTTCATTTGACAATTGACGGTGCCAGGGTGTATTTGGTGTAATTACAAGTTGATCGGAATTAAGAACTTTGTTAACGGAAGCTATCCCATGGATATATGACGAGGGCCATGGGACACACACTTGAAGTACTAGTTAAATAGGTGCACTTGGCCATGTATAAAGTATGTGGTTTAAGAAGTGTAGCTTCTGAGGTAACTGACATCTTAGCTAGTATGGATAGGTGCACCTATTGAAAAAGGTGTTGATGTGGCTTCACTTTCATTTGGTAGACCGCCTGTGCCTTCAGTGCAATACAGAAAGGGGACCTGATATCACATTACATTACATTTTTTGATATAAAATGAGGCCCCGAGAATTCTTACAGTTGGGGCTAGTCACGAGTACCACTGATAGAAGAATAGCTGAATAGGCACTGAATGATACTGGGAAACAATGAATGAGTTAACAGTGGATCCTTACACAAACCAAAGGATTTCAATAATCATAAGGTTCGGGTTCGGCCCCTTGTTTATGGTGCGGGGTTTGCTTGGTACAGGGACCTATCACTCGACCACATTGATGTCGAGGGGAATGGGTGATAGTGACATAACGTCATTACTAAGGAGCAAGGGTGTAGTCGGCTAGTTTTATCGGCAAAAACCATCGGCAAACATCGGCTACACTATAGCATCTCCATCGGCTTGTATCGACAAGTTTAATCGGTTAGTATTGGCTATATATATCGGCTAGTTTTGGTCAATCCTTGTGAACGTTGGGAGTGTGTACTTTGTGACCGTTTTTTTTTTTTTTGGTTCTTGTGCTTGCCGGAAACCTAAAAAAATATTTGGGGGGTTTCGATTTTGAGGCTTGATCTACGTTTTTCTTGGCTTCTATTGCCGGAATACGTGCCAATAAAACTTGTCGATGCTCCTAACGTGATATATCACCCTTTCCGGTGAGATCCGAAACCCCTTTTTGGGGTTTCCGGTCGTCGCCGGCCAAAAACATTCACTTTTTACAGCCAAAACTTTGTTTGGCTTTGCAAGGGTGTAGTTGGCTATTTTTACTACTTGTTCCTTCGGTTTTCCGGCGATCCCTTTCTTGGGTTTTCCGGTGAGACTGCTGTTGTTGCTACGGCGGCTTGTGGTTTTCCGGCGAGCCCTTTCTTGGGTTCTTGGTTTACTGCTGCTGCTGTTGCTACGTATATTTATGTATATTTATATATTTACATTGCCGGATTTTTCCTTGGTAGTGTTACGGTAGCGTTGCCGGATTTTTTCTTGGCAGCGTTGCCGAATTTTGTTCCATTAAAGCAATAAGTAGCCGGAAAAAGGTAGTTTTTAGCCGATGATGATATTGTTGAACAGGTTTTTAGGTTGCCGGTAAAAATGGGCGATGATGATACAAATGTTCGTAAAAATGGGACTCGGATGATCCGGGGCGTATCTTGGCGGGGTAAACCCTTCGGGTTAGCAGCCATGACGTCTCCGACTTCCGAAATTCCCGACCCCCAAATTTTGAGCCCAAGTTTCATTTTATAAAAAAAACGGCCACTTTT
The DNA here is from genome assembly GCF_010389155.1 of Erigeron canadensis. Taxonomy (NCBI): domain Eukaryota; kingdom Viridiplantae; phylum Streptophyta; class Magnoliopsida; order Asterales; family Asteraceae; genus Erigeron; species Erigeron canadensis. Next base: position 40,660,173 of record NC_057762.1, read on the forward strand.
TTTGTTTTCCGGCAAGTTTGATTCGAATTCCGGTTACCTTTGCTATGTTATCAAATTGGTTAAATTGACTAAGATTTTTATCACTACACCACCACTTTGGCAAATTTTGGCTTGTTTTTGGCAACAACACGTAGCGGCTTGTGATTCGTCAATAATTTGCCAATTTAGCCAATATGTCAATCTTTTGGCACTACACCCTTGCCCCTAAGAGGTATCTTATTTATCAAATTCAACCGGATATTTATCTCGTATATATAAAACATAAATAGTAACATATAATATTTACGAGTATTATTTATTAGTTTATAAAAGTAAAACTTATTTACTTTAATATATAAAACATGTAATATATTTTTGTTTCTAACTTATAAAGATCTAATATTACTTACTTATACTATTATTATTATTTTGTTAATTTATTTAGTAAAATATGACAATTACTTATGATATTTATGACGAAATGATATGTATTTTCATACGAGACAATATAATTAAATATCTCAAAAAGAGACCCGATTCATGTTTCATAGGTTAAATATATTAATTGACTGGAAAAAAAAATGTGTTAAAAATAACTACAGAGATTTTGTTAATCCAAAACTTTTTGTTGATCCGAATAGCCTTAACATAATATATAAACAAAAGTTAACAAACACATTTTTCACCAATTAAAAACAAGTTATTTCTTTTAGTTTTTTCCTTTTTCTCTCCTTAATTATTCGTTAGTCTATGTCTCATGGTACATGTATTTGTAGACTTTTATCTGTATATTGATTGAAGCTTTATTATTTCTCAAATCACTATTAGTTTACATGTTTATAAGGCGATATTATTTGTAACAATAAATCATAAAGTCATTCGTCAAGTTTATTTGACATGGTTATATTAAAAAATTATGTCTAAATTATGCATAAACCATGGTATATATTGATCATAGAGAAACGTTTACTTAAAAATTAAAATTTTCATGAAATTTAAAAAGCTGGTCAAAACACGCTGTAATCTGAACCTAAAACAATGTGTTTTTAAATCAAACTGTGTTTTTTATAGCGCGCGAAACAAAAAAGTTTATCAAAAATACTATGATTTAAAACACTTTACGTTGTGTTAAATTAAAATCACAGTAAATATTGACCAATAATTTAAATTGTATAAAACTTTTAATTTTTAAATAATCACAGCCCTGGATCATATCTTTAAATCTACCTTTTAAACAATTAAAATTATTTTGTTATAAAACTTTAAAATCACCTACTACGAGTAGTATTTGTAGTAGACTAGTAGTTAAAGTAGAAGGTATTTAATGGTTAAAAAGTGGGGGAGAATATATACTCGTATTTGATTGGTCTAAAGTAAAAGAGACAGACAGACAGACAGACAGACAGCCTTTTTGGCCCATCTCTACGATCACCACCACTGACACAGCCGAGCCACCAGCCACAGAAGTGTGATATCTGAAAGAAATACGAGTAGATCAGAATCAGATGGATATAACAGAAGAAACACCGGCTGTTCTAGGCTTCCGAATGCCTGCTGAATGGGAACCTCACTCTCAAACCTGGCTCGGTTGGCCCGTCAGTCTCTCCCCTTTCTGTCTCTTACGAGTGTTTTTATTACTTATATATGTTTTTAATATTACGATCTAACAATAAATTGATTGACTTTTGGTAAGGTATCGTTTGTTGCTGTAAAAATAAAAATGATTTTGGATGCAGGAGCGTCCTGATAATTGGCGAAATAATGGAGTGGATGGGCAGAGTATTTTTGCTAAAGTTGCTTCCGCCATTGCTAAATTCGAGCCCGTTACTGTCTGCGCTACTGCGTCTCAGGTTTGCTTATATACATACAATTCTATCATTATTTTATATATTATTGTGTATTTGAGGGGTTCGCGTATGTCAACCCAAACCTAACATGTTTAGTTAATTAGGTTTAAAACTTGAACCAAAATAGTTGGTCTTTTCTACCCGCTTATTACGCATATCATAAGAAACGAAAGGTAGAAGATAAAATAGTTATAAGTTATTTTTTGGAAGAGAGTGAATTACCCAAACTCAGTTTTGCCCGGTTGTTAAAAGTTTGACGAGTTAGGAAGGAAAACAAGAAACTGACAAAACATTTGAGTCGTTTAAACCTGTTTATGAACCAAACCCTATTACCCGCAGCCCAGACCCGAATCTCTTGCCCTATTTTTGATTAGTTGGTGCACCAAAATGATTTGAAGTTTTGAACCCATACTTACACGTCGTCTGATTTCTGTTGTTTCCTTAAATTCTTTAAGTTCAGAGTTGGACATGCTAACATTACCTGTATCCATAAAAAGATTTTGTTATATTTTTGCAGTGGGAAAATGCACGCAAACAATTGCCTCATAATGTGAGGGTTGTTGAGATGAGTATGAACGATTCTTGGTTTCGTGACACTGGCCCAACCGTTAAGTTCTTCTTTCATTTCTGCCTTTTTCTGATTCAATGATCTACATGAAGTTTGTGTTTCGTCTCTTGTTTCCTGAATTTTTTCATTGTTTCTATGTAGTTTGTTGTCCGTGACCGAAAAAAAGGCTCAGGGAAGGTAGAGGACACTGTCGCTGCTATTGATTGGAATTTCAACAGTTGGGGTGGTAAGTTTTGCAGAGAACAACTGTTTAATTTTTCTGTATATCAGAAACTGTTCTATGCTTTTCATGTCTCAAGACATCAATTACTTAGCAACCTGCTGGCGCTTAATACACCTATAGTGAACGCTTGACATAGCTGTACAAGTTGCAGATGTTAAAAATTGTTAACTAATCAATGTTTATAGTTCTTGTATAACCTAATTGGGATGTTACAACAGATACTTCACAACAACCAATGATTTATTAATATCTATCGGCTGTTACTGAATGTACATATATAAGTTGACTGAACTATAGCTGCAAAAAGTGCATACTTATGTAATTTTACATATCTCTTTGTCTATATGGCTTTGTAATTTTAGGTGTTGATGATGGTTGTTACATAGACTGGAGCCATGACCTTCTTGTTGCCCGTAAGGTTAGCATTCAAAGAATTCATTCATACAATTTCATATAAGTTTCCATCCTCTAAAATGTTGCTTCTAAGTTTTACATATCAAGGTTTCACTTTTACCAGTTTTGCTATGCTCTTCCCCTTTAATTCGACTGTCCTTGTTTCTTCATCTTATTTTGGCCTTTCTTACTAGATTATCTCAATGGAGAGGGTTCCTCGTTTTCCACAGTCTATAATTCTCGAGGGTGGAAGCATTCACGTAGATGGTGAAGGTAACCACTTATATATTCACCACTTATTATAATCATGTAGGTTTTATGTATCGAACTATACTATCAGTACAACATGAGTTTTCGACGTTAAATTTCACCAATCTGGGTTTTAAAAGGTAATAGTGCTCTGAGGCAACAGGGGTTCGAAAGTCAAGGCGTTAAGTTCTAGCCTCGCGTGTGCCAGACCCCTTTTTCCACCAAATACTTATATCACTTCTACATATATAAATCACTTTTACCTAGAAAAAAAATACTTTAAGATTTCATTTACATACTGAAAGCGTTCACAAAAATGTTGTGAATATCGTAGTTATCTTTTCCCCTCATTTTAAAAATCATGATATGGTTACCACTTACCAGGCCACACTTATATTCAGAAAAGAGGCTTAATTAGAAGCCCAGTAAAACACCATTAACAAGATACCAAAGTAAGATTAGTAGAGATATATGCGTGTAGAAAACCTCTGAGGCGTCTTTCACTAAATAGGCTCTGGATCATGTTGCCTTCTGTAGTTCTGTACCAACATCACTTAGCCTAATATAAGTAATCTGATCATCGCCTAAGGTTGCCTAGCACCTATCCTATAACTGCATTTCTCTGCCGCAGGGACCTGCCTTACTACCGAAGAGTGTTTGCTAAACAAAAACAGGAATCCACATCTAACCAAGAAACAAATAGAAAACAAGCTCAAATCATATCTTGCAGTTGACAAGATAATCTGGTTACCTCGTGGACTATATGGTACATATCCTATTACCTCTTCAAAAGTTTATCTGATCTTGTCAATTCTTAGTTTTTTTCATTTTTATGAAAATTTGCAAAAACTCGTGTACAGGCGATGATGATACAAATGGGCATATCGACAATATGTGCTGTTTTGCTAAGCCTGGTGTTGTTTTGTTGTCTTGGACGAATGATGAATCAGACCCCCAGTATGAGCGAGCTGTTGAAGCTTATACTGTTCTTACAAATTCTACTGATGCTCAGGGCAGAAAATTTGAAGTTATTAAACTTCATGTACCAGGGCCTCTTTATATGACAGATGAAGAAGCTGCTGGATTTGTTCAGGTATGCATAGATTCATTGGTTTTTTATGCCACTTAATGCACCTCATTACTTGATTTGTTAGTTTATGACATTCAAGTCTATGATGTGATCAATGTGTTTTGAACTTCGGCTAATTCGTTTAAGAAAGTTTGACCAGCTGATAAGTTGTACGTTATGTTTGACCATAGGTCGGTGAGGCTAAGCCAAGACTTCCGGGTACAAGACTTGCTGCATCCTATGTAAACTTTTACATTGTTAATGGTGGTATAATCGCTCCTCAATTTGGAGACCCAAAATGGGATACAGAAGCGGTTCATGTTTTATCTCAGGCCTTTCCTGATCGTGAAGTAAGCATTCGCTTCCAGCTTTAGTCTTGTTACAGTTTTCTCCATATAATCTGAAGAAATGTTTGACTGGTCTTATGCAACTTTTAGTATTAATCTGAATAAAAAGTGTGCGCCTGTTTAGGTGGTGACGATTGAAGGTGCAAGGGAAATTGTTCTAGGAGGGGGCAACATTCATTGTATCACACAGCAGCAGCCAGCTGGTCCTAAAGAGTAATCATCTTATCAATCAATAAGCTGGCAGATATGTTTATGTCACTTTAAATTAGCAATAATGGTTGGTGTTTAGCTATATTAAACCACAAACCTGTATTAAGTTCGTATATTGTTGGCCGATGTTGGGTTAACCCACTTATTAGAGACATTGCCTCTTGGAGTAAATAATGCTCAACCCTTGGCAATGAAGTAGTTTAGATTCATTTGATGTATTGAGATTTAGAGTTTAAAAAAATCGTATATTGTCGCTTCATTGTGTTATTAATAGTATTAACTGTCGGTTTATTAACTTAATACTTGTGATATATCAAACAACAAAACCGATGTAACTATATCATTCACTTACTCTTTCATAATCTCAACATTATCACTAGACACTAGTATTAAGGTCGTATGTTGTCACTTCACTGCAAGGCTCCACGCATGGACAGCAAAATGCTTATATAGTTGAAGTTAGAGTTGGGCTCATAGGACAACTAAAAAAATAAACTTTACCAAACTAATACAGTAGTTTTATTCAGTATTCACAATGGTACTTCAACTCTATGAGATTTGTAGCTTTAAGTGGCAGGTTTGTGGTCCAAAGTCAAAATCTTGTCTTAGGAGTTACGGACTTACGGGTGTTCCTATTTCTACCTCTTTTTTCCCATATATATACATCCCACAAGGTATAATAATTTATACACACTGTATTGCACAATATAAAAAAAACTATTTAAAAAAAAAGAAGATGGAAATAAATACTAACATAGTTACTCATATACCAAAAGATACATATCAAAAGATTGTTGGTGTATATGATTTTATTAAGTGTATTATAGGTGTATTAGGTGACGATACTTAAATTAGTGAACGAAAAAAGACATTTTATTATCAAAAAGTTAGTTGAAAAAAATATAAGAGAGTAAATGTTTAATTTGAGGAAATCCATTTAAATTTTTTTTAAAAAAAGGCGTCCTTAAGTTTCATGGTTAATAACCAAAAATAAATAAAACTTTCTAGACTTATTAATAAAAGTAACAAATTGAAGTTGATTAATTTGTATGTTAATTTATAACCAGTTTACTGATATTGCCATCTATGTTGGCTATGATGTATTCCTTCCTACATTGTCAATAAGCACATTCATGCAAAAGTCAGGAAGATGAATGGGGTTAAAAATTTTTAAATAAAACTAGTTGAAAGCAGAGAGGTTAGAGATCTTTACAGCTAGCAAAGGTTTTTTTGTCCCCTTCACATTGTCAAAATTCCCCCCAAAAGGGAATTTTGGAACTCCTTTTTTTTCATCAAATACTTCCAAATAGACAAACAATATATATACTTACACTGACATTACCTTGTCTCACTGATTAGGTTCAAATTACTAAGATATCTATGAGAAATGATGCATTGTTGATTCAAAATATTAGTATAAAATTACGAGTATAAAAGTAAGTTTAATAAAAAGAATACATATATCTCTTTAAAAAAATTAGCCTAATAAAATTCTTAATATTTTAATTTTATGAGAAATGTAATTGATTATTTCTTTCTTATAGTTTATTTTTCATTTTTTTGCTAAATGTCATAATAAAATTGTTATAAAAATCATTAGGCTGATTTTTTGAAATATATAACGGATGTTATGTGGCTTTTAATCTTTTTTTCTTTCTTTTTATCTTAAACTCTAATTTTCCCGTCTCTTCATTTGCTTGTTAGTTTTTTTTTATTCATATAACTTACATATACTCCGTAATATTTTTTTTATCTTAGCAAAAGTTGACCTTCCTTAATATAATTTTTTTTTTTTTTAAAAAGATAGAGAGTAAAATTAAAGTAGTGTATTTTTCTAATCTGTTCCGTTTTTCATATAATCGTAATACAACACATATATGCCTCTTGACAAAGATTCATGAAAATGCGGAGGAACACCATATGACTCATGCTTAAAAAGGGAATTTCGTGTTGTCCCCCCACAACCTCTTACTCGTACCCTCCTTTTGTTAATTTACTATTGTTTGGATAATATCACATTGGGATCCTGTGCAGGAAATTGGTCGGTCATTATATCCGTACAATTTTGTGCATATATATATACAGGGGTTGACGAGAGAAATTCTTTTTTAAAAAGTCCCAAAATATTTAGAGTTATGTTATGTATTATATCACACGTTGTTTAAGTTTATCATGCAACAATGATAACTCTTTAGCGAACACAATGATTAAAGAACAAAATTGGAAGATGATATCCAAGAGATCGATCGCTAACATGAGTTTGACTAGATAAATGTGATTAGTATGTCTAGCTAGTTATTAATTTGTCAATGTAATTTCATGTTAATTAGTAAGCTAGCTACGACGTTGTAATTCCATATCAATATAATAAGAATTACATTTTACAAAATACATTTAATAAACTCGGGTTCAACCCGGGCATACAGTTAATAAACCCGGGTTCAACCCGGGCATATTAACAAAAAATTTATAAAAACGTATCTTCGTCACTGAAGTTGCAACAATCCAACGGTACTCATAGCCTCAAAATAGTATACCTTAAAATTAACTTATTAACCCGCATATTATACAGATAATTTAAAAATCTATTATGACAAAGTTATTTAATTAGATGATTGAACTTAAAAGACCACATAAATTATTAGAGTTTTTAAAATAAAATTAAATAAAAAGGTTTAAAAACAATATCATAAAATAACAAAAATAAAAGTACAATAAATTTTTTAAAAAAAAGTGTTTATGATATCATAAGTAGATAAAATAAAAAAAGAAAAACTTTTAAAAATAAATTTGAAGATGACAAATAAGGAATATAATAAGAATTACATTTTACAAAATATTTTATCTTTGTTTATTAATCATTTTTATTAGGATTTCTGTTTAAATTAAAAATTAAGGATTGCGTTCATAAATATGAATAACTAGATAAAAAAAATTTTATTATGGTTTTCAAACTGTGAAAAAATGATATCTAAGAATATAGACATATATATTTGTTGGAGAGGATAAAAGAAAAGCTCATGATCAAAAAAAGATATGGTTTTCTAGTTGGAAAAGCAAGAGACCACATGGAAGTATGCTAGCAAATAACATGTTCTAATGTCTTTGGTTAAGCTATCAATTTCAACTAATTCCCCTCACTTTGGACCCCCAAATAGTTGGGTTTATGTCAATCGGGTTCCCTGACTCCCCGTGCTCCAATTTTGACATCGAAACGACTCTTGAATTTCAATTAATGAACATATATGTTTGAGAGACGATATAGATATAAATCTCTTTCTAAAACAAAATGCTACTCCTTTTTAATTAAGCAATACCAAAATGTTATCAATCATATTCTGCAATCCACATTAGAACTTTGTATCTACATATGATTAATATTAATTTACGAGAAATGATCAATCCTTTTAAGTTATTAGCCTAAAAATCTTCCTAATTAATAAGATAGTGAAAAATCAATGGGTTAGATTAAGAAAGAGAATTAGTGAAATCCACATGTTATATTTATTTATGTAGGGAGAAACTTGGATAAACAATTGAACCCGTTGATTCAAAGAATATTAAGAACAATTATAACTATCGTTGATTTAAAAAGAATACCGATAATCAGGTTATTTCACACACTAACACACATTTGTGTATAGGGAGGAAAATATGAAATTTCATATATCATAAAACTCAAAACTGCTTTTACAAAATACCTAGCACCCTATTTATATTAATCTTAACACCACTAAAATAGGAAATAAATTATAACATAATTATTATAATAATTAAAAAGATAACGTATAAAATTAAAAGATAATTTAATAAAACCATAAAAATAAAAAATCACGTTGCATTATTCATATAATTTTAGGAAGATTTTTAGGCTAATGTTGAGGATGGATAATTTTCCTTAATTTACATTTAAAAAACATTTGGATAAGACTGCCTAAGCTTTATACGAGTATTTTCTATTAACAACAATATATACTTAGAAGCTAGTCCAAAGCTAGAAAGGGAAAAGGGTGGTGTTCTTCATTAAATTCTTTGGGAAGAGAGATGATTAAAAATGCAGAGTGAAAGGACTACATGGTGAGCCTTCTGTTGGCCATTCTATATAATAACTTTCTCTAGAAAGCACCTCATCTCTCATTCAATTAATTAATTTCTACCATTTTATTTTAAAGAATATGCATATAGAGATAGAGATGACTATATAATTATGTTAGTTAAATATAGTTACTGCTTGGCTAAGATTAAAATAATAATATTGTATGCTTCAGTGTTTCATCATCAAGTTTAATCTCCACATAATTTCTCTTCATTTTGCATTTGATACATATATATATATAAAGCGTCGACGACATAGCTGTACGTGAGGTGACCGCTACCTAAAAGTTGTGACTTACAAATAAACAAATTATAAAATATTTATGGATCAGTACAAACTACTATATACTTGTCCTTCTAAAGATATAAACTTTGCACGGACCATCTTAATTTCATTATCAAAACATGATTTATCGATAAGTAATATATATATATAAAAAAAAAAACACAAAAACATAGATTATATTGTTGATTCACGGATGAATTGAAGCACTTACTCTCTTATAAATCAAGAGAACAATTAAATAATAATTAAAAAGAAAAGTAAAAAGGTGATCGAACAAACTTTTAAGTTTTAATAAGACAAGAATAGATGACAATTTGATTCGTCATTTGGTCTTGTCTAGATGTGTTTTACCCATGTTTTAATGCCCACTCCTTTTTTATGCTTTCACACTGATCACTTCTCAAACAAAGTTTTAATTAGTAATCTAATAAGTGTCCAGTTTTTAAATATTCACGACATCTATATTCAAGCTAGTATACGTGCATTCCTTTTGTCCCCTTTCACAAGTCTTCAAGCTCCAATTCTCTTATGGCACTTGAATGTTTTCATATGTTTATAAGACAAAATGTTTCTCGCTACACACAATTTCTTTTTATATGTTGTGATTATAATGTTAATGTATTTATGTGTCAAAAGATGTTAATTTGCTATTGTACTATTTGTTATGATACTACTCTCTTATTATTCAAGTGAAAAATGATTAATATTGTGCCTAAATTATTTGTTAATTTTTATTTTAACGATAAAGTTATATAAATATATTGAATACGAACAAGACTAGGTAGCAAAGCACTAGAGGTCAAAAAGGTACAAGCTAAATACTATAATACAATGTGCCTAGCTAAATTATTGTCTCATGTACAAATTATATCGCTAATGATATACGTGCACATACAATAATCAAAAATAAAGATAACAATACATAATGATATATCATTGTCATACCAAGATGATCAACGGTGATCAACAACATGAAACATCAAGAGTACGTATAAAAAGAGAGAATTAATGGAAAATATATATATACTTTTGGTAATGTGTACGATCATTTTTTCTAATTTCGTCAACGATAGGATAAGAATGAGTGAAATGTAGACCCTGCCGTATAGTCCTTCCCGAAGACGATAGAGACATTTTCTTTATACGTATGATTAGAGTATAGTACAAACGGATATATCAATTAATAAGTTAAGTTCTATTCAAAGGCATTCGTATATATATCAAATCTTAAATTGCGTAGAAGATGGCACTACAAAAAACTTTGCCTTTGACCACAACAAAAATGTCATCCCCAAAGGTTTTGGCGACGACATTAGCGACCACTGTCATTTGTAACTGTTAGAATATAAGCACATAAACATATAACCATTCACGAGTACACAGCGGAAAAAAAATATATATGCAATCAAATTAATTAACAAAGAGAAAATTGAAACGTGTACCTTTGCGCAAAGCTTCCAATAATATTATTAATAATAAGATTATTATTAGTTTAGAGTTTAAAGCAAAACCCCTCTACGATTGCACACTAGACACCCCTATACCGTATGCTAGTATCCCGATCACGAACAACAAACCCGTTGTTGAAACTTCTTTCATTCGAAACCCATATGTACCGAAATTGTTTGTTGTTAAACAAACAAACCATATAATAATTAATGCAAAGCACTAATTATATATAAAAGTCATATGTGAATTGGTAGGCATAAAAGAACCAAAATTCACAAAACCCAAAACCCTTTGAGATGTGATGATTCGGCCGTAGCCAAGAAAGAAGAGAAAGAGGAGGAATTTTCTTATGTGAATGAATGAGAAAACCTTTGAATTAAGCCCTCTATTTATAGGGTTTAATTTACTTGGTGAACAAGCTAGATTAAGGCTTACAAAGCCTTATCAAAACCGGCCCCCCATATGGATTTAAAGCCCAACTCTAATTTCCATATTTCACATTTTAATCCTCCATTTAATTAATTAAATATAATTAACCCTTTAATATATTTAAATTAATCATTTCGTGATCTAATTAATTAATATATTACTTTAATATACTAATTAATAATATAGAGTTACCGTGTCATTTTGTGTGACCCCGTAGGCTTAAATTATTTTTGGACATACGTTTTATAATTAACATGATCATATTCCAACAGCTCCCACTTGAGCATGTTATTTTATGAAAGTAATAACATTGGTTAGCATCTTGCAACAAGCCAATGCTCCCGGAAATATTTAAGAGTAGTTTCTTAAATTTTGCCAATTTGAAATGATTTAGTCTTTAATATCCCTTTATTCAGATACCCTTGTTAATTATGAATATGGATCAATGTCATTTCATAATTTAACGATTATGTTTCTCATTTCTACAATTAATTAAGATTACCAAATTAGTCAAGACAACTTCTTGAGTTCATTTGGGTGTGGCCACACAAACATCTTCAATTAATTAATGAGGGCGCCAAATAGTATCATACTTCAGTTGCAAATTGAATGAACAAATCCTGTATTGACTACAAGTGTCTGGCCATGTCGTTTCTTAACATTTCTGAAAATAGCCCTTTATTACTGCCTTGTTCAGGACAGTTAGGAACTATATCAAGAAATGCAATCCACACATGCATAACTCACTTGTATCTCAAGTCAAAGGATAAATAAAGTAACCATTTCACGAATTTCATTTAATGACGCCGATCCATAAAATGATAATTCGTTCTGTGGGGTAAGTCCAATATTCACCTTTTGAATATCATGTGAGTTTGGTACGATCCACCATCTTCAAAATATTCCCTTAAATATTTTCACCAATCTCTCACAATTGTCTTACTTTAATTATATTCCCATATAATTAATCGACAATAGACATTTAGAATATTCAACTAATATTCATGGATTTAAACATGCAAATATAGGACACAATTATTATAAAAATGAAACCACTTATACCGCGTATAAAAATTCATTTATTGAAAATAATAATTGTTTAACATCTCATTATCCAAATACCAACAACAGATTTACATGATATAACTAGCAATAAACTATGCCCACGACATACTTATTGACCTTTCCTTTGACAATACCTTTGTAAAAGGATCCGCTAAGTTATAATATGTGTGAACTTTGAGTAATTTGATTTCACGCAATTCGTTTTGCTCACGAGCGTAGTGATATCTTCTTAGGTAATGTCTGGCACCTTTCTGAACCCGAGGTTCATTGGCAATGATAATTGCTCCTGAATTATCACAGTACAGTTCCATAGGTGTGTTATTTGAGGATTATCAATCCAAAAATAAACTTTCTAATCCAAACAACCTTCATGTCGTCTTCTCTGAGACGGCAATATACTCAGATTCTGTCACATACATAGCAACTGTGGTTTGCTATTAGCTCATAGCATTCCATCGTGTCTTCATTTAAAATGAAGACGTATCCCGACTGATATTCTTGATTCATCTTCATCAGTCATGAAATCCAACATCACAAATTCTATTACCATTTGAATTTTGATCAGGATTTCAACCATACACCAAGAATAATTCTTTAGTAGCCCGCATGTACTTAAGAATACTTTTCACAGCAGTTCACTGATCCACTCTGGGATTTTGCTGATATCGGCTAACAATATTTTGAGCGAACACAACTTCAGGTCTAGTGCATCTTTCCGCATACATGATAAATCCCACAACCGAAGCATAAGGAACTCTTTGCACACGCTCCACCTTTTCAGGTGTAGAAGCACCATTCTTGCTAGATAAATTAAGTCCTTCATGCATAGGCAAAATTCCCGCGCTTAGAATTTTCCATCTTGAATCTCTTCAAGATCTTATATATATACGCACTTTGACTTAATCCGATCAACCGTTTACTTCTATCTCTATAGATTTTGATTCCAAGTATGAATGCTGCTCCACCCAAGTCTTTCATAGCGAAACACTTTCCAAGATAAGATTTAACGTCTTTCAACATTGGAATGTGATTTCCTATTATCAATATGTCATCGACATACAAGACAAGGAAAGTAACATTACTCCCACTAGCTTTGCGATATACACATGGCTCATCAGGATTCTGAACAAAATCAAACTTTTGATCTCTTCATCAAACCTTTTATTCCAACTCCTTGATGCTTGCTTTAGTCCATAAATGGACCTTTGAAGCTTGCATACTTTGTTGGGATGTTTTGGATCGACAAAACCTTCAGGTTGGTCCATATAGACTTCCTCGTCTAGAAAACCATTCAAGAAAGCGGGTTTGACATCCATTTGCCATATCTCAAAGTCATAGTACGTTGCTATGGCTAAGATGATCCTAATAGCTCTAATGTCCGCAACTGGAGAAAAGGTTTCCTCATAATCAACTCTAAAGAGTTGAGTATAACCTTTCGCCACAAGACGAGCTTTATAGGTGTGTATATTTCCATCCATGTCGGTTTTCTTCTTGAAGATCCACTTACACCCAACGGTTCTACCATTTGGTGGAAGATCAACCAAGCTCCAGACTTGATTGTCTTTCATGGATTTCATTTTCACGTTTGCAGCTTCAAGCCATTTTTCAGATTCCGGATCTGATAATGCAGCATTGAAATTAGGAGGTTCATTCAAATCTCCTACTACGTGTTGTTCAGACTCAATCATAAGATTTAATCTATCACGAGCACGTATGGTCCTTGAGGACCTACGAAGTGGAATCGCTTCATCTTCAACTTGAAGTTCATCTTGAGATTCATCTCTTTGAACATTTTCCCCCCCAAGTTGAAGATTTCTAGTATCTTTAGAAGTTGACACATCTTCTTGATGCTCATCAAGCTCAACAATCCTCCCACTGTCCTCTTGAGATATGAGTCTCCTTTCAAGGAACTCAGCAAATCAAAAAGTCTTTGACAATGTTTCCGGTAGGAAAGTAGAAGTAGTAACCCATCGTTTCCTTTGAGTATCCTACAAAGATGCACTTGACACCACATTCATAGTGTCTTGTCAACTTTCTTGGTTGGAACCATATTGAGAATGCATGCAGCAATCTCTAGAGCATAATCCCAAAATGAAATGAGAGAGTCTTAAGGTTCATCATTTATCTTACCATGCTCAACAAGGTTTGATTTCTCCTTTCACATATACCCTTATATAGGAGTAAGCTCTTGGATAAATCCACAAGCTTTTAGATGATCCTTAAACTTTTGGCTTAAGTTATCTTCATCTCGATTCGAACGAAGAATCTTAATGGTTTTATTGAGTTGATTCTCTACTTCACTTTTAAATTCAATGAATATTTCAAAGACTTCATGTTTATGTTTAAGCAATTAAACATAACCATAATGACTGAAATCATTAAAAAAAATGAAGTAGCTAGTACATTTCCTTGACACAAGTCTAAATGGGCTACATACACCGAATGTATTAGTCCAAGTAATTCCTTAGCCCTCTCCGGTTTTATGCGGAAAAGGTATTCTTGTCATCTTGCCGAAAACACAAGGCATGCATTTGTCAAATGATTCATCATTTGATTTAACGATCTCTTGTCAAATGATTCATCATTTGATTTTAAGATCCCTTCAATTTGAAGTATGCATTTCTTGCTAATGACAACACATTTATCAAATGATTCATCATTTGATTTCAAGATCCCTTCATTATGAAGATTTCCAATGTGTTTCTTGCTAACGCCAATCCCAAAAAACACGCAATTTATCAAATGATTCATCATTTGATTGCAAGATCTCTTCATAATGAAGATTTCCAATGCGTTTCTTGCTAATGATAATGTCAAATCCATGCATTTATCAAATGATTCGTCATTTGATTGTAAGACACCGTCCCTTTGAAGTCTTTAAATGCCTTTCTTGACAAAATTTAAACAAGATGACTATGTCAAAGATAATTAGAGTCCAAGTTAAACTTGACTATTTGCTATTGAATTATTATTTGTATAACAACCCACATAATTTAATTTGAAGATACTTGAAGCACTGGCCGAACCAGCTTGCTTCTTCTTCGCATTCAACTCAGCTAGATACTTTAGCCGTATGCTCCTTTTGCCAAAAGGGTCTTTAAAGGTTTTGAGACAAACACAACTTGTTTTCTTTTACCAAAAATCTTGCCCTTAGCTTACGGTTGTTTTGCTTTCCGAACCTTTCCCCCTTGATCATAAGAACTCGGGATGTAGCAGATTTCCTTAAAAGCTCTTTCTCATACTCAATTAACATGACATGAAGTTTAGTTGTGGTTTTACTAATGCTATGCATATCACAATTGCGCACGAACTCCTAAAATATCTGCTTTTTAGGTTCATGCCAATAGTAATATGCAGATGATAAGCATAGTTTAACCTTTCCAATTGCCCATGAGTACCTCTTCAACTAGAGTACTTGAGGACTAACCGATGTTCCATGCTCGTGTCGCAAGTCATGAAGTTGATCAACTAGGTCGAACAACTCCACTCCAGCTTGCTTTTAGTACAAAGACTTGAGTTCAGTGAGCATATCACATGGAAATGAATGCTCAAACTGATTTTGAAGGTCGGCATTCATGCTTTCTAACATTAAACAAGCAACCTCATTGTGTCTATCATACCGAGCATTGTATGCAACCAACTTTCAAGTTGAAGTATTTGCTCCCAGAACAACGGTGTCTGCTCATCAATGACTTGAACCCAGTCATTGAAGTTTGGCTCCAGAAAGTCTTTTCCTTTCTAGCATCGACCTGAAAGCCGATTGGTGTATGTTTTGAGAAGGATTTGTTGTTGCCATCTTCAAAACAGACAAAAGTTCAATTATCGGTATTTTCGATAATTAATCCTTAAGAAATGTAATTTACCCTCGTTAAATTCATCTAACAAATTACTTTCACTAAGGCTAGGATCCAACTTGACATACAATCATTTCATCAGTTGATCTGCTAGAAATGACGGTATTCAAAAGGTAATCGAGAATCGATAATTGCATTCATGCAACTCCTAGAATTATGGGACTTACAACAACACTGTAAAGGGGTATTAAGTGTTTTGTAAACATGTTTTGTCCCATCTTATGCCACGGGTTAAGGTCTCACCTCTTAACTCGTTTTAAGTCGCCCAATTAAGAACATGTAGATAGTCCACCGCTGTCTCACAACGAGTGGTAATCCACCTTGAAGTACAATTCACCTACGTCTCACGTAGAGCAAAAAGCACTGGCAAGTGTTCTTAGCAAAGTGGGTGGCATTGACTTAACTTTAAATGGGTAATGCATTTGATGTGAATCAAAAGTTTATGTTTGAAGACTCATGCATAATCTTCGAAACATAATATTTAATAAAATCATTTGTATAATCTTAACAACACAAGAGAGCTCGGTAGCTCCATTTGAACGCACAAAGAAGCGCAAGGGCAAAGGTATGCGATGAACGCGATTTAAAAACCCGCCTTTTTAGAAGGCTAGCGCACCCCGACTTATACCTCTCTTAGAGTTTGTTAAAATGGGTGAGTCGGTGTATCTCAAGGTTGCAAGACTCCAATTTTATTAATGAAATCTCTATTTCGATAGTTCTTAGTCAAGTTTATTTTCAAAACCAATTTTTGCATCACCTTTATACAACTTATAAATAAATACAAAAATTAATAAACTTACTAATTACCGAACTATTTAATCAAATAACAAGTTAAGGTGGGCCACCTAAACATGGTCACTATGGTTCATGCAAATGTTCAATTCCGGCTCCCCCTTCTGAAGAAGAGGACCACATGCATCAAGTTACCTTGATTGCGTAAGCCTTTAAACAAAATAACTAACAATTAGCACATAAACACATAAAACATGCTGACTGGAAATTTCCAGTAGCTTGACGACCAGTTTACTCCTGTTTCTGGTCCAATTCAGCTTTCGACCAAAACTACAAAGTTGTAGCCCTATGTGTTGGGCTTCTACAGTCCAAAGCAAGACTCCTAACTCATTACAGATTAATTAATATGATTTTTCTAGTAAACTGCCACACATCAGAAAATTTACACGCAAAAATCACATTGTCACATAATTATCTAATAATTAACCCTATTTATTGGATCAACATGCTTTGCATAATATAACTCTTTATATATCCAGTAAAATCACAATAAATTTTGCATGAATTTCTTGTGATTTTACTATTTATTTAACAACTTTAAATAAAACGATACACATAATTATGCAATTCATCACATAATTTGTATCAATTCTCAATTCAAAACTTGCTTGAGGGTTTCAATCTCCATTGAACAAGGTTAAAACTTTAATTAAACAAAAAACCTAATTTTTATTTAATCAAGATCCGATTTAATTAATTAAAAAAAATAAGAAAAATAACCTTTTAATTATTTAACAATTAATTAAAATCAACCAACCCTTAAACCCCCCTTCAAGTTTTGATCTTTGTAATTAATAGATCATATATGTGGCTCGTGATACCACTGTTAGAATATGAGCACATAAACATATAACAATTCACGAGTACATAGCGGAAAAGTAATGGTCCACGAATGCACTACTTGTGTTTGATTAACTAACTTATAAGATGAATATGTAATATAAAGAATGAAGACGAGAAGTAAAGAACTTTGTATAGTTATATGTATTTCATACTAAACGATGAAAACATGGATGGTTGTTTAATAACAACAATAAACAGAAAAGATTAGCTAAGTTTTTGAACACACAAAAACTTAACAAATAACTAAAGAGAATAAAGTGAAAAACTGTGGAACACACCAACAACCTTTGTGGCTAGGTCAAGTGATTCCTTTCATAGGCAAATAAGGAATCACATGACTGCCCTAGTAGATGTTGACACAAGAAGGTTGTCAACTATCTATTGGTGGATCATTCAGATCTGCAGAGGTCTCTTTCCTTCATCTTGTTTGTTTCCAAAAACGGTATGAAAGAGAAACTCCATTGCATAGAAGTAGTACAAGGTCACATGGCTTCATCTTGATCTTTCAACACGTGTCCTTGGGACCATTCTTCTATTCTTCAAATTCCCGCTCATATTTGACTTACAAATACTGGACGATGAGTCATTGAACATATCCTTTAGACTTTGAAGATAGATCATGCTTGCAGATGTATGTGCTCGCTGAGAGATCGCTGAATGGGTCACTCGCTGAGTCCCTCAGCGAATCCCTGATCCAACAAAAAGAAACGTATATGCAATCAAATTAATTAACAAAGAGAAAATCGAAACGTGTACCTTTGCGCAAAGCTTCCAATAATATTATTAATAATAAGATTATTATTAGTTTAGAGTTTAAAGCAAAACCCCTCTACGATCGCACACTAGACACCCTATACCGTATGCTAGTACCCCGATCACGAACAACAAACCCGTTGTTGAAACTTCTTTCATTCAAAACCCATATGTACCGAAATTGTTTGTTGTTAAACAAACAAACCATATAATAATTAATGCAAAGCACTAATTATATATAAAAGTCATATGTGAATTGGTAGGCATAAAAGAACCAAAATTCACAAAACCCAAAACCCTTTGAGATGTGATGATTCGGCCGTAGCCAAAAAAGAAGAGAAAGAGGAGGAATTTTCTTATGTGAATGAATGAGAAAACCCTTGAATTAAGCCCTCTATTTATAGGGTTTAATTTACTTGGTGAACAAGCTAGATTAAGGCTTACAAAGCCTTATCAAAACCGACCCCCCCATATGGATTTAGAGCCCAACTCTAATTTCCATATTTCACATTTTAATCCTCCATTTAATTAATTAAATATAATTAACCCTTTAATATATTTAAATTAATCATTTCGTGATCTAATTAATTAATATATTACTTTAATATACTAATTAATAATATAGGGTTACCGTGTCATTTTGTGTGACCATGTAGGCTTAAATTATTTTCGGATATACGTTTTATAATTAACATGATCATATTCCAACAGTAACCAAAACCCTTTTTCTTGTAGTGAGATGTAATCTAAAATCAATTTTAGTCCTCGGGTTAGATTATACGGAGTACATATATAAAAGTAGGATCATGTATAGAAATCCAATAAATTTATAAGGACTTAGACATTAAACAATTTTTTAAAAGGTCACATGCATTGTGCATATATACTCTTTGTCACATCAAGACGTACATATATGCATCTCTATATCGTCTTTATGTATACACGTTCATCTGTATTTGCATTTATATTTTAGTCATAAAAAAGCTAGCTTTTTACCTTTGGTATTAAATGAAAATGCAGGGTAATAGTAAATATGATTGGATATTCACTGAACAACCCACCACCCCTCATCTTTCAAAATTGAAGAAAACTTGTGTTAATTGTGCCTTTTGCTTTTGAATAAAAACAAAACTATTTAATTATTCTTTCTTTTTGAAGATTTAATAATATATTTTGACAGCTTCTAGCTGTCTTTCATTGTCATGGTAAACAGATAAAAAAAAATCAGAGAAGTTATGACCTTATTTAGATTGCTAGATAGGTTGAGGAGTGAGAATTAAATCCACCTACTATATATATATATATATATATATTGTAAAGAATAAACATAAATGAAATTTAACTAACGTAGATCTTGTTACTTTTTACTAGGGTTTTATTTTTATTTTTTGTCCAACTTCTAAAAGGTATGTTTGTTCTTTGTTCTTTGTGGTTATATATATATATATATATATGTGGGGTGAGGTGTGGGTGGGGTTGGGGGGTGGCTAAGATCCAGCTAATTAGTTTGTACTTATATATAAAGATGTATTGAAGAGAATAAACTCTTCTTATCTTGTGTTATTGACTTCTTCCTTTCATTTTTTCTTTCTTTCTATGTTTGTTAAGTTGGTTGTTAATCTATTGATGAGTTGACTACATATATATATATATTTATATATATTGTTGAAACTTATATATATATAACAGGCTGCAGAATAGAGAAATAAGATGGAGTCACCTTCCAAGGGATATGGAGATCATCATGGAAATATTACAGAAGAATGTCAGAGCAGTGAATCTGGTTGGACAATGTACATTGGTGGTGGTTCATCCATGGATGATGATTATGGAGGAGGAGGTGTTGTGTATGATGGTAGTAGTAGGAAAAATAAAGGGGTAGTTGTAAAAGATGAAGATGATGAAGACACAGATGATTCAATGGCTTCTGATGCTTCTTCTGGACCAAGTCATTTACATTTACAACAACCATGGGAGCAGGTTGCACAACAAGATGATCATGGGAAACAACATAAGTCTTCTGGCAAGAAGAGCAAAAAAGCAACAGGGAAGAAGAAAGATCAAGAATCAAGAAAGAAAGATGAATATCATCAAGCTGGTTTGGTGAATGAAAAAAGAGGGGTGATTACTACTGTCCAAAGTGGCAATAGGGCTTGGTTTTTGGGCAAAAGAAAGTAAAATTTTATGGTGTTTGTGAAAAGGCGGTGGCGGTGGGTGCTGGTGGTGGTTGCGGTAAGTGTTAATCACCAGCAAATAGCTAGGTAAAGCTTTTGAAATGAAGTTGTTCATCATCTAGATAATTAAGAATCAATTAATTAATTAATACTCTACTTGGAAATCATACTGTTATTTTTTGTGTGTATGGTTTCTGTATATCTAATGATCAAATATGATCCCATCATATGTTAATTATCCATGCCAAGTTTTTTTTTTTTTTTTTTTTTTTTTTTTTTTTTTCAAGTTGTTCATTGCATATGTTGTAATTATAAACTTTTTCCTTTTCAAAATCATATATATATGTAGGATATAATTAAAACAAAGAGAAATGAAATATGCTATAATTAGCAACATCTATCATGGGCGTTGCTATTCTCACAATTATATTTTAAACGAGAAATCACTACAAATCATATTGCATTTGTTCATACTTTTAGGTGAGTGTGAACAAATTAAAAATTTTGTCACGTTTTTTAGTGTGTAAAAATATATTGAATTAAAAGTGTGTGGAAATTCCTCTACACTAAAAAGTGTGTAGAAATAAAAGTTCACACTTTTTAGTGTGAACTTTCATAATTATTTTGTCACACTTCATTTGTTCATGGTAACTAAAAAAGTTACCGTGAACAAATGAGGTGTCACAAAATAACTATGAAAGTTCACACTAAAAAATGTGAACTTTTATTTTTACACACTTTTTAGTGTGGAGAAATTTCCATACACTTTTAATTCAATATATTTCTACACACTAAAAAGCGTGACAAAATTTTTAATTTGTTCACACTCACTTAAAAGTGTGAACAAATGAAATATTGTTTGTAGTGAATATATATTTTTTATATATATAATCGACTTTGGAGTACACAATGAAAAAAATATATATAGCTGCACAAAACACCAATCTAAGTACCGTTAAAAACACTAACAATGACAACAATACCTAATCTCTACATAAGCTTGGGTATATGATCAGGATCATCCCATATATAATACAAAGTGTCTATTATGTTTGCTCATGTGCATGTTTAATTACTATGTTCTATCTTGTTATATTTTTCAAAATCATACAATCACATGCTCGATCTCAATCATAAAATTGTTTCTTTTAAAATCATACGAGTAGTATCAAACAAAGTGTATAAATCCATGTTTGCTCATGTGCTTTTTTTGTTTTTTTGATGTCGAATCACACAATCTCAAACTTGTTGCTATCAAAATCACACTATTGATCACATGTTAGTAATTATGGACTTGTTTCATTTCAATATCATACGAGAATAAAAACAAAGTGTCTATTATGTTTGCTCATGTACATGTTTTCAATCTTCAATCAAACAATCTCAAAAAAGATATAAAACTAATGCTCGTAAATAAGCACAAATCACGTAAAATGGAAAATCTATAACAACCTTATAGCGTATAATATACGTTCGAGTAATACCTAGCTAGTTTCTAAAGTACTTTTGAATATGAAGAAAAGAACCACGGTGTAATTAAAGCATCAACCTCTAATTAGATAGAAGCAATTTTGTGCGTCACTAACTAAAAGAAAATTAATCATACTTTTTGTATGTATGGTAATCCATTGGTTGGAATTGAACATATTAATGATAACCTAATTAAAGACGTGTTAAGCTAAACCATGATCGATGAGATTAAGCTTTCGTGAACCACTCGTCTCAAAAAGGAAAAAACAGATACTGTTAATGTGGATTAAGAATCTAATGTATGCATTTATCGATCATTAATGAGTTGTAAGATACAATAAGAGAATTGAAACGTGAGTTAGTAGAATGGGACACTTGTAAAGTTGGTAAAAGCACATGGATATGAAGGTAATAGGAAGAAGGATGGAAGGGCCTAATTATAATTAAGCCACCATAGCCACAGCTCAAACACCCAACTTCACAGATAGATTACACATGACGGCTGCACATGCCCCCTTTCAGTTCCTTAATTTCTCCTTATTAATTCATTCTTGCTAGTATTAATCCTGCTTTTAATTTATGTTCATTTTGCAACATATAACGTTTATGTTTATGAGTATTGGATGAGGCACTCAGGTTTTATCCAAGGAACTAACATGGTTTAATCATTGGCAATTTATTATGCCAAATTAAATATAAAAATACATATAAAACTCAATCAGTATTTGGTAGATGTAAGTTTTTTTTCATTCTGTTGGAATAGTGGTCAATTGTGGATTTCGACCAACAATAGTAAATGGAAATCAGTATTTTGTGTTTGTTTTATTGTGGTTCACATTATATATGGTTGTTTACCTTAACCTTCCTCTTATATTTTTGTAGCAAAAAGTAGTTTTAGTTTGATAATAACAGCCTGGTACGTGATGGTACGTTGATGAGATATTGTAAACTATTATTAGATAATTTAGGTAGTAATAATTTGGAATTAAGGAGTCATATTCAAACCGTGAAATTTAAGTTTTTTGATTTGACTTATTCGAAAAACTTCAACCAACTTGTACATGATTCAATTGAGAGATTACGCTGTCAGGTGCTATAATGAAATAACAACTTATAGAAGAGTTGTCGTTATCAAAATCAAAACTTTAAAATTATATTAGTCTAGATCGCGAATTAGATAAGGTATATAAGGTCTTGCCACTCTTTCATGTATTCTCTAGTATCACTATCAATTTTAAGCATCCACACGCAAATCAACTCATAGTTTCTCTTAGTATTAATTCGTATTCATTTAAATGTAATAAGAGTTTAACACGAGTTTAGTCAAATATGATTTGCGTGTTTATTTATTAAAGAAAAAAGAAAGGTATATAAGCTAATTAGCCTAATTCAATTCGTAGAACCGTCTTATTAATAATACTCGTTTTAAGCAATATTAACAACGGAATCATCATTAATAACAAGAATAATCAACAACACAAGAATCATCTTCCTCTGTGATAAATTCGGGATTGCCGCATTAAACGTTTACTGAGATATATATAAAGGTATACACATAAAAATAGGTGATGCAAGAACCCTCGCTCCGATATAAAATTGGATATTCAACGACTTATCTGATGGCAGTATAACGTATACGGAGTATAAAATAAGTAACTTGGGGAATTATGAAAAGTGAGTATATTCCATCATAGGTAGAAGTTTAATTTCAAGAAAATCTTTGCTCATGCCACCAAGTACAATGTATGCATGTGTGTGGGTGCTTTTATTAATTTATTACTAGATAAAAAGAAATTTCGGTAACATGGTACGATGCTTGTCGTACATATAAAAATAATAAAAAGAAGATATCGCTAGGACTTAAGTACGTGCTTTTTGGCCATATCTTGTGGCCTATGTACACTCTCGATTTCTTAGATTTTTATTCTATGTTTTCTTTGATTAATAAACAATCATATAGATATGAAATATTGAATTCAAGATATTTTTATTTATCTATTCGAAGAAACCTCTTGGATTATAGATATAAATATATCTTAAAACTAAATCCAACAAAAACAAAGTTTTGATTGTTCGATCATGTATATATGAAAACTATGAGTATTTGTATTACATAAGACATGCAATAGTTGCTATTAGTTAACACACATAATTAAATTTTCCGATGCGATTGTTCTTCTTCTGATCTTTTCTTCAACCGGGTTTCTGATAAATGTAAAAAAAATATGCAATTAGTTGGTTAGAATGGCTGTGTGTTTCAAACATTTCGCTTGGTAATCTTGTAATTCGTAAATAAATGTGAAATAATATATTGTATAATTGTGAATTAATAATATGACAAACATATAAAAAAAACAAATGTTCTTAAATGTAAATATCTTCTAACATATCATGCGGAAATTGGTTAAGAATAGAAGAATAAGAAAAATGTTATGAATAATAATCAGAATATCAGACCAATATAAAGTCAACAAAATATTTTTAATATATCATGAGACATTGACTAGTTTCTTAGTAACTTTATACGGAGTAATAACTAATGAGGAATCAGTATAAATATAGGTGTGTTGGTAGATAGAAAACAACTATAGTTTAATTTTGGCAAGTATAACTTGTTCTATAATATTATTTTATATCATTGGTTCAACTATGCTTAATGTTTTAAAATTATCATACATGATAAACAAAATGTTTATGCACTATCACTTAAAACTTTGTAAAGGCCTACTATAATATCCAGATAAAAGGCCATCATCATCATCAGCTTAATAATACAATAAGCTACACTTTTTCCCAATAATATGAACGTGCATATCAAGCTGGACGTGCATATGGGTTGTTTATTTTAGCGAAATATGTCATATCCACATGAGTTGTTTCAGAATTTTAGTTTTTTGCTTATTTGGGCCTTTTTACTTTCCAAATTGTTTCTTATTCAGGCTTAACATGTTTTAGGTTGGCCGGTACCTATGTTTGGGCTTTTTACCAAAGTCTTTCCTTGTTAGATTTTTTCACCCGACCAATAATCGTCATATCATATGTTAAACTAAATTAAAATCATTAATCTATATCAAAAGTAGACTTTTGCTTTTCTGAAGTTTTACCATAAAGCTTTTAAAATTTATACTTTCGTCCCTCATCAAAACATTTGGTCATTTCAACTTTCACTACAAAAGTTTTTACTTTTTTTCTTTTATCCTCATGGTACTTACAAAAGTTTTTTCTAAAAATTTATGAAATTCAAGGTAACTTATGTAAATCTTTCAGATCTTGAAATAACTGCAATTATTAAGTTATTTACCTGCAACCATGACCATACTAAATACCAAAAAATACTATTAGTTTAATTTACAACATTCATCATTCAATTACGAAAATAACTAGATTACCATTTTTTACATCAATTACCTTTATTTCAATGACCTATACTAATCTTCGTCAACAACTCCACCAACTGTCACTACCGTCACCTCATAGCCTGCCGTTACTACAAGCGTCGTTGCATTATCCGGGTATTCATCTAGTTCTAACTAAATTGTGTCATACATGTTTTAGTAAGTAAGAAATAATGATATATTATCTTGAAACATTATTTTACTTATTGACTTAACATTTAATATGGTGAAGACAAAAAAAAAAGTTTGCTAAATACAGTCTTTAGGGCTGTGTTTAAGGTGCATAAACTGTTTGTACATTTATCATGAAAATCAGGGGCGGACTTTTAATATGAAATGTACAAGTTTTTTTATGCACGTTAAATACAACCCTTAGGCTGTATTTAGCATTTCCAAAAAAAAATTTAAAAAACAAAAGATAATAGAGAATTAAATTTAATAGAATTGGTATTTAAAGGGAACCATCAAGGTGTCATAGTGGTTAAAAATCTCCAAGTCACAATTTACGAGTCCCAAATTCTAATTGAATACATTTATCTATTTTTCCAAAGCCAATACACAATTTATTTTTTTAAGTATAATAATAACTTTTAAATAGAAAAAAATAAAATACCACCACAAGAAATAAACAGGAGAATGGTTGTCGCAAAGTCGGAGAGTGACCCTTTGTGGCTTGGATATTCCGGTGACGTTGCGGCGGCGGAGTTCTGCTTATCTGGGTTTTCTTCAATTCTCTTTCTAATAACTGTATATTAAATTCCATTTTGTTTTCAGAATCATATCATTAATTCTATTATTATTATTATTACTTCACTTTACTTATATGTATATGTATATATGAAATGATAATAGGAAAATGGATAGCAAGGAGGAAAGTGAAAAATTGAAGAGATATGAAGCTGAGTATGCCAATTACTTAAAATCTAAATATTTCTCACATCAAAATATTTATGGAGGTATTACTACACCTTTTTTTTTTTTTTACTACTGTAGTATTATTACACTTTTTCTCTATTATTACTATTATTTTTAATAATTATTACTATTATTGCACCTCATATATAGTTTACTATTGCAAAGTGTGAATTTTTGTTACTCTGGGTTGTTTAGTTGATTAAGGAGGTTTTAAGTACCAAGGTTTGATTACCATAGAGGATGGCCCACATCATTATCGGGCTGAGTCGTGTTGACTCAAGCTCAAATGGGCCTTTATTTTCGTGGGAGACGATACTTACACTAAAACCACCACCAAGGTGGCCTAGTGTTTGTGCCCTCACAAGAGGTCTTTGGTTCGAACCTCACTAGCTAAACCTCTTGGGAGTGGGCAGAGAAATGGTTTGAAAATGGTCAAGGGGATTCCTTTGTTAGGCCACGACATCGCGTACATCTTAGTCAAAGACTCGCCCTTTTCCGGTAACTTGAACTAACATTTTCCCATTTAGGATACTTACACCGGTTATTTATGCTTTACACAACCATATGTGCAATACCTTAAATTATAATTTGGTGGTCTATGGATAAAAGTGCTGGCATAAATATCAAATTTTACTATCCTATATTTAACCTTGAGCTCAATCAGTTAATTTATACTTTCGAGGTCCACCTGATTCAGCTCGGTTTTCAGTATTACTATATCAGTCCCAAAAGAAGTACCTACTAGATAGAAGGCGGGCACATTGTTGGTTATCTATTTTGCAAGTCGAGATTTATATTTGGGATAAACTAAATTTGTAAGGTGGACACTTATTTGGGACCGAAGATGTGATAATCTTATTGATCAGAGATAGTATTAATGGACTCGACAACTTTGTCCTTAGCTTGACCTGACTTGACTCTTTTGAGCTTGGTTTGGCGCAAGTTGATTAAATAGTTCGATAATTATCTGGTACAAACTCAATACAGATCATGAACTTTAAAATCTGGATTTTTGATACTCAAGCTCGACTTGAAAGTCTATATAAATAGCTTGAGCTCAACTCATTCCTAATCGGTTCGATTGAATGCTTGTCAAGTTACTCATGAGTTAGCCCAGCTGAGTCACGCCCCTATGCCCACCCTTCCTTAGCGAGCTTCTGAGTAAGTCTGCTCCTTGCCACCCATATGTTCACCTTGAGGTGGGTTCTCATGGGTCAGCCGATCAGGCTTGGTGGGCATCAACGTTTTAGAAAGTGTGAAATGGATATGGAAAGATCAATTGGTTCAAATAAGTGTTCACTTCATCAGCTGAACTTAATGTTATTGATTAGATATTTTTGCAGGGTTTTACGTTATCTACTTTTACTGCGCCGGGTTCTGTTCTAGATGCAAGAGGCATTTTTTTTATCTAGTTATTTTCCCACATATAAGAGATGACTGACTTTTATGGCAAGTATTTAAATTCATTTTCTTACCTAGCATCTCAACTCTTACGAGTATTACAATCTCGTAGATATTCTATAGGGGAAAATGTGCTTATGTGTTTTCTCAAGTTCAAGTGCTAAGCAGGCAGGCTCTGTTGTTGCAGGTGAGATTTTTGAAGAGAAGGCAACTATAGATGGGATGACTATCAGGGCAGGCAGGTAATTATTGAATGTATGCACATGATCTGGGTCGTGCTGTCATGCAGCAGACAGTAATCGCTAATCCTATTTGTAATTTTTGGTTTACCTTATTTTCAGTGAGCCAGGCACAAAATCTTATGCTGACCCACTTGCCTTTTGGAATGAAAAGTTCGGCAACAGAAAGCTTGAAACGGAAACAACTACCAACCTTTCGAATGGAAAGCACT
Source organism: Erigeron canadensis (assembly GCF_010389155.1). Lineage (NCBI taxonomy): Eukaryota > Viridiplantae > Streptophyta > Magnoliopsida > Asterales > Asteraceae > Erigeron > Erigeron canadensis. The sequence goes on from NC_057762.1 coordinate 40,688,430, forward strand.
CTGTTAAGAAGAGTTCATAACTTTTGTAGGCTATATGGTGTAGAACTGCAACTAATATTTCTGTAAATCTGTGCATGATTTTAGTCATGCATATTTGACCATCTTATTGTACTCGTGAACTTGCAGTTTCTAATGATACCCAGGAGATGTGCTCAACCTTGTGGTGCTATTGAATTTACTGGGTGCTGGTTTTCATATGCTTCTAATTCATGTTACTGTTGAAATTGCATTACTGTTTTTGTCTCATAATGCAAACTCTCAGGTGGATTCTCGTCATGTAGGCGATGAATATATGATCCAGGTATGAATTATGATCTGCTAGAAGGTTATTATCATACTTGGCGCTTTTAGTATAATAAAAAAAATTAAACACTACCATTTTGCTGATTTAAGTATAATCATCAACATAAACTTCCCTGGGCTTATATGTAAATCATCTTGCATTATGCCCACAAAAGGTTACCGTACATGGATGGTTGAAATATAGTGTGCATTAGTCGAGATATCCGGATCAACCTTTTTATTGTGTTGCTTTTTGATCTGATTGTGAATTCTCAATGGTTTCCTCTTTCCCTTTATTTTGCTTAGTTTTTAAGGTCTGACTTGGTAGTTGTATTATGCATTCAGAGTTGACATGGAGTTCAAAATTCATCGAGGAATAGATAGATGATACCAATCGACTCAAAAATATTTTAAGTGAGAATTTGGGTCATTGAGTTTATGTGGCTGCTTCAAGGCCGATTTCATCATGGAATGTGGGTTGATTGAATATTCATTAGACGTCTACAAGTCCAAGATAGTAAAGACACTTAAAAAATTTTGTGAAAATTTTAAAAATAATCAAAACACATTGTGATCTGAATTTAAGACAATGTGTTTTTAGAAAACACATTGTGTTAAGTTCATATCACAGTGTGTTTAAACAGGTTTTCCGATTTTCACGCGTTATCAAAAACACAATAAAAACACATTGTGCTAAATTCAGATCACAATGTGTTTTTGCCAGTTTTCTAATTTTCACATAAATTTTAGTTTTAAATAAACATTTCACATTATTGGTAACCCAAAATAGGTTAACTAAACTTTTTCTCTTCAAATCGGCTTAATTTGAAGAGCCAAAATTTAGTATACTCGGATATTCAAAGATTTACATAAACACTAACAATTAAACATCCATACAAATAATTTCTAACCGCCAATACTGCGGTTTAATTAAGACTAACATGTTGTTCAACACAAACATCCAAGAGAGCGTCACCCAGTCCGGAATTCCCACTTTCTTCACGCAATATCAACAACTCGACTATTTAAGTATCCATATATGGAATCTGTGAGTTAATTATATGTTAATGAGTTATTGAACTAAGCGTTAACAATAAAAACGCTTTTCACATAGCGGTTATGATCATCATATAGCTAGGGATGCTGTTTGGGATATCAAACATACCAAACGCCATTATGCACACTATATGACCCATAACAGCAAAATAGGATGGTAATCCTTAAAGAGTAATGATATATATGCTTGAGATATACGTCTAAAGGTTCAATTCAATGGATGATACATAGATTTCCTTCATTCTCTCTAAACTTTGATTTGCCATGTGTCGATCAGTATGAGATATCAGGCATGTTAATTTGAAAGCCTATCAAATTAGTCACGTTTGTCATTTTCATATATATGAAAGCAAAAATTGTGGAAGTGATGAATTGCCTGATAATATCTATTCCAATTAAATCCCATGGGATATCTTTTGAAGAATCGGAAATTGAGACCATTCAAAACCCCACGCTTAATTTATCGCCATCATTCATCATTCCTCATTACCATATACGGCTGTGATGTTTGGGAAATCTGAAGTTTCTATCTGTGACACACCCCCGGTGACTAGATCCGTAACCCAATGACCTTTAACCCTTAATCCGGCGATTACAACTTAGCGCACAAAAACTTTGAAACTATGACAACCATAAGATATATAGCCATACCAAATAAAAAAATATATATAATATGGAAAAATTATTTATCATGGAAGTGTATATAAATAGCAAGTATATGATCTATATATGAATGGGTAAAGATGTAAATTTATTTGTTGTTAAACTATATATATATGCAAAAAGACTAATTAAGATGCTTATCCCCAAACGAAACAAATTCTAACAATTCATGCGGCAAGGGGAAATATAAATAGCTCCAGCTGGCAGTTCCATCTGACAGCCCCCATGCATACTTATATAGTCATTGTTTTCTCATTTCGTAGCTGTTACATTCCTCTTACTCACTCACTTTGGGACTCTTGCTTCTTAAGGCCGGTATGAGTAGATCTTTGTTATCAATATCATGTGCTATCGTATAGTTTGTGTACGTACGTAGATCCGTTTATAAGAAGAAAGCTCAGACTAGTCCATTTTATTGCGGCTAGCTCTTCTATATGTTTCCTGTTTCAATTCTTTATTTTGCATGAATATGCTTTTCTGTTCATATCAAACGCTTGTTACGTGTTTCTATATTTGTGAAAAAGATTAACGACACGACACTAATTTCCAATTTGTTAACAACTATGGACATGTTTGTATGACAGGGAAATGGATAACAACAAGTGGCAAGGAAAAATAGAGACGGATGAAGATGAGTTTGTCAATTACTCCAAAGGGAAGTACTTTGCAGACAAGGCTTTCTTTGAAGGTAAATTCAGTGCAACAGATCTCAATTACAAATTATAAATGAAAACACTACTTCTTTGAATTTTGGATTTATATGAATAGCAAAGGAAATGGATATAAGACTAAAGGGGGATAGCTTCACATTACAACAAATTAGCCAATTCTGCATACATTTCTTGACATATTTGAGAACAATGCATTTACATTTATAAACACAAATGATTTTCGAATGTTATGCATTTTGTAAGCTTCTTATTGAAGTAATGTGTGTACCATTATCATTCGTTCCAGTGTCAAGACAATATGAGTCTATTAGGGACCTTTAATTTGGTGATGAAGTCAACTCTTTGACTTTAGTTGACTTCTGTGTTTGGACCAAATAGGATGTTATGATGTAACAAAATAGGTCGAATTTGGGCAAAATAGCCATCCCACAAATATATACAGTATATGTTTACCCAATAGACATAGCCGCAAAGGTTTGATAATATCTCCGAGCGTGCTGCATTAATTTGGGTCCTCTTGAGGATGAAAACTACAACTTTCAGGTACATATTAACATCTGGTCCATATATGATATATATATAACCCCTTTTAAACCATCTCACCGATCCACTTCTAGTGGAATACAAGGAAGTGATCAACTCATTCAGATTGTTGATAATTTCATTATCCAATGAGCACCATCTCGCAATTAGGTGCCACTCTACACTTGACAAATAGGTATTGTTCCGTCTCTTGATCATTGTCGGAAAAGTTCATTTTTCTCTTGTCACTTGAGCTCAAAAACTACAACTTCAGTGTGATAATTGTAATTACAACTTTTTAGTTCTACGAGCGTGGTAGTCTCTTCATTTAACGGGTGAAGATTTCAATTAACGGCTACACTTTCCAAAAACTCAAATTTGAAACTTATCCAGCATGGCTTATGGGAATTAAACTTCAAATTTTCCAAAGACAATTTCTAGAAGCTATTAATTGTTGCAGACCATGCTGCTGAGCTGCTCAGCTTCGCCACACCCATTGACTTGGATACTTAAAATCATTTAGTCCCTGAAGCATTGTGGATGATAGAATTAATGCTAGCTAATATGAGTCATCTTTGTTAGACCACCATAAGGAGCATTGTCCCTTTACATAATTAACAGAAGGCGCTTCAACGGCTGATTTCTGATTTTTGGTTACTCGTAGAATATAATTGTGTGTGTGTTTTTTTTTAAGTTAATCAATACAAATCAAAGTGTTGATGAATAGCTTTCTTATGTCCAAATTCCTTCAGCTATCGCTGCAGGTAAATATTTCGAGGAGGATATAGCCAAAGAGAATGTCAAAGTAAACAGGTAATAATGTACTGAAAAACGTGGCCGGTTATCTGTCTTGCAGCAGCAGTTACTAACTCGTGTTTCATTTCTTTAATTTCTATCCTTAGTGAGATTGCGACAAAATCTTGTAAGGATCCAACTGGCTATTCAAACAAAAAAGTCGGTCGCTCGGAGACTACAAAAGAAACAAGAAAATACCCTCCAAATGGGGAAGCGTCTTCAAAGAAAAGTGCATGATCTATATATACATATGTATATTTCTAGATACATGTGCGGTTCTAGTTGTGCTTTCTTCATCCTTCTTTGTTGCAGCTATAATATGTAGTGGTTCCTCTGTAGTTTCGTATATTACATGCTGGCTATTGTGAGAATGATCTCCGACTTTGAAATACTGTAGCCAATATATACTATGAAAATGTTTTTACATACAGAATTTGATATTTTGGGTCCTTGGTTGTGTGTATTCCAATATGTGCAACTTGGTGAAATAGGTTCAATTCTTTTATGATAATTTAAAAGCATTTGCTAGAGGTTGTAAAATCCCAAACTCAAAGTTAATAGAAATCATCTGAGCCTCTATTAGACTTGTGTTAGAGACTTAATATATTACCAAAAGCTGTTATAGAAGTGCCAAATTAAATTAGCCGCGATTAAGTTTGAAAAACGACATCAAAATGAACCCACCAACTTCATGTCACCAAGCGGCTGTAAGTTCGCACAGTGATCACCTGATGGTTATTGCACTGAACACTACATGGGGCAGATTTAATTTTGCCCCCCACTCTATATATTAATGTTACGAAACAGTAAGTATATGGAGCATATAAGGCTACAATATCATACCAATTAAAGTCTAGCATGTTACATTTGGAGGTATTGATGAAGACAGCAACATTCCGATGTTCGCATAAAAAACAAAGGGTGATTCTCACGGTGGCTTCAAAAAAGGTCTTCGAGCGTTCATTAATCACAACATCATTGTGAAAAATGAGCAGGGAGGGGTGATCAGATAGGAAGGGTTTGTTTAGTGTTTACCAAAAGATAATGAATCTCCAGGTTTATTAAAGTACATGTCCAATGTAAAAATACAAAGCCTTGTCCCATACCAACATAATGCTAAAAATTCATTAAGTGAGGGCAATATAAATACCCCTAGGTTTATTATTCTCAAGTCTTTAATATTTGTCATTAAGACAGCTGTTAAGTGCTGGCATTCTCTCTCCCTCACTTCAATTCCTACTTCTTCAGGTATGTATGTACTCCTATATCATTGTATAACAAGAATTGTTTTTGTCTGATCTTTGTTAGGGATGTGTGTAACTAGGGTTAAAATCAATATCAGGATATCTCAATGTATATATTGGTATATATATAACTTTTCAAACCTTATTACATTTCAAAAGTAATTATGCAACCCTTTTTATCTAAATTACATGAATATCATCACTTTCGGATAATCTAGGAGTTTCTTCTTGGTTTAGGCACAAGCACAAGAACCTTTTCGCAAAAGACTATTTAGTTTTGGGTCTTTTAATCCCATATATGTTGTTTCTCTTAATTATATAGAGAACACCAATTAATGAAAAACATTATGAGTATTAACTGGCCTATCAATTAGTCTTTGATCATATCTCTTAATTACACTGAATTACTGACAAAAAAAATTTGCATGATATGATCAGATTTAAAATAACTATCATTCCCTTCTTTAACTTTATGATAGTTGTATGCCACAATTTGTCTGAATTAGGGTTTTTAGGACATTGTATTTAGTAAAAAGAAAATGAGTCCCTGCAATTTTGGTTACGAATTAATCAAAGAAATGTTGTAAATTATTGATGTGTTTGTACAATTGTACAGGGACATGGATAGTGATATGCAAGCGAAACTAGAGACATTAGGAGCTGGATTTGATAATATTTTGCAGAAAAAGTTCTTAGCAACTAGAGGTAAATTCTTCGCTTCATATTTCATTGATCATACTTCATGTTTTATACTTGTTGAAGATAATTAGGCTAATTACTTTACTTTTAATAAGAATGTGTAGCTTTTGTAAAATGCATACATTCATTAGCTTCTATCAGTTAATTAATTATGTATGTACGTGTGTTGGAGAATACTCGGAATATATATATATATATATATATATATATAGCTTTCTTATGTTTCATGGTTGTGTTTTGATCAATTGCTTCAGTTAATTCTAAAGTGGAGGGGACAGCCGGCGTATTTTGGAGGAGGGATAGGTACTAATGAATTGAAAAGACAATGTCTTTGTTGTACATCGATCAGCCATCACTAACTCGTTTGTTGGTTTCTTTTATTTCCTTCCATATAGCAAAGATTGCCCACAATGTCATGCTTATTATTCGGAGGAGAGGAAGAAGGCAGAAGCCATCATCAAAAAGATTTCAAAAGGAGTAGAGAAGAAACTTCGAATCTGGGAACATTCTTCTTAGAAGGGTGCATGCATGATCGGGATTTAGATATTTCGTTATGTATGTTTGTACTTGAACCATGTCTGTTGTAGCTACTATAAGTAGCAGTGTCTTTTTCATCTTTTGACTTGTGAAAAATAAGCTCTTTGCAGCATTGTTAAAATGATTTCCATTTAATAAAACAGCCATATGTAGGCTTTTGGTTGGATACATATTTATGATGCTTACGACGTTTAGGATGGGGAAAAATGAAAATTAAATCGCCGGATCTTTTTCATATAACATGTTTTCATTTTCACTGTTTCATTTAGCGTCGGGCGGCTGCGTCAGTTCTTTAACAGTATGTAATCTAGTATCTGAGCAACTGTAAATGATAGCAAGCCTTCTGTATTCCTCTATGTGTATGATAATACTAAGAAGCAAGGCTAGAGAAGACAGAGTGATATATTAAGATTCTATCACATTAAAGTATAGTAGTCCATATGAACATTATGACACATGAAAATAAAAGGAACTATAGGACATAAGGAAAGAATTGAAGACAAAACATGCATTATGAAAATCTACAAACAAATCCATGAAGGAGAGTTACCGCAATGGATGAAAATAAGTTAAAACTTAAGAACCACTTTAACAGAAACTTATGAGAATGATTAGGAAACTCATCAGTAAATTATATATTAAAAAAATGGCAACCAGATTTTCTCTTCAACAGCTAGGTATAAACCAATTTTCTGACAAACATTACCTGTGGTGGATTGTTTTAACCGTCGAAATGTAATACTGTAAAACACTAGCAAGAAGCGACGATGATACAGTCAAGATAGATTACATATATAGTACGTAATCAAAACTCCTTGATCTGCCGGATTACAGCATCATCATGCAGACCAATTACTTCAAGTTAACATTTTGGAAATATATTCTTAATTAATCCAAGCAAATGCAGACACCTGATCATTATTTGATAGTTTGATCGAGTACTGATGTCGATTGCTTTCTCGTTGAAAACACAATCATTTCTGAGTCCCCACAACAACCACCCTGTATAGAATCATTGCTTCAAAGTCTTTCCCTGTACTACTACACTATTAAATTCAGCTGCAGACAAAACTGTTGAAAATGTACGTGAATATATACAAGTTTATCGCAGAAAACAAAGCACAAGATGAGAAATATGGCACTTGGATTATCTCACAAATCGTGTAGTCACTATCAGATTAAACCTATTTGTGGGTACTATACACAAATAATTTAATCGGATTAATTGTGAAATTCTCAAGAACAGGATATGTATATTTCGTATGAGAGGGTAAAAGAAAAAGAAAAAACAGTACTCTCTTTGAAAGGGAACCAGGGATATATATTGATAAAAGTGGAAACCGTCACAACTAACGGAAACCATCAAAACCGTTTCTTCTTTTATCCATACTCCCTTTTGTCCAATATTATATACTTCTTCTTTTATGTTGACCAAAGTAAGGACCACATGGTGGCTGACAATTTTGTCACATCCGATTTATTTTATATCCAACACCAAATGAGTTATGAAATATCATTTTCATATGTACTTGAGTATATAAAATAAAATATATACAAACATATACCATAGATGAATAAATAAATCAGACAAGATTTAATTTTATTAAATTAAACAAGCATGCACTCCCGCATCTCCTAACTCGTTTAATACTAATAAAATTAACTTGATCAACGAGTCAATCCAATATCACTAAAATCATGTTAGTTATACTAAATAACCAACAAAAACTTGTTTTGCTGCAGTCAAAATTTAATCAGACTTAATTAATTTTGTTGAATCCAGTTGAAACATATACCAGATAAGACACAGCTTCCCTGCTCATTAATTTGATTCTAAATAAGCAAGTAAACAGCGCCCCTGCAATCTCGATTTCATGTGAACAAAATTTAAAGTAGTGCGATACAATATTTTCTGAACCTCAACCCCAGAATACAAGTTATGGGTTTAATTCTCCAATCAATTAAGCAAACTAAAATTACAGCTCCTGCTTCTATAGGTGATCCAGTTGTAGGGAAGTATTACGATCCCATCAAAAAGCTTCTCCGGTCTTGCTGATAACAGTTGGATATATTGCTCTTTAATTGGAATGTAGACCTTATTAATAAATAATTTCAGAGCATGTCACCAAATCAAGCGTAAAAGGGAAATCTATGTGACGCTCAAACTAAAGTTGTAGCCATGAAGGACTCGGGATCATGCGCTGGTATTCAAGAATTTACAATAATGTCTATATCTCATGTAAAAGTGCATTGCTCTCTAGCGTCTTGCTAGATGTTTATGTTGAATATTAGCCGCCGTTCAAAAGAAAAAACCAATCTGTTATCTGAAAAAATAGTGACATGGTGAAGTTGCCTTACGTCAAAAGGGGAGGTTTATTAGCTAGGCTTGTTTAAGCTCATTCACTCGATCTAAGAAGATGATTGTGTGTACTGAAGTTTTGAAAATTTCAGAATGTAACAAGCATGGAACTTTGTATGTGGGACTATAACTTTATTAAGTTCAAGTTGTATATACAGCATTTGGTTCTGGATGTTTTTATGAAGACAAGACAACGGGCAAGGTGGTCAGGTCATTGCAACCAGGTAATGACGAATTGAAAAATCACATGTTCTTTGTTTAGCAGCACCAGTTACTAACTCGGACGCATTTGATTTCATTTTTCCACAGAGAGTTTGAACAGAAGCTAAAGCCGATCCAGATGAGAGTGTTGGTAGTACAAAAGCTGTAACAGCAAAACCGAACACCATTGTAGATGATGAGATAGTCTCTTTTAAGAACAAAGCATAACATATACTTGGTTCTATTTTGCGTACTATAACACCATCATTATAACGGCTATGAAATGTAGTGGTGCGTGTTTCATCTTGTGACTTCTGAAATGCGAGCTGTTTGTGGTATAGTTATAATAATTTCCGAGTTTAAAATAGCCAATATCAACTATGTTAGTGGTTTTTCATATGGAATTTTGATCATTTTCAATATGTAATATGGGGTAATGCTGGTAATGGTTTTTGTATTGTGTTATTGGCGGTGAGCCTAGAAAGTACTAAAACCTTATCCAGGTTTGGTTGATCACCTGAGAAATGTGCACCATGGCCTAAGGCCCAAAAGGTAAATTTTAAAAGTCAGAAAAAAGAAAATTTATGATCAAGAACAATTAGATGATGAAGTCAAATGATCATGTTAGCGTTCAAAACCAGGGTTTATGCGGAATGGTATTTAAATTTGTTCTACAATTGAGTCTAATTTGATTCTTGCTTATCTCCAGAAATGTTAACATTTTTATGATTTTATCTGATAAGGGAACTATTTAAGCAAAATGAGTACTATTATCCATTTATGAATGTCAGTTTTCTCCCTTCTACAACTCATAAAAGGCTTTTTAAGGTAAAACGATAACTTTATAATTTTGTTAAGTCAGGCATACACATGATTTGCAAATGTAATTGTATTCTGGACATTTAGTAGATCATCAAAAACATTAGGCTTAAATAGGATCTTGTTTGTGGTACATACTAGAAGGGGAAGGAAAGATTGCATCTCGATGAGAGATGAATTTCTTCAGGTCGCAATAGCTGTGCAGAAAGCTGCCTCAAATGTAACTGGGTGAAAGTACAGATCATTATCTATTTGAAAAACAAGTAGTTCGTGAACATTTTTCAGCCGTTCTCATGGACATTTATATATGTAGTTAACAGTGAGGTTAAGTCATTCTTGTCCTGCCCGGACTGTGTTAGTAATATGTTTCTACTTTGATGTTAAACGGTTTTTCTTTAGGAGTCAGATCAATTCAAGGTATTCAATTTCTAGTATTTATTAATATAGCCTATATTCAAACTAACTATAACAATTTTGGCGTGGTCACATCTCTCCATTTTAGTCGCTAAATCGAACCTTATTATCAAGTTGTTTAAATAGGAGAAATTTCAATAATATTAAAGTGTATTGGATTGAAGAGGCCATGAACGGTGAACATATAGCAAGTTCTAATGAAGAGAACGATGTAGAATTTATAATGTACAAAGTAATTCAACAAGAGAATCGTGATCACAAAGATTCTAATCTTGTTGGCAAAAAGAAGCTACAGATGAGAAACCAAGCAGTCGGTGTCTTGGTGAGGTATCTTTAGTTTGTGATTAATTTCAGAATCCAAGATGCCATCTTTTTGAGACTGGTTCTATAGCAAATTCGCAATGGCTATTATTGCAAGATACCATCTTTCAGTAAAATGTGTTGTTTACTATGATCCAAAGACATCAAGATTACATAGCACGAGAACAATAACCATTTTCTGCTAACAAACATTCTATAATAGCATTATTTAGTTCACTGTAAAAATGCACTTCATCAATGATTGATATGTCTTCTGGTCCTGTGTTATATGTTATCAACTTAGTGTGGTTGGGGGTTTACTTTTTAAGGGTGTCTACTATTACATGTTATCAACTTATTCTTTTTTTTTAACCATTTACAAGGTAGGACTAGTGGGTTTTGCTTCCAATCCGTACCACATTAGTTTAATACTCCGTATCAGTAAATCATCACGACTCATCCCATAAGGGAAAAAAAACTATGCAGCAAACTGAGTAGGAAGCTTAACTAAATAAATCCAGAATCATAAACCTTAATCAAACCAGGGAACTGAACTGTTTCTGGTTCTATGTAATTATATGACTTACAGTTCATTCTCAGATTATTCTTAACGACTCCAGTGGACAAAAGGGTGAACCAAACGGAATTCAAAAATGCACTGTCATTTTTACTATTGATCAATGTATTGGTTTACAGAGCATACTGGATTTGGGATCAATTCTGCGTTGAATGTCACACAAACTAGTCAATAGTATATGCCTTTCAAAAACTAACTCAAGTTCTTATATCGAACAAGCTTAGCAATCAGCAATCATATTATTTCCAACAACAGAAAAAAATTACAAAACCATCAAGATTGTTATCCTACATGACTCAAACTGTATCTATATCTCACATACTTGTACTAAAGCTTCAAAAATCATATCTGACCTTTTTACCTTTTCATTATGCACGGGCAACCCTTCCAGTCTTTCTGCGTTCATACTCAAGATCATCGGTTGGCAGCTCATGACGACACACAGGGCAAGTGTTCCTGATACCCAACCATGGCACTATGCAATCTCCATGGTAACGATGACTACACGGAAGCTGTGTTGCCTTTTCCCCAGCATTCATTTCATCCTTACAAACAGCACAAACATTGTTATTCTTTTCAACATCTTCTTGATTCATAACTACAATCGAAAGATTCTCAACTGCACTTTTGGAAGCAGGTGGTCGACCCAAAGACGACAAATCATTCTCTCCAAACTGCCCAAAAAACATCTCATACTCTGCATAGTTATCTTCATCATACTGATCTTCTTCTTCTTCAAAATCCGGGCTTGGTCCAAAATTCTGAATGCTTGACAAAACTTGCCATTGTGAACCACCTTCATGGTCATGATCTTCACCTGATCCTACAACCCCAGAACCCTCTAAAGGCTCAACTTGTATAACAGAGGCGTCATCATAATGTTCTGGATCGAAAAACCCACTCAAACCTTCCCTTTCATCAACTCGATCGTCCACTTCCTCCCACTCAAAATCCGCATTCCTGTTCCCGTTGCCATTTCCATTCCCAACTACATTATCATCATCATCATCATCATCATCATCTTCTAAATGCAAAGAATCCCAACAAAGGTGAAGACTTGCTACATCATCAACAGCCGAATCATCCTCGACTCGTAGATGCACCCCCAATCCCCCAAACACGATTTCCGGAGACCCCGGAGCAACACGAGCACCCCAATTATCGTCATCATCATCATCATCCTCAGCAAACCCATAAACACTACCACCATTAACACCATCACCATCATCATGATCACAAACACGGTTTTCACAATTAGGGTTTTCACAATCAAAATCAAGAAACCCTAACCCTAACCCAGAATCAAAACCCACATCAAATTCATTCCAATTTACATCATTATCATCATCACCAACCCCAAAGTCAACATTAGATGACCTAATCAATCTATTATTATGATTATGATTATGATTACGATTATCATTATCTTGAATAAGAACAGAATTAAATTGGGATTGCTCAACACGCTGATGAAACATATCGATTACAAAATTAACCTGATTTTGGCGATCAATTGGAAGAGGGTTTCGATGGATTGATGAAATGGGATGTGGGTTTCGATCAAGATTGCGTCTTGAAAAGAAATCATGGGCGGAAATGAATCCAAGATCGTGATCTGGGTCGAATTCGTCGTCTTCAAGATTGTAGAGGGTGGGAATTGTTAATAGGATGTCGTGATGATCGTCGGTATAGTCGTCGTCTTCAAGGAGGGAAAGATCCGCCATTGATATGTGTGTGCGTGTGTGTGTGGTGGTTGATTTTAAGAGGTGGAAGGTAAAGGGGGAAATGTCTGTTTAAGCGTGTAAAATACGGATTGGATTTTGTTGCTTACCGGAAAAAAAAAAAAAAAAAAAAAAAAAATTTGGCCTCATTATGAAATCATTTCGATTATAGACGCATGAAGTGAAGACAAAGGGATATTTGTGGATTTGGGATATTTGTGTTCCATATACGTATACAATACACTAATCTATTTTATATAAAAAGAAAAAGAAAAAGAATTTTTTTCCGCAAACTTCCCACATCTATTCCGTTTTCACGATTTACCAAATTGATATAAAAAACATCAGGTTTTGTTTGCGATCTGATTCCGGTCATATTCATATTTTAAGTTTTCAAATTCATCGAGATTTATTGATAGTTACTTTTTGACGAATTTTCCAGCAAAGTTTTTTGAAAGAATACTAGGCTAGGGTTTATGCGGAATGCAAACCTGAGCATTTTGGTACCGGTTTCGTGTTTTAATTTGAAAAATCAAAAGAGAAATCGCAAATTTAAGTTTTACAACGAATTGCCATATTTTCCAGCAATAGTTTATGAAGTTCATTTTGGTCAGGGATTGTGCGTGGTGGAATTTTGAGACAATTGATATCAGTTTCGAGTGTTTACTCGACAAAAGAAGCGAGAAATCGTGAATTTCATTTTCCCGGTGCGTTTTGAATTTTTCGGCGAACTGTTGAACATTTCGGCCACCATTGTTTCTTACATTTCACGAGCTAAATTACAAAACTTTCATTTATAGATTTCTCGTAAATTTTTATAAATTTCTACAAAACAATTATGTGGTATATCTCAGTGACAACATAATAAACTTTTTGACCAACACTATTAACACAAACACCCCTTACGCTTTTAAAAATTTACAAATAAACACTATTTTTTATTCTAACAACACTTAACGGTTTTATTTAACATTCACCGTTAAAATGTACTAAACTTGCAAAAGATTTCGAAATATGAACCAAAAATGCAATGAAAGCTGAAATGGTCTTGAACTTGCAAAAACATACAAACCACATAGACCAAAAATGCAATTAAAAATATAGATAATATGTTGAAAATTTAAAACAACTCAAGTTGATAACTAAAAAATGTAATAATGATGAATTAAGTATTTAGTGAATATAAAAGGTATTAATTATTGATAGAAATTATAAAAAAAAAGTGTAAATCAGTGAGATTTTTTTTCTACAAATATCAATATAAATATTAATATCTTGATATATTTGGATAATGATTATTAGAATTTTTAATTTATAATGATATCATTAATGTTCAATTTTGATGATTGAAGAGTATTGATTGGTCAATAAGTAATTAGGTCAATTGTATTTTAGTATATATAAAAATAAAAATAAAAGATAAAAATTTGAACTATTCAATTTCAGAATATTGTAATGTGAATGACATATAAGTTTAAAAGAAAAGGACTAGGATGTTGCTATAAATGGATGTGTAATTTGTATTTGTGTTTAGGTAGATAACATTGTTATTATTTGTTTTTATAAAAGATATGATTTAAAGAACCACGAAACAAAATTTCATTCTTTTCAAACATCTTAATTACTTAAATTAACACTCGTATAGTCGCATTACCGACTTTAAATTAAAAAAATAACATATTAAAATACTTAATTTGATATATTAAATCAGGCATCCATCTAACCTTTCACACACCACTCACCTAGTGGCAATACTACATGGTAGGCAAAGGGGGCAATGACCCCTCAAAATTTAGATTTTGTCATGTATTTTTAATATTTTTAATCAATTTTATAAATTTCTTATAGGTTTTTAACATTTTAACCCTTTTATATTTACTTTTCACAAATTTTTTAACTGTGGCCCTTTAGATTTTTTTTCCTAATAGCGCATCTGCACTCACCTACAACAAATCCCTTTATGTCACCTCAACTCAACCATTCACTCATCACTCAGCCAAATCTTGTTCACGACACACTATCCCTTACAAGAAAAGACAAAAAAAAAAATAATGAAAGAAAAAGGAAAGGAGGAGAAGAAGCAACCACTCGTGGTAAAAAAGAGAGAACCACTCAATCTCACCACTCGTTACGTGAAATGAGATTAATGACAGTGTTCCACGCGTGATCACCCACCCACTCAATCTCACCACTCATTTCGTTCCTAAAACAAATTCTGTCAATCGAAGCAAACAGTTTCTTTTAAAGCTCAATGTTTAAAATACATAATTAAAATTTTTTTAAAAAAATAAAAAATTAGGCGTACTGTTAAAAAATAGAAGGAACACAATCAAAACCAACTTAATTCTATATACAAATCTAGGGGTGATCAAGTACTATTTTCAAAACTTTGTTGCTCCATAGTTTATTTAGTACCCTGTACTCTCATTCTTCTTTTTTTTATCGCTTACATCCAATATGGTGTCCTAATTTAATCGATAGTACCGTTGCCCAATTAGATATAACAATGATATCTCAAATGTTAACCGTTAACTATTAAAGGTATTGGCATTCCACCCCCAAAACCTTTCACTCACCACTCACCGAATGGCGATACCACATGGGAGGCAAAGGGGATAATGATTCCTTAAAATTTAGATTTTTGTCATGTATTTGTGAAGTTGAGTCAGTTTTTATAAATATGGACAGTGTTTTATGTAAATTATGTGTTTTATGAAATACTTAAAGTTTTTACTAGTAGATTTTTTGTCTGATAGTGTGAAGCTGACTCAGTTTGGGTTTTTACTGTTAGCTTGGCGTTTTTTTAGTCACACTACATTTTGTGCAGATTATGTGTAGATACTTTGTAATTGAGTCTTATTCCTTGTAAGTCTAATGCAAGCTAAACATCCTGTTCTCATAGATGGTCTTGATCTTCTTGTTACCTTCTTCTTAGTAATATCATTTTCCATCAGATTACTATCTTCAGATTAATTAACTAAAGAAGTAGATTCAATTTGATCAAAAACAGTTTTCTTTTTTAATTTCTTACCCTGTTTCACACAATTAAAATACTTTGTTGTCACAATCCTGACACCATCTTTACCTTTTGAAACAAAAGAACTTCCTAATTTTGCAGAGAATCCTCCTTTCCTAGCATAATTCTTATAGAAACGAAAACCCTCACCAATTGTCTGAAATGATTTCCCTTTAAATGGTTTGAAAGCATTATCAACATCTGGGTTGAATGCATCTCCCCCATTAGGTGTTCTTGTACGAATTCCAACTGGTGGTAAGATCTCCATTGCATGAGGTGTTCCATTTTGAGAAAACATAGAAGAAGATAACCCGGCATCATAAATAACTGTGATTTGGTGTAAAAAATATGACCAATAAAAAAACACACAATTTACATGTAACTAATAACTGAAACTGGATAAGCTTCACATATAACCTACACTAATGTAATGTCAATAAAAAAAACACATAATTTACATGTAACTAATAACTGAAACTGAATAAGCTTCACATTATCCACATATAACCTACACTAATGTAATGTCAACCAAAAAAAAAACCACAATTATGTTAATCAAAATAATATTCACAGATGTAGATTAAACAAATTATTTACATAAACATAGTCCAACATTTAAAATTGACACAACTTCATAGTATATTCACATAATCTACACAAATGTAGATTATTTTATTTTTAATACTTAAATATGAGTAATCTAGATAAATGTAGTCATATAGTTAAAACTGAATCAGATTCACAGTATCTTTCAGATACTCTACACAAATGTATATTATTTACTTTTTTTAATACACCTAAATATGAATAATCTATATAAATGTAGTCGGGATTGGTAAAAATGAATCAGATTCATAATATCTGCCTATAATCTAGACAAATGTAGATTCTATTTTTACTTTTAATACCCCTAAATATGATTAATCTGGTTAAAACATAGTCGAATAGTTAAAACTGATTCAGATCCACAGTATCTTCAGATACTCTACACAAATGTAGATTATTTACTTTTTTAATACGCCTAAATATGAATAATCTACATAAATGTAGTACGATAGGTAAAACTGAATCAGATTCATAGTATATTCAGATAACCTACACAAATGTAGATTTTATTTTACTTTTTAATATCTGTAAATATGATTAATCTATATAAACATAGTCGAATAGTTAAAACTGAATCAGCTTCACAGTATCTTCAGATAATCTACACAAATGTAGATTCTTTTTACTTAATAAAAAAAAAAGAGAAAAACAAACCTAAATCCAACAGGCTAATGAAACTATCAGCTTGGTCTGTCAGTTTGACATATAGAACTGAAAATAATTCAGCTTCACAAAAATAGTAATTAAAATCTGATTCAGGTTAAAATTTAAAAAAAAAAAAAAAACTAAATCAAAAACTAAAAAGAATAAAATCTGATTGAGAATAATATAAATTTAAAAACATTAAAAAAAACAAAAAGTAAAAAGAATTAATAATTACCAGGATTTTCATGTAATTCTTGAAGACCCACCATATGCGCAGGCGAAATATGTGTAGAAAGAGAAAACTTTGATTTTTGATAACAGATCTGATAAATTCTTGTAAATCTAAAATTTTATGTATCAATATAAATTTAAGTTGCTTTTAACGAAGATAACGGAAGTTAACGGAATGTTAATTAGTAACGGAGCTCATTATTTACAAAATTGCCACCGCGTCGCCTCTAACAAAAGTTCCCTTTATTTACAAAAATGTCACCGCGTGTTTTTTTTTAATTTGACACATGTCTCGTTCTTATTGGACAATAACACCTTCTCTCTCTTCTTTCCTTAAGCCACTTTCTTCCAGGATCCTCACCCTCTATATATATATATATATATATATATATATATATTAAATCTAAAGATTAGTATTTGATTACAATTAGGTAATTATGAATTAGAAATCTATTTTGAGTTATACTAAAGTGACACATGTCGTGCAAGGAATGTGCCAAGTGTCGATCAAAAATCTTTTTATATTAAATCTATATAAAAAAAAAAAAGATTAGTATTTGACTACAATTAGGTAATTATGAATTTTTTTAATTACACCAAAAGTGACACATGTCGTCCAAGGAATGCACTAAGTGTCGATTAAAAAAATACACAATCCTGTTTTAGTATATTGGTAGATTAGTTATTATTCTTAATTTATAATATTGAAATTATTGGTTAGAAATTAAGTATAAATTGATGATTAAAAAAAAATGTAAACTAAAATAAAAAATGAAGGCAAAAATCAATTTGAATAATTTGATAGGTTAGTTGTAATTTACCACTTTTAATTAAAATACATACAATTGTTTAATGCAAAATAATGATAATGATACTACCCATTAAATTAGGACACCGTAAGTAATTATAGGTGTAAATAATGCATAGCTAGTTTGGGACGGAGGGATGTCGTAATTGTTATCCTAATAGGACTCTAGTAGGAGTTTTTGTAATTGTAATTGTAGACGGATACGCATGGCGGTGGGGTTTATATATAAGGAGGTTGGAAGGGGTAATAAGTGGATCAACCAAATCAAAACAAAAACCATGGAATCCTCCGATTCAGGAAAAGTTGGCCATGTTTCGATTTCTATTACCAAAGACGAAGAAAATCAAGCAACGCCTGCTCCTGCTAACCCACAGTAAGTTCCCATTAATTAGTTACCTTTTTTTTTTTATCACCCTTTTCAATTTAGTATGTTTTTAAAATCACTGTTAATTCGCAAAACAACGGATTTTAAGTAGTACTCGATCGTATATCTTTTCCCTTATAAATTCGCTCTTTGTTTTGGTATTCTTTTTATTTTTTATTTTGCTTCTTTTATGATTACGATATATATAACGAGTAATATATTATACCGGCCACTTACTTTGTTAGGTTTTGTTACTTATGAGTTGGATATATATTAGATGTTTTAAATAATAAACATAATTAATTGATTCTTAATTTGATCGTATTTCTTTCTTTCTTACAGGTTAAAACACTACTTTGTAGTTATGTATGTTTGGGCTCTCCTCTTTATGGTTCTACTGCTCGCGTTTCCAAGCATGTTTCAAAACAATTGGCAATCTACTTTTAAAAGTCGTGGTGGATTTTTTATCATCATGGCCATGGTCTCGGTATCTGTGGCAATACTTGCATCTGCGATCTTGATTTTGACAAGCCACTGCTTGCAAAGTTTGATGAGGGATATCCATTACACCATCTTTAAAAGTATTGGTTACTTGTCGGCTAGCACCGCATCTTTCTGCGTCATCATTGCCGTATGTGTCCCCCTTGACCTCAACCCATGGATTGTGTATCCCGTAATATGTGTTCTCTTCACTGCCTACAATTGTGCCTGCTACTTCTTTCTTTGGAAACACTTATGTGTTCGTCAACTAAATGATGACAAGCTCCACTGGCATCCCCCTGCAGTTCTGTTTCTTATCCCACCTCTCTGCTTAGCAATGTTAACTAAACACATTGTTTCCCTCCATGGCCTTCACTGGATCAGGTACATGATCTTGGGTCTTAACTTAACGATCCTAGTGGCAATATGCTTCGTTATTGCATATATGAGCGTTTTTTATGGAAGAAATAAACAACTAGTTGGAACAACCTCATCGTCCAGTACAGGACAACCAGAGACCATCAATCATCCTCCGCGATTAGCTTACCTAATTGAGATTCTTTAATTAGCCTAAAATAAAAGGTGTATCAGACTGGATTCTGTTCTTACGATCCATGTAATTTCTGTTCAATTTTTAGTTCATGTAATGTACTCGTAATTCAAAGCAATGACTTTTTTGTTTCTTCCTTTTTATCGTTTTTGTATATACCTCCTGGCTCCTGCATATGAGGGCAACCCGTGTACATCGTTTCGTTTTCTTCTACTCGTTACTTCATGTCTTATATGATACCGTTGGTATGTCTGGAATCATAATGCATGTTTCAGTAGATTAGGTATGGCCATCATTGGCTCAAGTCCTTCCGGTATTGCATTATTTTTACCTTGTTTTTATCGTTTTTCATATATTTTTTATTTTTTAGATAAAAATAAATAAAGGGTGGAGTCTTTAAATGTAAAAAGGTTTTTATTAAGAGAGATTTAATATATTAAATAATATATAAAAGTGAAAGAAAAAGGTTAAACAAATACTACAAAAAGGAAAGAAGAAGAGGGAGAAAATGTATGATCGAGAAAATGTATGATTTAATTTGATTACAACCCTTTAAATGTAACTATATTGACAATTAACTGATCAGAAGCTAATTAAACACAAGAAACATGTATGGCTAGTCTAATGGTGAAGTCTTCCCAAAACATTTGTCTCCATGCATTCCCCTCATTAGATCATATTCACAAAATTGACAATTAACTGATCAGAAGCTAATTAAACACAAGAAACATGTATGGCTAGTCTAATTAATGGTGAAGTCTTCCCAAAATATTTGTCTCCATGCATTCCCCTCACTAGATCATATTCACAAAAACAGATACATAGTACTATAGCAGTATGTAAAGTTTCCACAACAGTAGTATGTAATAAGTTTCTCTTTGATAAAGAATTCAGAGCTTAGAGTGTCTACCTCGTGGAATCAAGTGTTAAATTGAAGTTCACCGAAGATCCACAACATCGAAGTTCATCATCTCGTTCATATAAACATGAGAACATTCTTCATAAATTGGCCTACTGTCTTCTTGTTTCTCATGAGGATGAAAACCACTTTGATTACAGTTCCGAATCAGACTCAGTCCAGCAGGGTCAGAGAGGTGAAAAATTCCATGTTGTCTATACACACACATATATATGTAAGAAACATAGTAAACATTAATAGAGGTGACAAGTTTTGATTAATATACTTATAAATGGGTAGACTTGGGTATATTTAATGTGGAACGTGTGGAATAAACTTATTTAGCGATAATTTAAACATGCCAAATTGGTCAACAACAGCACCAATTGCAAGTTTTTTACATGCAAACACCAAATTATGTTTTATAATGTTGTATATGTAGTGGCGTAAAGCAATTATTGGTGGTGTACATATAAATGTATAATATAGATAGTCACCCGTCAGTTATAGTAAGACCAAGTGAATAGTAAGTTCAGGTGAATAATTCTAATAAAAGATGCATCTATCAATGCTTTAAAAGCCAAACTTGTTTAATACAAAAAACAAATGTGATTTCCTTAAATTAGCAACGGTAATTGATAACGGCATCTGGGCCCATATTGCCAGTGTGTTGTAAAATCTGAATTCCTTGGGCGAGTAAGCGGCAGGAATCAAGAACCAGAAAGGGACTAACATAATCAGAGTATCAAACTCAATACTCGAACAATGGGTCAACCTCGGTCAAAATCGATCAAAGTCATCGGTCAAAATCTGATTAAGCTTTTTTATAAAAAAAAACTTGCTTTTCAATAACTAATATTAACGTTTATATTTTTGAAGTACTAAAAGCGCTAATATAAATATGTTTGAAGTATTTGAAGAATTATGTATATGCTTATTATCTACAAGAATTTAGTAATAATCAGTTTTTGCCAATTTGTAAAATACAATAAATATATTATAATAACCCATTTTAACCCTGACCCGTTTTGACCCGAATCCATTTGATACGTATTTCTAAATGACCCTTGACTAGAACCCGTTTTGGCTCGATCACCCAATCCGACCCGCCTGCTCAAATTGCAACCTATAAGTATACTATATGTATTCGGCCATTTGTTCCAAATTCGATGACATAAAGGTAATTGGGCTGACTTGAGAATGACCCGTCAAACAAACACGACTTGTAAATGAACATACATTATGTTATTTGTTTCATAGGAAGATTAAAACAACTTGGTTAGATTTATAGAGAACAAAAAATTGGATACATGCCCCTTTTAACTTTAAAGGCATAAAAAGGGGGTTGATGATTTTTAGCTACTTATATGGATCAGAAAATGTGCAATTTTTACACTTTTGTTCTTGTGTTAAGGAAAAGACTAAAATACCCATCACGTGTCAGGCACGCGATGGCTTATTTAACAGAATGTTAAGGGCCAGGACCAAAAGTGTAGATGGGGCAAAGTTTTTTGGACTAAAGCTGTAATTTATTAAACTTAGGGACGAAAGCTGCAAGTAGATGTCCACGACAAAAACGATTTCTGTAATTAACTCAAGTAAAAGTTACGTAGTCTAAATAAGAAAGAAATAACTTTTGATGGGAAAAGCTTCGAAACGAAAAGTTATGTGGCAAAAAGTAACTAAAGCAAAACTTTGGTGGCAAAAGTTAAAAAACTAAAACTTGAAAACAAACTCCGTTAAATACCCTTTTGTAACTACCGTTAGTTAGCGAAACAACACTTAACGATCGTTAAAGCCGTTAATTATTTTTGTTGTGCAATAGGAACTTGTATTTCATGCATGAGGGGTGTACTTTTAACTACAGTAACACCCCCTCACATACCAAAGTTAGTTTTTAGTATTTATATATAATATAATTTCTGTACAAATATTTCAAAATATATTATTTTTATATTAAAAAATTCTGATCTGATTAGTCCACGTACGCTTTCTAAGGTCCCTAAGAGGCTAAGACAATCCAATTCCAAGTAATGATTTCTGCAATTTTGTGCCTAAACAGGGTTGAGGATCTCCCAACTTGACTAGTCAAGTTGGGAGAATTTGAGAGAATCCTCACCCGACTAAACATGGGCTAGTAAGGTTCCTTGAACTGATTAGCCAAAATTAAACCCAATGAAACTACCAGAAGCTTCAACTTTAACATCATGTATAGACTCTACGCATGATAGCAGGAGTTGATAGAAATGCACCTGGATTCATCTGTAGGGGCCATTACAATTGCAATTGCCTCCGGAAGCATACTCTAAAAAATAAGCTACAGTTAGGTACTAGATTGATGAAGGACAAACCACAGTTTCTGAGAAGAAAATAGAGATTTATGACAGATTAAGTAAATGGTTGATCCACTGAATCAGAAAAAAATGTAGTATGCTTCAATGTGTACCTGGTATGAGTAATGTGTGTGCAGATCAACTGAGGATAAGAAGCAGGTTTGGGATGGATGCGTCTGCAAGATATTGACATGTGAAACACACACGGAAATCTCTATGATTATTATTCTATGAAAAAGCATAGTGATTGTATAAATCTAGCCACTTACATGAATCCATCCAAGAGTATAAAGAGAACGCTTGTCATGAACCTCAAATATATCTTCTTCATTTAACGTCTGACACTGAAGAGTTGACCAAAGCGCATCAGGAATTAGCTTATCATAATCAAATGGCAAATAGCACCGAGTAACTAGGAAAACAGGACATTTTTTATCTGGGTGAAAATGAATCGAGACACGTTGCACCAAAACTTATAAATAACTTCAACGCACTAAAACCAACTACAATAACATATCACAATCAAATGGCAAAATGCACCGAGTAACTAGGAAAACAGGACATTTTTTGTCTGGGTGAAAATGAATCGAGACACGTTGCACCAAAACTTATAAATAACTTCTAGTGTGTTAAATATCATGACAAAAAACTATATGCTTACATCTGAACTATAATAATTGAAGTTTTTAATTTTCTTTTGGATCCCATATCCATAGATGATCAAAGACAATTTAGCTAGACAAACATGCCTATATGGTAAAAAGCCTTTGTTGACTTTATGAAGAGAAAGTTCACACAAACATATACATATAGCAACTCGATAGAAATTACAATTGAACGGTTCAATACTACATAGTTTAAGAACTTTTACCGTATGGGAAGTTGACTCCTGCTTAGGAATAATAAGCGTGGTGATCTGGAAAGTCCTGTTTTTCTACAGTCGAAATACCGAAACATGTAAGATAACAAGATTATAGCCAAAACAGAAAAGAAAAACAACAAATCTACAATGCAATTTACCAAAGAACCAGCAAGAATTCCACATGTTTCCAAGTTTTGTTTAGTATTTTGTTGTGCCAATCGTAAAAAATCTTCCATTATCTTTACAGGCTGCAAAAAGTTAGGCAGACCTAATGTAACGTCTACCGAGAAAAGTTATCACAAATATTCCTCAACAAAAATCAAACTTGGAATATCCTTCGGAAATAAAACTTACAATATGTAAATGCCGATATGTGCGTGAATCGGCCTGGGATGAGTTTGCTGGACCAGGTCTTGGGTCAGCAACTCGTGATGGAAAAATACAACTAAGTTTTGGTTGCAATTGAGCAAGCACGGGACGGGGTGAAGGTTGCCTGATATTTCCAGAAAGAAAATAATTTTCATCACACTCTTCCTCAGCTGGACATGGCCATCTATTTGGGTACAATATGCAACTCATAACAAGCCTAAGTCATAAAAATGTATTTATCTATCAAATAGACACTCACTGCTTTTGTAACTGTATGTTAACGGAGCCAGATTGTTTATATGGAGTACTCCCTTGGTTCGGGTTCCAGGAAAGCGCACTTTCACTTTGGTGAAGCTGCATTAACATAAACAGGCGCATAAGAGGTCAAAGAGAAAACTAATATCCTGGAAAATAATTGTAAATAATATTGATGGATATCAGAAGCTCATTGTTCATCAAGATTATACTGAACAGTAATAATGATGACAAAAATAATTGTATTTAACTGTACATGAGATCAACCATCCTTACCGGCTTATCATCGGGGACAAAAGAAAGTGAATTATTCACAGGAGGCAGTTGAAAAGAAGAATCCACTGACTTATGTGTGGTTCCTCCGTGGCCATTCGTTTGACATTCGTCAGTTCTAGCATGACACTTGTTTGAGTCATCAGCACTACGGTCAACTTCTGGTTTCAAGGATTCGAGCTCCTCTATCACCACACGTAATTGCTGAGAAGTGTAAATATGTAAAACCTTGCCGTCAAGGTCTAACCAGGCAACTACATACATCAGTCACAGCATATTAATGAACCATATTCACCTTCTTGAAAGCTGTTCGTTCCTTTGAAGATAAAGCTGGGTAGTCACGATGAAATCTTATAGTCTCCAATACCAGGCTGAAAATTTAAAAAAAAAAAAAAATCAATAGTAAAACATAACAGCAATCAGTAGACAGCACTGGCATAAAGTGGCAAAGTGACTTTTTTAATTACCTTGAATATCTTAGAAGCATAACATACAAATCTATAACATTCTTTTCCTCTCGATATACCTGTGCCTGCATGCAAGGAATAATATTGGATACACATTGAAAAAACAGCAAACTGCGTAAGACTTTACTGGATTATAAAACCCGCAGTTTGTAAGCAAGCATATATACATTTAATAAAAAAAATTCACCAAAAAATGCATTTAAAACATACAAGAAACTTACCAGAACCTCAAACTTTTAGTTTGCAAAAATATGCAAACATGTAAACATAAGGAATTCTATAAAAAGATAATGATGCAACGATACAGATAGTGTTATCGTTACTTAGAATTTTGTAAAATAATTTTTTTCTCTATGTACCTGCTTATCTCATGACTAGTTGTGCCAGCATGGGGCTGTCCATTGCCCCCACTAGTAAGTTAAAATTTACCCTCTCATTCTTGCTTAACATTCTCCCGTTTGTTTAGTGATTTTAACTATTATTGGTAGCAAACGTAAACCACAGTTCTCTTAGGTTACTATAAAGATTTCTCAAAATTTTCATTCAATGCTTATACGACTATAACTTTATATCCAGCGACCCAAGTAGCCTGTCTCACTATAATGTCAAGAAAAAGTTGTACATCATGACTAAATCCCTCCACACTAGTCATTACACTCACCCAAGATCAATTAACCCTTAAGCTCAAAATTGGTTAAGATCTCAAAAATCTCAATCGGGTCGATATATCCTTATGAATCGTGCAATCACTTTCTCAAAGTACTTATTCGACACATATTATTTAGGTCCGGTCTGGTCCGGGATTCTAGTGACTTATACATTCGAGTATACGTTCCACACCTCTCCGTGGTCAACTTTAATGTATTATATATCTATATCTATATCTATACCATATTATAATCTATATCTATATCTATATTTATACTATATTATAAAGCTAGTTTTCAACTTTCAACAATTCTGCAAAATACGGATTGGATTTTGTTGCTTACCGGAAAAAAAAAAAAAAAAAAAAAACTGACCTCTTTATGAAATCATGAAGTGAAATTTAAAACCGTTGTTTTGACACTAGACAAAGGGATATTTGTGCATTTGGGATATTTGTGTTCCATATACTACACTAATCTCTTTTATTTAAAAAGAAAAAAAAATTCTGCAAACTTTCCTCTTTGATTCGGTTTTCACGATTTGCCAAATTGATATGAAAAATATCAGGTTTTATTCGCGATCCGATTCCGGTCATATTCATATTTTAAGTTTTCCGATTCATTGAGATTCGTTGACAGTTACTTTTTAAGGAATTTTCCAACAAAGTTTATTGAAAGAATAATAGGCTAGGGTTTATACGGAATGTAAATCTGAGCGTTTTGGTACCGGTTTCGTGTTTTCATTTGTAAAAACAAGAAATCGTAAATTTAAGCTCACGGAGCTTAGGTTTCCATGAAAGTAAGCTTACAGAGACCTTAATTTAATATTTTAAATCAGGTTGCATCTATGATAATCTTCACAAATTTTGCTTCAAGGTATTAAAATATATATTCATATAACGCACCATTTTTATACATAGTGATATATATGATAGTGATATATATATGATTTGGTTTAAATTGACATATTAAGGTTAAGTTTCTACAAGATTTTCGTAACAAGTTGTGGACTATTAGATGATTGTTGGATCACTTTCCACAACTTATTTACCAAACCTAAAAATATATCAATTTCTAAACAAACTTCTGTCAATATAAATAAACAGTTTGTTTTAAAGCTCAATGTTTGAAATACATAATTAAAAATTTTTTTAAAGAAAAATAGGCGTAATGTTAATGTAGAAGGAACACAATCAAAAACCAACTGAATTCTATATACAAATTTGGGGGTGATCAAGTACTATTTTCAAAACCTTGTTGCTCCATGGTTTATTTAGTACTTAGGACTCTCATTCTTCATATCTTGCAAAAAAAAAAAAAAAAAAAAAAAAGAAAAAGGTAAATTTGTTTATGTTATCTATGTTCCGTAAGAACAATAAAAGTAGCAATTGGTTCATTAATTTTCAGTTATGTCGTGTGTTGTAATTTTATTTGTAGGGTTCGGTTTATGTAAGAATCTGTATCCTCAATATATATATATATATATGTTGATTCCAATTACTAATAACATCAATGACTATCCTAATTATATATCCGATTACAATTACTAATAACAATAATATTACAATTAGCCGTTATACTTTGTTATTAGATAGACATTATGCAATATAATATAGATTATTTATATTTGGGTTAAAGTGTAAATCTATAATAGAAAACCAAAAAATGTAAGTTATTTATTATTAAATTGGGTTAAAGTGTAAATTGGTGATCATAAAAAAACTAAATTGATTATTTTTAAATTGAGTTAAAGTGTAAATTGGTGATGACAAACCAAAAAGTATAACTTATTTATTTTTACATGGGATTAAAGTGTAAATTGGTGATAAAAAATCTAAAAATGTAAATTAATTTAGACATATGCTAATTTAACTAAATTTGAGAAATTAACAACTTTTCAATTGAGATAAGGTCATTTGTTATATATAAAGATACCAACTTTTTTATTACATGCGAGATTAATAATATTCCTACTACAGTTTTTTTAATAAATGATTAAATGTACCACACTATATTATACTCGTACCAGTGTTTAATGCAAAGTAATGGTACCACCCATTAAATTAGGACACCGTAAGTAATTATAGGTGTAAATAATGCATAGCTAGTTTGGGACGGAGGGATGTCGTAATTGTTATCCTAATAGGACTCTAGTAGGAGTTTTTGTAATTGTAATTGTAGACGGATACGCATGGCGGTGGGGTTTATATATAAGGAGGTTGGAAGGGGTAATAAGTGGATCAACCAAATCAAAACAAAAACCATGGAATCCTCCGATTCAGGAAAAGTTGGCCATGTTTCGATTTCTATTACCAAAGACGAAGAAAATCAAGCAACGCCTGCTAAACCACGGTAAGTCCCCATTAGTTACCTCTTTTTTACCACCCTTTTCAATTTAGCATATTATTTTTGAAATCACTGTTAATTCGCAAAACAACGGATTTTAACTAGTACTCGTATATCTTTTCCCTTAAAAGTTCGCACTTTATTGTTTTGGTATTTTTTTAAATTTTTTCTTCTTCATCTTCTATGATTACGATATATATATATAACAAGTAATATATCATACTTAGTTTGTTAGGTTTTGGTACTTATGAGTTGGATATATATTAAACATTAATTGATTATTTCATCGTATTTATTTGTTACAGGTTAAGATCCTACTTTTGGATTTTGTATCTTTGGGCTCTCCTCTTTATGCTTCTACTGCTCGCCTTTCCACTCATGTTTCAAAACAATTGGCAATCTACTTTTAAAAGTCGTGGTGGATTTTTTATCATCATGGCCATGGTCTCGGTATCTGTGGCAATACTTGCATCTGCGATTTTGATTTTTACAAGCCACTGCTTGCAACGTTGGATGAGGGATATCCATTACAACATCTTTAAATGTATTGGTTACTTCTCGGCTAGCACCGCATCTTTCTGCGTCAGCATTGCCGTATTTGTCCCCCTTGACCTCAGCCCATGGATTGCGTATCCCGTTATATGTGTTCTCTTCACTGCCTACGTTTGTGGCTGCTACTTCTTTCTTTGGAAACACATATATGTTCATCAACGAAATGACGACAAGCCTCACTTGCATCCTCTGTTTCTTATTGTGCCTCTCTGCTTAGCGTGGTTTGGGTTCGACAGCCATGGCCTTCACTGGATCAGGTACATGGTCTTGGGTTTTAACTTAACGATCCTAGTCGCAATGTGCTTCGTAACTGCATATATGAGCCTTTGTTATGGAAGAAATAAACAACTTGTCGGAACAACCTCATCGTCCGGTACTGATCCAACCAGAGACCATCAATCATCCTCCGCGATCAGCTTAGCTACTTGAAAAGAAATCATGGGTGTAAGTGAATCCAAGATCCTGATCTGGGTCGAATTCGTCCTTCAAGATTGTTGTTGTTAAGGGTAGGAATTGTTAATAGGATATCATGTCATGATATTATAATTCATTTGTTTTTTACAAATAAAGTATTATGGATGTTGTTAATTTTTAAAACGACAAATTATCTTATTTGTGCCTTTAATTTTGGTCTTCAAATTTAAATGGCTCTACATCAGTACATCACTAGTATATTTTTATATCCATACATATTGCCAATAGTTTTAAATTTGAGCTTTAGGTACAACAAAATCCTCATTATACTTTTCACTTAAAAAACTCAAACATGTAAAATGTCAATGTGTATCATTCAGGGCCTAAAGTAAATGTGTATTATCAAAGAAAAAATATTTTAATCATATTAATTAGGATGGAAGTTATATGTGTAAAGATTTCAACTTTAAATTGATGTCAAATTGACAACGTTTCTATAAGAAAAATTATGTAAAATGACAAGCATGGAAAAAGAATAGCACAAGAATGCCACTTATGATAAGAGAACTTGTTTATACTAGACTACATGGAAATGTAATTTGTATATGTGTTGAGGTAGATAATATAGTTATTATTTGTTTTAATGAAAAAGTATGAATTAAAACAATCATGAAACAAAATTATTCTTTTCAAAAATATTAATTACTTAAATTAATACTCGTATAGTCACGTTACTGACTTTAAATTAGTAAAGTAACAAATTGATATACTCAATTTAATATTTTAAATTAGGTTAGGTTGAATTAATGATAATCTTTACTAATTTTGCTTCAAGGTATTAAAATATTTATGTCACACACCATTTCTATACATAGTAATATATGATTTGTTTTATAATTTGGTTTAAAATTGACATTTTATAAAATAAATAACACACTTTATGTAACATCCATGAATTTTGACCCGTTGACTTTAAGTGTCATGTTATGAATTATAGTAGTTAAATGACTAATTGTATACTCAATGAGCCGGTTGACGGTGTGCTAGATGTAATGTCGTGGGTTTTGAACTAATTAGTTATGTTGACGGGTCAACCAATGGATCAAAGTCTTGACCCATGACCCACCTTAGTCAACCCAACCCCCACCCACCTTATCCTTTCCTTCCCTTATTCTTCTTATCTCTCTCTCTTCTTTACTCCCAAGAACACACTCTCCTTTCACTCTCTCTCTCTAATTTAATTCATAGTTCATGGAAATTCAAGCTTAGTTAATGCAAGAATAATAAATCTTATCACCATTTTAACTTCATATCAAAAACTTGGGTTCCAAAGTGTAAGAAATGACCTCATTTGAATCAAAATTCGGGTTTGAGGATTTGTGAAGCTTTTGGTAAGTAAATTCTACTCTATGACCTTCACTTCATGTTAGTAAATGTACCTATAGTTGTGCCAAAACATTTTCGGGTCACAAATCGGGTCAAAAGTCGAATTAGGGTTGTCTAGGGTTAGTAATGGGTTAAACCGAATTTGAACTTGAGTTTGGTGTTTTGAAGAAAGATTTTGAAGTGGGTTTGGGTTATTCATGTGTAAACATGCTTAATTATGCTTCATATTGAGTTTTGATGCTTCACAAATCGATTTTGGGTGTCAAAAATGAGTTATGGGTTAGTTTTGGTGTGTTTAGGTCGAAATGGGTTGCTGATGCTGAACTGGGTGAGCTGCTGCGCAGCTAGTTAAGCTGCTGCGCAGCTTCACAATTCTGTTTTTCAGCTGCTGCGCAGCTAGTTAAGCTGCTGCGCAGCTTCACGAGTCTGTTTTTCAGCTGCGGCGCAGCGATAAGTTGCGGCGCAGTTGGGGGCTTCAATCACTTAACTTTTTCCTAGCTTTAGTTCTAACATCCTAGGATCGTCCCGACCTTTCCGGAATGTACTCTTATGACCTTATTGGTGCCCTACACATGACAAACGAGTCGTTTAAAGTTGGGTGTCCTCTTTGGAACCTAATTCAAGACATTAACATAAACTAAATAAACATATAACTTATGTTTGAGAATGAGGCGACCTTGGGGCGACTTCATTTTGGTTACAAACTATTACATGACCTCCCTAACGACCATGTTAGGTCCCGAAAGTCTTTCAAAGCCATAAACTAAAGCTAAAACCTAGTTAGAGAATCGTCTTTGGTGAATAATGCATGTCTTGTAAACATTACTAGGTTGTGGACGCGTGGAGCACTATAATCACCTATAATCTCATCTTAATTCGATATTAGCCTCTTTTGCCAATCAAGGTGAGTTCGTATCTCCCTATTCTATTGAGATTCGGGCTGAAAAGTGTACATTGTGTGTTTATTTGTTTGAATTAATTGTTTGTTGATTGAATGATGATTGATGGATGAATCATTGAAATGTTTTGTGTATGTTGGTATTGAGAAAGGTTATATTTAGATTAGATGTACATACATGGAAGTCGACTTCGCGTTCAAAAGGTTTGAGATGTGGAGGGTTAGCCGCTGGTACACCCTGTATACAAACATCGAGGACTCTTTGAAAGCAAGCCCTCTCAAGTGTATGTATGTATAGTTTCATCATATTGTTGGTTATTGGATGTTGGATTGATGGATTGTTGGGCTTGTATTGTGTTGGTTGCTTGAGATGATTTGGTTGTCTGTTGAGACAAATGTGTTCATCCAGGTATAGACGTATACACTGGTGTTGGTCATCCGGGTCTATAGACGTATATTCGCCGACGTTTTTGAGATGCCACAATGGTCATGGTGATGACCTGTGAGTATCGTTGCATAGATGGCATAATGGCCCTACATATTATATGTATTTTGGTTTGGCATGCATATCATTCACATCATGGCATTGACATTGCATTGATTGTTCTTATACGTTTGTTATATAGTGATGCATTGGTTGGATGACGTGTAAGACTACTTGTATGTGATAATTGTTCTTGTTTTTATGATATGTGGTTATGGTCGGTGGTTCATCATGGGGCCACCACTACGAACTCACCAACCTCGTGTTGACTTGTAGAACACTTTTCAGGTAATCAGGTGGTTCAAGGATGTGATGCATGATCTGGTGTAGCTTTTGGTTTCGGGCATGGACTTTATGGATCAAGGATTCATTCGCCCACTTTTGGATTAATGCTTAGGATCGATAGCCATCTCTAGAATTCTCTTTTGTAAACATTGATGGTCAATTGCTCCTTGTGCATTGTTTGAATATTTGACTTGTTGTGGATTCACCGAATTCATTAATGTCATTTAGTTGCCTACGATAATCCCTCCTTGTGCTATATGATTTCCGTAATATTTCGAGCCCTAGCTCGGGGTGTTACACTTTATGACTCCGTAATATTATATATATATATATTGCCAGTAGAGCAGAGAGAAAAAAATAAAGTTAAATTTTTTATCTGGACCATTGAAATTAGTTTTACAAATCAATCTGGGCTCTTGAAATTAAAAATCTAGATATGGTAACTAATTAATTATACTAAATGTATAGTTTATATATATATGGTAACATGTTTAAGATTTATTTCGTCTTTTTCCTATCTCTCATTTGGCAACGTTTTAATGATTTTTTTTTCTCATTTTCAACCCATTTTCAAACATGTCGCTTTTTATAATAATAAAAACTAGCTTAATATTCGATGAGTGACCGGGTTAAACGAATAATTATGTAACTTACAATATACGAAAGTTGTATTGGGGTTAGTTTATCATTATGAGTTAGAAAATAAAATTTAAAATATTAAATTCAACAAAAAAATAAAAACATTTTTAAATTGGTTGGAATAAAAATGTCGTTATTTCCAACCATTTTTAAAACGGGTTGTCAATATCATTACACAACCATTTATTTCTATTCAGTTTTCACGTACTCTTTATTTTCATTCATTCACTCTCAACCATATGATGGTTGTTCTCGACGGGAAGGTCTTGTCGAAGATGGTGGCTGACGGGATGGGAAGGTTGATATAGATCTTGATAATTAGACAAAGATGAGAATACCACATCTTAGCTATAAAATACCATCACGAGCATAATGATATCAAAAGTGTATTTGTCTGTTTGTTTGTTTAGGTGAAAAAAAAAGAGGAGGGTGAATCTAGCTATGATTAGTGGTAATATTTTGTTATTCAAATGGAAGAGTTAAAATATATAAATGTAAACTAAAAAAATGATTTTCTGATTAATTAAAAAATCATAAAGTGATTTATTTAGGGGGGGGGGGGGGAAGGAAAAATATATTATTACTTCAATTTTTAATTAATGTATATAATACGTAAAAGTGTTTTTCTTAAGAAAAGTGAACAACATAGCCGTGAAACCTAAATTTTAAAAGATTTTTAGAGGTTATCAAGATAACTCACCCTACGAGTCTAATCCAAAATTTCACATCCATTATTTTTGTTAGTTTTATATTATTTAGAATATCCATATATTATTTTATTAATTCAATCATATTTACTGTCATATAGTTTTTTACAACATATATTTATTAAGATTTTTGATTTTAAATTTTACAGATATATAATAATGTTTTAAATTATGTGGCCTATATATATTTTTCTTTTATATAGATAAAATACAATGTAACGTTTAGAAATATACTTAACATGATGTTTTAGTCATCTATAATGTACTTTAAAAGTTTATAGCAAGTTATTATATAATTTAAAATTTTGTATGAAAGAGTAAATAACTTCATATAGAACAACAATTAAAATAAATATAAGTATAATTATCTCTGGTTCGAGTTAATGGGTTCGGAATGCCGGTATATAATTATAATTATAATTTAAAATTTCTCAACCAAAACTTGTAACTCTGTCAGTTCATTAACAGAAACCCAAGCACCAACCAACAAAACTAAAGTTTACAAGTTAAATGGTTTGGTGAGTTGATTTCAGGTGATATGGTTGGTGGTTGACAGATTGATTTCAAGTAAATGGGTTGTGAGTTGTCTGATCAAATGAGTTGATGGGGTCGAGATTTCACAACCCTAACCCAGGTTTTCCAGGTTAGTTTCAAGTCGAATTTCATGTAAGGTCGAGTACATATATAACCGACTTCATATATGTTATACCTAAAAAAGTACAAGATTCTTTATCTTAACATATGTCCGTTTTCATAATAAACTTCAATATAATATACTATAAGATGTATATTTTTCACAATATGTGATATATTACTAATAAATTTAGTTGGTAACCCGGTCACCGACCGAGTACTAATCTAGTTTAAAATGGTTTCCGTGGCTTATAAAAGTGAATTCTATAAAAGATTTGAAGTGAGTATTTATAACAAGTTTTGGACTTTTAGATGGTTGTTGGATCACTTTCCACAACTTATTACCAAATCCAAAATTATCATATTTTGAAGCTTATCCTAAACAAACTTCTGTCAATCTAAGCAAACAGTTTATTTGTCTTACAGCTCAATCTTTAAAATACATAAATAAAAATTTAAAAAAAAAAAAAATAGGCGTACTGTTAATATAGAAGGAACACAATCAAAACTGAGTTGTATATACAAATCTAGGAGTGATCGAGTACCATTTTCGGAACCTTGTTGCTCCATGGTTTATTTAGTACTTGGACTCTCATTCTTCTTCAACTTCTTAAGAGAATCAAACAATGAGGTTTTTTCTTGATTGTTTGAGGATGACTTTGCAAACGGGTTGTTTCCTGCCTTCAGCTCTACAATCTTCTTGGCTGGAGTTTTATTTTCAGATTTTGTACTTTCTTTCGGTTCTGACACCTTAACAACCTTAGGTGGCTCTTCTTTAGTCTTTTTCTTCACAAATAAAGGTGAAGATAATTGCACAGTAGCTGGCTCTTCCACAGTCTTTTTCTTCATAAATAAAGGCGAAGATAATTGCACCGTAGCTGGCTCTTCTACAGTCTTTTTTATTACAAACGAAGGCGAGGATAGTTGCACAGATGGTGATTCGTTCACAGGTTCTGGAGCCTTGCAGACTTCTGGTGATGTAAATATTTTGCTTGTGTCAGTACCCGTCATACTATTTGGTTCTGTTGTTTCTTTAAGCATAGTCTCTGCAGCTTCTTTGAGTAACCTTTCCTGAAAAGAGAGCAATGATTTATAACATTTAATGTCGATTTGCATGTGATTGTGTCCTTTTTTGATCGCTTACCTCCAATATGGTGTTGAACCTTTCTGCCAAATTTGGTAGCTTCATTGCTGTCACAAGCTTTATTGCACCTCTAACAGATTTCTCGAGTGAAAGAAGCTTAACTAACTCAATTGCTCTCACAAGCTTATCCCCTAATAATATAAAACATTTAGAAAACATTACTTCACATGCAAATGAAATGTTTCTTATTTGTTAAAAGGTTTCAGTTTATATTCATTCTTATTATTATAGTCTTTTGGAATGACGGGATTAGAACCAACCGTTACAGCAGGATGCAATGAGCCTCAAAATGCATCTATCCAAGGCTGTTTCTGTTGTAAAGGCCTGATCATCCAGTGACGTGGTATCCTGATCCAGTGCCTCTGTTTCATGAATCCTTCTTTGAATCTAAAAGAAATTTCAAATATAGTATATAAACTCAGAACCATCAAATGACCCCAAAACAAGGCATTACATATCATTTAGTCAATTAACTTACCTGGGAAAGATGCATGTTGCTAACAAGGAACTCATTTTCAAGATTTTCTGCTCCAAGGTCAGATGATGCAAGCGGTATTGAAAAATCCAATAGGGTGAGAACTGGTTTGGGAATGGTCTAGATAATGAAGGACACTATGTTAGTTTAGAACAGAAAAGTACACATGAAAACATAATTCACGGAGTTGGTACTACCTGTGGGAATTTATCAGGAGATTTGCATAAAATACAGAACAACTTGCTTGAGTTTAATCCAACCACCCAGTAGTTTTCATCCTTTTTTTTCAACTTATTAGCACTGCATACAATAAAAAATTGTCTATAAACATCGTTGTCGACTGTTGACTTGACTTGTAATAGTCAGAATATTCTTATTTCATATACATACATATAAAAATTTACATTAGCTTAACGGTGGCTTTGGTTAAAAATGAATTACTAAAATTATATACTAAAAGAAAAGCGCTTCTAACAGGGAAGGCTGAAGAAAGGTATTAACACTTTTGAATCTGTTGTTAAACTTACAAGAAATAGGTAAAAGAATATTAATAGATACAATGATAAAAGTCAAAAACTGATGATTATCGAACAAGAAACAAGGATACCGTCAAGCAACTACCAAGTCAACCATAAAGAAGAGCTATATTGAAAACAAGGCAAAAAAATGTGCACGTGATTCGCCAGCTTTGTTATATAGTAAGCACCAGGTTTGGAATGCCAGGATGCACTTTTGGTACTTATCTAGTATACTAGTAATTTGTTTGTACCCTTTTGTGCAGTAACTTATGTAACTTCTGTGATAATAATACAAAAAAGAAAAGAAAAAAAAAAGGCAGAAAGAAAGAAAGAAAGAAGCATTTTTCTTAAACTTTGGATTATGTTTACCTAAAAAGGGGGAACCAGCTGCCACCAAACTGATTAGTGAACACCCGGAGAACACCCTGCACATATAAAATCAAAAATAATTGTAAAACAGCACATTAGTAATGTCTCGGTTGCACTACTTCATGAACTGGATTGAGCCATACCATGGAATCAAATGAACTTAGTTGACCTTCTTCGCTGAAACCAAACCATGTTAAACATGAGCCAGGAGTCAATGGCAACCGTCCTCTAACAAGTTGGGTTCCATTAGAAACTTTAAATACTATAAATTCTAGCATCTGCTCATTTGAAGGGAGAGTGGGACAGGAATGTGTGACCACTGCAAGTTCATCCCCAAAGCCTGATGCAGTCACAACTGGTCCATCAAGAGAAACAACATTCTTCTGCAAACAATTAAAATTTTAATCAATTTCACAAAACTGCAACACAAATGAACCAACCATTAAGTCGTGTTTAATATCCAAAAAATAAACCTGCAAACCACCCTCAGTGAATATCCTTAGAAAATTTAAACTTGTAACAGCAGCAACCCATGAAGTACCAAGTGCTACAGCTCTTACTTCTTCTTCTTCAAATCGCATAGACCACTAAACATGAAAAAAGAAAAAAAGGACTTTAAAAATTTATAAACTATATGTCACAATTTTAGATATACTGAGAAGACAACAGTGATTAAATCATCGATGAACGTACCTCACTATTATTTGCCCAGCTTTTAAATGGACGGTACATGAGAACACTCATGTTTTTCTCACCTTTGCATGGGTTTGCAAAAACACTTCCATTTTCATTCAAGGAAGCCATAGTGAAACCAAAGTGATCAGTCATTGCAGGAACTCGGAGTCGCCTGCCAGTGTCGTGAAAATCGATCTGCATCCAACTCATAGCAAATACACAGGTGTCAGGTTAATCAAACAAAACCAATACAATTTAATAAAGTTATGATGACAGTACCTCTATATGGGAGTATTCATCATGCTTCATTGTGGTTATACTTCCAAGCATATTATAACATAAAAATCTTCTTTTACCAGGCTGCACGGGAGTAGCACCTGACTGAAAAGCTTCCTGCATTGCTGGTCCATTAAACACCATTGGAACTGTTGACGTCGCCTTTCCATTATTCATGTTTCCCCTACCAGCAATGGATGGTTTTTTGCGGGACTCAGTTTTCGGAAGTAAACTTGTCTCGTCATTATTATCCTCATCTGAATCTTCATCATATGTAGAATGCTTTCTTAATCTCTTTCTACTAGGTAGTTCAGAACCCGCAAGGCTGTCTTCACCATCATCATCACTTAGACTGCCAGATGTACTAGGTTCGTGTTCTTCCTCGTCAAAGAAGACTAGACCATCATTTCTTTTTGAAGTCGAAGAGGGAACTCCTTCTGTTGGGGACTTCATAGATGATGGAACAACCGAATCCCATACACCATACTTCCCCATTACATCAATGACAGCCAATGCATTCCCATGTGGTTTCCATGCCATGCAGCATATTCCTTCATCAAACTTCTGTCTTTCAATGTCTTGTTTTTTAACAACATCCCAGATCAAAACTTGCCTGTCTAAACCAGAGGTAGCAACATATTTTCCATTAAGTGACCAAGCCACAAAACACACAGCTTGGGTGTGATCACCTCTTAATGTGAAAAGCTTTTCAGCAGTATCTCTATCATACATGACCACATCATTTTTCAAACCAGCAACAGCTAACATCTCACCATCTGGACTCCAGCCAAGTGCAGTTAAGGTTGAAAAGTCGGAGGTGGTGTTAGGAGCGATATGTTTAAGAGTGTGAACTATTGCACCAGATTGGAGCTCCCAGATCATTACAGTTCCAACTGAATCGACTGATGCCAGGTATTCACTTTTTGGATCAAAAGCTATCGCTGTGATAGACCCTCTATGTCCTTTGAAAACCCTTGCTATTGAACCATCTATTGTGTTAATAAGTTTAATACCATCATCATCACCACCAGCTGCCAACATCGTTCCAGATCTGTTGAAAGATAATGCACGAATAGGCAATGTGAATCTGGAAATATTTGTCTCAAACTCTCCCCCTGGTATTAGAATGATTAAAATGCTTCAAAATCAGAATTATTTCCAACAGCAAGAGCATTTAAGGGTAACTAACAAGAGAGAACTTCTAGATCAAATAATCAACTGTCATTTATAAACTCATGACATCAATGATCACACAAAACCATGCAATAAGTAGATTCCCTTTTACAAAAAACCAATGAAATTTTTTTTGAGAAAACAAAAAGTCAGCTCCAAAATTTTGAGCAGCATCCATAGTATGAAAGAAAAAGCATGCAATTGAGTATAGAAACTGAATGATAACTTCATACTGCAACTACGAGGCATAAATCAACTAATGATGAATGGCCAGAAAAAAATTATGTTTATTTTTGCTGAAAAGTGCAGAGACATAACCTGATAGTGAATAGTGTTTCAGTAACTAAAAAGCCCGAGTAGAGATATGAACTGCAATATACAAAAGCTCTAAACTACCTTTATACACAAACCAAATCAAACTACTCAATACTTTCATGACTTTCAGTCCAAGAACAACTTTCCGTGTCTTTATAACTTGTTAAAAGTCATTAATTACCAACTTTCACAATGTCAGATATTAAATAAAGTTCAGATAAACCAATTGTAATCTTTGGAAAAGTAACAAATAAACTACAGAATAACCAACACTGTCAAATAATAAGATACATGGCAAGTAGTCCGGACAAATAAATCTCGTTTACATGACAGAATGTAAAAGATACTCGAATTTCCCTCAGCACGCTCGATCTACCTATCTTTCTAAGTCTGATTAAGATGTTGGTTTTTGTTGTCCCTGTAAAGAAAGGACTTCAGTTACAAGACTCTTTTCCCTCAGATCCATGGCTATTACTAAATATTAGCAACAGCATAAACTGAGAAGAATACTTAATATATGTAGTTTTGATCATCAAAACTTTTACGTAGGTCAACAACTGAGGAAATGGCCCTTAAATATGTGGCAATGAAACTTGGTGGTCCATGAAACTATAATGCCTCAAACTCGGCGTAATAGAGTAACAAAAACATCTATCTATCTACATTCTATAATGCCGAAATTTTTTTAATATTTGCTGATTAGAATTGATAGACATGTAATCTACCAAGAACGATACCAGTAAAAAAAACACAAAGCTGCTATCTTTATGTACTACATTATATATTAATTTTTTTTAGTAAATAAAACTTATACCTATATATTAGAATTTATTGTCACAAAATATATACACCATATACATATAGATATTCGGGCCGGGCTTAGTGAACCAAGCTCGAGTAAATAATAGTAATTAGCAAACACATTCCAGCATAGACAGCAAAAAAATATCTATATCTATATATATGTATATACACACACTAAATATAAAAAGGTATAAAAAAAAAAAGGCAAAATGGTGTAAATACCAGGGAATTTATAAAGCTTAACGGATCGGTCGTTAGATGCAGAGGCCAAGCAAGTGGAATTAGGACTAAGAACCAAATTAGTGACCCCATCTTTATGATTCCGAATATACGTCGGCGTAAGCGAAGGCAAGAGCGCATCGTGAATTGAAATGACGGCATCCGCCGCGGATGCCGTCACGATGTGGGCGGCAGTGAGGTCCCACAGTATCGTACAGTACGACCTCACTCCGTTGTGCTTGTGTGCTTCCTTCAGCTTCATTGATCTGATCTTCATCCTTTCTTCTTCTTTTTTTGGATCTGATTGTGGTGTGTATTTTTTTTAATTGATTGAGTAAGTGATTTTATGGATTTGTTTGTGTTAGGGTTTTGAAATTATAAACAGATGTATCTGTAATGTTTTGGCGGGAATATTTGGGGTTGTTTTCGCGGTTTTTGTTTCAATTTTATTCAATGACCCGGTATATGATTGAATGACCCGTCAAATCAGCCCAGATAACCAGATTACTTAGCCGTTCAACAAAATATAGTAACTTGATCTTGGGCCTTTCGTTCTGACTGTCTAGTGATTGGATCTTTGGGCTTGGCTTAATCTATAAAAAATCTTTATACATAACAACTAGCGGTTTTCGCCCCAAACCAGACCCGACCCGGTCCAAACCGGTTTGGAGGGGTGTTGACCCAAATCGGTTTGAGGTCAAACACAAACCGGTTTAGAACTGAGTTGGAGGCTTGAAAACCCAACCCATTTCGAACCGATTGGATAGGTTTAACCAATTCGAAAACCGAACCTATTACTTTTAACTACGTAAATCGTCTTTCGACCACGTTATTGCTAATGACTCGAGACTAGGACCCAAGATATCTTCCCAATGATAATATCTAGTGAATCAACACAAAAAACACCTAAAATTAAGTGAAAACTCACTAAAAATCATTAAAAGTGCTAAAAGGTCGCTTTTTAACTACGTATATCGTTTTTCGGCCACGTGAATGCTAATGACTCGAGACTAGGACCCAAGATAACTTCCAATGAATAATATCTAGTGAATTAACACAAAAAACTTCAAGTTATTTCACAAAAACACTTGAAATTAAGTGAAAATGGTATTTCAGACCGAATAGGTTTGAAACCGATTTCTCAAACCGGTTTGGCCAAACCGGTTTGGTGAAACCGGTATTGAAACCGATTTGAACCCAGAAACCCCAAACCGGTTTCGAACCACCGGTTTGGCTTTGAAACCAAACCGATTTGGTCAAAATCGATTTTGACCGGGTTCGATTTTCGGTTTGGTTGGATCGGGTCGGCTCAAACCGGTTTCCTTGGGCACGACTAATAACAACTGACCTAATAGCTTATTGACCAATCAGATTTCTCAATTTCTTCAAATTAAATCATGCTTATGTCATCATTATATTTACAATTTAAATTTTAATTATAGATAATCAATTAACTATCTGATAGAAACAAAACTATTTCAACAACTATCATCGATTTATAATATCCAAAACAAATAATGTGTATCTATCCTTTCATAGCTATTATCTAAAACAAATTTTATTATATATCCACTCATGCTAATATCCAAAAAATATTACGAGTAATTATTTATTAAAGGGATAAAGGCATGGGAATGTAACCAACTATGGCAAAAATGTTATGTAATGTACCCTACTACTCGACTTGCTATGTAATGTAACCAACTACGTTTTTTGGGTTATCTAACGCATGCTACCGGATACACAAGGTAATTCATCCGGTTAATATTTTTTTTTGCCACGTGGAATTCCATTAAACAAAAACAGATTATAAAACCCTAATTTCTGGTGATTTCCCCCCATTTCTTTCTTTCCCTCTTTTTTTTCTTCCTTCTTCCCGCTTTCTCCTCGTTCTCCCCATGGATTCAATTTCATCAAATTCAACAAATTCGCGATTTATGAAGTGTAATTGTGGAGCCAGGATGTACATCATCACTTCATGGACCGCTAAAAATCTTGGACGTCGATTTGTAAAGTGCCCTAATGTAAGTGATTTTCAATTTTGACTTAATTTTGCAGGAATTGGTTTAGGGGTCAAATTGGGTTAGGGTTTATGTGTTATTTGTATTTGGCAATAAGTTTCAGTATTTAACTTTGATTTAGGTGAAAAGTGGGTGTTGCACAAAATTCAGTTTCCTTGATGACCCACTCCCAAGTGATTATTACAAAAACCTTGTATATGAGCTTCATTCACAAGCAAAGAAGAAGGAAATAGATGAAGAAGTTGATTCACAAGCAAAGATGAAAGAAAATATTGATTCACAAGAAAAAAATGAAGGTTGAAACAGAGTTGACTTTTGCAAAGTCAAAGCTTAAACTATTTGACATTGTTTTTGTTGTTTTGATTGGAGTTGTGGCATTATTAAGCTTTGTAATTGCTGTCTTAGTCTTGTAATTTGGTCATTGTAATGGTTTCTAAGAAATGGAATGAAGTTGTTTGTTTGCCACAATTGGTTATTGTTATGGATTTTAAGATGAAAATGTCAAAGTCAATTTGCTAAAATAGCTATATTATGAAGAAAATACCATA
This sequence comes from Erigeron canadensis, assembly GCF_010389155.1. Taxonomy (NCBI): domain Eukaryota; kingdom Viridiplantae; phylum Streptophyta; class Magnoliopsida; order Asterales; family Asteraceae; genus Erigeron; species Erigeron canadensis. Next base: position 40,730,975 of record NC_057762.1, read on the forward strand.
ATAACCAAACTGAAAATTAACAATGTGAATTTGCCAAAATAGCAGAATAACTAAATATACTATAAACATTGCCAAAATACCATAAACAGGGATATGTCATTCACAACCAAAAGACATGATCAATTGTAGTACAAACTGCAAACAAAAGATATGACAAGTTCATCCCAAATATTCACTAGTTTATCGTAAATACATAACAAAGTTGGATCAATCTATAAGAGAGTCACAGGATCATCCTCAGTCAACCCTGGTCCAGGCACTCTTCTTTGCAATTTTTGTCTTAAGGCCCTCTGACTTGGGGTCCTAGTCTTGACATATTCCTTGGCCTTCCTAGTCTTATTGGGTGATTGGCTTGCACTTGTTCCAGTAGTTGCTAGTCTTGGTGCTGAGAATGGTTTGGTGTTGAATGTCCCAGTAGCAGTTGGTCTTCTTCAAATCTTATGAATTGCTTTAGTCTTGGCAGCAACATTGACTGCAAAACACATAACAAAGTCAATTACTTGTAATTTTGACCTCATTTTGCAGGAATTGTAATTAAGTACCAAAACTACAAACAATACCTGAAGATGAATCATGATGCTCAATTGATGAACTGGAAGTGACAAACTTGTGGCCTCCTTTGGTAAACACAAACTTTTTGCCTGGACTGAGTGGTGTATTTTCAGAAGGGTTTTGTTGACTTCCAGAAGTTTTTTCAGGGTTTGGATGGCTTATAGAAGGGTGTGCAGGGTTTGGTTGGCTTGCAAAAGGGTGTGCAGGGTTTGGTTGGCTTGCAGAAGGGTGTGCAGGGTTTGGTTGGCTTGCAAAAGGGTGTGCAGGGTTTGGTTGGCTTGCAGAAGGGTGTGCAGGGTTTGGTTGACTTGCAGAAGGGTTTGCAGGCTTTGGTGGTCTTGTTGAAGTGTTTGATTTTCTTGTAGAAGGGTTTGCGGGCTTTGGTGGTCTTGTGGAAGTGTTTGATTTTCTTGCAGAGGTGCTTGGTTGATTTGCAGAAGTGCTTGGTTATTTTTGATGAGGCTTTGGTAAATGGGCCGGTCTTTCTTTTGGTTCAGAGTCACATGTCCTAGCATTGTGGCCCACTGCCCAACAATTCCTACAATGCATGTCCACTCCATGTTTTGTAACTTTGGTTGACCCAACTTTTGGTTCATGTGCAGCTCTAATCCTCTTCTTCTTAGGTCTGCCTGGCATAGTTCTAGACTTAGGGGGCAATGGTTTGGGCAAATTAACTGTTGGCCATGTGTCCATCCCACCCACTGGATACACAGTCTTGTTATATGCTTGTATGTAATTGGCCTTCCTGAACCAGCAAGAGATGTACTCCTCTGGATCCCTATTACACTTGTATATAGCTTCAATTGCATGGATACATGGAATTCCACTTAATTCCCACATTCTACATGTACAACTTCCTTCATCTAAACTGACACTATAAGAATAATTGTGCATTCTCACCTCAAAGATATTGTCACCTGCATGTATCACCAACCAACATGCCCTATCTTTCTTGATAAGTTCTAATTAGTTCCACACTTTGCAATTAAACTGGTTTTACAAGATCTCTCAAACCATAAGGTGTGTCCATTAGCAAGTGCATAATAGGATAAACATTCTCTCAATTGGTTGTGGTCTGTATATAATTCACCCACTTGAGGTCTTCTCAATCTCCAATGTGTAGATGGATCATGAGTTGGGAATTTGGGCAATTCTGGTTCTGGTGGTTTCAATGGGTCATTGGAAGTCTCCCCATCCTTTGATTTAAGGGCTTCAATTAGTTCATTTATGAAATTCTCATGCTTAGTATGAATTGTTGTCTTAACACATTCTTCATCTTCATGACTTTGCCTATTACCACCAAGCTCAGGAAGTTGCCTAGGGGTTAGGATCTTGGCAATGGGGTTTCCTTTCCTAACTTCCCTCATTTCATCTTCCCATTCACTTAAATGGTCTAATGAGGCTACATAATCCACATCAGAATCACTACTTGGAGCATATGATTCATCATCACTATCAAAAGGCTCCTCATTTGATCATTTACTACTCTCACCATGCTCTGTTTTAGACACAAACTCACCCTCATTCTCATCAATCTCACCCTCATTCTCATCAATAGTTCTCTTTCCAACATACTTAGATAAGTCTAATGAATAATAATCAACAAATACATAAACATCATACTCTGAAGCAATAATATCATAAAATGCAGTCAAATCACCTTCATCCCCAAAACTTAACAACCCATGTTTCAGCTCACTACTACCAGAATAATAAAGAGCACAAGACTGAGTACCTGTTTCTTGCTCTATGTGGTGCACAAACTCTTCATAATCTATTCTTGGAGTCATAAAGCTGATGACTTTAGCATCATCATACCGTAAAGGATCTTACATGAAAGCCCCATCATAACACACCTTGAATTTGTAAAAATATGTCATTTCTAAAAAAAAGCCAAGAAGAAAATACAACAAAGATCAGTAATTTAAAAGATTAAAAAATATAAAATAAAATTATAAAATTAAACAAAACCCTAGAAATTTGGGGTTAATGTAATAGACTGAAATATAGATAAATAGACGATGAATACCTTCATAAATTACAATTCGAAATGCTAATCGTATGTTTTTGGGGGAATTTGAACAGAAATTTATGGTGAAGGAGAAGAAAAAGAAAAACGGGGCGGGTGATTTGGTGGGATGAAATGAAAATGAAAATGATTTGGGAAATTTGCTGGGTATATATACATATATATATTTAATATATTAAATCTGTAACACGTGGCTCGTTCTTTAATAAATAAATAAAAAAGTGCAAGTGGTTACCTGCTACTTGTTGGGTATCCGGTAGCATGCGTTAGATAACCCAAAAAACGTAGTTGGTTACATTACATAGCAAGTCGAGTAGTAGGGTACATTACATAGCATTTTTGCCATAGTTGGTTACATTCCCATGCCTTTAGCCCTTTATTAAGTTACCAATCAAAATTAAACTAAAAAACTGTATAACCTTTCAGGCTTGGAGCATCGGTCCTTCAACCCGAATTTTCAATGTCAAATTATACTTCTTCTAGCTAGTACAGTAGTACGTTAATAATTTGGTTATTCGTTTGTTTTTTTTCCTCTTTTACTTTATTCTTATTTGTTACCTTTTACATGTTCGAAAACTACAATTTTAAACGATAATCAATATTCATTCGGTCAATAATGCACGCCAAAAATTATTTTGGTTTCTTAGTAAATTTTAATTTGTTGTTTATATATCGCAAGAGGATTTTTAGAAACAAGCTTTAACTTTTCTGTTAAAGACTTAAAACAGAGATATCATCGATATATAAATCAGTTAATTTTATAGTTATGTTCGTAGGCAATTAACTTTAATGAGATTTGACATCTATGACATGCAATATTTTGAACTCGTCATCTGAAATTCGATGATTCAATCCGAATTTTTCAAATAATCGAATATATTCAATATTTTTTCGACGAATTTTTAAATCTGAGGGCGGCGGCGGTACGGCTACGGCATTTGGCTATTACACTCTATCACCTATCACACTTTATGACCTATCACCCTCACCATCTTACCATTGAACGCGGTATACACTCTTGTTTATTTAGAATTTATTTAGAAAGAAAAGTTCAAAAACTATTTCGGTTAGGTACATCTTGATATATTACTCTCATATATTATCTGTTAGATATTTTACATTCATTCATGTATCTATCTATACTTATGTTATGAACTTATTTAAGTTTTATTTACCCTGTAGAATGTTTATATAAACCTGTATATTTATACGGGTCTAAAATTTAGTATCTTTTTATAAGAATGATATAAACATTTTATAAAAATTGCTTGCATAATACCTTCAAATTTTCTTTCAAAAATTTTATTTATTTATTTATGATGTCATAACAGCTTTTTTTCTTTTAAATTAATTTTACTTTTTATTTTATTTGACGATGTTATAATTCTTTAAAGAAAAGATGTTTATACTTTTTCAAACTCTAATAATTCATACATGATGTTTTACATTTTTCTCATCAATACAATTTTGTCATAGTATATTTTTTCAAATTATGATGATATTATAATTATTAAAGATAAAATTTTTGATATTATTAGACATTTTTTTATATTAATTATCTGTTTTTATTTATGAGATCATATACGTCACTGGCACCGCCATCCCGTGTCACTACCATCATCGTCATCGTATTGTGCAGTCATATGACTCGTTATTATTAAGATATGATGGTTGTAGTGGCTGTAATTATAAGTTATAGATAATTTATCTTTACTTACTTATAAAACAAACTATCTCCTCCCCCTTTTAATCTTGTTATATTTAAAAATCCAAATACATTTTTGACTTTCAATATATTTTCAACTCACACATTACATCTAATAAAAATATCCCAAAGCATTCCCAACCCCTAACTACCCAAACTAACCATCTCTTTTATTCACTAATATAAATATTTTCACCTTATATACATATAACTTTTTTTAACAGTTCAATATAATATCTTTAAAATATATTTATAATATAAATCTGTCAACTTTTAAAATAATTACACTACTCCTTTTACATTAATAACAACTCCGCTATCGACACTGTCGTCACCATCGCCGACCATCGTCATTACTGTCACACCACCACCCATCGTTATCACTGTCACCATTATCATATTATGCGAATACCTCTCTACTTTATTCTAAGACTAAGACTATTTGTAAGGGTGGGTGAAAGGGATCGGTGAAACACAAGATGAAGAAAGGTGAACGGTTGTTGGGGGTCGGCGAAAGGATGAGGTGAAGGGGGGTCGGCTATTTCGTTCACCGAGCTTCTATTCCTTTTCTTCTTCTTTTTTATTTGTTTTTTATGACAACCATTAACTATAGGGGAAATAACTATATATATCTTCTGTTTTTACAAACTTGATATGTAGATACAGATTTACATTATGTAAACAATAACCAAAAAAAAAAGCAAAAAAGAGATAAGGACTATATCTGAAGGTACTTTGAAAGCTGAAGAACATGAATGAGATCATGGTTGTATATATATGTATAGGCAGTTACTATCACTTTTTATATTTTGATTTGTGCACAGACTACCATACTCCCCACCTACTCTCTATCAATAATGTCATTTAAAGTATATATTTATAAGTATTTACAGCTAAAGTCGGTTTTATAATTGAATTGTGTTTGGGTAATGTTTTTTTAATTTTTTTTCCCCCTAAAATTAATATAAATAAATTTAATTTTATATATTGAAGAAATATGTTACTTTTAGTTTAAATATATTATGTTTTTAATTAAATAAAAGTGGGGTCCTAACAGGGGAGAAAATATCTAGAGAGAAAGAAATGAGAATTCACATACAAATCATGTCTATATTCATCGCACAATTGAGTTTATATACACCACTGGTTTCACAACAAACTTTCCCGCCAACTCCAACAACCCAACGATATTTACAAAACACCCCCCTCTACTTATTATTTCTATTTATTTCTAATTTCCCATATTATACACATATCAATACCCTCCCCTTAACATTGTTTTTGTCCTCAAAAACGAAAAAGAGGAAATCTACACTTCATATCGTCCAAAAATTCCCAGGAAGCATCACTGATGGGCAGTCCATTCCAATGAACCAGAACCTGAATTGCAGCTTTAGAACCTCTCTTGACCATTTTAGTATCCAAAACTGCTCGAGGAGTAAGAAGGAAACGTGGGCCAGAAGGAATTGGGCCAGTGAGTTCAGTGGAGCCATGAGCCTTTTTTAACATTGAAACATGGAATGTAGGATGGATTTGAGTAGTAGCAGGCAAATCCAGCCTATAAGCAACATTGCCAATCTTCTGGAGGATCAAAAATGGTCCAAAATACTTAGGAGACAACTTCCTATTATGATGGTGTTTCAGTGATTGCTGAGCAAAGGGATGCAATTTCACATAAACCTAATCTCCAACCTGAAATTCTCTATCAGTTCGATGTGCATCAGCTAACTGTTTCATCATGTTCCTTGTGGCTTCTAGATTCTGCTTAAGATTCTGAATCATGCTTTCTCTATCCCTATGCAATTCCTCAACTGCAGCAAGTGAAGTGTCACCAGGAATGAAGGGAATGTGTATAGGAGGTTTGATCCCATACAAAGCTTCAAAAGGAGACATTTTAATGGAAAAATGCCAAGTGATGTTGTACCACCATTGTGCCAAGGGAAGCCATTTGAGCCAAGTCAAAAAAGTGTCCATACACATTGCTCTGAGGTAAGATTCTAAGCACCTGTTAACCACTTCAGTCTGGCCATCTGTTTGTGGATGGTATGCAGAAGAGAGGGCTAATTTCACACCTTGAAGTCTCATAAATTCCTGCCAGAAATTGCTAATAAAGACTGGATCTCTATCTGATACAATTGTGGAAGGATTGCCATGCAATTTGAAGATGTTATCCAAAAAAACTTGTGCTATGGTTGTGGCAGTATAAGGGTGAGAAAGAGGAATAAAATGAGCAAATTTGGTGAGTCTGTCAACAATCACCATAATTGTGTCTTTGCCCTGCACCTTGGGTAACCCAGAAATAGAGTCCATGGAGATATCAGAAAAAATTGTTTCAGGAACAGGTAATGGTTGAAGTAGTCCTGGAGAAGCATTGGGTTCATATTTGGCTCTCTGACAAGTCTGGCATTCTTTGATTATTTGTTGCACGTCTTTGATAATACCCTTCCAATAAAAAAATAGCTTTAATTTTGGCAAGAGTGGGAGTAATACCAGAGTGCCCTCCAACTGCAGATGAATGAAATAGATTGATAATAGTCCTTTTGAGAGTTTTATCATTAGCAATCATCAATTTGCCTTTTCTTTTCAGATATTAACCATCCCAAGTCGTATTAGGAACAACCTCTCCATTCTTAATTGTCAATGATTGCTTTAGTAATAGGGTCTTTGTGCCAAGCCTCTTTAATTTGATCTAATAACCCTGCTTGAATGCTACTGACCCCTATTTGTAGAAGTTTGGAACCATGTAATCTGGAAAGTGCATCTGCAGCTAAATTTTCCACTCCCTTCTTATAGCAAATTTCATAATTGTATCCCATAAGCTTGGATGTTCCAATAAGTGTTTGAGGCTCTGATGGTCAGTTTTGATGATGAAGGGTTTGGAAATCAAATAATGGTGCCATTGTTTTACTGCCAATAAAATAGCCAGCAATTCTTTTTCATAAACTGAGAAGCTTTGTTGTCTGACAGAAAGTGTTTTACTTATAAATGCCAAGGGATGATGATCTTTGTTAGAGCACATAAAGTGCACAATTTGTTGTCCGATGCAATAATTCTAAAAGGCTGAGAAATTCGTACAATTATGCTTACGAAGTTTAAGTTCGTAAGAACTATTAAGTTAGTAAGGCCCAACTCGTTTGTACGAATTTGACAGCCCAGTCTGTTTATACAACCTATAAATATAAGTCTTAGGTCACGAATTTAGGATGATGATTTAGTTGCAACATAAAGTCATTCACTAGGTTCTCGAGGTAGAGATCTATACCTCGAGATACCGCCCAAACTATCACGATTCGTCTCAATGATTGTAATCCGTAATCATTGTAGATGTTGTTCATACGGATTCATCTTGTAATCATATGATTAATGATAGTATTTTTGTATTTATCTCCTGTTCTTATTATCTTCGTGTGTGTTTATCATGATAATCATTAATTAACCCTAAAGACGATTATAGACGGATTCCGCACATCTATGATTGTTAGATCTCGTGTTAATCGATCCGGGAACGTGCTGAAACACGTTTTCACAAGTGGTATCAGAGCTTTGGAGGATGATATTTCCTCAAACGAGATCTGAAAATTAGGTTTTTGATGAAGAATTTCGACCAGATCTGCTAAATTCGTTTTAAGTTCATCTCACGAAGATAGGAAACGAATTTAACTTTAAATTCGTTTTAAGTTCATCTCACGAAGATAGGAAACGAATTTAACTTTAAATTCGTTCTAAGTTCATCTCACGAAGATAGGAAACGAATTTAACTTACGAAGTTAGTTGTTCTTACGAACTTAAGTCTTAACTTCGTACAGATGAGGTCTTCACCTTACGAACTTAACCCAAAATAGCCAAAAACACCTCACGAACTTAACCTTTTTCACCTCACGAACTTACACTTACGAACTTAGCATTTGGTTGCAAAGTAACTTTGTTCTTACGAAGTTAGATTGCACTTACGAAGTTAGTTGTTCTCACGAACTTAAACTTCGTTTCATGCAGACTTAGTTCTTACGAAGATAACATCTAAGTTCGTGCTGATGTCATCAAGAAGTTAGTTTAACTGAGAGTTGATGTCATCACGAAGATAGTCGTTCTAGCTGAGACAAGTTCGTATATGGTTCTTATCAGACGACGAAGATGTTCTCAAGATACTTTAGAGGTTCAGTGTGTTTCAACATCAGAAGATCAATTACATGGAAGCACACAACAGGGTAGTTATAAAAAAAAAAAAAAAGAGTAAAAAGGCGGGAAATCTCGAGTAAAATTTACTTTCTTCTATGGTCTTAGAAGTGGATTTTTACGTAAGATTCAAAATTTGGTAATGGTCGAAAAATTTTGGTCCGTTTTCGCGCATATTTGACACGGTTTCGGCACAAAATTTCGACAATCATCAAATTTTTCCTAATTTACGTGAATACCAATGTTTCACGTAAAGGTGTTTTTCCCAGAAAATTTGGAGGGAAAATGGTGTACCCTGTTACCGGCGAAGAGTTTGCAGTTGTTATATGCTCTAGGCCATTTGGAACCTCATACAGGATAGGAGATACCTAAGACAGGCTGAAGTTCAAGATTTTTGCAGAGAAATGGGGGGGATAAAACTTTCAGTCCTCGGTATTTCTAAGCAAAATATGAACTACTCGACATTCATTGAAGATCAAAGGTTATTCTGTTCATTCATTCAGTTTAACGGTTGATGGTGATTAAAGTATTATAATGTTCGAGTTTGAAGATCATCATGTTATTATTGGAATATTATTAGAAGTTGATCTTTTTGATATAGCGGTTTGAACTGTTGAAGTGTTGGTGCAATGAAGCTGGTTACTTGTTGTTGAGTATTTGAAGATTGAATCTTATCTATATTCCAAGACATAAAGATGATATCAGGTGACTGAGAGGAGCAGTCACGAAGATAAAGATCTTTGTATATGGCAGCGTATACAACTGAAGAGGATATCTGCTTAGAAAGGCTTCGGGTGATTGGTAGAGTTGTGAAGATACAAGACAGAGTCAGACACTGCTAGATGAGACAGGATTCATGATACTACAGTTTGTGATTCAAGCTACAGAGTTTCTTATTTTTGTGAGAGCTGATTGATTTGATGTTGATTGTTGGAAATTCAACTCCGCTATTACATGCCAGTTAAGCAAGATGAGCAGAGTCTCCGGCAATAAATCCTAGGGTGGAAGATTGCTGATGTTTAATTTGGAGGTGCTACTACTGAGGGGGAGAACTACAGCGAGAAGTGTTGGGATGGTTAGTTTTCATGAAGATATAGAGATTTTGCAGGTTGAAGATCAGATTGCAGTTTCAGAAGATCGAGTCTCAACATTGAAGATCCGATATCTCAAGTTCAGGGGGATGCTATTCATTTAGACTTTCTATAATTAATATCGGTTTGTGAAGAATTGATTGCACCGGCCAAGGGGGAGTTTGTTAGAGCACATAAAGTGCACAATTTGTTGTCCGATGCAATAATTCTAAAAGGCTGAGAAATTCGTACAATTATGCTTACGAAGTTTAAGTTCGTAAGAACTATTAAGTTAGTAAGGCCCAACTCGTTTGTACGAATTTGACAGCCCAGTCTGTTTGTACAACCTATAAATATAAGTCTTAGGTCACGAATTTAGGTTGATGATTTAGTTGCAACATAAAGTCATTCACTAGGTTCTCGAGGTAGAGATCTATACCTCGAGATACCGCCCAAACTATCACGATTCGTCTCAATGATTGTAATCCGTAATCATTGTAGATGTTGTTCATACGGATTCATCTTGTAATCATATGATTAATGATAGTATTTTTGTGTTTATCTCCTGTTCTTATTATCTTCGTGTGTGTTTATCATGATAATCATTAATTAACCCTAAAGACGATCATAGACGGATTCCGCACATCTATGATTGTTAGATCTCGTGTTAATCGATCCGGGAACGTGCTGAAACACGTTTTCACAATCTTGCATTAGAACAACACCCAAACCAGTAGATGAAGCATCAGTCTCTACAATAAATGGTTGTGAGAAGTCTGGCAGTTTAAGAACTGGAGGTGTGACCATAGCATATTTAAGTTGAACAAAAGCATCTTGAGCTGCTGCTGACCAGATGAACTTATCTTTCTTAAGAAGCTCAGTGAGTGGTTTAGCAATTACACCAAAACCCTTAATAAACCTCCTATAATAGCCAGCCAAACCTAAGAATCCTCTCAGTTGCTTAATAGTTGTAGGGATTGGCCAGTCTTGAATAGCCTATATCTTTGATGGATCAGTGGAAACCCCTTGGCCAGTAATGATATGGCCCAAATATTCCACTTTAGTGGCACCAAAAGAACATTTTGATCTTTTTGCTTTAAGAGAATGTGACCTCATGAGCTGTAACACCTTTTCCAAGTTTGCCAAGTGTTGCTGTAGACCAATATATCATCAAAAAATACCAGTTCCCCCTTCCTCAAAACTTCCTTAAAAGTATCATTCATCAATGCTTGGAATGTGGCAGGTGCATTAGTGAGTCCAAAAGGTAACACTAAAAATTCATAATGGCCCTGATGAGTTTTAAAAGTTGTTTTATATACATCAGGTTCATGCATTCTAACCTGATGGTACCCAGACCTCAAATCCAGCTTAGAGAATATAGTAGCACCATGTAATTCATCTAATAAATCCTCTACCAGGGGAATAGGAAAAACATCTTTAATTGTAGCCTCATTCAACCTCCTGTAGTCAATACACATTCTCCAGCTGCCATCCTTTTTCTTCACTAATATTACTGGTGCTGCAAAACAACTGTTACTCTGCCTAATAATGCCACTATCTATCAACTCCTGAGTCATCTGTTCAATAATGTCTTTTTGAGCTTTAGGATACCTATAAGGTTTGAGATTAATAGCAGTACTCTCATCCTTTAAGGGAATCCTATGATCACATGACCTTTTTGGAGGTAGACCCTGTGGTGTCGCAAACACATCACCAAATCTGTCTAGCAGTCCTAGTAAATCTTGTTCTTGACTGCAGTCACTTAAAATAGGCTCACACATTGATTTTTCTTTAGCAGAATCATACAGAGCAAACAATTGAGCTTGAACGACCTCTCTTTTGGCAGTAACTATAGAACTCACCTTCTCCATAGAACATAAACTGATACCATGCTGCACCACTCCTTTTAACAACACTTCCTTGTCACCAAATTTGAACCTCATGGTTAAGTTCTTAAAATTCCATATAATGTCATTTAAGGTCTCAAGCCACTGTACTCCCAACACTATATCATAATTTGTAAGCTCAATCACAAGCATATCAGCACTAAAATCAATCCCTTGCATCAACCACTCAAACTGCTTGCACAATGTGGCACATTCCATTTTGTTTCCATCTGCTACAGTGACTTTTACATTTGGAAGTTCAATTAAGGCATGTTTAAGTCTTTCCACAAGGGCTTTACTCATGAAATTATGAGTTGAGCCACTGTCCACTAAAATGTGCAGCCTCTTGTTGCCTATAACGCCAACAACTTGCATTGTAGAATATGAGGGAATTCCCATAATTGCATTTAGAGAAATGTGAGGGTCACCTTGTATCAATGGTAGCTGCATCTGTGCCTCAACCATCTGGCCTACCTCTTCCTCCCCATTTTCCTTTACTTCCACAAGAAACAATTGCTTCTTCCCTTTGCACACTCTAGTATGACCAGCTACAAATTTTTCAGGGCAGTAAAAACACTCTCCCTTTGCCCTTTTTTCCTCCAAAAACTTATTGGTCACAGACTTTGGTACTAATGCAGTGGATGGAACAGAGTTGAGAGGTGTAGCTAATATAGGCTGCTTAGATACACTAGTTAAAGCATTAGTCCTAGAGGTAGTAGCTCTATACGAACTGCTAGTGCCAATGCCAGTCTTTGCACTTAATGCTTTATTAGCTCTATCCTGCAATCTGGCTAATGAATGAGCTCTTTTCAAATCCTTAGGTTTAAACAACCTAATGTGGCACTTAATTTCAGGTTTGAGGCCCTCAATGAATAAACTAACTGAATATTCCTTAGGTATTGTTACTCTATTTAACAACAAATCAAATTCGTCACAATAATCATTTAATTCTCTAGTTTGCACTAAGGCTTTAAGTGCTCCCATAGCATCTTCAATCAAAATTTGAGCAAATCTAGCAGATATAGCACGCATATATTCATCTCAAACTAGGTTCATAAGATCCTTCCCACTGGATTTTACATATGCTAAGTGCCAAGACAAAGCTCTACCAGAAAGATGTAAAGCGGCATATCTAACCTTATAATTTGCAGGAGTTTCATCCATCATGAAAAAATGTTCACACTTATATATCCAGCCTTCCACGTCATCACCTTCAAACTTTGGAAATTCAATTTTTGTGAGGCGATTATTACAATTTCGGCCGCCGAGATCGGAATCCATGGCAGTTGCAAGCGGATGTTGATTCTGAAGTTTATCGAATGTATCCTCCATCTGTTTCTGCATTTCCAAAAACAATTTCTTCATTTCAGTGAACCCTGCTGTTGTAAATTGATCAACCCTAGCTATATCCTTCGCGAGCGTTTCAACCTCTTGATTCCTCGTCGTCATTTTAGAAGAAGATCTGATCGGCGAGATTAGCGGTGGAAAATTCGTAGGATATTGATCGGAAAGCGGATCAAACACAGAGAAATCTATGATTTCTTGTTAATTTTGAATATCGGATAGTGATCTGAGAAGATAAACTTCACCGGAATTAGATCAGAAATTAAGAGCGTGGTCGGACTGTCTCTGATACCACATAATAGGGGAGAAAATATCTAGAGAGAAAGAAATGAGAATTCACATACAAATCATGTCTATATTCATCGCACAATTGAGTTTATATACACCACCGGTTTCACAACAAACTTTCCCGCCAACTCCAACAACCCAACGATATTTACAAAACACCCCCCTCTACTTATTATTTCTATTTATTTCTAATTTCCCATATTATACACATATCAGGTCCAAAGGGGGTTTTGAGCTATTGTTTCCTGGAGTCGTGCACAGCAAAAAGAATCAAAATTAAATCCATTCTAGACGTGTGCGTGTGTGTATGATCTTGGGTCTTGTGCGTCAAACAGAGATAGGGGAGGAAAAAACGTTGGTTTCAACATAAAGGTATTGTTGTCTTTTGCCTTTCCGAAAATTGCTATATAATTGTATATATATGTCTTTGTTGTTATTTTGATTTTGCACTAGAAAGTTTGGGAATGGAAATTGTCCTTCTGCTCTAGTTATTATATCCTACGTAACAAATATTATTAAATTAGTGTATATCATAAAATATATGTTTTTCAGGCTAATAAATAAAAAAAAAGATAATCTTGATGTTGTCAATTGTGTTCCAAAAAAAGTATACAATTTATCCATGTATCGTAGGGATCAACAAAAGATATATATAAAAAAAATAATAATAAAAGTGTTTGCAACTTGTTTTGTACGGTTTACAAGAGAATAAAAGGAATTGTTGGTTTCTTAATTTTTGTGGTGTAGTCACCTTCTAAAGCTAGTAATGTTGTCAGTATTGTTTGTGGTGTTGGGACACTTGCATGGGTGTCAAATGGTGGGGTAAAAGACATTGTTTTATTTAAAAGTATAAAAGGAATGGAGATTGGTATTTCTTTTCTTGCTTCTGGTCGTGGGGTAAGGAAAGGCAAGACAAATCAATTGTATCATGCTTATTTGACTAATAGTAATGATAAAGGAGTTTGCTATTTCAAGAATAACACAAGATAATTGTATATAATAATAAGGGTCATGTATTTATATTTAATGACAATTAATTAGGATATTGTGTATAATTTGTTTAGTCTGATTCGTTGATTTATTTTAACTATTAATACTTATAGGTTATCAGGAATACATAACAAGTTTGGTAAACTATTATTATTTGTGGTTTGTGAAGCGCAGAGGTAAGATAACTTACTTTTGACACATGGGAGACACAACAAAACTTAGTTTTGATAATTAAACCCCATTTTATGTTGCTTAAATTATCTCATGCATATGTGGGGTGAGGGATATATGAGGGAGGTTGACCGGGGTATTATTCATGCATGTTTATGTAGTAATGAGATGTTTATTGCATGATTTATTTTTGTAGCTTGTCATATGAGTAGTGAATATTTTGTGTGGACTTGTTGACATAGAACACTAGACATGATTTAAGTTGCCATGTCACGTGCACGATAAGGGCCCTAGTGTTGATGAGTAGATTTGGTTGCAACCTATTTGTGTAGATAAGTCTCGAGCATTGTGTTGAAAGAGTTAAGCTTAACCCACAGTTAGCCTATTTAGGCTAGTTGTGTTGCGTTGATCATTCGGGGGCACCGTACATGTTTCTCGTCTGACCCAATTAGCGTTGGTAGAGTAATTCCGGGTGAAGTGATTGAACACCAGTGTAGTAACGGGTTACTCATGGATTTGGTTATGCCTATCCATAACGACAATGATGGACCCCGTAAGGCTTACCCATCTACTCGGGTGTGAGGTTTCCTATTTGGTCATGTGGCCGCCTCACACAGCTTATTTGTGCAGATATTATTTGGCATAACCTTTGCGTTGATTGTGTTGTTTGTGCAGTTAAGTAGCTAGTGTTGACATGGAGGATTGCTAGGCACATTATAGGATTTGATATACCTATTACGCAGATTGTGTTGATATTGTTGTAGTGCCTTTATGTATGCATGAGTTGTTTTATAATTGATTTAATTGGCAATCCTTTTCATTAAACTAACCTGTTATCTTACTCAGCTTTAATAGCTGACACTTGTTTTTGTGAAAATGTGTTGTGCTCTCAGGTTAGGCAGTAATTGACGACTTGATAGCATGCTTGTGAGATGGGTAGCTTTTATTGGAGCTTATGGATGTTGGCTTTAGTTACCCATAGTTGCATTTATTTAAGTAGACCTATTTATTTAGCCGTTTGGCCGTTACTTTGTTGGTTTGATTGTGGGTTTCATTTGGTTTATTACGATGATACTTGTTGGTAACACCTTTTGAGACATTTATTATGTTTTATTGATTCTGTTAGGAATCAAATGAGATTTTTTAAATGTTGCTTCCGCAATTTGTTAACGGTGTTATGTTTAAAGCTGAAAATATTTTGAAATCCACATTTTTATAAAGAAGGGTGTTACAGTATTGGTTACTTGTCGGCTACCACTGCATCTTTCAGCCTCATCGTTGTCATATTTGTCCCGCTCGACCTCAAACCATGGATTGCATATCCCGTCATATGTATTCTCCTTGCTGTCAATGTTTTTGCCTGCTACCTTCTTTGGAAACATCTATTCCCTGGTCTACGAGCTGAGGCAGACGACAACCTCCACTTGCATCTCCCTAGAGTTTTCTTTCTTATGCTGCCTATCATTTTAGCATCGTCATCGTTCGTCTTCTTTGGCCTTCACTGGATCAGGTATATGGTCTTGTATCTTAACTTAACGATCCTAGTTGCAATGTGCTTCGTTATTACGTACATGACCCTAGCTTTTTTATGGAAGAAGAACCTCATCCAGATATTCTAAAGGACCATTAATAATTATCCTCCGCTATTAGCTTAGCTACTTGATTCTTTAGGACTTGGACACCTAGAATGAACAGAAGGTGTATCAAACTAGATTTTGTTTTTAGGATTTCATGTAATGTAATGTAATTCAATGCAATGCAATGTTTTTTTTCTCACTTTCTTTTTCTTCTTTTATTATTGGTTTTGATTTTGTATATACTCCTACATAGGAGGGAACCCGACCATGTGCCCATGTACCTCATTTCTTTTTCTTTTTCTCATTAGTTGATATATGATTTCATTTGTATGTCTAGAATCATAATGGCAGTTGTCTATTTTAGGAAATTAGGTTTGGCCGTATGCCCCTATATCATTGGCTTAAATCCTTCCAGGCAAACACCTAAAATTTTGATAGGGATGAATATAGGATGGGCCTATTGTGCGTACCCAAACCTGAAACCTTGGACACAACTTAGACCCGTCCAAAACCCAACATGACCCAACCCAAAGGCTAAAGGTTCCATTCTTGGTTTACAAGTTTACCGTATAATTTTAGTTTTAAGGTCTTGGAATAAATCCATGAATGTTTATGTTGTATAATGAACTATTCGGCAGTTCACTATATGTAATGAACTTTTAAATACCGATTATTGGATGTACCCGACCAATAAAAGACTTACAAACTGACAACGTGCCAAGTTATATGGTTTCCACATATCCCGGTTACATCCAATAACCGAGACTTTAAAGTTCATTATGTATGATGAACACCCAAATAATTCATTACACAACATAGATATTCATGTATATTTCGTTACATTTGGAGAAACTATACCCTATAATTTTCTATGATGAGATTGAATGAACCTTATCAGCATAAGAATGATGATGAGATTTAGGCTTGAGAACTTTTTTGGCCATACTTCGATTTGGGAACTATCGAACAAGAGATGAGTATAGGGCAATATAGGCTACTTTTATATGTATAGAAATAAAGACATAGTCATCAACAGTATCTTGATCGTTTGGGTTGAGATTCCTAACAACCATCAGGTCAGTTTCTGGCCGATTTAGTACTATATGTGCGTTATGGGAAAAGTAATTCATTATACAAAAGTCAAAAATTGCTGTGAAAGTCGGGCCAACAACGAAGGAGGCTGATAAGGTTGTAGAAGAGTTAGTTACTAGTTCTAAGTCATATGCAGCTGCTGTGACAGGTAAGAATGTTAACCCTTCCAATGTGATTGCGAATCGCAGGATCGTTATAGTCTCAAGTACTAATGAGGATGTTAATTCGTCTTCCCTATCGTTGCTTCTTAAAGCTAACGATCCTTCCTTTATTCCATTTGTGAGGCAATGGTTTCATTCGGAAGGCTTTTTTGACATGTCTATTTCTTATATCGGTGGTCGATGGCTGAATGCAACCTTTGCAACTGTTGAAGCCAAAGATCGGTTCTTGATTAATGATTCAATGAAATGGAAATTTGTGGCGTGTAAGTCTCTGTGTAGGAACTTTGTTCCAGATGAACGCATGGTCTGGATTGAAGTCAATGGAGTTCCCAAAGGAGCGTGGCATACAAAAACTTTTCAGGATATTCTTGAACCTTGGGGCAAAAGTATTTTCTATGATTGTGAATGGAAGGAAGCCTTTTCAGTAGGCAAATTGTGCATCATGTCTCAATCTAAGTCGTATATTTTTGAAGAACTCTCGGTGTCTATGGATGACAAGGTCTACAATGTGTGGCTAAAAGAGTTTGCACCATGGGAGCCGAATCTTTTGGCTCCTAATTATGTTGACACAGATTCGGAAGTGGGGTCCACGGATAATGGAACAGACAACTATGATGACACTAGTGACGTAAATGATTCCAAGGATGATTCATCTCAACATAGTGAACAAATAGACCTGGATCTATGCAAAGATTGTACAGTAAATAGTGAGGAAAAGGAGACAAAGGAGGATGAGGTAAGTGTGGGGGATCCCATTGTCGGTAATGTTCTTGTACACAAAGAGACATAAAGTTATCGAAAGAATGGTCTTGTACAAGACAAATCTGATTCATATGCCTCCAAAGAAGAACCAAATGACGATAACTTGATTCATGAGACCACTGCGGATTGTAAAATCCCGCTGGTGGATGCATCGGTGGTTTTTCCGAGTGGTGCTGAGATTCCAAAACAGGATACAGATGAGGATAAAGACAAATCTCCAACAGTTTCAAGTGACATATTTTCTCTTAACAAAATCATCATGAAGGACACTATGCAACGACAACGGGCAAAGTCTTGCCCACCCGAGAACTCTGAAAACACGGTTGTGTCATCTGGTGCGCCTGGTTTTGTTAAAGAAATGTATCTACAGGTTGACGAAGGGCAGGTGAAGTATAAATTCCACCAAAACACTTCAGCCTGCTCATCTTTTGGTTCGAGTGTTGCTGTAGAAAACTCAAAAAAATTTCGACATGTGGGTAAAGAGATGGGATATGCAGTTCAGGCGAGTCCACGTTCATTTGCTCAAATTGTCAATGGGATGAATGATGATAAAGGTTTTCAATGAATATATTATCGATTAATATGTGTGGTACAGGGTGTGAAAGAAAAAGAAAGTCTATAAACCGCATCCTTTCCAAGTATCGTGTCACGTTTCTAGCTATTCAAGAAACTAAGATGGCTACTTCGGATATTTATCGTCTAAAGTCTTTGTGGGGTAATCATAACTTCGAGTTTTTCGAATCTTTATCTATTGGCAGATCAGGTGGAATTCTCTCTTTGTGGGATCCCCTAGCTTTCTCTAAGGTAGATTGTCATGTTTTTGAAAATTTCATTGTAGTTAAAGGAAAGTGGCTGGCACTTAATTGTGTGTGCTTTATGATTAATGTTTAATCTCCTCAAGTCGAAGGAGAAAAGGTCGAATTATGGAATACAATTTTAGACTTTATGCAAGCCAATAAAGGAAGATATCTTATTTGTGGTGACTTTAATTCAGTTCGAGTCAGAGACGATAGAACGGGTACGACATTCTCTACTCTAAATGCGAATAACTTTAATGCTTTCATTGACAGAGGCAAGCTGGTCAATGTCGCTTTAGGGAGACATAAGTTCACTAGGATTTCTACTGATGGTTTGAAAGCTAGTCGCCTTGATCGATTTTTGGTGAATCAAGATTTTTTGGATTCTATGAAAGATTATGTTTTGGAAGCTCTTGATGAAATTGTGTCTGACCACCGACCACTTCTTTTTAGACAGCAAGTTTTAGATTTTGGACCAACTCCATTCAAATTTTATAACTCTTGGCTTCAACTGAATGGGTTTGATGAAGTCTTTAAGAAAAGTTGGGATACGTCTGTTCACAAGTCATCTAAAAATGCTTTTGTTGTGCTTAAAGATAAACTTAAAGCTTTAAAGACAGATTTGAAATCTTGGCGTAAGGAGGAGAATCAGGTGAGAAATCTTGATCATATAGCTAAGGAGATTGCAGACATTGATCAGAATATGAGTGTGCGTGGCGGGAATAACTTATTGGCTGAAAAAAGAAAAACCCACATTCATGAGCTCCATGAGTTTAATCATCGCATTAACATGGATTTGCAACAAAAAGCCAAAGTAAATGGGCTGTTGAGGGAGATGAAAACTCCAAATATTTTCATGCAATAATCAAAGCCAAAAGATATTCAGGGAAACTCAAAGGCATCAAGTATAACGGGGTGTGGGTTGTTAATCCATCCGAAATCAAGAAGTGCTTTCAAGATTACTATGCCAATAAATTCAAAAGATTTAATGGGGCACCATTTAATCTTGTCACCTCCAATATTAAAACCTTAGGCGAGAATGAGGTGACTAATCTTGTTGCTTGTTTTTCCTTGGACGAAATTAAAAACGCTGTATGGAGTTGTGGTGGTGACAAAGCTCCTGGACCGGATGGGTTTTCCTTTGCGTTGGTGAAAAAGCACTGGATTTCTATGAAAGATGACATTTGCAATATGGTTTCTGAGTTTCATACCCATGGTAGCATTCCTCCTGGTTGCAATTCTTCTTTTATCACTCTTATTCCGAAGGTTAGTAACCCTACTATTATGTCTGGTTTTAGACCTATTAGTCTTATTGGTATTCAATACAAAATCATTGCTAAGCTTATCGCTAACCGTCTTGCTTTGGTTATTAATTCGGTGGTGAGTTCGGAACAATCTGCTTTTATTAAAGGTAGGCAAATCTTGGATGGCCCTTTATTGTTGAATGAAGTGATTGACTGGTATAAAGCTAAACGGAAGAAGTTGTTACTGTTCAAAATTGACTTTGCTAAGGCCTATGATTCTTTGTCTTGGGATTTCTTATTCTATATGCTCCACATTATGAGGTTTGGAGATAAGTGGATTTCTTGGATAAAAGCTTGCCTCAGTTCTACAAAGTCCTCGGTGTTAATAAATGGCAATCCTACCGAGGAATTTCCTATACAACGTGGTCTTCGACAAGGTGATCCCATGGCCCCTTTTTTGTTTATTATTGCTATCGAAGGTTTGCACATTGCCATTGATAATTTAGCAAGAAATGGTTTGTTCGAAAGCGCCAAGATCAACCAGATTTCTGTTTCTCATCTGTTTTATGCCGACGATGTCATGATAGTGGGAGAATGGTCTGAAAATAACCTGGTTAATATTTCGAATGCTTTGAGATTCTTTTATGGTATTTCTGGCCTTAAAATTAATTTCGAGAAATCTACTGTCATTGGTGTTGGTGTGCATCAGGATAACGTGAGTCACTTGGCCAACTATATTGGGTGCAAAGCTGAGAAACTTCCTTTCAAGTATCTTGGAATTCCTATAGGTGCTAGCTCTAAGAGGATCTCCACCTGGGAACCGATCATTTCTAAGTTCCAAAAACGTCTTACGGGGAGGAAAGCTAATCTTATGTCGATAGGTGGAAGAAGTACTCTCATTTCGTCAGTACTCGGGTCTCTCGGCAATTATTTTCTTTCAATTTTTTGCATGCCTAAAGCTGTGGTAAGGAAGTTGGAGTCTTTAAGAGCTTCTTTTTTTGGGGTGGCAACAATAATAAAAGAAAATTACATTGGATCAAATGGGGTTCGGTTTTGGCGAGTAAGAAAATAGGTGGTATCGGTATTGGCAGTTTACATGCCATGAATAACTCTCTTCTCTATAAATGGTGTTGGCGTGGTCTTCAAAATGCCGACAGCCTTTGGGCGCGGGTGATTTCGGACATTCATGGTAGGGGCTGCTTTTTCAATATGACGGCTAACTCGAAAGGTATTTGGAAGAACATCACTTCAGTGGCTAATGATATTCATCTGAGATATAACCTGCCTACAGAAGTGATTAGTAGGAAGGTTGGAAATGGAAAGGCTACTAGATTTTGGAAAGACGTTTGGTGTGGTAGCCAAGATTTTAAATCTCGATTTCCTCGTTTATATGCCTTGGAGAATGACCAGGACTGTTTTGTTCATGATAGGCGAGGTGCTGAGTCTTGGTGTTGGAACTGGAGACGTGTACTTAGGAATGGGCGTGATCAAGTTCAATTGGATAATCTCATGCAGCTTCTTCCTAGTAATCTTAACAACGAGGACGACATTTGGTCTTGGAATTTTGAAGGCAAGCCGTTTTTTTCAGTGGCTCAACTTCGCAACTTTATTGATGTTAAATATCTTTCTCATTCTGAGAATATTAATCTTTGGAATAAGTGGGTGCCGAAAAAAATAAATCTCTTTGTGTGGAGATTAGTTCGTAATGGAATCCCAACAAACGTCAACTTGTTCGGAAGAGGTGTGGATGTCAATTTTTTCAGCTGACAACTTTGCAATTCTGGTATTGATGATACGTCCCACTTGTTTACTAATTGCACTCTTCTAAAAGTCACTAGGAATATGATCAATGAGTGGGCTCACGTCGATATTCCTGAAATGGATATTAATAACATCATTTCATGGATAAAGGATTTTAATATCAGTACATATGCAAGAAAAATTTTAGAAACCATCATATTCATTTGGTGGTGGCACCTTTGGAAAGAAAGAAATAATGTCGTGCACAACGGTACTCATGATAACGTCAATAATATTTTCAACTCTATTGTTTCGCTATCGTTCCTTTGGATATCTAACAGAGATAGAAAGCATGACTATGGTTGGAACGATTGGATCGCAAACCCGCTTGTGAAAGGATGAACCGGCTTTCTCGAATCCTTTCTTAGTCTTAGCGGTTAATGTTGCGGGATGGGTCTAGAATAGATGCTCTTGTTATTTCTAGATTACTTGTAATTGTACTTTTTTAACTACTAGCACCTTACTAGTGGTATCGTTTTTAATATAATTCAGCCGTTCTAAAAAAAAAAAAAAAACTATATGTGCGTTAAGTTATGAGTGATCATCCCTTATATTCAGAGGAGATATTATACACAGTTTTTGTAAAAAAAAAATACTCATGAATTATTCCCAGAGTGTTTCCAAAACCATCAATATATATAAATTACAAATTAAAGTTATTCAAAGGTTGGGATGCAGTTTTGTGTCAAATCCATTGGAAATTAAGTAAATGTTTAAATTGTCAATTGTCATCATCGCAGATGTTATATGTCACAAATATTACCTTTCTCGACTGTATTATAACTAAAGTGATATTGGTACCGTTAATTTTGATAAATTTATTATATAAATATTTTATATGTAATGCAAACTTAGTTTTTCTTAAAGACCAACATGTCAAGCCAACATTGTCTCCTAAGCTACCTTCTAGCTAGAAAGACATAATACCGTGAGATGTTTTTTTCTTCCAGTTTATATATCGTGAGATCTCCCGTCAGGAACAGCTAAGTTGAACATTCTCTCGTAAGCTACCTTCTAGAAAGACGTGATACCATGCATGGTCTTCAATCTTTGATGTGTAATATTGATTTTGATAATGTTGGATATCCACGTGACTGTCATACCCATACCGTCTGAATATGTTATTGTATATCCTTTCAAACTATTTCATATATTATACAATATCAAAACTATCCTATTGATTTCCAGAGGCAACCTCTTTAGATGCTTTCAAATGGTATGGTGTGGGTTTAATTAGACTCCAATATGGAGTTCAATTTTTCTGTCTTTTACGATTAGTAGAGACCGTCTCAGAATGTTGCTTGGAAACTTGAAAATTTTAAGATGTTGTACTATTGGGGTGAGGATTAATATTCCCTCTAAGTTCCCCAACTAGTCGAAATTTTAACCTTGGATAAAAATCAAAGGTTAAGATTCAAATTAAGATATCTTAATTAACCATTGATTTTCATACAATGGTCAAGATGATTTTAACGTGATCCTTCAAGTTAGAAGTAACTTGAGGAGATCTCCACCCATATTATTGCATATAATTTTACGACTTAACTTTCATACAACCCAGTTTTGTTTAAACAAATTAATAGACGTAGGTATTGGATTTCAAGGAGAGCTAAAAAAGACGCAATTTTGTGGCAAAGTTGGCTTACAGTCTTATTTTTGTGATGCAAATATCCTTGGACAATACGTAGAGATATGAGTAATAGTTTGAAATTTGAATCACAATTCTCTGTTGTAAAGAATGTTTATAACCATGTTATATGCTGACAAATACTACGTAACACATTGGTTGCCAAATGACGTATAAAAAATATCATACAAATATTTGTCATTGAAAATACGAGTTTTATTATACAACCAGGGTAATACCTGGGTTAATTAACTAGTTTTATAATATACGGAGTACTATACAAGTAATGACGGATCCAGTGTAGAATGAGGGGGGTCACCGCCCCACTCTCAACCCATTTTTCTTAGGATTTTTTTTTCAGACTATTAAGCTATGGCGGCTGGCAGAGGTTATATTTGAAGCATACTAGCAGTACGATGTAGAAGATAAGTTGTTCTGAACAACACACTTTCTAGTTTCTAGTATTCATCCATTTAGGTCCTCTTTGTATATCTAAAGTTTCAATTTAATCCTTAAACTTTAAAGTTATTACTTGTTAGGAATAAAATGCATAGTTCTATCATACTCGGTATTTATTATATTTTGGAATAAAGTACATATCTATATTTATGTTTATATTATATTATATTATATTATATTATATTAAATTATATTATATTATATTATATTATATTATATTATAACTCTTGTTTAAATTTTAAGTTTTAATATTTACTTTCCCAATATATTCCCATATCTACTATATATTTACCTAAAATAATTATAATATCATTTCCCTCTCCTCAAAGAGAAGTGATATACCTATAACTACTTTTAGCCATCTACAATAATACAAGCATTGTACAGTTATACACTGTGCTATAAAATATATACTATCGTTGTAGATGGATAAAAGGTAATGTAGATATATCACTCCCCCTCCTCAAGTCTCAATCACTCATTTTTTTCCCTCTCCTCTATAAATCATTCTATTCCTCTAATTCATTTAAAAAAAATTATCTAAAAAACCGTACATCGATAGATTATAAAAATTATATGTTTGTTCTTAAAATTTCTCTTTTTTTTCATTAGATATATCATTCGATATACTTTCAACAAATTTTTAAATCTAGGGGTACAACCCGTAGGGTTAAAGGCGGATCCAGACAGGTGGATCACCACATCAATGCCACCGCCACCGCCGCCACTGTCATTACATCACCACCCCCATCACCACCGCAACACGCGGATAACTTCCTCTCGTTATTTATAACACCCTATAAGTTTAAATTTTATTAATTTAAATATCTAGATGATACATTTAACAAAAAGTTTAAGATAAACTTTTGACCGATATATCATTCAATTATATCCAATTATATAATACTACAATTCGTATATCAATATATCTTGTGATCCCACTTTATTTTTACATAATACAATCATTATAAGGATGCGACGATTATTTTGACTAGATTATAACTCCTTAAAACTAGAGTGTTTTTTCTCCAAAATTAAACAAGGTAAAAAAATTTTTTCGCCTCGTCGTATGCATTAAAACTTAAGACCCGTCCTATTTATATATTTCATATGTAGATTATATAAATTTTGAAGAAATTTAGTAGTAAAGGGAAAAAAAATATGCCCCAACCTTAGAAATCTCTGTAATACAATTATCTAATCTAGAGTGTTGGCAAATTATACGTAATTTTACATATTTTAACAACTCTTTTTTTTTCTCACATGAACCTTTATTAATTAGACCAATACCCGGTCATTGACCGGGTTATGAAATTGACATAAAAACAATTGATTTGACATATTTAATCAAAACCAATCCACTTAAAAACATACTTGACTAACCAACTTATCTTACTTATCAACACACTAACCTATAATTTAATCAACTTATTTTACTTATCAACCCGCTAACCTATAACTTAGCCAACTCTGTAAACCCGGGTCGATCATGAGTTGAACTTTTGAACATGAAACTTTTAATGTTTAGAGTTAGATCAGAGAATGCAACATGTCAACATAACTGGGTCGTTCTTATATATTATATATTATCGTAATTAAAAAGTCAATATAACAACAAATGGTAATGTAAAAACAATACAAATAAAAATTCAACTTTGTAGTAAAAAAAGGTAATTGGATGGAAATCATCTAATGTACCATTTGGTATCCACTAATCATCCAGTCAGGCTAGTGTCCAGATGATTCTCAGTTACTTAATAATCCTTTGATTATCTCAAATTTGACCTCCCCTGTAAAGTGGTGGCTAGTGGCTATTGGACTATTACCCAAAGGTTTTCAACTTTGTAGTATGATACACCTTAAACTCTCTATGTTACACAACCCTCACGGATGCCAACAGCCAGAAACCGTCATTTACTTTTTAACTTCATGTCCTTACGATAACATTTAAAAAATATTTGGATGCCATGTATTACACGAGCACACTTCTAATCTATGTAAAAACTCTAACATCTAGTTATTTTTGAATCTATGATTACAAAATTTTGCATGTAATGGGCTCCCTTTGGGGGTACCAGCGGTGTAAGGCGTTTCGAACCCTAAACATACTGCCCGTTTGGATGTCACTGCTCAATTCGATGGAACGACCTTCCCATCCGCCGTTCAAAAAAAAAAATCTATCATATTCTTTCTTATAGTATTTTTTTTCTTAGAAATTATAAATTTGGTGTGAGAGTTTATAAGTTTACCATTTACCAAATTAACTAAAATAGAAAACTTTCATTAATTTGAAACTAATCGATCAAAAATGTGAAAATATCAAACATTATTCATCATATATAATTCAAAACTAATTAAATTTTTCCCCCTATTGGGTATTGAAATAGGCATTTCTACTTTGAGTGAGCTCTCTAGCGCGGACACGGTTAAGACAACGTATGCTAGACCTCTCGCTGTCGAATCATGACACGAAATATTCAAGAGAAATTCACCTTTCAAAAAAAAAAAAAATTTATCTACTGTAGTGTAAGAATAACTAATTAAAGTATGTTGTTATATATAAACACTCTTATCATTGTCGTATGATTTGTTTTTTTTTAGTGTACTATGTACTTAAATTTTTTAAAGCAATTAGTTAGTATGTTTAATACAATTGAAAAGTTACCATGTTTATATCTTTTGACTTTTATAATTTTAAAAATTTAACTTTGAATTTTAAAGGCCAAGATTTAAAGGATTGTGAATTTTAATGGTTAGGATTAAAAGTTAGCTTTATTTTTTTCTCTATGCTATGGTAGCCATATATATATATATATATATAATTATTATGTCCTTCCCATGTGAATCAAGTCATTTATGTGTCATTAAATACATAATTTTTATGACAATTCTCGTAAATAAAAAGTTTTATTTTTCATAATTTTATAGTTTTTGTTTACAAAAAATATATATTATAATATGATATTAGATTATTACTAAAATTTTAAAAAATCCATATATTAAAAAAATAAATTTGTTTTAGTATATTCATAGAAAAATAATATTGATAGTGATTTGATGGATATATAACAAAAATAAAACTAAACAATGGAGAAAATAAATTTAATGATTATAAAATGTAATAGATTTGACTTTAGATAATTTGTTAATAGTATAGTTTATTTTAAATAAATATAAAAATGTAAATAAAAAAATGATAAAAAAGGAATAGGAGAGATGTGGGAAAATATAACTTTAAGGATTTTAAGGGATGTCAAATGCCAAGTGTAACTCTCAATATCCTCAATTCCTCACTACAAATATCAAAGATAAATATTGTAATAGGGTTAATTAAAATGTAAAAGCTATAAATAAGACATAATAAATTATTAAGGACAAAAATGTCATAAAAATCTATTTGTGGTAAAGAAAGTAAAATTATAGGTAAAAAAATCACCTCCCGACTCAAATTTACCGTAAAAGAAAAAAAAAGAAGTTACAGTAGCTGAATAATATACCAAAAATAGTTATATGACTTGTTGACCATCTTTCAATAACCGCCATTCACAACCAACTCAAATCCCGCCCTCGAGTCTAACTAGTTTTCATATTTTCAAAACAATACTTCATCATAATAACAGCTACAACTAATTTTCATATTTCAAACAATATGCCATCAATCAAGACAACAAAATGATGAAAATACCAGCATTCGTAGTAGTAAGTAAGGGTGATTTCAATCTTGAGACCATCTTTCTACTGCGTGAATCTTCAATTCAAGACTTGAATTCTGTCGACGAACAAATTTTAGTCGTCGGCCGCGACCCGGACTGCGAAATTACTCTGCAACATCCAACTGTTAGTGAACGCCATCTCCAAGTTCACTCGTCTTTGCGCTCCGTCTGCATTGTTGATCTGTCATCCGGTATGACATTTTCTTGATTTTTATTTATTTGAATCATCTCGTTGATCTGTGTGTGTGTGTAAATAAATATGAATGATTGTGTATGTAGGTAGTTGATTTGTATGTTTATGGTGTATCTTGTATGTATATAGTTACTGTATGTATGTAGTTGTTGATTTGGTTTTATCTTAATTAATAATGAAAATCATGGAACCTGGATTTGCGGTATAATTATAAATATGAATAAATGTGTATTATGTGTATGTATTTGTATATACTGTATTAATTTAATTGATTATTTGTATACGGTATATATGTTTATTGGGTTAATTAAAATGTAAAAGATATAAATAAGACATAATAAATTATTAAGGACAAAAATGTCATAAAAATTTATTTGTAGTAAAGAAAGTAAAATTATAGGTAAAAAAATCACCTCCAGACTCAAATTTACCGTAAAAGAAAAAAAAAAGAAGTTACAGTAATTGAATAATATACCAAAAGTAGTTACATGACTTGTTGACCATCTTTCAATAAATTTCATCTCTAATTAAAGAGTTGGGTATTGTAAAACAAATAAGACAAGATCTTGAACCTTAGATTATGGTTACATTGATGCACAATGATTCACAAAGCAATTGATGTACGATAATTTTTATGATGCACGGTGATTATAACTGAAGAAAAACCTATTGTTTTATTTGTTTTACTTTAATATTTGTTTTAGATAAAACCCTCCAATTAATTAACTAAGTAATTAAGGTCTTATTTTTCTTATTTAATCATCTAAATAATTAAAAACTTTATCATTCAATTAAATTTTATTTATTTATTTTGATTTAATAAACAAAAATAGTATAAATACTTATATTTTATTTTAATCGACAATATTTATTTATTCAAACACTTCATACATTTAATATTTAATAATTAAAAAAATAAACAGGCATTAATTAGGTGATACTAGAAAACCATCAATCCAATCAACATATAATCAGTATTAAATTAAACTAGATTAGATTAGAATAAATTGACATATTCGATTGTATATCTATCTATGCTTTCGCGTAATTAATTAATTAACCTTAAATATCAATCGCGCCAGTCACCACCACCAAATTGCCGACTTACCGGTGGATGTCGGTGGCCATCACCTCTATATATCCATCCATCTATCTATATCTTCAGTCTCCACAAACCCATCGATCACAACTATGCAGCCGATCAAACAAGAACCAATCGAAGAACACCCACCACCCCACATCAAATCCGAACCTACCCAATACCCAAACCCGCCACCAGATATCAAACCCGAACCCGTTGATCACACCCCACCACCCAAAAGACTCAAAACCCAAGATTCGCCATCCTCATCATCAAAAGGCAAATCCATAAAAGAAGAAGAAGAATTAATTACTAATAATAATGATGTTGACGATGATGATGAATCATTGGTGGATAGTTGTGGTGTGTGTTTGTTGGAACAAGGGATGGCTTTACAAGGTTTTATTGACAGCTGCCAACATTACTTTTGTTTTGTTTGTATCATGGAATGGGCTAAAATCGAGTCTCGTTGCCCGATTTGTAAACGTAGGTTTTCGACCATCCGTAGACCTCCTAAAGATGGTGTCTTTCCATCCGAAAGAATCGTTAACGTCCCTGTTCGTGATCAGGTCACTTGTTACTTATTAGCTTTGATGATATCCTTTGTTAAATTTCCTTTATTGATCATCATAGACTTATACATTGTCGATATATATATATGATTGGTTTTCCTGTTAAGTAAGTTGGACTTATATGTGGATATTTTTCGGATAGATTGCATTGGGTGAGTAAAGACTTGGGCTTTATGTTTACATACTTTTTTTTTGTAGGTTCATTTTTTCAATGGCAATTCAAGTGTAGGACCCCCTGATTTGTATTCACAAGTTAAATGTAGTGTTTGTAGCCATTCATCAGATGATGAGGTTCTTTTGCTATGTGATTTATGCGATTCTGCTGCACATTCGTACTGTGTTGGTCTTGGTTATACTGTACCCGAAGGTGATTGGTTTTGCAAGGATTGCACGCTTTCGAGAAATGAACATGCTAAGGTTGAAACTAGTACTACTTTTGAGGAGAATAATAATGAGGTTGATATAGATGTTGATAATGAAAATGTAGTTCGGTTTGCTCAGCCTGACGTGTCAATTCGTGATATTGTAAGAGATTCTAGTATCCGTGTGCCTCGTTCTATGGGTGCATCTGTAAATCGAAGTGAACAGGTGGCAGAACAGTCAAACCGTTTTGTGGGTGCATCTGTCAGTCGAAGTGAACAGGTGGCAGAACAGTCAAACGCACAGCCGGCTGTTGAGGGGTCAAATGCACCGAATGCTAGAACCTTGCAACGTTGTCTCAATGTTCATGCTCGTATTAGAGTGTTACGTGAAAATTGGAATGGTTTTAGAGGAGGGTCTTTAAGTTTCTCTTCTCAAAGGCATTCAAATAGCAATGTAGCTCCACATAAAGACTCATACAATACCGAAAAAGCATGGAAGATGATGGATATTGCAGCAAGAGCTGTAGGAAAAAAACCTGGAAACAAATGCTTGGTGAATAAAACCTCAAAACTTCCTGTAAAGAAAGACGCCAGATTAGTGAATGAGGTATGTAAAGTGAGGCCAAGTAGCAATTATATTGGTGGATTGAAGATGCATGATGGTATTGGTACATCTAGAAGTAATGATGACAAGAGCAGGTTTCGGACATTTGAAAGATATAAGCATGCGCAGGGTAATGTGAAGAGGAAACGTGAGCTTCCATCTTCAGTGAAGATTATTGCGTGTACCCAGGCAAAGAGTAATCATTATGACAATATACCAAGATATGATTGGGGCTGGACTACATCTGATGTTGTTGGTTCCAGTGATCAAGCATCATCGACAACTACCGATGAATCTCGTAAAAGAAAGGAAATCAATGGAACTGTCAAGGAGAATAGGAGCATAAAGAAAGATCATATATATGATAGCAATATCAAGGAATATGAGAATGCTAAAACTGAGATTCAATCGCTTGTGAAACTCAATTTAAAGTGTGTAAGCAGGGACAAAAAATTAGGTATAACCATCATCGGCTCAAGGAAAGTCTTAATTGCTTTATGATTTCATTATTGTGTACAACCTCCTAACTCGTTCAATGATTCAGAATTTTTCTGTATTTATGATCATATTTCTAAGTATGTAAATTTTCTAAAATTGATTAAAAAAAAAAAAGGTTTCGGGGCAAACTAGCCCGACTTAATCTGTTTTGAACTGTTCGAAACCTGGTCTGTTTCAACACGCATCAACCCGTTACCAAAGCCATATCATCTTGCCACCTGTGTCTAGAGCTGAATCTAGAGACTCTGAGAAGTTTTAAGATAGGTTTTTAGTTTACCCTTATGTGTTGTTCAAGTTTAGCTTCAAATTTCAATGTCTCTTATTTAGCATCTATGGGAAGCAATATGAATATTGTTTATTTCATCCATGTATATATATCTCACTATCTGAATGTGATACATGTGCAGAAGTTGATGTATTTAAGGAAGTTGCAAGGCATGCAACACATTCAATCATGGCTGCTTGCGGTATTGAGCAACCAAGAGCACGATTTCGTAGTTTTGAAAGAGTGGTCTGCAGCCATAATGAGAAACAGAAGCAGCCAAGCTTTAATCTCATGCCGACATCCTGCAGAGAATGCTTTTTAGGTTTTGTCAATGATGTGGTCACAACTATTGCATTGGACAATTATGTTAAAATGTAATGAGGTTAGTTTAGCTTTGTTAGATTAGGTTGTAAATGTATAACGGCAAACATTCCAAAGTAGCTTAACAGTTATAGGTGTTTAAAATGCAAATTGTTTTATACTCCAGGGATTTTTTAAAGGTAGCTGTATTACGACACACATTCTAATATGCATATAGGCTCCTTGACATTGTGAATACTCTGGATGGAATACAAGCATATCCGAAATAGTTCAAAGCCCTAGTGAATCTTGTCTCCAAAAATAATTAGTTGCTTATGTTCAGTTAATCCTCCGACTAATAATTGTTTATCAGCTTTTCACTTTCTTTACGACAATTCGTTTCAAACTTTTGAATATAAAGAAAACAAGTACATAACTGAACAGTCTTATACTCTTATCAACTTAAAGTGTACACGTAAATGAGACATTGATGTTGTCATTCTTGGATATGTATAGTGAGGTATATAGATAAACAGAGAAGGATTTCATCAGGCTATCTGGTAAAAGTCGCATCTCTGGCTTGATGTACACAGCCAAACATGGCCGTTTTCTAGAGTGCTTCCATGCCCCTCTCCCAGTATGTTTATCTAGAAAGATTCGAATATGGGTCTTTTATAAGATCTTCAATACGTTCTGTATATGTTTAGTGGATTATCCATAAATCATACTGTATTTATGCTAAACTTATCAATAATAGTACTTGGTGAGCTGATGTGGTCACATGGAGTCATGGATCACTCTTAAAAAACTTACATTCAAGAAAAAAGATTAATCCAACAAATTATGTCTTCTCGACTATTAAACAAACTGCAAGAATCTTTATAAAAAAGTCTGTCAATGACACCAACATAAAATATTTACTCTCACCCCAATGTGTAAACACTATGCTAGTTTCATGTTATTTTGTTTGCATTTAGAGTGTAGATAAATAAATATTACTGTAGTTTGTTTTCTAGCGATGATGAGGATTGTTATTCATATGTGTGTGCGTCAGTATGTGTCATAATTTATTTGTTTGCGCATGATAGTGCCATGATGTTTTTCTTGCCTTCGGTAGTTGCCTCGCCTTTTATGGCCTAGTTTCTAGCTTAGTGGGGTAGACTTAAAATGCATGTTTATCAGTAATCTGTATCCACAAATGGTGGTCATGGTGTGGTACCAACCCGTGAGTTTGTGGTCAAATTAACGGATCTTGGCAACGGGCCGAGTGGACCCTGCGTTTTATCTTTTAAAGGGAACCATCAATCCATGATCGACAAGTTGACACAAACTAGCTTTTGGTTAACCAAAAAAGCATCTGCTTTCAGTCCTGATGGACTAGCTAGCTACTGGCAGCACCATGGTTTGTAATAGGCCAGAAATTAACAACATATGGTGGCAGAATCAACGTCTCACTCATCCACTCTCTAGCTAGGCGTCGAGGACTTGCCAACTATATTCCATGTAGATTTAATTAAACTTTGTTTGAACAGGGCCGGCAAATGGATTTTGGAGTCATTGTGCAACGCAAAAGTGTAGGCCTATAAAACATAAATATTTTAAAATACATTTAAACGTTCTCTGTTGAAATATCGTCCACGGCTCGTCAAGAATCGTTGAGTAAAGGTACACAAAACAACATAGTTTTTGAGAATCGTTGTAAAGCCATGATTAGATGCATTGTTTTGAGAATCGTTCTAAAACCGTAAGTAGATTATGACATAAGATTATGCCAAATGACATATGCCGATATTAGATTACCCCAAGTCCCCAACACTTGACCGTTCTATTTTATATTTTAAAAAATCACATATCATTATGTTACCTTGTCGAAAATTAATTCACTGTAATTATACTGAGCATAAACTTAATCTCGTATAAATTGATTCGAAGTTTGAATTTATGAATTATGACCAGTGTAAACTTATTCTTACCCGTGGATTTTATGTCAAAGTAATGGTTGACTTGGAAGCCACTACACATTGCCATTCTAACTCATTTGGTTATTGAATAAGGGTGCAAATCATCCCTGTTCTTCAAATAATTGGAAGTTCACATTCTCCATTATTTCTATTCTTTTCCTTATTCCTAGTTTAATCATTATTCTCAATTTCTCATCATTTAATTTAATCATTATTCTCAATTTCTCATCATTTTACAAATAGGCTGATCTTCACAATTATTCTTTTCATCATAATATAAGACTGCCTTGTCTTTTTTACCCATAACACTTGTCACAAAATAAAGAAATAAAGAGTCCTCGTGATGGTAGTCTAGTGGCGAGAGACATGCGATGTAAAAGCCGGTATCAGTTGTTCAAATCCTGCCTCATGTTCCTTCAACTATATAGCTTTACATGATCTACCTTTTATTATGCTGGCTATATAACCGATCAATGGAAGACCAATATTGGGGTCGACTATCTATTTTCACTCATGTTGAATACAACTAGAAGTCCGATTATGTAGCAAGACCAAGTCTTCTTTGAGTGTTGATGAATAATCCCATGTGTGAATTTTCAGTTCAATTAAAACAGGGTTACTTTTCATTATCTTGTCAAGGATCCTTATCTGAAATCGGCTCTGAAAGAGCCACCAAGCCATTTGGTCGCAGACACTTCTAATCTGTTTGTATGAAGCAATCTCTAAGCTCGGGAAGATGAAAAACGACCTATTTCTGCTGTTAAGACCAAGCCGGCGGCCATGATTCAACATGCTTCGCAAAGTTTAATCATTTTTTAGAAGCTTCAAAGTCAACAACCACACATCCCTATCATGTAGATATATTCAATCCAGTGAGACATGAGTGGATTTGAATAATACCACAATCGTATATTCTTCTAAGGAATGTGTTTCTGGTATTCAATCATTCTCAACCCCATTCATTTGGTAGTCCACTAATTGCCACATCATTGTTTAGAATGTGCATTCATTAAACAATTCTAAAGAATATATTGAAAACAATCATTAAGTTATATATTATTATAATAAATCTCCTAACTTATATTCAGGGAAAGTATTAGACTCCATATGCTCAATTGTTATAGTTGGCAATAACCATTAATTAAATAATTAATTAACTAAAAAATACCTTTGCTTAGGAAAGCAACAAATGGAGGGCACAAACAAACAAAAAAAAAACTTAACCTAATGTATCAACTCTGTGTGTACATATCACTAGTCTTGAATAAGCCCTGTAATGTCAGGGAGATGTTTCTTCTATACATGAATGAGACTTATTGACAATAACCATACATATAAAATGAAAAACGAGACATCATTAATAATAAACGCCGTACTTCTATTCGTGGAAACATTGTAATCCACGTGCATCCCCCCGTCACCAATCTCAGCAAAATGTGTTGCATCGTCGCATCTTGAACAGATTACTCATTGTACACTGGTTGCTTACATGGCAGAGAATGGTAATCTTGTAATACAGAGACCAAAATCAATTCACGAAGCCTTGTTTATAGGATGCTCATGGGTTCATCGTCTGATGGCTGCAAACACTCCTCTGGATTGGCATAAAAGTAATCTTCTTCTTTTGGTCTATCCGAAATGACCAATCTTTTTGTGGGGTTTCCCATACGTTGTGCATGTGTTTCCTTCACAGCACTCGAGAAATCATCCCAACTCAACGACCCACTTGTGTATTTGTCAATTAATTCAACCAGAACTCTCCTATCTAGCAGTATCGTCTTCTTGAAACCCAAAAATCTGATGTACGATTTAGATGGTTAAGTACCATAATAAACAACCATCGAGTCTTAAATAAAGAAAAAGTAATGCATGATGATAATGGTGTACCTGCGATGGCCTTCTACAACTTTGGCCATATTTCCGTCATAAGTAGGCACAAAAATGTCACTCTCCAATGACACAAGATAGTCCAATGCTGCCATTTGTGATGAATGATTCTGGAAATACTGAAGGTCATCTGCCCCTAACAGAGTCTCCTTTCTTACCTGTTTAGAAAGACAGACGTTCAAAAAATGTTTCTCACATTCAAAAAGTTATTGCTATATTTCGTTCAACACTAACCACTTTTGGATACACGTCTGTAAGGCTATCCATTCTTCTTTTTCCACCATATATTTCACCAGCCGCAATGTAAATCTGGATGTCCCGGTCAATATCCAGTGCTCTAAGTGTAAGGGCTGTTTCCTCAGGAGTCAAAGGGCATAAACCGTCTTTCCGCTTCAAATCAGAATTAATAATCTTTTCCTTCCACCATGGGTAAGCATATCTGCAAAAACAAATCAAGTCACCACATGCAAAAGAGGAAGTTTTTCGTTGCTCAAATTGGTGATGTAAAGAAGGCCAAACCTCATTCTGGTCAACTCTTCCACCTCTTCAACATTACATCCTTGCGTACAGCCAGAAAATGCTAACATATCCATTTCATATCGAAGATGAAGCACTAGAAAAGGCCCGTTTTGTCTCAATAGTTTAACAACACGTCTGCCCAGCTCTTCTATTTGAGTTGTAAATCTCAAAGCACCAAAATTTACTCGGCATCTAAGCTTCTGAAGTTCAAGTGGTTGACCATTATTCGCAAGGCGGGCATCAGTTCTATTCAAATGCACAACTTTGTATTTTTGAATCAAAGGAAGAATCTGAATGCAGCGACAACAAAACAGCAACTATAAGTACAGTGTATACAACTATACACAGTTTTACAAACAAACGTCGTCTTTTTACAGAAATCATATAAACAATACCTGGTTATGATAGTAAGAAATATCAGACCAGCTAATGGGAGGCATGGTGTGCACAATTCCTAATTCAACTCTCTTTTTAAGCCTAGGAGGAAGCTGTTTAAGCACCCGGACTTCATCTCTCAAGGAAGTAATGAAATGATCAACATCAAATATGTCTTCAAAGTCACTGCCATTAATTAACCATTACAATCAATATCATCTAACGTGAATCCCAGCATGTATACGAGACCTGTAACTCTAAAAATTCAACGTACCTTGGATCAGCCCAAAAAGAAGTTTTATCCAACTCGGGAACTATAAGAGTCACATTTAAATATCTAGCTATTGCCACCATATCACAAATCTGCATAATCAATAATTAATCAAAGCTTCGTCAAATTTATTCGTTTCCACAATAAACAAACTCAAAAACTGATCTCGTTAGCTTAATTTAATAATGTAAACTTACAGCAGAACGCATTTGATTAAGTCCTCCATTACATGACACCACCAAGTAACCATTATTCTTGTATACCCCTACATTACATACACATTTATTAATACCATTAGGCATAAACAAATATAAGCACAAATCATACGAGGGATCACTTTAACAAGCCTGTCTCTACCTGCTTGACTACTTCTACAAAAATACTTTTTCTCTCCAGGAAAACACAAATAGTCAGTTTTACTATATTTTCCAACAGTTTGGATTTTGCAAATGCAATAATCAGATAATCTGCAAGCATTTGGAATTGCATTTCTAAAACATAGTTCACATTTTGAAAATACCAATTTCAACCTGCCAAAAAGTCATTTTCACAAAGCTTTCTGACTATCTACATTTTGTAAACGCAGTAATCAGATAATCTACACTTGACAAATAATCCCGAGCACTCTCTAGGAAAACTCACTTTCTTCTCTTTCGAATAAGACACTATTATCCGCCTATTTACATTCTGCAAACGCAATAATCAGATAATCTACCCAAAAAAGCAATCCCAGACACCCTTTAAGTCTAAACACATAAAACTACAAACAATTAGTGCCAAGATAACAAAACAAAAAACTCACTCTTGGGTGGAAGAACTTTAGCAGGAACATTAGGCAAAAACTTAACATCTAAAGCAGCCGAAGAAACTGAAGAATCTTGCCCGAAACACGATAGAGCCCTACGACCCCAATTACTATTTCCTCCATCACCACCACCACCACCACCGCTTCCTATTGCACTTAATTGAACCAAAAATGTCCATATTAACACACTACTAATCCCTCTAATTGCCCACATCTTAATTTTCGGTGATCTTGCAGAATTCTTTAATTTCTCGACTCTAATTTCACTTAATTTCCTTAATCCCATTTCCCCAATTCCAAATCTTTTTTTATTCTGTTCAACTCTACAACACATTTTCTTTTCATACATTCACAACCCCACAAAAACCCTGATAAGATCTTTATTAAAGATTCAAACTTTCCGGTGACCCGGAAAAAATTAGACCCGGATCCGACTAGATTCTAAATGGGTTTTGGGGGTTTTATTGAATTACACAAAAACAAAACTGTTTTTTGTTCAATAAAAAAGATGAAGTGATAATAATGAAACTAAAATTGGGATTCCGATGCCAGAGATGATAAAGTTACCGGAATTTTAAAGTGTCGGTGGCCGGAAAAAGAAGGAGTAGAGAGAACAAAAAGGGGTTTTGTTTTGTGATGTGTGCACAAGGATCTATGGGAACTTATGTACCATTGAATGGTGATGTGTAATATATTTTGCATTTATTTATAAAATATTTTAGTTTTAATTGTTATTTTAACATTACTTTAATTAAATTAAATATTTAAAAAGAAGATTTAGTTTTTATTTTCATGAAGTAAATGAGTATTATATTTTTTTATGAGTTTAATAGTATAGGTATTTTACTGTTAAAAATATTAATATTAATAATAATAATATTAATAATATGGTATTTTAATTTGAATATATAATTAAATATCATTCAAACTTTATAACTTTACCTCCAAAAATTAAATAAAATAAATAAAAAAGTGTAAGCATATGTGGAGTTGACTAATTATGATTCTATTTATTTGAATATAATTTATTGAGCTTACAATCCCAAAACTACATTTATTGATACTTATTAAAATATTGTTTGTCATTTATTAGGTATGTTAAAAAACTCATACCGGAAGTTAAGAACTAGTTGTTTACCATAAATCAAACACATTATACATTTAACTTAAACAATTACTTCCTATAACATTTAAACAACATATACTAATTGTAATGAATAAGTCTTTAAACATTTTTCTTGATTACTTTTACAATATCAACATATATATTCATTATTAATTAGCATTATATATGTTAGATATTATAAAAATAATTAAAAAAAATACTACGAAAATAATAATCAAACATATTAAATGGGTTACAATGAGAATCATTATTAACCAATAATCCATCTTTATTAGCGTCATATCAACAACACATTTGCAAAAGTCACCTGTACCATTAATCAATAATTAATTCATTATTACAACATTCTAACACATAATTAATCTATCATTAGTCTATGACCTAATAAATCCGTAATAAAAAAATTTGTCATTAGAGTAATAACGAGCGGATGATGAAAGAATAGTAAAGACATTGTTTTTTTTTCTTTTTGAACGATACAATAAGGACATTTTAGTACGTATTTTTACATCATCATTACTAAAGTTTTGAATTTCTTTTACTTAACCTAAACATTTTTATATACTAAAATATATGCATGTAGCCAGTGGCAGATTCGGGATCTCCAAAAGTTGGGTGCCTGAATTTTTTTTACTTTAAATTGGGTTGAAACATAATATTTTATGTTAGGTGCCTAGTGTTAAAAACATAAATATTTATAAAGAAAATGTTGGTTGAAGGTGGAGCGGTAAACATCCTCTTAATAAACTAATGTGGCTATATCGTAATATAGGTATAGGAATATTATTTGGTGTAATACACAAACATAAAATGTCAAACTTATGTAAATCCACATGAATAGCCTGATAAAAGTCATTATTAATTGAAGTGTTTTGTTAAATGAAACATTAAGCTCATTTGTTAAGATGCATTACATTTATTATAAAATTAAGGGATGAGTTTTTGATATAAAAAAATACAACCTTTTTATTAATGTTAAGTGAAACCTTAAATGGCTATGTTTGTGTAAATTAAGAGATGCTAATACGGCAATGCTCTCTAAATGGCTATGGAGATATCGTAATAAAGACAAGGCCTTGTGAAGGAAAGTAATTGATGCAATACATAACACCAAGAGATGTTGGGAACCATTGCCTATAAACCGGGCTGTTACAGGAACTTGGAAATCAATTGTTAATGAAATTAGTAAAGTCAAAGTGCAAGGGATGGGTCTGAACCAATGTTTCAAAGGTGAAGTCGGGAACGGGACAACGATCAGGTTCTGGATTGATGTGTGGGCGTGCAATGTTACATTGAAAGAAAGGTTTTCGTTACTTTTCAAACTCGAGAGGGACAAAAAGTGCTGGGTCAAAGACAGATGCTGTGTGGAAAATGGTAGTCCTCGTGTTAAATTTCAATGGTCAAAGGAACCGGCTTCGATGGAGGAATTGGAAGAAAGACAAAATCTGATGGACATGCTGGATAGGTTCGAGCTGAAAGATGCTTCTGATAGATGGATATGGAGGGGAGGAAAGAATAAGATCTTTTCGGTACAAAGTGTTAAAGAATTTTTAAGAAGAGAGATTGATGTTAGTGATCGGTTTATATTTGAATGGCCGAAATGGACGACGAGAGACTGTAACATATTCATGTGGCGAGTTTCTATGGATAGACTCCCAACTATGGTGGCACTAAAGAATAGGAAGGTTGAGTTTGGCAGCGTGGATGCTTACTTTGCAAAGCTGTGGAAGAAACTCTTGAACATATCTTATGCTCATGCGATTTAGCTACCTCCATTTGGTATAGGATAAGCATTTGGTGTAAGGTGAGACCCCTCTTCTTTAACTCCATCAAAGACATTTTTGGTTTGGAGGAGCACTTGGGTCTTGGGAAAAAACATAAGAAGATCTTTAAAGGCATTTTCTATGTGACGTGTTGGTGCTTATGGCGAGCAAGAAACCGTAGAAGGTTCAATGACGAGACAATAAGGGTCGAAAAAGTGTTCCAAGAGATCAAGGCCACTAGTTACTTTTGGTTAAGAAATATAATGAAGAAATGTACAGTTAGCTTAGAAGATTGGAATACGTTTAATATTATGTAGGTAATAAGGCTTTGTAATCATGGTTACCAACACACTATTGTGTTTGTTGTTTGATAAATGAATAAAAGTTACTTTTCAAAAAAAAATAAATAAAAAAATTGAAACCTTAAAATTTTTATTAATGCAACAAAGAAAGGCAGAGAATAGGAAATCAATCATGATTATTTCCATAAAACATAAAAGCTATAGTAATTATGAAGATAGAAAGTAAAAAAGAAAAAGTGAATAGTAAAACAAGAAAATTAAAAGAGTTGTACATAGCGCAAAGAAAGGTGTACGTAAATATTCGTTCCGAACGTGAAGCCGAGTCTGAGTTGGGCAGAGAAAAATCAAAGAGCCAATTAAATGCAAGCCAGCTAAAACAAAGCCCAGGTGGACCCATATATATATATAAATGACATGTTCAAAAAAATATATATATAAATGATAGATTAAATATTTATATGAATAACCCACCGTAAGTCTCACACGTGTCACGACAATCTTTCAATTATCACGCCTTTCTATACTCTCTTTCGCGATCCCCATTTATTTTAGTTCAACGTAATCGCCGACAATATTTCGTGATATATTATTTTTCACGATAACGATATTTTGGCTGGTTGTTGTTGCATTTTCAGATTTCATATGACGTGAATGGAGAGACGGCCTCAAAGACGTCGGTCTTAATAATTATTATATGACATGTAGTCGTTAGCTCGTTTAAGGTCGGATTAATCTTCTTTTTTAAACAATACAACCTAGTTACTGGTAGGTTATACTCTATTTTGTTTTATACGTACGATACTCAATTTAAGTAATTAAAGTTTGGTAGGATATTTAATAACTTAAATAATAAAAAAAAATTATGGGTTCAAATCATATACAGGTATCAAAAATTAGAGTTCTATATAAGGCAAGAGAGTTTTCTATTACTCATGAATCATGATGAGTTTATTTTAAGGGATAAGTATCTTGGAATGTAAATAACTTTGAACGAATGTCTATAATAGGAAATAACTAAAGTTGTGTGTATTGTATGTAAACAACTCGAAAATAATGTTTATTGTATGTAAGAAAATGTATTTAACCAATTAAAATCAGACAAATGACACCTTTATATGGTTGTCACGTATGTTTTCTTACATACAATAAACATTTTTTAAAGTTGTTTACATACAATACACACAACTTTAATTATTTCCTACTATAGACATTTGTTTAAAGTTTATTCCTTATTTTAATGAAATGTAAAGATAATCGGATGAGTTAGTGACTCATATATGATCTCAATTTAATGTTAAAAAACCTTTAATTTACTTTTACGTTTGAAATTTAGTTTCAGTTAAAAGGAAATTAAATGAACCTTTTTTTTTTCTTATTTCCCATAGTCGATTTATCAATGGAAAGTGTTAAAAATATAATAAGTTTATCTTTTTATTTTATATTTGAAAATCAACATTCATAATCATATATAGACATAGACGTGCGCTTCATATTATTATACACTATAATACTTTAAACATGTTTGTATAAAAAAAGTTTGTTTCAGTCGAATACGTGCGTACTCTCAAATATGAAGACATTAGTTCTAAGTGAGAAGCTAAGGTTACGTTTAATTTACAAAATTTGATGGAATCTGATAAAATTGAATTTTATTCTTTAGTGTGTTTAGTCGTTTAAAGATGAGGGAATCCATTCCGCTAAAATGTAAACATTCTATCATATGATGAAATCTTCATATCTTGGTGATGGGAAAGAAATTTCATTTCATCCGTCACTTGAATGCTCATAAAATTAAAAACATACCGTTAAATTTCATTACTTCAAATTCAATTCATTTGACAAATTTATTTTCTCTTAAAAATATTATGTGAATTAAACATGTCTTAAAAATTTTCAAAAACATATATTTTGGCTTAAGAGGTGATGGATGAGATTTTAAGAGATGAGATATAATAGAAGTTTTTCTTATAAATAAAAAAGTATATTACAAGTTAAACGGTTAAGAGAAATAAAAGAGATAAAAACAAGAACTTGGTAACAATCAATTCCATCTTTAGTTTTACATAGAAATGGTATGACCGTATGGGGTGGTAGTTAGGGCAAAAGTTTTTGAACTTTACAAAATACTTCTTTTACTGTTAATGGTCAAAATTTAGGAATAACTTCTCTTTTACTTTATACAATTCAATACATAATGTCTAATATAATGTATGAGCAGCTCTATTTATAATTTCAAATCAAAAGTATTACTATATCAAGTAATTAGAAATTCAGACTTAAACTTTAGTCTTTGTTTTATGAAAGTTGGATTTTACTAATCTACAAACAATGTGTGCACGTAAGGGATCATTATTGACAAAACGATATGTATTTGACACAACTATCATAAGAAAGGTAGCAAAAATAAACTAAATAATGTGACACAAAGATCAACACAAAATGTGTTCTAAAAAGAACTATACATGACTAGCGACATATATTATCTTGAAACATTTATTTATCGATCATCAATTCAAGATGCACATATTGATCAACATATTTCAAATGTACTTTGATCGAGAAAAACTTAGTTGTCACTATAACAAGTACTATATTAATATATTATTAACACTAGAGTTTAAGCTTTAAGGCAATCCCGCAAGGGACCATTAATTAAGATGGGATGAAATAAAAGGACTACTAATATAACCTCGATTATTCATTGGCTTCACTTCATCATAATTATCGATAATAATGTTGCAACTTCCTATTTAAGGAACCACACACACAAATTGTAAGTTTGTAACATTTGTTCATGCCCGCTTATTTTTGTCACTTGATTTTTATGATAATACTATAAGAAAGATAGATTATCCAACATCTAAAACTAACAGTAAAATGTAGTTATTTCATCTAATATTTGTAGTAAATTTAATAGTAAATTCTTTGCAAGTGCGATATTTATCACGTGGAACAATGTCAATTTGTGCTTATTCGAACCACTCGTACTACAAACAAATTAATCGAGTCAGTTTTTAAGAATTTTTATGATTTAATAAATAACGAGATATGTTACTCGGGCGTTGCCCCGAAAAATATTACGTGTATTATATGCGGTAACATGTGAAATTAATAAAATGCGGTAACATGTGAAATTGAACAAATATATCAATTGGCCTTGCTATAATAATATTAATATAATATGTTGCAAACACAACATGCAACAATGATAAAGATAACACATAAAAATATTAAAAATAACAATAAAATATACAACAAATTAAAAAAAAAAAAAAATTTGTTGCGATGACTTAACAGGCTTCGGGTGCTCTCATGACGTACATTTATAGATCGAGCTATAATTAGTCACACATGTAGTGTGCCTGTGTGGGTCCGTCTAATATTTGTTGAGTAACATTTCTTTACTCTATTTTGTTTGCGTATATTGATTATCAACTAACCATATGTTATTCTAATTTTAATATAATACTAACGATATATAAATGTAGAGGAACCATAAATAGTTCAATACAATACGGCATAACATTTTTAAATAGTTATTCCAGCATATGATAATTCCTTTCGTGTGCTTTTTCAATTTTAAATATATATATATAAAAGCTTTCATTACCTACATATGTGTGACTTCTAAATTGGTGGCTATTTTGCATTTGGATTAGGGGTGTTCGCGGTTTGGTTTTTACCCGGTTAAACTGTAAATTGAATCGTTTAAAAAATGGAAAGAAATCAAACTATTTTTGAATTTGGTTTTGGGTTTAGTTTGTAACTGAAACCGAATTATATATTCGGATTTTGGTTTGGTCATGGGTAAAGGATAATGAATTTGGTCAAACCGAAAAAATCGAATAACTTATATTATTATTATGTATTATTAAAAATATTTAATTCATATTTTTTTATGGACAATTATTAATGTATTTTTTACTTTTTATGTCTATTTGTTTATTATATTATGAGTAACATTATTCTGAAATTAGATAAATTCAATTTCGATGAATAATATGTAATAATGATGTCAAACAAGAGTTTAGTTGTTTCACTTATGTTATTTGTTTATCCATATGGTGTTTGAAGTCTAAATTTACTACTTTGGTGAAAATTGAAATTATAAACCTATTTTGGTTAAACACAACTTATACAAAAAGAAATGGTAAATTTGTGTTTTTCATATTTGGTTTTTTCGGTTTTAAACCGAAATTGAACCGAATTCTAATTTGGTTTTCGGTTTGGTTTTTCTATTTTGAGTTCGGTTTTGGTTTTGAAAAATAAAAATAAAAAACCCGAAAAAAACGAACCAAATAGACCAAATAACTGAAAACCGAACCAATGAACACCCATAATTTGGATTGTGGTATCTGCATCGCAATGAATAGTTATGTGTTATATGGACAAAAATAATGGTGTATATATCGCTACCCACATGACAAAAAGGTTAAAAAGGGTAATAGAGGAAACCCTAGCCTCGGTACTACAATTGGATACCAATTGACCCACCCCGTATAAGCCATATGATGCCGGTACAATATCT
Organism: Erigeron canadensis; assembly: GCF_010389155.1. NCBI lineage: Eukaryota > Viridiplantae > Streptophyta > Magnoliopsida > Asterales > Asteraceae > Erigeron > Erigeron canadensis. The sequence continues at coordinate 40,775,827 of NC_057762.1, forward strand.
CCATCCTAATCCGCACATGATCTGGGAACCCCGAAGGATCGAACACGCGTATTCAAACTTCACATGTGGGTCTAGGTTTCATTGGTAACAGGTACCTTAAATGAATTACTTTTTGTGTTAAGCGGGGATCGAATCTGAGACCTTAAGGTCATTAAATGATTTCCTTACCGCTAGGCTAACTCTTTGCTGGTACATGACAAGAAGGTTGAGTCGATATAGGCGTGAAAAATGTGAAATTTATTGTCATTCAACAGATTAAACCCAATAATTGTTATCATTCACATCTGAAAGCCGAAAAGAAACCCTCATTCGTGATTTTGTCATATCTTACTCTTATATGTATGGTTCTCTATTAGATATAAAAAAGGTAGTGTATCGTGGATTGATGAGTTTCAAAATCCACTAATCATGTTGTAAGTACTCTTTTAAAGCTAACGGTTGAAACCTTTTCGATTGTTTAGCAATTATATAAATAAAAAACTGATAAAAAAAATTCCAATAGTAGTTGCGTTTTTTTCCGTACATTTTTAAGTGAGGCAGCATGAATTTAAAGATTAATCAATTTACTTATTTAGTACCTTAAATAGCAAGGTGCATTGTTTCATCTTTATTGTAACACCAAATGTAAGGTGTGGTATAATCACATTCATTTGGAACCAGCATCAAAATGAAATAGTTATTAGGCACCTCAACACTATTGGAAATTACTTAAAACCCATACAATTCATAATAAATTGAAAAGATGCATAGTACTTCAGTTATCAACATGTTATGTATGTGAGATCCAAATCGATCGATTCACATTCATGGAGACGCACACGAAGATAACATTTTGATCTTTCGATGAATTGAACACTATATGAACTTTATTTGCTACCGACAGAACTATTTTGATTATTACGAAAGAGACAATAACAATCAACAATAAATGAGTGTTACTTGTTACAAAGCATGGAGAACAAGCCCCTAACCAACCAATATATGAACCACACGGCAAATCACAGTCACACGGATGTTTGAAAACCAATTTGTAGGTCCAAATATACCAAATTAATTGGGCTCACATCATAATCTCTCTTTCTTCGACTTTATATTATTAAAAGCCAGTCGACATTTGACACTCCTTATGTTATCACAGTATAGTTTGTATATATAAGACTACAAACCTATGATAAGTAGTTAATCTATCGAAAGCGTCAAAATCAGTCATGTAAAAGCCATATAGTACACTAATAATAATACTAATAATAATGATAATAATAATAATAACTTCTGTTTATAATAATAATACGGATACAAGTTCATACCATTCGCTTTTTCTACTTTCGGGGAATTCGATAAAGAGGCATTGGACACACTTTCACGTATTAAGTCTATTTCTAGTATTCACTCAAATAATGCTAGGAGTGGTACTTATATCTTTTATAGGTTATGTTTTTGTATTCAAAAAAGAGTGGGAGCACAACTTGTATCTAGACTCCCATCCAACTTCATGTAAAAGGTTTCTTTTCTATTGAATGTAATCTAATATTAATATTTAAAATAATAATAATAATAATAATAATAATAACAACAACTTCTGTTCATAATAGTAAAGCATAAATAGTACCTTGTACATTCAATTGTCAATATTGACTATCAAATATGGTATATGGTACGGTTAATTTAACACGAGTTAAATTGATTATTGTTATCTATATATCAAATTCACTATCAAATAAGTGGGTTGCGGACTTTTTTTCTTTTTCGAACGGCTTTTTAAGTGTTACGGACTATTATGGTTTTTTACTTAAAGTATGATCTGCAACTTTAAATTAATAACTCTCGTGTCTATTTTCCTACTGTACAAACATCATTTTTAAAAAAAAAAAGTTATGTTCATATGTCACCAACAAATATATCAATGCTTGTGGTGGATATCTACCAATAAACTAAAACATGATTGAATATCTTTTAAGCCGACATGTGGCACAAGTTTTTAATGACAAGTGGCATATTTGACTTAAACTAATAAAATCTAAAATTTTAGAATATATTTTCTTAAGATTTTATTTAATATAAATATTATAAAATCTATATCCTTTTGATTATTTTAATATTATTTTTGTTAATGTAAAAGAGGTTTCTTAATATGATACAACGTAGAAAAAAAGAGTTCGACCATGTTTATTACTCTATTATGATTATGATTTATATAAATAAATGCACGTATTTAATCTTTCTACTCAAAATTTATTTTCTTTTTAACTATCGTTAGATTTTTATTTTTTTATTTTTTTATTTTTTTTTTTTGTCTTTCATGTTGATTACATTGCTAATAGTTTTCAAATTAATTGAGTCCTACGTTTTAAACATTTAAATTATACGTGACTAACAAAGAAAATGTTTAAATTGAGCAACTTGGAGTCTTGGATATTTAATTAGACTACATATATCTTAGTTAAATTTGCTCTATTTGGTTCATTATTTATTATGTACGTATGTAATAAAATTAGTCATCCCCCGTATACATCAATCCGTATATTGTACGGGTATTAAAACTAGTTATATTTATAGATGTGGAGTATACTGGAATTTGGCAACATATGGTACCATTTATGTACACCATATATATCTAGGTGAAGGACCACAGCGATTGCCTAGCTTGCCAACCTCAAATGACCCACAAGAAAAAATATGGACCCATTATTAATATTGTTAGCTTTACTAAAATACAAATTTGTCAAAATCAATCATTCAAAGTTCATATCTCACAACGGCTAAGTATCTTGAATTCCTAAAAATTATAAGAACAGATTGTTTTTATCTTAACCTCAATCGGTGTTAGAAGAATATCCTTCTCGACCTTAGTGTATCGGGTCCTACCATTGTTGTTTGACATGGAGTCGAAAACCTATATGGTTACTTGAAGATGTAACGACAACTTAGCATAATATATATGAATATACAATTATCTATGAAAGTAATTAATAAAGTAAACTCATAAAATTCATACTTGTTTCTTCTCGGCCTCAAACACTAGTGTTGATAGTACATTTTCCGTAGTCGGGATAGAGTTGTGGGTGGGTTGGACCGATTCTTGGTCATGCCTGATGATATTAGGCTTTATAGAACAGATGGATGGTTTCGTACTTTCGTTTATGTTGGATAGAGGCTTGGATAGTCTGATTTCAGTGGTTTGAATTAGTTAACTACCATATCTATATACTTCATTCAGAATTTCATCTATCTGCTTTAAAACAAGAATTTGGCCATTTAGATCAAACTCAAGAATACTTTAATCTAATTGTTAGTTTCGATCTATGATTTACTTAAAATGTTTCTTTTTTGTTAAATATTTTTGGAACCAATCTATGTTTGTTTTATTGGTTTGATATCTTTCTTTATTATTACAAGTATTACTTTTTGGCCCAAAGTTTGATAATCCATCAATCCAATGGGTTTATCTTTCTTTCTTTGTTTTTTGGCCCAAATTTGACAATCCATTAACGGAATGGGATTTATACTACTCTTTTAATCATTTATCATATCATATAAATTGCAAACCAAGTTACCAATCCCAGTTTTACAAATTATGTTTTTTCAGCCAATACTTGTAGAATGGTTGGGTCAGCGATGTAACATATAACATATTCATTTTTCCATTTATATGTCTAGATACGTGATTGTTATCTTATAAATTATAATGGATTACACTTTAAGTTTGAAATTGTATTCTTGTTTTTTATAGTGGTTGTAATTAGGAACCAGAAAATATGGTATCTAGGGAGAAAGGTCCTTGAGTATTTATTTTAAAAGAGAATAGGAGAAACTGAGAACGGAAATGATTTTAAACAAAACTGAGCTTCTAATTTCTTGTTAAAACGAAATGATTTAAAAGGAAATTGCATTTTTCAGCCAATTGTATAATTTGTATCTGACTGAAGTGTTTTCAATTCCAAGGTCTCTTGTTTTGTAGTTTCTACAACTACCTCTACTTGCAATGCATTTGTTTCTCTAAAAGCATTGGTGATTGCAATCCATGTGTAGTTGGATTTGCAAGTCGTCAACAAGGGTGATCTTGGTTGATAGTCTTAGAGAAACCAATGATGGACTAATTTTTTGATAATATCGAGGAACTATGCACACATGTAAGTTGTTAATGATATTATCCTTTGAAACCACGATGAGATTTTGGTCTCTATTCAGCAATTGGTTGCGGCTTACTGAGGTTTTGCTTTCAATTTTATAATTATTGTGGAATTTGCAAATTACAATGGACTAAGTAAGGAAGAAAGGAAAGTGGTACATGGCTTAGTTAGAATTGGCTGCCGGAATATATCAAATGCAAGAAACACGAAATTGTTCTCAAATAGCAGAGCTTCGAGTGAAGATATGAGTGGGGATACTTAGTCCCTCGGTTTTATTTGGTTAAAAAATAGTTCGAAGTGTAAGGATTTAGATTGGAAAGAATGGTGTAAATATCCCTTGTATATGATGTAACGGTTTGTATGTGTTTTGGGGTCGACCTTATTTGGGGGTCGATATTGTTATAGTGAAGTTGACTTTTAAATGTTACGAGAATAAAATAGTAGCTCGTATGACCCTTGGGGTTATTAAAGTTTAAGAATCTTGTCGTAAAAAAATAAAATAAAAATACTGTAATACACTAAAATCAAATCAATTTCTAACACTAAAGTCACAAGATATCAAATATGCTAATTGGAACCCATTTAAAGCAAATCAAATTAATACATCAACTTAGAAAAACCTCAAATGCACTTAAGTTGTAACAAGCTTGAGATAAGCTCTAAAACTCTAACTGAACCTAAATAAAAACTTAAAAATACATATGAGAATGTTAGTCTAATGCTAAGAAAGGCAATTAGCAGTCGAGCTAAAGGGCTAAATGCATAGCTTCGATTTCTTTAAGATTTTTTTTCAAGATTTAATTTTACTATTTCTATAAAACAAATGCTAATAAGTAGCAATTTTTTGTGAGATTAAATTCTCTTAAATTGACATTTAAATCTTAAACTCACTATTAAAGTGGTATTTAAAAATATATCTAAAGAAAAGAAAACAACATTATCAAATTACAAATTTATTATTATTACTTTTTACCTTTTTATATTATCTTTTTACTATAGAAGGATCAAGAAACTTCTCCATATTCACCATAGATCACATGTAAGTTATACATACCTTTCTCAAATCTACCTCTCAAATCCTTAACCAAATCAAGCACAACACACACCCCTTCAAACATCAAATTTCCCCAAATATACAAACTTCTTTTTTCTTTAACCACACTTTGAAGTTGACTTGACGTTGACTTCTCTATTTACATCCACATGTAGCAACCCCAACCCCTTTTTCTCTGTATTTCCTTCAAATCCAAAATCAGCCAACCCTAAAACGCACACAAACTTTTTGTCACTTTCAATTTTAAAATCAATTCAACTATCAAAAAACTACTAGATTCCACCACATCTCTTAAAGGTTCGATCTTTTCATTAATTTTAGTTTTTAAACTTACTTTTCTTGATTATATTTCTATAATATGAACTGAGTTTTGTTTATATCATATCTTTCTTGATTTTAGGGTTTGTTAGTATTTTATAATCTTATCTAGCTGCTTAAAGATATAATCTTTATCATATGTTGTTAAATTTGAGAGATGGGTCTTGCTTGTATTGGTATATATATCTGCGTATTATATAAATTTTAGGGCTTTTTTTAGTAACTAGCAGGGTTTCCATGTTTTAGCTTATTTGGGTTTGTTGGGTATTAATTGCTTAATTTTGCTTGTTCGTTAATATCTTTTATTTATTTATTTGGATTTTGCTAAAGATAGTCCATACTGCTATGGTTAACTTGCAGTTAAGTTTGTATATGGTGGCTGATATCTTCATGTACAATATTTACTTCATGTTAACCAGTTCCCGTATGGTTACTTATTTTGTTTGGTTATATTTTTGGCAATCGAAGAATTTTATCTGATTATTTTAGTTTTTTTGATTGTCCAGATTTTTTAGGATTTTATTTCGAGAAATCATTTTGGGAAATTTTGGGATAATGTTGCTGTCACATATGGAAACAAAGGGACAAAGATGGCCAAATGTTAGATTGGGTGAAATAGGAGATGTATCTACTGCTTATAATTATGGGCTGCCTGACATGATGATGAACAACTTATGGTCGGTTTACGATTTTAACATACTTCAAGAACCACAAAATGACCATATTTACGGGTTCCCTGAGCAAGGATCATCTGAATTTACGGTTTCTGATGCCGCTTTATCTTCTTCGAGGTTTTTGCTTGATATGGAACAAAGCAGAGGGAATGACATGGACCAAAACAGAGAGAATGATGATCCAAACTCGATAAAAGACATAACTAATGAGACTGAAATGGTTGATTCTAAAGTGACACAGAAGAGCGTAAAAGGCCCGCGAAGCAAAAGATGTAAACGAACTGTTTTTGAAGGTCCATGGAGCTTTGTGTCAACTCCATCTATGGATGTTTATGAATCAACTGATAATCAAGGGTCTGCTATGAGCAAAAGGACTTTGGTGAATGAGGTCAGTGGACCCGCTTTGAAGAAACAAAAGGGTCAATCTCTTGAAAACAGTGATTTTGGCTCGGAATTCGTTAGTCTGAATAGTGTTGGTAGATGGTTAGAGGATGTGGGGTTTGGCAGATATGCAGATATGTTTGAACTGCACGAGGTTGATACAGAAGCATTGCCTTTGCTTACTCTTGATGATCTGAAAGAGATGGGTGTTCTTGCTGTTGGTCCCCGAAGGAAACTGTATGCTGCAATAAGTCGACTTAGGGGCAACTAACTCCTTGTGAAGCGATCTCCAGACATGTTAATGTAAGTAGTATGTATCTTCAACATGTTTTTTTTGAATACCTTCTGTGACTGATTATAGTTGTGTTTTAGATAATAGATGGGTGAAATGATCTTTTCTGATAAAGCCTTTAGAATTTTGTGTCATATGTTTGCTAATTTGCATTACTTGTGAGGTAATGATGCAATAAGCCATGATACACAGATTGGAACAACACAAAATGTTGCAAGATGGTAAGAAATGTTAATAAACGAATGGCAGAATGTTAAATAAAACATAGGGTCCTAATCTCCAAAGTGTTTGCCAATCTCTCATGACTCGGCTTTCATGAGGATGTATTGCCGTGTATTGTGTGTAAATGTATGTTATACTGTGATGACAGGAGTGAAAATCTTCAATCACAGCATGGTAAAAGTTATTGAAACAGGGAAGTAATAGATATCTAGTATTGCTAGATAACAATCATATATCTTACCCAAGGCTTATTCGCAGTTCAAAAAAAAAAGATAACATGCTTATATGGTTGACTGCATGAAGCATTGAACATCTTATCTTATTTGGATAACTTCCTTGTTTGACCTCAATAATAATCTTATGGTTACAGGATCCGGTCATAATGCTTTTACGACAGAATATTATGATACATGAATACATTGTTTGCTATTTCGAAACATATGATATATGATTTGCGAACGCACAGGTCACCTGTGTATTTTTGAACTGTTGGTGTATGCTAATTATCTTGCATTATACTGGGAATTTTCCTGGGGTGGGGCTCGGCTTGGGTTGGAAATTGTTGAATGTGCGCAGGGATTCCTTCAAGTAGTCTTTGATAACTTAATAATAGACCCATATCTTGGCTACGTGAACTTATGAAACTCAACTCAATTTGACTACGTACTGCAAGTTTAATGCACATGAAACATTTTCGACATTGTCTACTCTTTCTTTGATGGTGCTTAAGCCCTTTAATCTATAACTGCTATCTATTAATGTTTTGGATTGCATTCTATAATGTAACAAATATTTATGTGAGTTTGAGTTTTTTTTGTTGCATCTTGGAACTGGGTATTAAACTAGATGGCTTTAGCCTGATTATTAACATAATACCAATGACGGTCTTCATATGCATTCCATCTTAGCTCATAGGTAACAAAAAAGTTTCATGGGCCAAAAGTTTGTTCAGGATACTAAAATCAGGATGTTGCCTCTAAGAACTTTAGGCGTGGTCACTAGTCCACGGTTTAATTCCATTACTGATGATATGGAGACGAACTCAAATTAGGAGTGATAATCCAGCTTGGATAGGTCGGTAAAATTTATGTCTCTCAAACCTTACCAGAGAATACAAATGGGCTCGAAACGTCATCCCTATATTGTGATTGCTAACCAAAACATTACCCGGTTGACTTGCATTTAAACATGACATTCGTATAGGCATATGCGTTGGCAGTTTTGTTCTAGTCATTCGGGTTGGTTTTGGGTCAAAAGTTTTTAGCAGGTTTTGCTTAAATAGCTCCAAAGTCTCGAACAAAGTTTCTTTTCTGGTCAAATGGGTCTAGGTTTTAGTAACATCATATTTATTTAAATTACTATATGTTTGATTGGCCGACAGGGTTTACCCAAATGACCAACCCGAAAACTACTTAAGTTGTTGGGCTAGCAACTTGATGGCTCGATATTAGAAATCCACAGTCCACACCTTTTTCCCCCCTTTTTCTGTGTTGGTATGGAGTTGAGTTTCATATCATATCTAGTATTGCCACCAGGGGTAAGTGTCCAGGACCATTTGGTTTGTGGAAAATACCTTTCAGGATGCGGTTTAGAAAATGCCTTTTAGGATGTTGGAAAACTGCATCCAACCTTTTATAATTAACCAACATTTTTGATAGAAAGAGCTTATCTTCTAATTCTTTCAAATAGGTGCGGCAAGTAACTTGCTGATATAATAACCTCTCCTTTTGTTCATGCATGCTAAAATCAGATGGAAAGAAATTGTTTTCGTCTACAGTAGCCGTCACTATTCTTTCATTGCAAAACCAAAAAAAATAAAATAAATTTGTCTTTAAGTTATTGTGTATATCCTCCTATGGTTAAAGTAATACTGTAATTCTTTGGTTTGCATAAAATTTGTTTTCATTTTCGATGTTCCTTTTATTAATATAATTTAAGATATATTTAAAATGTAAAATAAAGAATTATACATCATTTATGTTTAAATGCCATTAAGATCCTTTGATATAACAAAATTTGGGATTTCAAATTGCATCGGCTATTTTGTCAACCAAATACATGAAAGGATTTAAATCCATAGGGATTTCAGTCCTCACTTGCTAACGCAGTGATTGTACATCCCGGATGTTGTAACAAGGGTTACATGTTCGAATCCCATCTCGAGCATTGTTACTAACCAATATTCTTGGTGCGCGAGGTGAATTTACCGGGTGGTGCGGGTGGGGGGAGGGGATCGGGTATTCGGGTAAGCCCTCGGTATCCAGTCCGAATACTCGTGGTCCGGCCCTTCGCTGTTCTAAAAAAATCCATAGGGATTTCATATCTTACTAAGATTTATTTGAGATCCACGAACCAAACACAACCTAACCATTTCTTGCAAACCAAACATCAGGTTTTCCAAATTCACAAATCAGATACCCCAAAGATGGATAACTTATAAGGAAAAAAAGACAATGAAAGACCAAAATTTCCAAGAAAAGATATATGCACAACAAACTATTCTACTAAGTAAAACTAATGAGCATTGAAAATAAGTAAATAACTACCAAATCGTCTTGTTCGAATACATATGAACAAGTTTTGTAACATACATATACACTTCATATATGATTGGTGGATGGGATTCTGTGTCGTGTAATCAGTTAAAAATATGTCACAACTACACGTCATCACAGAGACTTAGCTTTCATGAGGAGTTCATGGACGGTTTGTTGTTTGTGTAAATGGGCCATGATGTGGTCCACATGTTTAATTAATTTACGCTTTCCAATTTCTATTTTTTTTTAAGGTAATCATTTCAGAAGTCAGAGGGTAACACCACCAGACAAAAGTCAACCCGACCAAGGTATTGGCGACGGACACTGATAGGGCCTCCGCTAGTTTCTCGTTCAGAATTACCATTACAGACATGGGGGCCCACAATATTAACAGCGACGTCACCGCTAATACCCTCTGTGGTGGGGATATCCATTTTCCTTGGTGAGGTTACACATCCCGTTTCAGAAACTTTCAACTATACTTTTAGACACAGAAAACACATAGTACCATTTATTTAAGTCACTATAAGAAAAAAATGATAAAAACATTAACCCAAATGCGATTTAATAATTTATCGAAAATATGTAAGAACACATATAAAATTATATAATTTGATATGTTTCACAAGTGAAAAAAAGTTGATATATTGGCCGTAGAATTTATCTTTTGTTTTTAATTTCATTTAAAGTTTTAAGATTTTTTACATTTGAATGAAGTGAATAACCTGGAACAATACAATATTTAAACGGTCTCACATTTTTTGCAAAATAAAATTCTCTAATAATAATGGGAAAAAAAACTAAACGACTAAACATATGTCTAAAATGGAAATTAAACATGTGTTATCATAAACGACGAATTGAAAATTAACAGAGAAGAGCGAAATCCATGTATTATCAATTGAATTGTTTATGCATGTTGTTAATTAGGGATATTCATTGTTAATCTAACATAAAATAAAAGAAGGATATATAATTTACGATCGAGAAGAGCATTTACATGAGGTTTGATGGAGACAAATACCAGAAATCTTAATGTGATTGTGGAGCTCCATGTGCATGTAATTATGGCTCATATTGAGACCCTAATTGGAGTGTCATTTATGACACTAATTCTTAGATAAGTTCCCGTAATTGGAATTATACTTGTCAAGTCGAGCTTATCAATTTTTCGCCAATTGAGCTTAATAAAACTTCATGAATATATAACAAAAGAATAAAAAAAAATATAAAAAAATGAAAGACGAGAACAAAATCGATCTCTCAAGATAACATTGCTCTGCCAATATTTAGTCACAAACATACGAGTATAACTTAAAAGACTAAAGATTATATCTCGAAGGCCAAAAAAGAAATTAACATTATACCATGAGTATACAAAAATGAAAAGTCCGTCTTCTCCATCTTAATAATGTTAATATAAACAAACCCCCAATAATGAGATTTAATTCCACCATTAATACTATATCAGTGATATATATATGTACTATATGAACATTGTGGCATGAATTGAACTCAATTCCATCCAATCATTAAAAACAACTTCTTAGTTAAGAAGGAAAAGGATGTGTCCCCTACGAAAATTCGACTTACTTTCTCCAAACTACACAAACAACATTAAACACGCTATCACATAATCGTTATGTGATTTGAATTAAATTACAGTAGGTGAACGAACATGAAAATGTTGTAAAGATTGTATATATGTTTAAATGGTTAGATATAGTCCCTTCATCTTGCTAAACGTATGTCTATAAAATTGCTAGGTACGTACTGGCCTAATCAAGATCAAACGAATGCCCAACGAGATTGAATGTCACTCATTAAACCTATTACCTATCACTAATTAATCACATTCACGGCTGATTAAAAACTTTGATTTCAATAGTGATCAGATTATGCTTCACCAAACAAATATTCTTCATTTCATTTACATGTCATGCAATACAAGGAAACGTATGCGCACTGTTTCAAATGGGAAGCGATAAATCTACAACGATTATTAGTTATCTACAACATATTTACATGTTTTATTACACAGTTTATAACTGCGTAAAGCATAAATTGTTGTAGTAGACTAATAATTCTTGTAGATATATCATTTCCCAAAATATAATTGTAGGCATACCTTTTGATGTAATCAATACTTTGAAAGTTTCAAGTATTCAGAAACCATATATAGATGATACATACTATACACGTACACCTTTATATTCTCATCAAAATACAAAAATTGAATAGATCAATGTCACACAAAAACGTAATATCTATGTGCATGACTACAATAATTTTATTACCAGTATATTTTGTTTTTACAACTAGCTAGTTAACCACACAAGTTCTCAACTTCTCATATAATTACAATTAGTATATATAAAATACAACTTGGACTCATAACAACATAGTCGACACTCGACAACACCTTAAACTTGATGTTTGCGCGCTATCATCCACGTCATCTCTTGTTAATTATTTTCATTTTGAAAAGCACTTCATCTCTTTTTAATTACCGCCGCATCGTAAATAATAGTATCCATTTTTATTAGAATATGAAGTACGTTTAACTCATAGAAAGATAGAGTCATGAGATTTTTCTCACAAGGCGAAAGTTTAACCGTTTTAATTAAGTTGGAGTTTTGTAAGGTTTTTTCTGAAAAATTACACCGCCGCTCCTATCACCACTTTTGTCGTACAACGCATGTATCCATCTATTAGTAAGAAAAGTAAAAAAAAAAAAGAAAAACACCTATGAAGGTTTGTTGTTATGAAAACACGTCATAGTTGCACTAGCAAATTAATATTCAATTAATTAAACAAACGTATATGGAACAATGGAAGTGATTAATAAACACCACCACCCAAAATGACGGCACCTATTTAACCACAACCTACGCCCCACACCTGCCCCCACCCACTTCCCCCATATAATTTCAATTCCATCTAGCTAGTTTCTTCAAGCCCATTTTCGTAAATATCATATCACCACACATATACATATAATTACCATCATACTACTATCATTATTTATCGATCATATATGGAATCCATTCATTGTCACACACATATTATTTTCTAGTTAGCTAGATATTTCATTTCATCATCCATCACATTATATCAACCAAATAGTTCCTTTTATTATATCACTATATATATATATATGGGATTATATATTTCAGATATTTAATTATACAACACTCTACAAATTCTTACTAGCTTCTATATATATGTATACAAATGCATGATATGGTTATGCAATCCATGGGAGGTGGATTACGGCAGTTAAAACCACCGCATGGTGGTGGTGGTAGTAGTTTAAAGTGTCCACGTTGCGACTCATTAAACACTAAATTCTGTTACTACAATAACTACAATCTTTCTCAGCCGCGTTTCTTTTGCAAAGGCTGCCGTCGTTACTGGACTAAAGGCGGCGTCCTTCGCAACGTTCCCGTCGGTGGCGGCTGCCGTAAAAAATCCAAACGCTCAAAGCCCATCTCCGGTACCAAAAACAACAGCAACCCTTCAACCGTCGTAGTTAAACCATCTTCCGGCTCACATAGCTCAAGCAACAACTCTTCTCCGGCGACTACGACGGCACCGGTGGCAGAGACGACGAAGACGACAAATTCTAGTTTTCATGAAACGTGTTTTGATATTCCGGTGTTTGATACGGACAGCCACCATAACATGTTGTCGGAAATTGGGATGTTGAAAGGACTGATGACGTCATCTTCCGATGGGTTACCTATAGGGATGACGTCATCGATGCCGCCACAGCGTGGTCATGAATGGGTTATTGGTGGGGATAACGGCGGCGGAGATGCGACGGAGGAGGGATGGGGGCTGTTTGACGATCATCAAGAAACATATTGGTGGGATGATAATAGTAACCATCAAGATCATCATGATCAGCTTAATTATTTTCCTTAATTAATCAGTCATATATATTGAGGTATTTATATCTATTGCGATATTATTGTAATTTGTAATACTAGTTGTCTAGTATACGTTAACATGTTTTTGGGTTGTAACAAATTTAACATTTCTTGTTTTGTGTTAATTAATTTAAGACTTTTGAGTCGGTCTATTTCAAAAGGCCATGATGAAAAAGGTTGTATTGCAAGGAATGATCTAGCTTGTTAGCTTTTGGTTACTCAAACTTTGTGAATTTTGTGTTGTTTGGTTACATTTTTTCGTTTTATATGAAATTGCTCGATCATTTAAAAAGGTTAAATTGTTGCGATCTTTTGTACGCAATTGTATCAATTATAGTATAATGTGTAATTGTCGTTTCAAATTTGAAACCTGTTTGATAAATATATCTGAATCCGAACTCTCTGTTTAAACCACTCTATGATAATGGTGGGTGGGGAATGGGGGATAGGGGCCTGACTGGCCGGTGTTTCGAACATAAGTGGGACAAATTTAGCAAATTGGTAAGTTCACGCTTCAAGTACATTAAACGCCTCCTTACCATTTTCCTTGTTTAGTTTTTCATTTTCATATACATATACAAGATTGAGATCGTCGAAGTGAATACTAACTTTACTAATAAAGTTTATGCTCTTGACTATTGAATTTAAATTAATGGTTAAATCCTTGATTTCAAAATTAATGGTAAACCAAATTTAGAGAATCATAATCCACATATACATGTTTGTAGGTACGTAGTGGTAAAATGTACGGATATATATAATAGCAGTTTAAAATGGTTCAAGGTCGGATATAATTACGGGTTAAAATGGTTTAAGGTCGTTAATATGGAGTTAATTCATTTGGTAAAGGTTTTTACCTTTTGTGAAGTGTAAGGTTTAAAATCTAGCAGAGTGATTTTAAGATTACTTGAGATCGTCGCTTTACCACTTTCTTGGACTATAAAGCACCTCATTCGTTCGGCAGATGACTCAAAACTTCATAAACGACTCAAGGTTTTGCTTTAATGCAGTTATTCATATGAAAATTAAAAACCCAAACAATGCTTGCTTTAATATATGTAAATTCACATAACCATTTCCATTTTTAAATGTTCTATATATAATGACAAACACTATTAAATCCCGGTTATTGGATTTATCCGGGTTTATGTGACGACCATATAAGCCGTCAACACTAAGTTTTTATTGATCGAATATACATCCAATAACCTGAATTTGAAAGTTTTTCAAAAATCTTCTACGATTACATGTTGCACAGGTAAATTTCTAATATTACAAAAAGAGTAGTGTGAATTCAATCATACGATTCATACCAGTATCAATAGTTGGATACGATGGGTAACGAGAAAGAAACATAGGATGTGGCATCGGTGGTAGACGTGATAAGAGCCTTAAGAGGTAGAGGTACCTGGTGACCCTTTAGGAGGGTCACATATTTGAACATCACTTAAAAACACATACTTTTTAGTGGCATATATAATTTCTATATGTGACTATATATAAAGTTTCTAATGACACTTCTCATATGTCATTTTATAAATATTCGCCCACCATTTCCCCCTAGCATATTCAGAATCATCTCCTTGGATGGGGTTTTCTGGTTCGTTATCGTGTATTTGTTTTCACAGTTATCAGCACGCTAGAAGTCATGATATTTACATCAAGAAATATAAACGACACTCAAGCCTAACTAACTTTAATTTTAATAAAGAGTAAGTAAGCACACCCATTATTGTATTTTATGGGTCTTGGGTCCCAATATTGTTTATAGCAAATTAACAAGAGATGTACGTTGACATGTAGACAACCTTATCCATACCAAAATTAAAAGGCCAGACTCCTTGATTCTACCTAGGGCAGAAAAAAACTCCCGGCCTTGCAAGAAGCTAGTAAGGATCAAACACTTGACATATGTTTCAAAGGTAAAGATGCTATACTACTTAATCGAAGGTCGCTGCTAATTAAGAGTGATATGTTAATTTCATGAGTAAGCCATTATGTCAAGTAACAGAGATTGGCTGCCTTGAAGACGGGAGCATTTCAATTAACAGAGATTGGCTTCAAGACCGGAGCATTTCTCAGCAGGGGTTACCATATATATGTCTACATTATAGTTCAATTGCAGTAGCAATATTTGTTTAATCGCTTAATTACAAAGATCTTTCATCCTTATTGCATATGTTCCTTAGATTATTATTTTTTTTTCCAGGTTCTTTTGATCAAAAAATAGTTTCTTTATGACAGAGTAAAAAAAAAGAAATTGTCAAACAAGAATGCATTGAAATGCAAAATTCCATCTTTAAATTAATTGAATAGAACCTATATATGCTTTCATGAATCCATGTGTTGGTTGAATTCATGAGCTGGAATTCCATCTGTAACAATAACGTTTGGTACTTGACAAGATATCTAGACATATTACAATTTACAACCAGAGGAGTAAAGAGAAAACTCATTAAAACGAGACCGAATGTTTTAAATATGCGAAATGGACTACACAATGGTAACAACTAACAAGTGTGATAATTAAATTGATGATGACAACCTATTTTTGAACCATAAAACCTTGTTTTGTGAGAGGACCCTGATGCAAGTGGTTGGTACGTGTAAGTAAATAATAATTAGTTCTATGACATGATCCACAAATAAGTAAACTACCCGTTTTAGTAAGTCATCACTTGTTACGTTTCATAACAAGTTGTATTTTGATTTTCCATAAGTATTTAGTTTGATGGTCTAACACAAAATCTACAATATCTTACAAAATCCAAAATGGTCATCCTTTTTTTTTTTCTTTTCTTTAAAGGCAGATTGAGTTGATGACTCTAGCTTAACTCGTTTAATTTTAAGTTTTGAATAAGTAGTGTACATTTTCGTAACCGCCGATCCGCAAGTACATCAAGAATTGGGTCACATATATTAGAACAACAGGAATATTTCACATGACTGAACATGCGATTTCTTCATTCCGCATCAAGCAGCAATTAACGTACATTAATATCTTACAAGGATCGGATTGCACTTTTATTATTACATGCACCATGTGTAATTACTTTTCTTTTCAAAGAAGATGTACTTTCAATTAACCATGAATATATAAAACAATTAGTGTATTACTAGAGACGAGATAACGCATAAATGCAAGTTCTACTGTTGAATTGTTTGGTGTACAAATTACATTCATCAACCCAAACAGAGTGACGAAATCCATTACGAGAGATTTGGGATATACTAATGTAGCCAGTCAAATTTTTGCACTTAACAAAAATGTTTAAAGTTTTCAAAATTTCCAATATATATATAAAAAAGCTTATAATCAATCTTTTACATGTTTGGTAATCATATGACACAATAATTATCATCAACAATCAAGCAAATGGCTAATAACCATCTTTAACCAGAACCCGGGCAGTGTGTAAATCACAAAATCAGTTAGTTACGCTCGCAATTTAAAGCAAAGAAAACAACTCCTCCAACGTTGGCGTTCCTTCTGTCCAGCTGCTTCCACCATCCTCACAGGACTGTCGGACCATTCTGACCTTAATCTGCATTCCACAACATTTCACGAAATCAAGTGGACCAATTTCAAAACCACAATTCAAAAATATAAAATTTGAATCAAAAGCCTACACAGGAAAAGTAAACGATCCCCTGCTGCTTGATCTACAAGAGATGCTACCACAATTTGACAATCCAACTGCTGTATCAACCAATGATCCATCCACTTCACTTGCAGCTTCCCCATTTTGATCACTATACCGGCTTTCTATACTTAAATCATCCTAAAAATGGATCAAACGTAGACTACTCATTACAAGATGCTTAATGCAAATTGGTTTGGATATATATGGTTAGGATTATTGTAATTAATCACCTTTTGATGACGATCTTCATAATCTTTATTGGAGTTGAAACTTTCGATATCTAAGCTCAAGAAGAAAGCAAGAGTCTTGTGATCCAAGTTGCAGCCTTTATTGGAACAAGTATCATCATCATCATCATGGACAAGTAGAGACGGACCCTTGAATGCTTCATGTTTGTCTAGCTGTCGATTACTGGTGATGCTAGAATTGCTTCGTAATGTTTTCATGGCTAGCTGCACACTTGCTTTATGACTTTTTGTATTCTGTGAAAATAATGTTAACCAACGTACGGGTCTACTTGATTGCAAATAAGTTTGTATTCTGTGACTAATTATAAACACCTACCACGAGTATACGAACTTGTGAAGAGAAACTAGAAACACTAATGTGATCTAGTTAAACAACTATATATAACGCGATAGTTTTCTTGTGATGAACGTGTTTTAGAACAAATTGAAATTAAGATATCATTAGTGTGGTTTATAGGATGGGTAGTTCATAGTTTGTAGAAGACTTGTTATTTTCTTGAAAATTATAGAAGTTATTGATTTTGAAAGATATGACAATTCTAGCTAAAGAATTTATCCAAAATGGGCAAAAGTTGGATTTTTTAATCATATTAATTTGGTTGTAAATGGTGGGGAAAAGGATATGATACCAGTACTCCATGTATGCATTAGGTAAATTATATTAAGTATTTTACAAATCCATTATTAAGCTCAATACGATTCTATATGTGCTTGGAAATGTGTTTAATTCTAGCTAGTATTATTCTCAACTCACTGTTATGTTACGTATCCAATTTAATATTTATTGATGATATATGTCATTGAGCTAGCTACTTGGAGTCCATTAAAGTTGTCACGTCATATATAAACCTTGAGCGCGCATGTAGTTTTTCTTTTGGGATATCCATGGAGGATAAGAAAAATCGTTTGTTATATAATGAAAAAAAAAAAAGAAATATCAATTAATGCGTATAAGAACAAATGGTGGTGGAGACTTAGAAGTTAGAATGCAACAAATACTTTATTTTGGGAAAATTCCAAAAAAAAATCATATCTATTTACTTAGGTTGGTTATGCACTAATGCTCAATTGGAGAACTAATATATTAGGCTTAATGAGTTGGGAGCGTATATTTAAAAAAAAAAAAAAAAAAAAAAAGGAGCCCATCATTTGGATTCTAGTCATATTTCTCATGGACTGGTAAAATAAAGACCTGCTAGAATCGGGCCTGGTAAAGCCCAACAAAAAAATGAGGTAGAATAACTGATAAGGAATCTTGGCTGCTTGTTATTTGTAAGTAACCTTGAGTCAGAAATTATGTTTTTAGATTTATCCAAGACACATGTAGCTTTTTAGAAATTGATCTTTTTGAAAATGTTGGTTCGTGTCTTTAGTAGTTACGAGAACAAGTACCCGCGCGTTGCGGCGGTGAGATGGTAGGGTGATACCTAGGTCATAGAGTATGATAGGTTATAGGAATTGATATGTGATAGAGTATGATAGTCAAATGCCTTAGCCGTACGGGCTCCGCCCTCAGATTTAAAAATTTGTCGAAAGTATATCGAATGACATCTCTAATGAAAGAGCATGAAATTTTAAGAACACCCATACAATTTTTATAATTTATCGATGTACAGTTTTTGAGATAAAAGATTTTGAATGAATTGGAGGAATAAATGATTTATGGAGGAGAGAGAAAAAAGATGATTGATTGAAATTTGAGGAGAGAGAAAGCGTATTATAGTTATTTTAGATAAATATAAAATAGATGAGAGGGGTATTTTGGGGATGTACTTAAAATCAATATTGAAAATTTCAACTCAATGTTGAAAATCTGGAAGGAATATGCTTTATAATATAGTATAGATATAAATCGACAAGTCATTGGTATATGAGGATCAGTTTGAGCTGTTGAGGCAATCAAATTTTGAAAAAGAATGGTCAGGACTTCATATATCTCTTAGGGTATGTTTGGCACAAAAGCTTGGAGCTGGGGCTGTAGTTAAGGGCTTGGAGCTAGAGTTTGAGGTTGGGGCTAGGGGCTGGGGCTTTTTTTTCAACTCTCTTCCTACAAGCTTTTATTTTAAAGACCTTTTGGGGCTTTTAGGAGCTTTTTGGGGCTGGGGCTTGTAAATTCGAATGCGTTTCCAAACAGGGCTAATGAGCTTATATTTAAAAGTTCGGGGTTTTTAAGCTCCTAAAAGCCCTTAAAAGCCTCTTGCCAAACAGACACTTAGTTTGGGAGCTTATTGTTCTATGCTTATTGATGGGTTTGTCAAGTAGATAAGAAATGACAGACTCTTTTAGAAACTGGTTATCTGCTTAATTTAATATAAATAGACATTTTTTTTTATAAGCAAGTAAGTATTTGATTATTATCCTCTTCAACTATAGGACCTTTTTTTTTTTGTATGTTATCACAAATTAACTTTTAAACTTAAACAATTTTTATAATGAGGATTGGTTTTGTTGTAATTCGTTTTCACGGACCAAAAAATATTTATGCTGTGATATCTGTAACGGATTACTAAACAGTAATTAAAAAGTTATAGTTACAGAGTTAGTGTCAACTATTTACCAGATTAAGTTAAACTTTAGCAACATTCATTAAAAGTTTGTAATCCGTTATGTTCGTCTAATTCTGTAACATGCATCAATGTAACGGTTTATTTGCCAGTAGTTTTAATAATAAATAACTAAGTTTGAAGGCTCATTATAGACTTGCCCCTGAAATCCGAAATGTTTAACCCCATTGAAATTAATAAAACATAAAAGCACAATAAAAGTTTTATACTTTAACATCATAGATATGCATCAGATTACATCAAAACGAGAAAGTTTTACATACACTTCTGATGCAGGCCCAAGCTCAAGCATTGATAATCAGGCCCTTTTGTACTTAGAAAGTCAAGACAAAAGAGGCCCTCACTAAAATGGGCATAACTTGAGCTACATGGCTCCGTTTTGAGCGTATGACCAGTCAAAACGACCACAGAAACGACTTTTTTCTATGAGTTTTGGACCATTTTATATGTTTTTTCGGTTTTTTCAGATTTTCTTTTTGTTATAACTTTTGGCCCACTTATGTTTTGAGGCCCATTTGAAATTTGCAGCTCTAATTATATGTATCAGAACATGGGAAAATGATCAGTTCATCATAAATCAAAATTTATTTTTCTCTGCACATGTATGTGTTTGTGTGAAAATCCCTAATTTTCGGTATTCTTTTAAAATCAACGAATTTTAGAAGAATTGTTTCTGGGCATTCTTCGAATCAACAGAATCAATTACCTGTCCATAGTTTCCGTCTGCGTCAACTTCACTATTATATATAGATAAGTGAATAAGAGTTAATTTGGACCATGTTAAGGCTTTCATCCTGTAGTGTCACTATATAAGACATCGATCAAGTTGTGATAACTATAGACAACTAATTGACTAAGCAAACAATCTAATCGATCCTTCATCTAAAAAAAAGCTACCGACAACGTCGCATCCAAACCCCCAAAACGAACAAAATTAAATATTCGTAGGAGAAAACCATTTACAGCAATAAGAAGGAACACAATGACACAAAGAGTTATCATTTGTGTACATATGTTCCATATTTAACTTTTGTTGAGGAAGTGCATTCTCTAGACAAAATTCCTTCATCTATCGTGTCTGAATTTTACAATAAAACTCAGACAGCCCTATTACGTTCATTTCTAGATAAATAAAAAAGTCAACGATATTTAGAAGAAAAAAAACTCCGTATCAAATTCTTGCAAGGAAAGAAACACCCTATTAATTAGTTGATCATATCTAGAATTAGATCCTCAATTTGCCAATATAAGAAACACGTACGGCGGAAACAAACAAGCATTTTAATTAAGCTCTAACGGCAAATTGGAACAACTAGCAAGGAACTAGAGAAAACTTAAGAAAAGCAATTACAATGCATTGGAAAGACTACAATGATTTGGATTCCAACTCTTGTCTATCCATTTTTTTGATCTGTTTGCAATTAAAAAAAAAAGAAAAGAAATAAAGCCCATCATATATTTTTTTTTAAAAGCAAAGCGAATAAATGGCTAACACCTTTAACTTTATCCATCATATAATTTGTTGATGAGGGTTTATTTAAGTTATTATGAGTGACCTGAAATTAAAAAGGACCTGGCCGGTTAGAAATATCCTACAAAGTAAGTAATACTAGAATTAATCTTGCTAAAGCGAATCAATTTGAAGATGAACTTAACATCTACAGGCAGGCGGATTATTGTTGATAACATCGGTAACTATAGATAATTGTAGGTTGCAAAATTTCCATGTTAACCTATGGTTAATAATAAACAATCAACGCACCAAACAACTTTAATTACAAAGAAATAGAAGGTGTAAATAGGTTTCAAGATCTAATTAAAAATACCATTTTTCCAATCGCTATATATATATATATCAAAAAACTGGTTACAGGACATACTCTTGAAGATTCGTCAAATGTCAAAAAGATGTAGCCAGCTAGACGAAGATTAAATTGCCACAGCTGCCTAATTGATACCAGCTTCTCTATATATCCGTGCGTAGTAGTTCTGATGAAATGTTGACCGATTTGAAAGTCGATCGAGTATATGGATCGATGCTTAATTAATTAAATGATGATCAGCTAGCTAGAATTTACAACACTTAATACAGACACTTCTGGGCTTGTTGTGTCCTTCTGGTCTCGGCATCAGTACTGGGCTCCCTGGCCATTCCCTTTGTATTCTGCAATTAGTCAAAGGATCGAGCCCGGCCCATAGATCTATATCACTGTTAGTGCACTTTTAATAATTGTTGTAATTATATACAGTACATAACAAAAGTATATATGTTGTTACACGTACGCTGGAAAGGCAAAAGAACTAGCACTCGAGTCGCTTGACTCCTCTAAAATGTCCATGTGTTCCTCAGTCTCCTTCCGCTCTCTGATTTCTCGAGGAACCGATCTTGCATGATCAGCTTGCATCCTGCCCTTTTCGTGTTTCTACACGCCAGAATATATATGTATATATAAAATACAGTTCTTGCGTTTAATTACAACAATTATATATATCTATGTACCACATTATTGATGGATGCATTGGAAACAAATCACATAAATAAAAAATATCAAGTAATGAAAAATAGAGATTGTAAGATGAAGACGATGCTATTTCAATTCTTAAATTAATTAAGGTAAATTAATCAAGGAAATGATCAGTTTATTTCGCAAATAGAATTAATTGAGTTATAAATGCTCCATATTTTGGCCAAATCTTTATCCTTTTGCCAAAGATTTTTTTTGAGAAAAAAATGTAATATAATAATCCTTGTCTTAAAATTATATTTGACATATATTATTGGCAAAAGAAAAAAAATTTAAAAAAATAGCCTCAATATGGCTAAGATTAACACAAACAGGATGTACAACATTATCAAGCTAGGCATTTAAAGATAAAGAGACATTTAATAAATTTCGTTAATTAATTGTTATATTTTCGAACAAGATTTTGGATACATCAATACATACAAATCCTAAAAACTTCTACTAATTGGTAAGAAAATAACTGTCTTAAAAATGCATGAATGTTATTTCTGAATATAAAAAAAAAAAAAAAATCAAAATTTAAATAAATAAAAGAACAAACCTTCCGGCGAGAAACGTGTTGCTGCCTAGCCGTCCAGCTTTCCAGGCCTCTACTTTCTTCAATTACATCTTCGCCGGTGTCATCATTCTTAAAGTAAAACACGATATATTCATCTTCTTCAGACTCGCACGACTGCCAGCTAGTCGGAGACTCAAATCCACTATTATTTTTGGCTGTCGTGACAGCTTCCATTTGTTTCTTGTCTCTTTTGTTTTCATGACCATCAATATTAATATTACTATTGTTACTAGTTGAGGAGGAGGAGGAGGATGGATTTGGCTTGTTGTTGTGATGACGATCCGATGATTCGTCGTCTTTTTCGACAACTTTACATGCATTAAAACATGAAATCAGATCTTTCATCCGACATCTCATTAGCGTATAAGGTGTGCTCATGTTGTCGGATTAATTTGGTGGTTTCTAGAGTGTGTGTGTGTGTGTGAAAAAAGAGAGAGAAGAGGGAATTTTAATTAGGGTTTTGAAATTGCGGTTTTAATGTGTGTGAATTTTAGAGTAATAAGTGGAGATATACATGGAAACTGCTCCATAATCATTTTTTAACACTCTTTCCCATTTTACCACTATTTATTTTTTTGAAATTGATTTTCATTCCAATTATATGTCGGGTCGGTCTCCAATGTTCCTCTAGTTTGAAGTTGTGGTCTATAGTATCATGTAAGAGAATTGATATTCGTACCAATCTCTTTAATTAATTCATCACAACCATGAATTAGATAGTTGTACTGCATGTTGTTATGTTTGTACGTTGTGGTAAAAGTATAAAAAATTGTGATACTAATACCAGTCCCTATTATGTAAGGCTGAGAAGAATAGATTGGTTTTTAAAAAGGTCGGAGATTCGCATCATATGTCAAAAGTGAGGGAGTGGCCGGGTCGGGGTTATATACGTGGTCCTAGATAATTAGTTAAAAATTATATAAAACAAGAATTGAAAGTAAAAATGTGTGCGTTGTGCGCTCTATGCGCTCCAAGGAAAAGTTTTGGAGGGAATTGCCTCGTATGGATGGTGTTTGCTATTTTTAACGATTTAAACAGTCCTTTAATTAAATTTGTTATTTAAATTCTAAGTAAAAATTTACAGACATATATTAGGATGTTGGGTAGAGTGATGGTGGTGCTCGTAGTGATGATGGTGGAAGAGATGTGTATTTAAAAAAAATGGTAATTGTATTGGTAATGGTTGTGCTGATAAATAGAACCTAATTTAGTTTTTTAATATAAAATTTTTTATGATTGATGATTATTAAACTATTAAAAGTAAATGATGAATTTTTATTAATTAGTCTTGGCGACAAAAATTAAGGTAGTGTTTATTAGAGTCTTAATAAAAAAGTTTCAACTTAATCAAAAATACTTAATCCTAATAAAAAGTATTTATTAATTAACTTAACAAAATAAAAAACTATTATATAAACTTAATCTATATAAAAACTATTTATCCATTCAGTCAAGTTATCGTAAGGCTACAACTTTATAAGTAGTGAACTTTATAAGTAGAAACCCAAATATCAAATCGAGGAAGCCCATAGCTCAGTCCAATATGGCCCAATTTTTATCAGCTCTTTCGGGGGCGAATTGGGCAAAGAAAATAAGGGGAAAAATAAAAAAAAATCCAAACAAGTGGGAAACCGCTTATCCGCCATATTGTAACTTCCCCGCCTAATTTCATTTCTCCTCCTCCTCTCTTAAACCCTAAAAAAATCAATCCGTCCATTTACCCATTAATCAATGAGCGAAATAGAAATGGATACAGAAATTCAAGTCAGAACCTTAACCGGTGAATCAATTAACGTCTCAATTTCACAAAATAACTCAATTCATCAACTTAAACTTCTTCTCAAACAGACTTTCCCTCCCGCCACTTCTTCCCCTAATTTCCATCTTTTCCTCACGGTATTTTATTATATCTATGTATGTATGTATGTATGTATGTATGTATATCTTTGATCATAATGTTACTATTTTGAATTTATGGACTTATAACCATCAATTTGAAAGCATTGAATATGTTCTTATTTTTAAGTTTTATTCTTTCAACATATAGATACATACACATATACAAGTTTGTAGGACTTTTTTGTACTCGTATTTATTTAGTTTTGTATAATAAGTGTTTTACTTTTGGTTCAGGGTAGAAAACTAAGTTTGCAGAGTACGATAACTAGTATATCAATTTCCGATGGGGATTTTATCGTTCTTGTTCCGTTTACAAGAAAGGACAAGCAGCAAGCCGTGGAGACGAGTGTTAATGAGAAAGATTTTGGGAAAAATGATGAGTGTTCGACCTCGAAGTTTGCTGATTCGGCATGGTCTGATATGATGGAAGATTTGACTGCGTTGCAGGAACGACAGGTTGATGGGGATGAGAAGCAGCCGGATGTTGAGTTTCGGAGAACGGAGTTAAATGTTCAGAAAGAAGGTGATAAGGGTTTGTTTGATGAGGGAATGAACGAGCTTTTGAATGTATTGGAAAAATGTGATGGCGATGAGTTGGGCGAAGAGAGATGTGCGAAGTTTTTACAGGTTTTGGAGTTGGTTAATTGTTTATCAGATTCAAAAACATCGGAGTGTATGTTGAGGAAAGCAAATACAGGAAGTAGTGGAATCAGTTTTGGTGTTGAAAGTAGTTGTTTATGCATTTGTCCTTCGTGGTTGAAGGTTCTTTTGAAGGGGTTCTATTTTGTGAACATTTACTCTACTTTTCTACAAGTTCAGCAAGGAAAAGCCACCTTGCTTAGTTTGGAGGGAGGACTGAACCAGCTACAGAAGTTTGGATTTGGATTTGAATGTGCTGATCTTGCGAGTCTTTCGTTGCTCTGCCCTAAGGTAAGTGAATGCGTTCTAGAACTTTGTGACTGAGTAATCACTTAGAGTTGCTAGTTTAAGTAATTACTAAGACTGGTGGTTGTGATGAACCTTCACAACAGAATAGTTAAAATGTTCTGTCTTCGATCAAAGTTGTTCCTTATAGTCAAGACATGACTGTCTTTAAAGTTTTCCGGTAATAGTAATTATTTCTCATAAGAACTGTGAAGGCTGTATAAATTGCTAAACATATTCGTGGCCTTGTCCAAGATGTCCAATGATAGGCCACAACGAAAATCAGAGGCCGACCATATTATGTGTCTTACAATCTTTATATGTAATAGTTTTTCCAGGTTAGTTTCACATACTGAAGTCAGAATGATGATCCTGGTTGCTCTTGCTTGTCTTTACATGTTTATAAATAATAGAATTATAGAAATCTATGTTTCATGTCAACAGTCAACCACTCAGCTTAATCCCATGCTTCCTTGGTCATACTTGCTTCAGTCATGTTTATACAATTTAATCTACATTGAAATTTTAATAATACTACTTAATCATGCTTATCCCACTACAATTTAAACATTGGCTACTCTATTTAGGAACATATGAATTATAAACATGCATACGTCTGTGTAGTAGTGTTCACATAAATATACATGTTTCTTTTTCATTGGCAGATTATACAATTGATTGACCAAGAGATGAAGGGCAGAAGGTCAAACAATGCGATTGTCATCCTTAAGTCAAAATCAGATCAGAGATGCCCACATAAAGGTAAACATATGGCCAAATAAGATGGTTTTGTTTATTCTTGTTACAAGTTCATTTGATTTTCACAATAGTTTACAACTAAGCCAACTTCTTGCTGTTACCCATCTAGGCAAGAAGAAAATGTTTACCGCAAGAGTAGTAAGTGCAATGAGAAAAAGAGAGGGTGCCTTCAAAGCAGATTTATGTGCAACTGTTACATCTTTTATGGTATGTGTAGATGTTCAGGTTCTCTTTATAATTATTTATTACTACATTCAGAGATACATTCTTTCTAGGGATATCATTATATTTCATCTTCTATTTCCCAGAGGTTCATTTTATAACCTATCTCATCTCTTGTTATTCTCTCCAATAAGTCAGATTGTGTGTCAATTCTTGGTGTTGTACTGTTGTCGATTGCACGTGTGGTAGCCTTTATTCTCCCAATACTAGTTGGGTTGAGCATATTTTATTTACATCAATATATTTCTTATGCTATGTTTTAAAAGTCATTAATTGTATGTTTAAAATGTTGATTAATTAATCAGAAAAATTTTCTCCTGCAGGAACAAAAGGGCAACATGATAATCAAGTCATGCTCCTTGAGAGATCTTTTACTACGTATAAACGAGGGAAATCATAAGGAAACTAGATTAGATGCTAAGCGAACAAGGAGAAGCTTGTCTGAACCCTTAGATTCCTTTTCACTTGAAGGACAATGTAATGTAGGTATCATTTTTCCCTTTCATTTTTAGTTATTCTTGAATGTTTAACCTTACAGGAGACATAACCATACAGGAGGCAAATTCTTTGCTACCTACAGAAATGGTCGGGCATCTGAGAGCAGGCCTTGGTTCGCAAGGACAGGTTTCATCTTTTTTCCCACTTTTTAAAATCTTTATAAATTTTTAAAATCCACCTTTTTTGTACTTTCCAATCATTTTAATATCAATCTCTTTTATTACTGCTACTTTTTGCTGTGATAGTGTCCCTGGAAATTACTTTGTGATTTATGAAAAGCTTCAGTAAAATTCACATATTACATATTGTACTTACTATGTATGAACAATCTTGCAGATGGTTCATGTGGAAGAGATTAAGGGCAGAATAGCTAACTTTGTGGAGATTCCTGGTTATCTATCTGAAAGGATGCAATCTGCGCTTAAATCTTCTGGGGTCTTAAAGCTGTATAGCCACCAGGTACACATTTTAAAATCTTCATGTATACTTGATCGCCCAAGGTATATGCCCTTTTGATCTCGAGGTAATTGTAGGCAGAGTCCATTGAGGCTTCCCTTGCTGGAAAGAGTGTTGTTATTTCAACTATGACATCTAGTGGAAAGTCTCTTTGTTACAATCTACCAGTTCTGGAAGTATTGTCTCAAGATCTCTCAGCTTGTGCTCTTTACCTCTTTCCAACAAAGGTCCGACTCCTTGACTTTTATTGAGTTTTGGCTTATTTCCACCCACTTCAATTTATCACTATATGCATACAGGCTTTGGCACAAGATCAACTAAGGGCATTGTTATCGATGACTGAAGGTTTTGGTGTAGGCTTAGACATTGGAATATATGATGGAGATACTTCTCAGGAAGATAGATTACGGTTGCGTGATAATTCTAGACTGGTACTTTCGTAATTTGTGCTCTTTTCTAGACAGGGCAAATTACATTACGATGGAAAGTGGCTTTTAGTTACCTAGTATTGTTAAAATTATTTGCAGTTAATCACAAATCCAGATATGCTTCACATGTCAATATTACCGTATCATAACCAGTTTACGCGATTCCTATCAAACCTCAGGTGATTTTGCAAGTTATATTGATATATTCAGCTTTAATCTTTGCAAATTGTGTTAATGTATTCAATTGTGTTTTTTGATGTTCAATAATTAGGAGTTTGCTAATTATAGCCCTCTCGGCTATGGTTTACTCGTAGTAAAGTGTTGTACATGGCGATTGAGAATTATTCTTAGAGAGTTGTCATTTGTATGTATAACATTTTATTGCGTGCTAACCATAGCTCTAAGGGCTATGGTTAGCAAAATATAAACAATTATTTCGTCTTTATATGCAAATTGACAGTAGTTATCTTTTCTGATTCAAAGTAATATTTCTCGCTTACTCTTAGTAGTTTGCAGTTCCACTGGCATCAGTTATCTTTTAGGTTGAAGAGCCTGTTTTTTATGTTTCAGGTATGTGGTAGTTGATGAAGCTCATACGTATAAGGGAGCTTTTGGATGTCATGCTGCTCTTATTATACGGAGGCTTCGGCGGCTCTGTGCTCATGGTATCTGTTTGTATGGGAACTGATCTTGCTTAAAGGATTAACACTGATATCAATGAGCAACTCATGTTCCTTTACTGGGATTGTTTATTAAGTTCAATGTTCACATCTCACTTATCATGGTGAATAATAGATGTAGAATTAAAAAGAAAATCAGTCTGCATGTCTTTGAGTTAAATTTTAATTGTACTTTTTTGCATGCCAACATTTGCCTTCACATGTGGCTTTAATATTTGCAGTTTATGGGAGTGATCCGTCATTTATATTTTGCACTGCAACTTCTGGCAATCCCCGTGAACATGCAATGGTAAGATGGTATGTTGATAATCAGATGCATAAGATTAAATTTGCCACATGCCTGTTTTAGTTGCAATCTGCAATTTCTTTTATGAATGTGCGTCATTCACTTTCTGTGGATTTACAGAACTGTGAGTTAGCAATGTAGTTATCTGCTTGTCTGAATTTATAGGAGCTTGCAAGTTTGCCAACAATGGAGCTAATTCACAAGGATGGCAGTCCATCTGGGCCCAAACTGTTTGTCCTCTGGAATCCTCCTTTACTCATGAAAACTGTAAGATTTGTTGGTCCTTTGGTATATATCTATCTGATGACAAGGTGGTGATTTGTTTTTTTATCTCATGTAATCACCAAATCATAGGTTAACAAGAGAACCAGAAGTCGAACAAATACTGACAAGTTTGATAGGGAAGTTGTCGTTGGCCGCTCAAGGTATACGGAGAATGGAATTTTCCGTGGAAATTAGAGATAAAAAATGTTTGATATAATAAGTCTTGATAAATCAGTTTAAGTTTTTTTTTTGCAGTCCAATATTGGAAGTTTCTTATCTCTTTGCTGAAATTATTCAGCATGGACTTCGTTGCATTGCATTCTGCAAAACACGAAAACTGGCAGAGCTTGTATTAAGCTATACGTATGTGCTCTTTTTCTTTAAATTGAAGTGTTCCTTTATTTTGTAATCATTACATAATTGATTTGAGGAATTACCTTTGTCTTTGGTAAGGCGTGAAATTCTTCAGAAGACGGCACCCAATCTTGTAAATTCTGTGTTTGCTTATCGGGCTGGCTATACTGCTCAGGTGAATATGTGCCCCGTGTCTTCTTTCCAAAACGATAACTGCTTGTTTTCTTTGAGAATATGTCTTTAAGGCTATACCGCTCAGGTGAATATGTGCTCTGTGTTCTTTCAGAATATAAGGTTATGATGTCTAACTAAATGATTACAGGATCGGAGAAGAATTGAGAGTGAGTTTTTTGGTGGAAAAATTTGTGGTGTAGCTGCCACAAATGCTCTTGAATTGGGGATTGATGTTGGGCATATAGATGTCACCCTGCATCTAGGGTTTCCTGGTACTATAGCTAGGTATGTGAGTTCATTCAGTTTCTTTTTGTGGTTTTTTCCACTCTTTAATTTGTTCTTGCCAAGACTAAGCATTCCAGTTTTTAGCTTGTGGCAGCAAGCTGGGAGGTCTGGAAGAAGGGAACAGCTATCACTTGCTATATATGTTGCGTTTGAAGGACCTCTTGACCAGTACTTTATGAAATATCCTAACAAACTCTTCAGAGGCCCAATTGAATGTTGTCATGTGGATGCTAAAAACCTGCAGGTGCTTGAACAACACTTAGTTTGTGCATCTCTTGAACACCCACTAAGTGTGGCGCATGACGAGAAGTACTTTGGCCATGCCCTTAAAAGTGCCATAATGTCACTTAAAAGTAAAGGATATGTTACTACCGATCCGTCTAGAGATCCAAGTGCTCAAAGTTGGAAATACATCGGGCATGAGGTTTGTTATATGTGTGTATATATACAGATGTTATTTATTTATTTATTTTTGAACGGCAAGTTTGAGCTCAGCGGGATTATTTCTTCATATACCCAACTCCAATTCCGGAGGAAACCTGGTTATTTCCGGGAAAACCCATGTCTCCGGCACGTGGAGCATTTTGCTCACACCTGTATTTGAACCCATGACCTTAAAGTCTCAAGGCCCCTCAAGTAATGGTTTTACCGATGTTAATTTAATCGCTTTTTTACTTATGGGTTTTCATGTTACCTGCTAGAAAATGCCTTCTCATGCTGTTAGCATACGTGCAATAGAAGCAGAGAGATACAGAATAATTGACATGAAAAATGACAAAGTTCTTGAAGAAGTTGAAGAAAGCAAAGCCTTTTTTCAGGTAGTCATTTATGATAACATTTTGATCTGTGAAATGTGTAATAACATCACCTATTGACTAAATTTGTACGCTGATTGATTTTTCAGGTGTATGATGGTGCTGTTTATATGCATCAGGGGAAAACATACCTAGTCAAGAATTTAGATATATCTACTAAAGTTGCCTTATGTTTGGAAGCTGACTTGAAGTATTACACCAAGACCCGTGATTACACAGATGTTGAAGTTGTAGGTGGTCACATTGTAAGTTTCAGCCTGAATAAATAAAAAAAACCAATCCTGAAATCCTGAATTATATTACTCGTATATTTTAGCATTAATACTTCTCTGAATCCTAAAATGTTATCTTTTAGGCCTACCCTGCAAAGATTTGTAACATTCAGAAATCAAGAATAAGTGCCCAATCCAACCCGTGTAAAGTGACCACTACCTGGTTTGGTTTTAGACGTATATGGAGAAGAAGTAACCAAGTATTTGATACAGTTGACCTGTCACTTCCTAGTTATACATACGAGTCACAGGTACATGTTTGAAGGTAATGATGATCTCAAGTCATGTTTATTTGACCATCTCATTATTTAGTTTTGGCTTTTGTTTGACCAGGCTGTTTGGATTCGAGTACCACAATCACTAAAAACAGCTGTGGAAACAGAAAATTATTCCTTTCGTGGAGGGTTGCATGCTGCCGGTCATGCACTTCTGCATATTGTGCCTCTGTAAGCCAGAATGAAATGCGTTATAATGTTTAACCTACTTATGATACTTGCCTTGAATCTTTAACAATCTTATTTGGATGCAGATATATTATTTGCAACTCATCTGATTTGGCTGCAGAGTGTGTTAATCCTCATGACACTCGTTATATGCCTGAAAGAATTCTACTTTATGATTCTCATCCTGGCGGAACAGGGATTTCAGCACAGGTGAACCTAACTTCTGTTATGTTTCTCATTTTCTGAAATAGTGACATGGTGACTTATTGTGTGACCAAATGTAGGTTCAACCTATTTTCACTGAGCTTTTAACTGCTGCATTGGAACTTATTACTTCTTGCTGCTGTTCTGTGGACACTGGTTGTCCCAATTGTGTTCAAGTTGGTTTCTGTTTCCTGATTGATCTTTTTATATTCTTGTACTCAACTGAGAGGATAACTTTGTTGTTTTGGATACTTCAGAATCTTTCTTGTCACGAATACAATGAAGTTTTGCACAAAGATGCAGCGATCATGATCATTAAGGTAGTCTCCAAACACACATATCAAATGTTAAAGCTAAGAGACAACTTAATTTAGAGTTACTAATTTTGTCATGTTATTGCAGGGAGTATTAGAACTGCAGAAATTAAGTTTCACGGGTACTTCGAGTTCTTCATAACTAAAGTTCATTCATTTCTCATTAGTTTGTAAATCATTATACTTACCTAAGCATTGTATATACACTTCTATAGGAAACGATTGAACTTAAGTAAAGTAATAAATAAACACAAATGATGCAAGAAATAATCAACACGACAACACTGGATTAAAACCAAATGATGCAAGATTACTAATTTACTACCAATCCAGATCGAGGAAGTCATTAATGATTCAAAAAACCCAGTTGAGATATGGCCTGAGATCACTTGTACAAGAAAGTTTGTTAAAACCATTTTACCCACATCATTCGGCCTGTGAAGAGGTATAAGAAGTCGATCTCAGGTATTAGTTTTACTAGTATCTTTTTAAATCGAGGAGAATGTCTTTCGCCATCAAACATGAGACTCTCTCCTATAGATGATTTCTATCTGCGGTTAATTTAAATGTGAGGTGCACGACAAATAAGTACCGCAGTTTGTAAGTTTATATATATGGCTGCCACTTATTCATTGTCTTGATGAAGTACATTGGAGGAGGCAAGCTAGCTATATGCATGCCACTGTATATACACTTGGCACGCATACGTAAGAAAGGGACAAGAAATGGCTTTTGCACATGGTTTCAATTGGTTTCTGTGGTCGTATGAAAATAACTTAAAATCAGCAAAATCTGCCCATTAGTTTTTTTTTCTTTTTTTTTAAAGTGAATTTCGCTTGAAATTTCGTGTTGTGATTCGATAGCGAAAGATCTAACATATGCTGGTTCGCGCTAGATAGCTCACTTGAAATAAAAATGACTATTACCCGATCGGGGAAAAACCCCATACTAATCTCTACAAACAGACTTAAAAAGCTGGGTATATAGCAACTCAAACCTTCATAAAAGGACTTGGTTCTCATGTCTTACCCAAGGCTTGAACATAAGACCTCATGTAAGGGGATAACCTTTCAACTATTGAACTAAAACTCAGGAGCTGGACTCACAGTACTAGCAGGTGGGTCCTAGGACCTACATAAATTTCGAAAATAGTTTAGAGACAATGTGGTAATTTTTTCGAGGACGTATGTATAAATGTGGTTAGGACCTACCTTACATCCTATTCTTGTATATGAGGATAACTGATTCCATTATGTTAATCATGTTACTGGTAAGTGGGAAAAAAAAAACAGAAAATTTTCCGGCGGGCTGCGTGAAGAAGACGAAGATGAAAATACAATATAAAGGAATGTGTGGTCATTAACAAAGTACGGAGTAGTTGATTGCTATTATTATTACTCCGTATTTTATTATTTGTTATTTTTTACTTTTAACCTTGTACTATTTAAACCTTTACAAATTAAATACATATATTCTAACATTTGCAATTTAAACCCTATATGATTTTATCATTATTATTGTGATTAAACCATTCGATTTTACAATTCTAAAAAAATTGTTTTGGACTATGATATTTTAGAGAAAGGTATATGTTTAGCTTAAATGAACCTTTCAAATTGGATTATCTATATTATTTTCGATTATATAAAGGACTCTTTTTCTAAACTACTCCGTAACTAATATGTGTATATGTTTATATATATATATATATAATCTACTTAAAGTATTAAAACAAAATAAATAAAATAATAAGTTTTTTTCACTAAAAATCATCATGTACTATATATATACATACATACCTATATATATATATAATTGTCATAATTAACATATTTCTTATTTAGTATGCAAGTGTTAATACTTTGGTTGATGTTTGTAAAATTTAACGCATTTGATATGCAAATATCATAATTATGAACCCGGTTTGACATACCTTATTAGTTTCCTAGTACTATTAAGCAAAAAAAATTTAATACGTTATTAGTATTCGTTGTAAGTATCTGATTTGTTATCAGACGATCATTATTCATTTGATTAGTACGATACAAATTACTATTTTAGGGGTCAATTTTTTTTATTATCAAGGTGGCGAGTCGGGGTTCAAAAATCTTTACATTCCAGAAGATGGCCATGGTAGTAGTAACGTATGCATTATTAACTTAAAGTAATGACCCCGTGATATTTATATGTTTGCATTAATGCCCTGATAGATCGCTCCAACTCATTTTATTTTCTCTGATTCAACTAAGTCGTTAAGTCAAAGTTAAGGATCTACCTAAGTTAGAATCCTGGATCCGCCATTGCTAAAACTCAAGTACGCCCATTAATCGGTTAATACTGGATTATACATAGGACGCCCATTAGTTAGTTAATAGTGGATTATACATAAAATGTCTAAACCCGGAATTGGCATGCATGTCCGATCGGTTTATATGTGGCATGCCGAAACGACTTAGCCATGTAGAATAAATCTGGAATTACCACTTCTTTTACAAAAATTTTTGCAAAGAAAACTTGTTTGACCATTTGAACAGAAAAAACGTTGCGTCCGAAAAAAATTCTATAGAAGAGTAGAAGACTTGTTAGATTGCATCTATATCCATGAACTTATTAGATGGTTTAACAAAAAACAACGTTCATGGAAATACGTACTTATTAGATTGCATATATAATTGTAACGTCCTAAATGAGCTTAAACAGGGATACTTGCAAGGTGCGACCGTAGCTAGGCAGCTAGCTACTACCTTATTTGTTTATTTTATATCTATTTTAAACGACATAAACATTTTATTGAAATAATGCTAGTAGACCTAAATCCTTGAATTTGTTTTGGGTGATGGAATCAATCCGGTCTTTCATCTCTTCCGTCAAGTAATTCTCCCAATCTCCGACCTTCCCTTTCCTAAAAAAACTCTGGTTCTCCACCACCATCTTCTCCGTAAATCTCTGTCCACCACCGCCACTCTTATTCACCTCCAATCTACTCAAATTCTCAAAACTACACAACTTCACAATCTCTTCCACCACTCCATTTTCCTCTTCCGTCGCCGTAAAAGGAACTCCCATGAAGGCCGCCAACTTCTTCACCTCATTTACCGGTTCTCTTTTCATATCTTCATACTTGAAAAACAAAACTTTGTCGGGTGAAGCTTGGCTTGCTTTCCAGTATCCTAAAACATGCTCCCAAAACGGTCCATACTCTGAAACCCCCTTGCAAAAGAGCTCATAAGCTTCATTAAAAGACAATGGTGGCAATTCTTTTGACCTAAGTTTACACATGAAATGCCATTTTGAAATAAAGGCGTCTTTTGGATCTCTACACACGTACACAATCTTGCAAGGATTTGCAATATTATGGGATGTGATTATTGACGTAGGTAATAGATCATGAGCGTAGTGCGTGGCGAAAAGTCTAGGACTAGGGAGGTGATCAAAGTTTGTGACAGGGTGGTCGAGGTAAATATGGGTGTCAAGGAAAGGAAAAGCACTTTGAGGCCCGGTTCCGAGGAGAGGGTGGTCAGACATGACTTTGTAACGATGGCGGTTAACGATGGAAAACATGAGAGCTTTGAGCCAAGTGGTACCACATTTCATGAAAGCAGCAAGAAAGATATCGGTCGGTTTTGGAGTGAAGTAGTTGTTGATTAATAACAAGCCTTTGAGGACCTCGGAGCTTAACCAGAATTCTTTATAGAGAAAAAT
This sequence comes from Erigeron canadensis, assembly GCF_010389155.1. Taxonomy (NCBI): domain Eukaryota; kingdom Viridiplantae; phylum Streptophyta; class Magnoliopsida; order Asterales; family Asteraceae; genus Erigeron; species Erigeron canadensis. The sequence continues at coordinate 40,811,886 of NC_057762.1, forward strand.
GGTTTCGCTTCTCCAACCTTTGTTTTTGGGGAGAGTTTTAACAAGGTTTTCATGAAGTTTTTTGTAAGTAGCTGCATCTTGTTGTTGTTGATCTGTTGTTTGGTTTTGGTTATTTTCGGTAGTGGTAAATTCGGGGTGGTAGCAAGTATTTTGGTCGGGAACAAGGTATGTCGACATGCGTATATATATGTAAACGTACGTATAGTAGTTTGTAAGAAGATATATAGCTAGATGATGCAAGAGAAAAAGCTTGAAATATGAGCTGTTTATATAAGCGTACGTTTTGCTATCCTGCTGAGAGTGACATGAATGATGCAAGATCGAGAAATCCTTGTACGTGTCCAAGGTAGTAGGTATACACAATTTAAGCTAACAATTAAGCATCCAGTGAATTTACATGCATTATTTCCTAAAAAAGACAAACAAATATAATTATTAATTCAATTAGCTAGTATTGGCCGCAGCGATAGCGGCGTCGTGATGGCGGCGACGACACGCTCACATGTCTGAATTTGAGGGTAAAGGGCTTGCCTGTTACGTGATCCGACACGTCCATATACGCTACACCGATTGTTCTTCGTCGTCCTATTTTTTAGTGCGTTGGAGCGCAACTATCTTATCCACTAAAATAAGTGGTGATGGTGGTGGTGGTGGTGGTAACGACGACAAGTAGTTTTGATCATTGATGATAAGGTTATTAATGTTTAATAGTTAGTTTAGGAGCTAAGGCCTTAAAGAGTAAGAGTAAACATCTAATGTCGTCTTTTATAGGTTTTTGGGTTTTAATATCTCGACGGTGTATGAGAGAGATTAAAATGTAGATAGTCTTTCCCTACCACGACGGCGTCGAGGGGCTGCTTTCAAGGGTCTCGAATTATAAAAACTATATGCATAAAATGTATTATCTGCTGTTGAATCCAATCACAATTGCTGTTAAAAAATAAATAATAATAAAAAGTTGATTACATTCTTGAATTAGAAGGGAATTAAATAAAAAACTTGTACAATTATATCCTTTTTATTAGGGGATGTTCTTCCATATATTATTGAAGGCATGTTAGCACCACGTCAGTATTTCCCTCTCTAAAAAAGGAAATGATATTTCTGTAACAATTTTTAATCATCTACAACAAATACTGCATGGTACAGTTGTACACTGTGTAATAAGTTTTGTACGATTGTTGTAGATGGATAAAACTTGTTAGTATGAATATTACTCCCTTTCTAAAAATACCTTTGATGGGGAAAGAAATGGTCATAATAAAGAAAGGGATGTTCTTAAGTAGTAAAAATTTGATATGATAAATTGATAGTAAAAAATATAATATGGGATGATCTTATCAAACAAAAGTTGGTTGAAAGATAAATCTGCAACAATACATTAAAGTTTTTATTTTTCTATCCAAATTAAACCAATATTGTCATGAAAACTGTGTTGCTACTTGATTGAAGAATTGGAAGATATGTTTAAGTCTTAAGATGCAATTTGGTAAAGTTTTAAGTTGCTAGTTTGCTACTTGGTGGGAAGTGATAAAGTTATAATAAGTTTTAGACATGTAACGTCTGCTTGATACAGTTATATACCATACAGTAAAACTAGTATAATTGTTGTAGATGGATAATAAATGTTATAGATTTATGACTCCTTGGTTAAAAGAGCGTAACCCAAGTCGTCCCACTACCAACTTATGACTTTATCATAAGAAAAGTGATATATAGAATTGATTGAAGAATGAGAAGATATGAGTAGTATAATATGTTTTCTTTTTTTATCCCTCAAATAATTCATTTATCGCTTTCATCCTAAAAAACAAAACACGATAGGTCAGTTTCATTAAACTACGGAGTATAAGATTTTGATAGATTTTAAAGACTTTAAATAAAGGAAAATGATAATGACAGCCCTTAAGCTGTTACTAACAACATATTACATGCTTAAAAACTTGTACATTATATATTAAAAACCGCCCCTGATTTTTCTAACAGCAAGGTACAAATTTTAATACACCCAATTAGTTTTTACTGACAACCCTAAGGGCTGTCACTAACAAAACCCTTAAATAAAATAATAAAATATTGATTTGACAACGAGAGATCACTTTAACTTCAGTGGAAGTGTATTTGCATGATTTGGCGGTATAATGGCGACGGCGGCAGTAACAATGGTGTTGGTGTGCGGTGGTATCGCCAGTGGCGATGTAATAGGGGCGACGGCGGTGGCAAGCGACAGTAACAGTGGTGGCAAGTAGTGTAGGTTATTGATATAATGTGGTTTAATTTTGATGGATTGTTGAAACTTGTGGCAGCGATGACGACTGGTGGTGATGACAACTACGACGAGTAGTGTATAATGGAATATGGTTTTGATTATTAATTATTAAAATTTTAAAGATGAGTTTTGTTTTATAATATACATATAGATATACATTAATAAAGGCATGTACTATAGGTGCTCTAGACTTTGTTACATTCGAAAAATCATGGTGGGCCTAAGGCCTTTGCCAACCTCGCAGTTCTTTCTGCCTCTTTCTCACTGTTATATCAGTTTTTCTCTTCCTTAAATCACCTATTCCTCACTCACTATAAACCTTATCTCTTCCCCACTTTTTTTATCATCTCTTCCCCAACTTTTATTTATTCTTATTTTATATTTAACAAAATTGTATCAAATAAACCCTAAACTTTCATTATTATATTCGGTTTGTGAGGCTCGTTTTACCGATGACCGTTGCTCAATTAAAAAAAAATTAGACTTTTTGAAAATAACGGCTAGTAGGCATTTTTGTTTTTGTTTTTTTTATACCCCTATTTATACTCAATTTAACAAAGCCATTTCAAATCACAACAACTTCTTTCAACTCATTTTTATCTTCCTCAAACCATTTAATTTCAAAATGTCGGCACGAAGGTGGTCTGAATCTGAAGATCATTTGTTATCCAGGTGTTGGATACAAGGATGTGAAATGGTTAACCTAAGCCAAAATACTTGGACTGACATATCTGAAAGCTTCAACATGAACACGACAGAAGCACCAGGCCGTAAGGTCTCGAAGCGCAAAGAGACATATTTTTTGTTTATGCAGGATGAGATCAAGAAGGTAAAGAGGGTGGTCGGTGATTTTTTTAAGGCCGGTCACACGTTGAGTGACCAATGCACTTGGGCCGAATCGTACCACGACAATTGCGGGGAAGACAAAATTACGTGGGAAGTCAAATGCCCGCAACACGACAAGTAGTGGTTCGACGAAAGCGCTTATCGTGACATAGGAAAAATGTCAATAAAAGATGATGAAGAGTAATTGTAGCTAATAAATGTATTTCATATTTTTATCTTGTACAGTCTTTTTTAGTTATGTGTTGTATTTTAAGTAATGTAATATGTTTGTTTAATAATAGAATGTGTTTGTTTAGTTTAATAATGGTAGTTTAAATAAGGTGGGTTTTTTTTATAGCCGTTAAAGGGGGAAAAAAGCCAAAAGTTAAATCCAATCCCACAATCACTCTTCCTCATTCAAAGGTGTCACACTGAGCTTTTACGCCGAGCGTTGGCACCGGCCTTATTTGTTCCGGATAGGCCAATTGTATTTGTTGAATTAAAGTTACTTTTTTTTAAGATATGAATTTAGTCTTTTGAAAATGGTTAAAAGAATACCTCGTGGCTCATACCTGATCAATCGATTGAATCAAACTAATGTTTAACCTCGTCATTTTTAAAACGTTTTTTTGTTTGTTTTCTATTTATTTATTTTTTTATATTTGAAGAGTTCTAAAACGTTTTTGTTGATAGCTAAATACGTGATTTAGAATACACGTCAGACAAACACTAATTAAAATGTGTCAAGATTTAATACAGTATATTGCATGGACTTGATGTAGTTTACTTTTTTTTTTAAGGTGAATTTCGCTGGAAACTTCGTGTCGTGATTTGACAGCAGAAGGTCTATCATACGTTGTCTTAACCGATTCCGTGCTAGAGAGCTCCCTCAAAGTAAAAATGTCTATTTCAAATACCCGATTGGGGAAACCCCCTACTAATCCGCCACTTGAACATGGGTATACCCAAGCCAAGCCTTCATAAAGGGACTTTCTCATGTCCTCCCCAAGGCTTAAATTCAAAACCTCATAAATAAAGGGATGGTATTTCAATCATTGAGCTAATCCTCAAGAACGTTTGATATCTTCTTAGATTCGATGTATAACCAGGTACATGATTATTAGTAAATTATTGTTTATTGGGAAATACTATTAGGTGCCTCTAGGGCATTTGATATTTTGTATTAAATATCTTATACTTTCCATAGTATTAGGTGCCCCTCGGCCATTTGATATTTTGCATTAAATATCTTATATTTTTCATATATATATATATATAGGCTTCTATTCTTTAATAGTTTAGTGTAATTACTGGTACCAATTTTGCCATTTCCTATTGTATTACACAATGACTAATTGTACGTTTGTGTGAATCTCTTTTATACCAATATATTAGATATTAGATATTAGACTAGATGATATAGAGACTTTAAAATATTATATACTTTTCATTTTTAAACTTCTTTGATCAAATATCCTTTTAATTATATTGATTTGTGGTTATCTTTTAGCAAGAAATATTGTTATTTACGTACAAATTGTTTTTTATCGGATATACTACTTCCACCTTATGTATTTTTGATTGTAGATAAAAAAAAATGTATTATTTAATATTGAAGATTCCATACACTAAATGCAATTTTCTTTTTCCTCCCAAATTCATATTTCTGTTCGGATTTAAAGGTAACTTGTTTACATGTATTAGTGGAGTTTCAAACACATCAAATTTTATGTTTATTTTTTTTTTAAGTAAAATATGAGTCAAACTAGATTATTGTCCCGCGTAATACGCGAGTAAATATATTTATATACTTATATATATGAAAAATACAATTTCTTTAACAAATTAAAGTATTCAATTTTACTTTATTAACATTTGTTCTTTTGACCTTGATAATTTCACAAACACTTATTGTGTTGCTCATTAAATCTTACTGATTCAATAAATTATTCAGTGTCAAAAGTTATTACTTATCCATGTCATCATAAATATCCCGATGTCATTCGGATTTCCATGTCATATCATAAAAAATATCACACATGACACATTCTTTATATGGTGTCAAGGCATACAACCTTTTAAACCGAGTTGCTAGATTGTCACCATCAAGTCAATAATCATTCCAAAATATTTTCTTATTTTCACTCCCAATTATTCTTTAATAACATCTTAAGGAGGCTAGCAATTGAGTGTGCCTCACAGAATGATGAACATATATTTGCCCATAAATTATTACCATTTGTTTTACACAGGAACACATACTCAAAACCATGAATCACATGAATGATTTTCACATCCAGATTTTGAACCATATGTCATATTCATTTATACATATCAATGCTAAATTAAAAGCATACAGACCATCAAACCTAAACCACCTACTTTTTTACCTGATAATTGCCTCCAGTCGATCTATTACATTTCATTTTTCAAGTTCTCGCCCCCCTCCCTTACCCCTTCCACAAAATAAATCAATCTGTTACATTTCATTTTTCGAGTTCTCGCCCCCCTCCCCCTCCTCCCTTACCCCTTTCACAAAAAAATGAAATTGTGATTTTTATTGATTAAAATAGAGAAAAATAATATATCCTTAATATTTTGAATTGCCGAGTTAGAATCCACCATAAATAGCACATTAGTATTGAGTTTAAATTTTATGGTACAATGTAATTAAGCTTTTTTAAGGGTAAATTTGTAATTTTGTTTCTACAAAATGTTAATAAATAAAGAATATATACAAACGTCGACTTTGTTGTCATAAGCATCTTTTTTGAAAGTACATCACTCGTGCTGGAAACATTAGTTTTGAGATAAACCTCTCTGTTGGTAGAGTAACATTTTGAGTTATTTGGATTTTAATAGAATAGATTTAAAAAGAGGTTGGAAAAAGGGTTTTTTTTGTTTGGGTAAATGTACAGTAGATTGATAATATAGTTGTATGTAAATACGTTATATATTTTTTTTAAAATTCTTTTATAATAATAAATAAAATAATCATGCATATTTAAAACTTATTGATTTAATCTATTGGATAAGATATAAGATAGATAATACTATATCAGGATATATATATATATATAGCTATTAATCTATTGGATATATAATATTAATTGTTATTCTATCTATATTATATATATTAAAATAGTAAGAATTCAAACATTCTAAGCTTGTTTTAAGATGATATTAATAAAATAATATCCTGAGACTAATGTACTTAGTTATTATTAAAACTTCAAAATATTTGTTAACATAAATTTAAAGTCACAGTACAATAATAAGTTTGTAGTAAAACTAATTTTATATGTCTCATTGTATATTGGATATTTTTTTATGTCTATAAAATTTATGGTAAAATATGTTATAACAAACGGTGCATAACACATCTAGATGATGATATAATTATTGAGTTATTTGTTAATCAAAAACTCATTTTATTAAACATCTACTTAAAATAAACGCACATTGTGCGGGTAAATAAAATAATTGTTAAAAAATTAATGATAAGATGGTATTTGTTGATGAATTATTATGTATTATTCAAATTATATACTCTACACTTTTTGTTTCTCTTTTTATTTAACTAAAGTTGAAAAGAAAAAAAAAACAGGTAAACTAAAATCAATATTTATATGGAGTTAATTTTCATATGTTTCTTCTTTAGCTTTCGTATCGATTAAGTTGTGATATTGGTCATACACTTTTTGTTTCTCTTTTTATTTAACTAAAGTTGACAAAAAAAAAAGGTAAACTAAAATCAATATTTATATGGAGTTAATTTTCATATGTTTCTTCTTTATCTTTCGTATTCATTAAGTTGTGATATTGGTCATACATTTTTTGTTTTACAAGAATTATAAGATTTATATATCCTCAGACTACCTGTCCAAAGGACGGGTTTGACCATCTATAATATAACTAAAAGAAGGGGTTGGGTACACTTGGCACCCCTAATCCCCCTCTTTTAGTCTAATACTCTATCCTTATTAATCCTCTATTATTTTAATATTTATTTAACAAAAAATTGGCCGACCTTTAATAAAAGAAATCTTATAAGCCAACACATGTTAACCATCATCTACGAATCCGTGAAAACGTTCGAGATGGTATTTGTTGATGAATTGATATGTATTTTTCAAAGGGGAATGATTAATCCTCCTAATTCATTAGCCTAAAAATCCTTTTAATTTATTGGATGTTGACATGTGGAAATTCAAAGGGGGGGGGGATTAATAGAGAGATTAAGTGAAATACACTTGTCATATTCATAAAGAGTTAGGAGGATCTCTGGGCTAAAAATTTAGGAGGATCAATCATTTTCCTTTTTCAAATTATATACTATACACTTTTTGTTCCTCTTTTTATTCAACTAAAGTTGAAAAAAAAAAGATAAAATGGAATCAATATTTATATGGAGTTAATTTTCATATGTTTCTTCTTTAGCTTTCGTATTGAATAAGTTGTGATATTGGTCATACAGTTTTTGTTTCTCTTTTTATTTAAATAAAGTTGACAAAAAATGGGTAATCTAAAATCAATATTTATATGGAGTAAATTTTCATATGTTTCTTCTTTATCTTTCATATTCATTAAGTTGTAGTATTGGTAATACATTTTTTGTTTCACAATTATTATAAGATTTATATATCTTGAGACTACCCGTCCAATGGACTAATTGTTAAAAAATTTGATTTTGATGTGATTATAAAAAATTAATGTAAATCTAAAACTTTAATGAAACATATATTATATTTATCATTACTGTTTATTATAACTTAGGATCGATCATCGGTTTACTTTAACCACAGTTGATTTCATACTTACGAATCATGTATGAGGTATATTCAAATTTATTTATGATACAATCTATATCGATACCCTACGTCGTACGAGTGTTAAGACTAATATATCAATATCAATATAACAAATAATATAATACTAGATTTTAGACCCGTGTCCGACACTGGACGCGGGGTTTATGATATTATCAATATTAGATTTTCATACATTTAATCCATAAAAACTTATAATTTTGAAGTTATATAGTTCTAAGTGTTATACTTTGCAAGTTGTAGTACAATAACCACATGTTCGTCACTGTCATTATTAGCCGATGCATATTGATGGGATTGTTTGTCATAGTCATTCCACAAAGCATATGCTACAATAATTTCTCTATTATATAATTTTTTGAAACCAATTGTACTCATAATGTGATATTATTATAAAAGATTATTAAGAATTAAAATATAAACTATACTTGACATTCAAGTATATGTGTTTGATTTTGATACGGCCCATAACATGAATATGTTTATTTTCAATCACTGTCCTATGATAATTAGATAACAATTAGGATTGTTTTCATATTGTTTGATTACAATTAAGACTTTTGATTTGAGTAACAATTGTAACTTTAAAAAATTAAATATAAATATTTTTTGTAACGTTTTTAAAAAATTTAAGAAAAACTTCTCAAATTGATGACTACAAATAAATATAAATTAAGTATTTAGTGGTAAAAAGTGTAAATTATTGATGAAAAACAAATAAGTGTAAATTAATAAGACTTTTTCTATAAATTAATATAAATACCAATATAATAATATATTTAAATAATGATTATTAGGATTTTTAATTTATAGTTAATCTAAATGATGACATAAGCGAGGGTTAATTTAATAAAATTGAGCGATTTGATTGATTAATAAGTCATTAGTTCACTGTCTTATAGTATATATGAAGATGAAGATGCAAATTTGTAAAATAGGAAAATTGTATCAATTGGCGTAGTAGCTGAAATCGATATACTATTAATAATAATAATAATAATTAAATTAAGTATTAAGTTAAACTAAAAGTGTATTTGTACACTTCGCACATTGTAATTTGTAAAGTAATAAAATAAACGATATAAAATCATAGATGAAGAGTCCGAATAATAATCTATATTATTATTATTACTAGATTATTGTCCCGCATAATACGCGAGAAAAATATATAGTTAATGAGAAGTGAGAAGTTAGCATTTTATAAATGTATAACTTGATAAATATAAATAAAAGATGTTAAAAAATTATGATTATAAATTCAAATTTTTCTCATGAAGTTTTTAAAACTTAGACCAGATCATAACGTTATTAAGTCTATTCTTTATAACTATATTAAAATTAAATTTTAGAGCAAATAGGAGTTGAAGGGTTTTAGAGTTGTATTAAGTAAAGTGTTTAGAATTAGAATATTTTATTATTTTATTTTATTAATAAACTTGAACTTTTACATATAAAATAGATAGAAACATTAATATTTATTTGATATTACTTCACGTATGGAAACAAAGTTAATAATGTACAATTTAAAATTGGAAATAACTTAAAATGTTGTATTTGTAAGAAGATACATCATGAATTCATCTAATTTATCAAGGTATAAAGATTCACGTTGTATTTTTTTAAAAAGTAAAGTTAGAAATAACACTATCATTTTAATCTAAGGTTTATGATTAATTTATCTAACGATTCTTGAATCTCCATAACATAATTTAAACAACACATGTTAGATTACATAATATAAAAAAATAGTGTATACAAAAAAAAATTTATAACAGATAAAATATGCGTTAGGTGCTATAAAGTTATATTCTTTTAATTTAATTTTAACTATATTTTTTACATTTAAATTTACATATTTAACAATTCATCTTATGTTAAATATGTTATAAATAATTTGGGTATTTGACATAGACATAAAGTTAGTATATTCTATAAGACAAGTTAACCTCAATTATCGATTATAACTCTCGATTTTTATAAATTAAGTTATTAAACATGTGACTAAGTTATATTATTTTTAAAATAAGTTCAATCAAATAACTTTAATTATTAATTATAGTAATAGTTATAGTAAAAGTGTGTTAAAAATATCATTATGGAAAAAGTTTTTCTCGTATCAATTTATATTTTTTTGTTTTTCATCATTCATTTATACTTTTGTGTTTATTCCTCACTAATTTACAATTTTCATCACTAATGTTTAATTTAAAAGAGATATATTTTATCTAAAGTTGAAAAATTAATGATGTGTTAATAAATAATAAATTTGGTAATGATACAATTATTTTGATATAAAGGTTGTAACTAAAAGCTTGAATTCATCTAACGGTCCTTGCTTTCTTATAAAAGAATTTAGAACTCTGTTATATATATTGTAGATTAAATATCAATATATTAATTGAAACAATATATTATTTTAAAAGATATTTTTAATTATATAATTCTCAAAAAGAAATTATCTTCATATTTTATAAAAAAGATCAAATATGAAATTACTAATATAAACTACAATATATATCTATTCAATAAATAAACATAATATTACAATAACCAAACTACACCAAAATCATTAAATACTATCTCATCTATTTTAAAATAATAAAATTAGGCACAATTGATGAAATTTATAATCACGATATATATTTATTAGTTGATAAATTTATTTATAAATTTTAAAGAGACTTCTAAAAATATTTGTTTGGAAAAAGTATGAGGGTCATTATAGTTTAACCAAATGAACATGCGGTAATATTGTTAACATACTCAAGTGAGCGCTAAGGCGTTGTCAAGGTTCGAACTCGATATGGGCGTAACAAAACTGAGGGTGTTAGTTATTTATCCATTATGTTCTTAAAAAAAAAAAAACTTAAATAAATTAAATTAAAAATGTAAAGATAACTTTGGGATTAGAGTGTGTATTTTTTTAATCTAAGAACAATGCTTAGTAGTAAAAATATTATGTATATCCATTATAAAAGGCTTAAAGTTAGTTGATGTATATTTTAAAATCCATTTTAAATGTTTGTTTTATAATTATATAATTGTATATTATTCATTTGAGTTTGGATACTTTTGGATTTGTAAATCTCATGATAATTATGTATAAACTTATGTGAATTTCAATAGAATTCACTTCCTAATTTGAAGTTCATAAAGAAATATAATGATACGAAATACCCTTTTAATTCAGAATTAGAAAAAGATTGCTTAATGGCCTCTCAAACATCACGATAACTAAATAAAGGTAAAATCTTCACCTTTTTAAGTTTGAACAAAAGACTCTGTAGGCCAAACCTTCACTTGGGGATTAGAATACCAGTGAGGTATTGCCACAATGATAATTTTTTATGTTTATTTTTTACGAAAAAATTCTATCATTTTTTCACTAACATTACATTTTAAAATATTTAAATAATGTAGGTAATTACTTTTTACTCTTACAACTTTATGAGTGATTTAGTTGCTACCAAAGTTAGATGCTCATTGTATATGGTTACAAATGTGAAAGTCACAATGGCCTCTGAGAACAATATGAAGTTATTTAAGTGATGTGATTCTTAAAATACTCTAGATGAAGGTTTACAACTCGTCACAAAATGATTTATTTGTTAGATAGTTTAATATAATTAACATGATTTAAGGGTTATAAATTATTGATTAAAATATATCTAATAGTCTTTATATTTTTAAGGATAATTTTAGAACCCTATATATATATATATATGGACCCTTATTTTAAGAACCCATATTTTTGTGAGAACCGTAAGAACTCCTAAATTTTATATTGGATCACATGTTTTTTTTTGTTTATTCACTTGTGAAACGTCATAAAAACATATGTTGTAGAAGATTTTTTTTCTTTCAAAACCTTCACATGTGAACAAAAAACGTGAAAAAAAAAATTCTAACATCGAGTTGGTATACGACATTAAGGAACTCTCATCATATACTTGTTAGTGTTAGATATTATATAATTGATTGAATTGATTTTTAAGCTTTACTATATATTGTAGATTTCTATTCTTATATTATTATTATTATTATTATTATTATTATTATTATTATTATTATTATTAATAAAAGTGTAACTCGTCATAAATTTTATTAAAAAATGATGGAAACTTAGATGTGAACATGTAAGTATTAAAAAACCATAAATTGTAAATATCCGCAATATGATACGAACGTACGCAATTTTGTTTTAAACTACCATATCTTTTGATAAACTATTTCTAAATTTATTATTATATTTGACTAGTTATATAAAGTAGAAGGACTAATGTTATGTAAACTTAATAATAAATTTGGTAATGATCTAATTATTTTGATCTAAAGGTTGGAATTAAAAGTTTGAACACATCTAACGGTTCTTGTTTCTCCATAAAAGAATTTAGGACCTTGTTATATATATTGGTAGATTATTATTATTATTATTAGGGTTTATTCCATAGAAAGGTAACCTATTTACATGAAATTCCTATTAAAGGTAACCTATTTTGTTTTCGTCTATTTAAAGGATCCTATTTTCAAAAAATTTCTAATAAAGGGCATATCGTTAGTTTTTGACAACTTATTTTCAAAAAATTCCTAATTTTTTGATGATGTGGCACTTAACAAGCTTCGTTTGTCAAAAACTAACGATATGCCATTTATTAGGAATTTTTTGAAAATAAGATCCTTTAAATAGACGAAAACAAAATAGGTTACCTTTAATAGGAATTTCGTGTAAATAAGTTACCTTTTTATGGAATTTTCCCTTATTATTATTATTATTATTATTATTATTATTATTAATGTGATGTTATTTATTTTATTTATAATATATTATAATAGTTAAGAAATGTATATTTTGACAAAACATATAAATTATAAGCATTATAATTGTCATTGATGAAAGATGAAATAATTAAATTTGATTTAATGGCTCTAAGTCAAAGATGATATTCATCTAAGGGTTCCAATTTGTTGATAGTTAATTCTGATTTAAATGAGATCCGAATGGATGAAAGTCTATGTTTTGTAAAGACGTTGGTCATGACTTCAATACATGTTTACAAAGAGGAGAAGTTGAAGGTAGCAATGATGCCGCGTCAAAGCGGTCAGCCAAGAAAAAGAAAATTATGTTAGAACATGACGATTTTAATCCTATTTTCTCTATAAAGATGTAAGCAGTTTAGTTTAAAAATTAACTTCAAATAAAACTATTGTGAGTTATAATCTATTGTTTTTATTCTAAATCGAGGATACGAATCATCATTTTATACGTGCTCACTTTAATGATTTTTCTTTTCTTGTTTATACGCTACTTATAATTAAGGGTAAAGTGCAAAAATCGTCCCTGTGGTTTATCAGTTTTGTAAATTTTCATCCATCTGTTAACTTTTTTGCCAAAATCATCCATGTGGTTTGCACTTCGTCTCAGCTTCTGTTAAGTCTCCCTATGTGCAAGTCACGTGAGGGGCATTTTCGTCATTTCACTCCACTTCTTCCTCCACTTCTTTAGAATCGTCTCTATGGTTTGGATGTTTTGCAATTTTCATCCCTGTTATATTTTTTTAATTCAGACATTTGTTCAAAACGTGTCAAAAACCGACTTGACCTGTCCCAACCCGAAACCCGGGCAATGCAAAAAATCAAACCAGTGATCCCGCCCATTACCTTATCGGGCGGTTCGGTTCGAGAGGGCCTAGGCCGGGTCTCGGGTTTTTGGGTCATATATTTATCCATAGGTTGATATTGTAGGATAAACAAAGTATCAGAGTAGGGTGGTTGATAAAAGATGTTTTTGATACTTTTTCTTACTTAAAAAAAAATATTGTTGACCACTCATTCTACTACATTGTTACTTAGGTATTTTCAGTACCAATGTGAACAAGACTCCTTTTTTGATAGAGCGGACCATTACCCTGCTTTTTTAAATGAGACTTGTTGTTCATACATATCATAACATTCGTAAATATATATGTATATAAATAAAAGATTATGCAGATAATGTATTTGATTAAATATCTTACTTTTAGAGAAAAATAATAATTAGAGGGATGAAAATTGTAAAAAGAACAAACCACGGGGATGATTTTAAAGAAGTGGGGGGAAAATGGAGTAAAATAACGAAAATACCTCTCACATGACTTGCACATAGGGGGACTTAATAGAGGTAGAGACAATGTGCAAACCACAGGGATGATTTTGGCTAAAAAATCAACAGAGGGATGAAAACTGCAAATTTGACAAACCACAGGGATGGTTTTTGTAGTTAACCCTATAATTAATTTAATAGTTATTTGAAGACATATCTAAAAATTGGTACATGCATACGAATCAGTAGTACCAAAATATAAGTGGCTGTCCAAATTATAGTTTCACACATACGAATCTGTCATCATGTAATATAATAGGAAAAGGATAAAATTGGTACAAGTAATTAAATTAAAATCATTAAAGAATAGAAGTCTATGTTTATGAAAAATATAAGATATTTAATGCAAATTATCAAATGCCCCAGGGGCATCTAATATTGTTTATTTTAGTTTTTATTAACAACACACGCAAACCGTTCACGTATTTGCTTAACAGAAAATGATATATGATTCTAATTAACAAATTAATCTTTTAACGACTTAATTAATTACATGAGAAATGTAATCCATTATTTTATTTTTTAATTTTACCAAATGTCATGAACAAATTATTTAAATAATGATTATTAAAATATTTCTTACACACAAAGGTTTGATACAACATCAACGACGAATACATTATAAAACGCTACTTGAAATAGCGTTTCAGGAGCTTTAACTTTTCGAATGAGCTTTTAATCTTTAAAACTATACAAATACCTCTTAAAGTTGCATCTACAGCTATCATACCAAACATTTTTAGAAAATAAAAGCTACAGTTTACAACTCTAACTAAAAGCTACATCTTACAGCTCGAACTAAAAGATACAGCACCAGCTACAACTTATTTTGCCAAACATACCCAGAGTCAATAGTGTGCATGATGTGACTAATTTATACCCATTACCCACATCATTATTGGCCATTTATTTATATGTTTTAAGTCTGTTTTGTGTGCATTTGGCGCGTTTATGGTGTTTGTTAGTGGTATCAGGCGCTTAGCAGGTTACGTAGTCATTTGGCTCACATTTGGAAGACTATTGGCTAATACAATAATTCATGAAGTCGAGAGTTGATTTATGCAAAAGAATTGATGAAAGTGGCGAGTTGAAAGTTGAAAACGAAGTTATCGAAGTCTATGTGTCCACTACGACGCAGTGGAGGTGCACATTTGCCCACTGCGCCGCAGTGGTTGTTCATGCACGAGTAACTTTTTGTCCAATGAGTTTTGGCTGCGCAGCAGTGGTCGTAATCGAGGATCACTGTGCCGCAGTGATCAAGCAAGTCAACGGAGACAAGTCATAGGGCATGATTGCGCCGCAGTGGGGGTGTGCACGAGCCCACTGCGCCGCAGTCACCCAGTTTGCACGCGAAGATTTGGACAGAGATATTTGGCTGCGACGTAGTGGAGGTCATCACAAGCCCACTGCGCCACAGTGGGAGGTTGGTCAACAAAAGTCAACGGCCGACTTAAAGCCTTATTTTTCAAGGGGTATAAATATAAACCCTAGGCACGAATTTCAAGGCATTCAAACTCTTTCTAGGAGCTGCTCTATCAGGATTCTTCCTTCTCCAATCAAGTGTTTCACTTAGGCGGACTCATCGAAGATATTACGGGCACCCATCTAGATCGTATCTACATTATTGTCGTGCAATTTATTTTCTTCAAACAATTGGTACATCATGTTTCTTTTCTATTTCATTGATTATTTTGAATTGATCATGAGTGGCTAACTGTTTAATCATCCACCTTGATGAAACGAGACGGATAATGTGATTGCTATATTTTTAATTCAAAAGGGTTTATTTAATTATCGTTGTTCCATGATCTTGATGATATTAATTCTTTTCATTAATTAATTTCGATATTGGTTGCATATGATTCTTCGTTGGTGGTACCAGTTGAATGTGTATGTGATTTTAAAACGGTTACTTGTCTATAAGTAATTATCACTAGTTCATGGTATGATAGTGAATATCATTTTAAGAAGAGATTAAATTTGTCAACGTGATTAATATCGGTTCGTGGTACCACGTTATTGTCACATAGGTTCAATTGATAATTTGAGAGTCAATAAAACTGATTGTTAGGAGAATTGTCTTGGTCTTGGTGGTACCGACTTGGGTAATTCGAATAGTAGTTAGGTGATTCGATAATTGTTCACAGTTGGTGGTACCACGTGAGTAGTGTAATCTTGTCACGACTATCTTTTAAACTCTAGAGAATTTATTCTTCATCAAATGCAATCACATTTGAAGTCAAGGGAAGTCAAGGTGGATGACTTTTAATTACATTGTCTGAACTTGTTTTTTTTTATTTATTTATGCAATCATCTTGCAAATCAACTTATTTAATTGTCAAAGGGGAATTTCGAAGCAACACCTGTTTTCCAAACCATTTAACAAGCAACTAATCATTTCACAGTCCCTGAGAACGAACTCAGACTTACCTCTTAACTAAATTACAAACGATCGGGTCCACTGCCCGTGAGTGCGTAGTAGTGAGTTTTTGGATAGTTTTAGTTTATAAATTTAAAGCTCGATTTTTGCACATCAGTGCACCTCTTTAATCAAAAGTGACCTTGACCATACTAACACGCTGACGTAAGTTGAGGGAAACACATGCTAGACTAACCATCATTTCCAAAAGGTAAATGGTGTCTCAATTATCACCTAATCCTTATCAAACCCATACTACCTATAACAAAAACTTGAATTGAATATACTCAAGTAACTCAACCGTATTAAGCCCCCAAGAATCAGATATGGTTTAACTTGATTTTGTCAAATGATTTCCAAAAGTGTGTACTTTTTCACCTAGTAGGGGGAGAAACTTCCAACTAAACCACCCGAAGTCACGACATTCAATTAGGATAAAACTCTGTCCCCTCTGCATGACTAAAACCTGTTTTACTGGAGGACTTTATTGTGAAATTCCCTCAAATGTCTTTCTAATGTCTCCAACATATAAATTTGGTGCTCAACCAATGAACTATAATGGGAAGTACAAGTATAAATTGTATCTAATGAGGAATGAATGTTTAAAAAACGTTGTTATATGATTTAAACCAAAAATCATTTAAAAAATGAGATAAGATCTTTATTAACAAAGGAATTATAGAAAATGAAATGCAATACGATTGAATAATCTGAGAATTGGTGTTTGTTACAAGGGAGATGATATATTCACAACACACATTTTTCATCTACAACAACTTTTTTTGACATGACTATTATACCCTTTTCATATTTTACATTTTTTACCCTTTCATTTATACCTTTTCACTAGCCAAGAAAACTAATTAAACATTTTTTTCTCTTTTACCGACTCTTCATTTTCTTTATCAGCCCTAATTATACAATACTATCTTTTGCTTCCATTGTTCTCATGCTCCATATCAATTATATCATCTAAAAGCCAACCACAGTCTCAATCGGATCAACTATGGAATCACATGTACTTGATTAAACTAACTGAAAAAGCCCTAAATTAAATGTATAGTATTACCATTCAAACTTAAGGGCATTTTTTTTTATATAATTGTTTGTGACTGTGAGTTCTGAAGAAAAATATCATATGCTTAAAGCATAAGGGAAATATCATGATTAAAACTCCCTTTTGGTTATCATGTTTAAAACTCCTTTTATATGATGTTTGGGTATCGTTTATTAGTTTATAATTTGGATCCAAATATCTTTGGTTTATTATCATAACTTGGTTCATGTGGCCACTGTATTAGAAACTTTATGGTGTACATGTGAATGAAAGTTTTTTTTATGTTTAATACGAGTAGTTGTTATATATCATAAAATAACAATCTAAAAACAGCAAATGGTTCATTCTAATGTTATAATTCCAATCAACAGATGAGCTCAGTTGACATAAAAAGTTCAATGATTCAAAGTGAACAAGTTTACCTAGCAACCTCCCAATTTGAAACATATGATGAGTTATTACGAAGCGTGCAATCATTTTATTATGCTAAAGGATATGGACTCTCTATACATGATTCAAGAAAAGGCAAGCATGTCACTTTGCAATGTGACCGGGGAGGTTCTCATAAAGAACCTGCTTGGATTAATATTACGTTGAACACGAAATGGCCCTTCCATTGCATCTTATTCATCCACATTGGAGGTTTGATTCATTATCTTTGGATTCGAAAGATGATTATGATGGTGATGATACTGTAGTTAAGTTGCTCAAAGAATTTTATTCGAAGTACCAATTGTGGCCCTTGAATAAGAAAGAATTTGTTGTTTCAATGATTAGTAACTTTATCAACGAATCTTATACATTTTTTTGAGCTGGTGATTAAACGACCAAAAGGAAGACCGCCAAAAGCAAAAAAGAAAAGAGGAATAACTTCTACAACAAGGGATGCTTCGAGATTTGAGTATGTAGAATCGTCACAAGTACACAATTCTTCAAGTTCTACTTCTATGTTCCAAAGAAACAATGAAGTTACCGAGGAGTTTGGTTACGGGCATCATGGAAACTTGATGGATTTAAGTGTATAATCAGATTTCCTATTTAGTTTTACGTCGTCGTTAGAGTAACATGACTATGAGGTAATCAACTAAAGATGTATTTAAACATTATGCACCCATTATATCATTCTCTTTAGGGCTAACAAAAATTTCTCATGTGCAGGATCAGAATGTTCACATGGAACAATTTGAAGTACTACTAGAAAATCTTTGATATTTTTTGACATTGTATTTAGTTTTTGAAAGGACATTTTCTTTTCATGATTTCGTTTGTTATCTTGTTAAATGGGATTGTCCATTCATAACTACTATTTCTAATGCACTTTACTTGGATTATTGAAGTTAAAATTCTTTATTATTGTTGGGTTATGAATTGCAGCTCATATGATATAATATTACGTCATGTTTATTATATTGAGTCAAGTTGTACTATAGAATCAGAAGCATGCTAGTTTATGTGTGGAGCAATGTTTTAAATACCGGTAAATACCGGTCGGTATTACCGGTACCGGAAACCATGCTGGTATTTTAAGTCCGGTATTTTCACTATTCAATACTGGCCGGTATTCCCGGTATTTTCCGGTATTACCATACCGGTATTTCCGGTATTTTCAAAAAATAAATTTTGATTTTTAAAAAAAATTATTTTTATGATACTTTAATGTTATTTTTTGTTATTTGTGAACTTTAAAACCTATATTTTGTTATGAAATACATATTTGGTATTATTTTTGAGTAAATTATAATTGCATTTTGACTATTTTTGTTAAATTATAACAAGTTTTGTAGGATTTTTACACAAAAAATATAATAAATTAAAAATAGTCGTACCGGCCAGTATTTCTGGTATTACCGATAATACCGGAAAGTTTTTCTACGACGGTATAACTAAAATACCGGTTTTTAAAACATTGGTGTGGAGACAGAAAAATAATGTATAATATATATTTTTGGTTGTGTGAAAAGATACAAAATGAAAGGGTAAAAAATGTAAAATATAAAAAGGGTATGATAGTAATATCAAAAAAGTTGTTGTAGATGAAAAATATGTGTTGGTGAATATATCATCCCTTGTTACAATAATAAAGCCAAACATCCCCCCTTTACTCAGAAAATTATAAAGCCTTTTTTATTTATTTATTTTTGTACATATATACGAGTAATACTTTAAAAAAAAAAAAAAAGCGTTCCACATTTGCCAATCTCCACCAACCGATAATGATGATGATTATCTCCACCTGCTGAATCGTTCTATTTTTTTATTTTATATATATATAAAATAAATAATAATAAAATCTTTCCATGCTTGTTCATCTTCTCGTCTCATAACCAGGTTATATTCACCTCTTTTATTATTATTATTATTATTATTATTATTATTATTATTATTATTATTATTATTTCTTTCAATTTTATACTATTATTGATGTTATTCATGAGCTATTGTTTTTCATAAAGCTTTTATATTTAATATTGTTTTCTCCTCACTCAATATTGAAAAAATTGTTGTGCATATTTCTCCAGTACTTTTTAGCTGTTCAAAAAAAAAAAAAAAAAAAAAGAAAAAGAAAAAGAAAAGGGCAAATTGTTGTGGGATGAATGTTTGCTTCTATAGGTTGGTTTTTAGAAAAACATATGAATGTTATATTACTAATTACCTCCAAATATAATGAGCTCCTTTGTAGCATAAAAGTCGATTTTCATGGGTTATGACTGTGACCTTCTTGGCTACTTTTATGTATTTTTGTGAGCTACAAACTAACTAATTGCCTGTGTTTTGTCATAATGTGCTGATCACGTTATGATTCTTTGTTTGTGCTGCTGTTGTTCTGTATTGCTGTTGCGGCTCACAGGAAAGTCTTATAGATTTTTCTCATCAACTAATAATTATTCATATTGCTAATTGTTTTAAATTAATTCAAACTGTGATTGAGCTGTATTAAATCTACTTGAACTTCACATGGTTCAAGTTCTTAATGATGATATGATAAGCTCATATGGTGAAGATCGGTTGGCTCTTTAAAACAAAAATGTTTTTTAAAATGATACATAGGGTCTGGGTTGAAATGGTAAGTGTCTCTTGTCCAAACTATCTATTGAGAATACCTACTAAATATTATATTTGTTTTGGTTTTAGTTCCGAACAGAGCATCTGAATCTGTTAGATTATCTTTGCACTTAGCATGTACTCTTTCAGTTTTACCGATTAGCCTCTTACTTGTCACCATATGTATGCCTCTGACCACAATCAGAAGCAGAAGATGAATCTTGAAATTTAAAAGGATTGTAGCCTTGTAGGTTCCAACAGTATTATTTTCAAAGTAAATTAAGAAATGAGCTGTAGAAAGCTATGTCGCCTCCTGTTGTTTTCACACATGTTTCTACTTCATCCATGTCATCATCAGTTCATATATCATTTGCTTAAAGTATGTTTGAAGGCCCTGAAAAGAACTCTTATTTAGTTATTTACTGTACGATCTTTGTTGAATGAACTTATGGTGATTTCTGCAGATTCGAGAAAGCAGGAAAAGTTTGAAATGGCAACAAAATCAGAAGTGTTTTCTTCTGATTTTTTGATGGGAGGTACAGCAGCCATCATATCAAAAAGTGCGGCAGCACCAATTGATAGAGTAAAACTTATACTGCAAAATCAAGGTGAGCTGTTGAAAAGAGGTCAACTGAACAGACCATATATGGGAGTCGGTGATTGCTTCAAAAGGGTTTTCAAAGAAGAAGGCTTTTTCTCATTTTGGAGGGGTAATCACGTCAATGTCATTCGATATTTTCCAACTCAGGTAACCCTTTAGTATTTCATATAACAACTGTCTATTTCATGAACTCATGAAGTAATATCTAATTATAAAACGTTTTAGAAATGTTAGGTTCCTGAAGAAACTATTGTTGAAAAATATCCGTAGGCTTTCAATTTTGCATTCAAGGGTTACTTCAAAAGTCTATTTGGGCAGTCAAAAGAGAGAGATGGGTATCTGAGGTGGTTTGTTGGCAATGTTGCTTCAGGGAGTGCTGCGGGGGCCACCACTTCATTTTTTCTGTATCATTTGGAGTACGCCCGTACCCGTTTAGCAACTGATTCGGTTGGTAATTCAACCATCAAAAAGCGACAATATAATGGGCTATTCGATGTATACCGCAAGACCCTTGCAACTGATGGCATTCGAGGGTTGTACCGTGGATTTGGGATTTCAATAGTGGGGATTACTCTGTATAGAGGGATGTATTTTGGGTTATATGACAGCTTGAAGCCTGTTGTCTTAGTTGGATCATTTCAGGTGTGTTTTATTAGCATTTTCTTTAAAAGGTGTTTTGGTTTCTCTTCTTCACTTCTTCTAATTATGAACTCTGGGACCAAATTGCAGGATAATTTTGTTGCCAGTTTTTTCTTGGGTTGGAGTGTGACAACATTTTCTGGTGTTTGTGCTTACCCATTTGACACATTAAGGCGGAGAATGATGTTGACTTCTGGTCAACCATCTAAGTATCGTCACACTGTACATGCATTGACTGAAATCATTCGTTATGAGGGTTTCTGGTCATTATACCGAGGAGTTACTGCAAACATGCTTGTTGGCGTAGCTGGGGCTGGAGTTCTTGCAGGGTATGATAAACTGTATCGAATTAAAAAAAGTCTCGAAGTAAGCCAGTGAATAGTTGAATGGAGGGAGATGTATCAGATAGCTGTCAAGGTAAATGGCCTAACTTGTACATTTGTGTACTTGGAAAGATTTACAAAAAGCAGAAATGATGAAGTTTTAGTATGATTAAAAAAAGAAGAGAAATTCTTGCATTGGAATTGTACAGTTTGATGAGAACCGGGTGTAACTCAATAGTAACACCATTCATTAAATTTGATTTCTGTCTGGTTATCACCCATTGTGTTTCTTGTTGGCGCATAAACATCACCGGGATACGAGTAGAAGCATGGATGAGATTTTTTTTGTCGTCCATTCATTGATGCAATTGTTATAGTCATTAAATATAAAAGCATGCTATCTTGCAGAGTCAACTATAGATGTTTAGTGATAGTGTTTCTGTTCTTTCAAAAGTAGTGTAAAATTGAGATAAGAGATATTGGTAAGTGTGACCAAGTTTTCCTAGCTCCACTTCCCTTTTGGCAAAATGAGGCGGTGTTATTGTAGATCCAAGAGATGTTTGGTTACTTGCAACTGTAAAATCTCATTTGCTGATGATTTAAACCCAAACCAAGAATGCATTCAGTGAGGCAACAGCCACAAGCACAAGCTATTGGACTCGTTTCTAATACCAGTCAATGACCAGATCTTCCTCAACGTCGCAAAACTGTCGGGAAATTGAAGTCAGTAAGCGAAGCCTCTAAGTTGTGCCCAAGTAACTCTTTCCAATACGTTGATGTTTTGGCAACCCCATCTGGCTAAAAGATGTCTCATGTCTATCACGTGAGAGGTAAATCAAGTTTGGTTAGTATACCCTTCTCAGGTGAATGATCCAACTAATTGGTCCAAGTTGAAGGAACTTCTTTTGATGATAAGATTCAGCTGAGCTACTATGAAATGACCCAATCTTGAAAACCAACCAAGCTACAAGCTTGAATGACGACGTGATCCAAAGAAAATACGATCAAGGTTTCAATTTGGAACATCTTACGGAGAAATCCAACTACAATATTGCCCACCCCGTTAGAGTTGGTGCTTAACTTATCAAAAGCATCTGAAGCTGTACATATTTGTTAGTTATAAGAAATTAAGAATCATAAATGATGAAATATGGAATGTTCTAATGTTCTATTTTATAAACAAACTTGTACAGTTGAGCTTTTTTTTTTTTTTTTTTTTTTTTGTGTGTGTGTTTTGTATTTGAACGCTGTTTCTAAAGGGTACCGTCTTATACCATATTTGGGATTGCATGCATTGCCTTTCAAAGAAAACAAAGTTGTTCATTTGAGAAGACAAACAAAATATATCAAATAAAGGCGTAGCAAACGACACGATCGAGCATGTTGTCTGATTCCGTTTTTGTTACATCTTATCTTATATACATAACAAAAAGAAACCGTACACATTTTACTTTTAACATCTATATTCTGATATTACAAACCATTTTAAATCCATGGCCGATCAATATATATATATATATATGTGATATATTGCTGCATCATATGCATTCTTATGCCATTTCAAATAGAAAATAATATGAAACACTTTACTGGTTCATGTATTGAATCATCCAGGGGGGCATGACAGTAGATGGTTGACCTTGTCTTGGGTTTTCTTCTATTTCCCCATCGCCTCCTGCCATGTATGAGTCACTGCGTATGTAAACACCCCCGTTAGGTTTAGGTTTTATCTTATATTTTGTAACTGTAAACAAGGAATGAGTATCGTTACCAGTTGTTCAAGCTATTTAACTGAAATGAGGGCACGATACCATGGTTCTGCATCTCTAACTCATGGCGTGCTACTTCTTTCTCTTGTTCCTTGATCTGCGTTGTTTTATCTACTTCGTAAGGCAATGTTTTAAACAAAAAATGAGTATCGTTACCAGTTGCTTATAGAAAATTTACCTGCTTAGAAAGCAAGTTGTTTTGATCCTGCAAATCTTTGTCCTGGAGATGCATCATACATGAATGCATTTATCAGTTTTTTTTTTCTTTCATGAAAGGAGAATATCCACACATAACTACATAACCACACATATTTAGAGCTTTTCCGCAATAGAACTATATCCCAAAAGCAATTGGTAGATAAGTTACCATTCCTCTTATCCTAAATCCTTGTCAAGTAAAGACACGGCTACTTGGTTCACATAGAATTACTTAATAAAGCTTGACTTTTCTAAGATGTGAAAATGGTCGTACCTTCTTTTGGAGCTGAGAAATGGTTTCAAGCATGACTTGATTCTGCAGATAATAGCAAAGTTCCAGTGAAGTAATTTCATTGGCCCCGATATAATATGAAGATATTCAAAGCAAGGAAAATATGATAATAATCATAGTCGTATGCCATTTAACTTAAAATGAAATGGAAGTGACATGCACACAACACAGTTTACCATACGCGGTAAACTTATCGTTCACCTGGATGTACAATGTGCAAGAGTTCGTAAATATTGTAAATGGACAAACGTTGTGTACATATCAGCGCTCATTAAACGAAGATGGGCCACACATAACAAAAACAAGTGAAGCACAATATCTCAAATTCTTACCTTTTTTGACCTAATGTTTTTGAGAGCTGAATCAAGTTGCTGCTCCAAACTTTGAAGCTCTTTGAGGTTCAAGGAATCAAGTTCTTCTCCTATGAAATGCCTTTAAAAACATCAAATATGTTTTACCATGAAATGAGAAAATCTTGCATGATATATACTCGCATGTTTTAACATTTACGTTACATATTTTCTTGCAAATACCTTTGGGTTTTCTGCAATTGCTCAATTCTACTTTTGAGCTTGGCATGCTCCAGAGACCAGTTTCCCTACAAGTATTTCATTAAGTAAATCAGGCTTGATTTTGTGGATATACTTAAAACAAAAAAAGTTGAACATACCTGTGATTCATTAGTCGAATTAAGTTGCATCTTTGCATCCGAATACCTTTCGTACCTCTCAATGATCCTTTCCATTCTGTTGCTAATAATAAAGGTGTAAAATTACAAGGTAAAATCAATTCAAATGACAAAAAAGTTTAAGCAACCAATGAACCAAACCAAGGAAACGAGCTTTGGCAGCTTGCATAGGTAATTATAATTTAACTGGAATGGACCAAGTTGTGACTTGTGAGAAAATTCTGGTAATTTAATATGGAACAATTAAAATGTAGTTTAAATGAAAGGAGTAAACCTACCTTATATGTATGTTAGAGAGAGTTTTAGGTTTGAGAAGATGAAGTCTACAACAATGGGACTACGGGAGAAAGGTTGGACTATATAGTTAATTATTTTTGCTTTTAGAGACAAAGATTAAGTGTTTGATCCACCGTCTAAGATAGAGAGTAACACCCGATATACTCCTTATTGAGACCTAAGACGACATCAGATGTTACTTACTTTTACTAAAGCACATTTTGTTTCAATATTAATTAAGAAATTGTAAGACAAAATAATGGCTCGAAAATTAAATTTTAAGAGGGATCTTAATAGTTAAATTAGGATGAAAAGCCACGTGGCGTCTCCACCCGGTTTTGACAGATACTCGGCCAAATTTTCGTCTACTCAAACGAGCAAACCACCGCCAAGTAACATGGCGTCTCAATCCGGTTTTGATGGATACTCGGTTAACCAATAGTCACAAGCATATTATCAAAAAAATAACTTTAACCCCATCCGCCCATCACATTTTCTTCAACAATTCTCTTACCATATTGATATAGATTAGAAGATAGGAAAACAAATTCAGATGTTAAGTATCATTTTAAATAATTAGTTAATTAATTATAGTAATGTGTTGTTGGACAAATTAGATCTTGTATGGTGGTTCTTAAAATAAGGTTGAGCTAATTATTCAGGTTGTTGAGATTATTATTGTGTATGAGGATAATTAGGAGTCACTCAAACTCTAATCCAATCTAGGAGTTGGTGGAGCTCGAACCCACTTATTTACCTATCATAAATTTATTGTTTCTTAGTATTTACTGTTGTGTTACTTTTGTTTCTTTTTCCTAATCAATTGGATACATATCAAGTTTCTGTTTCTTCTTCTTAATCAGTTTGATGCATACCAAATTGGTATCAGAGTCGTCTTTCTTGCGACCTGTGATAGCGCAAAAAAAATTGTTGTTCATCGATGTCTATTCATCGGACACTGTTCATCAGAAAGAAAAATAGCAGCCAATACGAAATTCGCATTGGAGAAGATTATTGAAATTAGCCAAGAAGGTATTGTTAAAGAATATTGCATTTCCTTTCTAAATTTTAATCTTATTTGATCAAGTTAAAAAAACTTAGAAGAAATCTCACACTTTTCCATGTTTTGGAATGACTTCGGTGTTAATACACTAGCACGGTTACTCCAAGAAATGGAAGAATCAATACATCTTGATGTAGAAGAGGTGGCAGGGTTTCAGACGAATCCCAACCCGAATTTGATTCAAAACATGTGCATCGAAGCGTTATTTCAACCCGATCTTTGTTGACTACTAGAAAAAGATTTGAGCCGGAAAAGGGAAAAGAGTATTGATTCATCGGATGCATCTTCATCCAGAAAGTCACCGAGGAGACTCGTTTGAAGATTAAGAGAAACACAATGGCTCAACAAGAAGTAATGGTGGAACTTCGAGAGGCGGCAAAGGAAAAACAACTATTCGTGGGTAATAAGTCATTTTATTCCTCATGGGTTTTGAGTAGTTGTGCTTATTTATATGTAGACATGATCGATTAGATGCGACTTTCCTTTGAAGCCAAAAGGAGAGAGATTCGAGTCTTCAAAGAGTTGAGAGTTTATGAGAATTCAAGAAAGGTTGCAAGCTAGCATCACCATTCTTGTAAAATGACGACAAAGTGTAAGCATGAGAGTCTCATATTATTCATTTTGGTAGTCTGTTGTAATTACTCATATAATAACCAGATTTAAATTTGTTGAGTAGTTTTCACTATGTTTTGTGTTTTATTTAACTATCATCGATTTTGTATTGAATTTCAGTTAGTTGTATCAAAGCAAAGTTATATTACAAGAATTCATACAGAACTAAAATTCCAGTTCGTGCATGGCATGCTTTGTAGTAAAGACAAATCTCTCGGCCAAAAATTCCAAGGGTGGACGACGCGGGGGACGTGGTCATGGATGTGGACATGGTAATAATGGAAACTCCGAGTTCGGAAACTTTAGCTACTCACCTCAATGGCAGCAATGGCAGGTTCTGTATCACCCATAATGGCCGATTCCACCATGCCCCTATCCTAGTGTTCCCCCAACTCGACCACTGTCACGCAATCCAGGGATCCTTGGACAGCTCCATCAGCATCATATGTGTCGGCACAAGATTACTCTTACACGCCCATTAACATCGACTATGCCTTCCAGACGATGTCTTTGACTACTCATCACACTTGGTATATGGACGGCGCAGCAACGAACCACATGTCCAACAGCTCAGGTATGCGTCCTTATGTCAATAATAATTCTAAACAGAGCGTCGTTGGCAATGGCCCCCAAAAACTACCGGAATTGGTCAAACCACCCTAAAACCACCGTTTCCACCTTTAAAACTACCTAACACCCTTATTTCACGCTCTTTTATCAAAAACTTAATCTATGTTAGAAAACTCACTAGGGACAACAATGTTTCCATTCAATTTGATCCATATGGTTTTCTAGTGAAGGATTTTCAGACCAAACGTTCTATTTTATAAGCAATAGTTCTGGGGATCTCTATCCGCTATCTCTTCCAACCAACTGTTCTCCATCAGCTTTTGCAGCCTTTACTCAATACATTTGGCATCGTCATCTAGGGCACCCGGATTCTACTTCACTTTGTTTTTTACATAATAATTCGTCTATTTCGTTGTCCAGTTCGAATACCAAAAAACTTTGTCAGTCATGTGTGTTTGGTAAACATATTAAGCTTCCATTTTTCAATTCACTATCTGTTATTTACTCGCTGTTTGATATTATTCATAGTGATCATTGGACCTCTCCCGTTGTTAGTTCAAAGGGGTCACCGATATTACATACTTCTTTTAGATGATTTTACAAACTATCTGTGGACTTATCCCTTAACAAATAAATCGAGTGTCTATTCGATTTTTCTACAATTTCATAGTCTCGTTAAGACTGAGTTTGAAAAATCTATTAAAACCATTCAATGTGATAATGGAACCGAGTACAACAATGACCAATTTCATAATTCTTGTAAACAATTTGGAATGCAATTTCGTTTTTCGTGCCCTCACACCTTGCTCAAAATGGGAAGGCTAAACGTAAAATATGCTCCATTAATTATATAATTCGCAGATTGCTTACCCATGCTTTTAATCTACCGTCGTTTTGGCGTCATGCCCTCGACATGGCCATCTACATTCTTAACATATGGCATTCCAAATTAAAATCTTTCAACACCCCGACTCATCTTCTTTATCATAAATCCCCCTCCTACACACATCTTCGCACCTTCGGGTGTTTGTATTATCACCTTCTTTCCGCCACCACCATCAATAAACTTCAACAAAGGTCAACTCCATGCGTCTATCTTGGTTACCCCCCCAATCATCGGGGGTACAAATGTTATAACCTTTCGACCAAAAAAATCCATATTTCTCGGTCATATGATTTCCTTCACTAGACTGCTGATTCGGATCTCCATCCTCATATTCTCCATCATCCGACCACACACCCTCGCTCCTCCCATGATGAAACGCCCCAGCCGACCAGTCACTATACCTGGTCACTCCTTCCTGATTCGCCCAGACTTACACCCGACACCGAATCCGTCTACCATCACAGACTAATCCCACCACCATCCAGGCCTCTGTCATACCACCTACATCTACCGCCCACTCCCATATCCCCTCTTCGCCGTCTTCGCCAACACTCCCGGCTAATGTTTATCCCATGTAGACATGAAGCAAAACTAGTCATTTCAAACAAAACAACTAGTTAGTTTGCATACCTCTACCACTATTGCTCCCTTATCTAAAAAACCTGACCGAGGCTTTTAATCCCGTTTGGAACCATGTTATGACTAATGAGTTTAAAGCATTTATTGATAATAAAACGTGTAACTTAGTTCCTCGTTCTCCACGTATGAATATTATTCGTTGCAAGTGTATTTATAAGCAGAAATTGAAATTAGACGGTACTCTTGAGCAGTACAAGGCCCGTTTAATGGGGGATGGTAGAAAACAACAGGTGGGAATTGATTGTTTAGACACTTTTAGTCCGGTTGTCAAACCAACAACCATCCAGACAGTTCTATCTTTGGCACTTACTCACGATTGGTCTGTTACTCAACTTGATGTTAAAAACGCGTTTCCCCATGGGCATTTGTTAGAACCGGTCTTTATGCATCAACCCCCCGGTTTTTGGGATGCTTGCTTTCCGGATCATGTGTGTCGGTTGTGTAAATCGTTGTACGACTTAAAACAGGCACCATGGGCTTGGTACGAGCACTTTACCGACTTGTTGGGATTTCATCAGAGTTCCAATGATCATTCACTGTTTATTTACAAACGTTGTATGGATACGACTTACATTATCTTATATGTTGATGACATCATTATGGTTACTTCGTCGGCTCAACTAAAGCAACATTTATGTCTCATTTATCAAGTAAGCTTCCTATGAAAGATCTGGGTCCTTTTAGTTATGTTACCCGATCTTTAAATGGGTTATTCTTGTCTCAAAGGCACTATGCCCTCACATTCTCCAACGGGCTATGATGCAAGATTGTAACCAAGTCTCTACTCCCGTTAACACTGCAGGCAAACTTTGTGCTCAAGCTGGTGTTCCTTTTGATGATCCTACGTTGTATCACAATTTAGCAGGTGCTCTTCAGTATCTAACTTTTACCCGACCTGATATTTCGTATGTCGTTCGGCAGGTGTGCATGCACATGCATCCACGTATTGTGTTTTCCTCGGGGACAATCTTCTTTCTTGGTCCTCCAAATGTCAGTAAGTTGTTTCTCGGTCTAGTACTCAAGTGGAATATCGGGGCGTTGCAGATGTTTATGAGATATGTTAGATTCGCAATTTATTGCTCGAACTTGGATGTCCTCTTCGTCGAGCCTCCTTGGTATACACCGATAATGTTAGTGCCATTTATCTTTCGAAAAATCCGGTTCAACATCGACGGACTAAACATATCGAGATTGATATACATTTTGTTCAAGAAAAAGTCCAACGTGGTCACGTTCGTGTTCTCCACATTCTGTCCCGTCATAACTTCTCTGACATATTTACCAAAGGACTACCAAGAGTTTTATTTAATGATTTTCGGTCTAGTCTTAGTCTTCAGAATCCCCCGTCTTAGACTGCAGAGGTATATTAGCCCGTGTATATTGTATGAGTCTAGACCATATTATTAGTGTCTTTTATGTCATAGTTAAAGGTAGTCGAATGTAATAATTCAAGTTGGTCGAATTTAATTTGTAAATTTATATAAATTAAAATCAATGAGAAGGGAAAACCCTAAGAGATTTATTACCATCTTACAGAAAAGACTTTGATTCCTTAATATGGTTTTTTTTACTAAGTCTATATCAAATGGGCCTTAGCAACAAAAGGAGGATGTGGATTTGAGGTGTCTTACCAACGTTCGTGCATCTGTTTTGGTAAATCGATCTCCAATTAGTGAGTTTGAGATCTGCTGAGATTAAAATCCCCACTAAGTGATGTAATTATAAAGAGTACTCTACGGGGTCGATGTTGGTATGTAGTGAAAGGTAAGGTTCAAAAACTTTAAAGAATTTCTTGAAGACATGACGTACATTGCTGATGTGGTCTTAGCCTTCACGACTCATAATCAAAACAAGACAACCATTTCTTTGATCATTGAGTATTGACAAATCACTTGATGACCCCTTATAGCTTCTAACACGAAACAACGCCAAGAAAGCACTTGCGTATCTGCAAGATGACTAAGACATGCACTATATGACTCTAGTTAACATTCGATGGATGTGCAACATCAAACATTAAACGACAATGGCATGAATCCGCTAAACGATTGGCACATGGAATCCACTCAAGTATCAATGGGAACAATTGCCTATAAATAAAGACACTTCTTCTTCAAGAAAAGATTGGAAGAGGGAGAGAAAGGGAGTAAGGAAGAGACAAACAGAAGACTATATACTTTCGATTCTATTTCCTTATATGTACTTTTAAGTGTGTTCAAGTGTTTATTTATAAAAAAGAATAATAGGGACTAACAAGATAGGTCTTCGTCAAGGCGACCCGTATCTCCCTATCTTTTCATTTTTGCAATAGAAGCACTCAACATCACCACGGTTGATGTTATTTCAAAAGGCATTTTTCGTGAAGTAATGGCTGAGAAGAAGCATGTCAACTTGTCACATTCACAATTTACGGATGATGCTATTATCATTGGTAAGTAGACGTTGATAATGAATGAAGTTTGTCTAGAATGCTCAATATCTACCACTTAGCTTTGAGATTGAAAGTAAATTACTCCAAAAGTAAGCTTTTTGTCGTCGTAATTTCTTTATATCAAGATTAGTTTTCTCACATCCATCCTTGGTTGACAAGATTCTTAATTTCCTTCTATCTATCTCGATCTTCCTATTCATTCAAAAATGACTAAATACACTAGTTGGGATATTCTTGTAAAAAGTTTTGCAAAAAGTTAATATACATGGAAATCTAAAACTCTTTCTTATAGTGGCCAATTTACTCTTATTAAGTTCTGATGGGCTAGGGTAAGACCTTGGCTAAAGAGGGTTTGATGTAAAGACCTTGGCAAGGCTTAAGGTGAGACTGAAAGCCTTGGAAGTGGCCCCCCGGAGAGCCTTCATCTAGCGTTAGGAAAAGACAAATGAGAGCCTTCATCTAACCTTAGGAAAAGACAAAGAGTGTCAGGGCTGGAAGTGGGCCCCGGGAGAGCCTTCATTTAACCTTAGGAAACGACAAAAAGTGTGAAGGCTGGAAGTGGGCCCCAAGAGAGCCTTTATCTAACCTTAAAAAAAGACAAATACTGTCGAGGCTTCAAATGGATCGAACCTTCTGGTGGATTAGTTAATTTACATATATAAGTTTATGTATGGAAAGCTTTGAAAAGGCTTAGAGTGGGGCCAAAGAGAGCCTTTTGCCTTGAAAGCCTCTGGAGAGCCTTCTGCCTAGAAAGCCTCTGGAGAGCCATCCGCCTGGAAAGCCTCTAGAGAGCCTTCTGCTTGGAAAGCCACTGGAGAGCCTTCTGCCTGGAAAGCCACTGGAGAGCCTTCTGCCTGGAAAGCCTCTAGCGAGCCATCTACTTGGAAAGCCTCTAGCGAGCCTTCTGCCTCGAAAGTCTCTAGCGAGCCTCAAAACGTTCAAACGTAAGTATTACTACACGTATTACTCTCAAAACGTGGTTGAGTAACATGACGTGATAAGTACTAACAACATATGTAGCACCGAAACGGGTACGACAAAGGGGTACGGGAACAATATGGTAACAGGGAACGGCAAAACTAAAAAATTCAGGATACGGGTACGACAATACAAAAATATACAAATATAAATTATATCGATTTTTATAGAGAGAGACTTGAGACTTGAGAGATCATGTATAATTGGATATGTATAACTATAATAATATATGTTTGATCAGTGATCACTCATTGAATGTTTAGTGTTTAATGATTGGTTTTAGAATAGAAAAAATTTAATGTTGATCAAATTGTATATAATATAGCCTGTTTGGGGAATAGAAAAAGCACCTTAAAACCTTGATATTAGTTGGAAACAGTATGAAAACTTAAAAGAAATGTTTCGGTATCTACAGAAATTTCAAGGAGACGTTTCATACGTGTTTCGTATGCGGAAACGTTTCCATGAAGTTTCGGAAATGGGTACGTCTACCTGTTTGGAGTTTCGGTGCAACATAAACAACTAATGCTTCCCGAATGTTCTTCACCTAGTACTACCTTTTGGAATTTGGGCCAGGTCCCAAGGCCCAAAATACGAGGTTACCCTAAATTGCTGTCTATAAATGTTCCTCATCATCGATTATCAGGAAGACAATTTCAATTCAACAATATACAACTCAGATATTTCGCACACATTCATTAAATCCAATACATTCATATCATCAATCATTCATTCAATTCACACATTCATTAAAACCAATACATTCATATCATCAATCAATCATTCATTCATAACACAAAAAATACTCATATTTCATATCCTCCAAAGATCGAAACATCTTTTTGGGAAAATCATCATTCACCTTAGGTTCGTTAAGAACTTAGTAGGTTTGCACTCTTATTTTGAGATTTTGATGATTTTCGTGGTTAACCCTTTTTTGTAATTAAGCTTAACATTTCATGCTCAAACATTGGCGCCATCCGTGAATTTACTGATCACTTGACGGTTTTTTGTTGTTACAAAGCAAAATTCATCTTTTTTTCTTGTTTATTTCTTGTTTAGCTTCACATGGCTGAGGAATTGACTCCTATTTCTCAAGTTATACTTTCTGGGTCTGGGAAGGGTCTTGATGGAGGTGGTTCTTCAGTAAAAAATCTCGAAACCTCTGAGATCTCCAACGTTTAAAATATCTCTGGTGAAAAATTTTGAGATTATGGTTCTAGATCTGGTGAAGTGATAACAAATACAACTAATGTTGTTTCTGGTGATGAGTCTAGGTTACCGCCCAAGGTGAGCTTTGGATCTAGCCTGGGGTCTCGTAGTTCTAGTGTTGGATCACTCTTTTCCACACCTTCACCTTTTATATCTCCTTTTGTATCTTTGTTTTCAACACCCCCAACTAGTACATCTTTTATCACTATGCTTTCTTCTGACCCTATTAAATTAAATTCTCACATGACTAACATGGCTAGCCCACCCATTACTGGAGGTCAGACATACTTGCAATCAATGGCTAGCTCCTCTCAATTTGTGACCATCCAGGAGAGCCATTTGTTGGAATTGATAAGGCTAGTTGCCCCCTCCTTCAACCGATTGGTTTTCTCAATTTGTTGGAATTGATAAAGCACTCAGCAAGTTCAAGCACCACCCCCTCCTCCAACCGATTGGTTTTATCAACTCTCTGTTGCGTTAACACCAACTTCACCTCAGCCGGCCCCACAACCTTCTCCACATCCTACAGGCATGGAGTCCATAATGAAGTTGTTGGTGGACGAGATAAAAAGCAAAAGCCAGTCGAGCCTGCTCCTAAACCGGTCAATCCGACAAAGGAGTTGCTAAAAATGCTAAATATTGCAGCAGGAGAAGAGGCTGATGAACAAGCAAGGGTGACCAAAGTGCCACAGTCTGCAACAAAGTCAAGGTTTTGCGACTGGGTGGCAAATTACGCCTTCCCAGACGGTCAGAAGGTTACCATTATCGTCAGTGCTTATGATGGTACTAGGGACCCAGAGGACCTTCTAGCAATCTGATCCGGCCGTGTTAACTGAAACGTGGATGGAGCTCGTGGTATGCCACTTATTCCCAAGCACCTTGCAAGTTATGCCTTAGAGTGGTTCACCAAGCTTCCTAAGAAGAGCATCAAAGACTACGAAGATTTGAAGGAGAAGTTCATAGCCCAGTTCGTCCAACAGAAGAAACGTCAGAGAAGTCACTTGGAAGCTCACAGAGAGAAAGCGAGTGTAACATTCGAGAAATTTGACTTTTGTTGACTCATTAGTTTTGTGTACATTTGATTAATGATGATCCTTTACTCTATATATGATCAAGTTTGGCTATGATTTAATTGTGTTCGAGGTGAATATGCATTTATATATATATATATATATATATATATATATATAATGATCGTTTTTAGTCAAGTTGTGTTTGCATGATATTCAAGGTGTTTTATGAGATCGAATGGTCGTTAATGTAATGGTCGATTGCTAACTTGTGGTGTAACTAGATTGATTAAGTAAATGAACTATCCATGGGTCAACCCATATCCTAGACCCATACCCATGACCCAACCAAAGTCTTACACCTCTCACCCTCCCAACCATCCACTCATTTCTTATATCTCTCTCTCTCTCTTAAATGCAAGAGCATTTAACTCTTACTCTCCCTCTCTCTCTCTCTCTAAAAATTTATGCATTTAATTCATGTTTCAAGCAAGATTTGGTTAGGGGTTTTCATCATCTTCATTATAACATCAACATATCAAAAACTTGGGTTTGTAAGTGCAAGAAATCATCCAATTCGGTAAATTTCGGATTTCAACACTTCGGTGGAAGATTTGGTAAGTTAAAACTATTTCATATTCATCATTTCATGTTTATAATCATGTTTCTAGTCATATTCAAGTGTTCTTGGGTCTAATTTCGAGTCAAAACCGGATTTGGGGTCTAGCTAGGGTTTCAAATTAGGTTTTTGTTTGATTTCATTGGTTTTGAGTTATAGTTTGATGTTTGGATCGAATCTATGACGTTATGTTTATTCATGTTGAAATATGTTTGTTTAAGCTTCAAAATGAGTCTTGAAACTTCCTTGGTCGATTCTTGAGTCAAAAATGATGATTTAATGTGAAATGGGTCATGTTCTTCACTCTTGAGCTGCTGCTGGTTTGTGCTGATATGGGACTCATTGCGGGGCAACAAAAATTTCAGAAATTCTAGTTGCAGCGCAACTAGCTGTGTTGCGGGGCAACACTATCAGTTTCAATTTTTTTTCGTTTTTGACTCGTTTAAACTTTATCAAATCTTTTGTTAACATCCTCCTGAACACTAATCAATCCAACAACATTATTTTGACTCTTATGATCAATCATGTCCCGAAATTTGGAACGTATGGGCGTATATTCATGTGTATGCATGTGTAACTATAGGTTGTGATCGTGTGACGAATATTGCTCGCTTGTAGATTAATCTAAACTTGTTGTAGCTGCTCAAGGTGAGTTCGTAGCCCCTTCTTTACATGATTTTGGGGTGAAAAGAGTACATCGTGTTTCATGGTTTCGTTTGATCGTTATGTGTTCGTTTATGTAAGTAATCAAGGTTATGTGATCGTTTGAATTGTGAATAAGGTTGTATGATTGTTTGGCTAGTTCATCAAGGTTATGTGATCGTTTGAATTGTGAATCAAGGTTGTATGATTGTTTGGCTAGTTTATCAAGGTTATGTGATCGTTTGAATTGTGAATCAAGGTTGTATGATTGTTTGGCTAGTTCATCAAGGTTATGTGATCGTTTGAATTGTGAATCAAGGTTGTATGATTGTTTGGCTAGTTTATCAAGGTTATGTGATCGTTTGAATTGTGAATCAAGGTTGTATGATTGTTTGGCTAGTTTATCAAGGTTATGTGATCGTTTGAATTATAAATCAAGGTCGTATGATTGTTTGGCTAGTTTATCAAGGTTATGTACTCGTTTGAATTGTGAATCAAGGTTATGTGGTTGTATATGATCCAATCAAGGTTTCAAGGCTTGGTGATCGTTTAACGATCCCAATTATGAGATCATTTAATGACCCAATCAAGGTTTCAAGGTTGTGTGATCGTTTATCGATCCAAATCAAAGTTCAAGGTTATATGATCATTTAATGATCTAATTATGTTCGTATTAAGGTTAAACAGTTGTTATCCCGACACTTGTTTCTTATAGTCAAAACCTACGAACTCACCAACTTTATGTTGACGCATTTTAGTACACTTTTCAGGTAATCAAGTGAACCAAAGACGTGATGGATGATTGCATTGCATGTGATAGGATTGAGCTTGGACTTTTGTGGATCTGTGATTCATTGCACCCGTTCATGGGTTATGCCTAGGATCGTTAGTCATCATTTGAACTATCTTTTGTAAACTATTGATGGTGTTGTGCTCCTCGTGCATTATTTGATCCGAAACTTGTAATCGTATTTCAACTATGTATGGATTGCTCAAATTCTTGAATGCATTTAGTTGTCTCTACTTAATTTTCATGTCGTGCTGAGCTTTTCTATTAATACCCCATGTTTCCGCCTAGTTGGGGTGTTACAGCGAGCCACTAAGGGATTTCATCACAAGATATACCGAGGAATGCCATAAGATACTTGGGCTTCCGGGAAGTCAACAGATCTCGGGTTTCACCTTGGCTGGCACTGCTCCCTGGCCAACTCTAGGATGATCTAAGCAAGAGAATCCCATTGACATTTGAAGAAGCTATTGATACGGCGTTCGACTTCATTCACTCCAAGGAGACTGTCGCGCTAGTAAGAGGTGTCACAAAGAAAGATAAATCTGGGGGAGGATTGGCTAGTGAAGAGTGGAGCCGACACGACCAAAGGCGAGACGAGCGTCATGAGAAAAGGTTTGGACAATACATCAAAAATGTACCAATTGTTAACTTGATCAAGTGCCCTCGTGAGAAGTTCCTATAATAGTTTTAAAAACTAAAATCCATTTGGAAGAGCTAATTTTATTGGGGTAGATTCAAGGTTTAAATGTACGAAAACGAGCCTCAAGGCGTTTTCCCTTCGCCTCAAGAGGCGTAAGCCTCGAGGCGAACCGAGGCATAAGGTCGAGGCGATAATAAAAAAATAATATATAAATTATATATCTAATATCTTATATTAAAAAAGAAAATACTAAACATCAAATAAAGTTCATAATCAATCAAATAACATAATTTGCATGATCTCCCAATCAAATAACATAATTTATATGTAAAAATATATAAAAGTTTTAACTGTCACTAATTTTGAGTCAGAAAAGCTAATAAGTTTAATACGAGTATTATATTTTACATATTTAGTTGGTTTTAAATAAACGTTGTCAAATTCAAGATAGTGAATACTAATATTTTAAGCAACTTAACATTATATATAAGATTTAGTATAGTATTTAAATATCTATAACCCATCAAAACCATTTACTAATATTTTAATATATTATATTACCAACCAGTAGATATGCACCAAAATAATATCTACCTAAATGTGATGTTTAATATTTTAATAATATTGTACCAGTACAGATACATACACCACCATCTATAATATAATAATAAACAATACAACTCATCACCACTTTCTATGCTTTTTCTCTCTCCTCGCTTCTCACCCACTCGCC
Source organism: Erigeron canadensis (assembly GCF_010389155.1). Lineage (NCBI taxonomy): Eukaryota > Viridiplantae > Streptophyta > Magnoliopsida > Asterales > Asteraceae > Erigeron > Erigeron canadensis. The sequence goes on from NC_057762.1 coordinate 40,850,077, forward strand.
AGAAAAAATGGAATCCCCACAAAAATAGTGAGTTGCCGCCTAAAACATCACTATTTTGACCCGATCCAATATTTGTTGCCTTAGATCGATTAACCGCCTCATGCGCTTCTCTACCGCCTCATCAACCAGAGGCGCACGCACCAAAAAACTACCCTGAGGTGCCGCCTAATACGCGCTACAAGCCCGCTTTGCCTCAAAACCGCTTTTTTAAATGGGTAGATCTTTAGAAGAAAAGAAAATCACTCATAATGCTTTCGATAAAGCTATCTTATTAAAGAAAAAGAAGGTCTCGGAATTGGTCGTTTCCAATTGAGTAATTTTGAAATGACTTGAGTCGAATATTAGTTTCTTAATCTTGACATATGAAACCAATCGAGCAGTAAATTTATCTTCGAATTCGTCTCTCGTACAAAACTACTATGCCTGAGTTTAGCTTAAACGAGCTCAAATTCGAGTTGCTAATTAAAACGTCGAATCGGTCTCATCCTAGGCGTGACGCAATAGTTAGGCGTAAATTGGATCAATTTTTGGAGCCTCGCAGAAATGTATCCATTTATGTATTCTGATTTGGATAATGGTGGGATAACAAGGGTAACACCAAAAATGTTCGAGCCAATAAGTTTTGTTGGTTAACAGTTACTTAACAGTACATTTAGCATATAGCTTAGTTTCGTTAAAAGTATTTGAAAATCCATATATTTAAGATATCGTTTTACAAATTGTAGGTTTACCGTTGAATGAACCCATCTACCCATACTTGAAACCCAAAGGGTTATGTTGAAATTACAAATAATATCTTGGCCTTACATGACACAACTTGTTTTGGACCACAAGTATTACTGATCCTTACGGAACTCTATTGTCATGTCTACTCAGTTGGGTAATGTACTAAGAAATTATCGACAGTCATCTATAACAAATGTCATGAGCTAAGGGCAAAGGGGAGAATAATATATGGCAACCCTCAGAATTGTTAGGGCGTATGACATACTAGCTTAATATATTTGTAAGGGTGGATTATTAGGTTTTCGAAAGTCCTGAGTTCCATTCCAAGGATTCATGTAAAATATAAGTAGGAGTAGAATAATTCTCGTTCAAGAAAAAATAAATAAAAAGATTTCCAAGAACACTATGTTGAAATAAAGGCAAAGGATGGATTCAGGAATAGCCGAGTGAAAAGTTCAACATAAAAGATGGAAAGAGCTTGGATGCACCTCATTGTTCCGTAATATAACGCATTATCAATCACAACATGTTGGTCTATGTTGGAAATAGAGTGAATGTCGCATTCACCATTTATGTAAGGTTTACGATTGAATGACTCAGGATTCGATGCATTATTCTTCTGTGTATCGCATTGTTTAGAGGATTTTCGCTCAAATGCATTGTATTCTCATTTTATGTGATGTGAAAACCTACATATGGAATCAATATATCCATACTTCAAATTAACTTTTCACTCAGCTAACTTTAGGGTTTCTTAAAGGGTCTTCTAAAGCTTTTGAAGATCTTGAAAACTTAAGATTTGTCCACTAGATTAGAGCACTCACATGAACAACATTAATTGTTAGTCCCTGTTTTGTGTGTGTAAATAGACAAAACAGATTTAATGCACCATACATATGTACTTTAATTTGGTAATTCTTATTGATTAAAATCAAAGAATTCCAAGATATGATGCAGAGTAAGTTAGACACACTAAACATAACCACAACTTCCCAAAAGACAAATACAACCCCTAAGTAATCAAAGAACAAACTTTTGTGATTGACTCTGAACTTAGGGCTCTCGCTGACTAAAGCTACTGATAAAGTTCACGAAGCAATGGTCACAAAATAAAGCTAGTATTAAATATGTCAGTTATCTAGTGAATTCAAACAAGAGTTTTTAATGTTTGATGGTATACATACATCAAGTATTAAATGTGGTGGCCATACACAAGGCTCAAGACTAATTTGATCAGCTGACGTATCAATCACGTGAGTGCATTTTCAAAGGTTGCTTTGCCACTAAGTTTTGATAGGTTGCAGAAGTCAGTAGGTTATTTGTAAACACTCTCTAACCGAAGACTTCAAGTTGTTTTCTTATCTGATTCTAAGACATGGGCGTTGATTCCGCTTTAGTGAGATATGTCCTATCTTCAATTGTCTCTTTAAACTATTTGACTCCTTTTCCTTTTAGTGAATCTGAATAATGAAATGCTCGCTTAACTACGTACAGCCGCACGAGCAACATAACGATTATCTTAGGATAACTTAGTGGAACTTTCATTCAAACATTAATCATTTAGTTTTAAACATTGTCGAAATTGATTCTTGTGAACGTGAATAATTAACTTCTTGTTTTTTCTTTGTTATTCCCAACGAAGGCTAATTAATAACTTTGTACAAGTAATTACACACGTGACCTAACCAATTGATCATAGACCAACTGGTACCGCCACCATGTGACCACATGGACCCACAGATGAAGGCTGCAAGTCACAGGTTCAAATCTTGCCAAAGACAAGAGAAGAAACTATATTTAGTGACCCATGTGTGAGAATGGTGAGTCACCGGGAATGAGTTCTATGCGGTGTGCGCTCTGGGTAACAAAACAGTACATGGGACCAGAGGGTTCCTACCCATTTACCCTTTTTTTTACACACATGACCTAGCTAATTAGAGTTGCATATTCTTTGGCGTTTTGTTGAATACTGATATCGATGGATCAAAGACCCAAACTTATTTGAGTTTTATCATTTATTTTTATCTATTTGGTAAGTTATATTACGTTTAATTTAAAGGTTTAGTATTTGCGAATGTCAATAACTATAGAGGAATGTCTATAGTGTGATAAAACCCAATAGACTTTAGTTTTTTCACACTATAAACATTCGTCTACAATTGGTGACATTCACAAATACTAAACCCTTAATTTAAAGACGAAAGTTCCTGCATGTATATGATTCATTACATGTGTTTGTTTATGGATAGTTGTATATTAAATTTTCAGTTAAGTATATTAATCTGGTATTGGTACATAAACTAAAACATGTTTGCATAATAAACTTGAGTCAAGCGGAATCTGTTTGAGTTTGTTAGTGTCTCTGCAAGAGTAGAACACATAGATAAATTTGGTAATTGGTACATTAGTCAAAACAATCTAGTTTGGTTTAATGAAAATTGCACCAGTTCAGCGGAATTTGATTATGCATTGTCGATCATTGATATCTAGCTAGGGTCTAGGCAAAGCTCTCCACACTCCTTATTCTTGACTAATAAGAATGGTTCTAACACACAAGACTTTTCTAGTGAGTTAAGTTCCAACAAGTTGTGTTTTTTAATATTGTTCTAATAGTTCTTTTATTCTGAATTTCTTAGGAATCCCACTGCCTACTTGGTTTAAATAATTTTAATTCTGCAAAGGTGACAATTCGGTCATAAAAAACCTCCCATTTATTACTTTATATACATATATATAATTTATACAAGATAAAGTTTACTGTCTAGTTGTGCATAAGTTATATATATTTGCCACATTTTCTTGTTTAAACTTTGAACTTGATTTTGTATGTCAATGCCTACAGATTTCAGTTATATCATATGCTTTGCCTAATTGACAGAGATGTCACTCAAATTACAGTCTTGTTAAAGCTAAATAGTTCTAAAAAAGCAATATATATTTTGTGGTTTCCTTTTCCTTCAAGTATCAGTTTGAGGTTTTGAGAAACACTATGAAAGGAAATGTTAACTAATATACTTTCATAATTTGTTTCATTAGGTAACTCAGGTTCACTAAGAAAAAAAGTTCATAACTGAAGCAATATCATCACATCTCTGAGTGAGTTTGTTATTAAAAAAAGTTAGAGTAACTTAATTATATCAATATGATCAAAAACTTAACTGTTACTGAGATAACTATATAACCCTACCTATAATATATGACAATAGAGTAGCAAGTTGGTTCACTATATCTCATTGCTCACTTGATTCTATATTTTAGTAATGATTTGTGCATTATAGTGAATTGCATTAAAGTATTATTCTATGTAATTAAACTTCTATAGTACTCGTAGTTTTTAACATTACAAACGTTCATTCATTATTCTGTTGTCAAAACTTAGTGTCATGTCACCATTTCCTTAATAGAAGGTCAATTACATACATTAGTAATTAACAAAGTAAAACTTGTTACCTGAAGAGATTTAAAATTAAAGTTATTACATGCAATAAAAATCTTATACATGTTTATTACTAGTACATTCTATTGTATTTGAGAAAGACTGTCCATTTGAAATTGACATACTTTTGGGTTTTAACCATCTTAGAAGCATAAAGCATTTGGTTATACGTTAACTAGTCAGCTTTTCAGATTATAATAACATATTAACTAACTGAGTTTTAGTGTATTTGGGAAGTTGGATATTCTGGAATGTAAAAATTGTGATCATTATATAATCCGGTTACTTTAGATGTGTAACCGCCATTAACTAAATATGTAATTTATCACGCATGTAATAACATTTTAGATAAGATTAGGGTTCAAATCCTGACAATAGTGTTTCTTAGAGTTTGTAGAGTAGATTGGGAATAGATTAAGAGTTGCCGATGAAAAAAGAAAAGAAAGAGAAGAAACTAGTGCAAAAAGGAAAGGCAAAGAGTACATTAGCTTGAGGTTAAGACTTAAGAGGACAACTAAATTACGTTGATGGTTTCAAATGATCAGCTAAAAACACATACTAGTATTAGATAGGAATTCATGCTCTATCGATTATTATAACTGTGCCGTACGCGTATTGGAAGCAGAAATCAAGCACTGCTAATCAGTCTTAGTAAAATAAAGCAAACATATTATTATATGTAATATAAAATCACCCCAAAATCAATCATCAAATAAGTCAAAAAGTTAAGTGTGTGATCGCTCATGACTAGGCTGAATATATATATAAAACATATATATACGCACTCTTAAGTTCCGCCCAAAAGTGCAGTAGTATTTGACTTAATTTGGTCGTTTGTCATAAGCATTAATTAGGATCATATGGACTCTTTTAAGCTCAAGTCTTGGTTTCGCACATAGGCATTTGGTCTCTTATAAGATAACAAGTCGAAATTCACAAGAGGTAATGAACTAAAGGAAGATGGATTTGAAGATACAACTCGAGGTTCACAAGAGGCAGATGCGATAGTGATGAACTAAAGGAAGATACAACTTGAGATTCACAAGAGGTAGTGATCGAACTAAAAGAAGATACAACTCTAATCAGAATCCGAATTTGAAACCCAAATATTAACTTATGCTTCTTCAAATTTACATATATCAAGCTTAATTGAGTCGTGCGTAAACTAATTGAATCTTAATGGATCGGAGTACCAGCGTGGTGTACCTAATGAAAGGAACTAACATGCCTGATTCGATACATAAAAGCAGGTATCGATTACATGTCAGTAAATCATGAGATGATATAGAATGATTAAAAAAACTTGTGTTGTAAGTTACTATTACTGTTCTCTGGAATTACCAGTTGAACTTGTTGATCCGATTAAGTGGCCGGCCAGGAGGTTTAGATTCAAATTTGATGTGTTTTTGCAATTAAGCAGTTCGCCTTTCAGATGGGGTTTAGACGAAATTATCAAAAAATATATACATATGATGCGTACTCTTAGGAATTGAAATCGATCAGAATTGAAGAGATCATCATTTTGCAATTAAACGTTGATCGGGATCGATCGAGCATAAGATAAGATAACATTATATAACACCCAGCAGAAAACAAAACCTAATTAACTGATACTAGTATTTGCCACTAATAATTGCCTGATTTAACCAAACCCAATTAATGAAATCTAATCACTAATTTATAATTTCTTTTGCTTCTGTACTCATTTGAGATTGAAACATTTCTTTTCCGGGAAAAAAACAAAAAATTGCTTATGATAAATCAAATCAAAACACCCTAGAACCTTACAAACACATGTGTCATGCATTTATTTCACATAGATATAGATATATCATATCATATCATATCATACATATATAAAGCCAGGCCATATATATATAGTTGATCCGATAAAAGTAACTAAAAACCTTGCATGAATTCTTGAAAATATTGGAGATACATATATCATAAAATAATATGGTCAACATAAACAATTCAAAAACTTACTGTATTTAGTAACACGATACATATAGATTTGTGTGTGTGTATATATATATATATATATAGAGAGAGAGAGAGAGAGAGAGATGAATAGTGAGGACGTACGAGGAATCAGTAGCATATTCGCAGAGCTTGCCTTTAGTAGAGAAGACGATGAGAGCCACGTCAGCATCACAAAGAACAGAGATCTCATGAGCTTTTTTGAGCAGACCTGACCGCCGTTTTGAAAAAGTCACCTGCCTGTTTATTTTGTTTTCTATCCTTTTCAACGTCACTCTTCCTCTTCCCATTTCTCCGGCACAGCCACCAACCAAATTCTCTCTGTCTATCTATCTATCTTTCTCTCTCTATGTATGTATATATATATATCTATATATGTGTGTGTATGTATGTATGTATTTCTATGTCTCTCTCACATACACACACTTGATAATGTTTGTATTGATATGTACAAGTATATATATGTATTATAACTGTGTTCAACCACAAGATGGTCGTTTTATTTATACTTGTTTTCCTTTAAACTTAATTGGTGTAAAGAAAACAATTGTCCTTTTTATTATTTTAATAATCATTTTAATAGGCCGGTTATTTAATTAATAATGCCTATTTTTGGTTGATACACTATACTAACAATTCATCTGTATATAAAGACGACATCAATAATAGTTTGTTTTAACGCCCAATTTTTATGATGTCTCTCGGATTATGGGAGGGAGATGACGTGTGAGGAATGAAAAAAAAATAAAATAGAAAGATCTAAATTATATATTTAAAAGTGATTGATGAATTGAAAGTAGTTTTACTTATAAAAGTAATGTTTAAATCAGTTTTTTAAAAAATTAATTCTGAAAAGTTAATGGTTAAGATCAATTTTTAACTTAAAAGTTTTTATAAATGTACATATTTGAGTTATTATATGTAATACAACTAACCACCTCCACTTAGGTGGGTTGGCCGAGATATTTTTAAAATCCACTATGTGAGCCCTAGAGATAAGTTTTTCCTTAGGTCTCGAGTTCGAGTTTTGGGTTTTTCATCTCAAGATATATTCCATGAGGAGGGGGTTGGAGGTCCAACAAATCGATGATTAAAATTGTCTACAACACATCTGAATCGAAACTGGCTTTAAAAAAAATTGTAATACAGCTATATATGGTCATTATTATTTCAAATATTCTGTGACAATCAGTCAACTACAAAACTAGCTAGCAGTAGTATTTGAAAACTTACTAAAAATGGGTATTGCCAAAATTTGAAGAATTCTTGTCTTACGAATAATGTGTTGCGTGTTAGCTTAATGTTTACACTATTATCATTTTCACTTCTTATATCAAGAATAATCTATAAATCTTTTTTTTTAAATCCTATATTTAATAATTACTTTGCTTCGATAATTTTATTTTATTTTTTTGAAATGCTATTAGGATCACTCACGGCACCACCTTTTATAATCAGTGGCAGCCACGTGATCAACCCCAAATACCTTTTAGGAGAAAACCCAGATAATTGAAAAAAACTTTTGTTTGTAAGACTCGAACCCGTGATATATGCTTCGATCATGTATTTCTTTTCATTTAAACTCTCTAACATGTTCTTTATAAAAAAAAAAGACATTATTGAAACTATGGCTAAATATCAAGATATTTAATTTAGAAAGAAGAAAAAAAGGATGGGGGTTGGCTATTTTTAGTAATCTAGTAGATATTCCTTTTTAATGATAAAGCTTGCGATAAAAAAATACATATGATAATGACAGCGATATAAATAATAATATTTAGGAAAGTGGAGACATGAAACCAGGCGGTATTAGAAAACTAGAATGGTATTCCAAAAAACGTTGTCGAAATGTGATTGGTTAAAGGACATATAGCTCTGTTAAATGTCTGGTGGAGAGGGGACCACATGGTACAACCCAGGAAGGGTGGTGGGATATTTAGAAACTGGAGGAGCAAAATGCCAAGTCAATAATAGCATATATCTAATGGACCTACACCCATCCCTCTTGTTTTCCCTTTAAACAAAAGAGCTGATCCTACACAAAATCTTCTTCTTTTAGCATATACAAAACAATATAACTACACAATATACATACATAAACCGTACAAACTAATATAACAAAACAATATGATGTATTATTTTTTTTATGTATGCTATAATACTCCTTCATTCCATTTTAATTGTCTTATTTTGACTAGTCAATTTTTTTTTCTTTCGACTTTAACCGTAAATATTTTTGTTTTTGTTATATATTAGTTGATGAAAGTTATATGAATGGAAAGTACATTCAAAACTTAATCAATTCATATATGTCATATCAAGTGTTATATAACACAAATAAAAATATTTACGGTCAAAATTGAAAGAAAAAGACTTAAAAAATCAAAATAGAACACTTAATATGGAACAGAGAAAAGTAAGATTTCTAAAGATCCATCACCTTGAAAAGAAACCAATATTTATTTTCCAAAATATAAGTTCATCACTTTTTATGGTACTGTTGAGTTACTAATTATTCAACTTCCCAAAATATGACAGAGTTTTGATGTATAATATCTTGTTTAGCCATTGTCGTATAGTATAAATAGAATTAAGAATGTGTGGTGTATAGAGTTGCTGAGTTGGACATGTATTTGGCATGCGTCTGGTGTTAGAATCCATCCCTTTTTGGTTCGATGTGTGTAAGGAGTGAAGTCGTCACTTATTTGACATTTTGACTTATTTCCATATCGAGCTTGGCATTAGGCACTTCGATCCTTTCTTTTATTTTTCTTTGTTTTGTTTTTCAAAATACATATATATACCCACACTATATATATTCTATCCTATAAAGCATTCCATTTTATTGTTAAAATTTTAACTTTTAAATACAATAAATTAATATATTACATAACTGTAATATCATTTTATATATGGGCTAATCATCCCTGTTGTGACTGCAAAGATACAACAAGATGTTGGCTGCAGTTAGCATGAAAATCAGGATGGGTTTTGTATCATTTATAAACTAAAAAGCTTAAATTGTAAAAAAATTTAAAAATTTGTTCTTGCTTGGCTGATGTTCATTAACTACCCTTTATATATTTATATTACTTATAATTTCAGTTCTTGAATATGTCATCAACAAAAAAGAGACACATTTTACATATCGATATCGCTAGCCACTTACACCTTTTTCCGTATATAGTATTTGAAATTTTTGAATTTGGTTTATACTGGAGTTTAAATTCTTTTCAACATCTAACTACGTACTTTCCCGCATCGTCAAGTAGACTTCTGGTGTGTTGGTGTAGTAGTGGTAAATGCATCTTTTCTTGTATCAAAACATCCCAAATTTGACACCCGACTCTACTCTCATTTTATTATTTTTTTTAAGTGAATATATATAGGATTAAATAGGTAACTTGTAATTTTAAAATATCTGTAGGCATAACACGAATATGTATAACAATTAAGTTGAAGGAAATCGCAAACTCTCTTTCCTTCAAAACGAAAAACATGGTTTAATCCTTGTTGTTAATTACTGCTTTTAGAATATTGTTAATATTATATATTATTATGTACTTTGCGAAAATCGGTTCATGGTCCGATCGTCTAACTTGTTTTAAAAACATTGTGCTTGACTATGAATCAAAGATTTCGAAAGAAAAAAAGACTAGTTAAGATTCATTTATAAATGTAAGTATTTATGTTCAAATAATACTAACTGGAAATGCATGGAGTTTACAAATAAGAGCATTAAATTAGCAAATTCAGTCACAATTAAAAGCAATAAGATTAAGCAAGTTGTTAATTCGTATGTTTTTAGTGTGAAACGCTTGTTAGGTGGTTCATCTCTAAAACTTTTATCATAATTTGTTATGTCGATCATTTAGTTTCAAGTGTGTGTTCCAAAGTTTGGCATGTCATTAGAGACGGAGCCAAGAATTTTTTAGCGAGGGGTCAATTTTAAGAGTTGTTTGTCATATATACTTATAATAGTCGTATCCGAGAATGTGAAAAAATAAGAAACGGATCCTAGCTTGAGAATAGAAAATGTTTTCAATCATAATGCAAGAAACCCAAAAAATATATTTTTTAAAAAATAATTAGCTTGTATATATATATATTTTTCTTACAAAACTATTACGAGTATGATTATTATAGTTAGTTGCTTGTGATAAATGTAAATGACAATTTGAAAGAAAAATAAATTTTACACAAACAACTACACTAATGTACAACACATTTACATACTCAAATAAATAAAGTTTTTTTAAAACCTTTCTTCATTTTTTTTTATTAAAAATCAAAACAACTCAAGCTTTTAATTATCCTAATGAAAAGATGTAGCTCAAAATTAATGTTTCAATGACCAATGACTTTCAAAAACTAAACCTATGACAACGAAATTAACATTTGTATTTATTTCCTACTTAATTTTTCTTACTTTTAAATATAAAATATTATCCTAATGAAATAGAAATATATCTTTTAAATTTTTAAAAATTACATTGTACAAAAATTGGTGTGGGGGCAGTTGACCCCACTGCCCCCATGCTGCCTCCATCCATGCATGTCAATATTTAAGGGAATAAGCATATGCCCTAAACGAACGCGGATTTGTGAACTACAAATTAAAGCGTCAAATATCGGGAGGTCTAACATACGTTTTTTTTTAAACGTCCGTGTTAGAAAGCCCACTCGTTGAGTAGATACCCAATTTAAATCCCTTGATAAGTAACCTTTATCACCGAGAAATCTAGAGGATAAGACTCATTCAAGCTCATCATATGTGGAAACTACATTCCTTATGACCACCCCAAATATGGTTAAGGTAGGATTCGAACCCCTAACCTTTTTGTGAGAAAATAAGTTTTCTTGTCACTAGACCATTTAGTGGCGATTAATTTGTCATTCTAACATTTCTCATTTGTTTATCGATTTTTGTTGGTTTTATAAAAAGGATTGGTCGCATATTGTTTCACCTCCTCATCTCCTCTTTTCACCCATCCCTCTCGCTTTCCCCTTAACAATCGTCTAACGAACATAGTACACATGGAAAAGTTACGTACATAGAGCCTGTTTAATTAATATTTACATAAGGATAAGAATAGAAATAGAAATGTTCAAAGTATTTGTCGACGATTGGGTTATGCGGTCGACTATTAGTTATAGGTGTCATTCCTGCTAACCACACAGAAATGCAATATAGTGTCCAACCAAAGGCCCTATGGGGCTATGGGCACAGTCCCTTTATCATGGCCCAATTTCTGTTCTTGTCAGCCTGTTACTGTATGTATGGATTAAGCAATTCTTATACATATAAAGAAAAACATTTTATTAATCTTTATTTAACCAACAACTCAAAAGCGTCTAGAAAGTATGAAAATATCGAATCATATAGCTACACCAGGTAATTTAGCATGGCCCAAGAAAATTGGATGTCGTACTAGCCATAAAAGTTGAATGTAAAGCAGTGAACACGTGCAAAATATACCACAAGCATAACCAATCCATAAAACAATATAAAAAACAACATAATTGTAATAATATATATATATATACATACTAGGTCTTTTATCCGCACAACGTGAGGTAGTTTTAAAATTGATTTTCTTTTTATTTGTTTAAAAAAAAACTTGAATGAAGCATTATATACTACTAGCCTTGTACCCGCGTGATGCGACGGGGCATAGGAAAAAAAGCTGGTTAAGTAGTGATACCGTGTTATTACATGAATGTATGATTCAACTCAGGTGTTTCTTAGTCCGGCTGAAAGTGCAAACCGCCGTTGTTGTTTTAGAGTGAACGTTTTTTATGTTGATGATTATTAAATTCAGTAACGCATGTGAGTTTTTTTAGTATATTATGTGAGCAACTGCAGGAAAGGGAAGGGGCACGCGTAAGGTTTTTTTTTTAAAGGGTATTTTTGGAATTTCAGGGATAAAGTGTTTGATGGTACTATAAATTAAAATGGTAAATTAGCAATTTTAAAGGTAGAGTGTTAAATTTTAAAAAGATAGTTTGTTTATATAGATAGTATAGATAATAAGTGAATAGGCTGTGAATAGCAACTCGCCGGCGCAATAAGACTTATTCATCATCTTACATGTATTAAATGGATAACTAGATGAGATTTATATTCATCTACCAAAATGTTTATAAATACTCATATATATCGTCGTAGTTGAACATAGCGAGAATGCAATATATTTTATAATTGCCGAAAAAAGAATTGTAATCGTAATTTAGTTGAATAAAATACGACAAAAATAATCAGTTACTAAAATTGTTTTTTATAAAATGATCCATTCATTGTTTTTTATAGATGGGGTAATAAAACCTTCGTCTCTTTGTTATTTTGAACTTCATCTAGTATATCATATCGAATAATAAGATTGATAATATTTGCATTAAAAATAAATAAACTATTAATAGTATATTCCAATAGTAAAAATTGTAATAAGAATAAAAATAGGGAAAATAACATTATCTTTATAATTTAGATGATTGAAGGATAAATTTACATACCAATATAGAATGAAATAGGCTTTTTTGAAATTACATATTTCTATAAAGTTAGTAAAGTTAAATCCATAATTAGGTCCGAATATTTGATTTGATTTAGACCACTTAGTTGATCGATTGAGTAGTAGTTTATAAGGATTTTGAATGGGAAAGCTTGTTAAATTGTCAGAAAATGTGAAAATTTTGCAGTGTAACAATAGTTCCTTTTGAAAGTTCACGCTCAAATTTGTTGACCAATGCTTTTTTCTAACACAACAAGTATAATTTTATTAAAAGTATAATTAAAATTATTTTGTTTGAATATTACCGTATAGTCCATTAAGAATAAATGTATCGTCCCCGTGGATGGTAGATTATAATTCTGCCATTTATTTTCTTCAATGTTTTGATGGGTATAAGTTGATAAAAATATGTTAGTTTTCGAGCCATATGAAATTGAAGATAATTTTGAAAGTAATGAGAAAAAAAAAATGATGAATATATGAGAAAATAGATATAGGTACTTTGAATTTATATAGATGTTTGGAATTTTTACAAATTAAATATCTTTTTTTTCAAAACAAATATCTCTAATTATATCGTGGGCAAGTTAAGTATGTGAGTAAATAGATTTAGGTTTTTAATTTATTTATAAAGTACGTTTATCTAGTTTAGTATATTGAATTATTTAGTTATTACATGTGTTTAGAAATGGAGAAGATTTTTACATTAATATTAACTAGGAAATTCTGGCCTTGTGTTGCGAGACTTCAATTGCCTTGTTGAAACGATTACATTATTATAGTGTATTTGTGTTAAACCTTTAACCAATTAATTAAAAACTTTCTTCTCATGGATATGTTTATTTAAACGTATGCAAGAAACCAAAAAAAGTAACTCGTGGTAGAAAACTCAAATGGGGTATAAGTGGCAAAATCCTTGATATATTATTTGACAATTCAATCAGAATGCGATTTGAGAAATTAAGAATAGTGATACGGGTGTGACCATAAAAAGGTTGAATGCCCAAAAGAAAAAGTGTGAAAAAAAACCAAAAAGTCACCCATAGTAAAAAACTCGAATTGGATGCGATGTGACAAAATTTGAATAATGGTACGGGTTATGACGTGGATGAATAGTAACTCGCTTACGCAAGTGAGTTAAACAGTATTCTAGTGTTACTGTGTTGAACCTTCAACCACTTAATTAAAAATCATATGGTCATGGATATGTTTATGAAACCAAGAAGTAACCCGTAATAAAAAAAAACCCGAACGGTATACAATGTGAAAAAGTCTTCAATATATTAATGTAGTTGAAATTTTACCTAAATACGATTTGACAAAATCCGAATAGCAGTACAGGCGTGGTCTTAAACAGATTGAATGACTGAAAGGAAAAAAATATGTGAAAAAATTACCAAGAAGTAACTCGCAGTAGAAAACTCGAACGGAATGCGATGTGACAAAATCTAAATAGTGGTACGGATTGTAACGTTGACGAATAGTATCTCGCTACAATGTGGAAAAATCTTCAATAAATTACTGTAGTTGAAATTTAACCAGAATGCAATTTAACAAAATCCGAATAACAGTACGTGTCGTGGTTATAAAAAGGTTGAATGACTGAAAGGAAAAAAAATTGTGAAAAACTTAGCAAGAAGTAACTCGTAGTAGAAAACTCGAATGGAATATGATGTGACAAAATCTAAATAGTGGTACGGATTGTAACGTGGACGAATAGTAACTCACCACGCAGGCGAGTTACTATTCACATTGTATTCCTTTAATAGAGTATATAATATTATATGATTTTTATTGTTAGAGATAAAAAAAAAAGAATAATTGCCAAAAATATTAATATAACGTCCAACAATGTCCAATATTCTTTCACTTTTTTTTTATTTTTTGTCCGAAGATTTGTTTCACCTTTTGTATTTTTCTATATATTTTATATTTGTTTTATACAATCATATTTTCTTTTTATTTTATAATTTTGTTCTGTATTTTATAGTTAAAATATTATAAAAATGTATGAGGATGCCACATAGATTATAAATCTACGTGGCATTGTTAAAAAATATGTATGAGTTGTAGAGGTTGTAAAGACTTTACAATCGTTTGGATCCCTACTTTTTAATACAGATACATAGATCTTTTTTTTAAGGTATGAATCATTTACTCACCGTCTAGTTTACATTTTCATAATATATTTTCCAATATGAAAAAGACTAAAAGAATCCACAATTCATGTCTTTTTGAATTGCAATACTTTGAAATCTAGACGCGGAAGCATCAAGATCTATACAGAATCATATAAACTTTTATTCTTTTATTATTAATATTAATTATTAATTGTTAGATTCTTTAGTGTCTACTTTATTTAATTTGGTTTTAAATGTTACAGCTTCATGTCATGGTTATTGGTATTCTTTTTATCTATCAACGATGGTTAGAATATTTGTTCATGTTATTCTTGTGAATCAACTAGTCCAATTATTTATCATCAAATCCGTTGCGTCATTTGATATCAAAGCTAACTTTCTTGATAAAGGTGATTCCTAATAATGACACTATCTATGATTCTCCTCCTTTTGAATGATGAATACAAGGATAATGAATGGTACTCTTTAGCTACCTTGCGTGACAAAAAGTTATCTTATGAAGAGCCCGGATCTAATGACGAGAGGGTTGGTCTAGACGAAGATAATGCATTATTAAATATGACTTTTGCTATTTTCTCAATTTGTGACGATAAGAACGAAGATATTCAATGTGGAGGGGTTAGATTTCATTTTTGCTAAAGTCGATCTAGATGATATATATGGCAATCCAGGTGAGAAGTGTGCGTTTTTTGGAATTGGAAAAGGTAATTCCAAAAAGAGAGAAATTGAAAATACTAATAAGTCGCTTGAAGAGTTGAAGACAAGTTGAAATCAAATGGTGAGTATGGAGTGTCTAGTCCCTCAAGGGTGATTTTATGTGCTAGCCCATGAATGTTTGTTTACCCATTACATGACTTTAGATGTTGCTGCTTTTACATATATGAGCGCCCCTTCGACCCAAGGGGTATATGTTTAAAGTCGTGCGAGATATATAGGACTCGGGTAGGGTGTAATCGAGCCGAGTCGAGCCGACACAGTGCCATGCTCGATCTCGACTCGATTGTAAAACTCGAAGCTCGAAACTCGACTCGAGCTCGACCAAGCCTTTATTTTCAAGCTCGAGCTCGACTTACGTGTCGACATTTTCGAGCTCAACTCGGCTCGACTCGATTAAGAATTAAAATTAAGTTTTAAATCAGATTAGTCTAATAGGCTCGACAATTTTAAGCTCGACTCGATTAAGCTCGGCTCGGTAGAATAGTAATTGTGTAAAAATATATACGAGTAATATTCAAGGGTAAAAATATAAATAAGCACAAGCTCACGAGCTTTTCGAGTAAGCTATATTGAGGCTCGAGCTCGACTCAAAAGTCTACTCGAGTAGCTCGAGCTCGAGCTCGGCTCGACTAAAACCGAGTCGATTTCGAGTAATTTACGAGTCGATTTGGGGTAGCTCGCGAACTGTATCGTCTCATTTACACCCCTAGACTCGGGTTGATGTTTCTTTCGATCGAGTTGGCTTTGGTTTGAAAACAAAACTCGAGGTCGAGTATTATTTTTTTTTTAAATACGAGGAGAATGATGCGGATTCATTCAAATAAAAAAGTTACACATGATATTTTACAAGATCTTTACATAACATAGACATTTTGTCATATTTAGTTACATTCATAGGTAATAATCCCGGTTACATGGCAGCTTACATTCAAAGGGTTGATGTATCTGACCAATAAAAAAGTTACACATAGCAGCTTATATGTTTGACACATATACCCGGTTACATTCAATAACCAGGATTTGAAAGTTCATTACATTACATAGACATTTTACAAAATCTTCACATAACATAGACATTTTGTCATATTTAGTTACATTCATAGGTAATAATCCCTTTGATTTTAACATTTGCTAGTAGACTTACTTTCTTTGCATGAATAAATTACAAAACAAAAATATTAAAATATTACAATCACTAGCATATTGTCCGCGTGAATGTTAATGTTAAAGTTCGAGTCACTAACCAACTAACACACTCTAAAAAAAAAATACAAAACAAAATTATTAAAATGCGATGATCACTAAATTAATTCAATTTATTAGCATAGTCATACGTCATTAGATGAAGTTACGAGTAGGGTTGAGCAAAAAAATCGTTGACCCGCACCCGACCCGCCCGAAGCCCAAACGGGTCGGGTCACAAGTCACGCATTTGTGGTTTTCGCGGGTTACGGGTCACGCGGGTCGGGCCAGGCCGGGTCGAGTGAAGGCAAAAACCGAAAAAAAGTGAAGGAAACCCGTAACCCGCCCGCGACCCGCTTGTACCCGACCCGAACCGAACCGGTCCGGACCTTCACGGGCCGGGTCACGGTTTCGATTTTCATGCATTCGCGGGTCACGGGCCGGGCCGGGTTTCCGTGGGTCAGGCCGGGTCGGGTCATTTGCACATCCCTAGTTACGAGAATGGTTTTACTATAAAATTAAAGTATAATCTATACTCAGTTATACTACATGTACTTACCAAAGTTTTGGAAAACAATAAAACTAATATTTTTTCTGTCCCAATTAAGATGTCATAATTTTGCATTTTAAGTCTTTTTTCTTTAATTTTAACTGTCAAATTTTTGTTTATGTTATATAATACTTGATGTAAAATATATATATATATAAATAAGATTTTAAATGTATTTTACTATGATGTAACTTTTATAAACTATCATATACAAAAAAAAAATTTTACGGTCAAAATTGTGAAAAAAAGACTTAACAAATCAAAATAAGACATTTAAATTAGGACAGAAGTCACGGAAGTATATAATATTTCATTACTTAATCAATTACAACCACCCATTTTTTAAACATCTCTATATATATATAATTCTCTATCTCAATTTGATGACGTGGCATATCCCAGAGCTCGCCACATCATCTTTTTCCTACGTGGCGATCTCACGTTGTTAGTCTTTTAAACGTTGACACGTAAGCTGACACCTACACATACTTGACGAATCATCATCCAGTCAACAACCACATATCCTTTATTAATTATAAATAAATAGCATATTAAAAAGTCATAAGCATAATTAGAACCCACAACCACGAAAATTATTAAAAATATTATTTATATAATTAGATGACAGTTAACATATATATAAAAAAGATATATGGTAATAGTTTCTTACCTAAAATATATATTAATGACATATTCCAAATTTATAAAAGTTTTCATATTTTAAAGATCTTTTTAAATCTTATTAAAAAGTAATAATGATTCTTAATTTTTTTTAAATAATATCTTTTGAGATATAATTTTTTTTATTTATATTTAATTTTTATTTTCTAACATAAATATATTGTAAAAATATAAACTTTAGATTACATGGAACATAAAAAAATGTAGTCTTAATTTAAGTTGAATTTATGTTTGTATATACTCTATGTTTAATTCTTTGAGAGTGGACGTAATACATAAGGAGGCAAGATGGTGATCGACCGGTGACCAGTTGGAACACCACCCGCCCTGTAGGTACCAAAGGGTCGGTAGCAAAGTGGTGATGGTGGTGTAAATCTGGTTTCGTCCTCACCCTCTCACCTTTTTAATTTTATCTTTTTCTTTGTTTTTTTTTTATCACTCTCAACCTCACTCAGTATGTATATTATGTATGTTAATATGAAAAGAGAGTATATATACGTACAAAAATATAGAAAACAAAGGTGAAACTTACTTCTCATTCAATGACTGAATAAGCCTTAAATAGACAAAACTACATCTCATGTGATCCTAAAAATAAGCAAATAAACTATCAACTCTACCTAAGGAATTGGTCATGGGTATCACCCATAACGTTCATATTCTCAATTGCATATAATTCGGTCAACCCCATGACTTTATACCATTTATTTGAAGCAACACTAAAACCAACTCAAATACTAACTTAAATAAAACCAACTCAAACTAGATAATATGACTGAGTCAAGATTAATTCCTACATAGACGATGAGAGAATGGTGAAATATTCATTTCTTGTGGAAGGGATGAAGGAGGATGAAAAAAAGTGAAGATTTATCTTAAGGTTTATAATTTTTACTTCTAATAATGTTTATTACTTTGTCATTTGACATTTTACTTCATTACATAAAAAAATATCTTCATTCTTCGATGACAGTTTTTTATTATATTGAATATTTGTTGAACTATTTGATAGAAATTTATGTTATCTCGTGCAACGCACGGGCTAAACCTAGTATTTTATTAAGTTTTAACAATAATAATTTGAATGAATCTTCGCTCTACATATTTTAACTATCATTTCCTTTGTAATTCTTGATTTTTTTGACTTTAGTATTCGCTACTAGACTTACGTCTTTTGAATGAATAAATAACAAAACAAAAATGACTAATTACTTGGAAAGTCCTTAAACTTACCACTGAAACCTTTTCTTGAATCCCCCTAAACATATTTTAGCCGTTTTTTATCGGTTACTTACTCGAATCCCCCTAATAGTTATTTTAGTTGTTTTTCTTGATTCAAATAGAACTTTTTTTGTTTGAGCTCCAGAAGAGGTTTAAGTGACAAGTTGAGGGAAAGTCCCTAAACTTCCTAAACTTGTCACTGAAACCTTTTCTTGAATCCCCCTAAACATATTTTAGCCGTTTTTTACCGGTTACTTACTCGAATCCCCCTAATAGTTATTTTAGTTGTTTTTCTTGATTCAAATAGAACTTTTTTTGTTTGAGCTCCAGAAGAGGTTTAAGAGGGACTTTCCAAACAATTAGCCCAAACAAAAATATTAAAATGCGATGATCACTAAAATAAATCACTTTGTTAGCATACTTATATGTGATTAGTGAATTTACTAGAATGGTTTACCAAAAGTAAAATATTTAAAGCATGAAATTAACCAGACCGCTTTGCATAGTTTGGTCTAATCCACTTAATTCGGTCACACGGTCAGTTTTGCTTTGCATAGTTTGGTCTAATCCACTTAATTCGGTCACACGGTCAGTTTTGGTTTGGTTTGGGATTTAGCCAAACTCGGGCCAAATCGGACTATAAACACCCCTAATCCTAATCACATATCAATGATTTCATGTCTTCTAACCACACCTATATATTTTACCCAACTATTAATAATCTCAATTATATGATACTATATTTTACCAAATATTAATGATTTCATTCCTACAAATAAAATGAGTCGTGAAGTTAAACAAGATAATTCACATCCACCATTTTTTGCTGACCACAGAAAGTTCAATTCCGCTACATTGTGAAGGTACACACTAGTACATCAAACTATGAAAAAGTTCTTAGCTTTATATAAGTTGGTAAAAGCCGATCCATATATTAACAACTTGTTTTGCAAAAGTCAGGATCTTATTAATATTAAACAAAATGTACTTGTTATATTAACTACTAATGAAAGATTAAGTACTTTTGTTACAAGAATCACCAACTAACTTTCCACTAATAACAAATTAAATCAGTTGCTATTTTGCTAATAACTATCATCTTTTTCCTAAAACCAACCATAAAGTCCTTCCATGGAGATGGGAAGTAGCAAACTAATATTTGTATGTACCATCTACATCAATCCCATATTCATCTTCATTACCAACCCATTAGGCCCATATGATTTAAACCTTCTTTTTTCTTAGTCACTGGACCACTGTATTATTGAAGCATCCAAGGACTTATCTTTGTCAATCATTATTTCTTGATTAAAGCTTTCCTCACAAAGCTTGCATTTTTACAGTTCTTGATCTTCATGGTTCTAAATTTGAGTTGGGTATCTATTTAAAATAGAGTGATGCTTCTGAATTTCACTTGGGTTTTGAGTATTTTCAAAATTTAGAGTCTTTTTTGATGTTGCTTGGTTTCTAGTTTTGGGGATGGAATCTTGGAGATTTGATTCTATTGCAAATGCTGATGATATATATTGTTGAAGGTAATATGGGGTTAGTGGATTTTGGAAATTAACAATATGGTTTTTGGGTCCCATAATGCAATGAGCATAGAGAATCAAGGGTTTGGAGAACTGTGTTTGCCACAAGTTGGTTTGTTTAACCTTAGTACATTTTCTGAAGAACACAAATCAAATTCGGCTAGGCATAATGGTAAGTGATTGATACACTAGGAGAAAAATTATCTACCATTAAGAATTTTCTTTCTAGGAGAAAAGAAAATGGCGATTCCACCATTGCTTTTTTCTTCATTTCCCCTCCTTTTTCACCAACAATTTCTTTCAAGTTTTCTATTCCAGTTTTCTATTCCATTCTCTTCTTCTTTTCTATTCTCCTGAAATTCGTGAGCTATTGATTAAATTGGAAACCCTAATTTTAAAAATTGGGGGTTTTGACTGCTACGATCTTCTAGTGACTGCTATACTAATAGAATGCCAAATAGAAGAACACCGTCATCTAGAAGAGCTGCTACGCCAAAGAAATACAAAGATACTACTTATTCTCTGAATCAGGAGAAACGAAAGGGTAATAAATCTCAGAGTAAAGATGTGCTCAATAGCCAAGGTTCTGTTGAAAAAGATCTTAATGTAGAATCTGAAAAAGAAGTGACAAATGAACTTGTTACTGATATTGGAGTGAATGGAGAAGAAGCAATGATTAGCAATGTAAGTACTGATCTTGATAATAACAATATTGCTGATAAACAAGATTGTGGATCGATTGTAGGTGATCAGTATGTTAATCCTAGTGGTGGCGGGGTACAAACATCACGACCTACCGATGGTAATGAGGATGACGTTGGTACATCCAAAGCTGATGTAGTAGTCGACGAAGTGGAAAAGAAACAAGGTGGGAATGATGCTAATGTTGGGCAACCGGCTAATGATAATGCAGAACAATCCCAAGGTAAGCCTCTTGACAGTAATGTATTTTTGAATAATGAAACAAATACTCAACGAAAAACTAATGTCGATAATGAGAAAACCAGTAGCCAAAAAACCGTTTCTTACGCGGCTAAGGTGCAAGCTACTACCGAAATTAAGAAGGTCAACTTTAGGTTACTCGTGCCTAAAGAAACAGTCGACAATGTGGATGTGGTTATTCCTAGAGAGTCCGTTAAGCAGGTGCAGAGCAGGTTTGAACATGTTCTATATGGTTACTTTTTAGGTGATAGGATGGCGTATCCAGTTGTTGAGTACTTTGCTAGAACCTCATGGGCAAAATTCGGTTTAACAAAAGTAATGATGAATGTAAATGGATTTTTCTTCTTCAAGTTTAATGCAAAGGAAGGACTGAATACGGTATTATCAAAGGGGCCATGGTTTATTCGTGGTTCTCCAATATTTCTTAATGTCTGGACCCGAACACGATGCTAAAGAAAGACGATATAAAACAGGTAGCCGTTTGGGTAAAACTACACGATATACCACTTGCTGCCTACTCTGATGATGGATTAAGTTTGTTGGCTTCAAAACTAGCTACCCCCAAAGCGTTGGATAGTTATACAGTGCTATGTGCTTAGATTCTTGGGGGAGGAGCAACTATGCTCGTGCATTAATAGAGTTGAATGCTAATAATGAGTTGAAAAATAATTTAGTTGTGGCAATACCTAATATGGAGGGTGAGGGATTTACAAAAGGGACCATCAAGGTGGAATACGAATGGAAACCATCTAGATGTTCCTCGTGCTGTGTTTTTGGCCATCATAATGATAGCTGCCCAAAAGCGATTGAGGTGGCAAAGAAATTTGTAGCTACAGTTGATGAAGAAGGGTTTACGGAGGTGAAAGGAAGGAAGAAAGCAGGTAATAAGGCAGGCTTTCATCTTAATAAACAAAAAGCTAAAGTAGAGTATAGGCCTATTGTTAAAACCAAAGTGGGATCGGATATAGCGAGTACTTCCACTGCTAGTACAGTACCTACTGCTAGTACAACACCTACTACTTGTACGGCACCTATTGCTCCGATTTCCACTAGTAACCCCTTTGGCATGTTGAATATAGAAGATGGACCAGTTGAGAAAGCGGAAATTAGAGAAAAACAAGCTCCAAAAACATGTGAAAATTCGTATGCTTACAATGTCACTGTTGATTCAGACGGTGAAGAGGTGATAGAAATATTAAATGAAACTTCCGAGTTTATGATGTCTGGAACTAGTAAGATGGAAACCAATACAGGGGCAAGCACTCCTGCGGTAAGGGTTTCCAATGGGTAGTTTAGCCTCATGGAACATAAGGGGGTTGAACCGCCCCCTGAAACAAAGTGAGGTTCGACAGGTCCTAAAGGAGAATCAGTTGAACTTGTGTGCTATCCTAGAGTCTCATGTGGACGTCTCGAGACTATTCAATATATGTAAAAAGATTTGTGGGTCATAGGATTGGACTTCTAATGGTGGTATGTGCAACAAAGGTACTCGAATAATTCTTGGGTGGAATACTAGTGTAGTTGATGTAATGGTTCTATCACAATCTGATTAGGTCATTCATATTCAGGTAATCTATAAACTCGACAAAAGAGCATTCTTTTGTTCTTTTATTTATGCTGATAATTACTATAAAAATAGAAGAGATTTGTGGAAGAATTTATGTACCCATAAGGCTTTTGTGGGTGATAAACCATGGGTGATTTTAGGTGATTTTAATTCTTCACTAAATCTGGAGGATAACTTTGCTGGGTCATCCACTATTAATATAGGGATGAAGGATTTCAAAGAATGTGTGGAGTCTTTGGAGGTTTTTGACATTAATAGTACGGGTCTTCATTATACATGGAATCAAAAGCCTAAGAAGGGTATAGGTATTCTAAAAAAGATTGATCGGGTTATGGGGAATATCCATTTTACGGATCTTTTTCCGGCTTCTTGTGCTATGTTTCAACCGTATAGAATATCTTATCATTCGCCTTGTGTTTTGAAGCTACCGAGCATAGCTAGAGCTCGGCCCCAACCTTTCAAATTTGCTAACTTCTTAGTATATAAGGCGGGTTTTCATGATATGGTTAAAGATAAATGGGATACTCATATTGATGGTGTGAATCAGCTGCGTGTTGTGAAGAAACTCAGAATGTTGAAGTCTCCTTTTCGAAGTTTTCTCTTTAAGCAAGGTAATCTTCATAAGAGAGTTAGTGCTCTGCGAAGTGAGTTGGACGAAATTCAAAGAGGTATTGATACAAATCCAACTGATGCTAGTTTGCGTGAGAAGGAAGGTGCATGTATTCAAGCCTTTCAAGAAGCTGTACTTGATGAGGAACGGTTTTTAAAACAAAAATCAAAGGTAGAATGGCCTGCCGTTGGTGATGCTAATACATCATAAAGTGCAGGAACCATAGGAGCCGTATTGATGTTATAAAGGATGCTAGCGGCTTGTTATGTGAAGGAAGTGAAGTTCAAAATGCCTTTGTTAAGC
Organism: Erigeron canadensis; assembly: GCF_010389155.1. Lineage (NCBI taxonomy): Eukaryota > Viridiplantae > Streptophyta > Magnoliopsida > Asterales > Asteraceae > Erigeron > Erigeron canadensis. The sequence continues at coordinate 40,874,177 of NC_057762.1, forward strand.
ACTATGAGCTGTTCTTGGGTGGCGAAGTTAATGGGAGTCTTCTGCCAACACCGGATTTGTTTGTTAATAAATTAGAGGACCGGGTCGCTTTGGATATGGTTCGTGATGTGTCCGATGAAGAAATTAAAAATGTCATGTTCTCTATTGCCGAGAACAAAGCCCCGAGACCGGACGGTTTCACATCAGCTTTTTTCAAAAGCTCGTGGAGTATTGTTGGTAAGGATGTCATGCTGGCTATCCATGATTTTTTCCGAAAAGGTAAGCTTCTTCAGGAACTTAATCATACGCTAATTGCTCTAGTTCCTAAGGTTACTACCCCCGAATCTATTTCCGATTTTCGCCCAATTTCATGTTGCAATGTCTTGTATAAATGTGTTAGTAAGATTATTGCTAACTGAGTTAAAGATAGTCTGGAAAGTGTAGTTAATGTAAACCAATCTGCATTTGTCCCGGGGAGGAAAATTTCTGATAATATTTTATTAACCCGAGAACTTATGCACAACTACCATATGGATGTTGGTCCCCCTAGATGTGCTTTCAAGATTGATATACAGAAGGCATACGATACCGTGGATTGGAACTTTTTAGAGGCTATATTATTGGGATTTGGTTTTCATCGAGTTATGGTAAATTGGATAATGGTGTGTGTGTCCTCAACCTCTTTTTCTTTATGTATTAATGGTGACGTCCATGGCTACTTTAAAGGTAAAAGGGGGCTTAGGCAAGGTGATCCAATATCACCTTATCTATTTACACTTGTAATGGAGGTACTAACTTTGGTATTACAACAATCAATTCGCATTGATTCCTCTTTCAGATTTCATAATAGGTGTGAAAAACAAAGACTCATAAATCTCTGCTTTGCTGATGACTTGTTTCTATTTGCTAGAGGCGAATCCCAATCCGCCCGAATGTTAATGGACTCGTTAAATCAATTTAAAATGATGTCGGGTTTGGTTCCAAGTGTGCAGAAGAGTACCGTATTCTTCTGTAATGTTCCTAATCACACAAAGATCTCAATTCTAGGAATCATGCCATTTGATGAAGGAAAGTTACCTGTCAGGTACTTGGGGGTTCCCCTAATCTCATCTAGACTATTGTATAAAGACTGTAAAGTTCTAGTAGAAAGAATGCAAAAGCGAATTACAGATTGGAAAACCAATTCTCTCTCTTTTGCTGGGAGGCTACAATTGATTGTTTCAGTCCTTTCTTCGATGCATGTCTATTGCCTGCTCGTGTGATTAAAGACCTTGAAAAGTTGATGTGTGGGATTCTATGGTGTCAAGGTCCTATGCAAAAAGGGAAGGCTAAGGTGTCATGGAAAGCTACGTGTGTTCCGAAGAGTGAAGGAGGTTTAGGTATTAGACGCATAGCAGAAATGAATAAAGCCCTCATGACTTCCCATACCTGGAGCATTCTTAATAGGCGGGAGTCTTTATGGGTTGCTTGGATCCATGATTATAAACTAAAGGGCCGCAATTTTTGGGATGTCCCGGCTCGAACAGATAGTAGTTGGGGCTGGAGAAAGATTCTTTACATGAGGTCGTCAATTAAAAATCACATTAAAATGAGAATTGGAAATGGTAAGAACACGTCTGCTTGGTTTGATGCTTGGAGTGAGAGTGGTCCGTTATGTGAAATTGTGACTCCTAGGGAAATTAAAAATGTTGGTCTCACACTGGAAGCTAAGGTTGCAAACATTTGTAGGAATGGTGAATGGGTCTGGCCTAATGCGTGGTATGTTAAATATCCCAGTTTAATGAATGAGCCTGTCCCTCAACTTGATCAAAATAAAAACGATGAAGTTATTTGGATAGACAATGCAAAAGTTGAACAACCATACACAACAACTATTGCATGGAACTCCATACGAAGTAATGAGCAGAAGGTGGCATGGATGGATTTTGTTTGGTCCCCTCACAATATACCGAGGCATTCATTTCATTTGTGGTTAATAATGCGTAGGAAACTTTTGACGCAAGACAGAATCATCAAATGGGCATCGACAAGAAGAAATAACATGAATATGATGTGTTGTGCATTGTGTAAAGCTAATTATGATTCACATAACCACTTGTTTTTTGAATGTCCTTTTTCAACGCAGGTTTGGTTAAAAGTTAGGGATATGGGTGGATTGCAACACCTTCCACCCCTCCTAGACGTTATAATGGACTGGATGAATCTTCGTGCAAAATCAAGATTGATTGCAAATGTGGTGGGGAGACTCCTTGTTGCTTTAACGGCTTATTTCTTATGGCAAGAATGAAATAATAGGATGTTCAATGACCAAGCTCGCCCTCCTGATCTGCTTTGTGAAGTAATTACATCTACTGTTCGGTTAAAGCTTATGACATTCAAGTTCCAAAAGACTACTCGGGTGATCCATATGCTTGAGGCGTGTGGTATCTGTGGTGATTCTGTCTTTATCAATGACTGATTGTCTGCTTTACCTTTTGGTTTAATCCAATGTGTATGCTATGTCAATTGGTATTAGCATAAAGGTAGATTGGTGTTTGGCTTTGATTCACTAGGTTTTATTTGTTAACATATATATACTATAAATTAGTATGGTAGGTCCACCATGCTACTTGTAATGAACCGTTTTGATAGTTGTTATAATACAAAGTCGTCGGGGTAACCCTTTACCCAAAAAAAATCAAATTCGGCATATATATAGTATAAATTACAATGAACCGTTTGACCTTGACCTTAAATTGGATAGAACTGCTATTAGAAAAAATCCTCATATTTGTAGTCCTTTTAAGAATACCAACAATTTAGATTCATCTAAAGTTTCTGTGCCTTCAAGACAGACACGAATCACACATTTCAGTTCGTCGTCACCAATTTGCCAAGTTCATCGTTGCAACAAAAGCCTTGTGTCTTGTAAAGATTACCATAATGGGCATAAAGTATGTGAATTGCACTCAAAGACTGCTAAAGTCATTGTGAATGGATGAGTTGTACAAAGGTTTTGCCAGAAGTGTAGCAGGTTAGTTTAATAGTTTTCATGTGACTTAATCAAGTTCCAACCTTTTATAGTAGCTTTTATTGCCTGTTATGTATTGATCAAGCCTTTTGGAAACCATTTAAGCATTGGTTTTTGACCTTTTATATGATTTCACAGGTAGATAACATTGTAGTGCTTTAAACCTTGTTTCTTGATTCAGGTTCCATTTGTTGAGTGAATTTGATGATGGCAAGAGAAGCTGTACGTCGAAAGTGGCTTGCAGATCATAATGAGCGTAGAAGGAAGCCTTATGGTAATGCTTGCTGATATTTTTAATGCAAAAGGTCTTGACTCTTGATGATATATAATGCATTGGAAGTGGAATCCCGGATTAAAAAGACACTCATAAATCTAAAAAACTGTATGATCATTATTTAGCATACTTCAAGGTTTTATGAAATCTTGTTAAACTGCAATGGATCACTCGTGCTTATAGCTTCTACACATTCATCTATACTTTTTATGCTTATTTAAAAGGCTTTCGAGTTCAGCTGGTCGCAAGTTTAGAGTGTCTACAAGATCAAAGGGAATATAAAACTTGAAGATGAAATGATCCAGAGCATAAGTTCCATAACAGATGTACAATTGCATTCAGTATCTCCTTGTGATTTGGGAACACAGTATCCTTCTTTTCATGCGCTGGGATCTGTTTCATATCCATTTATCAACAATTATCAAACAGGTAAGCATGAATTTGATCTCTCTTTACATCTCCCTTTTCAAAAATTGCACTAATTGTTTGACTTATAGTTAGCGCAGATGATTTCATTACAATGGATCAAACAGCTGCTTGCTCTCTTCTGTCATTTCAACCACAGGGTGACTATTCAAGCCATTCATCAAGAAACCCCATGATGCTGTCATCGAGTACTCATAACACTCATCAAGCTTCTGTAGGGTCAAATAACATGAACATGTTGGAAGATTCTGTATACGTGAACCCTGAGACTCGGGTTTGGTCTGGTGATCGGTCTACTATAGACTTGCTGCAGCTATCATCCGAGCTTGAAAGAGTGTACGTAGCTTCAAAAGGAAACTCTTCATACTAAGTGTGCTTAATAATTAGTTGTGTTTATATTAGGCTTGGTATCATCTGAGCTTGAAAGATTGTGCTTAAAGCTTCAGTTTCATCGTTTCTGTTGATGTCAGGTGTAAATAAATTATGAGAATGATTTTGGTTTCTAGGCAGACATATCACATTTGATGACGAAAACCAAAATGACTAATTTGATGAGCATGTTTACAACATTGTGAACATATAAATGACTAATTTGATGAGCATGTTTACTTGAAGATCATGTTTAATTGTTTATAAGTTGAAAAATCTATATCTATGAAATATTCACTTACTCATAAAAAGAAATAAAGCATGACAGTGAAATAAGATACGGCAAAAATAAGAAAATTGAAGATTAAAAGTATATATGCGCCGTTGCCGGGGATCGAACCCGGGTCACCCGCGTGACAGGCGGGAATACTTACCACTATACTACAACGACATCTTATGTTTAGATTAACTGTTAATAATATTTTACTATAACTAATTGCCTGTCGGTTCTGATTTCTGTATTTGAATAGGAAAGTATGTGTGGTGATATATGCTGATATGTCGATATTAGATACCTCAGTAGTCAGGACAAGAAATGACTGATATTACAATTTCAATTGAGTATAGAAAGGAAAACTACAAAACTTGCAAGGCTGTATCCTTCAGATCCAAAGACTTATTTCGTATTTATGTGTCACGATAATTGGTATGAACGGCAAACAAAATTCCATTCATTAATTATATAACATAAATAAATAAAAATACAGGGATAAGTTAAAGATTACATACAATGCAATACACCTAAGTATCACCGTAAATATAAGCACTAGCAAAAGACATTTTGCAAATCTCATTGGCGAATTTTGCCGTATAAAGTCATGATTCTTCAAACAACATTATTAAAATTAAAATAAAAAAATTAAAATAAAAAAATCATTACGTCATTCCTCAATATGCTGCTGTATGCCAAGTCCAAACGCTCAAGACAAATTTATAAACTTATTTTAAGATTTTCATAAGTGTGTGTTAAGATAACTTCAAACATTGCCAAATTTATGCAATCGCATTGGTGGAGTTGATTGTAAAAAACCAAGTCTGGAAGCCAACTGGCATGTATCTCTCAACTTTTTTCTTTATACTCATACATAGTGTATTACGCGTTTCAAAACGTGCAAGTGATTGCCATAAATATATCTTAGATTCAAATAATTCAGACGCTCAAAAGGGAGCAAAATGTCACATTCTTGTGATAATTTGTTAAAAGTTCTGGCAGATTTCCAATGGGTCCAGACTATAGACAGCAAAGATTGTAACATGTTCACCATCATTTCAAATTTTCAAAAGTTGGATTCAAACAAAAAGCTTAAAGCTTTAAAGTTAAAACAAACCATATGACATGATGAAAATAAAACACAAATGTATAATACGAGTAATATAGATATCAATCCTCCATACTGCAAAAATTTAAATGCAAAATACCTTTAAAAATTTTTAACTCTAGACAAATAGAAATAAATCCGGTCACAACGTCCCGCAGGCCTAATAAAACTCTTCGCATAAGCGAACAATTACTACTAATCAACTATTTTCGATGCGTCTATAAAACTTCACTTGCCATTGACAAGTTTGGCCGATGGATTGAGCTCATCCCAAGCCTCAATCCAAGTGATCATAGCATCTGAAAGCTTGATGAAATAGTCATCAATCTTTCCAAGCTTTGCCTTGACCTGCTTAGCGAGCTCCTTGTAGCAGCTCTGGACCGTGGTGCATTCTTTAGGCAATGTGGCAGCTTGAAAAAATGGGATCAACTCTTCCTGCCAGTAAATACCTTTGTACTCTTTTTTCAAGTTTACAAACGGGTTGCTGGCCTTGCTGTGCCAAATGTACGGCAAACCGGTCTTAACACCCCACCCCATGTGGTCACAGATCACCTAAAACGTATTAAAAAGTTAGCCAACATTCACACAAAGCGTTTAATCATACGATTCATGATACGAAAAAAAAAGGGTTTAAAAAGACTTGGTTAATTACCTTCATACACCAACCAGCCCACATGTCGTCGTAACGACCAATTGGCTGACCATCACCCATAAGTCCAAAGTACATTGCTGGACCGATGAGCTCACGGTCAAATGCAAGATTCATTCCACACATAGGAAATAAAGTTCCCTTAGGAATTGTCAAAACAGCATCCACAAATCTAGTCCAACACATCACCATACAAAATATCAATAAAGATTCAATCTTGACACATCTATTCTATAAGGGATGTTTATAATTGCTTTGAAATGATGTTTATAATTGCTTATATTGTGTAATTTTTAACATATGTAAGATATTTCATAAGCAATTTTAAAATAAACAGACTTGTTTATCATTACCGAGTGTTTCTTTCACGAGGCTTAACAAGCTGAGTAGGAGCATCATAATCAGGAATATTAAGCCAAAGCCCATGAGAAACCGCAGTCGGGACACCTTCACGAAGACTAAATGGATAGCCACGAACGAAATCGGCACCTTCCCTGTACGGATCGTAAAGGGTGTTGAAGAAAAACGGGGTGGACGGACTCAACAAGTTCTTGATATGTTGCTCAAGTGCATTTATATCATTTCCAGATGGATCTTTAGCAACCTATAATGTAACAATTTCAACAAATATAATTAATATTTCTCTTAGGCATTTAATCAAACACTTGCTATGCATGATCTAACTACTCCAAAACTAAAAACCCAGATCCAAGTCAGACTAAAAGTCAAAACCCTATATCAAAATCAATCAAAATTGCCAAAATATTCAAAAAGTTTAAAACTTTATTAAAAAATCAGAACTTACAAAGCAATCATCATCAATGGTGAAGATATATTTCTTTTTAGAAACCATATAACCAAAGCAACGGCAGGCAGAATCTTTGAAAGAGATACAAGAAGCTTTAGGGCCCAAGATTTTGTTAATATCGTTACGGTTATAAAGTTCATAATCAAAGCCTTGTGGGACTTTGATAACCTTGGAAGGATCGCCATCTTGTACGATGATTAGATGGTATTGTTCAAAGAATGGTCGCCACATCTCCAGGAAATCGAGGTTTCGGATGGTCGGGATAACGATGTCGAGTTGGTCTTTCAAGAGTGGTGTTGGTTTTGGGGTTGCCATTGTTGTTGTTGTGTTTGTTTGAATGAAAGGAGATTTTGATTGCGTGTGAGGTGAAGTGAGGGGGGAAGGTGGTGTATATATAATGGAAATGAAAAATGTTAGGGGGTGGGATTGGGAAATAATAAGTTGAAGGTGTGATTTAAAAATTGATTGAAGAGTCAATGGTATGTAAAGTAAAACATCTTGTTGAAGACGGCTATATATGCTTTTTTTTTTTTTTAAATGTGAAGTGAATACGAATTGTTTATTATCAGTGTATTCGTGTAATGTGACAAATGGTGATGTTGGAGGTGTGTCGGTAATCAGTAATGTTAATGCGTTAGTTATTATGCAATTACGAATTGTGTTATATCAAAGTAAGGATAAATATCAAACTTGAAAACGTTGAAAGCTTTGTGTTGACATTGAAAAGCTTTTTTAATTAGAAAAGACGAGTTATATGTTTGCACGATGGAGCGACATCGATGACAATGGTGGCGGTGACTGATGGCGACGGTGGCGGCGACAAGTGGTGACTGTGGTGCGATAATGGTGTCGGTGACTGGTGGGGGGGCAATGTTGGTAAATGTAAAAGTAGTTGATGTTAAAAAATGTAGTGTAGTCATTTTAAACATTGAGAAATTTATGTTGTCATTTATTTCATTAAGGGTATTATACATATATTTGTTAAATATGTTTAAATTAATGAATAATTGAGAGAGATACTTTAGGTATATCAATTTATCTTTTGAAATTTAGGGGATGAGATTTTCCTTTTATACAGTATTGTAGATATGAAAGATCGACTAGTTATATAAAATTTCCCTACAAAATAATTCCATATTTTGTAAAGGCCTTACGCTTTGTAAAGGCCTTAAATGAACTTAATTTTTTTGGCCTAGTTTTAAAGTCATCTAAAAAAAACCTATTCCATTTATCCGGACTTCAAACTGATAAAAATAAACTAAAAAACTTATTAATGACTGAGTTATTTTTTTTTATCTACATTTTGTATGTACAAGAAAGGTTTAAAATATTTATATAAAGTTTATTTTTTTAGTTTGTTTAGATGCAAAATATTAAGTTTCAAGCCGAAACGTAAACATAAACCTAAAATTAAAGATACCTAATCCCAAAATCTAAAAAAATGACTTATAATATGTGGAGGCCTTAGACCCGTTTATATAGTTTGAGCTGGCTATTACTACCATAATTTGTTACCAATGCATAAGAATTTTGTATAAAAAAATAATCACCTTTTTAAATATAAAAGTATAATAGGCTTTATACATGTCTAAGATGGTTACTCGCATAATCAAATTATCCGACCTTTTAAGTGTTAATAATAATTTTCTAACATGCTGTGAAGCATAGAACCCTTTAGTCTAATACTAGTCCTAATACCTGTACGATGTACGGTAGTTATATAGATTGTATCATAAATAAATATGAATATGCATCATACATGATTCGTGAGTACGAAATAAAGTGTGGTTAAACTAAACCGATGATCGACACTAAGTTATAATAAACAGTATTGATAAATATAATATTTATTTAGTTACAGTTTTGGATTTACATTAAATTTTTACAATCACATCCAAATCGGAACTTGTAAATATAGTGGATGACGACAAATAGTCTTTTAATTTCGGATCGTAAACTTCAATTTTTGAAGTATTTATGCTAATAACTTATTATAAGTAATATAATTGATAGGAGATGAAGAATTAAGAAAGAAAGAGAGACAATTTTATTAATGAGAAAACGATGAATCAAATATGGTTATAATGTGTTTTGTATCTATATGTCAAGATTTATAGTTTAACTCTAAGTCTAATAAGGAAATTGAATGTATATACTATTAAAAAAACTAATTTAATATAAATTAATTAATTAAAAGGATACGTATCATCAAAGATTACGTCACGTGTCATTTCAAGATTATCTCAATCATGTTTTAGTTTAATAGTAATAAATATATTAATTTATTAAATTTATTGTCAAAAAATAAGATTGGGGATGGAAATCTATATTTATGGTAATAATGAACAAATATAATTTTTAATATAAGAATCATAATTTTATTAGGAATCTATATCTATATATATCAATTAAATAATTAGAAGTTTTAGTTGTATATGAAATCTAAAATCTAAAAAATATATAAATAAAGATTTAAACTGACACGTGTCGCTTAAGAAACACGCCATGTGTCGATCAAAAGATGTCTCACTCCTGTTTTAGTTTATTGGTAGATACCCCGTACGTTTTTAGATTGAATATGAGATTTTGTAGGTATAGCCGTATATAGTAATAGTCTGCGTCTCTGACCATTTCTTTCAAATAATTTTCCAATGAATGGGTCAAATACTCAAATGGAAAAATGACTTATGTCTCTATTGCGATTTGAAAATATAATTAGAAAAAAGAAAAAGAATAACGCGTTGCCAAATAGAACATGGGAGTTCTTCATGCCAATGTTTAAGCAATATTTCGGAAAATGAAAATTATTACCATCAATAGCTAACATAGGAAAATTGGTGCCACTTTAGAATCAAAGGAGTCTCAAGAAAAAAGAAAAGGCCAGGCACGAAATTAATTATGTGATGATACCTAGAGATGTATTGGTTTTTGGGTTGGATATGCAACCTATTTTGGTGAGTCGTGCAAGTCTGGATCTGTTTGGGATGCTACCAAAAACGAGTTGGGTGAAAACCGATGGTGCGGCCTCTAGTCTCGGGGATTTTTTTCTGATCTCAGGTTTTTTTTAATCCATTTTAGTACCTTCACAGTTAAGATCCGGGCTTCCTTGGTGTGTTATGTATATAGTTGGTTACTTGTATTTACTCAGTTTGTCACTTGTATATTCTATATGTACGGGTGGTACTTTCTAGCATCCTGCTAGTGGTACGTTTTATTTACATATAATACATATATTCTTCTGTCTTTCAAAAAAAAATAGCTAATGACAACCACCATAAATATACACGTTTCAAGTAATTCTCACACAAAATACCAATTAATATATTTGTTGACAGCAAATTATTCAAGTTGACCCTTTTTTTTTTAATTTAAAATCCAGATGCCTTTTTTAAATCCAACATGCTTATAATTAACCAAAATATACATAACAACTCCTTTTTATCAAAAATTAAACAAGTGTAGTATTTATATCTATATATACTTCTTCTATAATATAAAAATAATAACACTTTATTTTTGAAAGTATTAAAAAATATATAATATTTTCATATAGCATCCCTTAAAATTTTTCATATACATTATTCCTTAACAGTAATGATTAAATGATACTGTCAATCCTTTATCTTTTAAAATATCTTCATTAACCTTTTACATCAATTATCTCCATCACTCGACACCGCCTCCACCACCAACAATCATTCTTACAACCACAACGTCACCGTCACGACCACCGGCACCATGATTGTCAATCTTTATCATGTATTAGTTAATAAAAATCATATACTTATACTACTGTTTGTTCAATCATATAGATGTTGAATAGTATCCGCACATATGATTGTCGTTTGGAGCAAATATCTTTATCATGTATTAGTTAATAAAAATCATATACTTATACTGTTTGTGTACTTCTAATTATGATGCTAGGGAATAGGGACTAGTATAATTTCTCATAATATAATAGATAAAGTAAAAATTGTTCCAACTATCTCACCAATCTCATTTGTTTGTTTCCATTGTTGTCTTACAATAATTAATGGTTATGACTTATGACCCTCTTTTTTTCTAAAACCACTGTATACTACACAATAACACAAATGACCTCCTACGTTATTGTTTCGAGCAAATATTTCATCACATGTATTTGTTATCCAAATGGGGGGCTAAGGACTAGTATAGATAATAATAATAATAACAATAATTAAAATCCTTTTTTGGTGGACTGTCTCATCAATATTTGTTTGTTTCTATTGCTGGCTTATTGCAATAAATTATGGTATTGACCCTCTTCTTCAAAAATCTGATATTAATACTAAACTCATCTTATGCTGTTCAAAAGTGCCTGCTTACTTGTTAATGAATGTAAAGAGAAGTGTGAATATTTAAGAAAGAAAATAAAAGAAATTGTAAGGGGAGTGTTGCCCGTTGGTAAATGGGGGTCCCACTTCCACATATGTGGCGAAATTGAGGAAAGAGGGACATGTGTGTGGGGATGATTGGTGAGATCTAAAATAGAGTCTTGTCGGTAGTAAAATTACGTACGACACCTGTCGGTGGAAATAATCAATGCCACCCTGTTTATTTGCGCTGTCTTCCTTCAATCCTTCCCATTGCGTTGCATGCCCCTTTTCGTAACTTTATTAAGTCCTAACCAAACCACGTGTCATTTCCCGACAGCTTTTCTAATTTAATCGATGTGTTTACCTTTTTCTTTTTCTTTTTAAAATGACAATATATATAATGTTCAGGTTTGAACTCAAATTCTTTGGAAAGAGTAAAATTATCGCCTTTCCGGAGACCACTAAACGAAAAACTAATATGCAACTTAGAGTATCAAAAAATCCATAATAAATCTATTGTTTTACATTCCATTAGTTCTACTAAATACGTTAATTATACAATAAAAGTCTGTTACAATCGGATGAAAAAAAATGTTTCCAGTAAATTACTAGTATATGTAAAGAGAATGAAGTTGGGGTTATATATATAGAAACTCTCATGGAATAAGCGTTTCTTCAATCTAGCTATTCAAACAACAAGTCTTCACTTGCAGTTAATAATATTGGTAACTAGCCTGTGAATGACATACTGTATAAGTATAAGAAAAACGTCATTCGTTGATCTCTCATTAATTAAAGATCGTTCTTTGTAAACTATTCGCCAGGTAATGTTTTACATAAGTCATTTTGTATGAAGAAAAAACTTGATGTTTATGAATACATGCTTATGCCTACTATATATACAATTAGAAAAGTAGATATCTCTATCATCATCATCATCATCATTATTAGAAATTAAAAGGATTTACAAAAAGTTAGTAAAAACCCTAGATACTATATGGGGCCTCACTCCTCTAGCTATAACAAAACAAATCATATTAAATATATGAGCCGTAACACGTGCTCCAATATCTTGTACGTGCAGCGGAGAACTTCCTAATTCGCTTGAGTAAGATCACTGCATCTTTTTCAAGTTCTCTAAAGGAAGAGAATGAAAAGGAGATAATTCAATATCCAATATCTGAACACTTAGCCTTATACTTATTTCGTTTATGTTGTGCTGCCTCAACCACTACACGACCAGGCACAAAATCTGTCATACCAGTCTGCGTCAAAGGCGATGACCCTGTCAAATCGATACATATTATTATTATTATTATTATTATTATTATTATTATTATTATTATTATTATTATTAAACATAGCTTCTATTAGAGATTAATAGGATTTACAAGAAATTAGTAGGAACCGAGATACTATTTGGGCCCTAACTCCTCTAGATATAACAAAACTAATCCTACTAAATATATGAGAAGCAACACGTGCTCCAATGTCTTGTGCAGCGGAAAACTTCTTGATCCACTTGAGCAGAGTCACTGCATCTTTCTCAAGTTCCTCAAAAATAGAGAATGGAAAGGGGATACTCATATCCAATATCTGCACACTTAGCCTTATTATTATTATTATTATTATTATTATTATTATTATTATTATTATTATTATTATTAATAAGGATTTGCTAACTAATTTATATTATTGAACGGTATCTTTTTACTCGTCTAAGTATTGTCACTTAAGAAATGTCAAGACTATATAAAATTATAAACATTTCATCACGGCTAATTAATGTCCCTAACGAAAGTCTGTTGACTATTGTATATCAACACACGCTTTGAAGAAAGATATAAGTAGAGTGTAGTTAGAGGCGGCTTTACTATATACATAAGTTAGGCATGGACCTAAGGTCCTCAAAATATATAGGCCTCCATTTTTATATTTTAAGCTTAATGTTTTAAACTTTAGACTTTTTATGTTATATGTTATTACTATAGAAGGGTAACAAGAATGCACAAGAAACAAATAGGCAAATAAACTTTATTGCCTCATGACTGGCCTTTAAAAAAAAAGACACCATACAAATGAAGTTACAACCATCAAGGGAAAAAAGCGAAAATTAAAACCTAACTATCAAGAAAAATCCAATAGCTGATTTTCACTCTGATATCTTAGTGATTAAATCTTTATCATATGAAAGATTTTCTCCTAAAAATGGTGAATAATATTGCTTCTTTGCGTTCTTTTCACATAGCAGACTTAGCAGCCTAGTATATAAGATGGATTTTTTTTTTTTATTTAATTTTTGCCTTTTGTGTTTACTTTAATTTGTATGTTAATCAAGTAGGGCCCCAATATTAATTTTGTTTAAGGCCCCAAAAAGCTTAAGACGACACTGAGTGTAGTACACTACATGGACTACATGTGAGTACTATATTTATTACATTTGCATATTGCATTTCATATTCTCATCAAGTAGAAAAGACTATCGAAATTTTGTTTTTGAAATGTTGAGTCAAGTGACATATCCGGAGCATATCTTTAGAGGGACTCAAATAATTAAGAATGGACAATCACAAAGTTTTCCTAATAAAACATCAAATTTGACTCAAAATTATGAATGAAACCACCCTACAAAGCACCAAAACAGCTCCACGCAACTTTAAAAATAAAAAATAATAATAAAAAAAAAGATAAAAAAGAAATAACACATATTAAACACCGCAAAAGTTGCTCAATCAACAATTACTTCAAATTGAACCATGGGGCTTAAAACTTTAGCCTACAAAAAAAAAAGAACCTTTGAAATACCTTTGGGCCTTACGTAAGATAGGGGAACCAGCCATAATATTTATATGGGCTTCGAAATTATAACTAGGTTTAGTCACATAACTTACATGAATGGGCCTGAAACAAGTGGAGGGTTTTGTAATTTGTTTGAAAGTTGGGCATCCCTGCTTAAAAGGATTGAATTTCAAACAGCCCAATATTATAAAGTTGCTTTAAGCATTAAGAGCAGTAGAGCACCAAAGTATAAATCATGATTATAAAATGAGTATTTTCATTAAAGGGGTGTTTGGCGTTGCGTCTTCAATAGATTTTGCTTTCTCAAAACTCACTTTTTCATCCAACCACTTTTTAGATTATTTGTTTACCCTATATATATATATATATATATATATAATACCCAACGCCTCGCTCACATATGTAGCCCGTCGTGATAGAGTGTTCACAATATCAGATCCCTTGACCCCGGGTTGGGGATGCTCTTTGAAAGAAAAGATTGTTTCAACTAACAAGGCTTCATTTGCTTAATTGAAAACATGATTTTTAATATTCCAAAACCGAGTAAGATGATAGCATACAATGGTTGTAGCTAGCTACATACCTGGGTAACTCTTTTACAAGAATCTTTTTTCGACAAAAACACAGTATTTCTGTCCTCTGTTTTTGAGACATGAAATAGTTATTGGATGGCAAATCAAAGTTTCAAAGACATAAATGAGCCATTTAACAATAGTGTGAATATATTTATTTCCTGCAAGCAAACAAGATATTCAAGATTTTGGTTCCCCACATGACGGTTGCCTGATACTTATTCAGAATTATTTCCTATATTATTGATTACGTACAAGTTGTAACAACGTTACAAACGATTAATTCAATGCTATAAAGCATTAACGCCTACATTTTTGAAGTTTGTTTGAATAAATATAGAGTAATAGAGCTGAAACAGCCATGTTGCAGCGTTTGGCAAAACTAATAAGATGCAGTAAACATAATGCAACTTAGCATTATGCCCTGTTATATGGGCATAGTTTTAGTTTCGAAAATGATACATATGCCTAATACTAATAATTAAGCATAAACATGATTATGTTTCAAAACTAATAAGGTAAGCAATTAGGCATTTTTAGGCTTCCTTATATTTGATCAATTAGACCACCTAGTCATTAAGGGGGATTTAGCCCACTCCAACTACTACTAAATTACCACACGCCAAATATTGAACCTTGGTTTCTATCCATGAAATATAAAAGCCTCCATCAAGTGGGCTAACCTCACATTGGCCACTCTGTAAGAAGTTGATCATTGATTAAGGAAAGAATCTAACAATAATCCATGAATCTTATGCTGATTTAGCCCCTAAAATACCTTTTAACATCACCGTGCCATTAGTAACAAGATCATGGAATATAGGATGGAACATGTGAAGCTTGTTGCTAGCAACTTTCTATAGCAAGTGGATGCATTGTGTAATACTAAAAATCAACTTTCTATAGGCATCAATCATTCCATCATCACACTTGGACTTGTATAATACTAAAAATCAACACTTACAACTTTTATAACACTTGTTATATGCCGTTTAACCATACCTTTATCTTGTAAACCAATCACAATACGTGCATTTATTGTTGGGTTCCTGATGCGATCTTATGAATCTTCCTGCAGACCAAAAATTGATCACAGAGAAAAGAACTTTAAAATAAGAATCATATCAATTTTTTAGCATAATTGATAGGTTGCGTTGGATATTGTTGCGATTAGTTTAGTCATAGAAAATCAAAGATATCTAAACTAATTAATCTTTTGCCAGAGGTTTATTCATTTGAACTGAACCGAACTTCATATATGGGGACCAGAAAAAAAAAAACAAAAATATCACGCGCAGAAAGCCAAGAATAAATCTTTGCATGATGTTGTGATATATATTTGGTCATATTTTACATATAGTCCACATAGGAAGCATCTTATGTTGTAATCATCCGAAGAATGATTTACTAAAAAGCTTTGTTCTATACTATGATTGATAGCGCTACCAATAAGCTAGCTAGTTCTCCTAATTGTAGATACTACTATTAAGTATTAACCCCCACACAGTTTCAATAATGCATGCAGCTGCAGGCTGTTAAGATGGAAGCCTTTTCCATTCTGCAAATGCTCATAAACTTGAAGATCGAACAAGCAAAAGTTGAAGCAACAACTTATTATACATATATTATTGCTATCTTAAAACAATAATTTTGGCATAACTTTTATACTCTTCATGTTTTTTAAACCTGCAGGCATCTAATAAAGTTGAATTTGTTTTAATTCTTCATGTACTATACTACTATTGTTGTTGCAGATCAATTGATCTTATGTGATTTTACATATGAGTAGAGGAACTTGTATGCACTAAACTCAGAAAAAAGTATCATCTATCCTCTTTGCATAAAACATGAAAATATATTACTCCATTAATTACCACTTATAAGCGTATGATTTGAAAATATAACTCTAAGTAACGTGTCCTGCATATATAGCTAGTACGAGTAGTAATTATCATCTAGTTGAAGCAATGATGACGATAGTAGACCAAACTAGCTTTGGTGATTTCATAAAATCATGACTACAAGTGTGATCATCATAAGCATCATTAGCAAATTAGTGACCACTTGATTGCATACATGTTACCTATCAGATTGGTATATATATGGTCTTGCTCTCACTCATTGGGTTTGATGGTTGGTTTATTAAGATATGTGACTCTTAATAATGGTTTTCTATTATTCAATATTATATCGATTACGATAAATAATGACATTATTTTTTTTTTAGTTAATTTTGAATCAATTGGAGTAATTATTTGGTGATATAGCATAGATCAACAATATTGTCATTAGAATATAGAATTCTCATTATTGCTTGAAGTATAAAAGGTATATCCGCAAGTGAGGTCCAATATAGAATTATCACTAGCCCATTAAGATTAATTTACATGCAGATTTTCTATTTCTTTTTTTTCTATTACTGGGATTCGTACATAGTTACATACAGTACTATCTTATGTCATATTAATCTCATCTAAACTTTATCATGACTTACAAATTTTCTTTTCTATGGTTATCTTTTATTGACGATCATCAACATCCATCAGGCATAAACATACTTGCATCATGTTAAAATTATATCAATTAATCTTCCGAAGAAATCAAAAATTGCTTATTTTTATTTTCATACCATAAAAAATCAGACGACTTAATTAATCATGACTTACATAGTTACATAATCACTATTTAAGCGTGAAAGAAAAATCACTTGGGTTCATGTAAACGACAAATAATAGTTCAAACACTTTGACCATAATCAATAGGACATTTGCATGAATCAAAGGTATGTATATCTCACTATGATCCTTGGACAAAATTACCCTGTAGAAGAGTTCCTTATGTTTCCTCTTTATCATGATCGTATCCTTGATTAAAGCCCGGTAAAAGGTACAAAAACATCTTTGTATTGACGAATATTAGGTCCAAATAATCATTCAAGTTGAATCAAAGTTGTTGAAAAATGGAAAGGGTGTTAGATCTTGTGAAAATTAATTAAAAAAACATGTAGTATTTAGGTTATCTAGTCAAAGGAATTGATCCTTTTTTAACATGACCATTTTTATGCACTACAACAGAACATTCACTTTGCAATCAATCAAGACTTGTCCTACAAGCTATATACTATCACCCTTTTGTAGATACACTCGGAACCTGATGTTAGATGCACACAAAAAAAAAGATCATAATCAGTCGACATCGCAACTTTACACGTACAATATGCACACAACGAAGTGGGCATCCATCTTTATATGCCCTAAAAAAAGAAAGGTTTATAAAACGAAAAAACTAAAGACAAAATTGAATATGTACCAGTGCACGTCGTAAGTCAGTACGGGTCGTTAAATATATATTTTTTTTCAAGAATTTGGCATATGATAAAGCAAAAGGAATTCGAATATATGTTAGAAGGGCAAGTTGTGATGTTACTTGTGTTAGATGTTTGGATAATAAAATCCCAAATATTTTTTGTATCAAATGGGAGAAAAAGGAAAGGCACTTTACATTGGGGCCAAAGGGCATTGTACATATGTATGTATTCTTGTGTTTGTGTATGTGGTTAGGATCCCCCATCTCCATCCCCTAAAACTAGGTGAGCCACATATGATATATATGCATTTTGGGGGGTACTCTATGTTCTTATGCTTCAATCATTCAAGGCTTTGCTTTATATTTCAATGGTGAAACAGAGAATCTATATTGACCCTTGATTTGTCCATATGGGATCATTGTTATCTACGTCATAAAACCATAGCTTGTATGGTCGAATATATAGTTCAGTTGCCAATTAGCTAGTCTTTCTGCCTTGAGTTGGAACTTTAACCAAAGAATATCACGAGATGTAACTAATAATACTAAAATAGTCATTGTACTTTCATCTTGTTATGATGCAAAGCCATATGTAGACGTTATACGTATGACCATGGTTGGAGGCTTGGAGCTACATACAAATACACAATACACTCTTCTTTAATTTACAATTGTATGGAGCATACGTAAAAGGTTTGGTCAGCAATTCAACCATACGTTACACGGTTAGATGTATGTAAACTCAAGTATATATGGTCGAATTCCTGACCAAACTTTTTACATGATTATATTGTCATTTGTATCAACCCTAAATATAAATATATATATATAGGGTGGCTATCAAATAAGAATGGAATTAAAATGAGAACAAATGAGAACATTTAAAAACTACATTTTGATGCATTAAAGTCCATAAAACTGATATAGTGCTTAACTAATTATCATTATTTAAGTGTTTAACATCACATTGATCCATCAAAATCGAAAAAATCACGTTTTTTGTTGTATGCATCATTTTGATGAATATGCATCCAAGATGGATGCACAAAACAAAAAACGTGATTTTTTCGATTTTGACGGATCAATGTGATGTTAAACACTTAAATAATGATAATTACTTAAGTACTATGTTAGTTTTATGGACTTTTAATGCATCAAAATGATGTTTTTAAGTGTTCTCACCGTTCTTATTTTGAAAGTGTTCTCACTGGAGTGTGTATATATATATATATATATATAGAGAGAGAGAGAGAGAGAGAGTTGAGTTATTACGAGAACTCAATTTTTGTCGAGGACCATTTAAAACCATTGGATTAGACTAATCAATGGCTATTGATAGATGTGGCATTTTTATAATTATTATTAATACAAATTAATTAACAAATAAATGAAAATTCATAAAGGGTATAATTGGAAAATTAAAAAAACGAGATGCACGTTCTTGTTCCTATATTTTTGCATGTCAACTTATTAATAACAATAATTTTATTTGACTTAATATGATGATTTTACAAAATTTATTGGATAATTTTTTTTTTTTTGCTTTTCTAAATTGACGGATAGTGTATTCCGTGTTTAAAATTGCATTTTTAAATTATCACTATCATTAGAATCAATTAAACATTTATTAGTATTATATATAACTTTTGTTTAAACTTAATTAATTCAGTAAAAGCAGTTTCACAATTAATATAGGTTTATAATGTTTGATCATATTTAACTTATGAACATGTAAATTACAGATATATAAAAAATTTTAACTCGTAAATTTTTAGGATGGTACACATGTGAACAACCATATTCACATGCATGTGTATATATATAATTTTTAACCAAAGTTCACCCGTTTATAAAAACAACTTTACTTGAAGTTCGTTCACATGCGACTCATCATATTGGCAATGTGTAAATATCTTTAACAAAATTTACAAGTGCTTTTAAAAACATGCACATATGAATTACGTTCACGTGTGACCAATAAACATTTTGGGTGGTACACATGTAAATGACCATATTCACAAGTGTAAAAAAAAATTTTAACGAAAAAAAAACACAATTGTACATGTGTGTTAATGTGTTCATTTTGGGAACAAAATGAATATGTGTGTTTCAGTGTACACATATGTAACACTATGAATGTGTTTATATGTTTCATATTTGGTATTGGGAGATGATCATTTGCGTATTTCAGTATATATGTGTGTTTATAGTTTTAACCTTCGAGTTTGGGATATGATCCCTTGTGCTTTGATTATTCACATTCATACCTGAAGTGCGTTCACATTTGCATAAAAATATTAATGAGTATATAAATAAAAAATTTAAGAAACTTCACAAATGTATTTAAAAAAAAAAAACATTCATATATTAATCGCGTTTACGAAAATGTTAACATTCCTATATTTTAGTTCACCACTGAATATTAATTGATGGAAATCACAATTCTTTATAGTGCTTAATCATTTTTATCTGGAACATAACTAAATCAACTTGCTGAAAATAATGTACGTTTAAAAAGATAAACCAAAACCTTTTATGTGAATAAAAATAATAATCATAATCCTTTTGAATGTTTAGCTGTAACCGTAGGAGCAAATTATGGGGGATTTTTATACTAATTAATCAAGTTGTATTTATGAAATGACAATACTATCCTCACATGTTTTAATTAAGTATTAGTTCTAACGGTTCTCGAAATTTTATTAGTTCTCATTTTATCTTTTTACTATATATATTATATATATATATATATTATGTATTGACAATATTCATCCTTTTTGTTCAATGTTTTAAACATCTTTAATTTAAATACCTATAATATTTTTAATGAAATTAATACAACAACACCTACTGTTAACTCTTAAAATAACTACAATGCCCTTTATTACATATTACATAAGTAATTTACAATACTCGTTGACGTCACCATCACCAATCGCATTTGTCACCACCGCCACCGCTACTAGGGCTGTAAACAAACCGAACAAACATGAACCAGACCTTGTTCATGTTCGTTCGTTTAACTTGAAGAACGGTTCACGAACAGATAAACGAACATAATGTTGTGTTCACGAACGAATAAACGAACATAATTGCTTGATCATGTTAGTTCACTTGTGTTGATGAACAAATGTTCACGAACACAAACAAACAAACACTAATGAATGAACACAAACGAACGAAATATTTATAAAATAAGTCTTGTTTAAACTTTTTCTTAAAATACAAATAAGTAAGTATCAATAATATATATAGGTATAATATTAATATATATATACGAACAAAAATGTACACATGTTCACGAACACAAACGACCTATTGTTCACGAACATAATTGAACGAACGTTCACGAATAGATTATCGAACGTTCATGAACATAAATGAGCGAACGAGAGTTTTGCTCATGTTCGTTCCTTTAACTAAACGAACAGATTTTTGTGTTCATGTTCGTTCATTTACTAAACGAACAAACACAAACGAACTTCCCGCTGAACGGTTCATAAACTGTTCGTGAACTGTCAGTTCGTTTACAGCACTAACCACTACCACACGTCAGTGTCGCCGCGTACTCCACTGGTTATATACTAGTAGTGATTTATATGAGCCCTTAATGTATTAAGAGATAACTTTAAAAATGAACTCACTTAATAGTAATTCTAGTTCCGTCTTCACGTTTAAATGTAAACAAATATAAAACATTAGATTTTATTTTTTTAAAGTCGGGATAAATAGCTAATACATTCGATCTTAACCAAGACGGATAGAGTTGTCGGCCGTGACACATGGTTAGTTGTTTTAGGGGTAAATGAACAAGAATTTTCCCTCTTGTTAGTTCGGTTTTGGTTCAAACACAATACAAAATAGATCCGATTATACATATTGTCACTAGTAAACATGAGAGAGAATATTGAAATTAAAAGGACATATTTGTTATAAACACCATAGAACATTCGGGAGCATACAGCCATACATTCATAAGTGCTAGCAAAATGTCATTAAAAATAAAACTACCTCAAACTAACCCATTACTACCAACTAATATAATAATAATAGTAATAATAGTTATTTTCTTGAAAAATTATTAGCTCCCCATCATGCTCTTGCAACAGCCATGCACGCCAATGGATTCTTCATCTCCAAAGACAACTTCAAACACTCGGACAAATCAACCGGCCCAGCTTTAACCCATTTGAAATTTTGCAAAAGCTGGGCCAACCACAAATGAACTGTAGCTAAACCCATTGCCTTACCCGGGCACACCCTCCTTCCAGCACCAAAAGGAGCCAACCTCAAGTCCGAACCCATTATCGCAACATCCTCCTTCAAAAACCTTTCAGGGTTGAAGACCTCAGGCTCGGACCAAACACGCTCATCATGTGTTATGGACCACATGTTCACCATAGCAGTGGTTCCGGCTGGAACCACATGCGGACCCACTTGAGTGTCATGGATCGCAAGACGAGCCCAAGACAAGAGTGGACCCGGTGGGTGAACCCGTAAAGTTTCTTTCACAATTGATTGTAGGTAAGGAAGGTTATCAAGGTCCGAATCATTAACAGCCCGGTGTCGACCAACCACACGTTCGATTTCGGCTTGTGCCTTGGCTTGAATGTCCGGGTGTAACACCATTCGTGCAAGGATCCACTCCAACAAGATTGCAACAGTGTCCGTACCTCTAAATATCATTTCCTACAACATAACAAAAAAAATAATTTAGTTCGTAATTAATTACTCGTACGTAATTAATTATAGTAAACTTAAAAAACAAAATAAATCAGACAAAAGTTAATACAAAAGAGAAACATAGATATTATTCTTCATTCTTGATTCCCTTGTTCAAGAATATATAAATAAAACACCCACTAAAAGTTTTAACTATATTTTTTTTTAAAAAATAATTATATACTCCAAATAAAAAAACATTTTAAAAAACACGTAAAATTAACATACCCAAAGAACAGCAATCATGTCAGCATCAGCAAACTTATTTTCGGCTTCCAAATCAAGCAAAACATCAACAAAATCACCATCAGAAACCGTCGTAGCTCCACCACCAAAAGATCTCTTATCACGGTGTTGTTTGATAATATCGGCAACAAAAACATTAACCTTTGACACTAAATCTCGGCACCTCCTCCTAACTCCTTGGAAATCAAACCAACTAACAACTGGAAAATGGTCACTCCAATTAAATATTCCAAGAAGTTCATATCCTTCACTCACAAGCTCCTCAAGCTCAAGTCCTTCATCACGACTAAAATCATCATAAGACCTTCCAAACACAGACATCATGACATTGTTTAAAGAAGCAAAATGAAGCAATTTTTTAACTTCCACAACACCATTTTGTTCCATAGAGGTACAAATTTGGGCCACCATTTGAAGCCCAATGTTTTGTCTAAAAGCACCAAATCCAGACACTCTTTTTGGGCTAAATAAATGTGTAGCTGAGATTCTTCTAAGGGTACGCCAATAATCACCATAAGGCGCAAAACCCATAGCCCGGTGAAACAATAGTTCATAAGCAGATTCTTTAACAGGGCGGTCAGCAAAAGCCGTACTGTTTAATATTTCTTTAGCGGTTTCGGGGTTACTCGCGATAACGAAACGAGTTAAACCAACAGAGAAAGCCATAAGTGGTTTTGCATTACAAGCAACAGCAAGTTTTGCTAAGGTTCTATGTGTTAAAGAGGAAGTGAAAGCGAAAACAAGCCCAAGAAACGGGATCCCTGGTGGCCCAGGGATCGCCGTTTTTGGGCGGGGCTTTGAAAGAGCCCATGCTAGCCCGCCGGGCGCAAGAACAAATGCAAAGATGGATACAAAAAGAATGAGACATATAAAGATATTGAAACTAAGAACAGAAGAGGAATGATCAGTGAGGCTTGGAATGCAAATTGTAGTAGAAGAAGACATTTTCAATGGGATTTATATAAAGATTATTTTTGTAAACAATGTAGAAGTGTGATTGTAGTGTGAAATGTGCATACTACGGAAGTGCTGGGATGAGGCTTATATAGCAGTGAAAAACTCTATGACCTGTCATAAATTCGCTTTAGTTCTTAAAAAATTTATTTATTTACAATTAACAAATTAATTTAATTTTGTATATAAAATACTACTCGTACGTAACTAATCTTTGATGATGTAAATAGAACTAGCATCATTAATTAGTGGATGCGTTAATTTTGAGTTTTTCTTGGAAATTATGGGTTTACTATTGGCAGTGGGGTTTTTTTAATGAATAATTACTCTGTCATGTCCGGTTAAATTTCTGAATGATACTCACTACAAGGGGCGAGTAAAAATCGAATCGGAAAAACCAAAAATCGAAAAAGAAAACTCGACAAAACTGAACCAAAAACCGAACGGATCGGTTCGGGTTTCAGTTTCATATGCCAAAAAACCGATCAAAAACCGAACTAAACCAAATATATTTTATTTATTTTATATTTATATCATATTACATTTATATTTATTACTACTTATAATTTATAAATATGTTAATATATTTAAATTTTTTTTCATTTTAGTGTACAAATTTATATAAATTGTATGTATTAGATGAAAACGTATAATAAAATTAATTCGTTTATAAAAGTAATATAATTTTTAACATCTAAAAACTATAATTAGTTAATAAAAAACATCTCTATATTTTAGTTTCCATATCATATTTTTTTTCTTAATAAATTAAAAGTTAAATTTATAATATAATAAACAAAAAAAGTAAAAAAAGAAAAAGAAAATTTATAAAAGAAACCGAAACAAAAACCAAAACCGATGCAAACCGAACCGAAAACCGACAAACCGAATCGAACAAAAACCAAATCCAATGGTTTTGGTTTTCTAAAACCAAATGAATCGATTCGGGTTTCGGTTTCAGACAAAAACGGACTCATACTCACCCCTACTCACCATATTATATGATAGGCCGGAATGCAATTTGAAACGTATGTTTTGGAAAAATAAAATTTTTGATAGTCTTAAAGTATGTTTAATATTTCAATAATCATAATAAATTGCTATCAATTAATTCATGGAGTAATGAACATTTAATTTTGTGTTCATTAGCAAATACTAAAGACTTGAATAAGTTCCAATAAAGTTACTACCACTACGAGTCATACTTCATTAATTAAGGTTAGATTAAATCTTAAAACATATGTTTTAGTTCAAAAATAATTGCAATTGTAATGACCGGACATAGGATCATTCGTTCTCGATACCGTGGATACCGATTTTAAAAATCATTAAAACATGTACCGAACATGTTCTCATATAAATCGCAAGGGTTACAATACCACTTTGTCCGGTTTTTTTGCTATTTTTGTGATACGTATTGATATAGAGATCGGGAAGTCAGGAACCACCAAAGTAAGCAGCGGTCGCGCTCTCACTTGAGATCGATATTAGTTGGACCCAATTAGATGATACGGAGACAGTGATCAAACTTTAATAAAGATTGCTCGTCCCTAGTTACCTATATCAGCCCTTAATTATAAAGACAATGAGAAGTATATTTGATCATTGATGGCACAAGGAAATGTAATTACTCCGTTCTCCGTTCATGGGGATAATTGCCTTTTTTACTATGTTTTGGGAAATATACCTTTTTAACTTTAATTAACTATGTATATAAATTATAGTTCCAGAAATCAAAAAAGAATTACTAACATACATGTTTTCTACACAATGTAATAATTGAGATAAATGGTACTCCGTAATTGGTAAATAATAATCAATCACATTATAGTTTTTGTCAAACAATAAACCTAATTGAAATCTTACAAGTTTTCAAATGATTTGAACATTATAGCGACGACATCTAAACATATTTATCAATTATTTGATAGTTTTTCTTTAATAACTGTTGTATTTGTCATCGTGCTCATTGTTATTTGAGAAAATATGTGCAGTTAAGGTTTAATAAGTGGATGGAACGGTAATATTATGCATTTACTTGTTGATACTTTGATATAAAATCAAAGATACACTAACCATCGTTAGAGGGGATTTATATTTGGAAGAACATATGATCTTAGAGTTTTGAGATTAAATTTTAATGTGAATATATCATGTAATTAGAGAGTTAGGTATATGAAAAGATACGCTCATAAGTCAACTTCTTAAACTTAGTTTAAGCTCAACTTACTTAAATTTGGACTAGTCTATCTTGAAATTATATTCAACTTATTTGTGTTAAATTATGAAGTACCCGCACCATACATTGACTAATGATGGTGGCAACGGTGAATAGTGCTGTAAACGAACTAAATGAACACGAACGAGATCTTGTTCATGTTCATTATTTTAACTTAACGAACGATTCGCAAACGGATAAACGAATATAATATTGTGTTCGCGAACGGATAAACGAACATAATGACTTGTTCATGTATATTCGTTTGTTTTTATAAACAAATCTTAAGGGAGGTGGTGTACGTAAGAATATTTTTGAGGTTACTATAAAAATATTTCACATTTTCGATACTTCATACATAATAGATATACAACTTAGGTAAAAAAATAGGGTAATGGAGAGAACCCTAACCCCGTTACCACAATTGCATACTTATCGACTCACCCCGTATAAGCCATATGATGTTGGTACAATACCTCCATCCTAATCCCCACATGATCTGGGCACCCCGAATGATCGAACCCGCGTATTTAAACTTCACATATGGGTCTAAGCTTCATTGGTAACGGGTACCTTAAATGAACTATTTTTTGTGCCAAACGGGGATCAAACCTGAGACCTTAAGGTCACCAAGTGTTTTCCTTACCACTAAGCTAACTCCTTATTGGTAAGGTATATGCATTAAAACTGCTTAATTAATGTTATAAAATGTCAATACCTAGGTCGCGTTTGGTTGGTTAAAAATGGAAGAATCACATTCCGTTGGAATGTAAACATTCCCTCATTTGATGGAATTTCCATTCCTTGGGGATGTGTGAAAGAATTTCATTTCACCCCTCACTTGAATCTTAAAATAATCAAAAACATTCCGTCAAATTTCGTTCCTTTATATTCTAATTCTTTTGACATGTTCCATTCCTTACAAAAATATTATGTGAACCAAACGTGCTCTTGGTCTTGCTAATGATTATCATATAAGTTGTTATTAACGTGCATAACATGATTATATTTTTACCATAAAGTTAAAGATGAGCTTTTGATATAAAAGATAAAATAATTTTATACATGTCAGCTAATTTGTGTGAATACATCAACCAAAAGATTAATTTTTATATATAATAAAAAAGAATTGTCTTTTAAAACTATTTTTAGAAAAAAAATATTATGTGGCATGTTCATAGTTTTTTCTTAAAAAGATTTTAATTTATTTATGATATCATATTTATTATTGAACATTTTAAAAAATAAATAATCCACTAAATGTTTATTTTAAATTTCTATTTAAATTTAAATCGTATTTTATTATTTTTATTAATGCAATAGGTGCTTATATATAAATTATGTTAACTAATTTAGTATATTTCTAGAAAAAGTATTATGTGGCATGTTCACAGTTTTTCTTAAAAGATTTTAATTTATTTATTATGTCATATATAGTTATCTTTACATTTTAAAAAGAATTTTAATTAATATACCCGGGTTGAACCCGAGTTTATTAGCTAGTGACTTATAAATATCCAAATGAACGATAACAATTAAATATTGGCCAAAGTCAACTATTTATCTTTTGATAATTAATTTAGCATATAATCAAAGTCATCTATATATAGGAAAATGTGTATATAAGGTTTGTGGAATCCCTCACATACAAAAATTGTAATATTTCTTGATCAATGAATAAAATAATATGTGAATATTCCACACCTAAGCTTATGTACCTAACAGTCTTATATTTTCATCCCCCATATATATGTGTATATATATATATATATATATATGTGAGAAAATAACCTCAATACCCAATTTTAAAAAAATTCGTATCAATTTACCCAAGTTTTTTTAGATTTTAACAAAATACCTATAAAACCGCAATAATTTTGGAAAATCGCAATGAGATTGTTAAAATCGCAACAAGATTATGAAAATCGCATAAAGATGATGAAAATCGCATAAAGAACTTTGAAAATCGCATAAAGAACTTTAAAAATCTCATAAAGAACTTTATATGTACAAAATCTTTATGTGATTATGTTAAATCTTATACGATTTTCGGAATCTTATTGCGATTTTTGAAATTTATTACGATTTTGTTGTGTATTTTGTAAAAATCTTAAAAAACTTGGGTATATTGATATATAATTTTTTAAAAATGGGCATTGAGGTTATTTTTTCTCTCTATATATATTTATGTTCTTTAATAAAAGAGTAAACCCCTTTTCTCTTTTTAAAAGAAAAACTGATTTGACTAAATTAATTATTGTTTATTTATTAATTTTAATAATTTTAATTTAATATACATATAATACACTTAACAAGATAATTTACAATACATATTTCTCAACTCTTAAAATAACTACATTAGACGAGTCAACCGAATAGAGCGAGTGGATCAAGTTAAATGAGAATAAATTTCTTATTTTCTAGTATTTATTATTGCGTTCAATAGGATTTGAACCTATATTAAAGGAAGAATGGATCAAGTTAAATGAAAATAGATGAGACCATTCACATATGGTTAAAGGTAAAGTTGAATGCGATGATAACATTTATTACTTAGAACACCATTTTAAGAAGTCATTATTTTGATTGTGGGTCAAAATAAGTCATTATAGATTGTGAAACATGTTAAATATTGAGGTCGTTTATGAATACAAGACGAAAGCCCGTATGATGCGGTGTTGATGGTGATAATGGTGGTGGTGCCGGTACGGTGTGGTAACGGCGACGACGGGTGATAGGTAGCGGTGTGATTAATGATATAAAATTAATTGATTAAAAAAAGTAGTATAGTTATTTTGGGAGTTGAAGGATAGATGTTGTAAATATTTAAATAAGGGTATTATATATATATATATATATATATATATAGGGAAAAGAGAATATAAGGTTGTCCGGCACCTAAGCTTAGGTGTGGAACCCCTCACATACTAATATTTTATTATTTCTTGTTTAATGAATAAATGCATGGCCCTCATGATTTTTATGGATTAAAAAACAATATGTGAGTGTTCCACACCTAAACTTAGATACCCGACAGCCTTATATTCTCATCCCCATATATATATATAGTAAAAAGTTAAATCGAGAACCAACTAAATGTCAAGAACTATGAGAACTATGTATATAAGGACAATATTGTAATTTGTCAAACTCAATATATTAATTAATAATTAAAATGATTTTGTCACGTTCTCTTTCATATTAATCTCAACGATTTTGAATTTTCTTTCACCGTTCTTAATCCCTACCTAATTTTATCCCCCTTTCTGAGCGATAACCTCTTGATCGACAACACCCACCATAATAAATCTTATACATACTATCTGGCTTATTTGTTTAAAACTAGTATGATAAGCCTCAAATTGTACATGTTTCCCTACACCGAATTGGACGTTTTGTACTAGTTTTATAGCCGTTTATACTTGTTTTGTGGTGCGTTATTGTATTTGCTAGTGGTTCCAGACCTACAGTAAGTATGTTGCTCCCAAATGGTAGAAAATAGCTCAGAAGTCGTCCATGTGACATAACGGAAGAAGAACAAAGCTGAATCGGCAACTCCAGGGAGACCTCGCGGCGCGAGGAGGACCCCTAGCGGCGCTAGTTGAGGAAGTTTCAGACAGAACTTTTACTTGTAGAAGATAGCGGCGCTATCTGGTGATCTAGCGGCGCGAGCCTGGGCAATTCAACCCAGTAGCGGCACGAGAATGGGAGGTCGCGGCACGATTTCTCTGTTCTTTGGATAGAATTGCTCAAGAACACGTCTAGTGGCGCGAGATCTATCTGACATCACCATTTTTCTCTCTCCTGGGGTATAAATACCATCCACCACTCCACCCAAACCCTAGTCTTGGATTTTTCAGCTCACACACTTATACTTCAGCCGTTTTTCCAAGGTTTTCAAGAGTTTTTCACTACTCCAACATCATTTTGAAGACTTGAAGATTAATTTTAGCTATTGTTACTCATTGTAGCTCGATTGTAACTTCGGTTTGGATTTGTTCTCTATATTGGGTACATTATGTCTTCCTTTCTACTTCAATCTTTAGCTTTTAACATTATGAGTAGCTAAATCCTTATACATCTATGAAGATGAAGTGAAACAATTAGTTATGGTTGCATAGTATTTTGAATTCAAGTTGGTTTTACTTAACATTTTGTCAAGATCTTAATGAAGTGATTTCTTCTACTTAAATTTGTGTTCTTGGTGATATTTGTGTTCTTCAATAGTGGTACTAGTTGAATGCAAGTATTATTTTAGTTGTTTGTCTATGAACAACTTTTGCTAGGTCATGGTATGATAGTAAAGAATATAAGTTTAATAGAAATTACTTTGTTAAATGAAGTTAACGGTTGGTGGTACCACGTTTCTTTCACAAAGATAAAATTGTTATTTAGATAATCAAACAAAGTAGTTAGTTCAAGGAATTGTGATAGGGTTGGTGGTACCACTTGTTGCAAGAAATTGGGTTGATTAGGTGATTGAGTGAACTTTAAAAACGTTGTGCACCCGTTTGTGTTTTGAACTTGTCACGATTATTGTCACCAACATTATTGAATTTTGAGCTTAAACCATATGCAACCTAAACTTCTTGTGTAGCGGATTCGACATAGATGGCTTTTTAATTATTTGTTACAACTCAAACTATTTTCGCATACTCTCGATTGACACCGGTTGAGTATTTAATTTATTTTACTTGTTGATTAATTAGCTTTCTGAAACGCAAAGTGACAACTCAGTCACAAACTAAACTTTCTCTTGATTTACATTTTTACAACCTTAAGTACAACATTCAGTCCTTGTGTTCGATCCTGGTCTTACCAATTAACTATATTACATACGAACGGGTACACTGCCCGTAAGTGTGTGGTAATCAGTAAGCGGTAGATCTTGTCATAAATTATTAAACTCGATTTCACACATCATAGTATTAATAGGAATAAATATTAAGTATTGATGATTCACAGGTTACCAAATAAAACAAAATGGATTGATAATATATGCATTTACACGATTACAATTTACACACCTTAAAAATGTTATTATTTCATCAATATTGAACAATTTTTTTTTATAATATTTTTACTAATTACACACCTATGCACACCTATTAATACAATATATGAACCGCATAATGTTGTGAGGTAAATTAATATTTGTTCATATGTGAATGCAATTCATTAATATAATATATACACTTGTGAACAAAGTTATTCACATGAGTACATGACAAAATCACATGTATACAAATCCAAAATCACATGTGTACGTATACCTGTGATCAGGTTCGTACACATGTGTACCAGCCAAAAGGTTTACATTTTTTAAAATTATATTATAATTATTGTATTTACATGTTCAAAATTTAGATTTCATTTCACACATTTGTTGTGAAACGTAAATTCTATTTCATATATGTATCACAAAAAGCTCTTGATTTAAAGAATATACATTTTTATAGTTATTACTCTTACAAAATAAAATAAAAGGAAAAAATATAGATGTTAGTGCTTACATTTATAAAATAAATTGTACGTATAAATAAATCCGAAATTTTCAATTCCTTAAACATGGGTGTCGGTTTTGTTTGTTGAGATTTTTAAGGGAGACACGTTACTTTTTAAAACTAATTTCTTAATCCCATGTTTACCCTTTTCACTTGATACCATGTGTTTATTGTTTCAACTGATATTATTCATCATTATTTATTATAACCATTGATCAATTTCATCCAAAGGTTTAAAATAGTTCTCGTAGTTCTCGACAAATAATTAGTTCTCAAAATATTCTAACTCTCTCTCTCTCTCTCTCTATATATATATATATAGGATAAAGATCAAATGAGAAGGTTACTTAAGGAGAGAAAAGTTTGTTATTTATTTTTTTAACTTGTTTTTTAAACTTTTTTTCATTTTTTTTTTTTTACTTTTTTCATTATCTCTTTACTTAACTTATTCCATATAAAAAATTTTAAAAACATTGAAAAACATTTTTTTTCCAAAGGGCGTAGCCCGTAATCTATAGAGGAAGCCTTTCGGCTTATGGTGGAGCCATAATGGCTAAGAACGAAACCCGTTAGGTAGATCACCCCATCGCCGATCACCGCCTATGACCTATCACCCTTTATGACTTATCATCCTCTATAACCTATCACTCCCAACACCTACCCTTTATTAATATCCTTAAGGGCGAAGTTCGTACCGTACCCTTGTATGTATAACTTACTAACTCGGGTTAGAAAATTTTTTATTTTTATTTATTTTTTAAAATTTTGTTATGGATTGAATTAATTAAAAAAAAAGAATGAAAAAAGTGAAAAAAAAATTCAAAAAAACAAGATAAAAATAAAATAAAAATGAACCTTCTCTCCTTTCTCTCCTTAAGAAACTTCTTTCTGGATCTCTATCATGTATATATAATTATAAAAGAAATGATATTTGCTTTATTAAGAAGTAGAGATTATGAGTTGACATTTGTATTTAAAAATGCAAATTTAAATTAAATTTTATATCATATAATAGACCCTCAAGGGTTGAGGTCCGATGAGCTGATTATAAAACAGTGTTTTTGACCGGTGTTTTTCAGGCTATTATTGTGTTAAAAGATGGAATTGTTTGTTAAGCGATTTCAGTTTTGTAGTTTTGCTTGGCCCAGGCTTGTACTTTCTAAGTCAATTGTCCGAACTTTTTGGTTTCAAGTTCTATTGGATGTCGTCGCTGTTTAGCTCATTCCATGTCTTATTCCATATGATTTCCCTCTATGATAATGTATTAGAATGTAATGTAAATTTAACAACTTGCTAGTTTTTATTTTTATTTTAGTTATCAAGATACATAATATAATAAAATTATATATGTGTTGTCTTTCAAAGAAAATTGATGAAAACTTATTCTCATTGGCAAGGGCGGTTCTTTATAAAAGTAAACAAGGTCCACGGACCTACGTTAGATCGAAAGTTAGTTCAGCAAACATATAGAAGATTATGATTGATACATATTATCTAAGAATTTGGACCTAAGTAAATTATAAAGTAAGTCTTTTTGAAGCATTCAAAGGAAATAAGTTATAATTAGAGACACGTATTTTGTATTGTTAAATCATTTTCCAAAGTCTAGTGTGTTATGTGTGAGATTCCCAAAAACAACCCCCCCCCCCCTTCAACCCTTCCAATTTATCATCACACTTTCAAGCCAAAAGAAAATAAAAAACCCTAATAATTAGGGAAAATTTATATGGATAATTTTATTTAGATCAATAAATGAAATTATTACCGGTTGAAGAAAAAAATTGTATGGAGAATGAGAATGTAGATTACCTACTCATAGCTACTATCATTTAAAACTGAGATTTGAAAGCTGGGATCGAAGTCGTATGTCACTGATTGTAAATGTATTTTATTTTTTTATTTTTTTGTTGTGAACAAATTTTCAAATATACTTTTAAATAAAAAAAATTATATTGTAAAAAATTTAGGGTGGGGGCAATTGCCCCCATGTTGGAGCTGTGCCTGCTGCTAGAAGCATGATAGAATCATGTTTACCCCTCACATCCCCCCTGAAAATAATGTTAGAAACATATTTGTTAACCTTATAAAACAATTAAAAAAAATTCATAGGGTTCTCTTCTAATCCCAATGCTTCATTAGCAGCATACCACCAAAATTTTATTACTTTAGTATTATAGTAAATATTGTATAATAATAAAAGCTTATTTCATTTGTTCATAATTAAGTCAGAATATAAGTTGAGTTAATGTTATGGCAAAGTAAAACTAGGGAATCTTTTGAGAATTTTGTTTAATTGTTAATAAGTATTTTATGAAAGAACTCGTTTTTTGAAATAATTTTGATTTAATATATATGTTTTGTGAAGACCTGACCCGTTATATATTAAATATGGAAAAAAAAATAAAATTGCCTCAACTAAATTTGGAGACTCGTGGTTTTCCTTTCTAAATCAGCCACTATTTATCTTGCATCTTTTAAAGTTCTTTCAAGATAAGTCCCATGATTTTTAAGTTAGTTACAACGAAATAAATGAAGATTATCCATATACTAACCATTCATTTTATTACACCCAACTAATAAACACCCTTCACGAGAGGAATCATGCCAAATATTTGGTTTGCCAGCAACGAACCCTCTTCAAGGGACCAACAAAATAACCTCCATTTCCCCATGTTCACTGAGATGGAACACACTGCCCGACGTTGTCATGCATCCATACTCAATTGACCCCCCAATTCCACACCTCCCACGAAAATTGTATATTGGGTAACCCACTGTATCACAACTAGTATTATTATCTATACGTATATTTAGTAGCATAGTATATTATACTTCGTATGTACTACCATATAAAAGAATGATTCGCTACTTTAGTTTTATTTTATTCTGTTTTGGCAGGGAAATACCAATGAGTTTTGGTTTTTAAATTGTTGTTGTGATTGTTTATGTTTGTTTTTTTTTTTTTTAATTTTATTTATTGTCTATGTTTTTTTCTTTTTTATTTATTGAGCCAGAATAATTTTGATTTTTCTTTAAAACACATGTTTCAAATTTCACTTTAGTCATAAGTGTCATTCAGTGTAGACTAAATTTTATTAATCGAATCCGTATTATTCTATAGTCACATTATCTAGAAAAACACACTCTTAAGCTATGTTTTTGAGTTTTATATATTAAAAAGAAAGGAAAAGAATGAGATGAAAGATTTTTTAAAAAAATTGTTTTATTTAAGAAAAAAAGAAGAATAAATATAAAGGGAATAGAAATAAAAAGATATTATAGTGAATTTTGTTATAAATAAAAAAATTACCCCCACTTATAGTATGATAAGAAAATATATTCATTCTCTTATATTCATTCATCTTCTCTTCTTCTGCTCTCTTTACAAATAGATAAGGATGAAGTGAGTGTCTTACCATTCCTTTCGTTCTACACACTTGAACTTTGCAAGAAATTTCTCATCACCCATCCTCACCACTTTTTTCTTTTTAATTTCAATTTTCTTCCTTTTACTAAACTTCATATATTAAGTAATATTTAAAAGTAACACAAGATATACTAGATTACTAATTTAAAAACATAAAATTACTTAATAAACTTTTAAACTAATACAACTTAATTACTAAACTTTTAAACTAATACAACTTAATAATTACTAAACTAAAAGCATAAAATTACTTAAACATACTAAATTAATACAAATCATTAAATACTTAAAAAAAAAACTACTATGGTGCAAGGTCCTTTTTAATCCACACTGGGCACTTAACATTATCAAACGATTTTTTCATCGACCCCATTTTCCTACATGTCTGTGTAGACTGTCTGGTGTCACGACGTATAAACACTGCTAGTAATTTATTCAATTATTAACTCTGTCTTCAACATCTTCTCTTGTAGATACGTAACATGAAGTATCCCTGCGTTTTCAAACCACTGTCACAATCTCATCTTTTAAGAGTTCGTCGTCTAGGATATCCGTTACAGGGTATTTTACCATTCGATGATAAAGAGGAAGCCAATTGATGAAAGTTTGGAAATATGTCAATATTTGTTGATATGGGGAGGAAACTGGTTACAAGTGTCACCACTTTTCTCATCAGAGACAAAATGCATTGGTGGCTCGGGCATTATGCATATCGGGGTTTAATGGTGACCAGGTTTCTCCCAGACGCATTGCGTTTACCCTAAAAGTCTAACTTATGACTTATTGAAAATATTCCACATATATCCGTTTGGCATCGTGATTTCATTTGCAATGAATATGAAATTTGAAATCGAGTTAATTAGCTGCTTTTCAAAAAAATAAAGAAAAAAAACGAGTTACCTGATCTTTTAAAATTTATGATTACAATGAAGCAAGCGTTGAATTTAAGTTATAGCTTATACATTTATGACATACAAAATCCATAAATCGAATTCTGAGCTATAAGCCACTCCCATTAAAAAACAAAAGTCAAAACATGTTGACCACCAATTATATGTATACATTGAGCACTGGAAATGACCTCTACTTAAACAATGACCAAATATGTAAAAAATTAGTTTAGTTGTTTGACTTTTTCATGTTTTTGTCCGTTGCATCACTTGCATGGCTTAATATAAATACTCACAAATAGATGGTAAATATATTCTTATCCGAGATGGATAAAAGAGTGCTAAATTTAACACCTCTCTTAACAAATTCTGAAAAAAGTTATTGTTGATAAATTTTTACATAATTTTATAACTATCTTTACAACTTTATAAAATATATTAATGCTTTTCTTTTCAACTTTTATATCTTTAAATACCTCCAAATACCCTTACAAGCATAACTAACATTATCCATGAGTATATTACGTACTCAATATATCTTTAATAAAACTATTTTACAATATCTATCAATTAATTACTAAATTATTATACTGCTCATTTTACATGAATAACTTACATTACGCCGCCGCCACTAATCGTCGCCACCATCAGGTCATCACTACCACCATCACCATCGTATTACTATTTCTTTAGTTATAATATTATTAGAAGTTTTTTTCCGAAAAATAACTTATCTTGGTATTATTCGCCATCAATAGGGAAGGTTCAAAATATTGTACAACTTTGTATCACATCAAATATTTACCATTGATCCAACTAATCAATTTGTTTCTCGTTTTATTACTATACCACAAAAATTCAAAAGTTTTCACCTACTGCAAAATCTTTTAAGGTAAACCTCCTTTACTATTGAATGTTTTCGTTTTGTTTCTTCTAAATACACCAACATGTCATCCGTAGGTCACTAATGAAGAGATTTTACTAAATAATTATTTAAAAAAATTCGATGTCGAATCGACCCGTAGCTCATAATGGAACCCTTAAGGTAATATATCCTTAATTGTTCTTGCATTAGAAGCACAATTCGATTGTCTTGGAGAAATTTTCTTGATAATAATACCATTTGGAAGTGGGGGTGGAAGAAACAATTATTTAGGTTTCCTTTTTTCATTGCCAACTATGATTGTTACCGAATAGATGGTCAACCTAAATTTATAAGCATGTTTTTTTTTGAACGGCGAACATGTTTTTTAGTTTATCAAATTAGTCACATATATGATATACCATTACAATTTTCATAGGCCTGCAAACATATATTATATATACATATACTCATAGAGTCATAGTTCGAGATTGCAACAACCTTGGAATCAATGCTAGTTTGTTGTACTAATTTTAGTTTCTCATTCCATCAAATGAGTAATATACAGAACTAACGTTTATAATTCTAAACATGTATAAAATGGAATTCATGACATTGACTGATTGACACATATTAAGGTTAGGTATAGATGAGATTATTAAGAGTAAAATGTTTATGTTAACGTTAATGCACAATTGAGTTTTTTTTCTTTTTATTTTTTAACGGCAACGCACATTGGGTATGAGTAGATAAATTTGAGCTCATGTATCATAAGTCGAATCA
The DNA here is from genome assembly GCF_010389155.1 of Erigeron canadensis. Classification (NCBI taxonomy): domain Eukaryota; kingdom Viridiplantae; phylum Streptophyta; class Magnoliopsida; order Asterales; family Asteraceae; genus Erigeron; species Erigeron canadensis. The sequence continues at coordinate 40,911,694 of NC_057762.1, forward strand.
CAATACATACGGGGTATTAGAGCTTCTACAATGACAGATACACTTATGTTCAAAAAGAGAAACGAATTCACTTACTTGTCATGGAGTGGTCAATGATTTCATGATCAATAATATTAATCATGTGAGGCTAGGTAAGACGAATAGGCTTATACTGAGAGCTTTGATGGTCAAAATATGAATCATCAAAAGATATATAGACTATTTTAGATTACATAAATACTAAAGTTTTTCTAGCGACAAAAACTTATGATAAGTCAGCTAATCTCATATTGCCTTTTGCAATGTACCACGTAATAGCTCGAGGAGAAAATTTCCAAGGATATAATTTGTTCCATCTTATTACTCATATGTGCAGGGACTTATAACTCGATTTGGTTGATTTTGTGGTGTTGATTACATAAACTCTACAATTTGGTTTTTTCTAATAACCCTATTATAACAAATTATGACTGAATGATAATGTTTCATAGTAACTTAGGAGATTGTTTAATCAATGTAAGAAGTAAGAATCTATGTTTTTTGTTTAATTAGTGTAATCAATTTGGTTTTTTCAAATAACCAAGACACCATCATCTCTTCCACATTGTCACATTAATTTTTGTCTCTCCTAGATCACTTCCTCCTCACTTAGTCACTTACTACTAACGCTACCTCTTTCTCACCCCTTCCTCATCTATTCCTCGACTTTATTTTATGGAAAATGATTTATCTTTCTAAAACACTAGCCTAAAAATCTTCCTAATAGCTTTAGATATATATATATATATATAAAAGGTAATTGCATGGAAACCCCCTAATACCATGTACCATTTGTTACCCACTAATCCCTCATCCAGGCTAGTGTTCAGGTGATTTTCAACCACTTAATAATCCTCTGATTATCTCAAGTTTGTCTTTGTCAAGATTTGAACCCAAGATCTCCCCTAATAAGTGGCGACTGGTGGCCATTGGGCTATTACCCAATGGTTCCTAATAGTGATATGTTGATACCACTAATCACCTTTCCTAATCTCACCCCCTGATTTTTTCGCATGTCCTCATCTAAATATTAGGAGGATCTTTAGGCTATTATATTATTAGTATTAATCATCTCCCTTTATTTATTTCTAAATAAATAAATAAAAATGATATGCATTACAACTAAAATAAAAATAAATAAAATGCTTATTTGATTTTATAACAAACAAAAATAATAATAAAAAAGTATTAAGGACTAAAGTAAATAGTTTTGGTAACTAATAAAATGATTTCAAACAATATCTATATTTGAAGGAGTAAAAGTGAAAAAAAGCAAAAAATATATTTGTCTCTTCCTCACCCCCAACTTCCATTACAATTCATCTTCTTTACACACACACACATATATATATATATATATATATAGTATAGATCACCCAGACTTATATATAATGCTATGAGAAAACATAAAAGAAAAAGTTAAATAAAAAATACATGTGGCTCCGCTTTATCTCCCTCTCTCCTCGTCCACGCCCATCGATGGTAACTAACACGTACATCGACGACCCCCTCGCCAACCTAGTCCTTGTCGACGAGGTTGGCGACGGGTTGGTCGACACAGGGTTGGCACCGGCCTTATATTAATTGTTGAATAAACACGTTTATTTATCTATATAGAAGGGTACCAACAGAATGTGGGAGTGGTGGTGGCATTGGTATTGTGACCGTGACAACGACATTGATTAGTATAGGTAATTGATGTAGTATATTAAATGCAAATGTAGTAGTAAATATATTTTAAAAATAATGAAATGATGGTGTAAATTAGTGCATGAAAGATAAACGGATAATATCGTGAGTTTTTTTTTAAAAAAAACTTAACGGGGTTGAAACAATTTTTATATAATTGTGCAAAAGTATCAATTAATCCAAACGGATGCAAGAAGGAAATCAAAAGAAAAAGATGTTAGTCAAAAAGAGAATAATTTTTTAGCTGAGGTCCTATGGATGTTCATGTTGGTGCTAGAGTTAACTTCCGACAAGTGCCAATCTCTTTGTACAATCTGCATCATTTTCCAATTTCAGTCTCTAACTAATGTTTCTATTTATGTTCATAGTAATCAACCAAACTAGTTCCATTTCAACCAACTTTTATTGCTTTTTATTTTTTAAACCTTTTCATTCTGAAACACTTGTACCATTTTAGTCAACTTTTACTTCTATGGGGGTTTTGGTAATTCGCCTTCATTTAAAAGATGGTGTACGTGTCAGTTTAAGGGCAAGTCTCACGGAATGGCAAGGAAATAAAATCAAGTTTAATTCGAGTAATGAGAAGTAGGAGGCATAAGTCTGATTAAAGACCTTTAAAAAGGTATGCATAATGTGTTTTTTTATTTTTTTTTAAATAATTGTAAGTTTGGTAAAGACCTTCAAAAAGAGACATTTGAATAAAACCTTTATTTTATACTCCTAAATAATAACTAATTGAATATGATATTTATTAAAAACCTATCAGTTCTCTTAAAAACAAAAGCCTCAACCGGAAAGCTTGTAAAAGCACTAAAATTAATGAAGAGATCTTCTCAAGTTGTTTTTAACTAGAATGATAATGTTAGAATAATCTTGATCATTAGATGAAAATCAATGGTGAGGATTCAAATATCATTTTTGAATTCTAACATTTGATTTTAATTCAACGGATAGTATCTCTCCAACTAGATACTCCTCCTTAAAAATATAATATAAAATAATTAAAAAAAAAAGAAATTATTTAAGTTTCTAAATAAAGTTGAGAGATTTTGACCAATTAATTTAATAAAAAGTCTAAAATCTTTTCAATTTTACTTAGTGAAGTTGTTAAAGTTATTCTTTAATTTATATTCATTACATACCCCTGAGGTATATCAAATTTCCAAGTTTTGTTCCTCTCGTTTTTCCGTATCATTAGATACCCCTATGGTGATTTTTTGCTTCATTACATACTCTCCTCTTAACGGATGTTAGCTAAGCTCCGCTAAATCCCTCATGCGCACATGAGGGTACTTTAGTCATTTTATCTCCAAACACCCTATTTTTCTTTTTACTTTTATTTATCAGATCTAACAACCTTATTCACGTTCTAAATCTTAAATCTATCTCTCTAATCTCTCTTTCACTAAACATCAAATCATTAAACCTCCTTCAAGATTCATGTCCAGATCTAATTAAAACTCACATATACATCCTCTTGTAATTTTTGCATCTAATCATTTTCATCATTTCTTCAAGTCAATTCTCTCTATGTATGTATGTATATATATATATACACAAATAATATGCGCAAACACAACATAAAAAAAACCATCATCCATCCTTTCTTATTCTTCTTCACTTGAAAAACCGTCGGCCGGAAAAACCCCCTGCCGTCGGAAAAACCCGTCACCGCAGGCCCCTTCCATATTATTCTTTCTCACTTTTCTTCTTACCTCTTTTCTTTATTTCTTGTTCGCCTGAAAATAGACAAGATCCATCGATCCGGATAACCCATCTACCGAAAACATAGATATATGTGAAAGAGGGCCACCGGAAAAACCCTTTCCTTGTTTTCTAGATTCGCTTGGAAATAGACAAGCCCACTAGCTGCCATACCGAAAAAATGCAAAATAGACAAAACCACCAGCTTTGCTTTAACTGATGAAAGATATGAATATGAATAGGCGTATATAATTAGCAATGTGAACCTATGGATGAGCTTTCTGATGAAAGATCTGTATATATAGATACAGATATAGATATTGATATGTGACTATTATTTAGAATTGTTATTATTCATTTGCATGTGTTAAAAAGATTAAATAATCTCGCTCATTTTTGGTACATGAAAGTCGGTGTGTTTGAGGAGTCTAGAAGTGTTTGGTTCATAGAATATTTTTGTAAGGAATGAAATATGTTAACGGAATTAGATTTTGAAAGAATGAAATTTGATGAAATAATTTTTGTTTTTCTTAAAATTCAAGAAAAGGGTTTTGACAACTAACAATGTATCACAAAATGAAATTTAGTTCTAATCCTATCAGATTCTGTAAACCAAACGTGTAAGTGTAGACAAGGACAAGATATGTAATTAAAGATTAGATATAGCATAAATTTTGAATATGGTTACCCAGAACATCATTTGTTGTATTTTTTTATTTTTTTTATTTTATAACTCTCCTATTCTCATATATATATATATATATATATATATATATATTTGTGTATCTAACTATTGATGTCATAGGATTTTTTTAAAAAGGCATGTATTAGTTGGAACTGTTATATTGTTATATTGTTGATGTTAATCATAATGATGATGATGATGCTGTTGCTTATAAGGTGTGGATTTTAGAGAGAGGAGAATGAAGCAGGTAAAGGGAAAGAAAGAATAGAGAATGTTTAGAGGTAAAAAGTCTAAAATACCCTCTGCAAATGAGAGGGTTAACAGGAGACATGAGGGGGTTAACTGGAGACAACAAATGTCCGTTAAAAAGAGGGGTATGTAATGAAGCAAAAAATCACCATAAGGTTATGTAATGATATGAAAAAATGTGAAGGGCGAAACTTGAAAATTAGACATACCCCAGGTGTATGTAATGAAATTAACTCTAACTTCAAATGATCACGGTCCACGGATAAAAACTCGTGATCGAAATACCACTGTTTGTAAAGGACTATATGTCTATATGAACCATGTTTGATTTAGACGGCTACATATAGGGGTTTGATACGGTGATCTTTGTGTTAAAATAAAGAATAAAAATGAAAGGTCTGAGTTCATTTAGGTACCCCAACTACTGACAAAATGCATATGAGATATGACTAATGACAATCTCTTTTCAAAAAGTACATAGTACCCCCCCTCCATGCTCATCTTTACTTTCTACTTTTCCAATGATCTGGGTGTGTATCTGGATAGTTTGTTTTAGAGTTAATTGCAAGATTGGTCCTATGGTCTGTGCATTTTAGCAAAGGGGTCTCTATTCAAGAATTGTTGCAATGGGTCCCTATTTTGAGAATGTTTTTGCAAAGTTAGTCCAACTTTGACGGATCCGTTATAGATGGCCGTCAAGTGTGCACGTGTGGGGGTATTTAATTATGTATTTTCCACTTCACAAGAACCCCCATTACTAAAATGAAAAAACCACAAGGACCAATATTGCAACTAACACTTTAATATATTTTTTGATGTAATTCAAAATATTATAACTTACAATTATTTGCTCGTTAGATCTCTAATAGTAAATTTATGTAACTATTTTAAAGCTCATCGCAAAGTGTGGACAAGTTCTTCTCGTGCTAGTTATATATTAGTTTATTGTATGTATGTATTATTGCATACTTTATTCAATAACAAAGTTTATAGACATGGCATTGTTTATGTTATTGGAAATGCTCTTGGTGTACATGCAAAACGACCTAAAACGTCATTTTAATGCCCATGATGAATAGAAGACACTTTCATATATAATAATTATACATATATATATACACACACAATAAAAGAAATTTCAAAATCGGACGTTTTTGTTAAAACCGTGACGTGTTTGGTTCACAGAATGTTTTGGGAATGAATGGAATATGTCAAAAGAATTGGAATTTGATGGAATGTTTTTGATTTTTTGAAGATTCAAGTGAGGGACGGAAAATTCCTTCCCCCATCCCCAATGAATGGAGATTCCATCAAATGATGGAATGTTTACATTCTAACGGAATGTGATTCCTCCATATTTAACCAACCAAACGTGCTAAGGAATGGAATTCAATTCCAATTCCATTAGATTACATCAAATTTTGTGAACCAAACACAACATAAAAATGTCATTATCGAAATGTGGCGTCGAAAGAGGGTGTATGGGGAGGGGTTCACATCGAACCCCCACTCCAACTTGGAATCCGTCCCATACCCATGCATGCGATCTAATAATGTACGCTCTCCGTCCCAATTTAAATTATCTAGTTTGACTTTTGAAGTCTTATTTTCACAAGTTTGACCGTAAATTGTTTTGTGTGTGTTATACATCAAGTGATGTAAAATATATGAATAGATTGAGATTTAGATGTACTTTTCATTGATATAATTTTCATTAACTATTATATAATACAAAGTAAATACTTACAGTCAAAGTTGGAGAAGAAAGACTCAACAAGTTAATTTTAGACATTTAAATTGGGATGGAGGGTAATCGACAATATTGGAGAAAGGTGAATATGACACTCTTGTTTTTGACTTGTCTTTTCTACGGCCTTTCATTCTTACAAAGTTACAATTGTAGTGTTTTCGTTTTTCCTTTTTTTTTTTTTTTGATGTTCACAAGCTAGCGTGCAGTATCGACGCAATTAATAAAAGGACAACATGTGATCGTCTCTATCTTTTACATTGCTTTTGTTTTTGGTATTTCTGTTTTTTGGTTATTACTTTAGAAGGCTGAATGAGTTTGCAAAGCTTTTCATACACACATATAGGGTATATCGGTTTCTTTAAATTCTTCTTCATCGTTGATTAACATGTCTCGTTATCTATGTTTTGTTCAAATGAAGGAAATGATCAATTATAGTTTCATTTTTTTCAAATAGTTTCGAACTAAACTACTAAAGTACCGGCATCATAAAGTAACTAAAACTTAGTTACCTGTCAATTAAGTAGCATTTTTAGTGAAGCATATAGTATACTTATCAAGGGTTTCGGCATGCATTTCTAGTTGCGTAATTGAATGTAGTATACTCGGTTTAACATTTTAACAAATAAATGAGATGATTATGCATCATGAATTTCACTTCTTCTTTTCTTATTTTTTCCCTATATTTGAAATCCATTTAAGGGAAATTTCCAAAGCCATATAGTTCTCTTTTCTAGGTAAAAAAACAATAGAAACATTTTCCAAGAAGTGTTGACTTTCCAAAAAAACATAATTTGTGTTTCGGTGTTTGTGTAATCCATTTGAAACTCGAAAACGATAGGAGGTGACGAAAAAAAATTATCACTCGTATTATTTACTATTATACTCGCATTGGTTTTTTTCCTTTTTTTGAACATTCTACTATTGTTTTTAGTCACGAAAAAATAACCATTTAAAACTCATAAATGACGTAGGGATTTTTGAGTTAATTTTCTCAAATAGCTTATTATTGACTACTATGTTTTAAAAAAGCGCCTTATTTTTTTTAGAATGATGATGATGAAATATATATTAAAACAAATAGACAGCTAGCAAAATACTAGATGACTGAAAGAGTTATACAATACAAAAAAAAACAATTACACTATCTAAGACCAAACCAGTAACCTTTGAAGATACATCCGAAGCTAGAACTGCAAGGATCACAAAAACGGTTAAGAAACGTTCACCATTGAACCGACAAGCAACGGGCAGTTAAAGTTTGTTCATCCGTGATATGCGACTTTGTTTGCATCTATTCGAGTACTATAAGTAACATTGAGCAATGATAAGGTCAAAGATCGGTTCTTTCGCACGAGTTCCATTCTTGAAAACCACATCATTCCGGTATTTCTAAATTGACTACCCCCACAACACATAATGGCTTCGATAATATGTTTGACTATATACTTTATTAGGCTATCTCTAATGTTAATTAGGCGTTTTTTAATTTATACATTATATCTTTATAAATTTTTAAAAATTCTTATAAATTCTTTAAATCTTTGAATTTTATCGTTAACCATATAAACATCTTTACATATCTTTACACACCAATTACTTAAAAGATTCTACAAGTATTTAAAGACATGTCCTTAGTTAAAATATATATTCTATGGACACTAAACATGCTTGAACGCTATTGATAAAGAAACAAAAATATGGAAGGGTGTGATAATCCTATTCAAGATAGCCTTAAGGTACCTAAATGTGTTAGTACTTCGTATGCATTTAAAAAGGGTGTTTGGTTGTTTAATATGGAGAAGGAAATGATATCTGTATCATATCATTTAATAAAGCTATTATACTTATGCATCATTCATTTATATAGTTTATTATTGGGCTAATTGTTTAGAAAGTGCTCAACTTTGATACTTTTGTTTTTCTGAGGCTCCAACAAAAAAAAGTTCTATTGTATGGATCGAAATCCAATAAAATTTCTTTAGTGAGACCACACCCATTTTTTGATGATGTGTCCTGTAACTAACCGGTTTAATCTTATTTTTAGACATCATGTGCCATTGTCCTTTCCATCTGGATTCTATTTATATATAATATATTTATATTCTATATTATATAGTATCCCAAAATAAAAACAAACCAGGAAGAACACCAAATTCATCTACACAAATCATTATTTCCATTTCAATCACTTTTCTTTTCTTTGACAACACAGCTCTTGTTTCATTTCAATACCCAAACATCAATCACCATCGACCATCATTTAGAAGAATAAGAAAAAGACGACCTTTAACCATATATGTATAGATATATGACAATGGATACAAGAGGAATTTTTTAATCCGTTGAATCTTGGACTTTTCATCGAACATCCTTCAACCATCAACATCAATCTAATAACAAAAGAAACCGAAGATGGTTGTGGCGGCAGTCGCGGCGTCGCTTGTGGGTGGTGGCGGCGTTGGTGGTGAGTGGTGGCGGTTCTTGGCTCAAGCCAGTGGTTCAGGGTTTTTGTGGTTGTATGCGTTTGTTAGTATACTCATCTCGTTGTAACAATGGTGAGATCTGTTTTTTTTTGTGGTTGTATGTCCGTATGGTTGTTCGAATTATATTCGTAAGAGATGTTGATGATGCTTGCTGATACATTTTATATATGAACATATATTTATCGATCGGTTGATTTTGGAAAAAAGTGATGATGATTTTTGTGTTGTTTAATCACACGTTTGGTTTGATTCTATTGAAATGGAAATGATGATTTGTGCTTGTGTCCCTAATTATCAATCAGTCGATATTTTTCAGATATTTAATCATATATCTTCATTTTGGATAGATACTGGAAGTGATATCTTGGAAAAAAGTTGCTAAACCCAAATCAAATGACTTTATTGTCTTTTCTTTTTATATCAGGACCCATTTAATATAACAAGGCCAATGAATATGGCCATCATGCCGATCTAGATAAACTTAATCAGTATTTTTTTACGAGATTTCTTATATATATTTGGGGAATAAGCTCAGTAACAAAGGCATCCAAGAAATAATTGAAATATAAAAAGTGTTATATGTGGAATATGAAGATATATGATTAAATATCTGAAAAATATCCACATAAGAAATATATAGGTTAAAAATAAATCAAAATAATTTTCAAATTAAATTTTAACTGACAACTTGTAAGAAACCCCACAAAAGTCGTTTTATCCGGTTTCGATCCCTACAATAGAACTTTTTTTTGTTTGAGCTCCGGAAAAACAAAAGTGTCAAAGTTGGATCACTTTCCAATCAATTAGCCCTTTATTATTATCGGGATAATTCCATAAAAAGGTAACCTATTTACATGAAATTCCTATTAAAGGTAACCTATTTTGTTTTCGTCTATTTAAAGGATCTTATTTTCAAAAAATTTCTAATAAAGTGTATATCATTAGCTTTTGACAGACGGAGCTCGTTAAGTGCTAGGTCACCGATGCCACGTCATCAAATATATTTTCAGTTTTGATGACGTGACACTTGACTTTGACCGACTCATATATATATATCGAAATTAGGCCAGTCAAAGTCAAGTGCCAAGTCATCAAAACCGATGACGTGGCACTTAACGAGCTCCGTCTGTCAAAATTAACGATATACCCTTAATTAGCAATTTTTTGAAAATAGGATTTTTTAAATATACGAAAACAAAATAGGTTATCTTCCATAAGAATTTCGTGTAAATATGTTACTTTTTTTGGAATAAACTCTTTATTATATTGTATTACTTGTCTAGTATGGTAACTTAATCAAAAGAATTATATATAGATATTAATTCTCGTATAAATGTAAGAGAATGAGTTTTACTACTAATTAAAATTACTAATGGATTAACTAAGAATTTGTTATAAGATATCACAAATAAATAAACATGTCAATTGATGACGTTAATATTGAAAAAGAAAATTTAACATGTAAGGGGTTTTTTTATTATCATAATATTAAAAATTTAGCATGTGAAAAAATTTCTAGCTAAGTTAAATGCCTAAAAGCCTTATACTCATTTTTCTATATTTTTATAAAGGGTAAAAAAAAATAGATACTTTTAATAATTATTTATTCATATTATAGTTATAATGTTCCATTCTTTTTATTTTCATTGCTCAATTTTTTTTAACCGTAAACTTGAGATCAGACAATTCTCATTTTAGGAATTGAAAAACCCTTTTAAAATAATAGTATAAAAATCCTACTAGCCATTAAATAAAATCATGTGAAAAAATGGAAGTAAAATTAAGAAAAAGAATTAGTGGAATTTATATGTCACTATCTAATAATTTTTAAAAAAAATTTAGACTAGTTTGTAAAATGATAAATCAAATTCTTTTTTTTTATTTATTTATTTTATACCCAACTATAGTTCTAGAAATAACACTCCTATATTTTTAGAAAATCCATATCTCCGTTGTTGGAATTTGGAAACATTTGGTGATACTAGAATTTGCACTCAAAGACTTAAAAGATTTCAAGTTTTCCATCTATATATTTAAAATTCTAAAGTCTTAACACCAAAGTTTTAATAAATTTAAAGCCCAACCATTTATGGGCTGTCTCACCATCTGCCGTTTTAATAGGCTAAATTATGGTTTCGTTTAACACATGCAACTTGGTTCGATCCAAGTCTCCAACAGCTGATATCTTGATCTTAATCTAATAATATTACGACTTCGACTTTACGAGTATATATAGGTTGGGTCTTTTATATTTCTTACTAGTCTTCGATCCCGTCTGATGGACGGATAGTATCAAAATATATATATATCAAAGTTAAATATCAAAATAATAAATAACAAAACATGTAAAAAATAACAAAACATGAACAAAACAAATTTGAAATAATAAACCCTTTTGTAGTAGAATAATAAGCCATAATCAAACTATAATTGATAACAAACTAAATTAAAAGAAATGAAAAATAACAATAACATAACAAATATCATATAATAAATAAACACGAATAAAATACCAAAAGTAAAACTAAAGTGATATAAAAAAAACCCGTATGTTTCTTTTGTTGAAAAATTTACTTAACTTGATTTGTTTATTAAATATAGAAATGAAAAAAATAATAGGAATGATGATAATTAATAAAAATTTAGCTTGTATATATAATAATTTATTGGAAGAGCTTTAAGAATACTATATATCTTTAACATCTAAAAAGAATTGTTTTGATAAAAAAAGATTTATAATAGAGTTTAAATATAATTATAAATTTATTTAGCAAATAAAAAATAAAAAAATCTAGAAAAAAGGAGAGCTCTATAGTAATTAGTAATTAGGAAGGATCTTTAACACCCTCAACCTCCTCTTTTAGATATAATATATATATTTACAATGTGATATTATTATTATAAAAGATAAGTAAGAATTAAAATATAAACATACTTAGTTATCCTCTACTTGACATTCAAATATATGTCTTTGTTCATGATATGCGCCCATAATACTTAGTTATCCTCTACTTGACATTCAGATATATTTTCATATTTTTTGATAACAATTAAAACTCATGATTTGAGTGACAATTGTAACTTTAAACATTGATTCGCAAAACTAATATATAAAAAGGGAGAAAATTTTATATCTTATTGATTGAGATATATAACAAATCTTGAATGAAGTGCATATTGCTTTGGTTTTACTCCCTCCGTCCCATATTAAGTGTCCACGTTTGACTTTTTGAGTCTTTTTCTTTCAACTTTGACCGTAAATATTTTTGTTTGTGTTATACAAAATTTGATATAAGATATATGAATTGATTAAGTTTTAAATGTATTTTTCATTGATATAAATTTATCAACTAATATGTAACACAACCAAAGATATTTGCGGTCAAAGTCGGAAGGAAAAGACTTGACCAGTCAAAATAGGACAATTAAAATGGGACGGAGGGAGTAGTATTCAAGTAACCATCTGTTGTAAATCGTGTTTTGTTTAATGATCGTCCAATGTTTTGTGAAACCTATTGTGTTAAGAATAAGGATGTTATATATCATCACTTGTTATTGTGTTTGGGATATATGTATAAAGTTCATATTGTGTTTATATTAAATATTAAATTTATTAATATTTATAATTTATAAAAATACAATCTAATATATTATTATATTGGATGACATTATCAAAATTGTATTGACATACCAATGTACGACATCGAAAATATATCAATTTATAATATTTTATAATGTTTACTTATAAGCTACTAATATTTATCGTTAGTCATGTTGTCGACATTGATATCTATATGTGTAATATTATATTTATTTATAAAATAAAAAGTCAAGAAAAGTCAAGATTAAATTGAATACATATATTGTATTTAATCTTTTGAAATATTTATTTGTAGACAATATGTCATAATTAAATTTATTATTATTATTATTTTTTTATAATTTACGGGGTGGGTCGATGGGTATCTAATTGTGGTACCGGAGCTAGGGTTTCCCCCATTACCCTTAAATTTTTTTAATTAATTAAATAATTAAAATCTTCTCAAGTTGATGGTTAAACATAGATAAATTAAGTATTCATGGCTAAAAAGTGTAAATTATTAATGAAAAAAAGTGTAAATTAATGAGACTTTTTCTACAAATATAAAGTAATTAGGCATAAGTATTAGACCTAAAAAGAAATTTTAGGAGTGCCAAATGTACCTCAACATACTCTTATATATATATATATATATATAATGTATATATATTTCTCTATTATATAAATTTATGATTACATATAAACTAACTTTACAAAAAAAAAAAAAAAAAAAAAAAATTCATTTAACCCCTTTTAAAAATAACTTCTCTATCCTTTAACACTATGATCTCATACATCAAGAAATATGAATCTTTTATCAAAAATACGTTCTTTTTTTATTTAAATTGTCAATATAATTTTTTTGATTTCATATCTTTAAATATGGATAATCAACTCAACTATCAACACAATTCTTTTTCTTTTTTATGTTCACTTTCAATTTTTCGATATGTTTTAATCTCTTTTCTGTATCGTTAGGTTTGTTGATTTTAGTCATATGGATTATTTATTAACTTTTCATTAATTTTCAAAAGAAGTATCTTTTTTATTTATGAATTTGTTAATGTTACAAAAAAGCCACCCAATTTAACATGTTAACCCACATTCTTTTATATACATCAGCTACATATAACTAGATCAATACCCGGTCGTTGACCGGGTTATAAACAATAAAATATAGGAAACATGTCCAACATTATCTGTGAAGAGTGAATTAACGAAAGTATAAATATCCAATTTTTATTAATAAGGCATAATACAAAACATTGGAACCTAAACATAATAGTTGAAAAACAATCAAAATCTGACAAGATTATCATTTGTGTGCCGCCACTATAATAGAATCTTCAATAGTTCACCTTAGAAGCTTTAGAGTTCAGACCTATATATTTAATACCCTCCAACCTTGTTCATTCTTGAACCATAAAATAGTTTTGTTGCAAAAGTAAATTGTGTAATTATTTAGTGACTGAGACACAGATCACAATGGTTTTGCCATATGGGACATTTAAAAGCTAAATCACATTAAAAATAAATGGATAAGGAAAAGCAAGAAACCATGATTACCAATTTAAGTGTACCTCCATAGTCATTAAGCTTTGCAAATTGAACAACCAATATAGCATGGCTAGTGGAACCTGCCTTAGCAAACGGTCCTTCAAGTTGTTCAGCAAACACACACGTATCAGAAGTAGAAATAAAGTTTACATACATATTAGGCAACTACGCACTCTGCACTCTGGACCAGTTGCCCTATGGAAACGGATTTTATAAAGTCGCCATTTTAGAAAGTAGCCGATCAAGTTGCCTATACATGGACTACCATGTAGAGGGATTCACACACATATAACAAAGGTAATCCGCAAGATGCTGATTTGCTGGTTAGGCTGGTCACAACCAGCCTAGTCATTACTCCCTCATCCTAGTCATTAGTCCCTTGCTGGTCAGCATGGTCACAACCCTACCCGGCCTAAACAACATTGGAAAAAAAAAGTTAAAATTTTGACCAGTTCCAATTTTGCCATTACCCAGCCGTAACCCACACATTTTGCAACCTTTAATTTACCCAATCTCACTGGTGGTATATGAGGTGACCCTTCAATCAATAGGACATGGGTTCACTTGATAGGCCACTTGTAAATATGTATCGATTTAGTGCAGATATGTCAACAATAGTTAAATAAAGCAACACAAACACATTCAACCACTCACCCCAAAGGCCAAACAGTACGTTATGTTATAGCTAACAATTTGCAAAAAATTTCTAAATCACAGTCAATTTCAAACGCACATTCAAACACCCCATATATATAATAGCAATGTATAACAAAAATTTTCCTACATTTATCAACAGATTTCACTTCCTCATAAATCAGCTTTCTATTTTTTTTATCGTGTGACCAAGCCAAGAAAAAGAGAAGAACGAAAGATCTAGAGTACCTTTCATGAACATTAGGTGTGAAACGGCTCTTGGGGGTCTATTATTTTGGTCAGATATGGTTAAAGAATGGCCCAAAACCAAACTTCAAGTTGTAAATATGGACAGTTCCCATGTCACTGGAACAACTAGCCTTTCTGCCGTTGAAGACAAAGAAAGACGTAAATACCTGCTCTACCTACACCGCTCCTGACCTGTATTCAGTGTGTGTCATCAGTTATAAGCCATAACGCCATATCAACATTGGTAATGCAATATGTATTGCTAATGTAACGCCATATATTTGTGGTGATATGAAGAAAACAAAAGGGTATATCACAGACCTGCAAGCTTTAGATGAGGGACAATTTCCTGGTATCTACTCAATACCTCCTCGATGAAGAAAACAAATACCTTTTATTAATTGGATCTTGTGTTTTAGAATCATGAGTCATGACATATCCCTTTGGCATCTGCATTTACCACAGCCATGCCATGAGCAAAATATTGCAACAAAATATCAAGAATTTACCAATTTACAAACCTAGAAAAGCCAATAACTTATTCATGTATCATAATTTGGCAATAAGTTAACAAACATAATGCATCTATACCATGAAAATTAAACACGCATACAAATCTAAATATTCGAACCAATAACATAACAAAAATTAAACATAATGCACCTATACAAAAACCTTGAAATCTGGATACAAACCTAAACTAAATAAAATATATGAAGAAACAGTATGCACAAAAACCTTGAAATCTGTTTGGCGCAGTGGTGTGACCTGATTTTTAGTTTAAACGGGTAAGATCATTTGTTGTATTTTATTTAGATGGTTATGATTATGTGATACTAATATTTTTTTCTCTATGCTCTGGTAGCCATAAATATATATATAATTTCATATAAACCAGCATTCTCAAGGAAAATCCCAAATGAAAATCATAGAAATTACCAAATTAGCGCTATGAAAAATCACACGATAGTTTACGTACTCAACTGATACAAATTTGTAAAATGACAATCTGATTATCAACCTTTTACTTATGGTAAGACCACTTCTAACACAAATCAAACTACATAATATCCAAAACTTTAGGTGAAATATATATATATATATATATATATATATGATGCAAACAACTAATGATTATAAAGAATACAAACATGGGAAACAAAAGAAAGAAAACAAAACTCACTGTAAATAATTGGTAAAGACGACCCCGAACACCCAGACCCCATTTTCTTCCACTCGCTGGATGGTTGTGATGGCGGCGTGCTTTGTTGTGGTCGTTGGAGATACGAAAGGATTCAGGAAGGAAGGGGACACCGGATAATCAAAAGAGAAAGGGTCGTGATTGGCGGGATGGTGCTGATGATTGGAGGTCGTGATCGTCGTGGTATGCGATGGTGATGGGGTTTGGGGGTCGGATAGAGAGACAGAGAGTGAGGGGTTTTTGTAGAGACGCATCCTCTTTTATATTTTTAAGGGTTCGGATTAAATTGTGAATGAATTTGGATGGTTGAGATAAGAAGATTTTTTTATTTTTTTCTCTCAGCTCTCAGAGCCATATATATATATAATTCCAAAGGGGACAAACTTAAAAAACTTATGAAAAATAAATCTAAAAGGGGGCAAAATGTTAAAAACCTATAAAAATTTTTTTAAAATTTCATTAAAAATTTAAAAATACATGACAAAATTTAAATTTGGAGGGGGGGCATTGGACCCCCTTGCCCCCTTTTAGTACCGCCTCTGAATGAAGGGAAAGATGAAAATTATGCAACTACACCTAACAAATTACAATAGCATAAATAGTTTACCTCTGTCAATGAATACAATAGGATTTATGGCTACACAAACTGTTGAGAACGGTTTTAAATCTGGTCCAAGACGAACTACTGTAGGGAGTTTATTAAAACCCTTAAATTCGGAATATGGTAAAATAGTTTACCTCTGTCACAACTGACAAACGATATAGGTGCAATATAGAATCCATAAGTAGCAACCTCCCTTGTTGTAAATTGTAATCTCATTTTCATGCTTCAAAGCATTGCCGCGATGACAAGTTATCCAATCTGATACACGCATCAAGTGATACACGCATCAAAGCATAGTATAGCATTAAAAATGAGCAATCCAATCTGATATGAGTTATGCAATACTAATGAAATAATGAAATACGAGTATTACAGTTGATCTTCATCTTCCAATGTGTAGCTTGATGAAACTGCCAACAAACAACGACAGCCACAGAACGCAAATCATCAATAAAAACTTACAAAGTGTTAACACCCGTATGACTCATTGGCACCACATAAAATAATGTCATTTCCATCCCACATGTTTACAAATCCATGATAACCATGAACCACCTGCTGCAGCAAAAGTCCCACACGTTGACAATTAAATGATCAAATACAAAACTAATTATTATATAGAATATAGAGCATATAATATAATCAATAACTTTATTCAATATGGTAGAACAGGATCTAATAATCAAGCAAAATAACTAAATATATGGATACAACAAAAATAGAAAACGTTGAATAAAAAGAAAAGAGATACATACAGAAACTGAGCATATATATCTACGAAGGGGACGCTAGAGAATCAACATAGAAAAAGTCCTGATTAACGACGGTGATGGAGGCGTGTGCTGATATGATGGATGGTGGTGGTGATTGGTGGCCATGATTGGCTGTGGTAATAGGGGATTGGGGGCCTGACCTGATAGAGAGGGAGGGTTTTGTAGATATAGAAACCGCCTTTGTCAAGAACACAGTGATAAATTAGTTCAGTTTGACTTTTTAATTTTAAAGGCTGAGATCAATTTGCAAATGAATTTTAATGGTTAAGATCCATCTTTAAAATGATTTTTTTCTCTTAGCTATGGTAGCCATATATATATATATATATAATAATCGTTACAGATTATTTCATTTATTTTGTTTTTTTGGCTAAATAAAAAATAATAATGATATTTTGGTTGATATGATTTTATACATACACTACGTATATACATACGAGATGGGTACCCACGCAATGTGGCAAGATAGATACCCACGCAACGTGGCGGCGGCGACAACAGATGATGCTAGTGGCGGTGGTGGTCACGATGTGGTTATTAATCTAAAAACAATTGACGTAAATGGTAATGTAGTTATTTTATCGTTAAATGATGTATCTTTTGTAAATAACTTTATTAAGAATATTATAGAGATATTAAGTGAAAATATTTAAGTTAATTAATTAAGAAGATAGATAGTTTGAATAAATATGGTATAAAATATTTTAGGGATATATTTGGTAGATTTATTGTGAGAGTTAGAAATGTGTTAAAAATTAAAGGTATTTTAGGTATTTTAAAAATAGAGAGTTAAAAAAGGAGTAGGGTAGGTTAATTATTAATATTGTATGATACTTAATTAGGGAAGAGAATATGAGGTTGTTAGATACTTAAGTTAGGTGAAAAACCACTCAAATATCTTTTTTTTAAACCATAAAAATCATAGAAGCCAAACATTTATTTAAAATATTAATATATAAAGAGTTTCTTAAATTGAATATAAAACAGTCTCATTCTCACTTTTATCGTATTCTATACGTATACTCTACAGTGTAGTATAATAGTATAGACTATATCACTATAGTGTATTCCTTGCATGAAGTCGATGTCCCTCATTTTCACACATTCCAACACCAAAAACCAAAATCAAAAAACCCCCAAACACATACTTTAAACCCAAAAATCAATTACATCTTCAAATCCCCAAAACTAATTACACGATTAAAAACCCTAAAAACACCCAATTTTTTTTAATTAGCCCTAATTCCCACTTTATCACATTTCGTCAAGAAGATGATGAGGTGGGAAAAACTGGAAATACAGAAAGGTGGGCCAGGGAAGAGGTGGGGCCACACTTGCAACGCCGTACGCGGTGGTCAACTGCTTTATATCTTCGGTGGTTATGGTGAAGATAACACGCAGACTAATAAAGTTCATGTCTTTGATACTTGTATGTTTCTTTTTCTGTTTCTTGGTTAATTTATGTTATTGTTTTAGGGAAAGTTTTATGGGTCATCAATCTTTTTTGTTATTTGTATGTATATGTTTGTTAAAGTCTTCGTCTTCATTTAGGGGTTTGGTGGAAATGAGGGGCATTTTGAATTGTGCTTAGTGGGTTTATGGAATTTGTTTAATTCGAGTGCTTATAGCTTATTGCATAGTCGTATTTGGAAAGCCAAAATGTAACTGAAGTGTTTGGATAGTGAGGGTGTGTTCAGCTTATTTTAGGAGAAAAATAAGATGAGAAATTTGACCGCCCCTATAAGTTTAATTTTGTGGACTTCTAGTACCTTCTTCCATGGTTTTAAGTTGTGAGCCGAAGGTTATGGGCCAGACCATTGCTTAAGGCTCTGCGGTGTTACGTTAACCGGTGCTTATAGTGAACTCATATCTTATGTACTAATAATCACTTAGAAATACGCACGTCGAATGTCGTCAGTACAAAATGGTATTCTGTCGTTCTGTAAATGAAATTGCTTTTAGCTAAACATAGGGTTTGTTTGGCAAAGGGCTTTTTAGGATTTTATTACAGCTTATGTAAACGAAGTGTTCTCACCGTGTTCTCATTTTGAGGGTGTTCTTATTTGATTGTCCCCCTATTATATATATATATAAAAGTGCCTATTGAGAAAGAAGCTCTGTTTAATGTAGCTGTTAGAGAAAAGCCGCGGTCCTTAAAAGCTACTGAACGTAAGGTAAAAAAAAAGCATCAGCTTCTAGCTCTAGCTCCTAGCCACAACTCTGGTTATTTTTGCGCCAAACATACCTTTACTTACAAGTTGCTAAGTGGGAACATGTTTTGATAGTGGTGAACTGGTGATGATAATTGTTGGTAATAAATCTCCTTTATCTAGATGATTGCTAGTTCGTGCTCTTTGGTTAATCGTAGTGACCTAGCCTGGTTAACTATATCCATGGTTATCAACGTCCACTACCACACTAACTAAATCCATGGTGATCGACGTTCACTATCACAACAACTTGAGCAAGGGAAAGGCCTTCACAATGAATGATACCACTAAGAGGGCTTCGAACATGAGGCCTTCTACTTTTTAGTGAAACTAAATCTACCTTGCTACCACTTGGCGGTTTTGCTGGGTTTTTCTTTTTTCTATCTCCATGCCCAAGTTTTATTTCTTTGAACCTTTTAATGTTTAATGTTTCTTGTTATAGTAACCATACTACAAGACTTTTGATGGATTATTTTCGGATGTTGTTTAACATTCAGATAGTTTTCCAATATCAATCTACTTTCTTGTTTTCTATTTTGTTTAAGAATTAGTACTCATATTCTTATGCAATACTTGTATTTTGGTAATCCTTCAAAGAATCAAACCGAACACCATATACACACCTCATCCTTGACTAAGTTTTAAGAAAAAGGATGTTAAATTTAAGCTAGCCAAGATATGTGTTTTATATCTGCTTGATTACTTCAGCACAAGTTGTAGTTTTCATCTGCTCAAATATGCAGGGATTGCATACAATGATTTTAGCTGCTCAATTTAGGATTTGCTCACTTTTACTTGTCCTGTTTGTTTTTTATGTTAAGCTACAAGGATTTGGAGTGAACCTGATATGCAAGGCACGCTGCCCGTGCCTAGAGATAGCCACAGTTGCACCACTGTTGGAGATAAGTTGTTTGTATTCGGGGGCACAGATGGAAATGTACCTCTTAAAGATTTGCATATCCTGGACACCTGTGAGTTGTGCTACCCTTATTGCATTTGCATACGTATTATGGCAGAATTGATGGTTGGATAAGCTTGATGATCATTTTTAATTTGCCTATGCTTGTTTCTTTTGCGCATTTTTATAACACGATCTGATATTGTCAGCTACAAATACATGGATGACACCATTTGTAAGAGGGGAGGGCCCAGAAGCACGAGAAGGACACAGTGCTGCGGTTATTGGCAAAAGACTCTTTATTTTTGGAGGCTGTGGGAAGTCATCTGGTACCCCTGTTGAGGAATACTTTGATGATTTATACATACTAAATACAGGTGAGTGTTCTGTTTATTTATCACTTTACACGATATCAGTTACATTATGCATAGTGACAGTTTTATTATTATTTTTTCCCAGAGACAATGGTGTGGAAACGAGTGGGAACTACTGGAATTCCACCTGGAAAACGTAATAGCCATACTTGTGTTTCATGGAAAAACAAAATTATTGTGATCGGTGGTGAAGATACTCAGAACTATTATCTGTCTGACGTCCAGATGCTTGATTCAGGTTAAAAGTTTGACTTTGTTGTTCGAGGTTTAGGATTGATCTAAAGTTACTAATATCTGTTTTCTTCTTTGTAGATACGCTTACCTGGACAAAATTGGTAACCAATGGTGAACTGTTGCCACCTAGAGCTGGTCATACAACCATTGCGCTGGGCAATTACTTGTTTGTCTTTGGAGGTTTTACTGATGCCGAAGACCTGTATGATGACTTATACATGTTTGACCTTGGTGTGTAACTCAACCTTTGTTTAACATATTCAGTTCATCAGTTTTGACTTAGATATGTTTGATCTTGATCTTTTTGAAATGTATGTAGAAACTTTTAAGTGGACCAAGGTTGTAACGCTAGGAGTGGGGCCATCTGCCAGATTTTCGATGGCAGGGAGCACTTTACATCCACAGCATGGCGGTTCTCTTATATTCATTGGTGGTTGCAATAAGAGTCTTGAGGCACTTGATGACATGTTCTACCTGTACACAGGTTACCTCTTAATGAATTGCACAAAACATTTGTATATATGACTGTATGTGTGTTTATATGCGGTAATTGGTGTGGATTTAGGGCTTGTTATTGAAAATGAGCGAGATGAAAGAAAGCTTGAGAAGTTGTCTTTGAGGAAGCAGTTAAGACTAAAAAGCCAAGAGCAGCAATCTGGGAATCCTATGTATGATACTCCAATGATCAGCTTGGAGACATCTCATAATAGACCCATGACCATTCCAAGTCATATGCAGTTTTCATCGAGTATGAAACTTTTTAACATCTTTTTGTTTGGCATCATGTGGCTTTACACTTAGTTATCTTGTTGGTGATATCTGAAGACCATTTGGTTCTTTTGCAGATACACCAAATACCTATTCACATGAATATCATAATGCACATGGGAAGAGAATGTTTCAAGCAAAAGTGACTAAAAACATCACAAATTGCTATACGATCGAGACGGTTATAGATGGAAAGCCTCTACGTGGAGTTTTGTTCTCAAACAACATAGGCTCTAACAAGCCAGCTGCTGATGATTTAAGAAGGTTTTGTTTTTTTTTTTTTTTTTAAATTTTTAAAAAATTTTACAAACCTGTATGATAACTTAATTCACATTACAATCTTTGGCTTTTGATTTTATAAACAATAGGAAAAGAGTTGCAGTTGATACTAGAAGTCCTGAACACCAGACTCCAGGCACCACCTCTGCTGCTTCAGACATGAAGACTCCGGCAGCTTCTAATGTGTCTCCGTCCCATGAGGTTAAATTTTTAATGTTATACGCATGGATGGTAAATATAAAATATGATATATTTGTATTTTGTTCTTCTGTGATGATAATGCATATATATGTCAATAACATCTTGGTGCTTAATTAGGATTATCATGCTCTACATCTCTTGGAAACTTTTGAATGCACTTTTTAGAAACATTATTGCCTCCAAAATGAACGTTGTTTTAACCTTTAAACATCGCATGTTGTTTAAAAAGTATATTCATATTTATATTAGTTCTGGATTATTTCTATCATTCTATGCTGGATTCTTGTTATTGACGCTGTTCGCGGCATATTTACCGGGCCAACGTCATAGTCATAATTTTGGAATATATTACAGAATTCACAGATAAACACTTGTAAATTTCAGAGTTAGCTGGAATATTCTGTCAATAAAGTTCAATTTACCAAGAATAATATGCTGATAACGCACATAGTAACATAGCATTAATCCAGAATCAGAAAAATAATTACATAAACTTAAGATCAGAGAGTACTTCCACATTTCCAAGCTTACAAGCATACTGACCAACATTTATATGAATGACGCAAAAATCATGTGATTTGTGGTGATATGTTGTACATAAAGAGTCATTATAGAGTCAAATCGTAACTTGTGTACGATCAATAGAACGTTTTATCCATATTGTGATTCAAAACTATCCCATGCTTCTGGAAATCACCACCTTTATTTGTCTGCTCTTCTTTCCTCCCCTGAGTTACTGACCCACCAATTGGACACTCTTGGAGAGACGGATCTGGTTGTGCCCTTCTAGTAAATCTTGAATTCACTGCTTCTCACTTTTCTACATTGTAAGTGAGGAGCTGTACATTTTCTTAAAAGATGGTGTACTTAATGATGCTGTATCTTTTGTTATTCGTATACATAGCCATTCATTAGGGAGCTGGAAGCTGAATAATGGTAAAATGTCTCCTTATTTGTTCGCAACTAATGTGCAGGTTTCCGGAGGCAGAAAGTCATCTTTGGAATTTAACAGGACGAATACATCAACTGCAGCTGATGATACTGCCAACTCGATTCCGAACTATGGTATTTTGAAACCTTTTACCTGTGAACATTTTTATTGCTCTAGTAATTTGTTATCTGAATTTTAACCCTTAGAGCTCCAATTATAAGAGAAGTCTGGCATTTAGCATGTTTGGTTATGATATGTTGGGTCTCTAACGCTTTCTGAATTTTACGTATATCAAATTTCCAGTGCACCTGTTCATGATATTATTTGTATCTATCTTTCATAAAGTTTCTCTCTGTTGTCAATTTTCAGATGGTCAATCTCAACCCTTGACTGGTGAAGAACATGGTCTGTTTAGTTCTCCAACACAGCAAGTATGATTCTTTTGCAGAAATTGACCAAATCTTGTTTATAAGGTTAGTTCAGACTTGAGACCAAGTACAATTACTTAATGAACTGATGGTTAAGTTGTGGGCAATTCCAAATTTTTCCTCCAAACATTCACTGATAATCAGATTAATTGCATATTCGCATTTCACGAGCACATATGAACAGTTTAATCGCATTTCAGGATAAGCAATTTTTTTTTTGTAGGTGATCACTAGAGTTTCTGAAGAGTCATGATCAGTAAATAAACACCGAAGTCCTTAATCTGCTTGCAGTCTCCGTGTTTGACTTCTCTGGGTTTTTTTAGTCATTTGAGGCAAATGGGCAGTGAACTGAACCCTAACCGACGAGGAGGCACGGATTCGGTATGCATCTTAACATACAAAAAATGTAGGACGGCAGTCTAGACTTGTATTTTCTAGCCAAGTCTGTTACCATAGGTCCCCTATTTATCCTGTTACCTAACTAACAGTTGTTAAGTCTTTCTTCATTGAGCCCATATCTTTTGCCTTGGTTCCTTGGCTGTTATTAATTTAATCACCAAAATCGCTACGGATATGAGTTTTTATTTTCTTCTTCCTGATGTAAGCAAACGGTGAATGGTGTTAACAGTTGGTTATGGAATATCTTGATGCCATGCCATTTACTCATGGATATGAATTTGTGCCTATATATATATATGTATATGTATATATATTACCGAAACAAAAGAAGATGAGATGGTAAATTGCAATTCTTGACGAATATATTGCAAGTCTGAAGTCACTAAGTACCAAGAAATGGAAAGGAGGGGGCTTGTTTATGCCGTAATCAGGGATTACATTGACATCAAACACCACATCTTATATTCTTGAATTCATGTTATCATTTGCTATTACTATTACCAAATAGGTATCCCAAAGAAGATCCACTACCTGGTGGCGCATGAACTTTGGTGGAAGCCTGAAAGGTCGATCCTGCACATGATTGATTATCAAAATGGGTAAACACCCAGAAACACAGTACAAACCAACACCACAAAACATAAAGTGAAACTGAATAATAGATTACCGTCACGAAGTTGCTAGTGTTCTGACCCTCAGCTCGAAAATAGTTGTTGGTCACTTGGTCTGGCTACCTTTGTCCCTGCAGGCCCGCAGGTGTTTATTAACTATATTTTTAGTGATGATTTCTATTCAAATTCAATTGTACTTGTAAAGTTGTTATACCTTTTGTAAATTGTTTTGGGCTTGTAGGATAACAAATTACATATATGCTCTCATGTGGTCAAATTCATTGTTACCTTGTCAAAATCAATA
Source organism: Erigeron canadensis (assembly GCF_010389155.1). NCBI lineage: Eukaryota > Viridiplantae > Streptophyta > Magnoliopsida > Asterales > Asteraceae > Erigeron > Erigeron canadensis. The sequence goes on from NC_057762.1 coordinate 40,936,506, forward strand.
CTTTTGTAAATTAACATAATTTTATATCAGCAACTCTCATAAACTCTTGCTTCAGCTTTGTCGAACACATTAAACTTTAAGCTATAAGCCAATTAGACCAAATATAATGGTTAATTAGTTTCAACATTTTTCACGCAGGTACGTCAACTTTGTTTTGACTGTTCCTTTTAACTGTTTGGTCAAGTCAAATTATATCAATTTTTCTTCATTTCATTGAAACAAAATAACTTGAATTGCACATCGTTGTTGCATGTTGCACTTCAGAAACCTAACTTGTATAAAAAGGCACCCGAGGAAAATAATAAATCCTGCGAATATGCTTAATTGTACAATTATACCTAATTAAGATCGAGCACTACTACTAACAATTGCCTCTGGCAGATTCAAGACCAAATATAAAACACTTGATCTGTTTCATGTTTTACCATCGAAACTGGATTTTTGTATTATTATATATAACTAAACAATATTTGATTTACAGAAATAAGTTAGGTGTTTGAAATATCTAACTAGATTTAGTCTCGTGTATATACAGGTTTAGAACGACCTTAAACTATTTAAAATTATTTTTTATGCGTAGTGATCAAATTTCAGACATTTTATTTCAAAGATAAAATCATAGGCAGATGAATTCTAAAAGATCAGTTGATATTATCTGTAAAACGTACAATAACTAAAGGATCGATGAATAAGATGCCAAAACAAATAACTCAAACATCATTTAAGTACTAAATATAATCTCCATATACATATTACAAACCAATATGATATCTAATTACAAGAAATATTAATATATGTATCAATATGTCGTGAAAACTATGAAGCATGGGAAAAAGATGTCGTCCTTGTCATTTTGATCGACCGTAGCGTTGATCATCTATTGACGCCATTGTTGTGGGAACGAACCTTAGGTTGTGTATCCAAACCAAAGGGTACTTTCTCTTATTGAGAATTATCGCTCGGGTTAAATAGTGGCATAAGCGTATTTGGTGGTACTACATGTTGGGAACTTGAGCTTAAAGAATGAAAGAGATTAGTTTGTCTAATAAGATCTTGATGATTATTCTCCCCCAAATTTGGCATGAGAAATGAAGGGCAAGGTGAGGGTGTGGCAGCAGCAGCAGGAGGACACAAGAAAACCTGTGATGCGGATGGGATAGCCATTGAAGAATCGGTTTGAGATGAAACTAGATTTCCTTGAATATTTCCAAAATTGGACATTGACAAATTTGAAGAATGTTCCCAGTTATAGAAAGGATTGTATGGATACATTCCTGCAGGATAAGAATATTGAGGTATAGGAAAAAAGTTCAAACCTCCATTTCCATCTCCATTCTCTTGTACTTCATTTACGACGACTAGTGCTTCCTTCCCTTTGTTTCTCTGATCATGATCTTCATTGTTGTCATGATGATCGTTGTCAAACTTGATTCCTTGATTCGTATACAGTAGAGTTCGGTTTCCTACATCTTTCACGAACGATGAATTTGGAGTAGTACTTAGGAAATGAGATAAAGAAAGTTGTGAAGAAGTAAAATCTTGAGGGTGGTTCATGACTGTTGGTGCTGCTGGAAGGAACTGATTGAAATCTTCAGGTAGCATTTGAAGGGGTGGAAGCTGATCGATATCATCTTTAGTAGAATCGATCAACCAATCAATGACCTTGCTAGGTTGGTTTAACCCTAGCCTATCTTGAAGATCATATAATTGAATAGCTGTAGGAACGGAAAGCCTAATTCTTCTGTCTCTCAATCCTTTTACGGTACAAACCTTACTATGCCTATCTTTGCCTCCAAAAGCCTTGGATACCCTCACGATTCGTGGGTTCTTAAAGCCCGCCCATTGTCTTGAAGTGGATGTATACCTTGTTAAAGTGGCCCTCTCGTTATTGTTATCGCCTTCTTGCTTGGCTTGATGAAAGTCTTTTCCTCCTGATGAAGTATTATTGTTGAACATCTTACTTGTTGCATCATCTGACTGCAAGATAGCAGCTAAATACACAACTGTTCACAGGTTACTTATCTTCTTCATATGACTTATACTTCATTTTTATGATTTGAGCTTTCTTAATTCAGGCTCATTTATAATTACTTATACTAGGTAAACAATATTGGTTAATTAATCAAATTAATCAAATGAGAACTAATCAATATATTAATTTATACTTGATTAGAAAGTAGAGAGATTAAATAGCTAAATCAATACATATATGTTGATGAATACTTCTCGAAGATCCAAAAAACTAACTAGGGTTTTGTTTTCAAGATCTAAAAGATGCTATATTTTATGATTATAAACAGCTAGCAGTTTTGATGAAAGTTGAGAGGAAGAACAAGAATTGATGGAGCAAACTAGCAACTTAAGTAAAAGTGAGGTCATTATTTACATGTTATGGTTAATAAATACAGTACTTCGATTGAAAGGTATGGATCATAAAAATGAACTCACATCGATTAAACTATCATGTGCCTTTGGTACTGAAGATCAGATAGCATTCAATTGCAAAGTTTTCTGAAGAGAGGAAAAGCTATTAGTCTCCAAATACGGAATTGATGAAGTAGTATCTGTATTCAATTTCTTCTATCAATTCGGTAAGCCTGATGCTATTCAATTATTTGCAAAAGGAAAGCATTTTATGTATCTATGTCACTTATCCATATATATACAACCCTTAACCTTCCTAGATATCTAATAATATTATTATATTTTTTTTTGTGTGAAAAGATAACATTTTTAAGAATCTTACCATGTTGCATGCGAAAAAAAAGTAAAAGGAATGGCGAATTTGAGACCATGTGGTGTCTTTGTCAGCCGACACGCTGAGTTAGTTAAGCGCATACCACGCACACTTTCTGGTTAGCGAAGAAAGTTCTACTAGTCTTTCCTTTTAGTAATCATCTAGTTATAAATCAATGATACGTATGATGTGTTGTATGATTAAACCAATCAAGCTAGCTAGGTAGACAGTACAAAAATACTTCAACCATACGGTGGACCATCCTAGCCTAGCTATGTAGAAAAGAAGTTTTAATGCTTTATTAATTGACAACCACATATGGCTAAAGCTTTATCAGTCAATTCCAAGGTATACATATTTGTGCATGCTTGGTGTTACCTCCACTCAAATAACATCATTACAAGAAGATCCCATACATATAGACATACTCCCGCATACGAAGAATTATACATATACATATAAAGGTCATGAATAAAAGAACTCGCGTTACGACACTACTTTGGATGATGATTAGAGCCTCTACTCTTATCTTATTAGTATCATGGGTGTACTCTTATTCTTTCTTTCTTATTTTTGGGCGTATTAACGATAAAATGAGAGATTATAATCCTATAATGTACCAACCAGGTTGTAGAAAGCTGTATGTGGTGTGAACCAAAGGATAATTGCAGCTTAATTAGATCGATAAAGCAGCCAGCTATATTTGTATGTGTAGAGGAGGGACCAAAGGAATAAGAGTTTTTAGAGATATCCCACTGTTACATTGCTTATTGCTCCAGGGGACCACCCATAAATTCTATATTACACACACACATACACACACACACTAGAGTTATGCTCGTGCGATGTGGCGGTGTAATGTCAGCGGAGGTGGTTGCAAGCGGCGGTAGTAACGGGGTTATTGATGTAATATGGTTTTGATAAATTGTTAGAAACTTAAATGTTAGAAATTTAAGATTCAACAAAAATGAGTTTTGATTTATAATATAGTATAGATACAGATATTAGATATGGCTCATATAGATATAGACTAGCTAGCTAAGGTTCCAATGCTTTATTAATTAAAGGTCTGATTATCAAGCTTGTAGTTGACTTGCTGATTAATTATTTAATTAGTTCTCTTGAGCGAGACTAAATTTAAATTTTGAAGTTCATAAATAATACTGTAATACTGTATATAGAATGAGATGCTTGGACTTCTTGCTAGATTGAACTAGCCGATCAAGTGCATTAACACATACATAAGCATCTTAGGCTGCCCGCATCATTTGAGGTTATCCATTCAACAAACATCCTAACAAAGCTCAAATTAATAGCATAATTCGATCAGATCTTAAGTGCGGAAACATATATATAGATATTGTATGAAGCCTGGTGCAGGCTGATGCAAGATTTATAAGGCTATACAGCTTGGCAATATTGAAGCTTTTAGAATTGATATATGACCCTACAATATAAACCCTAAATTATTGATCGAACCCTAAAATCCTTGACAATCTAATTATTATTATTATTATTATTAGATATACAAAAAACGATCTAAAGAAAGTGGCCTAGATATCTACTTTAGTTATTGCAAAAGATTTTGTAATAAAGGAGCCAGGTGGCTCTCTTGATGAGTTGAGTAACCTACTGGTGTGTCAACAATATGCAATCTGAAACAAGAAACTAAAGGTGCAAAAATGGCATGATATTAACATTATGGATACATACTCCTATATGATATACATCGATGGCCGCGTGTTAGTTAATTCTACCTATATATCTTAAAGTAAAACTATACTTTTTAAGCCCATATATGGTAAGATGTCCTGAAGGTCGATCTGACCCGGTTCAAATCTCAATGGATAAAGAGTAATCTCTAGGAAACGGCCACGAGAATGTATAATAATAATAGAAGTTTAAATTTTTTAACGAGTTTGAGAATGGTTATGTACAAGATCATTAATAGGAATCATACATAAAATAATTTACTAATGGATCATAACCTGTTTATATAATCGGGTAGGGCCATACGAACCCGTTAGCTTTAATAATTAGTTAGTGCGTGCTAGTTTTGTACTTTTGTAATAGATTTGTCCTTAATTAAGTATGAAAGGGTTTGTATTGTAATTAGTGAAGGACTTGTATGTAATTCATTAATATCGAAATGTATAGCAAATAGTACGATTTCAACTAAGAAGAATTAAGCAGTGTTTGTTTTGAAAAACTTTCAACCACTTGGTCGAATATATACTTTAAATTTGATTATTCCCCAATTAATGAATAGACGTCTAAGCAATGGATCATTTAGATTTGATGCCATTATTGTGCAAAAAAACTGTAACTTGTGTTTAGAAAGTACTATACATCTCTGAGGTCATAAGTGAAAGTGTGTATATCATTTTTTTATTTTTTTTTTCATTTCCCACATTAACTACCAACACAATGAAACGTACAATTTGCCAACAGAATTTAAGATGTATATAACTAATTCATCAAGAAGTATACATAATTTATATTATCATAGTATATATATATATGTGTGTGTGTGTCTATATAAAAACTAGCTCTTTTGGGGCCTTTAAATTGGCATGCAATAGTCTTTAATTAGATAGATGTTTTAATTACTTATATAATATTAAGTCTGGGTAGTGATAGATATGCAAGAAAAAGACATGACATGAGACAGTGAGAGAGAGAGAGAGTTTCACTACTTTTAAATGTGCAGGGATACCTCCCTCAGAAGATATTAAAATTGAATACTTGTTAGACAAAATAATTGTAGAAAGATAATTAAGAAGCTAGAAGAAGAAGAAGAAGAAGAAGGTATAAATGGTCCCCCCAAAAAGGATCTTTCAGACATTTTTAATTTGCTTGTATTCATCAAGACAATAACCACAGAGACTACTATCACTGCCAATTTAGTCCTTCTAGCTAAAAGGTACGTGTTCGTAGATATATCTCACAAGTTCAAAACTTGTACTGATTATATATAGTTGATAAAGTTAGACCAATTAATTTAAATGATTAAGATGGATTAATCCCTTTTCAAAGGACTGTTTTGCTAAATTAAATTAAATTATTTAGATTTTTAATTCAAAGCAGAAAATTAAGATTCCCAACTTTTCCCTACCAAAATGTTTCCTAGCTTGTGAGATTAGAAGCTAGTACAGAGCTATATATCTTATGAGGCCTTTCAAGTTGCATTACTACTAGCTAGGCCACCTAGGTGGTGCTAATTGGCAGTAAATTTTAGCCATGAAATGAAGTGAAGGCAGTAACTTTTAGCTAGCAATAATGCAAAACGTTGAATATTGGTAAAAATGTGTCAGAAGGAAATGTAAGAATTAAGCATAGAAAAACTGTCATCTAGTAGACAGTACCCACATATGCAGCATTAAGTGTCACTATCTATAGAGAGAAAGAATTATGAAACAATGAGAAAAATGATTGACGAAATGATCCCCAAAAATGATGACAGACTCACAACGGAAAGAATGTGGAGTCATTTTCATGGCCAGCAAAAACTCATCATATCTCCTTTTGTTGCCTTTGCATGCTGCATATATACATAATTCATCCATCCATCCATCCGCCTGGTCTCATCATATCATACCTAGAGTGGCGCCATAAAATTCTAGGAAAAATAACGAGAAAGCTAGCTAGATAGAGATGTACCAACCACAATGATAAAATTAAAAATAAAGAAAAGAAAAAGTGCCTTTCTATGAAACGATTATACGAAACAAATAAAAACAAAACAAAGTAGGAGCACGCGGTCTCAAAACAAACTTGAGTAATTTTGACAAAGCGTTCGAATGTTTTTGCTTCTGTCGGGAGAAAATCTTTTTTAATTTGTCTCTGAAAGTTTTAATTTGTCTCTGCTTATTTTACCTTCAAATATTTAACGTACTAATTGATAAGCTGTTTGATATGAATAATATTCAATGTTCTGACACCCTCAAAACTGCTTATATGTCTGCTATATCCAAATGCGTGAAGCTTAATTATAAGCAAGCCTGAATATGCAATTAATCCTATCTAAGATCCATGCTGCTCTGTGTTGCACAGTTTGGTTGGTTTCTAGCTAGCTAGCTAGGATATGCACTTCCTATAAGTAGTATTGGTGTGAGCAGATGTCGATATATATAATGATATGTATTGTTGAACTGGGGCTATATTGATTTTAGACAATATAAGATGAGGCGGTGTATATGGTTTTTTTCTCAAACGGCAAAGTATATGAGTTATCAGCTCTAGCAAGTTGCCACAGAACAATTGCATAAATACATAATCATGGATAAGGCTCATCAGATGGGATTACAAGTTTTTTATTCTACAATTATAATATATTCCTACTAGCTAGCTTAGCTAGCTAGGGAAAGCTTAATTAACGCCACCAATTAAGGGTACGTACGTAGTTGGATGCTTCAAAGGGGAGACAAAATTAAGTAACCTTGTTTCTAGCTATGCGCGCTTTCAAAGGACCCAAACGGTGGCTAGTTCTAATGGTGGCCTCAAGAATCTTTTTCAACTTGGTAGGAACAAAGGGCCGAGGATGAGGCCATGTTAAGTTATATATGTGAGGTACCATTGCTAGCTTCTGGTTCATATTCTAGGACCAATAATGGGCGCATCTAAAGACAACAGTGGACCATCAGAGGTCTGAGGGTGCAGACTGCAGTGTGACTATGGTTCGTGCCATGCTTTGGTCACTGGACTAAAGTTGGTCACTTTGACTTGGTCACTCGAGTGTTGGTGCTGACTACTGAACCAATATATACAAGTCATGGTAACAAGATATATAAGATATATATATATATATATATATATATATATATATAGATGTGATTGTTCTGTTTAAATCTTGATTATCTATATTGGAAAGCATAGATAATTACAGTATTTTTAAAAGCGAATTCTCTAACGAATAATTAGAATGGTAACCAACTCTTATATGTTGTAAAAGGAAATTTTGTACCGGTAAGAAAAAAATGGAGGGGTTAGGTGTTTAGATCGAACCCCCAAAGAAAGAGTAACCTTCAAGAATAAGGCATGAACGAACTTTGTAAAACTACGAAGACCAGTGTTATAGACATCGGCTTTGTACAAACCGTCGAAGCCCAGCGTTTTCAACACTAGTCTTTGTATACGTGGCTCCAATTGGCACTAATTAAAGACCGATCTTCGTAATCTTACAAAAATCCAAACAAAGTTTCGTATAAACACTAGTCTTAATATACTTTGTCATTAGGGGGAAGTATTGGATTATAATGACAATAGTATATTAAGTATATATCAGTTATGTTAATAAATATAGTTAAGGGTTGGCCGTGTGAAGAAAATAAAGGCTAGCAGTTAGAGTCCCATATGGACACGACTGTTAACATGAAGCGGTACTAGGAATAGATATACCGGTTCGATATGTATATATATATGTATATTGTTGTACATTGTAAACCATTCGAATATCAGTTTCTTTATCCCTACTTTCTGTTCATTCGTTCTCTGATATACACACACACAATTATCAATTCCCTGTGATACTATGTATAATAATATAAACGGGATAAGTATCCTGGAATCTAACAAACTTTGGACGAATGTCTATAATAAGAAATAACTAAAGTTTTGTGTATTGTATGTAAACAACTTTAAAAAATGTTTATTGTATGTAAGAAAACATACGTAGCAACCATATAGAGGTGTCACTTATTTGATTTTAATTGGTTGAATACATTTTTTTACATATAATAAATATTTCGAGTTGTTTACATACAATACACACAACTTTAGTTATTTCCTACTATAGACATTCGTTCAAAGTTTCTTACATTACAATATACTTATCCCTAATAGAAACTGTAAAACTGGAATGCGTAAGTGATGGAATTCCGATTCCCTACATTCGTGTTACAATGTTATGTTAATTAGTTATCTACTCATCTCACTAGGCATACAAATCTGATAAAAACTCTTTGTTGGGCTTTATGAAGGCCGGCCCGGCTACATATATAAGAAGAATGATACCACCAAGGCACTAACTACTAAAGTCGAAGCAGAATATAAATCTTTAGTTACATAACACTGTTCATCTATAAGTTAAATAGGGGAGTGATATTATTACCACGTATTTGATAGATTTACCACAACTGTGCAATATTGTTTTGTACAGTCAACAGTAAAACTTATACGTTGTGGTACATCTATAAAAAAACGTGATACAAATATCATTTCCCATTAAATATGGTTTCTTTTTTGATAGGTACCTCAAAAAGTCGTACAGTTATATTGAAATAAAACACGTGTAATGTAACGCACGTGATTTATTAGGAACAGTAATTTACGTTTCTATATTTAAATGAGTTTTGGGACACGAATATCAGGAATAACCCTGTATGAGTTTTCGATTCATCTAAAGAGTATCATACACGATTTCTCCTAGAATATTGTACTCATTTGATATCGGACACTATTTTTAGCATGTTTTATTTTTCACATTAATTCATAAATGAGCCCTATAACTCTTGAAAGTGCTATTCATCAATGTTTTAATTTGTACAGTAATATAAAAGTCAAATAAAACTCTTGATGTGGTTTCTTAAATCTTTGATAAAAGTCATGTGTAGTGTCTTGGATTGGGTCTTCATATAATATAATCCAAAAGGTATGTGTGATCAACGTAGTAACCATCAAAGTAAACCAATACTTTGGGCCTTCAGCCCATCAAAAACCATATTATTAAAGTATCATATTTTTAGCCCAAGGAGTTGGTAAAGAAATCGATTTTTACTTTTATTGTTCTTAAGGCAGTATATATTGTGCATAACTAAAGGTAACACCGCAAAAACTCTAATAACCAAATAATTGCAGGATGCAACCATTTGACAGCAAGTGATTAATTAACGAGAGGTGGTTTAGAATTGGGTTCGGTGTAACAGATCCACCAAAAATGAGGAGATTAAAAATATAACCAAAGCTAACTTGACTTTGCTTTCTTTCCTATGTCCATCGTCCTACTAGCAAAATGCTAAAACAGTTGAATCATTTTATTATCAGCAAGCAAAACTGACATTATCCGAAAAGAAACACAACCGTCGCTTGACAAGAAAAATGTTGATTAGTGACCATTTACTTTAGTGACAACTAAAATTTGGTCACTAATAACCTTATTTAGTTACTATTAAAAAAAAAAGTAGCCACTGAATTTGGTCATTACACAAAATTAGTGGCCAAAAAATAATATTTTTTGGTCTCTAAACAAAATTAGTGACGGACTTATAGTAACGAAAAATGACCACTCAAAATTTGGTAATTAACCACAATAGTGACCAAATTTTTATTGTTAGTGACGAAAATTTGGTTATTATGATAAATTAGTGACCGAATGTTTTTCATCACTAAACAATATTTTTTTTGTAGTGTGTAGCGGAAGCCAATAAAAACACCGCAACAAGCCTACTTAGTTTGTCACTCTCCTTAGTCCTTACTAGAAGGCAAAAGTAATTTTCCCTTCTTAGAAGAACGGGGTAAAAATTGTTACATATCTTTGTTGTATGATATCGTGGTAGTATGACAATGGAGTATTGAATAAAGTGAAGAAGGAAGTGAAATATGTTGTTTGCAAGAGTGTGATGAAGGAAGTAGAAAAATGTTGTTACGAATAATGAAAGACGAACACTTTAACTATACATCTTTAAAAAAAATGTTAAAAAATTACTAAATTACTTAAATTTTAGAAATGCGATATATATTTAAAAGTATATTTGACCATTTAATATAGTCAAACTTTCTATTATGTAACTAATTAATAAGTATATTATAAATTATATTGGCATTGTACCCGCGCGATGCGGCGGCCGTTTGGTGGTGACGGCGGTCGCGGTGGCAATGAACTGTTGGTGGTGGGTGTAAGTAATTAATTTAATATAATTGATGTAAAAGGGTAATATGGATATTTTAAAAGATAAAGAATTGATGATGTAAATTAATTTATCAAGGGTAAAGTGGTAATTTTGCATCTAACACGTTTATGAGAGAGAAAGTGATAATTATTATAAGATAGTATAGAAGTATAGATATATCTCTACTCCTATATAAAAAAAAAGGGTCCTTTTTATTTTTAGTAATTTCTGTCTTTGAATTATCAGAATTGCTTTTTACATTTATTTTAATAATTAACACTTTAAGCCATTATCTTTTTAAATATTTCACTATCACCTTTACATCAACCTACATCATTTGAGACTTGACACCGCCACCACCAGAATTGATACCGTCACCGACAATACTAGACCATCGTGCCCATTAACGTCGCCGCATTACGCGGGTACCATGCTCGTAACTTTATAAAATTGAATTATAAAAATCTCTAACATATCTTATAAAATACAAATAAATTTTTTCATAATTTAAAATCACATAAAATAACTTATTTATTAAACTTTTTTTTTCCTTCTAAGAGTTATATATATTTCTTAACTATTAAATCACATGCCAAACTATTTAAGAGTAAGAAACCAGTTATAAAAGTTAGAACGATAACCACTACCACGTTCGAGGTGGTTAAATTACTTTTATAGTATAAAAATCCTTTAAAAATTTACGTGTCATATCACATGTTATGTGGTCGCGTCATGCCAGCAAATTACCAAGACAAATAACTTCTTTCACTAAAATTTATACATGGTTATAATACCTACTTTATATGGATGACATTAGTCAAGTGACGATCGAAGAGAAGTTTGATATGCGTACGGAAAATGTGATAATGATAATGAGTATCTTCTAATGCATGTGTATACATGTCAAAAACATCTAATTTTTTGCACGACAAATAGACAAGTGACCATAAAAAAGATTTTTGCACTACAAAATTTTTTTCATTTATTCACATTTGCTTTTAACAAGTGTGAAAAAACTGTTTAATTTATTCACACTTAAAAAAGTGTAAAAAATATTCACTTATAAAGTTGTGAAGAAATTTGAAAAGTTATAAGTTTTTCACACTTATATATGTGGAAAAAAAAGTTTCACACATTTAAGTGTGTCAAATTATCTTAATTATTCACACTTAAAAGTGTGAGGATTAATTTGTAAACTAAATTTTTTCACACAAGAGAAGTGTGAAGAATTTAGGTGTTACAATATAACTTTCACATTTTTAAATGTGAATATGTTTGACATTTGTTCACACTTTTGGGTGTGAACTTTTTCTTTTCACATATATAAGTGTGAAAAAATTATAAATTTTTAAATTTCTTCACACTTTTAAATGTGTATACTTTTTAAACATTTTTAAGTGTGAACAAATTAAAAAGTTTTTTCACACCTCTTAAAAGTAAGTATGAATATATATGACATTTTTATTGTACTGTTTTGAGAACTTTGATATGTGTACGGAAAATGTGACAAAAGATAATTACAACTTTATTACTTAATTTTTTTTGATTTCTCATTTTTGTATGACAGATTTGCAACATTTAATGTTTTGATTTTACTTAGAAACGAAATTAAAAATAAACTGTTATTAATCATTTTAATAAACCAAGTTTTTTTTTTTTTTTGAACATTAAGTTTGTTTGTTTTAAACAATTAAGCTTTCAAAATAAACTCAAGCAATTAATATATAGTTTGATCCATTGCATTGGTAGCCAATTCGGCTAGACTTGTGTTTAGTGAAATCGGCTAAAAGGAATAAAAAAGAAAGAGCAAGTTAATTAACAAAAAAAACCAATTGATCTGCTAGACCTTTTATAACTTTGGTAGAACCCGATAACATTAGGAGTTACTTTTTTTTCAAGTTAATTAACAAAGCATTGTGAATCTTTTTGAACTAAATACACATAACAAGAAACAATCAAACAAAATAGAAATCATATGAATACGATTTATATTGTTATTACTTACTTCAACACCTTCGCAACAAAACATTAAAACCAAAACAAAGACTAATTAAAAACTTCACATAGAACCCGGTTATAAAGCTTAATTTTAGCAAGCTTTCATTTACACAAAGCAACCGGAAAGAAACTTAAGACCTTCTCAGGTTGATCAAAACTAGTTTTAAATTATAAAGACGGAAGAGTGATCAAAGAGTTGAAGTAGCTAGCTAGTAGTAGTCCTATAGACAGCCCGATGGAAGTTGCAATCCATACGACGCTCCATAGACGTTCAAGCAAGAAGACTGCACTCGTCCTTCCGGCCCTCTGTAATCCAAGTTAATGTTCACGAGTTTCACCCCTTCACACGGGGCGCTCCTGCTACATTGCAACTTAACTGCAACCTGAGAACTCGACGTGCCACGAACTTTCCTAAATGTCACGTTCTTTATTTTAACGTTCGATTGCGCCTACAAAAAAAAAATGTCCACATTTAGAAACAAAAATTTATTAATTAAAACATCTATTTTGATACACAAAAAGAAGAGTAAATTAATTAAATTACCTTCCAGTTGCAAGGAGGTCTTGGGCAATATTGTTGATCGATAAAAATTGGATTATTGACATCATCCATAATGATATCATCAAATAAAAAATTAGTAGCAAGGCTAGGAGGAGAGGGTGCCCATGTTTTGATCCTTAATCCATTTTGGGTCCCTCTTAAAGTGGAATTTCTTATGACTATGCCGCTTACAGTTTCTTCGTTGCGGGTCCCACCTAGGCTGCCAACGCTAAACCCATGACCCGGCCCACAATGGACTCCAGTGATTTCAATATCGCGACTACCTTCAAGCATCGCGATACAATCATCACCGGTGCCTATGATACTGTCTCGGATGTTGATATTGCTCGAGATCCCAATATGGATACCATCCGTGTTGGGGCTATCCTCGGGTGCAATGATCCGAATGTGGCTCATGTTGAAGTTGTGGCACGCGAATAAGTTGAAATGCGCATTTTTGCTATTGATCGAATGTATGTAGTTCACTCTTGAATTAGTAACAAAATCAAACCGCATTGTCTATTTCATCAATCATTAAAAAAAAAAAAAAGATCATCAGTAAGTATATCAAACATCTAATATAATCTAATATACAATATGTATACAATTTTAATAGCTTTACAAAAAGTTTGAAAAATCCAGCATATTTAATGGTAACTGTCTACTTTCTTCAATCATTAAAATAATGGTCTTTAATTTCGGTTACATTTTCCGTTAACTATATGATGAAGTATATCCTTTATATATCAATTTCATTCTATAACTTATAATTACTATAATTTAGACTATCCACAATATTCCCTTTAACTAAAGGTAAGAAAATTGTAAATGAACTTACAATAGGAAGAGATCTGCACCGGGAATTGGTGGCGCAATCATTATAGCGCCACGCTGCCTCACCATGCCCAATCAAAAAACCGCCACCATTAAGCACCAACTGATCAACATACTTGAAACTAATCCAATGATCTAAGAAAAAGGTTGAAGGATTGTTAGAAGCCTCTAACGATCCTTTCAGATTAAAATTAATAGGTCCCTTGCACGGTCCAACAAATGCAACAGGACCGAGCATAAACATCCCATACGGTACTAAAACCGTAGCACCCCCATTACTTCCACACGCATCATTCCATGCTTGAAGAAAAGCCTAACAAAAATATATCACATTATACATTATAGAAAAATAAAATCACAAAAACGTAACCAATAGACTAAAACGTACGTGTACGATACCTTGGCGTTATCGGTAACACGATTAGGACGAGCACCGTACGACATGACATTGAAGGTGCGGGGCTCCGGAGGCTGGTAAGCAACGGCAGTTACTAGCAAAAATGAAAGCAAAGGGATGAAGGAGACCATTTTTATTTATTTTTTAGTATTGCTGATCAGTTAATTTGCATTGATTTATTTTCCACATTTCGGACGTGCTTATATAGTAGTATAAAAGTTACAAGTAATTCCAAAAGTTGACATATTAAATTGCGTAAATTTAGTTGGTGTTTGATCTTTGGCTTGATGATGATTGCGTCAATATCTAGAGTATATTATATTTGTAATGGAGATTTGTGTGTTAAAATAGACTCATATTACTTTTGATAGTTGCTTTTATGTTATGAAAGTTGTTGTCTCAAGAGCTTTGATTTTTTTATTTATTGACATATAAATCTTGGTTTAAGTTATTACAGGATTCGTAAATATATACATTAGTAGGAAATATATACAGAAATTTGTGGATTTATTTAACAAAATGTTTTTGTTAGATATAAGATTGCAAGAATATTTGTTCGTTTTTTGTAATTAACATATTGACATCTTCGACTTTATCTAAAAAGATATGAATTTTGGTGTATCAACCGTTTCACGTTTGTAACGATTCCAAAGAAATATCATATCATATATTGTTTATGTAAAATGTTTTATTTACAGTATATGATTTTCTCAATCTTCCACTATATACACTATATCCACGTAATATAATACATGTATACTTGTGTTAAAATAAAGTGATTTTTGCTAGTATTTATTACGGGTATATATACTCTATAGTTAAGTTATAGTTATATAAGTTATTGGTTTGTGATATTTTTTTTTTTAAAGGATGAGACTATGTAAAGGTCACACGTTTAAACTCTGACTCTTTACTAAAAAAATATAAATATCTTTGAAAATCGGCAAAAGTTATTAAGTTATAACATTTATTTGTGAAAGTACTAAAAATTTCAAAGATTTATTTACCAAAAATAAACGGTTCTTATCTAATTATATGTAATTGCTTCAAGTGTATTGCTATTCGAATTACAGATATACTTTCTAAAATTTTTTGGTAAAAATAGTTAAATGCTCATTTATATCAATGATTGGGGGGTTTTCATTTTTCAAGGATAGTATACAAAAATAACTTTTGGACCATTTAACATTTGCATTGTACAAAATAAATAAATAGTGTTATATGTTTAATAATACCACTATCAATTTCACCTCCATAGATTGAATACATACCGACAAAAAACAATACAGGACTTTTTTTTTTTCTATGTATAAAGGGGATACAGTATAACCTCTACAAATTAATAATGTTGAAACTGAGATCTTTTATTAATTTAACGAGTTATTAATTTATTGAATATAAATTTACAATACTTCTCTTATGTTGGGACTTGAAAAATTTATAAATTTATCAAGGTATTAATTTATCAAGTATTAGTTTATAGAGGTTCTACTATATATATAAACGGTGAATATTACATTTATTTAAGTCTTAACCATTACGGAGTATTTTTTTACTTTGAGTAATCTATTTGATTTCGAGTCTCACTTTATTATTGGGGATTTTCGAAAATCTTAAATTGCATGCTTAAGTATTTGTGTAATTTATCGGTATGAGTAAGATAAATTGCCATTTTTCTAGAAAATTCTATGATATTTAGCCATTAGATGTATCGCACTCAACATAAAATTAAATGTTAGTGTTATCATTGTTGGTTCTTAGTTTGTTGTCACATTTGCAAAAGGTTAATTCAACTTAATTTCTACGTTTCTTAAATTTAAACTTCTTTAGGTATAAATTAAAGAAACATGATATGGAATTTTATACATTAGTAACAGAATAATGATTATACTATCTTTTTTCATCAGTTAACAATAGTTGTTGTATATATGCTTTACAGTATCATAAAAATTTTTCAATATATCAATAATTTACTCTTTACTACACAACATTCCAACTCGTTACAAGTTTAGAATTTGTTAGAGAAGAAACCAACGGATTTGTTACTGTTAAATCTTTTATATGAGATACACCATCATATTTATTGATAGTATTAAAAAATATTATCATAAGCATGTGAAGATATACAAATAAAATATATGTATGTACTCTCTTTACGACTACGAGTGGTTCGTATATGCGTGAATGTTTTGTTCAAAGTCTATGTGCGTGAGTGTTATGAACTGCCATATCAAGTCATGATCAATATCTTAATTCCCACATCGCTATCTATTTTAAATTGCACATGTCCTTCTTTGTTCAATCACAATAATGTACAATATCTATTAAACTTTTACAATTCCTTTCCATATGCATAAAAATATACAAACAGAAAACCTTAGACACATTATTTAAAGTAAAAGTTACATCTTCTTGATTGCTCTATAAGACAATTACAGTAATGCTTTCTGCCGTTCTAGAAAAAAAAACAATTATAGTAATGCTTAGAAGTAAGGTTTAGGGTATAATTTAAAGGGTTTTGTTAAATGAAACTCTACGGACTTTCGTTAAGGTGTATTAATTAGTTGTACACTTACCATAAAAATTCAGGGGTGAGTTTTTAATATGAAAATGTACAATCTTTTTACATACGTTAAATGAAGCCCTAAGGTTTAGCATTTTCCTAATTTAATTTTTTTCAAGGTCTGGCATCATAATTATATATTAAATTTTATTTATTTCATTAATAAAATGTATAATTTAAATGTAACACCGTAATATATAAGAAGCATTTTTAGTCCAAAAGATGCAATTACTCCATGAGTACAACTCTACAAGGGTCAGGCAGATAAATTCATATGGTCACTAATCACTAATACCAGGGGCACCCTTTTTCACAACTGAATACAACCCAGGTTTTATATCTGTCTAATCTTGTGGTAAAAAATATGATTTTGCTAGTACACTAGTGACTGAATTGTGTTGTTGATTAATTGCAGGTGACAAATGTGACTTCTGCTTTCTTTCTTTTTTAGAACATCCTATCCCACTCCTACTTCTAAATTACACGCATGTTTGAGATGAAACCAGGACTCTCAGAAAACCCCTATTAACCTGTACTAACTGCTAAGTACTTGACCCTAGCCAAATAGATGGTAAAATGCGGTGGTTCAGTTGTTATCCAAAACGTCGTTCCATTGCAAAGTAACGGGTTGACTACCTATCGAGAGACAATTCAATCAAGATGTCTTACATGGTGAGATATGATCCAAGATACACACTAAGGATTCACCACAGGGCCTTGTTGGAGCATTATATTAATTGGCTCCCCCTCACTCATTTGGACAGCCAAAACAACCCCTCAATATCCCGTTGGCCCATTAAACCAATTTCTAGACCAGTACCAAATATGTGGAGAAATTGGTGAATCGAAACTCGGACGGGCTGTGCTCGGGCTTGTCAGCCGTTTTAGGACTTTTGCTCATCTCTAGTGGCCCGGCCAGAGTTCAGGTGTTTTTCGGGCTTTTAATTCTCGAGTACTGTATTTGGGCTTTTTGCTCATGGTGTAATGAAATTATGATGTAGAGTATACTTTATTCTGCATGCTTTTGGTAAAAAAAATATTTCAGCGATATGGTTTTTGGTTGATCAAACGGATACGTTGCTAGAAAGCCATACCAAATAATCTTCTAAATTGAGATAATTGTGTACATAATACATATGTTATTACAATCTCCAGAAACTTTGAGATGCATATCATACTAGATTCTTAAAAGGGTAAATTGCACATAAATGTACCATCTGATTCACATTTTCAGCTTGATGTACAAACTTTTCTAATTTTCAATTCAAGGTATCCAACTTACAATTCAACACACACAAAAAGACTTCATACCTCTCGACTAGGTTACCTGTAAGGTTCACAAAATTATCGTTGATTTACTGCTAAAAACAAAACCACGATATAGTATTATACCCAATTTGACAAGATAATGAACCATTAACCACAATTTCCAGCTCCAAGTTCTATCCTCATTCAAGATTTTTCTTGATACTAGGGGTATGACGATCAGGTAAATGTTACTTATTACATGCAAGAAATTCATAGATAAAATCATGGTTTGTTGTTAGTTATGACTGGCTATCTACTCAACAAATCAGTCCTTAAATCAGTGACAAAATATAAGTTAAACACCTAAAACTGAAAATAAAAGGTTCATACCTTACAGAAATGTGTGGTTTGTAATCGTAACTTTCAACAGTCCAAATCATGAGAATTGGCAGAAAACCGAGCAACTGTATCATTAAGTCCGCAGACCAATTATGCAACACATGTAGCTTAATCTCACTTCTTCTAATTCAAGAACAAAGAGGGCCACATAGGTGTTCAGCCAATTACCCTTCAGGACACCAAAAATGAAGGCCTGACTGTTCATGGTTTGGGTCTTGTTTCAGTTGTCTGTTAACTAAAATGGAGCACATAATCAAGCACATCGGTTTGGACAGAGATGGTTCCTGGTTTGCTTCCAGTTTTTATCAAAAACAATTTTAGCAGAAAAAGGCTCAGGTGTTTCAAAAGTTGACTCAAAAGTCAAAGTTAAATTCCTAATTCCTAAATAAACATTAACATGCAGGAATCAAGGATGAATTGCATTAAAGTCCTAGTCCCTAAATAAACATCAGATGAACGAAAACACATAACATATTAAAGTAGCAAAGATTTGTGAAGAATAAAGCATATACACTAATTTTCATGAAATTCATTAGAATATATCAAAACATTAAAAGATTCGAAGAACATTGTACAATGAATTCTTCAAGAAATACCCGAGTCAAGACATAAAACAATACTCCAAGCAAGACGGATACAGGAAGTGCAGGCAAAGCTTTCTGATATAAAGCAAGTAGAATAAGAGTAATACCAAGACCAGCTACGATGGCAAGGTAACAAGCGTATACTGTCATGAAATCATACATTGCAGCCCTTCCTACCAATACACTGTAGAAGATAAAGTCCCCCAATCCAAGCTTGATGGCACCCGTTGAACCCAACCCAATCCCCTCGAGAACCACATTCTCATTCTCACCCTCAAGCCCACGACTCCTAACTTGCTGAATCAAAGGCGCCGATAGCTCATGAACCTGACCTGTTTCCACATTCTCTACATTCCTTTCATTTTGAGAACTTCCAATCGACGGTGAATCAACTTGGGGACCGGTGTGTGATTCACGGTTTACCCCACTATCTCTCCATACCCTCCTTTGAATTACAGTATTAACTCTAGGATCCATTACTGGTCGGGCTTCATAAACAAGGGCAGGAATATCTTCATCTCTAGACATAGCAAGTTCGACCAATAACCTCAACGGACCACCAGGTAACAAAACAGCAGCAAGATCATATAGAGACATAGCAACCAAAAGAACCCAAGTAGTCCATTCAGGCAACATAGTAAACCAATAAGCAGTCAAAACCCCAATAACCACCATATAAGATTGAGTCACAAAGATAGGAACTTTCGACATAAAAACGGCCAAAACACCAACAATAGTAAAGTTAAACAACAACAACACATAACTAAATACATCAATAGCAATATGAAACACTTGAATCAACATTAGACCAATCTCACCACCCATGAATCCTAAAACAAGAAAGGCAGAAAACCCCATATAATACTTCAAGAACTGAGTACACCTAAAGTAAAAAAGAAGCACCAATAAGAAAGTGACAAGTGTCACAACTGTAACAAACACAAGTGAGTTCAAAAGGGCTCCTTTGAATTTATCCCATTCAGAATCAGATGTTGTTTCAGTGTAAGCTATTGTAGCTATAGTGGAAATTGAAGAAGGGCTTAATGCATCATTAGTGTTTAATATAGATACTAAAATGACAACTGAAAACATACAGATAGAAACTGGGGTTATGATTCTGATGATTTCTTCACCTAAAGAATCCAGAAGGGTTGCGGGTCTTGGATGTTGGTCCATTTTCTGATCTGGGATGAAATCAAAATTTGATCTTTTTAAAGTTTGGGGGAGAGACCGAAGACAGAAGTCACAGAACTGAAATATGGCTTGGTTTTTTGCTGAGATTGAATCTCTGTACGGTTGTTGGTGGTAACGGGTGGGTGGTTTGCGGGTTCAAATACGAGTCCAGGTTGTTGTTTTTAGGTCAAAGTGATCCCCAAAAAGTTGTTGATTATCACTCTTTGCCACATTGGACAATTTGCAAAAACTTCACTAAATTTTATTCTTTTCTAAGGCCATCCACAATCATCATTTTTGAAATACTTTTTTTTAAAAAAAAAATATAAGAATGAATATGGAATTGGATGTTATCTAAAAAAAAGAGCTTTATCAAAAAAAAAAACAACTTTGATTGCAATGGCAAAAAACTTTTAAAAGCTTAAAATAAATAAAATAATAAATTTTTAGATTGAAGATTTGTTGAAAAGCTTGATATCCACAAACCTATAGGCTCCAATTTAAACCTATTCATGTACTATAATATTTGATTTCAAGTTTTCGAAAGCTTTTTTATCATTAAAAGTAAAGGTTTTTTAAAAAAACCTCTTACATATTCTTACACTATTTTTTACAAAAAAAGCTTTTAAAAGCTTTTCATTGGAGATGCTCTAAGTAAATTTTAAATTTAAAAAACTTAACATATATTTAGTTATTTATCCGTTTCATATGTCTCATTGAAAACAAAAATGTAATATGAACATCATATCTTTGTAAAGTGTCATTTACAAATGTAATTTCAACACAAGTACACAACATTAAAACATGACTTATATGTCTACACAACCATATTTATAAAACTATTTCACATCCATAAGTAAACCATATAATCATATTTAAAGAGCTATCTTACATCTGTAAATCAACTCAAATGCATAAACAATTCAGAGATTGTATATATTGGTTCAAAGAGGGTTGATTTTCAAAAAATTTTTTAAGTAACACATATTTGTCTAAGATAAGAGATATAATATGTTAAATTGCAATTTTTATTTTTTATTTTACAAATTGATGTAGCAAATTAGTACCAATTACATTTAAATTCGTATTCTATTTCTTTATGTTTTCAATATTATTTTATGGAATTAGTACCAATTACATTTAAAATCATATTTTATTTCTTCTAATATTATTTTATACAAAATGGTAAATGAAGCTCATTTTATTAGTAACGAATGAAGTTTGTCATTAACATATGACATGAAGTATGTAACAAAATTTGTAATTTAGTCTAATCATTTGATCATTTCTGAACTCTTTTTCTAAGCAAATTAAAACGTCACGAGTAAAAATGAAACAAACAATACTTGAGGGGCTTCAAAAGTCACCTTCTATATTAGAGGCGTAGACAAAAGTTTATGGTGAATAAATCTTCTACGTGTGATCAAGGGCTTAGACTTATCCATCTAGATCCAACGGTGTATACTAATTCAAAGGCCCAAAACACCCCCTAAAAAATCTCATAAACCCTCATTACTTATCAGCCAAAAATACAGCCCTCTTCTCTCACTCTTTTGTTTTAGGGTTTTATTCATCAAACGCTCTCTCAAGGTATTTCACTCCCTTTTCATTTTCAACACTTTCGTTTTTATTATATTTCTTGATCATCTATATATCTTTCATTTTTATATTACATATATACAAACAAACACCTATATGTATATGTTCACTGTATGTTTTGTTTATTAAGGTTGTCTTTTAGATCTTATTGTTTTCTCTTGTTTATTTCTTGTATATTTGTTATATTTATGATTGTATATCTGTGTTGTTAGAGTGGAAATGAAAAAAAGTTTATATTTTTTTTAATGAAAGTTTTGTTTTTGTTTTGCGAATATAAAAAAGTTTCATTTTTGTCACCTGGGTGTGTGTCGTTTTGTTTGATCTAGATTCAGAAGTTTATATTTGTTATTATTGGTGTTTTTTTGATTAAAGGGGTTATTGTGGTTTTAGGTTACAAGATACAAAAAGTATGGCTTTTTTCAATAGAGCTCGTGGTATACTAAAGACAGTGGCGACTAAGAACATTAGTCATGAAATGTCGGGTGCTAGCCCGTCTTTATTTCAAATGATTCGATGTATGTCCAGTTCAAAAGTGTTTGTGGGAGGTAAATGCTGAATTGATTTGGGAATTCGATACGATTTGATTGTTATGAGTTTTACAGTGTGTGTAATGGTAATGCTTTTTTTCTTTAATTTCATTTTTGGTTTTGCAGGATTGGCATGGGCTACAGATGATTCTAGTTTGCGTGAAGCTTTTAGCGCGTATGGGCAAGTTCAAGAAGGTACGGATGTTACTTTATGGTAGAAAGAGATCTTTGTTGAGGTTTTATGTATCACGAAAATTTTTTTTGGCTGTTTACCGTGTGTTTTAATGTTCAGCAAATGTGATATTGGGTTCAGTTTAACTCGAGGTTTTACATTTATATTTCTTCTTCTGTTTTATGACTATTAAACATGTGTTTCAATTGTTTCTAGTGTTGATATGACTATACGCATGTGTATAATATCGTATGTGATATACTCAAAAAATGGGAATTAAGCTGTTAAAAGTTTTTTTTTTTTGCCAAATTTTACGTATAGTTGCATACAATGTATTTGTTACTGTCATTGTGTGATACAATTAAGAGCCAAGCTAGTTCTGTAATGTTGTTTCTCTTTCACCTGCTGTACCATCTCATTATTACTTTATGTTTTATGGTGATCAATTTCTCATAGCTTATTGTGATGTGAAACAGCTAGAGTGATCTTGGATAGAGAAACTGGCAGGTCCAGAGGTTTTGGATTTGTTACTTTTGATGACACCGAGGCTGCTTCTGCTGCCATCCAGGCAATGGACCAACGGGTATTTGTTTCTTACTTTCTTCTTTTATTAGTTGTGTGGGTTTAGATGCCCTTCTTCATGTGGGTTTGGTTAGCTTCAGGTTTCATACAGTATTAAAAGTGATTTCAGTTTTGACTTAATGAAACTTTCACACTCATCACTAACATGAACATATTTGTAATAATAACGGACAAATAAGTTGATGAAGTATGCCAACGTCCAAAGATGGAGATCCATAAGTATGTGCTAAAAATGGCTTTTTGAACCAAATTTGCAGGAGTTGCATGGCCGGACGGTGAGAGTGAACTATGCCAATGACAGACCACAAGGTGGAGGTGGTTTCCGGTCAGGTGGTGGCGGTTTTGGAGGTGGTGGTGGTTATGGTGGAGGCGGTTATGGAGGAGGTGGCGGTTATGGTGGTGGTGGTTACGGCGGAGGAGGCAGTGGTGGTTATGGTGGCGATGCTGCTGTTGGTGGATATGGTGGAAATAGTTATGGCAATGCCGGTGGCTTTGGGGGTGAACGTCAAAATTTCGGTGTTGGTGGCGATAGCTTTGCTAACGAGAGTGGTGATGCCGGAAACACCTTTGCTGCCGATGATGCTCCTGTAGAAGGAAGTTACAGAGACAATGATGAGCCTGATGACTTTGCCAAAAGAGCCTGATCACCTGCTATGAGTCAAGTTTATTTTCATCTGGACAGCTGTTTGCAGCTTATTATGGTCTTTTACTTTTTAAGTGTTTATTTTGTGGATGTTGAACCCGCAATGTAAAACTTTGACTCTAATGGTCTCAATCGGTTAAAACTTTATTTATGTTTCTGAGAACAATTAGTGTTCTTGTGGTTTTATAGGGATAAAAGATTGATTCCTGTGTTTGAACATCCACATTTTGTTTAAAGGTTCTGCATTTTAACACTAATTACATATTATTTTTATCTTATTCGTTGGTTTTGCATAACTACCGATTCAAAATGTATATTGCATGAATGCACCATTTAGCGACCAAATGTTGACTTTCAACATTATTGCTGCTTATTAAGGAAATTGCTCCCGTTGAATAAGAACTGGTCTGATTTCTTATCGAAAGTACTAGTTTTATAACGATGCCAACAACCTGTATTGAATAAGACCTGGCAAACCACCTGTCTTCGAAATCTAGTTCTCCAACAACCTTTATAACGATGCCAACAAGACCCTATTTCTTTCCTCAACTTCCAAGCTTTCATTCATAAAACAATGGCCGCCGTGCAGAATACAAGAGACCCTTGTCTAGTTTTCTCCAATGTATGTTTCTCATCCTCGTCTCAATCCTTAACATATCTACTTGTACCACCATCACCATTTTGCTAGCTAGGCTTCCTCTTTCTTACACACATATTCCATCTGATTCATTAAAAGTTGCAAGTCTATTACAAGCCTTACCTAAAGCATCAGCTGCTTCACCTGATAGATTCAAAATTTCAAATTTATCTACTTGGTTCATCTTCTACATCACTGCTCAAGAGATCATTCCAAGATTTGGGATTTTGGTCGTCTCCTTTCATTTGCTGATCCCAACACTCTGTCGAGATCGAAGAATCTCATGCAGCCGCAAGCTCATTTCTCTTGGAGAAACTGCACAGGTTTCAGAATGAGTTGTGTTGGCCCCCCTCTGGTCGTTGTTGATGTTATCTAGAATGTCAGCACTTGCTAATTCTACAAATAAATACGTAGATGGCCTCCTGATACATTTTCCCAAAAATGAATGTGTATGGTCAGACACATGATAAATGGTACAAGCTTCGGTATGCAGATTGGTTACCTCAATGAGATTTGGAATCTTCCTTTGTAAAAGAATCATTTTTGTTCATTTCTAAAAATCAATCAATGTCTCTACCATCTGATACTAAACTGAAGTTATAGTTTGTGATTATATTCTAATAACTTATTTTGATAGACAGTAGCTAGAGTGATCATAGAATAGAAACTGGCAGGTCCTGTGAAATCAGCAATGTATCTACAGGTCCTGTAAAACTGGCTTTGATGCTTACGCTGACTTTGAGGCTGCTTCCGCTGCAATGTATCTACGGGTATTCATTATTTTCCTCTCTCCTTCTGACTACATGGGTTCATGACACACTCTTTGTCCTATGAAATTAGCAATGTTTGGCTTCAGTTGTCTTCAAAGAATTAGCTACCTTTACCAAATATTTGAAGACCTTCAGTTAGTAAACACTAAACATATGAATCTTTGGATCCGCTTCAATTACACCGAGTATTTTAATGATAATGTGAAAATAAGTAATTTTTAGCGATGTGAAAAAAAACCTGTGACAACAATGACCGTCGCAAACAAATCTTTGCAGGAGTTATTGCTGGTGAATCAGTGAAAGTGAAATATACCTAAAATAGACCACAAGGTGTTGGCTGCCAACTAGGTGTTGATGATAGCTTTGCTAATAAAAGTGCTCTGCTAGAAATTCTGTTGCTAATGATGCTCCTCCTGTAGACGGAAGCACAGAGACAATGATGGACCTTATGATTTTGCAAAAGAGCTCGACCTATGCACCCGATCTTATTTTCAAGTGGACTGCTGTTTGCAGCTTATTATGGTTTGTTATTTTCTATTGTTCATCTTCTCCTTCTGTAGTTCTGTATGTTGAATTTGCATTGTAAAACATGACCCAGTCGGTTAAAACTTCATTCATGCTTGTAAGAGTAGTTTGTGGTTTAATAAGCTACAAAGATTGACTCCTCTGTTTATGTATTGTTTAAACAGTCGCATATTACTTTTATATTATTATATTTTTTTTGAACAGACTTTTACATCATTATATTATTCATCGTCTTCCAAGAATTGAGCAATGTGTGTATGGAAGAGATGCACAAAGTTACCTTGTAAATGCACAGTCCCTACCCACAAAGAGGCCAAACGTGTTCGGACCAAATGTCCTAGTAACTAGTCCCTCAATTTGAATAATCTGTACTGGAACTGGAACTACGTGTATTGTGTAACTGGTCCTGGTCTGAGTTGCTTTAGCAAGATAAGATCAGTTTGATGGTACAAGAATGGTCTGATCCCCAACTGGCAGCCGCAACCCGTATGGCCAGGCGCTGGATCTATTTTGCATAAGCAACCTGTTTTAATGGTTAAATTCTGGAGTTGTCTTCTGGATCAGCACTGCTTGAATTCAGATTAAGATTCATATAGTTGAACTTATAAGTTATATAACGTTGATTAACACAATATGTATAATCATATTCAAATCTCTTCATTTGAATAACCCAAATGGTTTAAGCTGATAATTGGGTAACCTTTGTTATTTAAGGGATCTAAATCCATATTATAAATCCCTGTTATTCAGGTAACCCAAAATCCGTCCAAATAACCTGAACATTTTGGATTGAGTGATCCCATTTTTACATTGGATTATGGTTGATTGGCGGTCAACCGAACCCGAATGACCTTCATATCACCACTAAAATGACCTGATAAGTACATGTATATCTCCAAATTTTGCATAAAATGCCAATTAGTATCTATGAATCTATGATACAAAGTTTTGGCTCAAAAGAAAGATCTGTTAACTTGTATTTCATGTCAAAAACAGTACTATCATTGACCTACATATATGTTGTTTACAAACAAAAATATGACTTGCATCATTCAGAAAACAATGCCCGTTGTGCATTTAAAACTACGGGGGACCCTTGTCTTGCTTTCTCCACTATATGCTTTATCAACAGCTTCTCCATCTCGTCGTCATCAAAATCCTTCCCATCTTCACTTGTTCCAGCGCCATTACGTGAGCCGTCATCTTCAAACTGATACATTGGTGTTCCATCCACATCTTCCTCTGATTCATCAAGTTTTGCAAACTCATTACAAGCCTCTTTATAAGCATCTAAAGCTTCACCTGATAGATTTAAAACAACAGGTCCATCTACATGGATTTCATCTCCTGCATCACTGCTCAGGACATCATTCCAAGATTTGTAATTTTGAACTTGTTGGCTTTCGATTTCTGCTTCCAACTCTCTGATACGTTCTTCAAGTTGTGATTGAAGGACCTCATGTAACCGTAAACTCAATTCTCTAGGAGAAACTGCGTAGTTTGCAGAATGAGTTGTAGTGGAGCTTCCCCTATCATCTTCATCAGCGTTACTTTGGTTATCTAGCATGTCAGCCCTTAACTCAACCTCAGCTACGCCTGCCTCAAAGTCTGGATCATGCTGAAAAAGGCTCAAGTAAATTAATATGGTGCATCATTGGTCACTAGTCACTACAATAATAAACTTAAACTTCAATCACGAAAGATTATACTAACATAACAGTACGGGTTAATACAGATTGGTTACCTCTACAAGATCTGAAATCTTCCGTTCTAAGGTGGATGAAGTCATATTCAATTCAAGCATTGCAAGCTCAGCTTGAAGCTCGGCTTCAATTTTACTGAAAGAATCATCCTTTGCCTTTATAACAACAGATTCTTGGTTATTATGCTCATCAGAAACCAAAGTAGGTGATCCATCATATAAAGAACCACGGCCCATTCTTTGTGATTTATGATCCTCGGTCGTAAGCTCTTTCATGATTAATGAATCTTTCATCTCAAGCTCCTCTTCAAGATCTTGAACCAAATTATCTTTCTGCTTCAACACACGGTTCAACCTTTCCACCTCAAGTTTATTTGACATGAAAGAATACAATATCCCAAATGACATCCCAAGACAAACAAGCAGAGTTGCATCCGTTAATCCTGTTTTATTTTCTTCTGAATATGTTTTTATGTTCTTTTCCACAACATTACTTTGCACGACAAAAGAATCACCACTTGCCCTACTAATCACATTACTGCCATCAGTCACAAAAAATGGCCTCACAGTCTGCATAGAAGGATTCATTTCAACATGCTCTGTATGCAACTGAGCCCTAAGGCAACTTTCTAAAGAACTTAAAGGTCTAAAAGCTACACCAATCTTTCGCCTACTTCTAAGAAACATTCTACTTCTAGGAGTCAAGGGTTTATTAACCAACTCACCCTTCCCTTCACTCACTCTACCTCTTTCAGCATCTCCTAAAATTCCACCACTACCAATAAAACCAGGGAACAAACTCGATGCAGAAAAAACACTGCTACCTTCATAACTTCCCGAAACCATCCCCTTTTCAACATCAAACTCACTAACACAAACCTCACTTCTAACTTCAGAATCATCTTTTTTCAAACTATCTCTCCTTGACAACCTGCGGAAGGGCCATTTCTTATCGGATGGTTGCTTTGGGGATTCAAGTTCTACATCCTCGACCGATGATTTAGACGTTACTTGCTCACCATCCTGCCTATTTTTTTTAAAATGCTGAGCTATATAGCCAGCACCAGCAGCAACTGCAACCATCCATTTATCCATTTCTATCCCTTCTACATGTAAACACACACACACACACTAATCTAACTAATCTTCACAACCACAACACAATGTTCTTCCTTTCTTCATAACAATAAAAACCTAAAAGAAAAAATTGTAAATCCCATCAATAATCAAAGAATTCCCAAACTCTAATCTTGTTCAAACCCTAATTACTAATTTCCAAGATTTTCAACACTTACAAAAAATGAGATTTCTTGATAAACCCATTTCAAGATTGAAAATTTCATTTCAAAATTAACAATCTTTATGAAACCCCATTTGATAAAATTGAAAAACGGTGGACGATTTGAAGTACTCAATAATATATAATATGATATATATAATATAATATAATAATCTATGCATAACAACGTGTATCTAACCTTGTTGTATTAATGTCTTGGTGGGCTTAATGAAGAATGCAAAGAAAGGGACAGAAATTGATGAATGGCAATTGGAAATAAGTATTTTTTTATTTTGTTTTTACCAAAAACAAGACTGTATGTCTATATATGTATGTATATGTGGTTGAACAAGAAACATCTGTTAAAACGAAAGAAGAAAGAGGGCTAAAAAATAACGATCTGAATAAAGACAAAGACTTTTTTAACTAATTAAAAATTTAAGTATCAATTTTGGGTTCATGTTTTTGTAAAGGGTTTTTCTCTACTAAAGTATAGAATTTTTTTACTACTTATTTTTAAAGGAGTATAATCTTGTTTATATACAGAGTTGGTAAGTCATTTATGCTAATTTCACTTCTTTAAATTTTGTTATAATTGCGCTTATTATTTTAAAGAATCTGAGTTGTATACATCCAAAAATGATTAGTTTATTAAAGTCTTCTAAAGTTTACAATTTAATCCTCAAATACTTTGTATCTTCTGAAATAACCTCCTTATTTTTATATGTTATGTTATTTTATTTCAAAGCATCGATAAATTTTGATAATTAACTTTTTAATCTCAAGTTCTAATCCAATCCTGTTTTTGATTCTCGACTTTTCTTTTCCTTTTTCTAAACATCCAACAAAACACTGCAACCAAGCGTGAAAAACTTTATCAGTCACAATGTGGATTCATACATTAGTAATCAAGATTCTCAAAATTTAATCAATACTCGTAATTGATTTTCATAAGTTTCTTACGACATCGAACTTAATAAAGAATATACCATGATAAACCACCTTCATGGTGATCCAATGGTTATCATCTTGACATCTTTACAAGAAGTCACAAGTTATTTAGTGATTGTTTTTAGTGTTATCATCTTTTATCACTTCATAACTTTAATAGGAGATTCATGTTAACCACCACTAAAATGATCTACTGATCAAGTTCCATATTTTTATAATTATTCTCACAATAAATGTCATATCTCTATCTCTACTAGACTACTACATTACAAAGTAGTTGTTCCCTCCAAATTTTTTTAAATTTTCAACAATGTACATATACTAATGAATAATATACAATACACTTATACACATCTCAATCATTCATTTTTTCCTCTCCTTAAATCTTAACCACTTATTTTTCTCTCTCCTCCATAAATTTCTCTAAGTCTTTCAAAAAAATTTATCTCAAAAACCGTACATCGATAAATTATAAAAGTTATATAGGTGTTCTTGAAATTTTGATGTTTTTTCATTAGATATGTCATTCGATATACTTTCGACGAATTTTTAAATACGAGGACGGGGCTCGTACGGCTAAAGCATTTGGCTATCACACTCTATGACCTATCACCTCCTATGACCTATCATACATTATAATCTATCACCCCACCATCTCACCGCCGCAACGCACGGGTACTTGATCTCGTTCTACATATATAAGCAATTTGGTATGACAGTATGAAAATGGTCACGACGATCCCTTAGTTGAGCCGCATACATATAAGTCAAAAATTCTTCGGAGTCTTTTGAACAGGATGAACATATTTCTACATTTAATACATGTAATTATGTAAACATGTAATAAGAAACTTTGCACTGAATTTTAACTTTTGCACAAAGTAGGACTATTTTAGAATTCGAACACTTGATATACTCGCCAATTAAAGATGAACAAATTATTTGTCAAATTTACGTAAACTTTACATCTTTCTTTGGTAAATGCTTTCTTATCTTGTCGTAGGAAGATGGCAACACAAACAATCATCAACCCACGAAAAGCAAAACGCTTTATGATGATCCAAAATGCATTGGGACAAAAAAAAAGGGGGAAAAAAGAAGACGCACATGGCTTTGGAATGTTATGATTGTAATATGTTACCCATAATTGTCCATTCTCATCTCAACCAGACTCTAACTAATCACCATCAAAAATACAGCAAACCCAACAGTATAGCAGCGATCATTGGTCAATTTGTGTTGATCAATTCAACAAAAACAAAAAAAAATAATTTAAGTCAGGGTTGTTCCAAAACTAAAAAATTAAGTCATCTTTATAATATAATGCAGATAATTTTGAAACTTGTTGAACAATATGATGTAGGGCAGGCAGGTAGGCAAAAACATACTCATAAAAGTATCTCTCCAAAAGAATAATAGAAAGTGTTTTGCTATTCCAAAGAGTTTATTAGGTCATTGAAGTTGAACACAAGCCAATCAGCTTTTGCAGAAACAGCCTCCCGCAGTTGGACACCACCATAGCAGATAAACAGGTCAGCACATCCTGGTTTTCGGGCCTATAGACAAACAAAATGAGCAGATCCACTGTAAGTCTCAACGTTTGTCAATAAACATAACGGTTGATCCCAATATGAAGAAATGTTGAATTAAGACTACAGAGTCGAGTAGACATTGAAAAATTGAATTGTTAGGTAACAGGTCAACAAGGGTAACTATTAGGTAGGGCAGGCAGGGATGACTTGGGACATTCAATCACCAAAAAAAACTCATTATATATATACAAGTACTTTGTGTTTATACAGCTTCAAATTTGTTGTAAAATGATTTATCAGATTTTATGTATTTAACAAACAATTTGGACAACTTTTGACTCATTTGAAATGTTTTCATTTAATATAACTCTTTTTTTATCTCTTAAACTTTTTACCCATCAGAGATAAAACATAGCTTGAGTGAACCTTACATAAGTTAACAGGTCATATTTGATACCTCTGGATTTGAGTTATTCTTACCTCAAGATCAGTTGCACCATCGCCAACCATTACTACTGTCTTGTATCCATGAACCTGAAAAGTTCACTTGGCATCATTATGGAATTGTTTAGACTGTTAAGACACAGATGAAGAAAAACTAACCTTTCTTATTAGTTCAACTGCAGTTGGTTTTCCTCCGCTTCTTGAAGTTGGTTCATTTACATCAAATCCAGCAAACTCACCAGACGTGTTAAAAAGCAGCTGATTAGCAAATATATTTGCAGTTGGTACCCCAAGGATTGATGCAACCGGCTAGAAACATGTGAATAGTTAATATATGGATTTAAAGGAAAACAAGGCTAAAAGAATGAAAAGAATACCCTTCCATTGACATCATACTTATTAACCATATATATAAGATAAACCATGTCTAGTTATTAATATTAATAATAACCTATTTGACCTGAAAGGTCAAAGATGTATCTCTACAATCAAAGGTACTAATCTAGCTTACAATACTAAAGAAAAAAAAAAGCCTTGAAAGCAATAACTGATTCTTGGTGACTTACATTGATCATTTGACGAAAACCTCCAGATATCAGAAAAACAGTTTTACCACTTTCCTTGAGCTTCTGGACCAACTCCTTAATTCCAGGAGAAAGTCTACCAATTCAAAAGCAAAAGTAGTCAACCATGTGAATACGAAATGCTATAGTTCCTTTTCCCTTACCTAAAAGCATCTTATAACCTTGTGTACACATTTAAGGTGCGTTAGCTTGATGAATAAATAGTGTTTCTTATGATTGGCTAATTGCCTATCTAACTGAAAGAAAATATGAAGAACCCAAGAAACACTGTCATACCTCGGGGGATTTTTCTCAAGAAATTCCTGGACCTGGGATAATGAAGGTTTAAAAAGATTGAGTCTGGCAGATAAGGCTTCCTCAAAAGGTACTGAACCACCCATTGCTCTGCAAAAGCACAATGAAATTTGAATAAATACCAACTAAAAGATGAAGCAGTTTAACACTGACTGAATAAGCATTTAACCTAGCAGTCCATTCAGCTACAGCTTTCCCAGCTCCACAAAACTCAGCAAGTTCATCGATTCCCTCATCCACGCACACCGTGCTATCCACATCAAAGCATACAGCATCAGCCTTTTGCCATAAATCAAGAACTTCTGAGTATTTAAAATGACCCAATAAGAAAACAGAATCCAGATATTTAAATTCTAACCAAATTAACAAGTCAGATGTATCATGGATGAAATACCTTTGGAAGGTAATGTGTTGTCGAATCGACCTAAAGAGGAAACCGCTATGGGTTTAACAGAACCGGCTTTTGAGTTGGATGATGTGGAAGGTCCCATCATTCTGATTGGACCAAAAAATACTCTTCTTCTGTATGATGTATATGTTGGGAAAAGACAGGTGTTTCCCTGAACACCGTAAGCACGCATATGAATTATTCGTGAACTGGTCAGCCCTTCCATCAAATTTATCTAGAATAAAAACAATTAAAATATGATAATGTGTTTAATAAAAATAAATTTACCTGCTTAATACTCATCTATTGATCCAAGATACAGCAATGCTTTAATAGCGGATGCATATTTTGTAATGTTTAACAACAAATCACGTATATCATACAAAATGCTAACCCCTTAGTTAAATTAAACCATAGGATTACCATTCACTATCTTGAAGCCAGCATAGTAAGGCAGCATCAAGCAACTAAAATCGTATTAGAATCGCAATTATTTCTATGCGTGAATGTATTCAGAAATGAAAAGAGTAGTGGTTGGTTGACAACATGGAAGGCATGTTCGGTCAAACTGTATGATTCAATGCTGAGGGAATAAACTGTTTGTATGATTCAAAGCCTCTCTGTGGACTTAATTTTGAAATAAACAACTCTACTATAAAAGTTCTATGACTTATATCTAGACACTTGAATGACAGAATAATTATTATAACTATAATGACTTATGATCATCTCATTTATACTCTACACAGACAGAAATTACAATGTAGACATTTTCTTAAACCAAAAGAAATAATAATAATATGTTTATTAACTGGAAAATCCTATCATGATATCATAGATCGATATCATAATTGGATAACAATATCCATTGAAACTCAACATAATAGTTTGCAATTAAATTATTAGCTTATATTCCTTCAAAATAAAGAAATTGCAATATCATAATAAATAAAGCTACGACAAGAACTTGTATCATTTCTAGTATCTATTTCTGGTTTTGGGACACATGATGGATAAAATATATACTCTAGCTATTGTTCTGTCAATATTTTCATTAAGCAAATGAAGCTGATATTATATATCAACTAAAATGAGATGACAATAGTAGTGTTAGGTCGTTAGGAGGAGCGATCATAGCATAAACCCGACAGATGAAGGCAACACTAAAGCAGGCAACTTTTGGTAAGACACAAACCAAAGTAAGTGAGCTAGATTTGAGCGTAAATTGGTTAAAGTCGTAATTGGATTGAGCAAAGAACAAAAATTACAGCTGACTTCTAAGGTTTTAACCAAATACTTGAGCAAAAGGACTTAAGTTTACATAATGTACTCTCATAATATGGTACGTAATCAAATCATAACATAAAATTTATATGCGATCAAGCGATGACATAAACTAACAAACGGGTAAATGATAATATTCTGAACGCGGAGTAGGTTGACTAACCGATAAACGAGTCAAACCGAAAAAAGTTGATACCTTTACATGTACATGATATTACTGATTGAGAATACAAAAGATTCGTCCATCTTAAAAAGCAGAACTATATCATTACTGGAAGATCAACTAATATAAGTGTTAAAGCATATACCTGATCATGGTCATTATGCTACAAAGGTTGGGTCTTTGAATAATTATCAAATGAAAAGCAATTTAGTTTCCATAGTCATTTTATCAAACACTTAGTGGGCACCCAAAATAATTATAAACTGAAAGATTGGAACATGAAACAAAATCAAAATAAAAATGAATATCAATGATTGAAGATAAAAAATGCTTACATGGAAGATGTTGATGTGAATAACCAACAACTGTGTTTGAGTTTTGGTTTGAAGAAAAAAGGAGGCAGGCTTTGAAATAACGCAAAGATTGTTGCTTTTTGTTTATGAAGAAGAAGAAGATAATTGAAATCTGAATATAGTCTAATCTAATTTAAAGGTTGGATTTTTAAACAACAATGATCAGCGAGTGATGTGTTGGTAGATATGGTGCAAAGAATCTTTTGAGAATTTTGTTAGTTGGTGAAATTTTGGATCTCACCAACCACCCTAACACCTAGTTTTTTAGTTTTGAAGGAAAAAAAAAAATTAATAATTTTAAAATGAATTGTGTTTTTTTTGGTTGTTTCAAGTAGGGCTCTAACGAACTGAACAGTTCACGAACAGTTCATGAACCGTTTGTCAGAAAGTTTGTTCGTGTTCGTTCATTTAGTTAAATGAACGAACATGAACAAAGCTCTCGTTCGTCCATTTGCGTTCATGAACATTCAATAATCTGTTCGTGAACGTTCATTCGTTTATGTTCATGAGCCGTCGTTCGTGAACAATAGTTTGTTATATTCGTGAACATTTGTTCGTTATGTTCATTTACGAATGTAAATATTTGCTTTATATAATATATATTATTATTAATATCTAACTATTTAAAAAAAAGTTTAAATAAAAATATATAATTTATAAATATTTCGTTCGTTTGTGTTTGTGAACAGTCGTTCATGAACACAAACGAACATACATGAACAAGTCATTTAGTTCGTTTATCTGTTCGTGAACCGTTCGTTAAGTTAAACGAACGAACATGAACAAGGTCCCGTTCGTGTTCGTTCGGTTCGTTTACAACCCTAGTTTCAAGAAAGGAAATGAAATGATAGTATTCGAAATGATTCAATCTATTTTATTTTTATCACATCACTTCTCTAATTTTCATTTAAAAAAATATTCAAAAACACAATGTAAAAGTAGGCCTTGTTTGTTTTTTGAAAAAAAATCTTAACAACCTCTACTCTCTAACCGAAATAGAAGTTTTAACATTTAAAGGGATTGTTTTTTCTTTTTTATCAAAAGTTGTCCAAAAACCTATTAACTTGCTCATATTCAAAACATCCTCTACTGAAGAAAGAAGAGGACTAAATCACATCTTATTGTTTCAATTCGCATGCATCATCTTATTAAGCCAAATCAGGATACAACTAATCGCAAGAAATGTTAAAAAACTCTTTAATTGAAATCAGATCGGTAAAGGGGAGTAAAGAGTTTTTTAAAACTTAGATCATAATCGAGAAGAACCCGGATTGATGTTTTTATATTGAAAAATAATAAAATTTGAAAATATATGTAATAAACTTCAAACTTAAATATAATTGCTTAAAAATATTATCATAATACTTAAAAGTTCAAAGTTAATTATTCTTGAATATAAACTTAAACTAATTTAGTATTTTATTAAAAGTTTTATAAAAAGAAAAAGAATATTGACCAAAAATGACACGAGTCTTGACCGAGTCGATCGAGTTTTGACTGAGTTGACCGAGTTTGACTAAAGTTGACCTGAGTCTTGACCTTCGACTGAGTTTTAATCCGATTTAACCAAACCTAACTCGTGAACAAGCCGATTCCGAATTCAAAATTGGGTTCCCAGTCAAGTCTGTCGAGTTTTACAACGTCGAATGCAAGTGACTACCAAAGCATTAGAAAAATTCTTAGTTTGATTGATTATAAAGATAAACTATTTCTTAATTAATAACAATGAATAAATTCCATGTTATAACTAAAACATAAGCTACACTCACATCGGCGTCAAGTGGTGTAGGTGATAGATACAAAGATATTTGATTTTTAAGGGATAGTGAATATCTTTTAAAAGATTATGGAATAATTGTATAAGTTAATTAATTAAAGATAAAATGATAATTTCGTATGCTCCAAAATTTTAAACTTTTCAACATAGAGGTATAATTTTTATATAATAGTATAGATAATAGATAATATAAAATGTCAATGATAATTTTATTTTACTTTATAAGATATTATAGAAGAGAAGAGACGATGTCAGCTTAATAACAAAGTAACTGGGTAAAAATAAATAATATAAATAAATAGAAACACAGTATATAACCG
The DNA here is from genome assembly GCF_010389155.1 of Erigeron canadensis. Lineage (NCBI taxonomy): Eukaryota > Viridiplantae > Streptophyta > Magnoliopsida > Asterales > Asteraceae > Erigeron > Erigeron canadensis. Next base: position 40,973,392 of record NC_057762.1, read on the forward strand.
ATTTCTAACATCAACCAAAACCCTAACCTGACTGTCTCCTTTCCCACCGGCGATAACCAACCAATGACGTCATCGGCGTCGGAGAAGCGCTGCCTATACGAAGTCCTCGGACTTAAACGCGATTGCACCTCCGACGAGATCCGTTCCGCCTACAGAAAGCTCGCTCTGCAACGCCACCCTGACAAGCTAATAAAATCCGGCATCACCGAAGCCGAAGCCACCGCGTCGTTTCAGGAGCTCGTAAACGCTTACGAAGTCCTGTCCGACGCACGTGAGCGCGCGTGGTACGACTCTCACCGCTCTCAGATCCTGTTTTCAGGTAAACGTAATTCATCACGTTTTGAATCCGGTGTTCCTGATTTGTTCAAGTATTTCACGAATTCCGTGTATTCCGGATTTGGGGATAGAGGAAAAGGATTTTATAAGGTGTATGGTGATGTGTTTGATAAGATATTCAGGAATGAGTTGAGTTATGTAGCCAAGTCAGGTGAGGAGGTAGAATTGAAAGAGGCGCCGTTGTTCGGGAATTCGGACAGCGGTCACGAGCAGGTTAACGCGTTTTACGGGTATTGGTTTGGGTTTGCGACAGTGATGGATTTTGCTTGGGTTGATGAGTTTGATGTGATGAGTGGTAATAGTAGGAAGAGTAGGAGGGTCATGGAGGAAGAGAATAAGAAGATTAGGAAGAAGGCGAGACGAGAGTTTAATGAGACGGTTAGGGGATTAGCGGAGTTTGTTAAGAAGAGAGATAAGAGGGTGATTGATATGCAGCTTAAGAGGAATGAGGAGAATGAGAGGAAGAAAGAGGAGGAGAAGCTTAGGAAGGCGGAGTTGGCGAGGGAGAAGGCGGAGAGGGCGAGGATGTTCCAGGTTCCGGATTGGGCTAAGGTGGAGGAGGTTGAGGACGAGGAGGACGTGGTGGTGGAAGAAGAGAAGAGGAATGAGCTGTATTGTGTTGTGTGTGGGAAGAAGTTTAAGAGTGACAAGCAATGGAAGAATCATGAGCAGAGTAAGAAGCATAAGGAGAAGATGGCTGAGTTGAGGGAAGCGTTTGTTGAAGAAAATGGAGATGACGATGATGGTGAGGTTGAGGGTGATGGAGATGAGTGTGTGTCTGCTGATGAGGTTGAAAAGGTGAAAGAAAGGTTTGATGGTGTTGAAATTCGTGAGGAAGAAAAAGGAGAAGATGACCCGGAAAGTGAAGTTAAAGAAGAAGATGGTCGGGAAAGTGAAGCGGAGGAGGAATATGTTGATGTAGACAATGGTGAAAAGGGATTAGACGGTAATGAGAGTGAGGATGATGATGAGGATAGTGTTTTGAAAGCAATGTTAAAGAACAGGAAGAAGAAGAATGTGTATGTTGAAGTTGAAGAGGAGGAGGTAGACTTGATGGAATACAATAACACGAAAGGTAGAAGAAGGAGAGGAGGTAGGAAAGAAACTGCTCAAAGAGATGAAGACGAAGAACCTAAAGAAACTGATAAACCCAAAACAAGTAGCAAACCAGAGCTCGGTGAGGAATCTGACAATGGTTCAAACATTGAGGAACCTACTTCGTCTAAACCTTTCACAGACAATGAGAAGAATGATGGAGGAGATGACAAGCCTCGTGCAAAAATTAAGGTACCAAAGCAAGCGGCCGTGGTCAAAGTTACCAATAAAAAGGAGGTAAATTCCAAAGGGAAGAATTCGGCTAGAGGGAAAAAACAGAAGGTACTACTTTTCTTTTTCTACCCAATGTCCATTTAGACAAACATAGGTTACATGTTCAAAACTTAAAGCCATATTACTTTACCACTTTACCGAAGTAGTGAACAATGTTTGCTCTTGACCACAGGCATCAACATCAAGAAGTTCCGGGCATGAATGTGATACTTGTGGAGTAGACTTTGATTCAAGGTATTTACAACATATATACGTTAAGATTTTTCTGTTATAATATCTTTATAATTGTTGGCACTTGAGCTTATTATGGTTGCTTTTGTTGCAGGACCAAGTTATTTAAACATTTGAGTGATACGGGTCATGCCACACTTAAATCACGTTAGTAATGAAATCTAAGGAAACGATGGAAGCTTACTTTTAGACCAATTTGAGGAGTTTGTGGGTATAGCACCTATTTTGTTTCAGTCTTAACCCCTAATCCCCTATAGAGTAGGATTTTATGTATATCCTTTTTGAAAGTGAAGTGATGCCTAGCAAATTAAAGTTGTTATTGTATCGGTATTGAGGACAACATTTCAAAGTCTGATACACATTTGGGTACCATCTCTGTCTCTCATCAATAAGAATCAATATTTGATTTAGATGCTCTTTATTTGCTTATGGAATGGCAATCTTGTTCAAAATCCATCACATGCGTGATGTTTTTGATTTTGAAATCACAGTTGTTTGTCTAGTCCTGCGTATGATATAATTGGTCCATTCCAAAGTTATGATTCTTCAATGACTATGATGAAACAAACATTAAAAAAGTAATGCACCAACGCTAACATAAATTCCAACCAAGTGGAAAGTTAAAAGCTGTTACTAGCTTGAACATGTGTAGTGTTGGAAGGTTTTTGAGCAGGTTGCAAAGAATATGAAAAAAATACATCTGTTAATCGTTGTTAAACCAGTTTAAACTGGTGCTGCAGATATGGAATCAATATTCTTGCATACAAAACACTAACTAAATGTCTAAATGTGCTAAGACAAACCTTGAAGGAAATTTAACATTTTCACCCATCGACTGATTGACACATAAAATAGTTAGAAAGTGGATGAACCGATTACAAGGATCTTAACTATTTAACCAGCTTTCTTGTGACACCATAACTGGTAAGAACACATTATACACATAAATCTTCACCCAAAAGAATCCTAAACTCCCATCAGTTTCAGAGTTAAAAACTAGTACCATTCGACCCCACAAGTCGGAAGCATGAATCTTAGTTGAAAAAAAGATTACTAGGACAGGTTGTTCAATCAACTACTCCCAAGGAATATACACATGAAGGTTTCAACTTCAATCATAATGGTTTAGTGCAGGCTTCCTGTATATAAGCGACTGCTTCAGCTTCTGACAGTTGTTTTCCCTGTACAAGCCCCCTAATCAAGGTGTCTGCGTACTCTTTAGCCGGTGCACGAATCGGTGTCTTCCCGGATTTAAATCCTTCAACATGAGCACCAGTGCACCTATAATTTGAACAATATCTATTATAAAACCTGCTTTGTGATCGGAAAAAAATATAACTTCTAAGTAAACGGGCTTACGTCATTGTTAGAATTGGAATATCATTTTCCTTCCCCAAGTAAAGAACATTATGGTACCAACCATTCTGCACAAAACCAAAAACTTTTGAACATTAGTACTTCAAAATTCTGAAACTGTTTTGACTTTTGAAAATCGACTCGGAGAAGTTGTACCTTAAGAGGCTTCAAAGAAATATTCTTTTTATGTTCAACAGTATCTAAAGCATCAAGGTCGAAAAAAGGAGAACCTGTATCGGCACCTTGATTCTCTTGAAACAGAACATCATTGAACTGCTCAAGACTGCATAATATGACAAATCAGATACTATGTGAGATCAATATAAGGAAGAAAATTAAATATTCACTCGAATTGAGGGTCACATACGTGATCTTATAGAGGCACATGAATGTTTTCTCTTGATCATTACTTTCAGGGTTTAGGAAAGCAACCCCTCCAAGACCCCAGGTAACAGTACTTTCTCGGCCAAAGAATAAACGGTGAGGTACGGTCTTCCAAATGACCCCTTTCGGCTGCCTCTTGTCCACAGCCCCTCTACATGGCCTTTTCATGCCTTCCGCCTACAAATTAATTTAAAAGAAGTAAATGAGTGACTTTTATATAAAACCTAGAGTTTTAAATAATCAGATTAACTGTTGCCAGTATGAAGCTGATTATTTTGAGACTTGAATAATTTAATGATCAGAAAGATAACTTGTTCCTTTAAACATTAAATACCAATTATTAAGACTACTTGTTGCAATAATCAGACAAGTAGTTCCAAAATGCAAATCCAAATTCTCCTTAAAGTTTAGCAATTTATGCTGGCAAGACCAATCAACCCTCCAAGCAATAACATCTATCTATACTCTCCTATAATGAAAATAGCCTATTGTTGAAAAAAGAGTTACGAAATTACTTAAATACCCTTCATTTGTCTGCCAACTTAATTTGTCTTTCATACTCCCAATAAGAGAGAACCTTTAATGATATACACTTAACTTTAATCAAGATTTCAAAACCAAAAAATAACCAAGTCTCTTTCTTTTTTCTACTCAACAAGATGCTTATTCTCTATAACTCATCTCTCCCATGAATTCGAAATTGGTACTACACATTTTTTCTACTCAACAAAATGCTTATTTTTCTACTCAACGAGATGCTTTTTTCTAGGCATGTATTTATATTTCATATAACATTATATTATTTTCCACATCTTAGGCTATGTTATTCATCGTAGTATCTTTCTTAATTGATAGTCCACTTATACTGTGTTTCGTAAACATGAAACATCCTGTTAATAGTATCCGCCGCAATGCGTGGGTACCATGCTAGTATTTTTAATAGGAGACCCTTGATGGGTAGTAACAGAGAGCTCAATTTTTTTGAACATGGAATCAAATATGGTATGCGTTCAAATGCATAAACATATTCACAATCTCATCCTTGATGGGTAATAACAGAAAGCTCAAATTTTTGATCATGAAATCAAATAATGGCATACATTTGAATGCATAAACATATTGACATTCTGATCTCCTTCATGGGTTATAATTAAGCATAATATTAGACATGGAGCTACTTTACCTGGCCACCTTCTATATAACAGCGAAATCTTGGCTCACTCATGTTTGATCCAAAAGAGGCATACCAAACATCAGTTTTCGATAACTCTGACCTCCAAGCTTGAGAAGAAGCAGACGAAACTGCACCATTGGTCTTTTCACTAAGTTTCAGTTTTGAAAGTGGTATTGTAACATCCTCCTCTGATAAAGTATTTGGGATGACCTCATATTCGTCCTCTGACTCTGAGCTATATACCTATACAACCACATGATGAATACAGCACTAACTATATCGAAAGTCACAACAGTTTCAAACATACATTACTTGCTATTAAGCAAAGACAAAAGTGTTACCTGAAGTTGGGTTGTTACTTTACTGGCTAACTTCTCAGGTAACTTCTCTGCGAGTATTGGCCAAAAGGCACTCAATTCCTCACGAACCTGAACATAAATAAGTTATGCATCAGAATGACAAACTTTATTACATATAATAGGAAATGTTGAAATTATTCCAAGCTGGGCCGAATATAGAAACCTATAAAAGATTAACAAGACATTACCGCTTTAATCACTCTCCATGAGGATTCAAATGGATAAACCTCGATGGACTTATCAACAGGTTTGTCTTCCAGCAATACTTCCACACAAGCTAATACTGAATTCGCTAAGGATTCAAGATTGTATCCTCCTTCCAATGCCATTATAATCTTTCCGCTGCTAAACTCCATGAGCTATACAAAGGATCAAACACCAGTATTAGTATCAACATATTGGTTCCCAAACCGACTCTACTTTAAACAAACACAGCCTTACAACTTTTTATCACTAAATTTAAGATTATGATGTCCAACTGTCCAACATGAAAACAAATTTCTTGATTTTTGAATGGTTACCTTCTTCAACATTATAGCATAACCATTTGGTGAGATACAGCAGCCTCCAAGAGGATCACCAATGGCTGCTCAGGAAATACAATTTGGTAACGTTAGGGCAGTAAACTCATAGCACTTCAAATTTTGACAGTATGTTACGGATATCGTTGAGCATAAGGATATATTACTCACTTGCAATGTCGTTCAAAGTTTTATTCAATTATGGAAGATTCTAATGACAGTAATTTAAGCGGACCTGCATCAAATCCTGCTGAAATTATGACGATATCAGGCTTAAATTCTCTTGCAACTGGGATCAGTATATGGTCCCAAACTGCAATATAATCTGCATCTCCACATCGACCATTCTCCCACGGAACATTTATATTATACCCTAAACCCGGCCCCTCGCCCATCATGAAGTGTGATCCGTCATCACCAACAGGATAAAAACCCCCAAACTCATGCCTGCAAATTTAGAATGCACTCCAACAATAAGCATTCCATAAATCCCCGTGTTTACAAAAACAAACTCGTATCTTTTACCTGTGAACAGAGAAGAACAGCACTTGGGAGTCTTTCCAAAACATATTTTGAGTCCCATTTCCGTGATGGACGTCCCAATCAACAATCAACACCTTCCGAATACCCAGCTCCTAAACAAAAATTAAAAGTTAATGTCCAATTCATGTATTAAAAAACAAACCCTATACATTAAATGAAAAAAAAAAAAACACAAATAGCTCTCACTTTTTGGTTTAGAAGAAATCTTGTCGCAATAGCCACGTTATTAAAAAGACAGAACCCCATCGGTTTATCTCTTTCAGCATGATGTCCAGGAGGTCTAACAATAGCAAAGGCAGAATTTAATTCCCCTTTCGCAACTTTCTCAGCAGCCTGATCATAAAATATTTAATCTGTTAACATTTATTCTTAATTTTATCATATAAAATACCATATACGATTTATGTCAATCTGTAAATCGTACCTCGAGAACGGAACCAGCAGCAAGATAAGCGGATTCAGACGAACCTTCATTGAAATATATAGAATTAAACTTTTCAGCCATTTTGTTTCTTCTTATTAAGGGAACCTTTTCAGAGCTTATTCCTTTGATCAACTTAATGTGGTTGTTGGTATGAACAGCAGCTATATATTTATCTTCCACTTCTTTTGCATCAAATATCACACATCTGATCAACATCATCATCATCATCATAATTACTTCAACTAAATATATATATATATATATATTATATATACATATAGGATAAATGTATCAAAACTCATTTAACTATATCCCAAAATCTACACTATGTATCCGATTTTCAATTATTGTTTCTATACGTGCCCGACCAATTAGAAACTTGTTAAGCAGTATTGTATGTACATATATACTACTAGACGAATACCCGTGCAATGCGGCGCTGTAGGCGGTGGCCACTTGTAGGGGCAACGACGGGGAGTAAGATAGATAATTGATGTAAAATAATTATGTGAATTAAAAAGTTAATGAAGGTAATTTAGTAGATAAAAGATGTAGATTAAGAGATTCTAAAAATAGAATACCTATTTGTATTAGAAGGGAGTATAGATATAGATATATATTAATGTATGTATATGTATTGAGAGTGTGTGAAAGAATTGAAGAAGGTTATACCTGCGTGTAATGCCAGTAGACTGAAGTTTGTTCCAAATGGCTCGAATTCGGTTAGGGTTTTCGGGATGGAGATCGTCGTGGGGTGTTGAATGATTACACATCCGTTCATCGTAGACTAAACCAACACGACGCTGTTCTGATGAAGGTGAAGGTTGTTGAATCACGGTGTGATCGCCGGGCGGGAGCTCCATGAATGATTAGACAAAAAAGAAGAAAAAAAAGAGGTGAATGTGGAGAGTGTGATGAAATGAGGGGTTTGAAATTTGAAAGAAAGGTTTTTGGAAGGTGGGGAGTGGTCAGGACTCCGGAGGTCGTTTTGATTTCCTTCCTTTCTGATGAAAAAGCAAAAGGCCCTCTCCAATCATCTTTTTTCCTTTCACGAAATTACATTTTTGGTCCCTGTCATGCTCATAAAATTACTGGTTTCATCCTTAAATTTCATATATTACACTTTTAGTCCAAAAAAAACCCCGTATTCATCAAACTCCAGTCTTTACTTCTAAATTTCCATTGAGGATATTGAATGTTTGTTCACTTTTACACCTTATATCTAAGCTTCAAACCAATATTAATTTTAATATATATCGTTTAAGGATATCAATACTTGTCTGTTTGTCATGTTATGATCCCAGAATCATCCTTTAGACATGTTTATCTGTTGTTTACTGGTTTAACGCCATTTCAAATAAATCATTTCGGGATACTGCAACCTGTTTGTCTATCTAAGCACAAAATTTCAAACATCACATTCAAAATTGCTCAAAGCATAGAGTGCTAAGCTAAGTATACATGTTGATTAAAACTCATATGTTCAAAAATCTAGGAACTGTTTGGTTTAAAGATTTCAATGGAAGTTGAAGGAACGAAATTTGGTATTTCACTTGTTAACCTAACAAGACAAGGAATGAATCATTGCATTGAAATCTTTGAACCAAAAGGCTCCTTACATGGACCATCTAAAGTAACCACCGTAGTTGACCATCAAGAATTCTAGGGTATTCATTAATTCTTGCCCCTGAATCCGAACCTAATTAACATTTTGAATCCTTGAGGGCCTTTAGAGTGATAATTATGAGAGGATCTTGCTGAGAGCTTCATACTTAGGATAATTCCTATTAGGATCCTATGCAGAATCTCAAACTTTATTCATACTCAAGATAACTTCTATTTCAGCGGCTTGGCGCTTCAGATCCGCTCTCAGTTTGGACATCTCATTTTTTGCTTCAGTCAACGCTTTTATCTTCTGAGCAAGCAAATCTTTTATCTTGGCTATAGCATAATTTTGGTGATCATTGAGCCTGTCATTGTAGGTGTTGGTCACTTGCTCTAGACCCGATATCAACAAGAATGTTAAGAATAGTTCTTTACGAAAATCTGAATGTCAATAAAAGTTGTGATGCTTACTGTTGAGATGTTGGCTAGTGCTTCTTTTGAACTTAGGGACAAAGGAGACTTTGCAAGAGGAGTTTTATCAAGAGGAGCCCCCTTCAGTGAAGCATCATCCTGCTCTATAACCCATGATGTCCTATTCCTTTTGGCAGAAGAAGGAAAGGGAAGAATTCGTTCTTTAGGAGCAGCAGGGGCAGTTTTTCCAACCTTCACAGGAGTCTTTCCATCGAGAGCTTTGAGATCTTTTAGACTGAAGCTACCAGGTTGTCCTAAAGTAGTTAAAACTGATGAATCAATCCCTATTACTATATTCGTATAACATGCATAAATTTTATGACTTACTAGTCTTATGGGCAATGTTATCACCCGACTCCTTAGGGATGTCAGTCTTTTTATCTGCCTTGATCACCCTCTCAAGACGCTTGTTACCTTCTTTCATTGCAAGGACTTCATTTTTTGTGGAGGCAACATCCTTCAGTATAGGAACAACAGGGGCAGTTTTTTCAACATTCACAGGAGTCTTTCCAGCAAGATCTTTGACATCTTTTAGACTGAAACTGAGATCTTTGAGATCTTTTAGACTGAAGCTACCAGGTTGTCCTAAAGCATGTAAAATTGATCAATCAATCCTTATTACTATATTCGTATATTACGTATAGATTTTGTGACTTACTAGTATTCTGGGCAATGTTATCACCCGACTCCTTAGGGATGTCAGTCTTTTTATCTGCCTTGATCACCCTCTCAAGATGCTTGTTACCTTCTTTGATTGCTAGGACTTCATCTTTTGCGGAGCAAACATCCTTCAGTATAGGAACAGCAGGGGCAGTTTTTTCAACATTCACAGGAATCTTTCCATCGAGATCTTTTAGACCAAAGCTGAGATCTTTGAGATCTTTTAGACTGAAGCTACCAGGTTGTCCTAAAGCATGTAAAACTGATCAATCAATCCTTATATTACTATATTCGTATATTACATATAGATTTTGTGACTTACTAGTATTCTGGACAATGTTGTCACCCGACACTTTGGAGATGCCAGTCTTTTTATCTGCCTTGACCACCCTCTCAAGACGCTTGTTACATTTTTTGATTGCAAGGACTTCATTTTTTATGGAGGCAACATCCTTCAATATAGGAGAAGCTGTGGCAGATTTTTCAACCTTCACAGGAGTCTTTCCATCGAGATCTTTGAGATCTTTTAGACTGAAGCTATCAGGTGGTCCTAAAGCATGTAAAATTGATCAATCAATCCCTATTACTATATTCATATATCAGTATATCACATATAGGTTTTGTGACTTACTAGTCTTCGGGGCAATGTTGCCACCTGACTCCTTGGGGATGTCAACCTTTTTATCTGCCTTGACCACCCTCTCAAGACTCTTGTTACCTTCTTTGGTTGCAAGGACTTTATTTTTAATGGAGGCAACATCCATCAATAACTCAGATTGCCAATCTTGAGAAGTAACAGTAACTCGATTTAGAAATATATGAAATAGTTAGATTTAAAAAGACAAATGTATTTAAGAATTTTCATGAAACAGAATAGAGAATTTAACATGCACCATGAGTATCTTCACTTGGAACCAGATCTCTCAGTTGCATTGTAACATCATCTTGAAGATCCACTGATGATGTATTAAGCCCATCATCATAATCATTACCTGACTGCAAGCTATATATCTACAAACGCATGATGGAGTTATGGACAAAATAAGGTTTGAGACAAAACTCGAAGTGAGTTTATTTTAAGGGATAAAGCGCTTTCAACTTTATATTAGTAAAGACGAAGTGCTACCTGAACTTCAGGGGTTACTCTACTGGTGAACTTTCTAGGCAACTTATATGCTAGTATTGGCCAAAATGTACTCAGCTGCTCACGAACCTGAGCAAACATAGTTTTTATGCCTTAGAATGACCAAATATCATCATGCAAAAGAAGAAATTTGTACATGATCAACAACATTAAAACTTTCTATGGATACATGATCTTACAGCCTTGATAACTCCCCATGTAGATTCAAACGGATAAACCTCCATGGATCCAGCAATAGGTTTGTCTTCAAGTAATACTTCTACACAAGCAAGAACTGAATTTGCCAAGGAGTTCAGATTGTATCCTCCTTCTAATGCCATTATAATCTTCCCGCTACTAAACCCCATCAGCTACACAAGCATCAAACAACAAAATTACCATTGCAATATCCGTTCTAAAAAGTTGAATGTTTGCTTTATGATATCAAGAGCATATTGTTCATATAAAACGAGAACACAATCCATCATTCTTGAATGCTAACCTTCTTTAACAGTATAGAAAAACCATGTGGTGTGACACAGCAACCTCCAAGAGGATCACCAACAGCTGTTCAAGGATAAAATTTAGAGATTATTTTAATACGGGTAATCATTGGAATATAGATACATAGATGTGCGTGGATGGGTGTGTTCATTGATAGTTAATTGAGATGACCTGCATCAAATCCGGCTGAAATTAGAATTATGTCAGGGTTAAATTCTTTTGCAACGGGGATCAATATATGATCCCAAACAGCAATATAATCTGCATCCCCACACTGATCATTCTCCCATGGAACGTTTATATTATATCCTACACCATGCCCCTCACCCGTCATGACATGAGAACCATCTTCACCAGTAGGATAAAAACTTCCATGCTCATGCCTACATGTTTGTAATACGTATATCCTAAGAATAAGCATGACTAAGAGATCATGTGTTTTACATAATTATGTTTAATAACGAGTAACAGACTTCTCGGTATATTTGAAATGCAGATGCCATTTAAACAAAAATGACATGAGAAATACATTGAAAAAGCTATGGAAGATTAGTTGGTTATACCGTATGAAAACATTTTGATCTGCAATAAAGGTATATAAGATTGCATAGACAAATTATGTATGCCCTGTGTACCTGTGAACAGAAAAGACCAACACTCTGGGGTCCTTATAGAACATCTTTTGAGTACCATTTCCATGATGGACATCCCAATCAACTACTAATATCTTGTTGATACCTAGCTCCTAGAACATCAGAAGATTCAACTTAGTAAACTGTTATCAATCAAGCATTTTGACTTCCCAAGTACATAAGCATTGGTACATATGTTATCGACATAAGGACACATATAGGCCTCACTTTTGTATCAAGGAGAAATCTTGTTGCAATTGCTACATTATTGAAAAGGCAGAATCCCATTGGTTCACTTTTTCCGGCATGGTGTCCAGGAGGTCTAACAATAGCAAAGGCAGAGTTAAGCTCCCCTTTTGCAACTTTCTCAGCAACCTGTCAAGCATGAAGCAACTCATCTATTAATATTTTAATACAGTCTAGCAAAAGATGGAATATGATATGTGTTGTTTTGAGCCTCATACCTTAAGCACAGAGCCAGCAACAAGATATGCAGAGTCTGATGAATCTTTATTAAAGTATATTGAATCGTACTTTGCAGCCACCTTGTTTCTTTGTAAGATCTTTTTGGAGCTTACGGTTTTTATCAAATTAATGTGAATTTTGGTATGAACAGCAGCTAGATATTTGTCTTCCACATGTTTGGCATCAAACACCACACATCTGAAAACACAATATAGCATTCAAGTTATATCATGAACATATCACTGGAATGATTTAAAGATAGACGTCTCTCCCTGAGATATTATTCCCTTATTACTAGATTTGCAAAAAAACCACAGTTTGAAACCACAAAATACATTGCATCAGTACTTTATTATATCCTGAAACTTCATACATCATTCCCCCCTTTCCTTTCTGTTTTTTTAGTGAAGGTTAAATATTTGGAGAGAAAATATAGAAGATTTTTACTCTAAAATAATACTTTCAAATCTTATCAATTCACAACCTTTCCTTCCTTAAAACAAAACTCAAAAACCCAACTTATTTTAAAACCATTTGGATTCAATTCTTTTCCTCCCTAGATTTTTGTATTCGTTAATTTAAACAAAAGACTCAACTTTGCTGCATATAAAACTTTAACTATTATTAAAGATTTAGAATAATAAACATTAGAGTATTCATTTATTAAAAGATTCAGCTTTTATAGTTTATTATTGATATATAAGGGATTAATTCATATAAAACAAAGGTTATTGTAAGACATATAAGACACAATGAGGATATATAAGTTTCTATAATGTATAAATATATATAGCAAACACAAGCCGACAATCTAAGAATGTAAAGGGAGTGAGTGTGTGTGAGAAAGTAGAAGCGACCTGTTTGGAATTCCAACAGACACAAGTTTGTCCCAGATGGTACGGATACGGTCGGGGTTTTCGGGATGTGGTTCGCGTTTAGGTGTTGAGTGCTTACACATTCTTTCATCATACACCAGCCCAACACGACGCCGTTTTCCCAAAACCGATGCTGATGAAACTTGAGCTCCATTCCGGCTGATTTGATCGGGCGGGAACTCCATAACACTGTTCAAAAATGAAAGCGGGCAATGAAAGGTGGCGCTTTTGGGAAGTTTTTACTGGGTGTTTGGTTAGTTGGGTTTCTAAGTAAAAATGGACATGAAAATGAGATATCCTCGTATGATGTTTATTCCAAGTAAATGATTTGTATTGTTGATTATAATAAACTCTTTATTTATGGAATAATTATATTTTTTAGAACCCCTATTAATTATTCGAACCCCAACAGTGATATTCAAGGTAGACAAAATACTGCAAGTTGAAACTTACGCACTTCTGTATAACATAAGTGATAACATATACGCCTACACGCTAGACAAATACCCAAATTCATGAAAAATCAAGATTCAATCCAAGCCAACATCCCATCTTCTAGTTCTCTCAAAGAGGGTCCCAGCTAGTCACTTAATCAAAGACCAATTGGTTATGGAATAGTTATCTTATTTGATACAATATAGAGAACTCACGCACTGCTGCCACGTTGCGACGTCGGGTTTTGTTATGTAGTCTACCAACTTTCTAAATAAAGATTAGCATTCTTAATGCCATATATGACGGGTTTTTTTAATGACATGTGTTCCATTAAAACATATAAGTTGAGTTTCATCTATATCTATATCTATACTATATTATAAAGCAAATCCACTTTTCAACTTTCAACATTCATCTATATCTATACTATATTATAAAGTAAATCCACTTTTCAACTTTCAACTTCAATAATATACACATATTAATGCATGATGTACCATACATCAATGCATACAACTTTCTCTCTCCTCCATAAATCATTTTATTCCTTTAATTTTTTCAAAATCTTTTATCTCAAAAACTGTACATCGATAAATTATAAAAATTATATGAGTGTTCTTAAAATTCCATGCTCTTTCATTAGAGATGTCATTCGATATACTTTCGACGAATTTTTAAATCCGAGGGTGGAGCCCGTACGACTAAGGTTGTATGACATATAACCTCTTATGACCTATCACACTTTATGACCTAGCTATCACCCTCATCATTTTACCGCCGCAACGCACGAGTACTTGTTCTCATAATTTTTAATGTATGATCGTATTTATCAGTTTATCATATTTAGTTAAATTTTGTCTAACATCATTATTATATGTTAAGGTATAATCTAATTATTTTTTCTCATAATCTTATTTTATTTTATTTATTTAACCCAATGTTATGATGATATGGACTTACAAGTAATGGACCAAGTATGTATATATGAAACTCGAAGGTCCAAATGCAACTATTGTGTGTCTGACTACACGAGAGGTGGACTTATTTAGGGCCACTCAGCCACCACACGCCCAGCCCAACGAACCACCGCCTTCTGATATCGCCGGCACCGCACACTTTCCATTAACTGATCAGGTCTGCGTCTTTATCCGATTTACCTTTCTTATCTGCGTTCTGTTTACACTCATACAAATAATTATTATAAATCGTGCTTTTAGAGCCTGTGATTTGGGGTTTTATTTTTAACTTACTAAACTGCTGGGATCTCTTCGCTTACTTGAATTCAATCTCACAAGCACAGTAGATCTCTCATGTTAGTTAAGCGTGTTTGGGCGAGACTAGTATTATGATTAGGAAGTTCTCAATTAGCAGTTTATAGTAGTATTCTAAAAAAATCAAGTGTTTATGTTTGCTTATTTTGTAGTGAATAAGCACTTTTTACTAAGCAACGTTAAAGGTGTTTGGTTTAAAGTAGCTCAAAAAAGATAACAGTAAGCTATGTGATTCCAAGCAAATTAGGTAATAGAATAAGATTAATTTATTATTCAAAGTAATATGTTGAAGCATGTAACAATGTATTTCTAATTTCTTGGTGTTTATGTTCGAATAAGCTTCCTATAGCGAGTAACCTTGTAATTAGCCTAGTATTCTGATCAAGTTTTCATGTTCCAGCTGTGAACTGAAGTCGAGATTGAATGAGCGGTGCTTCCACATCTGGCAGCTTAAAAGTTGCATTCTCACATTGTGTACAGCAAGTCAGAAACTATGACTACCATCACTACCTCTGCCTTCTTGAGCTACCTACAAATATGCGTCGAGCTGGTTTTGCTCTTCGTGCCTTCAATGTTGAAACGTCCAGGGCAATGGATGTTGCTTCCGACCCCAAGATTGGGTTGATGCGACTTCTTTGGTGGCAAGATGCCATTGACAAAATCTTCAAGAACAAAGTAATTGAACACCCGACAGCCCAGGCGCTTGCATCTGTCATAAATGAGCAGAAAGTCAGCAAGAGCTGGTTGAAGCGGTCTGTTGAGGCTCGTATAAATGATGCTCAAAGAGATGTTGATGATATCTATCAAACAATAGAAGAGTTGGAGAAATACGCTGAAGATACGTCTTCTACTATTCTGTATACAACGCTTCAAGCGGGTGGTATAACATCAACTGCTGCAGATCATGCAGCTTCACATATTGGTAAGGCAAGTGGGCTTCTTTTGCTCATTAAGTCACTTCCTTACCATGCCAACCGTAACCGCCAGTTTTCTTATATACCCGTTAAAGTGGCGGAAAAACATGGGTTATTACTTAAGCAAGGAGAGAGGTTAGAGATTAGAACAAATTCACGTGAGAGGCTTAATGATGCAGTTTTTGATATGGCATCTACGGCTAATGCCCATTTACAGAAAGCTCGGGCCTTGGCTGAATCGGTCCCCAAAGAGGCGCGATCGATACTTTTGCCTGCTGTGCCATCACAGGTAATTCTGGATTCTTTGAGTCGTGTGGGGTTTGATGTGTTTGACCCTAGGCTAAATCGTGGGATTTTGGGCATTCCTCCATTGATGTTTCAGCTAAAACTGAAGTGGCATTCATGGCGGGGTGTATACTAATGATTTTAGTTTTGTTTCATTTTTGCTGATTAATAACAAAGGCATTAGGTATTCTATTTATAGCACCAGATACGAGTGGAGCGCATTGTAGTTCATTCGTATGATGCTCATGATTTTGTACCAAATGTTGTTTATGTTGGATCTCTCATTCACTGACATATATTGAAGGGAGCATGTTATTTTTCTGTGATACAAATATCCCCCCTGCCTTTTACCCTTTTCAACTGCAATTCCCTTCTCAAGTTGGAAGGACAGCCTATTTGAGTTAAGATACAAGTACATAATTAGTTTCAATCCAAGAAATTCTTTATTTAGGAGTGTCCTGAATTATGACTTAGCATAATAGTTATGAAAAATTGCAGATCAATAAAGTCACAACAAGCAAGAGAGAACTGAGCCTTTTCATCTTTTATCACTTTAAAACAATCTATCCACTACAGCAAAAGTATGTTCTAGGACACTTTCATGGAACATTTTTTTTTAGTGGTTTCCTAAAAAATACTACTACATAATACGGGACGAGTATTATGATGGAACTAATAGGACCCGTAATATGCAAGTCCTAGCTAGTAACTTAACTTATATAGGATGCTTGTCCATTAGGCTTTAATAAAAAAAACAATTTATTGTTGGACACATAATATAGATTTTGAGGTATAGTTTGATACAAATTTAGCCTAAACCATTTGTCTTTTACAGAATTTTTTTCCAAATTAGTATAATGAGAAAACTTATTTACCAAATTAGTATATTTTTAAAATTATTTACCAAATTAGTATGATTTAATGTTTCATCTAAACTTTTGCTTGAAACTTTACTTATTTGTATGCAAATGGACATCATAGGCCGTCAAAACAACATTTGAGATGCACACGTCTTTTTGATATCATAGAGTTTCTGAATAAGTATATCATGTCCGGTTAAAGTTATTGAAACATACCTTTTTTCTACCATGGACTCCATTGCGAATTTGCTCATTCCTTCGTTGTTAAACTATTAAACACTACTCGTATTAAATAATACAATTAAACACTTTCTTAAACTATTAGAGTTTAAATCTTTTTCACATGATTTAATAACAAATTTAACAACTTCAACAGGTGGGTTGTTTTTGAGCAGTGAATACGACATGGGTTTTCAAGGATTAACAAAACCATGGCTAATTAACAAATGGGTCATCGTATATAAAGATTTGGTTTAAGAGATGTGTTTTTTATTGACCATTTAAAGAATTAAGGCTCATATCAATATATATTTGAGGTTGGTTTTTTGTTGGTTTTTTCAAGTAAATGATGATACCGGCCTTTAAAATGAATGTCGTTCGCTTAAACTCGATCATCTTAGCAATAACAATATGCTGATTTCCATGCATACTTAATATATTGTCCATAGCAAATAAATAAGTAAAGTTTAAAGCAATTTTTTAGATAAAAATATTGAATTATACTATAAATAATTTTGAAACTATACTAATTTGGTAAATAAGTTTTTTTATTATACTAGTTTGGAAAAAATCTCTCTTTTACAGTAATATTTTTTTTCCCCAATTTGAAAAGGCTGTGCATAAAATAAAATGATCATGAGTCGTGACTTAAGGTTGAAGCACTTGGTCACCGTTTCTCAGAATTTAGAATGGAAGTGTTATACGTTTTTATAACACCAAAGTGGTCCCTCCGTCTCCAACATATGTTTAGCAAAATTAGTTGGTAGTTATAGCTGCAAGCTGATCGCCGAAACTTTTTAAAATATATTTTAGTGTTTGGTGAAGTAGTTGTAGCTTTTAATAAATGTATAAAACGACAATAATGGACATAACTAAAAAATACCTAATATATTAAACATAGGTATAAAAACATATATGTATGTTGCATATATATGTTAAATTTATTCTATATTAAATACATAATATTAAAAGAACACCAATTTGTGTCTTGTATCTACACATATGTACTGCTATAATTTGTTTTGTTAATTTTACTTTATGTTTGTTGTGTGTTGGATGACCTATCCAAACTTTTGTACCGTCACTCACAGAATATAAATATCTAAAAATCAGAGAAGTTGTCACCGTTTAACTAACTTACATTAAGGTCATTTATGGAATGTTTTATCCAAAAGCTGGAAGCTTTTTTCAAATGCTAGGTTGTGTAGCGTTAAGCTGTAAGCTTGTTCTTAGAAGCTTGAAGCTCTTTTAAACAAACAAAGCTTTTTATTGACTAAGAGTTTTTTCTTAAAAACTTAAAGCCCCTAAAAGCTCTATACCAAACATAGTAGATGCATGATCACTTGCCTAATGGTAACAACGTGATTCTTAGCATGGTGCATTTGTATTGTAATTTTTGTCGGTTATTGAAATCAATGTGATCCACAAGTATGATGTGGATATGGGCAAAAAAAACCGTTTCCAAAGATACCAGTTCGGATTATTTAGGAACTGGAACCGATTCCTCAAGAACCGATAGATAAGAACTGGTTACACTTTCGGATCCAAAATTCTGGTTCCAAAACCGGTTTTTAAGAACCGGTTCTTCGTTCCGAACCAGTTCCACATGTTCCAATCTTTTGCCCAACTCTAGTGTGATCCACGACTGTAATAACAATGATACTGATGTTGTGATGATGGTGTAATCAAGGCTCTACCTAGAAAATTTTGGACATTATTAAAGGTTACTTTTCTTTTAATGTCACCTGCGGCAAGTTAAATAATCAAGTAGAAATCACGGATGATCTGTTGACTACCAATGTAATTTGAAAAACACCTTGATACACTCGAGTGAGGTCAAAGACTTATGATTAGCTAGGTTGAACTGGGCTAGTCTATCATCAGGTCGAACTAAAGCCATTAATAGAACTAAATAGCCAAATCCGTTCATATATCTTTTTTTCAAGATTCCCCGTAATTATGTCGTTGGACCACATGGGAGTGAAACTAGTTGCATCATAAAATAATTCAAAATTCATCATCATACTCTAAAAAATAAGATGGGAGAGGTCATATGAGTCGAGACCACCAAAAAGGAATATAATTCATGATCGATAATTTCCCAATATAGACAATGGGAAGGTACATAAAGGTCCAAAATACAACCTAGCTTGTCTTTTAGACAATCCGCTAACCTACATAAAACCAACCCATGTAACAACAATAACAACACTACAACCATGTGTACGCACCCCTTACTACTACATTCATCATCCACTTGTACATACATATTTGATCAACCCCACAAAAGCATAACGAGTGCCAACCCTATTAAAGCGAAGAAACCAAAGGCTTGGTGTAGCATGAACCCGTTACTAACATCAGTATTGATACCAGTTCCTGATGAACCCGAGCCATATCCACCTCCTAAAATACCGGTGTTGGTTGGGTTGTTTCCGTAGGGAGAAGTGGTGGTGCCACCTGTTGTCACAGTGGTGGAGCCTGGTGTCTTGGTGTTTCCAGGTGACGCAGTCACGGTGTTACCACCACTGCACAAACCAAATCATAAAAGTTAAGTTAGGAAAGATTATTTATCTATATTTTTGGGAACAAAATATCTACATATAATTATATTATTATAAGATAAAGATAAGATGCTTCTAGGCCAGTGTAGCAAGTGATGACATTTTGTCCATCCGACAACCAAGAAACAATGTCGATCATTTGTAACTGATCATGCAATAAAAGATACATGAGGCATTGCCAAAAAGGATGGACCTCGATCTTACTTTCTATCAAAAGAAAACAATCCCTACTTTAGTTTTCTCTTTTTGACCTTATCTGACCCTCACAATTACTATGGATAAAGTAAACATATGCGATGGTCAAAGTCTTGTATAATGTCTTGCTAATAATTAGGGAAAAGTAAGATTCACAATTTCACATGATCCTTAAATTGAAATCTTTTAAGTTGCAAACGTAAAGAACTTGAGACAATTAAAACTAGAGATCGAGGATCCTAATTTTACCATATACATGAAGTGGAAATTTTGTCAAGAGGCAAGACATACATCATATAATCTCAAATCACTTTTTTTTGCTCGCTAGAACATACTAAATGTTCAACTAGACTAAGTCACACGGTTTGTAACAATGTACTATACCAGCAACTTATCTATAGACTTAGAAACCAGCTTAAAGATATTGCTCTACTTACACAATTTATGCATTTTGGATGGTTTTTTGGTTAGGTTTTACTGATCATATTTCTTAGTTAAAAGAAGAAAGATTTATACAACAATATATTGTGAAACTAACATTATTTGTGACCTAGAAGGTCGTACATGAACTTGTGTGATATTTTGATGTATTTAGATATGTTTAAAAGTTTGACACATCAATCAAAAAGTCCCTTAAACAAAAAGAAAAATGATTAATTAACCTAACTCATATGGCTAAAAATCAACATAAAACTTTAAGAATTTGACACGTGGATTCCACTAATTCTTTTTCCTAATTTTGCCCTCTTATTTTTCCACATGTCATCATCTTACTATTAGGCATATCTTTAGGCACACCAAGGTTGATTTATCATTATACTAAACAAAACTACCTAGAATAATGTACAAAGTTGTAACAGACACCACAATGACAACTCAAAAAATAGTTAATGCATTTACTACCAGAAAACATGGCTCCAGAAAAAGGATGGTACACTTTTGAAAGATGAGTATCTTTCAGGATTTATTTGAATGATGAATTGAATTTGGTCAGGCTCATATATATAGTTAAGATTTGTCAGATGAGTGTACAACTATATAAGCACAAGGTTCAACTAGAAGGTTAGAATTAGTTAAAGTAAGAGGTAAAAAAACCAGTTATGTTGGTCCACATCGGTTAAAACCCAAATGGACATTGGATACTGAGCATATAATGGAGATGATGTGGGTATGATACACCTTGGTAAAGCATGATGGTACAAGTCATTAAACATGATATAATAATTAAAAAGGGCATAACCTAGATTTTGTCAAAAAGTGAAAGATTAAAGTGGCCGGTTTTGTTTGGCTTGAGGCTATGGGTGGTCGGTGGGACCCGTTTGTATTTCCTCTTTCGTTTTAAATGTTTTGTTTTTCATTTCAAAGTCTATAAATCAAGCATACGGGTCTATATGGGATTATGGGTCGATTTCAAATTTTCAATACATTTGATTTGGTTTTGGCTAAACAAAATAAAAAAGTTCGACTTGTGAAAATCATAAATTTAGTACCTTATATTCCATATATGTAAAAAAAAAAACATAAATAGTACGAGTAGTAAATACATACCTGGCTGAAGAAGGATACGTGCACCCATTATTACCTGTCAATAAATACAAAATAAAAAGTAACAACAACAAAAAAAAAACATCAAACTGTGTGACAGTATGTACAATACATAATAAAAAATTTAAAAAAAAAAAACAACATATTTATTAGAACAATTAGTATTATTTTGCCTTAAAATTTAACCAAAAGTAGGAGTATGTGTAATAGTAGATAAGTAAGGGAATATATACTAACTGGGATCAGATGTGACGATCATGGCTGCACCATTGAAGTTACAGGCCTCGGGGGTCTGGCCCTTGGCTTGGAAGTAGCTGTTGACGGCATAGTTGCAGTGGTCAATGACTGTGTCCGGGTTGTAACATTTCCCACCTTGATGTGTTTGGGTGCAGTCCGCCCCGTTTCCACACGCATAGTCTATTGCCATTTGAAGCGTTTTATCATTTCCTCCTTTTTTGCACACGCACCATGTCCCGCCTATACATATACCCCCCCATGGTTAACAAGGATTACATTGTACAAACAACAAACCATGTCTAGTTCTTGACAAGTCATTAACTCTTCTTGTATATACTAGTATCAAGTACAAGTCAATATAGCAGCATGATTTTAGCTCAAAAAAATGTTTCAACTCTTTTAGCATTGATATACAAAGCACAACATCAAACACTAAAAAGAAATATAGAATTTGTTATATGAACTCATGTTATGCAGCCAACAATATAAGTAACACTCCTTTAATTAGCATGTATTTTTAAAGAAAATCCAAACAAATGTATAAATTTTAATGCACTGTGTACAAGTTGCTACAGAACTAGCTATTTGGTATGGTCAAATGATTTACCAACCATTGGGGGTTTTACTTTTTATGGGAATTTATGGATTAAGACCTCTTGTTTGTTCTTTTTCTTATATGTGTTGGTTGCTACATACATTAATAAAAAAAATTTTTTAGAGTTTAATACAAAAGAAAATAACATTTTCAATTTTGTTGGTTAAACTGAAACAAAGAAAAGAAATGCTTACTGGAGTGAGCAACCATGGAACAAATAAGAAGAGCAACAACTAGAACAGCCATTGGTGTGCTTGAATGCAAAAGTACAAGAAGCTTTGAGAAGATAGAAAGAGAGTGTGTGTGAGAGTATGATTTTGTTGGGTTTAAACTTTAAATAAAAAGGTATATTTACTTTGAAGAGAAATTATTGTCAAGTATAGAAGAATGTTATTGTAGATGGATAGACATAATGCAATCCGAGTTGTATAGGAGTGTGGATTTAGGTATTCCAGCTCTGGAAAATAAATTATTAAAGATAATGTATATTTTATGATTATCTACATGTTGTAAATGATAAATTGTTACCTTAATAAAAAATATACGGGAAGTAAATAGTTTCTATCCATTGTATCCGTTAAGCTTTTTTTGATAGTTTTTTATGGTGGTTAAAATATATTTTTGATTTTCATAACTAGAATTAAAACTACAATAAAACTTTTATAAATTAATAATGTTGAGATAATTTTATCAACTTAGCGAGATATTATTGTAAAGAGGTTTTTCTATTTAAATTATAAAGAAGACAATCGTTAACTTGAAAACTCGATTACGAGTATGCATTATCAGTATAAAAAGGATGTGAATAACTTCTTAGATTATTTCAGTGAATATAATGAGTATATGAGGCTTAAAACATTGAATAAATATGTGGCGGATACCACTTAAAAGTTCGGTAGATGACTAATTGAAACTGGGAATGATTAGTAGCTTTGAGGTCACAACTTTTGAATGCAATGTGAAGATTTAAGGATAAATTCGATATAAATTTGAAGTTAAAAAAAATAATAATAATTTTTTAGTTTATGTTTTTGACCCTCATTGTTGTCAATAGTCTTTCTGGGTGCAATATCTTTACTTTCAGCATAGATATTGAATGTCAACATTTCCCATCTTTTGTACCTTGTCTCTATTGAGATTTGGTGTTCCCATCTTTTGTACCTTGTCTTGTCTCTGTTTAGTTAGGAAAATTAATCATTTCTCATTTTATAAATGTCATTATGAACTACAATTTAGTTTTTGTTAACAGAATTAATAAAGTTTAGTAACCTGCTTACTACTGTATATAACTATATGGCAGTGGAGGCCTGAGATATGGCCCGGGAAGAGAAATGTACTATTGTCGGTGTGACTGTGGGGTACTATTTTTAAATTTGGCTGTGGCCTTCCTTTTCAACGGGTATAATTCAATGTATTAAAAACCGACATTTCGTTTGTTTTATGTCTCCTTACAAATATCAAAAACTAAATTGTTCCAACGGATTTGAAAAGGAAAAAAAAAAAAAAGGAAAAAGGCATCCAACTTTTAACCTTGCTTGTCATACACTTGTCCGCACTGGTACAATGGTAATGTTAAAGCCCTTGGTTCAAAGGGATTTTAGAGATAATGCACATTTCAAACTCTTTTGACGGCTTTCAAAATGTCTCTGAACTAGTCGTGTATTGAATCTATAGACGCAGTTTAATTTCGGTTACACAGTTCAAACATTACAACACTCAGCAAACACAAGGTTCTAACAGTTCACACAATGTTAGATGCACTAACATCACTGTCAACTGAAGCAGTAACAAAAGTCAATGTTTTACTAAAAGCAAAGCTTGTGGCAAATAAGCAAGAAAGCTTTACAGGATAAACTGGAACGACAAAAAGTCAAAAAGATCAGCTGATATACCGTGTGCTTTGTCAATATTCATCACCTTATCTACAAAGCAAAGAGACAACACTCCACTTATTCCAAATCAGAATCGAAAAATCCAGCATCCTTCATTTCAGAGTAGTAAGCATTATCCAAAAGCAAGTCTTCCTCCTGCAAACACCAAATCATGTTATTTCTCAAGAATAATAGGGACTTCAATCGTAAACCAAGGCAATAACAAATATACCTGGAAAAAATCTGCAAGGAAAGTTACATACACAAAGGGAAGATAAAGAGTGTGGTAACAGATAACGATGAACTTATATAGCCTGCAAGAATAGAATAAATCAAATACAAACAGACATAAGTGATCTATATACGAGAAATTTGTTACATAGTAATAGTCTTGAGAATCTTTGTTTCTAAATGTCGATACTTTCTTCTATGTATTTATGAACTTAGCTGTATTTACTTACCAAAGTCCAAACCCCACACCAACAGCAGCAAGCCCACACCCAAATAATGCAATTGCAGAGACCACGAACATGGCAACAACATAGTTGTAGAATGCTGGTCGAGCTGCATACAGAATGATGGCACATTAGATAACAGTTTTTCGATCAAGGGCATTTATATAGGTGTAAGTAAGGATTAAGTGGGTGTTTTTAGAATTAGAACCAACTTACGAGGTAGCTTATCTCTCCACTTTGAATAATGAACAAAAAGAATATAGCCATAAGTGCAAGTCAGCAATAGTTTGTCAAGCGTCCACAAGCCCCACTTCCCACGATGGGTGGTTGCACCATCCATAAAAAGTGGGACATGGAATCCAAACACACAAATAGCCTGATGGTGGAAGAAGAATGAATCAAAAATGACAAGAAAAAGATATAATATGCATGCGTTAAAAACTATACAACGAGATACAGAAAATGCAAAAGTTCTAGTGAAATGCCATTAAAAAGTAACAAAGAAGCCGCCGTGAGATTAAAAGTATTCATTATTCAATCTTTGGTAGCAGGTATTACCTTTAGAAGTATATCTGCTCCAACAATGAGCCCTGAAATAATGAAGGTGTGAGCTAATGCTTCCAACCCACTGGCATAACTCTCCTGAAGTAAAAAGGCCACCAAGCTAATCTCTAGACATAGTGTTGCCAACGCAGTGAGCAATGACAACAAGTTCCAAGATAAGTCTTTCCCAGGAATACACTGCCATACCTGCATCAAAACAATCTGGAATTTAATATCACTCAATTTCTTATCAGCCAAAAGAAAAAAATCGATTCTGCATACGACTGACTAGATCCCACCTCCCCGGTCTATAACTCCAAACAATTTAAATTGCCAAAAGTTGCACAAACTACGCAATACGACTGACTACATCCCACATCTATAACTCCAAACAATCTAAATTGCAAAAAGTTGCACAAACTACGAAATGATTAAAACAACAGTTGTATTACTCGAGTCAGAGGATCTTCTGTCTGTAATTACATCATAGACACTAGAAATCAATATATTTACCCTATATAACCCTATGACTTCTTTGACGCAAAGATATAAATCCCACTTATGTGATAAGTATTAAGTAGAGTAGACTTAACAAAAATATTGAATATGCTAGAAAAAAGCACACATACCAATCATGGATCATAGAAGACACTTGGAACACTTTATGAAGATAGCATACAGTAAAATTAATGAACTACCTAAAGAAACACGTATGTATGTTAGCCAATTTAAGTAATCATTCTCAGATCATGCGAATTAAAATTGACTACTTAAATTGTGCACTTCTGGGGATGACTTAAGATATAGACCTTAGAATGGGTTACCCTTTATGTCCTACACTCCCTTCTGTACACATCTTCTATGTATTTCACTATTTCCAGTACAATTAATACCTCCACTCCACTAATCACTTGAAGTTTGAGACATCATTCTATGGAAGGTAAGAGTATGTTACAGATCAAGGAGCAGTCAGCCTGCTTAAAAGGGATCATTTCATTAGATATCCAACAGATAAATTTCCTACCAACCCTGAAAGGTATTCAAACACATCTCTAGGTTTTGCCTGCTACTTGAACAGATCGCTATCCACAAGCCATTAAATTTTGAGTACAATGGGTAGCATCATACCATTCATATGATAATGCAATTGCTAGAGTAACTATTTATAAGGGAGCCCTGTAAAAATCAATTTTTGCAGATGCAGTTCAAAAGAAACAGGGTACGAAAACGTGCACACGCTGAAGCTAAATATGTAGCAGACGCTCAAGTCCTATTTCAACCAGATAGTCCATTTGATTTTTCCATCATCAAGCATTTACCATTATTAATTTACATCTCACATCTACATCACATTTTTATCCATGTGAATAACTAAAGCCAGCAAATACATTCAACACTGTGTGTGGTACAGGTTTTAGCTTCCACAATTCCCATGCTCCTAAACAAGTAGTGCGAAAGTGCTAATTTTAAGGAAAAATTACTTAGTGAGATATGTTCAGTGAGGAAACAATTCATCAGAAAGAAAATGTGAGGTCATTTACTGTTGAAATGTCTTGGAGGACTCAATAACCTAAAGTTTGTAAATGTGACTTGCCCTAGTAAACCAACCCAGCTGGTGGAAGTTGATACTCTATGTTCTTACCAAGATTACTCACAATGAATGAGATACAGGCTCTTACATATGCTTAAGTCATTTTGAAAAATGGCATTCTTACATTTTCAAAAATACCATTACATCTTATAAAGGGAACAATAAAATATGAGGTCAAAGTATCAAACTAGAGAATTTTGGTCTTCAGTTAATGATTTAATTAACACATGGAGAATGCAAATAAGGGAGAACCAAAAAAGTGAAGTGTAATTTCAAGTATTATTTGTTTGCAAATGGCCATAATACTGGACAAAGACGGTTTTTATATGTTGAATGCAGTAGTTTTTATCTTTTTTTCATTGTCAGTTTTCTCCAGGGATGCCATCAGTAGGATTATACTACCCCATGCATGATGCATGTAAATATATTTGAAGAATTCTACTCTAAGCTTATCTTAAATATATCTTAAATACCTTATAAAGCATTTAACCCCTCCCCCGTTCTCAAAAAAGAACTTGATAACCCAAAAATACGCCTCTAACCGCTCTAAAATAGTATCAATTGTAAACAAAACAAGAATTCTTGAGCAAAGATTTGAACTTGGGACCTCCTCAACCATAAATGGGCACCCCTTACTACTAAACCAAGGAGTCACTTGTGTTATTATCTTGCCCATTTTAATACATATATCTTTCCAATTCTGTTATTATGTTAACGCATTTTAAAGGAGTCGATTTTTCCTTTCGGGGCCGGTCTTCCACGATATATGTGGGGCCACCGCATTGCACGGGTACCCATCTAGTATGCTCTTAATTAAGGCATAAGATATGCCAATTGCCCAACAGTGCTTACATGAGTAATCAACGAACTGAACTCCTATTCATGAGTCAATATACAACACCGGTATTTGAAATAGAGCCTGCTTGACCATGCGGACAGATGACCACAATTTGTATCATTGAGCCAATGATCACAAATAAGCATAGGTATACCAAATTATTTGCAGATGAAGCATACAAGGCCGTTCTCGAAGAGAAAAACTGAAAAACAGTGAAGAAAATGCATGCATATCTATCAATAATCATGCATATAACACCACCTATCAACCAGTAGTATAGGATGGAGGAAGGCTCATAAGTTCACCCTCATATGTTCTCTTGCATTTATTCTCTTGCAAATGCAGAGATATCTAGAACGGAGATCAGATTGAATGGCTTGGATCCCCCAACAGTACCGAGTTGGCAATTACCTTGATCCTCATGGCTTGGATCATCTATGCATACCGAGTATAAACTTGATTTTCAGGCCGTAAGCCATAAGCAACAAGAGCAACTCCAAGGTACATTCTCCGAGTTGTTCATATCATACTTCAACATGAACTCGTCATATGACTTTAGTAGGGTGATGAGGACCATGTTTCTGGCCAACTCAGTACTGATGAAAAACAAAGCCTTTGCAGGTTATGTAGATAACTTTTCATCTAAAAAAGATGCGAATAAAATAATTCCCAAGTTCCCTCATCCTACATTTGACCAGGTCCTATAAGCGGTTCACTTGGTTGATGGGTGTTGATCTGTCTAACTCTCTCAGATACATGATTAAGATGTTTTCATTTTCTTCAGTATATTCAAATTCAATTTTTCTATTGATACTATTCAAAATGTTGAATATGAGTGAGATTTGTTTCTTTAGTTCTGTCCTTGAGAAGTAATCTTTTATGATTGCGTTGCTTGACGTCACTTCACGTATTCATGTGACTTGTCTACTTGCTTAGGTTCCACACTAGAGACCAATGTTGCTACTTGATCAAAATCCAAATTTTGGCTCTTAAATGACAATCCAGTTTATCCATATCTATTCTATATCTATATCTATATCTATATCTATTCTATACTACATTAGAAAGTATTTGTTCCCTACATTTTTTACCACTTAATAGTTGATAACCCTAAAATCCCCCTCCCCTTTATTCACTATGAAACAAAAGTACTTGCGCGTTGCGGCGGTGAAATGGTGGGGGTGATAGGTCATAGAGTGTGATAGGTCATAGAGTGTGATAGCCAAATGCCTTAGCCGTACGGGCTCCGCCATCGGATTTCAAAATTCGTCGAAAGTATATTGAATAACCTCTCTAATGAAAAAACATGAAATTTTAAGAACACCCATGTAATTTATATAATTTATCGATGTACAGTTTTTAAGATAAAATATTTCGAATGATTTAGAGGAATAAAATGATTTATGGAGGAGAGAGAAAAAAATGAGTGGTTGAGATATGAGGAGATAGATGAAAATGAGTGACTGAAAAGTTGAAATTTTTTGGCGGGAACAAATGTTTTATAATGGAGTAGAGATATTTTAAAAATCTCCACTTAAAGTACCTGTAATATCTACTTGAAATACCTTTTTTTTCAACTTGAAATTATTATAATACCCTTAATGAACTTAATTTATAGCCTCTAGTCATCTACCATTAACTCTAAAATAACTACACTACTCCTTGCACATCAATAACATACACTACTTGCAGCCGCCAACACCAACTTTCGCCGCCTCCACCGCATTGCGCGGGTACTCTTCTAGTTATATATAATAACTATCGACTATGGAGAAGTGCATCTCGTATTATTGTCACGGGAGAAAATAAAACTAAATAGTCAATAATACAATATGTAACTAACTAACTATGTAAGTAGGTATAACTATAACTCTATAAGCTTGATATATAATACATTACAATTTACAAACATGAAATATCTAAACAAGCATTAGCTAGTACAATTCTAAGTAATAGTGTCCAGGCAAATTCAGAGACAACTTAAAACTAACCATTGACAAAAAAAAAAAGAAAAAAAAAAACGAGTAACATAAATATGGAAAAGAGAGTGGGACCTGAAGAGAAGACCAAGCGAGATTAAGAGTGGCGGAGAACCAAAGGAGGACATAATAAGTGATCATAACATGTGAGCGACGATTTCGAAGCTTTTTGATATTTTTTTTTAGATGAAACCCTAAATAAACTACAAATAATATCGCCGGGATTGATAGGACTGCGGTGTACCATAATCCATGGCAATTGTAGCTTTGATTTGATGATGGTGGTGATGATGTGGCATCAGTAATGGCGGGAATAGTGCCAGGTGGAATTATAGAAGGATCTGGATCACTGCTGTTCATTATTGTTATTATTATGACTTCTTCTTCATTATTATTATGTATGTAAAACCTAATTTAGTGTTTTGATTGGATTGGATTGGATTGGGGTGAAATTGAATTTATTTGAAACCCTAATTTGATGAATGAAACTGCAGAAAAGTTCGAGGGGTGGTTTGGGATTTTTATAAGAAATAAGAAAGAAAGAAAGACTCCCCCGCCTCGGGATACAATGGTAGAGTTTTCCACTGCCTAATAGTATAAGACACCTACATTCCTCAACTTTTTTGGAAGGTGGGTCACTGAAAATATTTTTTTTAGAAAAAAAAAAATCATTTAAGATAACAACTTGGTTGATGGCTTGACTTAAAGGAGTCACCCAACTTTTGTCACTTGTCATTATGCGATTAGTTAAAATTTATTTATAAACCTTATTGGTTTATCTTTTAATTGAGTTGTGAATGTGGTTAAAAGATTGAATTAGGTTAGGTTGTTTAGGTGGAAGAGGGAAAAATTAATTTTTTATTAAAGGTTGGATTGATATAGGTTGGGAGTGTGGATGGTCAGTGGAGAGGTTGTTTCCATTTTTCTACTTAAATGGTAGAGAAGGCCCTCTAAAGTTTGCATGCGATGATGATCGAACTTACAACCTCTGTCTCCAAAGGCCAAGGTGTTTACCACTAATCCAACCATGCTGCTTCAATTTGGGATTTTTATGTATATCGAAATAGTTGTTGCTAGTCGTCTTTGAAATGTTTGTTTGGATAAGAGCAAATTCTGGTTTGTGTAACTGTGTTTACGAGGTTAAGATCAACAACGACGACGATATTCAATCCTGGCAAGCGTCGAGGTTTGAGAGAGTTATGATGTAACACCCTGCTTATAAAAAATGTGGATTTCAAAAAAAATTTCAAAATAAATCATAACCCCATTAAGTAAAGTGCGGAAGCGTTATTTAAAAATCTCATTTGATCCCTAACGGAATCAATAAAACATAATAAATGTCTTAAAAGATGTTACCAATAATATCATCACAATAGCCCAAATGAAATCCACAATCAACATAAAAGACAACCGACATAGTAATGGCCAAAACTGCTAAATAATAAGTCTACTTAAATAAATGCAACTATGGATAACTAAAGCCACAATCCTCAAGCTCCATAAGTAGTTACCCATCTCACCATCTACCGATCAGCTTCATGTCCTAACCTGAGGGCACAACATTTTTCCACAAAGTACAAGTGTCAGCTTAAAAGCCGAGTAAGATAACAGGTCAGTACAAAACAAGGATTGCCAATTAAAACATTTTTATAAAGAAATATATCTCACACATATGTATAAGCACAATCACACAATTCCACGTAAACAACATCATAAGGATATTTAATCCTATGAAGTGCCTAGCAATCCTTATTATTCCACGTTACAACACAATTTTCATATTCTACGATATCCGCGTATAGTTATGCCAATATAGTCAACAATAAAATATTTGTGTGTAGGCGGTCATAAAACCTTACAAGAACCTCACACCCGACATGATGGGTAACCTTTCGGGGTCCATCGGCGTCGTTATGGATAGGCATAACCAAATCCATGAGCAAACCGTTTTCGCACGTATGGTGGTCAATCACTCCACCCGGTATACTCTTTCCACGATGATTGAGTCACACGGGAAGCATGTACATTGCCCCCGAGTGATCCACGTACACAAGAGTCCATTGGACTAATGTGGGTTAAGCTTAACACTTTTCCACGTTGTGCTCGAGACTTAAACACTATAAATCCCACGTTAAATCACACGTAAATTCCTCGTTACATTATTAGGGCCCTTAACGTGTTTCGTGACATGGTAACTTACATAAGTCTAGTGTACTATGTGTACAAGCCAACATAAAACAACTATCACACAACAAACCATTTATCACAAGCATAAATAGATAATCATGCATAAAATGTCCACAAGCAACCCCCCCTACATCCCATACCCAACATACGCATGAGATAGTTAAACATCGTAAAAGAGGAAGTAATTATCAAATCTATGTTTTGTTGTGTCCCTCGTGTGTCAAAAGTAAGTTATCTTACCTTTTGCAGCTTCACAAACCACAAATAATAATAGTTTATCGAGCTTATTATGTATTCTCAACAAATAATTAAAGAATAAATACTAATGGTAAAGACTTCTTAAATCAAAACTTAAATGCACGTACTGCTGTTGCTCGAATAACATGAGACATCAGAAGGTAATACCATATCTCTATCCATTTGTTCGTATCGTACAAAGTAAGCAATAAAAACTTTACATTTCTTAACCCAGGTTGACCATAATTAAAAGACCCCAATTTACTAAAATGAATATAGTTTATGTGGGCTCATAAGCAAGACAATCCCTGACAATAAAACTAATAATTGACTCTATTTTCTTTTACCATAGAATTGATGGCTAAAAGACCACCATATTCAAAAACCACAAGTACTATATATTTACTATATACATTTCGATCAAGAGTATAAGAAAATAACATGGGACTACATATGTGATTCTTTTCTCATGTTCCTGCACTTTGCACATGGCCACAAAATTACTTAGACACAACAATCCCAATCTTCTTATTTTATATATATAACATAATATGTATATGTATGCATGTATGTTACGTTTTATATATGTGGAAAAAGGACCAAAACACAATTCTTATCTTTACTTCTTGGTTGTTGTAAAAGACTAGGCACCATGACCCTATTCTCTTCATTGTTTCGGCCCCACCATCAAAGGAAGACAACAAAATTTATTTTATATATATTATATAATTTGATTGAATGAAATATGGAAGCAATACGAGACAACACATCTGACTCTTTTCTTATTTTTGTGCAGACCATCACCATAAAGGACACACTTGACTTATATTGTATAATATAGCATAACTAGTTTTTAAAATAGGTATAATAACTAAAAGGCAATGATTTCGATTTTTTCTTACTTGATTGAATAGCTTCGATTAAAGAGACCACAAATATATTGTGCTTTATTTATTCTCCTCCGTAAGGGTATACGATAAGATGCTTCAATTTCTTTTTATCTATGAGTATGTGTTACGCCTCTGACCCAAAACACAATTACTTCTCTAACTTTTCTTTCGATCGGCCAAACACAAGGATAGGGTTTCTTTTCGATTTACTTTGTTCTTTTTATACTATATGAATCAGGGGGTAAATATGATACATATTTCCTTTTTCCTTTTCTTTTTAAGTCTTATTAAATTAACCATTAATACCCTTCTAATCTTATTAACTAACTAACAACTTCAAGTAACTTCATATAACGATCTCTAATAATTGTTCAACACTACATTTTATATTCACCTATTGCCTAATCGAGAATACACACAACACAACAAACATTTTGGTAAACATTTATCAGTTTGTCACACTGAGTGGGAACACCTATCCCGTCCACCTAAAGACACACATTTTAAGCTGCTTTAATAACCACACATTTTAAGCTGCTTTAATAACCACGTAATAACTCACATAAAGCCACTTAACGATATGTCAACATTGACTAACGGTAAAAGTCAACTAAATGAATAAAAGAGTTTGGGATGTTACAACTACCTCCTCCTAGAAAGAATTCTGTCCCCAGAATCTACTCAGCAACAAATAAATGCGGGTAACGATCCCTCATTACTGCTTCAGTCTCCCATGTCAAGCTCTCACCTTTATTGTGTCTCCATTTGATCAACACAAGATCAATTATCTTCCTACGAAGCTTCTTTTGTTTCCGGCCAAGAATCGCAACCGGT
This sequence comes from Erigeron canadensis, assembly GCF_010389155.1. Lineage (NCBI taxonomy): Eukaryota > Viridiplantae > Streptophyta > Magnoliopsida > Asterales > Asteraceae > Erigeron > Erigeron canadensis. Next base: position 41,006,929 of record NC_057762.1, read on the forward strand.
TCATCTACCATCTTCTTTGGATCAATGCTAATATCTTCCAAAGGAATTACACTCATCTCCTCTGCCAAACACTTTCTCAAATAACAGACATGGAAGGTGTTATGAATACCATCTAACTCTGGAGGAAGGTCTAGTTTATAAGCTTGTTGATTGACACGCTCCAAGACTTTAAATGGTCCAATAAATCGAGGACTCAACTTACCTCGTTTACCAAACCGAATAATACCTTTCCAAGGCGACACTTTCAACATAACCATGTCACCCACCTTAAACTCCATAGGTCGTCTCTTCTGATCTGCATAAGTCTTTTGATGATCTCTAACCACTTTAAGCGCTTCTTTAGCAATATTCACTTTATCAGCTGTTATCTGAACAATTTCTGGCCCGGCAAACTGCTTTTCACCAGGTTCTAACCAACAACCAGGAGTCCTACACTTCCGCTCATATAACATCTCAAATGGCGGCATCCCAATGCTAGAATGATAACTATTATTATAAGAAAACTTAATCAACGGTAAATGATCATCCCAAGCACCACCGTACTCAATCACACAAGATCTCAACATATTCTCTAAAGTCTGAATGGTCCTCTCGCTCTGTCCATCAGTCTGGGGATGATAAGCGGTACTCAAATGAATTCTAGTACCCAACTCTTGATGTAAACCCCTCCAAAAGTTAGATTTAAATCGACTGTCACGATCTGAAACAATAGATAATGGAACCCCATGCTTTGACACAATCTCATCTACATATAACTCGGCCAACTTATTCAGCGAAGCTGTCTCACGCGTAGCTAAGAAATGAACACTCTTGGTCAATCTATCCACTATGACCTATATCATATCATTACCCTTAGGCGTCCTAGGTAATTTTGTTATAAAATCCATGGTAATGTGATCCCACTTCCACTCTGGAATCTCTAACTGCTATAACTTACCATAAGGCTTTTGGTGCTCAGCTTTGACTTGAGCACAAGTCACACACCTCTAAACGAACTCAGCCACATCTAACTTCATAACTGGCCACCAATACAACGGCTTAAGATCAACTTGTAACACCCTGCTTTATGAAAATGTGGATTTCAAAATTTTTTTAAACTTTAAACAAAACTCCGTTAACAAAATGTGGAAGCGACGTTTAAAAATCCCATTTGATTCCTAACGGAATTAATAGAACATAATAAATGTCTGAAAAGGTGTTACCAACAGTATCATCACAATAATCCAACTGAAATCCATAGTCAACTAATAAAATATCCAACATAGTAAAGGCCAACTAGCTAAGTAAATGTATACTTAAATTATTCAACTACGGGTAACTAAAGCCAACATCCATAAGCTTCAATAAAAGCTACCCATCTCATAAGCAAGTTGCCAAGCCACTGGTCAACGCCTAACCTGAGGGCACAACACATTTCCACAAAACACAAGTGTCAGCTTAAAAAGCCGAGTAAGATAACAGGTTAGTACAAAACAAAGATTGCCAATTAAAACATTTTTTAAGAAATCATCTCACACATATGTATAGGCACAACACATACACATCCACATAATCACACATAATGTAGTTCATCAATCCTATAATGTGCCTAGCAATCCTCAATAATCCACTTAATAATTCCACATTTATCCACTTGATCCACTTTAAGTTATGCCAATTATTTACAACTTTAAAGGTTTTGTGCGAAGGTGGTCACAGACCTCACAGGGAAACCTCACACCCGACGTGATGGGTCGACCTTACGGTGGTCCATCGTTGTCGTTACGGATAGGCATAACCATATCCACGAGTAATCCGTTACACACTAATGGTCAACCACGCCACCCGGAAATACTTTACCACTTTAGGTTGTGTCACACGAGAGCATGTACAGTACCCCCGAGTGATCCACTTTGCACATTAGCCTAAAAGACTAAATGTGGGTTAAGCTTAACTCTTTTCCACTTTGGTGCTCGAGACTTTACACACTTTATAATGTCTACATAAATCCACTTCATATACTTTAATCCACTTTGTCTACTTTAAACCACTTTATCATATTAGGTCCCTTAATGTGCACGTGACATGGCAATATAAATCATGTCTAGTGTACTATGTGTACAAGTCCACAAATATCCATAATATCACAAACCACTTTAGTCCACATTATCACAATATAGCTTTGAAATACTAAGCATGCATAAATGATGTCATTTATAACTAATTTAACTCATAATACCACAATAAATATTATAACTATCAAGCATGCATAAACAATACCCCAATCACCTCCCATATATATATCATACCCAACATATGCATGAGATATTTTAAACGACATAAAACGGGGAATAATTATCAAATCTATGTTTTGTTGTGTCCCTCATGTGTCAAAAGTAAGTTATCTTACCTTTAGAAGCATTATAGACCACAAATAATAGTTTATCACTCTTGTTATGTATTCCCGACAATGAAAGATATGATGGCGTGCAGATGTTGCTGTTGCCTTTGTTCGAACCAAACCCAAAGTAACGTAATCACTTTTTATTCGTTTTCCCATCTCGGCAGCACCAAAAAAATTACAGATCCCACAATTAATAATAACCCAGTCTTCTAAATAATGTAAGCTACTATTAATTGTGATGATTTCTCCTTTGTCTCCTCCTTTCTTTTAACCGACAAACCATATATGACACCACTTTCACAATTTAAATTCACCTAGTAATTAATTTTGACCTGCTTCTCGTTTCGTCATTCCTTTCGACCGTAGCCGCCTCCACCAAAAGCACCTCTACTTTAATTTGGAATTTACCTATTTCTAATGTAAGCCGCCTCCTAGTTTTCTTTTCGTTGTAGCCGCTAGAGATAAACCAAAGGAACGGAATATATATGACTTATTTAAGAGGTTACATATATTTTAGATTTAGGGTTAGCTAATCGGTAACTTTAGTTAAATAAGTTTTGTCAAATTACCATTTAACACCCTTCTACTTCATCAACCAGGTAGTCGCTTCAGACTTAACGAAATCTAACATAATCTCATTACTACAGGGAATACATACCATCTTAACAAGCATCAACATGGAGTAAATACTTATCAATACTTTTAAATATACTAAATGGGAACATATACCCAACTTTATTCAAATACAATAACACATATTATTTCACTCAATCACTACACATAATCCACCTTATACACATAATTGTCCACATCATACACATAATATGTATTAGTTATATTTAACTGCATATAAGTTTTTAATGAAGAAAGTCAAAGTTGACTAACGCACATGTCAACATAAACAGTAAACAAATTTAGGATGTTACAATTCTCTTCTCCTTAAAAAGATTCTGTCCCCAGAATCTACTCAGTCACAAATAAATAAGGGTAACGATCATTCATCATATGCTAAGTCTGCCACGTTAAGTTGCCGCCTTTACTATGTCTCCATTTAACCAACACTAAATAAATTTAATGTGTTACTCCTTGAAAATACGAATACCTAAATAAATGTATAGAAAATGGCAATATATGTCAATACCAACTAATACTGCATTATGCATTTAATCAACTCATCAATCTAGAATTATTTACGTGTAATTGAATAAATTAATTTGACCACAACTATCTCAGTATAGTTGATAAGTTTCAAACGAATATGTAATTGTTAAGTTCATTTTAAAACTTTATTTATGCATGACATAAACTAGTATTCATGCAAGAACTAACTTATTTATGACCCAAAAATCCACTTGTAGTGTAAATGAAATTACACTCCTTCATAATATAAACCTAGGAGTATTTAGAAGTCTCTTCTCCTTCAATTTTTCGTTTAAAACTTAAGATTAAGAATTGGAGTTGAGAACTCCACACCGACCCATAGCCTATACTAATATATTTCATTGAATCTTTTTCGAATGAGAACTTATTAATGAATAACTAGTTTGAAAACTCTAAACTATTGCTTAAAGATAGCTAACAACAAACTTGACACCCAAGCTTTTGTTGGTTGGCTACGAGGAACTCCACCTCTAGAATCAATTATATATTATATAATTTGATTGAATGAAATATGGAAGCAATACGAGACAACACATCTGACTTTTTTCTTACTTTTGTGCAGGCCATCACCATAAAGGACACACTTGACTTATATCACCATAAAGGACACACTTGACTTATATTGTACATTATAGCATAACTAGTTTTTAAAATAGGTATAATAACTAAAAGGCAATGATTTCGAATTTGTTCTTACTTGATTGAATAGCTTCGGTTAAAGAGACCACAAATATATTGTGCTTTATTTCTTCTCCTCCGTAAGGGTATAAGATAAGATGCTTCAATTTCATTTTATCTATGAGTATGTGTTGCGCCTCCGACCCAAAACACAATTACTTCTCTAACTTATCTTTCGATTGGCCAAACACAAGGATAGGGTTTCTTTTCGATTTACTTTGTTCTTTTTATACTATATGAACCAGGGGGTAAATATGATACATATTTCCTTTTTTCTTTTCTTTTTAAGTCTTATTAAATTAACCATTAATACCCTTCTAATCTTATTAACTAACTAACAACTTCAAGTAACTTCATATAACGATCTCTAATAATTGTTCAACACTACATTTTATATTCACCTATTGCCTAATCGAGAATACACACAACACAACAAGCATTTTGGTAAACATTTATCATTTTGTCACACTAAGTGGGAACACCTATCCCGTCTACCTAAAGACACACATTTTAAGCTGCTTTAATAACCACACATTTTAAGCTGCTTTAATAACCACGTAATAACTCACATAAAGCCACTTAACGATATGTCAACATTGACTAACGGTAAAAGTCAACTAAATGAATAAAAGAGTTTAGGATGTTACATAAGATAAAGACAGTCTTACCCCTAACCAAAAGTGGATGAGCTGTTTTTAGAAGGACCCCGGCCTAGGGCTCTCACCCTTGTAAAAATTATCGACAGCAAGATGGAGCTAAGCCGAAAAAAGAGTAATCTCGATCTCAAACTCTCAATCTCAAGTTCAATCTTGATCTCAGAAACTCAAACAGATCAAGATCTAAAGTTTGTTACTTTTGAGGAGGGAGAAATCACATAGAGAGAAAGATAGCATAGAAAGAATGAAACTCTTTTTTATTTATATAGATTAGCCATTCGTTTTCTAAAGCCAAAGCATAAACTTGAAGTATAATTTTTAAAATTTTAAATTATACATTTAGATATAAAAACTTATATGAAGTACAATATATAAATTTTTAAAGAAAACATAAAAATATATATAAAACATATATAATATTAATATTTAATAATATCCATACTCTGTAAAATTTGGGGTATATGGGTAATCTTATTCAATAGGGCATGGGGCTTCTATTCTAACGTTGCATCATGAAACTTTTGTTTTAAAGCCCATTAGGGCTTTTCTTTTCAAAATAGAAGCCTTAATCTCTCTTTTCCAAACAAAGCTAAAATTTTTAAGGAAGACTTTTATTTAAAAGCCTCAATCTCCAACCCCCTAAAAGCCCTTCAAAAGCTCTTACCAAACAGACCCTATGTTTAGTAGGTGTTTTTAAGAGCTTTTAGGAGCTTCAAAAGCTTCAAGTTTTTATATATAATTATAGCATAAGAGCTTTTTCATAAAAACTTCGTTTGATTAGAGGAACTTTAAGCTTTTAAATTTATTAAAAAACCTTTTTTTTCTAACGCTACCAAGACTAGCGTTTACAAGTAGCTAGAGGCTTTTCATAGATCAAATTACTTACATACCCTTTACTGCACGAGGCCTACATTTTATATTAGTAGTACTTCCAATTTCTTTTTTCCATTGGGAAATAATTAATCATTCTAACAAAATAGCCTAAAAGTTATCCTAACTATTGGATTATGACATGTGAAAAAATTAGGAGGCAAGAATAGGAAAGAAAATTAGTGGATACCACATGTCATACTCTTAAAGTGTTTGAAGGATTTTAGGCTATTTTGTTAGGAAGATTAATCATTTTTTTTTATTTGATAAAATCTGAACAAAAGAAAGAGAAGTAATCTTCTTTTTTCATATATATTTAACTTTTCATCTATTAAAATTAACAAATAAACTTTACAATTTTGTTATTTATTTGAAATACAAAAGTATTTACAATAGAATTTTTAGCAACATGAAGGTTTCATGTTCAAAAGCCAAACGTTTTATCATAGTATACAAGTAGATAATTATGTCCATTTTTATTATTTTATACAATTTATTAAATGTTATAGTCACTTTTCTAAACACTTAAATATATTTAAAATGTTCGAGTTACTAGTTTCCAGCTAATAATTTTTAACCATCAGCTACTAGCTACCCGCTAATTTTGTCAAATATATCCTTAATATTCGAGTCATGTTTAGTCAAAAAGTATGATTAAGAGTCGAGTCGAAAAAGTACGATTTGACAATACAAACTAGATGTAACGTTGATCCATGGAAACAAGCCGATACAACTAATTGGGCCGTTCTTAAAAACGTAAAAAGTAATTGAGATTAAAACTTACTAACCCTATATTTTGGTTTGGCGTATCCTCTGTCACAACCCAAAATCGAAGAACAAGTTGAAGCGATTGCCATGACCGAATCGAATTCCACTGCTACAACTACAACACAGTAAGTCAGTACATCCAAAAACTTTAGTAAATTTATCAATTATTGTTATTTTTTTGGAATTTTAAAGCTATCATGTATTAAGCATATAATGAAAAACCAACAACACCCCCGCTTTTTTTTTTTTTTTTTTTTTTTTATGGATTGAATGACAAAGGATCATTTATATATGGGTCTATTATTATGATTATCTTATTATGTATAGGTATTTGTTGTTAATAATAGTGTGTTTGAGGATATTGAATTGTGTTAGGATGGTGTTGAAGAAAAGTTTAAGATATTAAGGAGTATCGGGGAAGAATGCATTCAAGAGGACGAACTCTTGAACCTTGTTGCTAAGAAGCCTCAGCCCATTTGTTACGATGGGTTTGAACCGTCTGGCCGAATGCATATAGCTCAGGTATGTATAAGGTATTCGACCTATCAACCAAGTTACAAATTCAAGTACTAGTTAAGGAGTTTGTTAATTATCGAACAGGGAATTATGAAGACTATCAATGTTAATAAGCTGACTTCCGCTGGCTGCGAAGTCAAAATTTGGATAGCAGATTGGTTTGCTCAGTTAAACAACAAAATGGGTGGCGATTTGAGAAAAATTAAAACTGTTGGAGAATACATGGTTGAGATCTGGAAAGCTGCAGGAATGGATTTAGAAAATGTCGAGTTTCTTTGGTCTTCGGAGGAAATTAATTCCAAAGCATATGAGTACTGGCCTCTCGTTATGGATATTGCCCGGAAAAACAGTATTACTAGGATTAAGAGGTACGTGGATTATTTTGTTTAACATGTTATGGTGGTAGCATGAAGATTTCATAAAATTGCCTTATTTATGGATGGTTTTAGGTGCTGTCAAATTATGGGCCGGAGTGAGGAAGATGAGTTGACTGCTGCCCAGATATTTTACCCGTGCATGCAATGTGCAGATGTCTTTTTTCTTAAGGTTATTATTATTATATCTTTTCCTCAATGGTACATAAAAATTTGATGAGCCGTTTAATATATACAATTTGTTTGCTGGATTAGGCTGATATTTGTCAGCTAGGCATGGATCAACGGAAAGTTAACGTCCTTGCGAGGGAGTACTGCGATGACATTAAACGGAGAAACAAACCTATCATTTTGTCCCATCGTAAAAGTCCAAATAGTTGACTTACTTTTTATTCTTTCTTTATTATCATGATTTCCAAACTCCCGCTTTTGCTTTGCAGACATGCTTCCTGGATTATTGCAAGGGCAGGAGAAGATGTCAAAGTCTGATCCTTCTTCAGCAATATTTATGGAGGATGAGGAGGTATGATTTTTGTTTGGCATAATGGGCGGGTTGTGTAATATCGCAAAAATGGGTTTGGTCAACTGACATTCACCTTTTTGTTCATATTGTTTGGATTTTACAATTGATTAACCCAAATTTGACCCATTAATATGTAAGTTGGTCGAAATTGCCAATTTGCCACCTTTACCTCAAGGAGTAAAGCTTGTGGTTAACGTTACTAATCACACCATAAAAGTATAAAGTTACTAATCACACCATAAAAGATTGTGCTGATAACCTATTCAATCATATAGTTGTAACTGTTCGTGCTGATGAATGCTGCAGGCTGCTGTTGTTAACAAAATAAGGAGAGCCTACTGTCCACCAGCCGATGTTGAAGGGAATCCATGTCTTGAGTACATCAAGTACATTGTGTTTCCATGGTTCAACGAATTTAAGGTTGAAAGGAACAAGGAACACGGAGGTGAAAAGTGAGTTCCTGATTGCTGAAGACCATTCTCAAACTTCAACTTGCAATTTCATTGATGGTTAAGGTTTCTTTTCTTCTTGCCTTATGGCATGCTTGCTGATACTTGTTTTTGTGTTATATCTTTCATAAAAATCAGGGTATTTACCACCTATGAAGAACTAATCAATGATTATCAAAAAGGGGAGTTGCATCCTGGTGATGTAAAACCTGCTCTTTCTAAAGCCTTAAATAGAATTTTGCAGGTATATATATTTTCATTTTGATAAATAAGATATTCCACGTGTCTTGAAATATCTTGCAAAGATATTACACTTTGGGGGTACTTCATCTGGGCTTTCTACTCCGATTAAAAAAGAAACTGTTCTTACAAAAATATTATTTATACATAGAGGCAATGTGTTTATCAGTCTCAACATGATCTGTCTGTCTTGCAGCCTATCCGTGATCACTTCAAAAATGATCAGAAGGCTAAGGATCTACTGGAGAAGGTTAAGGTATGTATCCTTCCATCATATAGAATCTTGCCTATTATCTAGATTTTGCATCTCATGTACCGAAGGTAGAGGTGGCGGAGGGGTTAGGTTAGGTAACAGTTTAATACAGATAGTATCTGACTCATATTTATGATTGTTGCAGGGTTTCAAGGTCACAAAATGAGTAACATCTTTCCATATTGTTGTAATGACAACATTGACTTTGGTTCAGATTTTCTACTCCGTTGTGTCAAAATGAATTCTAATCTAATACTCTACTTTATTCATATAGTTGGTTGGTATTAGCTATTTATAAGTAATATCTAATGTAACATTTGGAATGAGGTTTTGTTTGAACTACTTGCGAAGAAAAGAGTTGTTAGTAACAACTCTTTTGATTGTTGGTATTTATTGGCATATCTCAGTGTCCTTTTCTGGTCATAGTATGTGCTGATGGATATTGGAGTTAAAAGTAATGTTCGCCTCTATAGTTCCTCCACAATTTTTTCTGCATCTCTGTTGTGGGCGATTTGCAACTGAATGTGATGATGATTTTTGTGTAGTGCACCTTCTGTTTGGATAGTCTATGTGTGGTTTACCCATTTTCGTGGTTTACATCCCTGTTACGTTTTTTTAAACAAATCCGTCCAAACTTGTTATATTCTTTGCAAGTTACGTCCCCGTGGCTAACGACGTTATTATTTGGCCGTTAAGTCGACGCACGTGAGCTGTACATGAGGGCAATTTTGTAATCTGTCACCCACAAACAACTTTGTAATTGCACAATTCGTCCCTGTGGTTTATCCATTTTAGTGGTTTACATCCCTACTCAAGAATTTTTGTGGAATAAATCCAAAGTACGCAAATTTGTTGCATGTTTCATCCATGTGGTTGATGAAGTCAATTTTTTCCCGTTAAACGGAATCACGTGCCACACATGTGAAGGTATTTTAGTACATTCTCCCAAGTCCTACACCTATTCTTTTTCTCTTTCTTACTTCTTACGACTCCACCAAAATCAATTCAGTTTTTCTTTCTTTGCTATTTTCACCTATCTTTCATAGATCATCAAATTACCCTTTAATCAATTTCCTTCTCATCCAATTATTTTTGAAATTAATTCTTGTGATATTTAGGTTGTTAAGGTTCGAACAAAAAGAAACTCCATATTAATACACATCCACGTATAGAGCCAGAAAGCCCAGAATCCCATAAAGATATATATATATATATATATATATATATATATATATATATATATATATTGGGAAAAGTAATTATGAGGCTGTTATGCATCCAACTTGGGTGAAAAACCCCTTACATGCTAATATTTTAATATTTTAAATAAATACATGGCCCCCCATGATTTTTACCTTTTAAAAAAAGGTATGTGAAGGGTTTTTCACCCAACTTGGGTGCCTAACAGCCTCATATTCCCTTCCCTCATATATATTAGGTATATATGTTAATATGTATATGTAAATTCGTAGAATCACATAAGTGTGTGTGTGATATAGGGAAAAGGGAATAAAAGGTTGTTTGACATCTAATCTTAGGTATGGAACCTCTTACATACTAATACAGTATTTTATTATTTCTTGTTTAATAAATAAATGCACGGGCCCCCATGATTTTTATGGATTAAAAAAACAATATGTGAGTGTTTCACACCTAAGATTAGATACCCGACAGCCTTATATTCCCATCCCCCATATATATATATATATATATATATATATAAGTCCATTGATTTTCGTAACTTACATACCACCATCATCATCTACTATGATATACAAGACTTTTTTGTAAAAACACTAAGACTTTCTGGCGACGCGGTGGCTGGAAAATCATGGTGGTGGTCGGAGATGATCATGGTGGTGGTCGGAGTTAACTTACACATGTGTAAGTTACATGGATTTTTTTTGGAGTTATTTTAGGTGGACTCATTTTTATCTTTCCCCATAATATATATATATATTTATAACACAACATATAAAGTAGTTCGGGTAATAGAGACGCCAATTAGTGGCGGTCCGCAATTGGGTTTCATAACAACTTGGTTTGTGGTTTGTGGTGGTGGTATTGATGAGAGCTTGGTGGTGGTTGGTTCCAAAGGGGAAGCTTATCAATGCGGATTTTGCATTTTTAACCAACCCATAAATAAGTTTGCTTAGTTGTATACCCCAAACGTTGTTTAATTCCACGGTCAAAAAATCAATGACGATTTGCAAATTTTCGAAAAACCCATCAAACTTTTTATGGCACGTGATCCCATTTAACGGAAAATATTTGACGACATCAATCAAAGGGATGGAACATGCAACAAATTTGCGTACTTTGGATCTATTCCACGAAAATTATTAAATAGGGATGTAAATCACTAAAATGGACATACAGGGATGAATCGTGCAATTACAAACCTGTTTGTGGGTGGCAGATTACAAAACTGCCCTCACGTGCATCTCACATGCGTCGACTTAACCGCCAAATAATAACGTCGTTAGCCACAGGGACGTAACTTGCAAAGAATATGACAAGTTTGGACGAATTTGTTTAAAAAATCTTAACAGGGATGTAAACTACGAAAATGGGTAAACCACATGGACGAATCCTGCAATTAACTCTAATAATAATAATGATTGAATATGAACAAAATATATAAATAAAAAACCTTTTTTGGTAGTCGAGCGTACCTTTTTTTTTTGCCATAGTTAACATTGTGTTAAGTTTCAAATCACAGTGTGTTTGACCATATTTCTGGTTTTTACGCGCTATCAAAAACACACTATGATTTGAAACTTAACACAATGTGTTTTTAGGTACATATCATAGTGTATTTTGGGCAGTTTTTTAGTTTTCACATAAATTTTATTTTCAAATGAATATTTCTCTATGAAAGTAGTTAATATGACGTTTAAGTTTGTCAATGTACTCAATAAGTAACTATGTATTCCCGCTAGAAGTTTAAGGGATAATGTAGTTGGTACGAAAGCTTGAGGATCTAGATGTCATGATTTGTAACCCTTATCACCTGAATTCAAGGAACGAGAGGCATGATCATCCGTTCACAATCACCCGTTCTCTTTCTCTTTATCCCCCCTATATAAAGCATTAACATATTCTCTTTTTTTTTTTCAAATTACAACTTTGAAATACCCAAATACCCATCTTTTTTATGCATTATATTAAAGATTTCTACCTAATATACCTATAATACCCTAAATGAAAAATATAATTACACTACCATCTTTAACATCAATTAATCTAACATTCATCATCATTGCCGCCCCCACCACCCATCATCGCCACCGTTTTTGACACTACCGCCGCAGCCACAGCCGCCACCGCCATCCCGCGCCGCCATGACTATGGTCGATGCATTGCATGGGCATATGACTCGTTATTGATTATCTATTTCTCCTATTTTAAACCATAAAAATTGAACTATTAATTGGCTTTGGTGTATTTTGGGCTTTAAAAACACTCTTCCAATCTTTCAAATGGTTTTTATTATACTGTATCTCGCAAGAGGTCATTTCTAGCTATCCATTGATCTACAGAAGATCAGAACAGTATAGAGAGAGTATTAGAGCTTTAACATATTTTAATTAACTACTGTATATCAGAATTTTTTTTCATTTAATTGCTCACGGTTTGATGCGTGAAGTTTTTAGTCAGATATTTTCACAATTTTGGGCGTGTAATTTTTATTTCTTATTCACAGGTTGAAAACGTGATAAAAAATATTTACTTGTTTACATTTATAAATGTGATAAAATATTATTATTCTCCACTTATATAAGTGTGAATTAGTTTTACAACATCTAGTTCACATATAAAAATGTGAACATTTTTGTTTACATTTAAAAGTGTGAGCTTTTTATTATTCTTTGATATATTTAACACTTATAAGTGTGTATAAATATTAAACATTTTTAAATGTGAATTTTATGATAAATAATTTCACACTTCTATTAAATGTGTGAATAATTAACAAATTTGTTATAGTGTCAGCAGTTCTTTACATAAAATTCAAAGCCTTCTACACATAACATTCTAAACCTACTTATAATTGAGAAACAAAGCAAAAGCATCATGAAAAGGCCACATGCCAACTGATCCAAAGTCACATGGTTCTTAAGGTGTGAGGGAGTGGTACCCAAGTACCCAACCTTACCCAATCCTTCCTCCAATCAAAACCATCCAACACACAACCACCAAACTTTACCCAATTCTTACTCAAATTCTAGGAAATACATACCTAATTCATTAAACTTACCCAATTTTACTTTTTTTTTCTTTTTCATATATTTTAAATACACAGAATTTCTTTTATATATAAATATACTTTTATTTGATAATAATAATAAACTTAACTATATATAATGTATCTATAACCTTTTGTAAACATTTTAAGATTTTGAGGGTTTAAAACAATAATAGTCATAATATAATAATAATAAAAAATATATGTATAAAAAGAAAAATTAAGAAGGAAAAAAAACAAAGTAGAAGAAAAAAAAGGAAAAAGAAAATCTGTAGCCACCATTTTCTTTCTTGTTCCCCAACAAACCCACACCCACACCAATATATATATATATTATACATATACATATATATAAACAGGGGGGAAAAAAAGAAAAAAAGAAAAGAGGACGTTGGGAGGGGGAGTATTAGCTTTTCAACGGTAATAAATTCAACCAAGCATCGGCTTGGTTACTCAATTTCATACCCGATTTACCTTGCCTGAAACTTACCCGAGAGGTTGAAATGGTGTACCCGATCGTGGTCGGGGTACCCGAGACCCTACCCGATGGGTACTCCCTCCCCCCTAATAGTATAACTGATGGATACCTCATGCCATACACCCTAGACTGATAAGAATTGAGCATTATGGGAATGCCCTCCAACATATAATGTCTTGACATGTGGCATTCAGTGATTAAGTGGGGCATTTCCCCGTTCCCTTGGAGTAGATAGGAATGTCTCAAATTTGTTTTTATCCTTAAAAAAAACAATTAAACTATAACTAAAAAGTAAATGAGGCAGACTAAGTTCCAAAAAGGCTCAAGCATTACATTTTGGACGGGGCACACTTTTTAATGGAGCGGAACACCCTTGGGGGCTGATGAGGGGCATTCCTGGGGCGTTCCTGAGCATACACTAGGTAGAAATGTTTAATATAATGAATAAAAAAGATGGGTATTTTGGGTATTTCAAAGTTGTAATTTGAAAAAAAGAGGGATATGTTAATGCTTTATATAATCGTATAGATTAGAGGGGCATTCCCGGAGCGGAACTCAGCTACTTAAGTATATTAACTTGGTCATTCCATTAGGTTTCTTTATCCTTTTGATTTCAATCTAACAAACATATGCTAATACTAATATATATAGATATATGTTTAGGCTAATTGCTTGAGAAGCAATTCAATTTCGACATTTTTGTTATTGTGAGGCTCGTATAGAAAAATTGCTATTACAGGGTATGAAAATGGCTAGAGTTACTTTTATGGGACCGCGATCAAATATTGCTTACGTGTCAACAACCAACAACAATTATTTTTATTTTTATTTTTCAAGATTTTGTTTCTTTTGGCCGTCTTCTACGTTATCAACGACCACCGCCACCATCATCATTATCATTTTAACATCCATCCCACAAATAAAATAAAAAACTAATAAATCACATAAGATGATGGTGAGGTGTGTTCAATCAACACACTTTCAATTCCTTTATCTGTCAAATATACAACCACCACCACAACCAAAGATCCAGCCACCATCAGAGATCCGGCCAACATTTATATAGTATCACAAGTATCCAAATTTCCCCCACCAGTCACCAAATGATAAAACCCTTAAGTGAATAATAAGTCTAATACATCAACCAAACAGCACTGCCCGTAGTCTTTATACCCCCGTTATACAACATTCGATCCAAATGCTCTTTTAATAATTCGCTTGAAGGTTAAAACGCGACTACCACCAACCTCTACGGTGGTGGAATCTTATTTCGGGCCGATTAAGGATGTGTGTATGATCCGCTCGAAAAAAATTATGAACAACCGAGCCGCCGTCCAACCACAACCGTCTACCGCAGCGCTGGTGGCTGACCACCATGAGGTTCAACTTGTTCGTATACAATTGAGAGTGCCAGAATATAGCTGGACAAGACAAAAGGTTTTTCACCTTATGAATTTCGTGGTCAATGGATGTAAGGTTGCTATTCTTTTCATCATTTTTATGTCCTTTAATATTGGTCAATGGTTGATTCCTTTCCACAATAACGACTATTGAGATTGGATTCTACCGGAGTGTTTTTAACAATAAGCCAAAAGTGAGAGTGAGATTTTACTAGTTTTTTCACTATGGCTATTGAGTTTGGATTTCACAGGGAGGACCCAAAGTGAGAGGGGTTCATGTGTTTGATCGGGATCCAAGATTCAAAGTATATAAATTGTGTTAAAAAGTTAGTGGGGTCTGATGTGGCATTTGACATTTATTAGTAAATGACGTGGAATATACAAATCATCAGTATATGAGTTTTTTTCTTATTTTCAAAATGAGTTTAGAACTATAACAGGCTACTTACACGAAGTTTTCATACATTTTAATAGCAATTTTTTTTTTGGAACCTCATCGTTTAGTTTTGGCTCATCTAACTATAATTTCTGCCTTCCTCGAGTCCTCCATTTCGTTGTAGTACCTGTACTTGCTGATATCTTGTGTTAGAACATCAAAAGATCCAGCCATGCCTTACCACTAAACCTCATTGATGGCGGTCAGTTGCACAGGTGTTACAATGCCATAGTAAAACTCTTCATGATAGGGGCAGTAAGATAGTTAAGAAAATGGTCATATTAGGAACTTGGCAAATATAGGATCAAAACAGCCAACAGTAACTAAATTGATTGCTTAAAAAGGGATTCAGCAACTCCCATTCATTGATAAAAACATCACCAGTACATCAGAAAACATTAGAGGCCACATACAAATCTCAAAACTATACAAACAAACTGTTTTCAGATTAGACACCAAAAAAAAAAACGTCTCCACATCAGATTTCTACATACAATTGATGTGCAAACTACTGAGATTCAGATTAGTCAGCCATTTCATCCTCATCATCCACTTCCTCGATCTTCATCCTCTTCACAGCTTGTGCAGCATCACTACGAACCCCTCCATTTGAAGTAGGAACTTCTATCAGTATATCTGATTTCTGCCCGGTCGCGGCATTAACAAGTCCAGCATTCCTCTCCACCCGGTAACTCAACTCTTCCCCATTCATGTCAGCATCAATGTACACTGTTGAATTTTCATCAATCTCTTCTGCAATCAACATCTTTGATAACTCTGTCACCACCCTTCTTTCCAGCCATCTCCTAATTGGCCGTGCACCATATACCTAAGAACATAGCATTTGAAACCAAGTCAGTATGTGAAAATAAACATGACACCAAACCATAGCAAATCAACGTGAATTTGATGCTTACCGGGTCATAACTCTCACGGAGTATAACATCCAAAGCCGCCTCTGTAACTCCCAAGGCAACTCCCCTGTCAGCAAGACGGACTGCCACATCTTTCAACTGGAGCCTGGCAACTTTCCTTAACTGGTCATGAGAAAGCGGATCAAAAACCACAATCTCATCAAGCCTGTTCAGAAGCTCGGGTTTGAAGTGCCTCCTCACCTGTGACCAAACATGTTAGTTCAAAAATCATATAAGGCCGTTTAGATTTGCAATATCCATTTCATATATTCCTACTTACCTCTTGCATTACCATTGCACGAGCACTGTCCATTGTCATCTTCCCAGACAACCCCTGTAACAGATGTTCAGCTCCAAGGTTGGAAGTCATAATGATAACAGAATTGGTGAAATCCACAGTACGGCCTTGACCGTCTGTCAACCGTCCATCATCAAGCATTTGAAGCAGTGTGTTAAAAACAGAATTATGAGCTTTCTCCACTTCATCGAACAGCACAACACTATAAGGTCTTCTCCTCACAGCTTCAGTGAGCTGACCACCTTCTTCATGACCAACATAGCTACAGAATAATAGACACAAGTTACAATCAATATCATTCGCAAAATGATCAAAAAAAGTAGGAAAAAAAAAACTAATAAACTGCTAAAGAACGCAGGTCCTTACCCAGGTGGAGCACCTATTAGTCTGGCCACCGAGTGTTGCTCCATGTACTCGGACATATCAATCCTAATCATTAGCTTCTCATCGTCAAATAACTGCTCTGCTAGAGCCTTAGCAAGCTCAGTTTTCCCAACACCGGTGGGACCCAAGAAGAGGAATGAACCAGTTGGCTGCTGAGCCCTTCCCAAACCAGCTCGAGATCTCAAAACAGCCTCAGCCACAGCAGAGACTGCTTGATCTTGGCCTACCACTCGTCGATGCAACCTTTCAGCTAGCCCAATAAGCCTCTCCTTCTCGTTAGTGCCTAGTCTAGTTACCGGTATACCAGTCCACCGGCTCACAACCTCAGCAATCTGTTCAGGTCCCACGGTCTCGGTCAACATCACATTTTCATCTGCAGTCCCTTCAATCTTTGCAATAGCAGTCTC
The DNA here is from genome assembly GCF_010389155.1 of Erigeron canadensis. Lineage (NCBI taxonomy): Eukaryota > Viridiplantae > Streptophyta > Magnoliopsida > Asterales > Asteraceae > Erigeron > Erigeron canadensis. The sequence goes on from NC_057762.1 coordinate 41,024,366, forward strand.
CACTTCTTGAAATGCACCATATTTCAGGTCTGCAGCTCTGACAATATCACCTCTTCTTTCTGCATCTTGTAGCGCCACCATAAGCTCCTCCCTTTTCTGTTTCAACCTGCGAATTTCATCTGTTCGCTCTTTTTCCTTCCTGTACTTCATCATTAGTGGTTGGAGTTTTTCTCTCAGTTCTTCAAGCTCCTTACTCACTTCAACAACACGAGCTTTGCTTGCCTTGTCTTTTTCCTTCTCCAAGGCATGAAGCTCAACCTCTAACTGCATTTTCTTCCTCTCAAGATTATCAATTTCCTCAGGCTGACTATCAAGTTGTACCCTCACATTGGCACATGCTTCATCCATAAGGTCAATAGCCTTATCGGGCAGGAATCGAGCTGCATTAAGATTTCAATATAATGTTAAGCATCACTAAACTACTACAAAACACTAACAACAAAAAGTCCCCTTTTGTGAAAAACATTAAAAAATCAACCATACCTGTTATGTATCGGTTTGAAAGCTGAGCTGCAACCACAAGAGCACGATCAAGAATCCGAACACCATGGTGACCTTCATATCTTTCTTTCAACCCTCTAAGAATGTTAATAGTATCAGGAACACTAGGTTCAGCCACCAAAACCTGTTGAAAACGCCTCTCAAACGCAGCGTCTTTCTCAACATACTTCCTGTACTCTTCCAAAGTAGTTGCACCAATGCACCTAAGTTGACCTCTAGCAAGCATAGGCTTAAAAAGATTTGCAGCATCCATTGACCCTTCAGTTCGACCCGCCCCAAGAACAAGATGAATCTCATCAATAAACAATATCACCTTCCCTTCGGCCTCTTCCACTTCTTTCAAAACCGCTTTCAATCTTTCCTCAAACTCCCCTCTATACTTGGCTCCAGCAATTAAAGCCCCCATATCCAACGCCACGACTCTTACCTCAGCAAGATTACTGGGTACATCACCTCTCAAAATCCTCTGAGCCAATCCTTCAACAACCGCAGTTTTCCCTACACCTGGCTCTCCAATAAGTACAGGGTTGTTCTTAGTTCGTCTCGATAAAATCCTAATCACTCTCCTGATCTCATCATCTCGCCCGATCACAGGATCAAGCTTCCCTGCCTGCTCAACAAGATCACGCCCATACGTCTTAAGCGCTTGGAAATTCGTATCTCCAGAAGCACTTTCCACTTTCTTCCCCTCTTTCCCTCTTAACTTTTCAACCTCATTCTTAACCCGCAATGCACCAACCCCAGCTTCTTTTAACAAATCGCTAATCTGCGAATCCTCGAGCAAGCTCAAAACCAACTGATCCACCGCCAAATGGGTGTCACCGCGTTTCTTCTGCAACGTCTGAGCACGACGAATGGCTTTCGTCAGAGACGTGCTAGCTGGAACTTCATCAGGTGCAGGGGATTGTGATGGGAGTTTCTTTAATGCTTGGTTAAACACCCTTTCAGCCGAATTAGCTGATTCTTCACCACCCGCATTGCTTATCGCTTGTTTAAAAATGCCGTTAGGATCAGAGATCAAAGCGACTGCTAGATGCAGAGGCGTGAACTGTGCGTGTCCAGCATTTACAGCAAGTTCGTGACTTGCGACAAATGCTTCATTTGTCTTGTGTGTAAATTTGTCAGGATTCATGTTCTATTAATAATACTTGTCAATAACCTACAAACACACAATTAAAAAACCTAACTTCAGTCCAACTTGTCAGAAACCACAATAAAAACGACTTCTGTATAATATATATATAATTTTCCAAAAAGTTATAAAATTTGTGTGTCATACTACACAAGATTCTTGATATGCAAAAGTAACATTATAGTTTTACATTATTTTAGTTTTTGATTACACAAAAAATTCTTTCAATAAGGCCTTCTAAGAATCTAAGCAGATATCAAACAGGAACGAACAAAACGTTTCAATATTCTATTATATATATATTATATTATATTATAATAAGACCATAACTAACTCCCCAGCAAATCAATTATAATAAAACGATCAACAACAATCATCATAAACATATCATAAAATAAATACAAACATACATACAAAGTGAAAAAAATATATCAAAGGCTCAAAGCATATATCCTTATAATATAATAATGTAATTATTATTAATGAAATAAAAAGCGTACCTTGATGTGTTGTTAGTTGAAAAATTGTTTTTTATTATTATGTTGTTGGAGCGAATTTACCGACGGAAATAGAGAATTTTGTTTTGTTTGTTAAAGTGTGAATTGAGGAGATGGGGGGAAGATGAAATGTCTGTATATATAATACAGATGGCGAAAGTAGCGAGAGACGTCTGGAATGAATGAAACCACCCAGCAATTGGCTTTTCTGGAAACTACCAGAAAACCTTAGACGTTTCGACTCCAATTATTATTATTATACAGTATATATGACTGCTCGGTTAATTAAAGGAAACATACGTTACATAATTCGCCCTTGTGGTTTTTGTGTGTTACATGATTTATCCTGAAACTCGGAGAAGTTCGCGTTTGGTTCAGATAATGTTTTTAGAAGAAATGAAATTTGTTAAAGAAATTGGAATGCGATGAAATAGAATTTGATAGAATGTTTTTCATTTTTTTAATATTTAAGTGACGGAAGGAATAAGTTCTTAATTCTTTCCCCCATCCCCATGGAATGGTATTCCAAAGGAACGTTTACATTCCAAATAAATGATATTCCTTAATCATTGAATAACCTAACGCACTAAAGAATGGAATTCAATTCTATAATTCCATCAAATTCCATCAGAATCTACGAACCAAACGCGGCTGTGTTATTATTACCTTTACGGTATTTGTTCAATTTGTCTATTGTTATTTGGGATAATAGGCGTCAGACTGTTATTAATTATCACTTTTATGGTATGTGTTCAATTTGTCTACTGTTACCTGGGATATTAGGCGTCGTACTGTTATTATTAACTTATTAGCATGGAAAATGATAAACGTGATCAACTTAATATTAAAGGTCTAAGATTTTTATAAGGGGAAGGGCGTGAGGGAGATGAGAGGGAGATGGAAGGGAGTTCAGGAGGTAAGAGGGGGTTGGCCGCCACCCAAGAGAAATAGGAGGGAGATGGAAGCAAAGGTTGGGTGGGGAGTATTATTCGAGTAGAGAAATGATGAAAGGATGGAAGAAAAAATTGGAAAAGTTAAGGGGGGAGTTGAGGGAGATGGAAAAAGGTTAGGATAGTTGAGAGAGATGGAAAAAAAATGTTGAGAGTGATAGTTGAAAGGATTGAAAAAAAGGTTGGAAGGATAAAATAAGGTAGAATAAGATTAATAATTTGAGGAAGGTGGAGAGATAAGAATATATGACTCCCTACCCTTAAATGAAAAAAAAATGGAATCAATATGTAACACTACATTTTCAGAGGGATATCATCACATTTATTATTACTTTTTTTTTTCTTTCTAAAAGACAACAACGGATAAATGGATAACATCCTTCACGCGGATGCGCCCACACCGGTTAGACTCCTGACAATGCTCTAAAGGGTTTGCTTTTCATGTGTTATTAGAGTATAACATTGCTAAGGGCCCCTTACCACATTTGCATGTAGCAGGATTCGAACATGAGACCCCCCAAGAGGAAACCACTTTGTGAAAAACCCCTTAACCACTGGGCTAACATCCTAATGGCATATCATTACTTTTTTATTAGTTTACTTTTTACAATCCCGGGTTTGATTAATCGTTTTTTTTACCAATGAAAAAGCGTGTTTGTTTCTACTTTTACTATATTGTTTAGTTAACTTAATGGTGGAAAGGAGAGGAAAGTAAAGAGAAGTTTTCTTTCTTAATCACCTCAAGAATGAAGGAAAAACTTTTGAAACAAAAAAGCAACTACACTTCCCTCTCTAATTATCTCCACTCATTCCCTTTCCATTTCTTAAAAAAACCTTAAAAATGCATTGTATAATTTTCTCATCTACTTTTCTTTTCTTTCCACACTTAAATAAACAAAATAATATAGACAGCTTTGTCCGAGCTTGAATTAAATAAAAAAATTCAGTAAAATTCTACTCTACTGGACTTATCTACATTTTCCTATAATAACCAACCTATAGAGACCTTTATTAACTTTCACACAAATACCCCACCTCTATGTATTTGACGGATTGAGATTCTCATAAGTTTGAAATTAACTTGAGGGGTCAAGTTTTTTTAGATAAAAATCAAAAGTCAAGATTTAAAGTTAATCTTTAAATACTAACCTTTAAGATTTCACCAAATTGACTAGTCAAGTAAGGAAACTTGAGGAAATAGTCAACCTTATTTGACTTAGAAATGTTTAACTTATTTCTTGAATCTTAATAGATCAGTATAAATATAAATTCTACAAAAGAGTTAGACATACAAATCTCCTAGCATCCCAACAAGATTTTAATTAGATTATTGTGATCAATTATACAAAGGGGTCTCAAATACACAATCAAAATAGATAAATGTTTTAGTTATAAAAGGTGAAGAAAAATCAAATTACAATAACACCAACCCCCAAAATAGACACTAAACAACAAACAAAAGTCTAAAGCTCAAACTTCCTTGTATCTTGACATATATAATCCTCAATAGATCACTTCATGTTCCTCATCATGGTTCGATAACAAGTAGTGGCTGCAAACAAGGATAGCGTTTATCGTTTAATAAGCAATGCAAAAAAAAAAAGTGCCTTAATTATGTGAGAGGAAGAGCAAAAAGAAAAAATACCGTATCCAAGCTAACGGGTTTCCCATCCTCGGCAAGAATATCGACTATTGTTCCAGATTGATCAGCCTAAAACCATAACAGAAATAGCATGGTGATCAAACAGAGTGCCAACATTTATTGACAAATTATGTTAGATGAAAACAAACGCAAACGCCTCATGCTATCGAACAATCAAAAGCTGGAGGCTATAGGAGAACTGATAAAGTTCTAACTTAAAAAGAAAGTCAATGGTAATGATGTTAGTAGAAGTATCATGTATAACAGGTTTTTAAATTATGATAATTTAGATTAGGTTATAGCTAGTGTCAAACTACAAGCAGATGTGTGAATTACCTCAATCTCATTCATCAACTTCATTGCCTCAATAATGCAAACAACCTGGCCTTTCGTGACCTTGTCTCCGACCTAAAAAAAATATATCAAAAAAATTTCATTAGTAACTCAAACACGCCACTTCAGAATCTAAGAACTAAGGAATAGATATAAGGGAAAAGGGAATATAAGGCTGTCCGGCACCTAAGCTTAGGTGTGGAACCCCTCACATTCTAATATTTTATTATTTCTTGTTTAATGAATAAATGCATGGGCCCCCATGATTTTTATGGATTAAAAAAACAATATGTGAGTGTTCCACACCTAAGCTTAGATACCCGACAGCCTTATATTCCCATCCCCCTAGATATAATGGTAGTTTATATAACACATGGTGAAAATGCAAGTAATGTTTAGAAAGTATATGTGCGAACGATGATTTTCATGAAGAAACCACTAGAAATATCGCTTCTCATAGTCAAAACTGATAAAAATACGTGACAAGACACGACAAAGCCCATTGTGAGCTAATGATTGGGTTCATCTGTCCCATGATTACAGGAGAATACAATATTAACTTGATGTGGCCATTTAGACCCGGTCACTAATTAATGGGTTGATTTGGGTCGTGTTTTATCTTAAACAGCTCAATTTATTTCTATTTTTGTCTACAGTACAAGTCAGATGTGTTGAGAGTAGCTAGAAGTCGTATACAATCTCCTAAAGCATGCTATTCAAATAGTTAGATTATTTGTGTAGTATTGGTGTTTTGGTAATCATAATTAAAACACTGGATCTATATATGAACACATTTGTAATAATCAACAAAAACATGTGCTTGCAGGTCAACCCAAGTTGAATGGGCCCGTCAAGCACACCATACCATTTGACCCAGCCAAAACCCTTTACCCAACCCAGACATCTTGATGGTTCTATTACAAGCATACCTTTACAAATGAGGGAGCTCCTGGTGCTGGAGACCGATAGAATGTTCCAGCCATGGGGCATTTCATTGGAGGAAAAGAAGACTTGGGTTTCGCAGGTGCAGGTGCGGGTGGTGCTGGTGCGGATGCAGAAGGAGCTGGTCCTGAAGAAGCGGGAGCAAACTGTTGTGGAGGTGGTGGGGATTGATACATAGTGTGGGGTTGCGATTGCATCATAACCATAGGTGCAGCTGGGGGTTGAGGCAAGGCTTCCTTCTTTCTTATAAGAACCTCGCAGCCCTGTTGCTTTAGCTCTAGCTCCATAATGTCTCTTGAATCCACAAGTCTGATATAAGAAAAAACAGATAAAGCCAAACAGAAATTTAGACATATATTTTTCTATACGGAGACTCTCTGGGAGTTGAGTATATGAAATGGAATGACTTACTGAACAAGCCCTGCCACTTGATTCATAAATGCAGTGATTGATGCCGCATCGGGGACCGCGGTCTTAGTTGATTCCTCTGACTTCTCAGAAGCTGGTACAGAATTTGATGATTTATCTAAGGCAACCTTAGGAGAGAAAAGAAATTAGAGTTAGGCTACAATTAAAAAAAAGGTCAATAATATTTTTCACTAGGAAAGTTAATTTATAGGGTACTTAATTATATCATGAGCTCACATCTTTAAGCTGAGCAGACACTCTCATGATGTCATTCTGGTTCCTCTTAGATGACTGCATAAGAAAAGTTTAGCATACAATCATATAAGCACCAAAAAAGTTACATTGGGCAGATCAAAGTATCGAACAACGAATATTAAATAAAGCTTGATGAGCACTTGATTAAAAAAAACCAAATATTTATCAATGTTCTCAACAATCTGTAAGCATAGAGCGTTACTGAAACTTCGAATGCATAAACAACTTTTAATTATCAAAGCATGTGTTAAGTACTATTCGTATATAGGGAGAATAAACCACTAGATTAGAAAAACCAAATATTTAACAATGTTCTAAACATTCTACAAGCATAGAGCATTACTGAAACTTCAAATGCATAGACAACTTTTTATTACCTAAGCATGTGTAAAGTATTACTCGTATGTTGGGAGACTAAACGTCTAGAAACTTGCTATCAAAGTAGATACACAAACCAAGGCCATAGCATAGTAATTTGATTTTCAATGTGTTTGTTTCAACTTTAGAAGATGTTCCCAACATTTCATACAGAAGAAGCCTCCGTAGTCTTAAATCGATTCTACATCCTCGCATCTTATAAGCACGCAGGCCAATTAACTTTTGTCTTAAACAGTTGATAACTAAGGACTTCTTTAAAAGCACATGGAATTAGTGTTGTATTTAGTCGTCAAGTATACCCTTGGATGGTTGCTTCATTTCCAATTGTCAAAAGGAAACGGTTAAAAGACTAAAGTTACTAACCTATGTTTTGACCCATAAACTGGAAAGTAGCTCAATTTGGGTTATATAGTCCTAAGTCAAAAAACCCAGTGACAAATCTTGAAGTGGCCATTCAACTAATCCAACATTGTTTTTAGACAAGATTATGATTCAACTGATTTTCATAAATCACAAATATAAACGAAATTTAATGAGCTAAGTAAATAAAGTTACTGCCTTTATAAAAAACAGTAACAAACATATATAACAATAGCTACAGATCAAGCATAATAAGATTAACATACAAATAATGGATGAGGAAAAAAAAATATATCATACTTGAGAAGAGGAAATGAGAGAGCGGTTGGATTTGAAATCAGACTGAAAGAGCGCAACGGATGAGCGAGGAGGTTTGGGGTTAGGGTTTGAGTGAGCTGCTGCTGCTGCTAGTAAAGCAGCTGATGTGGTTGTGTTTGGGCAATTCACAGTGAATGAGGCCATGATTTTAGGAGGAAAAAGGAGAGGGATTTGGGGGAGAAATGAGAAATGAAAGGAAAATGATGGATTTTTGTAATGGAATTGGGGGCGGTGAATTAGAGGAAGAGAGTGTTAAAAATGAAGGTAGAGGGGGGGCGATATCCACGAGGGAGGGAAGGGACGATGGATGGATGGATTTCACGAAGCGAAGACAAAGACAGGTTCAGTACAGGTGGTTGTGGGGTTGCCCACCCTCCTTCCTTATTTATTGGGATTTTTTTTTATTTTTCGAGTGGGGTGAATATTGAAAATGTATCTTAACCGAATCCCGTTGAATAGTCTTTCACATAATAAATTTTCAATTTTAACCTTTCGATAAAAATCTATCATTCAAAAGGAAAAATTCACATGTAACCACCCTAAATATGTCAATAATAAGATTTAAAACTAAGACATTTTGTAAGAATACAAGGTTTCTTGCCACTGAACCATTTGGTAATGGTGATTTGTTGTGACAAATAACAATTAATGTGAATAAAAAAAACGTGATTAAACTTGTGTTAAATAAAGAAATAATTACTTAAATGGTCAAAGTTTATGTTATGTATCTCAACTAGATTATTAACCCGCGTAATACGTGGGCGAACATATATAACAAATGACATGTTATTCTTTCATTTATACTCCTTTATAATAATTATCAATCTCTTCGTTTTGAAAAGTGTTAGAAAATGGATAGATGCAAAAGTTTTAAAATTCCCCTTAGTAAACACCCCATATGAAAAGGGTATTAGAGATTATCAAATTTGCTTTTAATGAATTAATTTACACTATAAACTCTTATCTTGTTAACTTATACTAAGTCTTTATCTTCTAAAATATTTCCAATATCACCATTACATCAACTTACACGGTTACACCACTCAACACCAATTGTCTATGTCAACACCACCCATAAGCGACACCACTAAACTGTCGTCGCCACCACCGCCGCCGCATTGCGTGGTACCATGCTAGTAATATCAAGTACTGACACATTTAGATAAAGAAATGTTGATAATGGGGATGTTATCATTATTTTAAAAATTATTGTATCCATTATATACAAATAATTAAGTATTGTTTATTAAAATACCTTAACATATTAACGGTATAAAACAAAATGCATATAACAAATATTTATTATGTGATATTATAAACGTTCTATGCAAAATCACAAATTTAGTAATAATGATTTTAAATTTTAATTTGTAACAAAACTAATGTATGTTTTATACTTGTTTAGTTACATAAATTTATGTTTTCTAAGAAACATGTGAATCGATCATAAGTATCGTGAGGTTTGACATATATTGTCTTAATTGTATATGTAATCAATTTAATTACATCGGTTAATCTTTAAAAAACTACTATAATTATGAAAGCTATATAAGATTTAATATCAAAATAATTAATATTATCTTAAATCAAAATCAAATATTGGAAGTGAACTTATCCTAAATTATGATATTAAACTTTCTTCATAATAACATAGGATGTTATATATACTACATTATGAAATAAATTTAAAGATTTAAACTTTTAAACATTTTTATATTTTTGTTCCGCCTAATTATTTCATTTTCAAAATTTGTCAAATATCACAATTTTTATATTTTGGTACGTTAAATAATTTTAAGTTAACGGCCAACAAAACCGTCATTAATGACACCACTTGCTTCATGTTTTAATTATAGTTTACAAATTTTATTCTTGAATTTGATATTCCCAAAATTTAAAAAATTTAAGACTTATCCACCATCACACATTGTCCAGGTATATTTTCAGTACTTATAATATCCAGTTAATTATTATCAGATCAAAATAAGTTAATTTACAAATTATTTTTTTCCCAAGAACTATTGGATTTTGAATGAAAGATAAAATAATTAATAATATAAATGTATTTATCAAAATATATTATAAAACATTGGGTTTCTCTTTTTTTTCCCGACTAAGTAGTTGTTAACTCTAAAATACTCTTTCTTTTTATTCACTATTTTAAATATTTCCATTAGAAATACTTTTAATATTTACTTGAAAAACCTGTATTAACCTTAATAAATATAATTTATAGCATCTCCCTTAACTCCAAAAATGACTACACGTCCCCTTTTACATTAATAACCTGTACTACTTGCCACCGTCACCGCCACTGCCACCAATCATATTCGACTCGTCGCCGCCACCATCTATCCACCACCACCACCACCTGTCCCGCAACATTATATACTTCTCAACCAATATTAATGATTTTTTATGACATAATATATTTATCTTATCTTAATATATTGTGTATGTATTATGTTAGTTTTAAAAGTTATAAACACTCTCATGCGTTAATAAGAATCAAACTTGTGACCATGACTTTTATGGACAACATGTTTACCAACTCTTATTTGGAGTTGTTAAAAAAAATGTTAAATTTGAAATTCATGTGGATAAAAATTGTAAACTTATATGTATACATGTAAACTTACATTAGATCTATATTAATATATGTTCGTTTTTTTTCTCTATGTGTTTTTCAAACGATTAAAACAAAAGATAATATTACAATTATATAAAATTAAATTTTACTAAAAATTAAAATGTTTATTTCAATACAAATACTAACTAATAAAATTCCAATGTCATTAAATACTTTCAAGCTACTTTTGGATACTAATGAAAGACGTAAGGGTATACATTAATTAAAATAAAAAGTAAAAGGATTAATATTGATATTGACTAATTCTTAAATCAAATGTGACATCATCATATTCATCTAAAGGCTCATATTCAAAATTAAATTTCATCCAATGGTTATTATTTTTCCATTTTAGAATTTAGGTTGCTCTTTTAGTATATATATTAGATATGGACAAATGCAAACACATTTGATAAAAAATAAAATCAACCAACCAAACCAAATTATGTCATTGTGTTTATGAGTGCTTCATTGCCTGTATTACATTGTAGATGAGGTATTATTCTATGCATGAAATTCACTGCCTTTAAGGATAGAGGATATATTAAGGAAAATTAATATTCGTACCATATAACTTGATATATAGTTAGTAAAGCATGTTTATCCCCTTGTATTAAGATGCCTAAAATAGTAATGAAGAGGCTTACAATATGTAATGAACTTTGAGCTGAGTGATGTAATATTAATGCTCTATTTGAGACTGCTATACCAACCATTTAGCACACTTCATCAACATACAACAATAAAATGATTCAACTTATTGGAACCATGGCGATATATAAAAAATCGAGTGAATAGGCATATGAGAGGTCACAAATAATGTGGCTTAATTAACTAAAAGAAAGAAATTGGTCATAGACATGTGAGTAAGTGTGAAAAATAATTCGATTATTTTGGTATTTAGGTTTGATTCATCTTTTTGTTATGGACGTATGGATATATAACGTGTATTAATAAATAAAGGGTAAGTACATTGATTCACTTATAAGTTACAATACACACTATTATTAGCAGAAAGTGTCCTTAATTCACGATGTATTTTGTATGGCACTAGTGATAACCAAAAGCTTGACCAGTTTTGGATGGTATTAGATCGATCATGGTGATCGATTTATGGTGTATAAAAGGAAAGTCATAAATGTTCCACTTCATACACTTAATGTCCTGTGATGTCTAAAAATGTGAATTTGGTGTGCTTAAAAGCAAGATTTCACATTATAAAAGATATACAAAAATTACTTTTGAAATGTGAAATATATCAATCTCTACTCTATTATAATGTATTTATTTCATCCAAATTTTCCGTTTAAGTTGTTGATAACCTCAAAATACTTTATTATTCTGTTCACTAATTTGAACATTTTTACTTAATGAAATTATTTACAGCAGACACCTCACAACCTTTAAAATAACTACACTGTCTTTTTTTTTTATATCAATCACTTTTACATTAACAACCACATCATTACCATTACCCGTTGTCACCGTCGTCATACCATCACATCATACGAAACCATCACATCATACGAGCATTTATCTAGTTGATTTCATATCCATTTTGTGCATTCATTATCACATAAGAATGGTCGGGACTTTGACAACTTGTCCACTAAATATGGTGAAAATTATTTTGATGTTCACTAAAACTAAACATGACCCATAACATAAATTATTTTTATGGTCGATATTATGTCCATATATAAAGTTATAATAGCACTTAAATTTTAACAAGTTTTAATGATTTTTAAAGTGTTTTTGGCAATAATACAGAGATGATATCGGTATCAAATAATGATTAACCAGATTTTAGACCCGTGTCCAACACTGGATACGGGATTTACGATATTAACAATATTAGAGCTTCATACATTTAAGTCATAAAAGCTTACAATTTTAAAAAAACACGGTTTTAAGTGTTATATTTTGCAAGTTGTAGTACAATAATCATAGGTTCCTCACTGTCATTATTAGCCTAGACATATTGATGGAATTGTTTGCCGTAATCATTTCACAAGACACATGCTATATATAATAATTTTTTCATTATAATATATTTTGAAACAGATGTACTCATAATATGATATTATTAGAAAAAATAATTAAGAATTAAAATATAAACATATTTGTGATCCCGAACTTGACATTCAAGTATATGTATTTAATCATCATGCACGTTCATAACACGCATATGTCTATTTTCAATCACTTGTTCTATGATAATAATTAAGATTGTTTTTATATTTTTTGATAACAATTAGGACTTTTCTAATATTTGTTAATAAGTCATTAGATTTTCAAATAAATATTTTTGTAGAAAATATTTCATATGTTAAATTTTTTTTATTTAATTAAATGATTGTAAATTTTAAAAAATTCTCTCAAGTTGATGACTAAAAATAAATATAAATTAATTATTCAGGGATAAAAAGTGTAAACTATTGATGAAAAACAAAAAATGTAAATTTATGAGACTTTTTCTACAATTTAATATAAATATTAATATAATAATATATTTGGATAATGATTAATAGGATTTTTAGTTTGTAGTTTATCTAAATGATGACATCATCAAAAGTCAATTTGATGAAATTGAACGATGTGATTGGTTAATTAGTCATTAGTTCAACTGTCGTATAGTATATATTAAGATTAAGATTAAGATTAAAATAAGATTAAGATTAAGATTAAGATTAAGATTAAGATTAAGATAAATTATTAGTGAGATTGATTGATTGATTTTAATGGATCAGCATATACATCGGCCTTGATAGAAAAACTTGAGAATATGGGCTTCGAAGCCCAAAATAGAAAAATTCCGCTTGGTGCAGACAAATGCTATTAAACCCTAATACAGGCATTTAACACAACTCCTTTACAGTCGCACACACTAAACACACACAAAACCCTAAGGCCGCCGTATCAGCAGCAGCAACCACAACAGCAGCCTGAAAATGGAGACGGCCAGAACTGTGAAAGACGTTTCTCCTCATGAATTTGTCAAGGCTTATGCCGCTCATCTCAAACGCTCCGGCAAGGTTCTTTTTTAAATCTCTTTTTCCTAGTCAATATTAATTGATCTAGGTCTTAAACTGTGTGTATATATATATATATATGTATGTATTATTATATTTAGGTAAGTTATATTCTTATTGACATTGTATGGAGTTTAATTTACATTTGATTGTTAACTTCCGGAGTACATTTTTATTTTTCTGCTGACTTACATTTTATATATTTATTAGTTTTTACATATAGTTTATAGGCGTTTAAACTGTATAAATATTTTGGCTTGTAAAGTATATTTTGGATGATTTGTTGATTAGTTTAATATATGGCTAAGACTAGATTGGTTATATTATAGTACGAGTAATTTTTTTTACCATAATATGGACTTGATTTAGTCATAGCTGTTGTGATGCAAGCTAGCGCTTTCGATGACTTATCTTGCAAGTTGCAACCCGCTAGTTAAAGTTTGTAAATGTTGTTACCAGAGTCATCTAGTTTACTGTTATGAAGCATAATTTTACTTCGTAATGAGAATTTGGCCTCAGGATATCTTTATCTGCATTAGCTGTAAGTTTGGCTCGCACTTTTATCTGATGTAAGGGTGGCTGTTCTTTTTCATATGTAAAGTTGTTATCTAAGCCCTTATATTATATCTTTTGCCGGTACATTTTATCTTATCAACGCCATTGGTTTGATGGGAAAAATTGGTTTCTGGGCAATGTGACCAGACATTGCTTATGTGCATTGTGTTTTTCCAGTAGAAAGTCGAACCGTGTATTACTTTATCGTTGTTTCTTTGTAGTTGTTAAAGGTAGTTTTTGTTGATGCATTTCCGTTTTCTACATGTTGACAGATGGAGCTTCCACTCTGGACTGATATTGTGAAGACTGCTCCATTTAAGGAACTTGCACCATATGACCCTGACTGGTACTACATCAGAGCTGGTAAATTTGCTTTCTGCTCTCAAAACTTCTACATGTAGTGACGTAAAAATCAAGTTTTATGCCGCTGATTACTTTTTTCTAAATTTGTTGTGTATCTCAGCATCCATGGCAAGGAAGATTTACTTGAGAGGAGGACTTGGTGTTGGTGCTTTTCAGAGAATTTATGGTGGTCGCAAGAGAAATGGTAGTGCTCCACCTCACTTCAGCAAGAGTAGTGGTGGCATTGCCCGTCACATTCTACAACAGTTGCAGACCATGAACATTGTTGACTTTGACGCAAAGGGGTTAGTTTTTCTACGTTTACTCTATTTTGCCTTTTGCCATTAATCAACTTTAGTTGAAGTTAGAGCGTCATAATCAGATAAGAGGGAGGCTGTAATTGAATGATAATTATGAGGACATCAACTAATATGTAAAGCTAAGGCTAAAATGTATAATTTTTACCACAAGTGCATTAAGATAAATCGTATCTTATAGACTCCTATTTGTAATTACTCTTGTCCTTATGCTCATCAGTGGGAGAAAGATTACATCGAATGGACGGAGAGATCTTGATCAAGTTGCAGGAAGAGTAGTAGTTGTTACCCCTTGAGCTAGGCACATCTAAAATGCAGTTTGTAATGGACACATCACAACACATGAGATCTTGATTTATATTCTGCTATGCCTATCAGAGATAATTTCATCTGTGTTATTTTTGTTGGTTAGTTTTAAAGTTTGTCTTCACCTTTCGACATTGTCTTTTTCACCCAGATATCTTATTTGATGTTTTGAGATTATGTTTATTGTGTTGTGGGTCTCTGCACCAGGCTACTAAACTTTAATTAATAGTTTTATGATTTTTTACTTCAGTTGTTCACAAAAGGGCTTTTGGTAACAAAATTTTGGATATTAGTTGGTTCAACATTAGAAAATGCACGTAGCAAACAGGTCAAATACTTGTTAATGGAAATGTTAACTTCATCTGTTGGTTGATTCATATTTCATAGTCAATGAGCTTTGCTTCACTTGTTAACCATGAAGCCTTGAAAAATTCAGTAGCCTTTTGGTTGCAGGTTGGGAGTCTAATCTGACAATATCTCGATAGAAAAATTGATTAATACAAAGTTTTTCTCTAACAAGTCATTGAGAAAACTCATAGATTATAATCTGGCATATGTTGGCTTAATTCACAATTTTATACCAATGTTTGACTATGTTATGCAACAAATTAAATCAATAATGAAATGTAGTTGGTCTTTTATTACTAATTAATTTGTACAGTAGATTTTAATTTAGATCAAGACTTTGTGGAAGTTTTATCTTAAACATAACCACCTCTTGTGTTGGAAATATTTAAACATATTGATCACGGCAGTTAGACTATATTTGTTATTTTCCAACTTAAGAGTTGAGTTTATAACAACTTGAACCTAAAATTGGTGTGTTAGTTGGACTCAACACGAATCAAGCTTCTTTGAGCAAAGTTTTCTGAATTAGTATTACTTCACGACCATATTTCTGACTTTCTGGCCAATAAGCTCTAGCTATGTGAGCTAGAATTACATCGAAGCACAAGCTTAGAGTCTATTATGTTTAGAGTTAATTAAATTTTGGTTGATAGTTGAAAGTCGACATGCCAATTAATAATATGATCACATGGTTAAGTGTAAAAATCATAATGTTTTAATTCTAGTTGGTCTAATGGGTGGTTCAAAGTCATTGAGCGTGTCCTCTTTGTAGTCACACAAGCTTGGATTTTATACTGTAGTTGTTACGGTCGGCAATGGTGTAGAAGTGAAACGCACTCTGTAGTTTCTGATATTATTTTGACATGATTCATATAACTTTATAAATTTTGTTATTTTATTATCATTACTAGTAATTAGATATGTGTAAAAGTTTATTTCAAAAGTTTGTCGTGTTATAAACTAAACATTAATCAATGATCATTTTATTAGCAGCAATCCGAGTGCAGAGAGACACTTTTTAGAAAGATTGATCATCCACCACCATATCTATAATCTATAATCCCTTATAAAACAAAGTATACCTCCATTTTTAAGTAACTTGGTGCCCGTACAATGCGTCGGCGGTGGCAGCAATACAGTGGTCACGAATGGCAGCAGCAATTGATGGTGGTGACGACGAATAGTATAGCCGTATAGGCTATTGATGTAAATGTAATTAATAGTGGTTAGTGTAATTATTTTAAGATTTGAGATACTGGTGGTGTAATTTATTTCATTAATGGTATTTTAGATATATTAGTGGAAATAATTAAATTAACGAATAAAGAAAATGACAATGTAAGAAAAGAGTAGGAGTATTATAGTCATATTGCATAGAGTAATTTTAAGATTTCCATAAATAAATGAAGTTTTCATATGTAGGTATAAATTAAGAACTTAAAAAGATTATATATCACAACTTCTATATATTACAATATCATATACACAATTAGACTATAATACCTTTAAAATATTTCAAACCCTCAAAACTATCATCACACACATACAACGAAACTTTTTTTGTGAATAACCTTTGAATTAAATGATAAGCGTAGAACATGTTTGTAATTTGCGTTTGCGGACGTCCATCTAGTTAAGGGAATTATAAATTCGAAGTGAAGCTCGTTTATCTTTATTGTAGTCATTGAGTCTTTTTAATTTATGGGGTCATGCAATTCAAACCTTCCATTACGCAATCAGGTAGATAAAGTTTCCCTGGCACATCGAATGACTCAAACTATAATAAAAGAAAACTCACAAGAATTAATTCTATATTTTTTCTTTCTTAGAAAACCCTGCTGAAATTATACAAAAGTTAATTATGCTATATATATGAAGTTCTTCCTACAATAACTTTCGAGTAACAGAATGGTTCAATTGCTGTAAAATTTTTTCAAGAAACAGCTCGTATTATAAAAGTCAAAAAAAGGTCACCTAACATAATTGGGGTGGGTCATTTTTGAAAGGCGTAGAATATGACAAGTTGACAACATTACCATTTATTGCAATTCAATCCAAATCACATACTTTCCATTAAAGCTTGTTTCAAGTTATTCTCATGTATCATATCTGCTATTGGAATTATTTGATGACATAACTAACTTATTGGGAATAATATACAACTGATATGACTATGAAAAATTTTAATATGTAAAAAAAAAAAAGACAAACTTACATTTCATGGTTCCAAAAAGACCATGAAACAAGGACAAAGATTTGTCAATGTAATTTATTATGTTTATTAATGGTTTACTAGGTAGGAAAAACATAAGTCAAAATAGGCAAACAAATGGCTCCTCATTTTACATTAAGCAACTACAGAAATGCCATGGATTCATTCTAATGGCTTCCCAATTGAGTACACAATGAACCCAATCTCCCTCAACTCTTCAGCCTTCACCACATTCCTTCCATCAAAAACGAACGCCGGTTTCATCATGTAATCGTAAATCCTGCGATAATCCAGCTTCTTGAACTCATCCCATTCGGTCAATATGCATAGCCCGTGAGCCCCCTTAGCCGCCTCGTATGCATCCCATGTCACAATCACTTGCTTCACCGAGCTTGGGCTCATAGGTTGTACCTGCACCGGATGGTCCCAGTCAACTTTGTTACTTGCTAAATCACGCCTAATTTGATCCTCAGTTACTTGTGGGTCATATATGCTTAACCGAGCCTTGTCTCCTAACAACCCTTGACAAACATCAATTGCAGGGGTTTCCCTCGTGTCACCCGTGTCTTTCTTGAAAGCAAACCCAAAAATAGCAATCTTTTTACCCGAAACTGTGTTGAACATTGAAGTAATGACGCGGTTAACAAATCGGGCTTTTTGGTAGTCATTAACTTTAATCACTTGTTTCCAATAGTTTGCAACTTCAGGTAATCCATTGCATTCACATATATAAACCAAGTTAAGGATATCTTTTTGGAAACACGATCCACCAAACCCAACACTCGCGTTCAAAAACTTAGGTCCGATCCTGGTGTCCTTGCCTATGGCGTGGGACACCTCTGCCACATCAGCGCCAGTGGCTTCACACAGCGCTGACATGGCATTCACAGATGATATTCTCTGTGCCAAAAAGGCGTTGGCTGCCAACTTGGACAGCTCGGCTGACCATAAATTCGTGCAAATGATCCTCTCCTCAGGGACCCAATGCGCGTAAACTTCTTTCAAAGTTTTTATAGCTTTTTGCCCTCCTGGTGTTTCTCGCCCTCCTATCAACACACGATCAGGGGCAAAAAGGTCTTCTATCGCCGTCCCTTCCGCTAGAAATTCCGGATTAGATAAGATCTGGTACTTAATCCCATTACTGTTATGAGTTAAGATCTTTTCAATTGCTTCAGCTGTCTTAACCGGGACAGTTGATTTCTCAACCACAATCTTGTCGGATTTTGACACGTCAGCAATCATTCGGGCTGCACTTTCCCAATACGTCAGATCAGCGGCTTTCCCTGCACCTAAACCCTGGGTCTTTGTCGGGGTATTAACCGAGACAAAAATGATGTCAGCTTCAGCAACATGTTTCTCAACATCAGTGCTGAAAAACAGGTTTTTGTTTCTACATGATTTCACCACATCGTCCAGCCCGGGCTCATAAATTGGAAGCTGGTCACTGTTCCAGGCTGTGATCCGAGGGACCGATATATCGACCACGGCTACTTCAATTGTGGGACACTTGAGTGCTATCACAGCCATTGTTGGACCCCCAACATATCCAGCTCCAATGCAACATATTTTCACCATATTGAATAACAGAGGAAATTAATGTAGCCTACAAAACATCATAGATAAGGGAATTTGTTAATTTATCTCATTATCTAACTTATACATAAAGTTCATGTTAATGAAGTTTTTATATTATCATTAATTAAAGGGTGATTAATGTCTGGCTAAAACCACCGCTACTAGATTTCCAACATTATTGAAAAGCAAGGCATTTGTTATAGAAGTTTCTATAAACTAATTAACATAACAATTGGCCTGATAAGTGCAAAAATGGAATCAAGAAAACAAGTAAGAAATGAATAATTAATGGAAACTGGAACAAACAGCATTTACCTTGGTTGGGAAGAAAGAAAAGAAAGGAAGTTTGGAGTGTTTGTGAAATACAGTGTTTCTTCTGTGTTTTCACATACGTGGAAGCAACACATGAGATATTTAAATACTCAAATTTTCTCTCTTATTCTGAAAACCCCAAAACTAAGCAAAGTGTCAAAATCATATTCATTATTCAATACATTTACAAATGTCCCTTTCAGAATTTAACAAGGGATACTTTATTTATTTTTGCTCATCTACTCTCATTTTAATTTGCATTTTGAATTGATTACAAGCAATACTAAAATCCTTAAAAAGTTAGAACTTAGGTTTTAAGGACTACTTTGTTTAGGAGGGGTTGTGTGGAACCTATATTGGATGTCATGAGTTGACTTGAATAAATAGTCAATTTCAGTGGTTTTTTTTACATTCCATATGAATTTGATGAAAACCCATTAAAAAATTGTGAGCTTTATTGAAACCCAAGTTTAGATCATGATTCTTGCTTAACATACTAAGTCATTGAATCATGTTACGCAAGTACTAAAGTGAAAGTTGTGATGATGAGATATATGTTGTTTGTGAGTCACAAGGTGAACAAGAGTTGCTATCATCGGTAGACTACTTTTTATCTAAACATTTATCAACCCATTCCCCTCAATGATATTAAAAAAATAAAAACATTCCACAAAAGTAACAAAACTGTGAAACTTTTATATAATGAAGGTGTTTTGAGTGTTTAATTACTCTTCAAGAACATTAATCTTTAGCCATTCTCCAAGGCTGCCCAAAAAACTCATTTAAATATTATTGGAATAATTAAGTCCATGTAAGATTTTACTATCGATAATAATAGCAATTGAAAATTTAACACATACAATCGATGAAAATAGGTTGAGTATGTGCGATTGATAGTCTTTCATATATTTTCATGTACTTGTCATTGGTAAAATACAAACAGTAAAACAACTCTATATCTGTTATAATTTCGTTGTCAAAGCACATGTTTTCCTAAGGTATAGTACAAGAAATTTGTGAGACATTAATTTGCAAGGTAATCGTTAGGGTTTTAATTTTACCATCTTTAGATTAAAAGAAGAGTTGGATGATTAAAAAGGAAAAAGATAGAATGTGAACAGTCGGGACTAAAAAGAAACTTAATTTACTTTTTGAAAGAAAAAAAGGAACGAAAGAAGAAGAGATTAAACGTGTCGGTTACCTGTAAATTGGCTTGAATTCGGATGCTAAAGGTGAAGGTGGTGGTGGTTGGCTTTCATGTGTCAAGATGAAAAAAATTGAAAATTTGAACCATGGTTATATATTTAGATCTTTTTAATCTCAATTTTAAAATTTATTATGAACGAATTAAATGGTTATAATTTAGCCTATTTCTATGGGAATATGTTAAGCATATAACATAAATATTATTCATTAACATGTACTTTAATAGTTATCTAGTCTCTTAAACCTCTACTTTCTTTGCAACAAAACTGATAATACGTACCGTACGAATAGTATTTTTTTCTTTTCCTTTTCCTTTTTTTGCTAATATACTAAAAAATTGATACAACAAGATTTGATCATGTTGTATTTGAATGGATTTATTCACGGCCCGATTGGAGCATAAATTTGGGCCAACTGGAAAAATCCGGTGAAATATAATACTGGCCCAAAGGCCGAAGGATTAGAAAAGCAGACTTGTCAAACTGTCCAAATCCAGTTCTGTTCGATCAGTTTAAGCTAATGTATCAAGCTTAGAGTATACGGTATGGAGCTAAAATGCCGACCCCGGATGACTACATGGCAATCAGCACAGAACACAGTTCCATCCCTCCCCTGTCCGGCCGCGAATACTACATCAAGATCCGTTGTTTCTTTGTCGATGCTTTCTTTTCTATTGTCTTTTTGTGTTGGTAATATTTGTTATATATATATATATATATATATATATATATAGAGAGAGAGAGAGAGAGAGAGAGAAAAAAATGAAGAAGAAGAGGAGGCGGTGATCCAGTTGTTATTTGATCAGCGACAACAGATCTCAGAAACCCATTTTAGAGTTTTCAAGCTCTTCAATCCAAAAAGGTTAATTTCTTTGATGAGCTTTTAATCTTCAATGAAGTCTTTGACCTTTAAATCTACATTCCAACTCTGAAATAAGAATGGATTTTTGATCGCTCGTTTCATTTTGTAACCCAAAAAACAAAGAAACGGAGAAAGTCAATGAAAAGGTTAGTACAATATTTTTGAGAAGGAAGTAGAAGCAAGATGAAAATGTTGATAAAGTCATTTATTGTATGTTGTGAACAAATAATAAAAAGTGTAGATATGTATGAATAAAAATCCAGGTGTTTGTATTATTTTGGTTTTTTTTTTTTTTAACATTTTAGTTAATATGTCCTTTTATTTATTAATGGTATCTATATAATAATTGAATTAAAAGGTTTTTCTTTTAATTTATCAAAGTAAATAGAAAATTAAAAAAATAGTGTTCTGGGTCCTGCGTTGTTCTGCATCCATAATGACCCAAAACTGATGAAATGGTGAAAGCTGATGTGGAGTTGAGGTGGCGTTCTGGATGGTCCTGCGTTCTTCATCCATACCTGATGCTCTTAGAACATCTCTAATGGGATAGTTTTTGAGTGCCCTGCCCTTAGTGGTATGTGGATGTCTCTTTTGCCATTGAAGTTCGTCCAAAACTAAGGATTTGTTTATGTATGTCCTTGCCTAAGGCATGCCTTTAGGCTATCTTCAATACTATTTTTTTGTTTGTATATAGATGTAAAAATATCTAAAGATGTTTTTATGATTGGAGGTAAAACTAAATGATTTTTTGGATGTGTAAAGATTTGTAAGGATATGATGTGTCAGCTCAATAACGACTAAGGTCGTCCTTAGCATTGGAAATAGCCTTAATTTTGGTCAATGTTTGCGGCCTTATATGTGGCAATTGGCATCGCATGTTTTATTATTCGTTGTCTTTGGAAAATTCTATATATATATATTTTTTTTTGAAAAGAGAAAATTGTATATCTTAACTCGTATTAATAGTAACCTTAGAAAGATAATGGTCCCGCATAAGCCTAAATATAGCTTCCTCAACCTAATATCATGATGTAAGTTAATTAAACAAAAAGGTACCAATTACTATAATTAATGCTGTTGTTAATTATCAAGATTAGTTTTGAAAATTAATCAAATTGGCGTATCGGTTCAGCTTGGGGTTGATCAAAACCAACTGAGGTACAAACTAAAATAAAAATATGGACGCTTATATGTTAAAACAAAACTACCACCTATGACTCGAATGTAACAAATGTTATCATCTAACCTTACGAAAGAGAAACTTCAATCATTTGCTTGTTTATCTCTAGCTACAATATAATGTCCTTTTATAATTACATTGGGTTATGATTGAGTGGTTGTATATTAGGAATAAGATAATTTAATGTAAAAAACGTTCATCTGAACATGATCATATATCTGTTATAGTATTATCAATCTTCTTGTTGATCTCTGTTGAAAGTAACAGCTTTAACCAAAACTAAACACCAATACCCTTATTTTAGAAGTAATGTTCAATTGTTTTAAGCTAATATGATGTTGTTGTTATATAATCAATGATCTAACCATTTAAGATGATCGCTAAAATTAATATGTTTAAAACCACTCATAACACAAACATAATTATTAGAAAACCAGTCTAAAACTGATCTGGTATCCTAATTGTGTTTATCTAAAAGATATAGAACCAAACTGAGATAATCGATTCAAAGTTTCTAACCAAGAACACAAGTCACGCAACTAGCGTTGGGTTTTCGAGCCACATCTTGGCCCGATGTCTCAAGCTTAAGCCTTTTTTGTAATCTATCCAATTCCAATGTATTTTTTGGGCAATGAAATGTTGAAAGTACAAACAAGTGCATTAACATCACATGGAACATAACAACATGCTACGTGTTTCAGATATTTGTATTGTATGGGCTAGACATGAAATGAACAGCTTCGGTTTTTTCCCGAATAACCAATATCTACACATGTAAAAAGTACATGGCCTAGTGAAGACCGTTCGTTTGCATTCTACAAATGTGGTGGTGCTACGATAGTCTAAGTGCCATTTCATGAAGAAGCGCTCGCTTCTGGGATGCATTAATCACCAGATTTGTTTCAGCATTCTCTAGCACATCAGCAATTATTCCGGATGCATGACCAAGTGGGCCCTCGACTGTTCTTCTCAGCATAAAAGCCTGTGATACACAAACAATGACCAAACCCCACAACATTGTGACAACAAGAAATTTACAGAGTTTTAGAAAATTTGGCATGTTGATTTAGATTCGTGTACGTAGTATTTCATGAGAAGGTACCTGTCCATGGTGTGAAATGCTCAACGTGCAAGGTGACTGTAACCACGGTTCTCCATCAACTTGAACTGGCAATGGTGCAAGAAGCTGAATCCTTATGGTCTTCCCTTGGGCAAGTCTTCGAGCTCGAGAAAGCCCCACCTGTTAGACGAAACTATAATTAGGTTGTCTAAGAAGAAAAAAGACAACTTGAGCAAGGAATAACTATTGTATGAGTGTATATTATACGGAATATATTTGACTAGGGAAAAGAGACAAAAAATTTCAACGTTTTAGTGTTGTAAAAGTGGCAAAATGGATAAGTCGGCGGACTGCATAACGAGTCAATTTAGGTTTAGATCGACACGTCCAGGCTGGGCTGACATGCAAATTATCTGTTTATATATTTTATAAACAATAAAGTGTATTCTTGGTATTATAATCTTGTTAAGTATAAAGTACAATATGTATAAATGGGTCGAAACTGTCACCTTGTATATGTAATGGTTAACATAACAGTGAACTTAACAAAAGTTAATTAAGCAAAGGGAAGACGAAAAAAGTTTACCTGGAGCTTTCCGAGATGCCAAGTTCCTGATATGCTCACGACCTCTAACATCTTATCGTGCATAGATTGAGGATTAAAGTTATCATTTCTTTCATTTTCATTTTGCCATAGGTCTACACCACCCATATAACTCCCAATATTGGCAACAAGAATGCCTTCTGCATCCTGCAAATATAAAAATTCCCAAATGAATGCTCATTTTCTATCACAATCCAAGAAATGTAACATATCGATCCAGATAAGAATAAACTTGAGATAACATTTAAGCATGGAAATTAGATAAAGTTTGCCTGATAGAGAACTATTAGCGAATGTCAGAAACTAACCTCGGGAACATCAACCTCAACACCATCAACCACCACTCGGACTTGCCATGGATAATCTGCTAATGTTCTATCCATCATACTCCTGGCACC
Organism: Erigeron canadensis; assembly: GCF_010389155.1. Taxonomy (NCBI): domain Eukaryota; kingdom Viridiplantae; phylum Streptophyta; class Magnoliopsida; order Asterales; family Asteraceae; genus Erigeron; species Erigeron canadensis. Next base: position 41,049,019 of record NC_057762.1, read on the forward strand.
TTCTCTAGCATATAAGACTTTATTCATAAACTGCATTCACATACCCAAAAATCATTATTAAACCATTAAGTATATTGGCAAGATTTATATTGATTGAATATTTACTTAAAACTCGATATAGATAAGACTGCTCACCTGGTTATAAAATTTTTCAGGATTCTCCTCCCTCAGATTATGAATATCAAGAGCAACCTTTGCATCACATCCGACACCTACATTTTTATGTTTCTAGTTACCATGAAAATCAATTATCATCTATGAAAAGTTGTGAAGTAAAATCAATATCACCTACCAAGATAATTATTCATAAACTTTGGGGATCGAAGGGGTCTTCCCCTGTGATTTACAATTGAAATTTTCCAACGATCAAGAACGGTTACAGCAGCATGCTCCATGTGTTGCAACATGGTGCATAGACCTCCTTGTTTCTCTACCGAGCCTAAACCACTTCCCCAATTTAAAACTCGGGCCAAATCATTTCCGGTTCCAGCTGGTAGAATAGCAACTGGAGGTGGAGATACAAAATTTTGCTTTTCAATGGCATCCAATACCCATCCTACTGTACCATCCCCACCACATACAAGCACTCTGAAATGTGATACCTTTCTAAATAGATAAAGACCGACTTCCGGCCCTTCTTTCGAACTCAACTCAAATATCTACAAGACAAAGCAAATTTGGCTCACATTAGCTGGTGGTGGCAACATGGGTGGTCAGACAAGTCAGGTAATAGATCGAAATGTGTAATTTTAAAATGATAATACATATTTGTTAAGTGGGATTATAACATTATATTATACATATCTTTTTTAACTACTATCATATAAGTTTCCTGAAGTATATGTTTGAGATGTTTTAAACATTCAAAAACACTAGAGACACCTTTCAATTAGAATGACCCATTTGACATGTCTGTTTTTTTAGCTAGTTTTATAAGTTTACCTATTTCACCCATTGAAGATTAAATTTAACCCAACTTGACCATATATCTATGAGTTTATCAAAACTTAGGCCTACAGGTTTAGCTATTGGTCAGAAGATAAATGAATTATTTTTATAACTTCTTAAAAGTACAAACCTGAACAGGATTCAAAAGAATATTCATGCGTAGCCTTATTGAATCACCACGCTTAGCACCACTTTTTTTGTTAATGAAAACCAAAAGAGGCCTTGCATCAGAACGCAAATTGACCAACTCGTATATCTGCTTCATTTGTACCATCTGAGAATCATCTTTCTGGTGACTTCTTTTATAACTCCGTTTTTTGCTCATCATGTCACTGTCACCGGAATCAGTTTTTTGCTCATCTGTAGACGATTCCCCTACACCAACTTCACCATCATCTATATTAAATCGATCCCCTTGCTTGTTTTTCTTAGTTTGACTTGTAATACTTGCACGAACAGATGATGCGATCTCATTGGCTCCAAAAGTTATGGAACTCAATATTCCACCAGATGATGACCGACCTAATCCCTTAACATAAAGAGGCGATAAAATCAATCTTTTAAAAGGACCCATATCACAAATATCACCAGTTTCACGAGACATGTTACCATGGCAATCAACATGAATTAATCGTTGACACCATAAACAACACCAGATTGGTGACCCGCCAAGAAAAGAAGCACTACACGATTCTTCACAATGTGTACAAAAAGAGGTTCCATCTGGTTGATCAATAACCTCTGTCCACCTAATAGCCCATTGGTGCAAGACATGGTCTGACCCGATCATAGACACACATTTACAATCTTTATTGGCATTTGCTGAACAGTTAAGGTGAGCCACCGCACCACATATGCTACAACGGTGAATGAAACTACCTGAAGACACCATGGGGCCAAGAGATTGAGACGGTGACATAGATTTTAAACATACACAACAATTTAAGCTTTTCCCACGAGCTACGGATTCTAAATACCAAGTATGTGGTGCTACAAGATCCTTGCTTGATTTTGGATCTTTGTTTGTTCCTGCAATGGCTTTTGTCCAACTGAGACTTATGTTTCTTCTCCATTGAAATGCAGTGTAAACGATAGTCAAGATACCGATAAGGCCAGCAATAAAGCAAGATATAATGAAGAGATTTGATTCTGCTAGTTCAGATGAGCTTTTGTTCAACCAAGTAGAAGGCAGGAAATGATCCTCTTCTCTATAATCGTCCATTTTTCAAGTTTCGGTATTCTATATTCTACAAATCCTAGCTCATGATTCTAACTGAAGGGAAACCCACAAAAATAACCATCATCTACACGCACTAACAAACTCATAGAGAATGCAACTTAAAGAATTAAAATGATATACACTACTTCTTTTGATCACGCAGTATCCTATGTCTAAGGCAGCTCGGTTATCAGCATTTGGCATATGAGAGATAAATCTAAAGTTGTTTTCTAACTTACGAACGCAGATGCATCACCTACAAGGAAAAGAGATATTATATGCTTTTATTAATCACGTATCTTAAGTACTTTTTGTAATGGCAAAATAAAAGCCTTATAAATGAAAAGTAACACCATACTAAATAAATAATGTCAATAATCCCACTACTTCTCATGTTGTGTTGTAACATATATAAAGATGCTTAAACATCATAATGGTCAAGCTTTGCTTTTGTACAAACGTTCCAATAAAACATAAAAAAAATAAAAAATGAACATCTTTAGTCTTGTCAGTGTCAATGATATCGGACCAAAAATAAAAATCATAACCAAAAACAAAAACCAAAATAGTTCAAACTTCAAACAATCGAACTTCTAATAGAATCATTCTTGATATAAACATGCTTTAACAAAGTCAAAATAGAAAATAAACATGTCACACAAATATAACTACTCTGTATATATTTCTCAAAAAGATTAGTATACATTAAACACATTCTAATATTTGACCAAATTCATGTCAATAAAAAAAATGAATAATTAATGAAAAGATATCAATTAGCAATCTTAAATAACAAAAAGATAGATATACTTACAAATTGTATATTTGTGTGTATATGCAATGATCGATATAGATATGAAAGATGCTGATTCCATGCACCAAAACCAAAACCTTTATATATATACAGATTGAAGCATGTATGCCAACAATAAATAAAGAACCTATATATATATATATATGGATTGTATTGGCCAAAATATTTATAGATCCATTGCATCATTTGATGTTTGCATGTTAACGATATACATGTAGATAGGATGATGTGAGTGTATATATATGTACGTGATATTGTAAATGGCTATTTGTTGGTGATTGTTTTTTAATAGAAATACTCGTAAGATATATATATGTTCCGTTTTGTTTTCACCGGCGAAGCAGATCAACAAAATGAGAATTTTGTATGTATGGCATCAAAAGAAAAGACAAGGGTCTACATTGTACGAGGATTCATTTTGTCTACTTCTATGAATTGACGAAGATCAGTCAACGAGGAGAGAGCACGTGACAAAGTCATGTATTCACGTGGTTATAGTACAATGTTTCACAAATTTAATAAAAACCTTAATTAAAAGTTGATGAATTTAGCGTTTTTTTTTATGTATCTTTTAGCTTTTTGCTAGAGTTCATGTTAATAAAATCTTGTTTTTAATATTTAAAAAAAAAATTAATCTTAATTTGTCAATGGGTTGATAGCCGAGTGTCAACTCGAACTTTCAATTAATACTTGTTCCTTGGGCAATCAATGTTTGAATTAAAAGGGGCACATGTTTACCTCAAATGGCGTTTAATGTCGTAGATGTTGTTTCATTTGGCAATCTATCCGGAAGGATTTTCCTTGTGAACCACCGCGATGATATCAAGTCCGATGGATGTAGAGACTATGGGGTGAACAGGATGTGACCAAAAAAGAACGTTAAAAAAAAAGAAAAACTAAATCTTAATTCAATGACATGAAAGTCTTAATTAACATTTGAGTTGTTTAAGAACTTCTCAAATTCTTTTAAGGATTTTTTATTTTTGACTTTAACTTAGCCTATTGTTTAATAGTTTTTCTACTTAAACACTCATTTTATTATAAATGACATATGGTTTCAATATCAAAACAAAATCATTATTTCTTTATACTACTAAAGGAGATACACTTATAACATAAAAAAACCGAGTTATTAGCAATGTAGACTGGCCAATAATGTTTTTTAATATCATGCTAATGTCATCATCTGCTAACTATTTTATTTTAATTTTTTAGTATTATTTTTGTGTGTAATATATATAATATGTGCTAGGAAGCAAAGTGGTTGTCGGCCTAGATAAAAAAAAACATATCTGGTTACAAAAATACATACATTTTTACTCAAATTTCAATTAGTTCTTCTTATTAGACATACTGAAAAAGAAATATTCAACGGACTCTCGTTTTACGCGGGATCCACATCTATATATAGAGAGAAATGAGAATATATGATGGGCCAAAAAACCGGTTCAAACAAAAAAACGGTTCGGATTAACCGAAATCTGGACCCATGAAAAAAGGTTCCTCAATAACCGATCGGTTTAAAACCAGTTCCACTTTTGGATCCAAAAAATGGTTTCGCTCTGGTTCCGAAGCGGATCGGAACCGGTTCTTGGTAAATTATATAATAATACTTAGTCTAAAGTTTAAACATTAACTTTAGCTTATAAAATTTTAGGGCTCTATATTTTTAGAGCCTAAAGCGATCACCTAATCCTATAATATTGTTGAACCACCCCTGAGTATGCCGAAATGAACTATACCACATAACGAGAAACAATAAATTTCCCACTGATGTCATCAAAAATACGCTTGGTATATAATAGATTAAAACCGAATCGTAATTAAACTGAACATGACAAATATTGTTCACAAACAAATCTATTGTTGAGTGTCTGATTCGATTCAGTTTTTTCAGACATTTTTTGTATACAAAATCAAAACCTGAACTGATGTTGGTTTTTGAAAACAAAACATGGTTTGGTTCAGTTTTTTCATACCCATCACCGATCACCGAAATTTTCTTCCACCATTTTTAAACCCATCACCGATTTATATTTATTTAATTGATAAATGATACCTAATTTTCAGAAATAAAGATATTGTTGCATAAAATCTTTAGATTGACCATTTTCTTTAATGATGTGACCTTTTTTCAATTGATGTGTCATATCATGTTAATACTTAACGAATGTTTAACATTAAAAACTAACAATATTACCTTTGTTCAATACAATTTGAAAACATAGTCCTTTAATAGTCAAAACATACCTATTTTAATTTTTTTTGAAAAAATAGGTTTTTATTTTATTTTATATATATTTAACCCTACAATTTAGGCTTAAATCCATAAAAAGGTAACCTATTTTGTTTTCGCCTATTTAATGGATCTTATTTTCAAAAAGTTCATAATAGAGGGTATCTAATTAGTTTTTGACAGACGGAGCACGTTAAGTGCTACGTCATCATTTTTGCTGATATGACACTTGACTTTGACGTGGCACTTGACACTTGACTTTGACACTTTGACCGGTCAAAGTCAAGTGTCAAGTCAGCAAAACTGATGACATGACATCGATGAAGTGGCACTTAACGAGCTTTGTCTGTCAAAAATTAATGAGATACCTTTTATTATGAACTTTTTGAAAATAGAATCCTTTGAATAGAAAAAAACAAAATAGGTTACCGTTAATAAGAAGTTCATGTAAATATGTTACATCGATTTTTCCCTACAATTTATGCCAATAAATGTATTTTCAAAAAGAAAAAACAAGAGAAATAGTATTTGAAGGAGAAATTGTAAGGGTTGATAAAGAGGGAATTCACAACACTAACAGAAGTATTGCAAATCCTCCCCCCCAAAATCTCAAAATTAAAACCCTAAATTGGGCATCGATTTCGTCTTCATTTCGCATCTTTTCAGCTTCTTATTATATATCGCTCTACATATAGATTCAGGTAACTATTTTTTTTCTTTTACAAATCATAGACAGTCTGCTATATTAATATCAAAAATTGTATTGCTGTAAAACTTATTACATATCTATGCTCTAATTGTTATCCTTTATATTATTATGTACTTTTATATATATATCTTTATAAACATAGCTAGTATGCGGCCTTATGTTAACAGTTAGGGTTTAAACTAAGGAATAAATGTCGAAAAGTTAAAGAGTTTACAAATTTGCGTTAGTATTTGATTGACCAAACAGTATGGGATGTCGAAGGGACGATTCATTCTGAACGAATTTCGGTTCGTGATACTTTAGAGTGGATTAAGTGGTCAGCAGGTACAAATTTACTGGATTTTTTCAGAAAGGAGTGGTCTGGTCTGTTCGTAGTAACTTTGTAAGGTGTTAGCTTTTGTGGCAATATATAGTTGGAGGGTTTAGGGCCGAATGCAGTTTGGCGGTGAGTGTAAGAATTCGAACTGTCGTTGTTGATAGTGTATATCTGGTTGAGATTTGTGAATGCGATTTGATTCAAAGCATAATCATATAGTTAGTGGATTTTTTTTTCATGAATTATTGTTTCTTACAAACTAGATAACGGACGGTAACAAATGAACTGAAAAACTTGAATAAAATTTATTACAACGTGCACATAAGGAAACATAAAGGTCACTATTCTTTACCAGGATTCGAGTAAGGCCTTCTACCCATGTAAATGTGGTGGGGTGCTAAATTATTATTTAAAATTCAAGTTACTGTTACCTTTAACTCTTTTGCTCCCAACAAAGACATTGACTTCTATTTTGCCCGGTGTGTATATTGTTTTACAACTCAATAAGCTTTTATAATTGTATGTTGGTGCTTTTGATTGCAGTTAAATATGGGGAGTGACTTAAAGACGTGGGTTTCAGACAAATTGATGTCCCTTGTTGGATATTCACAACCAACGCTAGTCCAATATGTGATTAGCATATGTAAGTTATCTTCAAGATTAACATTTGACGTATTTTAGTGTATATTGTTATATCATTATTTAGACACATAAATTGATTGTTTTTTCAAAAAATCTATGTGCAGCTAAGAAAGCTTCAACTCCTTCTGATATATTAAACAGTCTTAAAGATATGGACGTGCCATCTTCCAATGACACCCGTGCATTTGCTGAAGAAATATTCAAAAAAGTTGACCGTAAGAGTTCTGGAACAAATGTGCGTTTTATTTTCTTCCTTTACATAATTGGCATCGTTTTTCATGTTACAAACCTTCTATGATTTTTGAAAGAATTACTGTTAACGCTTGCATTATTGTCCATTTGGCTTTTAAATTAATAGGTCTATAGACAACAAGAAGAGGCTGCAGCAATGCTAGCCAGAAAGCAGAGGACTTACAAGCTATTGGAGGCAGACGACGACGACAATGCTGAGCGTGGCCCTTCTGTTTCTGTTGCTTCTCAATCCAAAAAGACCGATAAACATGTGAAACGGTTTAGAAAGAAGAGTGAAAACCAAGACGATGATGATGAGGTCTAATGCATATACTCTTTATGATAAATCCGGATTTATATCTATAGCAAGTGGCTGTATTGTAATACTTTGGCACTGTTAATGAATGTATGTGGTAATGTAGGGCGCTGGAGTTTTGAAACAAGATAGACGCGTTAAACAGAAAGTTTCCCATGATGAATCGGAAGATTCAGATGTATGTGGCAATATTTATTTTTTGGCATCAGAAGACAATTAGTTTGTTCTATAAACCATTTTATTCAATATTAATTCTCTTCATATTCATATTACAGTCTGAAGAAGAAAGATTGCGTGATCAAAAAGAACGAGAAGAGTTGGAGCGTCATCTAAGGGAAAAAGATGCAGCTAGAACAGCAAAGGTTTGGTTTAAATGATCATTTAATTATTTCTTTTTTAACTTGAAGTCTTGAATTGATTTTTGGTCCTCCAAAAATTGATATGTTGTTCACAATTATGCTTTACTGAAATATGATCCTATTCTGTGATGTGAAACATGATTGGGCAACTATGACTATTGCTTATTTTCTTATTGCTGGATGGAGAAATATGTCAATAGTTGTTTCTAACTTTTCTCTCTTTATTCTTAAATAACAGCTGACTGAACAAAAGTTGTCTATGAGGGAGGAAGGTCTCTTTTGTTTACATATTTTTTAGTTATATACTGAAATCTACGAAGAATTCTACTACTAATTTTTTTTTTGGCCCTGTTTCAATTATTTGGAAAACAGAAGAAGCAATTAGGAGAGCCAATGCCTTGGAAGAAGATGATATTGGTACCTTAAGGTCTGAACCAGTCATTTTAGTCTTTGTTAAATTCTGTATTTTTTAGTTTTAGGTTTCATGACGCTAAGCATGATTGATTATATTTTGGGTCAAATACAACAAGTATTAAAGTAAAACATATAAAACAAATTTTTTTTTAATCTCAACATTGTTGTGCATTATTGAAATTTTGTGCATGGTGCTTTATGAATTTTTGTGCATCATTGTTATCATGATCCATGGCCAAGATCTTATCCTATTTATTTCACTACAATATTTGTTTTGACAATAACTAGCCCCCATATATATATATATATTAAGAAACTCATCTTTACTGGGAGAAGTAGTTTAAAAAGAAAAATTACATTTGTCTCTTTACAGAAAAGTATCGCGCCAAGAATATCTCAAGAAAAGGGAGCAGAAGAAACTGGAGGAAATCAGGCATGTTTAAAGACTATAAGCTACTTCTAACTCTTATACTTTTTATAGTTTTGTAAGTTGTAGGTGCATGGTGATTGTTATGGACTTGATTTTGTACAAGATATATTCACCTTATATTCTTCAATTACAGAGATGATATTGAAGACGAACAATATCTATTTGGGGATGTCAAAGTCACAGAGGCTGAGCAGCGTGAACTAAGGTGATTTTTTTTAAAGACGAACATCTAGTTGTGCAAGTTTTAATTTTTTTTGTGAAGTGGATCACTTTTCTTTTTCTTTTATTTCACCTTTTGCATTCGTAAGCATGTTTTCATATGCGTGATGGTTTTATACAGTACATGCATATCCTGTGTTTGCTGATAATGAGTCTTCTACTTCTGCAGATATAAAAAGAAAATCTACGAGCTAGTCAAGAAGCGTTCTCAAGAGGATGATAACGTTAATGAGGTTATTTGTTGCCTTTTGATATTTCAGATTGCTCTTAAACTTTCAATTCTTCAATCATATTTAGTGTTAGGCTTCCTTTTTTTTTGCTAATTTTAAACATACGTCACATCATATTTTGGACTTCAGTATCGGATGCCCGATGCTTATGACGAAGAAGGTGGGGTTAACCAAGAGAAAAGATTTGCCGTAGCTATGGAGCGTTATAGGTAAGAATCCAATCATTTTGACTTATAAAAAGTTCTATATATGGCTATATATGATGCTGTAAATTCTGGTTAATTTTTTATCACAGACTATAACTATAACGTAAGATTTCAATAATTTTGTTTCCTGTGACTACAGAGACTCAAAAGATGGAGATAAGATGAACCCGTTTGCTGAACAAGAAGCATGGGAGGATCATCAAATTAGTATGTTGTAGTTACCCAAGCCAATATGGAATAATTTATTTACCAACTAGATTATGTCCCGTGTGATGTACAGCAACAGTAATATACACACCCAAATTGAATTAATTATAATTATAATATTTAAACTAATATCATTTGAAAACAATGATTAACATATATACCGTCTATCGAGTCTATTATGGCCGGCTTGGAGACATCAGAGGAAGAATTTTTAATAATAAACTATAACAACCAAGAAAAAGATTTATAAAGATTTCATTTATATGAAACCACAAGCCCAAAAAACCACAAAATTACACACAGCTAAAAGCTGGCATGGCAAGCAAATAAAATAGTCACATAAGCCCTAACATATCCTCTCTTAGTTATGAATAAAGAAGACTAGTTAACTAACTTGTCGTCAATTTGCAGAGAAAGCAACCCTAAGTTACGCATCAAAGAACAAAAAGCAATCTGATGACTACGAGTATGTATATGCTATTTACATTTCTTTTGTTTATTAGATTGCGGTGTTTTTATGTGCTTTTACATTGCTTTCGTTACATGCTTATTTGGATACAAGGAATTCATCTTGTGTGTTTTTCTCTTCAGTTTTGTATTTGAGGACCAGATTGAGTTCATACATGGACAAGTCATGGGTGGTGAAAATGTATGCAGTCTACCTTATCATGTTGTGGTAATTTTGCTTTGGCCTTATCCACTCTAGTCTGATGACTTTCTCTCATTTACAGATTGATGACAAAGTAGATGAGGAGGAACATGAGAAGTCTATAGCAAAAACAGCACATGAGAAGCTTCTGGTATGTCGGTCATTAGATGCCTTTGTCGATTTACCTTTTATGGTGATGGTTTTGTTCTCACTTGACATTTTATATTTGGCCTTTAGGCAGACAGAAAAACATTACCTGTATATCCGTACCGAGAGTCTTTGCTTAAAGCTGTGGAAGAGCATCAGGTCTACTTCAGCTACTTGCCTTATTTGCTCTGTTTGTAATTAGGATTATGCTAAGCCATAGCCATAAGGGCTATGTTTAACACACAATAAAGGATTGTACATGGCAGTTGCTTATTATTTAAAGGGGCAGTTATTTTCATGTACAAGAGTTTTGTGTGTGTTAACCATAGTTCTAAGGGCTAAGATGAGCAAAGTATTTAAATATCCATACCTTTTTTATTTTTTTATTCTAAATGTATACTTTTATTCTAATTTTATTTTTTATACTCGACTGATCCACAATTAGGTTATCGTTATTGTTGGTGAGACCGGATCCGGAAAGACCACTCAGATACCCCAATATCTTCATGAGGCTGGTTACACGAAACGTGGAATGGTATCTTTTTCAGTTATGAGGCTTATTAGTTTTATGTGCTATAAATTCATACTGATTTTTCCAGAGGAAGGAGGGGGGGGGGGGGGGGGGGGGTTAAATAAGTTTACCCTTTAGTTCTCTGTGATAATTTCAGGATGTGTCAGTTTATTTGGCAAAAGTTAAATCTAAGAATGTCGATTCTAGAGACAGTCTGACTTTGCAAAACATTTTTTCCCTTTAATATTCTGATTATTTTACAAAAACATATCTATTTCAGGTGGAATCTTGTTGGTCTTGATCTAGGGGTAGTGTCATTTAGTTTCCGGACTTTTTGTTTGCAACGCTAAAAAATTGTCCCATGGTGCCAGGTGGAATAATAGTTTATGTTCTAATTTGTTGTCGTATCTGGTGCAACAATATAGTATTTGCTAGACTAGTTAGTTTATGACTTCATGATAGATAACTGTATTTATCCTAAAGGTAAATCTGATGGGTTCTAATTTTGTCCGAGACCATCATTTAGAAGATTATAAACATTCAGGGTTATCTTATTTTCTACTGTATACTGTGTTACTGAATGTTTCTTGAAGAACATACGTTCGATGCCACATACCAATACAATAATGAGCCAAGTTATCGTAGTGCAAGTTATGATTTTATTTAATTCTGATTTAGATTAGACTGTTTATATATATATTTTTTCTCTTTTGTGCAGATAGGTTGCACGCAACCTAGACGTGTTGCTGCAATGAGTGTTGCTGCCCGAGTTTCCCAGGAAATGGGAGTCAAACTTGGGCATGAGGTAGGTATTGTGGTTTAGTTTTAGCTTTAATAATGCCTACTCTCTCTCTCTCTCTCTCTCTCTCTCTCTCTCTCTCACTCACACACACACACACACTTGGCACCACTTTCTTTTATGCTATATATAAAGCTTCCGTAAAATCGTTATGTACTGATGGACGGAAATATGCTTATATCACCCAAAAGGGTTTCTTGCAAAAGGTGTAACTTATGCTTTCAACAACTAGAGAGCCGTTTGGTTTGCAGAATGTTTTTGATAGGATTGGAATTTATAGAAGGAATTGGAATTTTTTATTTTTGTAATCCTGTTTGGTTTGTGAATATATCATTGGAATAGGAATATTACATAAGATAAAAATGACATTGATACCCTCCAATAATTAAAACCACAAATCATTTCCGTATAATTGTATAACAGATAATCAAAACTATCAGTAACTCCATTGTTACTGTCGCCCTCAGTTTTCTTCAACCTAAAAAGTTACCATTACCACCAAATCAAATCATACAAGATCATACATCTTTCTTCAACCTCAAAATTTGCATAACAACCTCACTAGCAGCAACGTTGTATAAACTAATGAGAAGTTTAACATGATGAATCAGACAAGATCACACAGAGAAATTTTTTGATGGAGCCAACGACTTTTCCTACCATCATACTTCGCTTTTTTGTTGCAAACAATCAGGTGTTCTTGATACTTCCCAAGATTTGGTGGGTTTTGTCCAAAAAGTTAATTACGAATGTTGAACAGTGTTTTGTTCATTGATGTTTGTTATCTATGTATAACAACTATACTCACAATTTCTGTTATCTGGGTTAGTTTTTGTTAAGAAGGATATAATTTTGTTAGATTTTATGGGTATTTTGGTAAAAGGTACGAGTACATAAATTCCTTTGTAATTTAAACTTTCCTTCCATGAACCCAAGGAGTCTTGAATTCAGTCAAATGAGGGAATTTGAAGGAATTTTGTGAATTTCAATTCCGTATGTTTCCTAGCCAAACAGCCCAAGTAATGGAATTTACATTCCCACTCCATTGAATTCCAATGAATTCCATGAACCAAACAGGCCCTAGATATGATACACAGAATTAAATACCATAGATACAGTAAAATTTCATATGAACTTCAGCTAATATACTTTTGTGGTAGAGACTTAACTTATATTTTTCTTCCTCTTAGTTTTCAAAGTTATCAATATGGCTTCTTAGATTGACACAATTTATCTGATTTTTCGTCATACTTTTGCTGCTTTTGCTTATTTGCTCTCTAATAGACCTGTAATATGGCAATTTCTAAAAACATTTTGCTTTATGGTTCTAGGTTGGCTATTCAATACGTTTTGAAGACTGTACTTCTGACAAAACAGTGCTTAAATATATGACTGATGGCATGCTGCTGCGAGAGTTTCTTGGTGAACCTGATCTTGCAAGTTACAGGTATGCTGTATTCTTTTCTTACCCCTATTCGAGTTTGTAATTTGACCCATTCATCTAAATATGAGTTGATATGTTTTCTCCAATGGGTAAAGTGGTTACAATTTAGAATCTTAGTTAAAAATGAAATGGGTCAAACAAGTTGAAACCTGCTGAATTTGATGTATAGCCTCCTAAATTACCTTGCTAAAAGATTAATTCGGATTTCAGAAGTATGACTTTGTTATCATTTTTAATACATAAATTTGCTATAGTATTAAAAAATGGAAATGTGTTGGCAGTAAAACGCAGCCCTACCCCCTTCTAGAATTATCATTACAAATTAGCCGTGTTGCATACAACCTGTACCCAGCTTGTCCACCCCGCCTATTTTGTAATTGATATATTAACAAACTAACGTCAAGTAACTTAAAAACAGTGTAGTGATGGTGGATGAGGCTCATGAAAGAACGTTATCAACTGATATCTTGTTCGGTTTAGTTAAGGTAAAGCTAAAACTTTCAGCCTCGCTGTAATTGAACAAAGAATTGACCACACTTTTGAACTAACAACTTATTCTCTCTTATTTTTTTGTTAGGATATCGCTCGATTTCGTCCTGATCTCAAGTTGCTCATTTCGAGTGCCACTCTCGACGCTGAGAAGTTCAGTGACTATTTTGACTCTGCCCCAATTTTCAGAATTCCGGGAAGAAGATATCCTGTGGAAATACTATACACTAAAGCACCGGAGGCTGACTACCTGGATGCTGCAATTGTCACAGCTCTCCAAATCCATGTCACTCAACCTCCTGGAGATGGTGACATACTTGTTTTTCTCACTGGTCAAGAGGAAATTGAAACAGCTGAGGAAATCCTGAAACACAGAACACGGGGACTAGGGAGTAAAATAGCAGAACTTATAATATGTCCCATATATGCAAATCTTCCCACCGAGCTTCAGGCAAAAATATTTGAGCCTACTCCAGAAGGGGCCCGCAAGGTGGTCCTTGCCACTAACATCGCTGAAACATCGTTGACCATTGACGGAATAAAATATGTGATTGATCCAGGATTTGTCAAGATGAAATCTTATAACCCTCGAACAGGGATGGAATCATTGCTCATTACTCCCATCTCAAAAGCATCTGCAAATCAAAGGGCGGGTCGATCTGGACGTACGGGTCCAGGGAGGTGCCACAGGTTGTATACAGCCTACAATTATTTTAATGATTTAGATGATAACACTGTCCCAGAGATCCAGAGGACCAACCTTGCCAATGTTGTATTGAGTCTAAAGAGTCTTGGGATCCATGACTTGTTAAATTTCGATTTCATGGACCCACCTCCTGCTGAAGCATTACTTAAAGCTCTAGAGCTACTGTTTGCCTTAAGTGCACTCAATAAACATGGTGAATTGACAAAGGTGGGTAGAAAGATGGCTGAATTTCCACTTGATCCAATGCTGTCCAAGATGATTGTGGCATCTGAGAAGTATAAATGTTCTGATGAGGTTATTTCAATTGCTGCCATGCTTTCCATTGGAAGTAGCATCTTTTATCGTCCAAAAGATAAACAAGTCCATGCAGACAATGCTCGATTGAATTTTCATATGGGTAATGTTGGTGATCACATAGCACTGCTTAAGGTATGTTGGGATTGACATAAGTTTGTATTTTGAAATACTAGTATTTCCATTAATAGGCAGTATTTAAAACTTTAAATGCATGTTTTTTTGTTATTTTTTCAGGTTTACAGTTCTTGGAAGGAAACAAACTTCTCTACTCAGTGGTGCTATGAGAACTACATTCAGGTGAGAAGTATGAAGCGTGCCAGGGATATAAGAGATCAGTTGGAGGGACTATTGGAAAGAGTTGAAATTGAATTAACTTCAAACCCTGGTGATTTGGAAGGAATTAAGAAGGCCATAACCTCAGGTTGTATAGAAACTTAATTAAAAGTTTGATTACTTGTAAAGTTAATTTCACAAAATAATAATTGTATACTCAACTGTCTTCGCTTTTTCAGGGTACTTTCCCCACTCAGCAAAGATGCAAAAGAACGGAACCTACAGAACTGTTAAACATCCTCAGACTGTCTATATTCACCCCAGCTCTGGTTTAGCACAGGTACATTACTACATTGTATACGCATTAAACTTGTGATTCTCTAAAGTGGTATGGCCGAATAAGAATATGAAACAGAAAAAGATATACTCTATTACAGAAAACTTCAATATTTTGATATATGATTAGAATGTCAGAAAAAGATATACTCTGTTACAGAAAACTTCAATATTTTGATATATGATTAGAATGTCAACACTACTTGTTAATGCCTGTTTTTTCTTTGTTAAGGTACTTCCTAGGTGGGTGGTATACCACGAGCTAGTCCTGACTACTAAGGAGTACATGAGACAGGTCACGGAACTAAAACCCGAGTGGCTCGTGGAAATAGCTCCTCATTATTATCAGCTCAAAGACGTAGAGGATTTGGCATCAAAGAAAATGCCTCGTGGAGAAGGCCGTGCAGTTAAAGACTGATTCATTCACAAAGATGTAAGATGGTGAGTAATGGAAAACCTGTAAATACAATTTTGTAAATCTTGTAGTGCGAAACAAAGATCACGAGGCATAGGTGACAGTGGTAATGCTATTTTTCATGTATACCAGAGGCTCCAATCGTCATTGTGGCTCTAAAATGCAGGTAGATGATATGGTAAACAGGGAGGCATATATCTTTGAACTTATATGCCATTGATAATCATTTTTTTAATTAGACTTTATAGATGTAGTGTTACAGTTAACAGAATTATAAATGACCTTGAAGTTGAACGTATCCTTATGGTGAAATGCCCTAATTTGCTTAACCTTCAAAACAATGTGGGGTTTACATACCAGATGTTAATTCATTTAAACAATCGAATGTTTGAATACAGCTAGAGGTTTTTTCCTTTCAACAGACAAACATGTTGAAAATGATTATTGGGTATATACCGTGGTAAATCTATCATATAACGTCGTAAATTTGTCGCGGGACATCATTTTAGCTTTAAACAATATATACTTTATGTTTGTTTTTTTAGTATAATAAATCTTTTTACACTGTTTAAAGTTATAAAGCCATCCTTAGCATTGCGCATTCATCTTAGAGTAATAACCTACTTTAATGAAACAATCCTACTTATCTGACTCATTTCTTTAGTAGTCAATTTCTTACCCACTAACAAATTTTTTTAAATGAACTCAAAACGAATCAAATTGGCACTATTGAAGATTTTACTAGCAGTTTAAAGTTTCAAGGATGGCAAAATACATTGGTTGTATTATGTACATAAAAGAGTTGCACATAACAATGTAATTGCAAGCAGTAAGGAGGTAACAAATTCAGAATAGCACGATTGTTGTTCAGATAATTGACATTGGACTAACAGTTCTTTATAAAAAAGAATTTAAGTGAAGTTGTTGAAGGAACTACGGAGGCATTAGACGGTTCAATACTTCAATCTATTTCCCAAGCAGGCGTCGAGTACGTTGATTCGCGCCTCTCACTCGCAAATTGATCTCCTCAACATCATCCTGAAGAGGATTAAGTGATTTGTTTTGCCTGCACAATGTCAAATAATTTTCAGAGAAATGCTCAACTTTCAGACCCGAAACATTGCCTCTTAATTTGCAGACATGCAACAAGTATTCAGACTTCAGTCACTTGAAGCAGCCGCTCTGACCAGAAGGCTACAGACTAAAACCATTAGATATTTAACAGAGGGCATGTGGTTCATTTTCATTATTAGAAAACACTAACCTCTCAATCTCAGAACCCATGTCAACAGCCATTTCCTTCAGCTCCCCCAGTATATCACTCAAATCAGAGAGCCCGTCATCCTGCTTTGCTTTTTCATACTGTTATTATGCCAATGAGAGGGTGGCATCAGGTATTAGTTTCAAGAAACCTTGATGAATTAGAAGAGACAAATGTGACGCTACGACTGACAAACTCTTGATTAGAATACCTGTGTTAAATAGGGCTGTTGTAAAGTGAAAATTTTGAGTAATTGTGGCGTTATTTTAGACAAAAAACGAAGAAAAAAAAGACTAGACTACTTCTTGTGAAGTGCAAATTTTCCGTTAACTGTTTCATACCTCAACTTTCTGCATTGCATCCGCAGACTCGGGGAGTGGAGTTCTTGAACGTGATTGCCCCTTATTCGGGGTGGTTGTAAGTCCAAGTTTTTCTCTTTGCTCCAAATGGTTACCCTTCTTCCGATCAGGATCATCTATAAACTTACAAACTTCAGAAAGCACTAAAAAAATCCTCCCGCCGGCATATCCAGGCTTATAGTTTGTAAAAACAATATCTAATCATAGGACTTAATTTCAATTAGATACCTCTGATCATTGTTGGTCCTTTTATAGTCTGGCCCTTTTTTGGCTTCCATGTCCTAGAAAAAATGCCTCCAAGACTTCCTAAGAGCTTCTCGCCCTAAAAAAGAAAACAAAAGCAGGCCTCTCAGATTTGCAGAAAATGACATTTCGGCCCTACAGCGGTTATGCATGTGTAGTCTTAGCTAAGAGAAGATACTAAATCAATAGCTATACCTTAGGTTTCCAGTCAACTAAATCACATTAAATTTAGTAGAAAATGACATGATAATGCTCTTTACATGAGAGAGTGAACACATGCCAGTATTGGCTCTATTTTGTATCATTACATTTTATATTTACAAATATATAACTTTAATTTCACTTACAAAAGAGGTGGGCAGATGACAAAATGTGCATGTCGGGTTGGATAATGGGCCACAAAGGGTTATTTTAGTAAGTTAAAAACATTCCGGTTCACATTATCACTTTTTCGCTCACTTTTTAACATGTTAGAAATATCTAATGTATTTAATTATGATTACAAAAATAATTCCTTTTTGGTTTATTACAATGATGGTATTACTAAATAAAAACGATTTTGGAGGTTCCATGCATCAACAATAGACACTATGCGGCTTTCAGCCCATTCGACTCATTTGTCCCATTCCCCTTTTCACTATATTTTGTTTTGAACCGTATGAGCAATACAACCCAAATTTGATCCTTTAATAAAATAATGAATCCACCTCTTATTTATGGTAACAAGTCGTTTACATAGAAGCACAGTTGGTCAAACTGGCTCAGTCCGGTTTGGTTTAGCTACTTTGGAACTCCATAAAAGCAGGCCATTAACATTTGAACAAACAACGATCCTTGGTTTGATAACTGAAGCTCTGTAAACTAAAATTGAAATAACAAAAAATAACATACCCTACTGAGATCCTGCTCGATGTCGGCTGCAGCCATGTGGGTTCGGTTAATCTGCTCACCTTGTTGATGCAAAGTTACCAAAGTATTGGTGGCACCTTCTCTGATATCTTCTGCAATCTTTAATGCACTATTTACAGCCTTTGTAGTCTCTTCGGCCTTATACGCTGCATAATGCTCCAATTCTTGCACACTTTGGTTCTCTACACCACCAGAATCAACAAAATCATTCTTGTATTTGTTTCTTGATGCATATGACTTTGCTTTAACCTCGTTATCGTCAAAAAGACTGACAGTTGAATTTTGGGTCAATGAAGAAGGTTCGGATGAAGTTCTGTTCGACGGTTTCTGAGTTGACCTTTTATCAATTTCATCATCAGAATCAAACGGATTTGCAGTAGGTTGACTTGGGACTGAGTTTTGTTTAGCCGTCTTGTGAAGATGAGGTCTCTTGTGCCCAAACATACTTGATCTTTCAGGATTTGATTATCAGGGATTATATGGATCCTGAAAAAAACTAAAAACATTGGAACTTGAGACAAGTTGTTCAAATAAATTTTTTGATTTTTCTGAGACTGGTATCGACTTGTTGAATTGTGAAACCAAAGATTGTTAACCAAAACCAAGCAAACATCATGAACAGATATATCGGTTAAAACTGTACAAAAAATTTAAAATTTCTTGATTATTTTCATATGCGAAAATAAAGTCAAGAAATGTCACCTACTTCCATCAAACACCAAAAATTCAAGAAAATATTGTGATGAACTAATTCAAATGATGATTTTTATCAACCAAGGGTTGGTATTGACTAGTTTTTAATTGTTTAGTCCTTATGTATCAAGTATCTTTAAAAAGATTAATTCATAACAGTTACACCTAATCAAATAATCAGTTGACCAAACAAAGGTAACATCAAGAAGAGAGAATTTTTTTTCTAAAGATAACTAAGCCTAGAAATGATAATAAAGTCTCGACTTTTATTGATCATTCTCTACAACGGAACATCCAAGAGCTAAATTGAAGCAAAACCCATGAAATTATAAGAAAAACCCATATGAATTAAAAAATCAAGAAAGTAGCAAAATTTTATGAATTGAAAAGATGGTATTTTTCATAACTGATGAGAGTAAGATAAAGTTTGAGACTTTAACCTAAAAGCACAAGAAAAAAGGATGAAATAATGATTGTACCTTTGATATTTGGGAGAGAATATGCAGCCAACAAGAATAGCAGAAGATGTTAGAGAGGAAGTTGAAAGTGGGGGGAATTGAATATTTTGTCAAGAAAAAGTCTTTGATGGGTGACGAATAAATTATAAAAACCTTTTCAGGGGGTAGTTTTCTTTTCTATTTTTGTTTTTCTTTTTGTTTCTGAGAATCTTAAAATGACTAAATATACGATTTCTTAAAAGAAAATGAAACTCATATTCTTAAAAATTAATTCAAAAATATAAAAATTTAAATGTGGATTTTATTAATTTTTTTTCTTAATTTTGCCCTTTGATTTTTCCAAATGTCATCGTTTTATGATTTGGTGGATTTTTAGGCATACAAATTATGTTGATTTCATTATTTGGTTTATGGATTTATCAACAAAGGGAATCATTGTCGTTTATATTCATTGGCAGTTTGGACCAAGGGAAAACACCAACTTTGGATAGATGTAATCTTCATAGAAAGAAGATCAAATTTGTTTAATGTTCACATTTCCAATTGTTAGACCAAAGTTTTGTTTGAAAAAAAAGGTGTTATATTTGTTGGGACTTGAGAGTATTAAGATTTCACCATGATATAATCATGTATAGGCTTATAGCATTAGTTTTTGTGTATTGTTGCTAAAAGTGTTGTATCCATGCCCTTTTATACTTTCAATATTATAATCTTATTATTTAGCTCACCTTAGATGGGCACAATGTTAATATATTTGATCACAATAAATATACATTAGCTGTTTTGAAACAAAAAGTAAAGAAGAGTTCATCTCTCATTGTTCCTTGTTTGTTTCCCTCCAGGTGTCCCAATGATTTAAATAGATATATAACGTCTGAAGAATTAGTCCTTAAACATAGATCCTATCACCAAAAATCACACATTGTACCATAACACGAATATTGGCTGAAAATGGCCCAATATAAGGCACTTGCATTACAATAAGTCAATAAATTAAATTTAATACAACAAAAGCTGTACATATCTTCTGATTTGATCTACTATAAGAATACAGCTGAAGATATATAATTAAAATAAATTTATAACCCGGGCCATAATAACACTGTGATATCCTTGAATCTATCAACAAGAACATTGATATTTATCCAAGCTTCCATATGGCTATCAAGAGAACAATTCTTTATGACATTTGTGGCATGATGGTAAACAGCAACCAAATGCAGATGGAGCAAATCTTGATAGGATGTCCATCCACTCATCAAGATTGGTGCTAAAAGATATATACTGATCTACTGGACCCTAGTCTATAAGTTCACCATTCCACTTTAACATCGTGGTTCTCGCATCAGAGATCGGTGGTGTCAAGGTTTATTGAGTCAAGTCAATAAAAGCTTCTGTGAATGAAGCACGGAGGCATGGCACCTGCTTAAAAAATATAATGACCGTAAATATAACAATAGGCAAATTAATAATAATAATGTTAAGAGTTGTGCTATATGTAACATCTTATTTTCTGGGATATCATAATTTTCAGAGTAAGGTATAACTATACTTCACATGGTATTGTCAAACATTAGTTTATATTAGCATTTTGAGTTGAGAGGGAAAAAGTTTTGAAGCTAATGGATATATGGGATATGAGGTGAATGTTCAGCATTATTTTGCATATAGAAATGCACCTACTAAATTGTACACATCTTTGTATAAATCAGACTATACTTATACCAAAATGACTTGTACCATTTATCTTGTCTTGTCTAAATTGGTCTGACTACCCAAAGAAAAAAAACAAACTATTGACGTGTCCAATTAAAAGAGAGTAATACAAACATGAAGACAAAAACTAATTTAGCAAACGAAGCTCTCAAAGTAATTGCATAATGGAGGTAAATTACTAACCTCTAACGCATACTCAACATTATCAACAATTTTTTGAAACTCAACTTCTAAGCACTGGGAAGCCCTCGAACATCAGCGAAAGTTTTTCTCCGTTCTTTTTCAATCTTGATTCCAATAAGAAAATGGAACTGTTAGAAACTATCTATGACATGCTAGTCAGATAGTGGAGTTATAAAGTTAAAACTCTTTAATCTTTATATTGATATACCTGAGCCTCCAACTCGGTTATTCTTTGTAGAGCTCTTTGTTCCATACGAGCACGTTTTTTGTATTCTTCTTCAAGCAATCCAGTTAGCTGATATCTTAACTCCGCCATTTCCTGAGCTAAATCTTCAGCTTCTTCCTTGGCCTTGAACTTTTCGTCTTTCAGTTGTTCCTGGTAACAAATAAAATTAAATATTAAATAAAGATTTCAACGCTTTTATTTTTCTTATCACTTCAAAGTACACATACCTTCAACTGGTTCACAAGAAGTTCATATTCATGTATCTGACATGATAATTTCTTATTTTGATTTTCAGAATCTGCATTGGTTTCAAATGTTTTAAGCTTCTCCCTTAATGCTTTATTTTCCTTAACCAAGTGTTTAACACTCCGCGCTGCTTGTAATTGTATTTTGCAGTTTTTAGTCAGTTCCTGCATCACGCGATGTTCTTGATCAACTTCTTCCTGGACTTTTTTAGCTTCGAAAAAGCTATGTTCCATTGCCATCAAATCAAGCTTCATGCTTTCTATGTCACATTGGAAGTCTAAAGTAACATTTGAAATGGATTCTTCTAATTCCTTTATACATAATGTTGCATCATGCAACTCGTGTTCTTTGTTCTCTAAATTCACCTTTAAAGCCAAATTCTCTGAATTCTGTGCCTTCAATTCTTGCTGTAACCTTCTTACAATTTCATCCAAATCTTCGTTTGCTCTGAGCTTCGACTCTAGATTGCTAATATAATCAGTCATATGGTTTATCAGCGTGTCCTTTGTGTTCACCTGATCCTGCAAGTAATCTGCGAGATGCATTGCAATGAGTCAAGCCTACAGAACTGTACACCTGCAGTTAGCAGGGTGCACTTAATTGGAGCTGTAAGCAATAATATTCTATGGAAATTGGCCATTGGTATGTTTCAAATTGATATATGCTCAATTAACCAAAACCAAGAACCAAAAAGACAACTTGCACTGTGATACAGACTCATTACCTATTTCTTGGGAACAGTTACTCAGCTCTCGTTCCAAATTTTGGATCCGCTTCTTGTCATTAGATCGAGTTTCGGACATTAATTTGGCATGAGATTCCAGGCTCTGTATAATGTAAAACACGAAAACATAAGATGACTTGAGATAACATCTTCAATCTTAAAGAACATGTACATCATACAATGATATTTAAGAAGATAAGTGAAGCAACCAGGATAAGTTACCCGCAGGAGTTCACCGCTGGATTCTTTTATCATGTCTTTTTCTATCCTCAACTACATTACAAAAAAAGACATGGAAATCTTATAAGTTATAAGTGCCATAGTACATGGATGTAAACTTCAAAACCAAACGACTATGAATCTATGATAAATACTTCCCAACTTCTATTTATCAGCAAGAACTTTGGTAAGTTATAGTGTTATACTATAATATCTACTCTTTAAAATATATGTAAAGGCATCTGCTCATATTTATCTTGGCAACCAACGTTGTTGTGAACTCATTGCTTATAGAAGATAATAATATCATATGATAAACCAAATATTTTCTTAAGTAACAAGGTGGGAAGCATTTCCATCTATTAAATCTCTATTTTATGTAGTTCCAATGCATTATTCATTCACCTCGCCAACATATTTGTGGCTACAAATCTACATACTAAGCATGTAATGAGGTAGTCCCATAAGCTAAATAGCAAAGAGAGTTAACTTATCAATTAACTTTTTAAAGGTGTACTTCCATCATTGATTATACATGAAAAAGAAAGAAAGAACGAAAGCCTTTGATTGAAAACTGATAGAGGTAAGTGATCAATGAAAGTTAATGACACAAGTACACAACTCAATAGAAAAAACACTTTCATTAATGAAAGCGGAGGAATTATATCCTAAGAAATGGAAGTTTTGGAAAGCATCAACGAATGACGTGTATTTCATTCACGTGTTCATGAACCTACTAGATCAGTAGATCACTTTCATGATAGTAAGTAGGCATTACTATTCTAGCATATGAAGGTTAACCGCAATCGTTAACACGGTAATTGAACATGAAATGTACCTCTTTACATCTTGCTTCAAACTGTAATAACTCCTCATCGTCCAAAAAGCAACTGCTGCCACTACTAGAACAAGTAGACATCTACAATACACATATATTTAATATTAACTCAAATATAAACAAAACAATAGTTGTTTATTATACATTTCTTCTGATGCTACACTAAAAAAGATAACAGCTTGCAAAAGAGCAAGAAAACATTCTAAAGAAAGTGACTAAAAACCGCAAGAATTCAGAACTCTAAAGGGATCATACATTCAAGTCTCCTGTTTTCGATGGAAATCACTTTGCACCTAAAAATCTTGAGATTTTGATTTTTTTTAACAAACATCAAGTCTAACAAATATAATTATGACTGGTGAATATCACATTACACACCACATAATTATCACACATTCGAAAACACGATCTACTAGTTAATGGGCCACCTAGAATCCGTTAAATTTGCAAGCTATGTGTTTTGAATCATTTATATAGAGAAAAAGATGAAAACTTTACAAGGATAAATGATAAGATTAATCTGCATAAGACCCTATAAACTCAAAACATACAGATTATATGTATAATATATAACATTAATTAAAAAAGATAACATACTTGTCCAACTTCTGAATCAGTATACATATCACAATTATTAAATTATAAATAATTACAGAATAGAAATTCAAGGTACAGAGAGAAAAGGGGGATAACCGTTTTTTCTGGGGTTTTGATTTAATTAATAAGAATAAACTGGTGAAATTCAGCAGAAGAATTTTTATTATTAAAATTGAATGAATTTATGTTAGAAAGATGGAATCTTTTGAATGAAAAGATTGTGTTGTGGATTAGGGAGATCATATGGGTTGGGTGTATTTTGGTCTAGCTGCAATTTTAATTTTAAATTAGAGGGGAAAAAAAGGCGTTTGCTTTTACAACACTATTTGACAAGGGTCTAGTTAGTCACTCGAGTCAAGATTGTTGGGCATATCTGACCCAAATTATTTTTTCACCTTTTACTCATTGTCGTATTAATATTATATACGTTATGAAATAATTATTACGTGACTATCTTCATTCACCTCCCTAACCTTTCATATTATATTATTTATGTTTGTATTAAGTTTATCAATGTTAAATGCTTATATATATATAGATTCATGTATGAAGATTGATAAATCAATGAAAAATGTTCTTCTCATCTCCATCTGACCATCTCTTATGTCTATTTTGATATTGTCTATATCTTATTATAAATCTCTTATGTTATTAGGTCGTTGTTTTACAACACATTATCAGCACGAAAAACTAGTATATTTTGATCCTTGAATTAACAAACGGTGGTTGCACGAATTGTAGGGAGACTTGATATAAAGGTTTGAACGGAGTTTTGGATTTGACGATCTTGAATTCCTATTTACAATTACGATCATCATTGCGGTAAATTCCTAATCTTGACACTTCGATCTATTAATTTAGTTATATGAATTTGAGGTTTGGAATTACTTTCTGGCTACTACCTTAATTCATGCTCATATGAGATCTATTTTCGTGTCAGTATTTTGCTCCTATTTTATGTCACACTTTCATATGTTTTCTTTATAATGCCCGTTGACTCATGATGCTTGACGAACCATTGATAAAATATAGTGGATTCCATAAAATATTTTTGCGATCTTTTTTTAAAATTGAGACACACTACTATAGTATTTAAAAATCTTAATGTATATATCTTGATCCATGAAGAATGAGGTTTAAATTTGATTTATGATCGATCGTATAAACTTTTTGTATTTCATTTTTATTTTAGACGTGCGTTTCTTTTACTATAAGACCGTACCCTAATTCTATAGGAGTGTTGTTCTTTATCTTGATGATTATATCCATTAAAATTCCCAATGTTTCGATGCTGTAATATCTACAATTATGACATGTTGAAGATTCATTGTTGCTAAACCAAGACTCTTAAAACAAGTCCCAAATTTATGTTTGTTAGTTATAAATTGTTTGGTTCCATATATACATGGCTCGATCGATTGAACCATGTAGTTTTACTAGTTCTTATTTTTATTTTATTTTTTTTAATAGCAGTGGTGATTGGATTCAACGACATGTCTCTTCATCGTCCGGTAGAGATCGACCACGTAACCAGCACAGTCAATCCGATGGCATGACTGGCGATGGAAGTCCCACTACCGTTCTGGAGGAAACCAGCTAAATATTAGAGAAAACCTCCATGCCCCACCACATTGGCAAGGACTTCCCAATATGTTTTTCAAATGTTTTGAACTTGTGACCAACACTTAACAGAAATACATAAGGGACACTAAATGTCTAGTTTGGCTAAATCCCAATTACTAGTTCTTATTTACTTTGTTGATTATTGCTAAGTGGCTATGTGTATATTATCCTTTTGACATGTTGATATGCATTACATCATTGTCAACAACCTCCTTAAAACAATTATCTTAAAATATGAGTTTTTTTGGTTTTGTAAGGAAACACTTGATTTTCAAATTTTGTGATTAAAGTTGTAGGTTTGAGATTATGACATATACGTTATTGGAAAAAACCTCCTTGTAGGTTACTATGAGTATCAGTTATTAGTCTGAACATGTACTTGTTTAGATAGAGATTATACATTTCATCAGTATTGCTTGTATAATTAATATCACTTGACACAACAATCATAATAGAATTGAATTTGCCATCACTCCATGAAAATAAAATTTCTTAGACAGTACTTCAAAGTCATACATGACCTATATAAATATTTTATTACAAGATCCTTTTAAATACATGATAAATATCGATCACTTTATATGTGGCAACAATTTTAAATACATGATAAATATCGATCACTTTATATGTGGTGACAATTGCTTATGTATAAAACAAATGACATGATCTTCTTGAGATAATATAAATTTGTCAATTGTCATGAGAAATAAATATATAAAGGTG
The DNA here is from genome assembly GCF_010389155.1 of Erigeron canadensis. Classification (NCBI taxonomy): domain Eukaryota; kingdom Viridiplantae; phylum Streptophyta; class Magnoliopsida; order Asterales; family Asteraceae; genus Erigeron; species Erigeron canadensis. The sequence continues at coordinate 41,075,599 of NC_057762.1, forward strand.
AAGGTACTATTATTTTGGTATTATAGTTTATACAAAAGAGAGAGAGCGCGCACGCACACACACATACATATATATATATATATATATATATATATATATATATATATATATATATATCCATGTATTATATCTCATGGACCTTGATTATTTGATTGATGACATGATTAACGGGATAAAACGAGATGTTACTAACTATAAATAGATCAATTTCTAGTAACATAAATACGAATTATGGCGAAGCACATGAAAATTAAATTTGTCTAAATGTTGAATCATAAATAAAAAAAAAGATTTATTTGTATTTTTAATATGATGAAGGTTGTTATGAATGACGGATATAAAATATAGAAAGAATAAAAATTCTTGTTGTTTTAAGTATCGTATATATGTTAGTTATGTTTGTATGTGCTTTATATGTCTTGTAAGACACTTTATTGATCGTTTAAAGGCACAGTTTTTCATTCTTTGTTATAATATAGATGTTACAATGAATTGTACGAAAGTTTAAAAGAAATTGAAATTAAATTAATAGATAATTTAGTGTTTTAAAGTACCATTGTAATTTAAGTGGTTGTGCTCTACTAATACAACAAGTTCACTAGCATAAAACATGGGTTTTTTTTTTTTGAAAATATTATATTTTAATGTGAGATTATATTGAATGATGTGAAGGTTTTGAAAGCGCTCATATAAATTTACTTGGAGAAATAGGATTAAAGCAATGATGTACTAATACCTCTCGTATTACATGCCTAATTCTCCAATATGATGTCAAGTACAATTGAGGCACGTGTGGTCATAAACTAGTGGTTTATGAATTAATCGGCATGACCGGATCGACCATACCGAGTCAATGATGATGCAAAATACATGGAAGAGTCGAGAGATTCTTCAAAGTGATTATTGTGAATATTTGCTCTATACGAAATTATATGCCAAATACAATAAGGATTGAATCCTTAAACTAATGGAACATATGCAAAAGGAGATGTAAGTAAGCATATACATCGTCCAAAAGACCATTTAGTGTTTTAAATCGATGCATCGTCTAAATGAGTCATTAAAGTCGCAACTTGAAGTTTGCGTGATAGATTGCTCATCTTATTAGATTGGGAGCATGTTCCATATTTATATTGGCAATAATGATTACTTTTGTAATGATCATTTGAGAGCAAAATGAATGATTATAGTTTGGGGCCATGTTATTTAACATGCAATAATATGAATTTGCATCATGCCAATAGTTTATTTTCTCCCCACCGAAATTGGTTTATGACCAGAAACGAAGTATGACTCATAATATAAGTGTTTTCGGTTGTGTGGTATACGTATAAAGTTGTTCCACCACAGCGCACAAAGATGAAACCTCAAAGAATGTTGTAAATAATGTTGGGAAATAGGCGTGCCTTGAAGTGTGTAGGCTCATGCTTTGATTCGGTTCGAAATTGTCTTATAAACTAGACATTATTATGACTGTTTTGGGTATAAGTTAAAACATGAAAAAGTGTATGTACTCAATAAAGCCATTATTGGAAGATTTATTTATGGCTTAAGTTACTCATTAACATGATTCAGTTTTCCCAACATTAAGGAGAGATGTTCCCAACATCAGGGAAAGATGGAAAACAGCTGAAATGAGTAGGAATAAGGTCCTCACACCGTTGAATATCAAATTAAAGTTTATGAGATAATTTATTCACAATCTTTATCAATTGCCAACCATGTTAACTGACCAAAAGAGAAAGTGATTAAATCACATATATTAGTTGCTAATGCTCCGCTTGATAATAAATTTACAAATATTTGAACTATGGTACAAAGGTCGATTCCAAATAAAAGCCTCGAATGAAAAGGAACATACTATTAAGATGGTCAAAGTCGAGGTATAAAGACCCCATAAGAGATTGATAATGAGAAACTAGACACGAAGCTTTTGAGAAACCCCGGGTAACTAGAATTAATGAGATCTCAATTAAATGTGATATGTCTAGAGCTTTGTGGAATCGAAAAAAAATAAAAACGACGTCAAAATGATTGTATATGATATAGCACTAAGAATTTCAAATAATGGTGAGGATCTTGAATGCAAGCATGGACATAAATTGATTATGTATGGATGATTGGCCAAAAGAAAAGACGCAAAGATTGGGACCTCAAGTCCACTTGAAAATGTAAAACTTTAGATATAAATGACATGTGTGGAAATAAATGAGAAAATTGCATGTATGATACATAAGGCATAATCTCTTAAGCAATGCACATCCGATGAAGAGTATTACTTATAAATATATAATGGATGCCCATATATAATATAATTAGGTCATTATGAATTTAATTATAAAATAAAGATTTTCACAATGACTTAGAATTGATCACGATGAGACATATTCTCATGTGGCGGATGCAATTATTGATATCTTTTCAAGTCTGACAATATGAAATTAAATAGCGTCTTGTGAATAATTTCGAGTTCATTTGATACTGTTATTCCTCAAAGGATATATAATACAATGAGCATGCCTTATTCGTTAAGTTGCAATATAAAATGCACGGTGCATGACTAATTATGACCCAAAGATGCTACAATTATATTTGAAAGGTTCTTGAGAACAATATGTAGCAAATATAATCTACAAGTCTATAAAAGATATTTGGTAAAGTCATATTGAGTATTTAGCTTGAAGTTATGAAAATTATTTGACCAAGGATATTATAGAAATATAAAACTTGAATATGTTATGAATGTAAAAGTTCTTTGTGACAATTTTATGTTTGAAAGTGTGAGATGGAAAATCTCAAACATAAAATTCTAGTAATGAATAATTACTCACTAGGAATTTATATGACGAGGAAAATACTTTGTGGGTATATCTATTTATTGAGTATACTAAATAATTTGCATATATGATCATTTGGTATTGATAAAGAGCACTTGGTATTGAGAAAAATGATATGGATAAGGATCATTTTCATTCCTTGTGGAGATAAATTCTCATGAGATAAAGATATTATCTCATGAGAATGTATTAGAAGGGTAAAAACATATATTTTTATTACCCTGGAGGCGATAAAGGTATAAGTTACATACTACTAACCTATCAAAGAAGTTTTAGTTTTTGTTTTGATAATGCAGGATGATCGATTACAAATAGATATGTATTTATAAATATTGATATCAACTTTATCATATGTTATAAGTCAATTGACAGATCAACATGAAGATAATGCAACAAGGATGTTTTTAACGACTGAAGTTGTATACCAGAGTAAACTTGTTCGTGATATTATTAACTGAAGGAGCTTAAGTGATGTGATCATCAGGGGGAGAAGATATGCGTTGCACTCTTTTTTCCTTGGCCATGGTTTTGTCCCATTGGGTTTTCCTGGCAAGGTTTTTAATGAGGCAACATCCCCAAACGTATCAAAAGAACTATGTAACTCTTTTTTCTTCACTAGGTTTTTGTCTCATTGGGTTTTCCCTAGTAAGGTTTTAACGAGGCATATTCTTTTAACTCGTGGATAGCCAAGGGAGAGTGTTATGAAATCATTATTATGTGGCTATCCACATTCACCTCCCTAACCTTTCATATTATATCATTTATGTTTGTATTAAGTGTATCAATGTTAGATGCCTATATATATATATGTTCATGTATGAAGATCGATAAATTAATGAAAAAGGCTATTCTCATCCCCATCTCTTATGTCTATTTTGATATTGTCTATACCTTATTATAAATCTCTTATGCTATTAGGTCGTTGTTTTACAACATTATCTTATTTTTTTTAGTTTGTATATCAAAAAATACCACTATCGATCATGCTTCATTCTTATCTTTCTAACTTCTTTCCTAAATTTTTTTACTATCATATATTTTCAAAATAAACAACTTTCTTTCATTAAATTATTGGTTGAATATGACTTGGTCCCTACTTACCGTTTTCTTGCATTTTCTCGTGAGAAAAACTTCATATTTTCTTATGAAAGAGCTTGAGAAAATATTGACGTCGGCCATGTCTGCTGGTTTGGATTGAATATTCGATTATTATGCACATATTTACAAGTAGGGAATTCTATCTAATTTTTTTCAGTTTTGATTTGGGTTATAGAAGATCATAATTATTTGACCTGACTAAAAATAAGGTGATGTCAGTATCAATGATCAAATATTTTCTCATATTAGTCAACTAAGTCCACGTGAGTTTGATGTTTATGGATGACTCCATAACTCAAGATTATAATTCAGAATGTTAATGGACAAACTAAAAATTTTATACAAAGGAATTAGAGAAAAAAAGACATTGGCAAAGGCCTTAGCTAACATTTTAAATTACCTTTTAGAAGGTTAACTTCGGGTTTTAGGGTCGGGTAGGGTCGGGTCAAATCTGGTTTTGCCCACCACTATGTGTACAGATTCCAAGTTTGCAACTATGCCGAGCCATAGTCCATTGAGGCATAGACCAATGGACCATTGTCATATACAAGATTGGGCTTCTATAGTTAGACCCAGTAAACAAAAGAATGCAAAAAAATGTCTGATCCAATTAATTAAACTGAAGCCCATACATCGTTCAATTATTACATTTTCTTCCTTTCCTCTTTTGGCTAACTGAATGAATAAAAGAATTATGAAACAACGGTTTGCACATTTTGGCATACAACATAATTAAACGTGTTACAACATATTAGTCATACAACATGTCACAATATATTAGTTATACAACATAATTATACGTGTTACAGAAAGAAAAAATAATTGTAAAGCTTCCACAAATCAGAAGAGAAAACACCTTTGATAAGATAATTTGAAATTCTAAATGTGAATTAAAGATGAATATGATTGACAAACTAATACTGTAACTATCAAGCCACCTTTTCCCCTTGAAAGATGATTTTTAGACCAGATATACGTGTAAGGACTATGATGTATTCATTTTTTTTTTAATAATAACATATATGTAACACTTTGTAATGAACTAGTTTTCGAAAAATAAGTATCCAACAAAAATGAATGTAAAGTCATGACAAATTGAAAGTTAACTGAAATTATAATCAATGAATTTGTTGGTAGCTCCAGATAGGATAAAATGCCCAGCAAATACTACACTTCCATAATACCCGTAAATGTTGAAGTCCTTTTAATAAACAACAAACATGTGCGCAATATAACTTTAAAAGTTTTTTAACTTTTTTTTTGTGGAACAAACAACTTTCTATATACTGTATATTAATAAGAGTGTACTTTTGAAAATTAAACAGCTTTAATTTAGTAATGACATTGACACAAAGTTTACAATAAAATAACTGTCGAACAAAGACTAATTTATTATACTCGTAGTTAATACACTAAAGTAATACATATTTTAGTCAAATATTACTATAATTTGCACTTTCTCTAGTTCCAACTTTGATCATGGTGACAAAGAGATTAATATTAAAATTATACGAGTCTGCAACAATATATATATTAATATTGGTCATAAGCATAAATTAAGTCAATCTCATACATTGCCTTCAACTTGATGGTTAATTTTTGTCTCATAACAAACTAAAATAACCAAATTACTAATAATATGTTTGATTTTAAAAGTAAGAATCAGTAGTACTTTCCCTAATATATATTCTCTAGCATGTCATGTTAATTCATCATCAATTACAGATCGACTAAATGTCTTGGATTAATTAACTAATTAGTGTGCTGATCACTCCATCAAACTTAAGGTTGACCTGTTTCTTGCAGAATGCTGCTCGCTTCCAATATGATCTCTGAAGCCCTCGGGGCTATTACACACCACATCACACAACGTGCAAGTTAACTTTCTCTCTTCTTCAGACGCCTTCTTCTGTCTCTTTGTGTTGTTTACATCCTCGCCATTTTTTGGTGAACTGATCATAGGCGCCTTTCGTTTGCTACTCTCTTCGTTATCACTTGGAGGATCATGTAACGGTTTAGTAGCTAATGAGGAAGGGGGAGGCGGCGGGCTAAGTACAAAATGTGTTGTGTCAGGTCTTTCCATCTTCTTTTTGTGTTTCTTTCCTGAAAGGTGTGATTGGAGCACCTCCGGGGAGTTGCAAGAAATCTGACATACTTCACACCTAAAAGGATTTTCTTCATTTGGGTCAACAACTTCACATTTTGGCAACTTCAGACTTTCCATGGCCGAGGGTGAACTCGGCTTGAGAACAGAAATTCGAAGCTTCTTCAAATGTTTCTTCCCTAATAGATGATGGTTGATGTCATCACCCGTGCAACTGATCTTACAAACTTCACACCATTGACCTTTACTTGCAGCTGAATCTCCAGTACTTTTGTTCTCAGTTGACTTCAAATCTTCCAGAGTCTTATAAACAGGTGTTGACTGCATTGTGGTGATCAAAGGCGGGGACTTGATTTCTTCCAAAGCCTCATGGTTTTTGAGGTCTTCTTTCCTTGAATTGTGTCCTTCAGGCCATTTGTCACCACTAAGACTGACTTTGCTAGCCTCACAGGAAACAGGTTGGTGGCTCTTGAGTTCGTTACAAGGCTGAAGCAGGGTTGTGCATAATGGTGTGGAGTTAGGAAGCTGGTCCATACACGAAGGTACAGTCACCTGGCCAACAACATACAAGCCATATATGAATTACCACTCACAGAAATAAAATTGCAAATTAAGGAGAAAAAAAGAAAACCAATATAATGAAACGAAACATTGTTGCTGTGCTAAAGCTTGATCAAAAGATGGTGCAAATTTTACCTCCTCTGTAGCTATGCTTTGAATCTTGTGTTTAACACTATCCAGATCAGGAATGCTGCAATAGAACAGGGAACCACGTGATGCTTCTTTTTGCAACAAATTTTGGTTCTTCGTCTCGGACACTTGATCAAAAATGCCATTTGTATCAGCAGATGGCCGTTCTTGCTTGGTGGCCGCTGAAACTTCTTGAGGCTTTTTCTCAGTCACTTGGTCTAAAATGCCATTTGAATAGGGAGTTGGCGGTTCTTGCTTGGTGCCCAATGAAACTTGAGGCCTTTTCTCAAACTCTTGGTCTAAAATGCCATTTGTATCAGAAGATGGCGGTTTTGGCTTAGGGGCCAATAAATCTTGGAGCCTTTTCTCCGACTCATGGCATAAAATGCCATTTGTTTTGGGAGATGGCGGTTCTTGCTTGGTGGCCGATGAAAGTTGGAGATTTTTGGATTTCCTCAAATGAGCCTTTCCTTCTTTATGTATCTCGAGTGACTTGTCGCTATTACAAGTTACATTACAAACATCACAAACAAAAGAGCATCCGGTTTTGGTTTTAGTACCGTTTGTTACTGCTACAACACCATTCTCAACTTTCCTTACTACAACATCACTCTCAGTTTTCGCTGCTAAGCCATTGTTTTCAATTTCGTTTACAACAACAGCAACATTGCTTTCAATATTTGTAGCTACAACAACATCACTTTCACCAGAACTTTCTACATTACCAGTTTCTACCACTACATGAGAATCGACATCCATTATTGGTGATATCGGCTTAAACTTATCAAGATAATTGACTGTCTCCTGATCAATGACTTCCAAGCGTTCAAAACAATCCGAAGTAGTTGCTTTCGAAACCATTGTTGTATTATGTTCACTCAAACTTACACCAGCCTGAATATATATGTCAAGAAGATATATAGTCATTGTACATTCATCAATATATATATCCAACATGTTGTATAAAGCTAAAACAACCCAAAAGTGCTGCTTTTTTTTTAATAGGTAAACCATTCTTTTTTAACAGGTAATTAATACTGTATCAAATTAGTATTATTACATACTACAACAAACGGATTGCTTATAAACCATAACTGAAAAATACATAACAATCTTCCATCCACAAATTATTTTTTAGCAATTCCGAAACAGATTAAAATCCTAAACTGCCTTTATATAAAACTTACATGTTCTGAAGCAGTTAAATCAGATGTCTTTGAAAAGATTTTATAACATGGAGCTACCGCTACACATGGGTCGATATTCAGTGTTGATATGGGCGTAAAGCTACAACCTTTATCCGGGTTTGGGTTCTTGAATGCAACGGGGTTGGATCCTGGAGGATGGATCATGGGTTCGGGTACATCATAACATTGCAAAACAGGGGTAAAGTTTGGAATTTGGAAGTTTTTGGGTTTTTGTGATGAAGAAGAAGAAGAAGAAGATGATGATGGTTTTTGTTCTTTAATCATTGTGGCTTTAAAATCTTGAAATTTTTTATCTAATGGTTTTGCAGGAGAATGAACCGCTACTGAGTGAAATTCTTTTGATCCATAGGGTGGTCAATGGTCATTAATGTTTTGTCAGCTGTAACTTCTTTTTATTTGTATTCTTTGTTTGGTGTCGTAAATTTGTTAGCACGAATAATAATCTTTGGTTGTTCGTAAAAGTAAAACAGAAAAAAAATTAAGGGTTTTGCAAGTAAAGAGAGAGGGAAAGAATCATGTATGTATAAGTATATGTATTGTAACTTGTAAAAGGATTTGGAATTGATTGCTGTATATCTCACGTTGTTATCAGTTTTGAACTCTTTTTGACCTTTGTTGTTTTTGTACATCAATTTGACTTGACCCCCAACCATACCTTCACTTCCTTGTTACTTGTATAAAAGTAATCGATGTAAAATAGCGGTGATTTATTATAACTAATTTTATTAAAAATATTATAAGTATATTAGGTGTAGATAACAAAATTAATAAATAAATGAGAATAGTAATTTATATGTATTTTAAATACTGAAAGTTAAAAATTATAAAAAAAAATAGTATGTTTTATATAAGAAAAAAAAGAGATAAAAATAAAGATATTTTACACACAATGACAAACTATATACGATATACGTATGTACACACGCATATCCATTAGAAGTTCCCATCCTCATTCGTTGCGCTGTCTTCCCCTAGCATGATGTTACAAACCGACGAGCCAAAGTGAAAAAGTTGTGCCAGCGGTTCATTATAATTGAAAACCTCTACGGTTATATCGAGTAAATACATAAATGCTTAGGGTTTTATTCAATATAATGTATGTATAGTTTTAGAGTTTTTCTATAATTGTCATAAGGGAACACATAATAATGGATTTAAGGTACTTCGCAAAATCAAAAAGATAACAACATTCTTCTGGTAAGTGAGAATGCGATTTTTTAAATAATAATGTTATTTTATTTTTTATTTTTCAATTTAGGTAAAAAAAATCTTGTTACATTATTTAGTTTACAAGATGTGTTAAATGATTTTTATTTTTTTTAAGTAGTTAGTTTCGATTGTTGGATACAATTTTAACCAACGATTTGCTAGATCTTCAACCCCTACTCATGGAAAATACCTTAAGATAAAAAATTATCAATATGTCATCTACAAACAATATAAAATTGTGAGATATTAATATGTGTTTGTATTAATTTCTATTAATATATTAAAAGGTATAAGTTTCACAAATGATTATACCAATTCATATGTGTGTTGTATTATTAAATGTGATTCCTGATATGATATGTGATGTGATAATATAGGATAGGGATTCATATCCCAACCAAGTTTTTTTGGTATCTAGACCACACTTACTATTTACAGCGACAGTCGCTGCAAATAGTGCAGGCCCCCTTATCTGTAATGGCAAATCTGACAAAAAATAGCGGCTCCCTGTCAGTAATCGTTGCAAATAGTTGGATCTGGACAAAAACACCACTATTTGCAGCGATAATCGCTGCAAATAGTCTGATTTAATTACCAAAAAAGTGGTCGGGATACCAGCCGCCTATAAGATTTCATCATTAATTTCAATATAGACTAGCTATTGTAAAATTAGACAAATTTTCATCGTTGTTGCTACAAAGATGTTGAACGAGTATATGTATCTAGCTATTCACCCAAAAAATTTAATAGCTTAATTTCATCATTAATGTTTAAGATGTGGCGATGACAACTGGCGGCAACGACAGAAAGTAACGGCAATGGTGTGATGACGGCAATGACGAAGGTGGGGACGTCGTTGGTGGTATGGTTGTTAATGTATTTTGCCTAGCCTACAATGAAATCCGAATAATGAGATAAAATATTACTTAGATGAATAGTAACCCGTCACACAGACATGACATTATTGATGAATCCATTGTCTTAATATTATATACTCATATATGATATAATATGATATGATATAGGTCAAAGGTCATCTCTTTTATACACATCAAAACATAGCTTTTATTTTTTCTTTTGTCATTTTGAAGAACAAAAATATCAAACGTTGTGTAAATTTTGCAGAGCATCATTTTTGTTTTTGAGAAGTTTACACTAGTGCTACAATATTAACAGCAAAACATTTTAGCTTTTGTCTCTTTGTGATAGATGTGATAACACATCAACCTATAAGTTGTAGCTTCAAATACCATCAACCTATAAGTTGTCTTTCTAAAAAACATATAAAGAAATTTAAAGAGTCTTTGTAAAAAGTTATACTTTCTGAGTTTAAGTAGAATAATGAAGAAAAAATAAAAATAAATACTTGATGTATAACTAAAATTTTCTTCTACCATACACCTACTATGCAATGGAGTTAATGCTTTGTCCAGTATGCATTTGATGCATCATCTGATCTGATGCAAAACTGTATGATGAAAGGTCTGAAAGACAAAGAAAATACGTACTTCTTGCGCATCTTTTTAGGGGTTTGATAAATGGACCCAATATTTTTGCTTATTAGACCCATAAGTCAAAAGTCAAAACAGTAATAATTATATCATGGATGTACTAATAAATTAATATAAAAACTTTGACTGAACAAAAGAGTTTGATACAAAAAGTTTCCAACCCTTCGTGTACCTCCAAAACCTATAGAATTCTCCATCTCCATATACTTATTTTCTGATTTCTGAAAAAACAAAATACTCCCACGCCAATTGTCCCTCCTCTCTCCTTTAACAGCCACCACCCTATTATTGCCACCGCCCAAGTTGTCGCCGTTGCACTGCCACACGCAACCTCAGCCACTTTTCTCAGTTATCACCGCCCCTTCCTTTCTCTCGCTTCTCAGATCTGGTGGGTGGTGGTGGCGATTTATAGATCTGGCAAGTTTACTGGTGGTGAACCCTATACCTTTTAACTGTCATAAACTCCTTTCTGTCTTTTCCTATTCTTCTTTTTTGTGTATGTATGTGCAGGAGATATTATGGACTATAGTCCAAAAAAAGTTGAAAATTGGTAAATATTAGTACATCTGACTGGTCTTGGTTCAGTTTGGAGCACTTACTTGAACTTGGAAAAATCAAATTCTGATCATCTTAATTATCTGCTTATATATATATGGCGTCTAGTATCCCGATCATATTTTTGGTAATCCGACTAGACTATTAATAACAAGGGGCCTGCTTTTATTCTACCAGATTTGTCATTACAGACAGGGGCCTACACTATTTTGGAGCGATATGGTCGAGATACCAAAAATTTGGGTCGGATACACCAGGCGATATATAGGTCTTGGCACATTTAAGAACCTTGCATTCATGTTAATTAGTTGTGCTGCCGCTGCGGCTGCTGTTCTATATCTCTGCCATGAGATTTGGAGCTATACTATATGCACACAAACACAGTATAAACTTTACAAAGACAGCCACATATTTATTTCGTTATATCATCAAAGTAGAAAATAATGTAGCTCTATGTTAACTACAAGTATAGGTATTCTGAAAAACAAAGAAAGGCTAACCCAATTTAATGTTTCTACAATAAACCAAGAAACAGTGGCAGCCAATTAAAGATTTTGCCACAAATACCACCTCCTTCAAAGGTTTATCGGATGGAGAAAATCCTTACAACCATGGATAGATTGTCTGATATTTGCATGGCTTAAGACATTGAGATTTTGTGTTCAAAACGAAATGTGAACAAATGTTTTTCGAACCAAAGATATCATGAGAGTTTTTTTTTCCCTTTAAATATAACCAAGTTTTCTCATAGATTGAAAATGAAGAATAATATAGATCCTCCTAATAAATGGCCTAATAATCATTTTAAAAATCTTTAAACATGTCAACTGTAACCCATTTATTCTTTTAATTTTTAATCTCTATCTTTTAATTCTACCAAATGTCATGATCTCATAGTTGTAGAAATTTTTAAAAGAATTGTTTAAGAAATTTTTTAATACCTTTTAATCTCATCCTTTAGTTATAGTATCATGTTGAAAGTTAAGAAAAATGAGATACACGAATTGACCAAATTGTCCTTAATAAATTAAATCACCATCAAACCTTAATATTAAGATACACCATAATTCCCTCTTACTATAAAATATTTCTACTACCCTCTTTAAATCAATTACGGATTACCTACACCATTTGGCATCGCCACCACCATCACCATCTGTCATCGTCATCACACCGCCACATTATGCGGGTACTACAATAGTCGTTGCCTTTGTATAAGTATCTTCTGTCAGTTTATTTGACCACCATAAAATTAAAAACTAACATACGAAAATTCTTAATGTCATCCTTAGGCAGTCAATGCAAAGTTTTAATTAGTTATTACAATTCGAGCTCTTTTAATGCAAGTTTGAAATTTTGAATACAGTAGTTTTGAAACCCAAACAAAATCTTAAATTTTTGATAACTTTCACAAGTCGAGCTTAATAATTAAATTAATTATATTCATCTCGCTTGTTAAAAGTTCGTTCAAGTTTCACAAGTCACACGAGCCTAAACTGGGTTTTAAGTTTGAGATAAACTTATTGTGTATAGATTATGTAAATCATTTACATTGGGTCCAAAGTATATATAATTAATAATTCACGTAAGTGACAAGTTGAAGAACTAATCTTGTATATGTGCAAAGTAATGATAAGATGATTAACTTTTGTCTTTTTAAACTTTTTTTTTACTACTTTATCAATTTTAAAGAATTTTTAGTACTTTTGATGGTTTATGTTATACACTACATAAGTCAAGCAGATTCGTAACCGAGACTATCCCTACATTAAATGCAGTCCATATTATAACATTTAAGTGTTATCACAACTAATTAGTGTTGTGGATCATTTTTATTTTATTTTATTAATCTACATCTATACTCCTTTACAAAATAAACTAAAACCATCCTCCTTAAAGTTTTAAGAACCTGATATGACCAATTTACCCTCCATCTTAATGCATCTCTATTTTCATTCTATACGCTGTGATTAAAATACCCTTACAAAATTTTCAAATTTTATCTCTCCCTTACACACAAACACATAGTAAAACCCTAACTCATAATTCGTCTCCCCTCCTCTCGCTTCACATCCCACCTCAAACGTTGTATATTTTTACCGCTGCAATGCGCGGACACCATCTAGTTACGTTTTAAAGCATTTGACTTGTGTCTTAATTTTTGAATTTTTAAGTATTACCGTAATTATCATTGCCAATTTGCTCTTATTGTTTAATATGTTAACTTATAGGGTTTATTTTATATTATACGAGTAACCATTATTATCATTAAATAGCCTAGCAATACTAGAAGACATATTTTTTTTATATACCTTTTGACGCATCAGTTAAATGAAGTTTACGAATCATATATACACTAAACTTTACTATTTGATAAACTAGTGTTTAGACCTATCCAATGGACGGGTAATTTAAAAATATATTAATCAAAACTTAAAAATTATAATTCATGTAAGGGGGAAAATATGATGTGTTTAGAATCCGGGTATTAGACTTTAGGTTCGCGTGTTTCATAACAATGTTTCTTAATCTTTATTTAATTAATAACATATAATTTAATGTGGTTGGTTTGAGAGTGTAAAGGGGGTTTGGAGAAACCTAACTTCTTTGAACGTTTGTTGTTTTAGTTTCTGATAATATTTTTCAAATACTCCGTATCATTATTTGCATATGTTTACAATTATTCTTGACAATAAATACTCCTCAATATATATAAAAATTATAATAATATAATAAATCAGTGGTTTTGGTTTTTCTTTGATTTTCTTGCTTTTTATTCGAACATACTGAAGTCAAGGTTCAATGTTTATATTAAACATTATAATCATCGTGAAGGCGACAAAATCCCTATAACCAATACGACAACTTAATCAGTACGAAAACTAAAGAATGAAACATATGAAAATTAACTTCATAAAAATATTGAATCTAATTAACCATTTTTTTCAACTTTAGTTAAATAAAGACAAACACAAACAACAATTATAGACTATAGTTACGAAAACTAAAAAATGAAACATATATATGAGAAATAACTCCATATAAATATTGAATCTAGTTAACCATTTTTTTTCAACTTTAGTTAAATAAAAAAAATTGTAGTTTGTTATATCTAAACTTAAGACAAACACAAACAACAATTTTAAACTATAATTACGAAAACCAAAGAAGGAAACATATAAAAATTAACTCTATATAAATATTGAATATAGTTATTTTTTTTCTTCCTCCAACTTTAGTTAAATAAAAAATTTGTAGTTTGTTATATCTAAACTTAAGACAAACAGAAACAACAACTTTAGACTATATGATGTGCAAAATCGAGCTTTAAATTTATAAAACTAAAACTACCCAAAAACTCACTACTACGCACTCACGGGCAGTGAACCCAATCGTTTGTAATATAGTTAAAAGGTAAGTCTGAGTTCGTTCTCAGGGATTGGAAATGATTAGTTGCTCATGAAATGGTTTGGAAAACGGGTGTTGCTTTGAAAATCCTTTTGACAAATAAAGTAAATTGGTTTGCAAAATAATTGCATAAATTTAAAAAAAAAACACTTCAGACAATATAATTAAAAGTCATCCACCTTGACTTCCCTCGACTTCAAATGTAATTGCATTTAATGAAGAACAAATTCTTTAGAGTTTAAAGATAGTTGTGACAAGAACGAGATACTCACGTGGTACCACCAACCGTAAACAAATTATCGAATCACCTAACTACTAGTCGAATTACCCAAACCGGTACCACCAAGACTAAGACAATTCTTCTAACAATCAGTTTTATTGACTATCAAATTGTTAATTGATCCTATGTGACAATAGCGTGGTACCACCAACCGATATCAATCACGTTGACAAAATTAATCTTTTCTTAAAATGAAATTCACTATCATACCATGAACTAGTG
Organism: Erigeron canadensis; assembly: GCF_010389155.1. Lineage (NCBI taxonomy): Eukaryota > Viridiplantae > Streptophyta > Magnoliopsida > Asterales > Asteraceae > Erigeron > Erigeron canadensis. Next base: position 41,090,721 of record NC_057762.1, read on the forward strand.
ATAATTACTTATAGACAAGTAACCGTTTTAAAATCACATACAGATTCAACTGGTACCACCAACGAAGAATCATATGCAACCAATATCAAAATTAATTAATGAAAAAAGTTAACATCATCAAGATCACAGAACAACGATAGTTAAAAAAATCCTTTTTGAATTAAAAATATTGCAATCACATTATCCGTCTAGTTTCATCAAGGTGGATGATTAAACGTTTAGCCACTCATGATCAATTCACAATAATGAATAAAATAGAAGAGAAACATGATGTACCAATCGTTTGAGAAAAATAAAATGCAAGACAATAAGTACATACGATCTAGATGGGTGCCCGTGAATCTTCAACGAATCTGCCTAAGAAATAATCTTGATTGGAGGAAGAAGAACCCTTGTAGAACAGCTCCTAGATTGATTTTTGATGTTGGAAAATTCGTCCTAGGGTTTGTATTTATACCTCCTTGAAAACTGATGCATAAGTCGGCCTAAAAGACCTTGTTGACCGACCTCTCACTGAGGCGCAGTGACTATATAGCCGTCCACTGCGTCGCAGTCTATTTTTTCTAACTTGGTGTACAGTTTTCTTTCACTTGACTGCGGCGCAGTCATCTTGAGCGTCCACGACTGCGACGCAGTCGAAACTTTGACTTGGACACCCCAGTTGACTTCCAACCACTCCGTCGCAGTGGCTATATTCCTTCCCACTGCGGCGCATCCTTTTTCTTCTGATCAAATTCTTTCAGAAAAACTATACCCACTGCGGTGCAGTGAGCATGTGCACCCTCCACTGCGGCGCAGTGGCAAGATTAATGTGGAAATCTTCTTTTACGATCTTAAACTCGCCATTTCTTCTTCTTTGAACAACTCTCGGTTATGATTCATCTTTAAGGCCAATAAGTCTTCCGAAAATGTACTAAATAAGCACGTAACCTGTCTAGCGCCTGAAACCACTAACAAACGCCATAAACGCACCAAATGCACATGAAATAGACTTAAAACACATAAGAAACAGGCCAATAAGGGTGTGGGTAATGGGTATAAATTAGTCACATCACTATAATTACGAAAACTAAAGAAAAATAAATAGTTTTTGAAAAGTATGTAACAATTCATCAACAAAGATCATCTCGAACCTTTTGATTTTCTTTGGGTTGTTCCACTCCGAAACAGTTCATACATGCACAACACCGAGTCGTAGATGATGATTAACATGTGTTGGCTTAAGATGAATTAAGGTGCTCTTATTTTTGGTTGTTGAAAAAAAAGACATGATAAACCTATAATGGACAACAAACTAAATTAATAGAGATAATAATAACAATAACATAAGAATTTAATGTTAAATAAGTGAAATGTTCATTTGAAAACTAAATTTTTTGTGAAAACTAGAAAACTGGCAAAACACATTGTGATCTGAATTTAACACAATGTGTTTTAATTGTGTTTTTATAAAACAAAATGTGTTTTTATTGTATAATCTAAAATACGTTGTGTTAAGTTTTAAATCACGGTGTGTTTTTGATAGCATTGTAAATCAGAAAATTGTTCAAACACACTGTGATATAAACTTAACACAATGTGTTTTCGAAATACATATTAAAAATACTATGTGTTAAATTCAGAACACAATGTGTTTTGACAGTTTTCTAGTTTTCAAGAAAAATTTAGTTTTCAAATGATCAAAACCCTTTCAAATAATAATAATAATGCTTAAACATGAACAAAGTATATTTAAAAAACCTCTTGGTAAGCGACTATTTTTTTTTTGTTTTGGTCGTAGGTTTTTGTTTATGATGTATAATATGTGAGAGTTTATTCCTAAGTTGTATATATATATATAATATTATTTTTGTGAGACTTTAAAAGATAAAAAGATTTTTTTAGTAAAAATAAGGTCGGCCAAGTGTATCGCCAACCTCTTTTAGTTATATTATAGATAGATAGATGTGTATCGATGATGTATATATGAGTGTATGTCTTTAAATTAGTATTATCACAATTTTGGATCAAAAAATTAATTAATCTTCCATGGCTCGATATATATGTTTACATAATTATATTAAAAATCTCTTATATTTATGTAGACTTTTATTAAAGTTCAGATTATATATGCATTTATAAACATATATAATAATTAAAAAATAGAGAAATAATGAGAAGGGAGAATTAGACTAAAAGAAGAGAATTAAGGGTGCCAAGTATAACTCCAACCCTCTATTTTAATTATATTATAAATTATAGATCATCGAACACCGCACCTTATGCTGGTATATCAATATCACTCTTCCTAAATTCCAAAGGATGATTTCTATACCTAGAGATTATTATCATATATACAAATTAGTGAAAAAACAAAAACCTTATCTTTTCCCGCTAAGGCGCTAAGCATTCATTTATTACCACAAGAGAAGTGATATTATTACCACAAAATTTGATTAATTTACCACAATTATGCATTAACTGTTTATATAGTATGCTATAATATTTATACTGTGTGGTAAATTAATCAAATTGGGTGGTACGAATCACTTCCCATTACCACAATGGCACAATAGACTTAGCCCAATTCAAGCCTAGTAAGGCAGAAAAGTGACAGTAATCATCATGCTTTAATTGGGCCAATTCGTTGGGGTAGGCTAGAGTTGGACTGGGTCAAAAGTATTAGCTCCCATGATCAGCTGTATGTACGGCAGTACCTTATACCATGTAAGTCATTGTAGATTGTGAGCACAAATTTAAGTGAAACCATTACTTGTTATATATGCTATGGTGAAATTAACAACAATTTGTACACAAAAGCAAAATAATTAACCATTATACTACTGTGAAATTTTAAACCCCATATAGTAGTAGTATAATCATATAACTTCACTAGTTCTCACACTCTCCACATAGTTCCATGGTGTTCTTCATCTAGGATTTGTTTTTAGGTATCGATCCATTGACCTTTTTATTTAAATTTCTAATCCTAAATTTTAGTTTTTATTTTCAGTTTTCAACTCAATATTTACTTTTTTTCAAAATTCTGGACTGTATAGTTGATATAACTATGTTTTGTGGAAGATGTTGATGTTTCATATACAAACAAGATAAAGAACTGATAACTTGTTGTCGCGATTGGTCGAGTCATACCAAGTATTCTTCTTCGAATTGAATAGCCGGTCTGACCTGTTGAGAACTCTTTTATCATTAAGTGAAACATGGTACAACTTAAAAGTCATCCCACATAGGTAACCATTATAATATGTAACAAATTCTATTTAACAATAAGTATAAAAAAAACCTTAATAGTCAGAGCTTAAACCATTACTAACCAAATATTATAATTACCATGAACAGATAAAATATAATCCACTAGAGCAAGATGGTTACAAAATTTATTTAAAAAAAGATAAGTGAGACAGGGAGTTGTCAATGTGTGTTGTGATGGTGGGTGACTATACAACCCACCTGTCTTCTTCAAATTATAGAATTCCCATCAACAAACTTTCACACAAAGAGCCAAAGGAATGGTATTGCAAAAGAAAAATTGAGAAAACTGTATAAACAAAGGAAACCTCAAATATTACATCAATACGGATCGTTACAATGAAGATCAACGCAAGAGAAGTTCAAATGTTCTGCTGCGTTAGGGAAACCGTTATCCCTTGATGAAAACAATATAGTTATAAGCACAAAAATGAGCAAAAATGGAACAAAAATAAAAATAGTGAAGATGTTGACATAGTTTGTTCTTGGTGTTTGCGTGTATGTGTGTGTATGGGCTACTTTATTGTTGGTTAAGCAGCAAATTACATCAATTATGCAAAGAATCAATTAAATCTGTACATTCTTGAAATGATCTTATTACTACTTTTTTTTTTTTTTTTTTGTTTAGCTTGTTGAGAGTAAACCAAGTAGTGTGGTTGGTTCATGGTTAGCAGTATCTGCCCAATGCCATGGCTTGCATACTATGGTACTACTGTTGATGATCATATCTTCTTCCATTGTATCAGGAAGCATGTTAAGATCAAGAAAACCTCTGATTTCACGAACCGGTTCATTCACTTTATCAATCAGATTCATGCTTGTTTGCTTTTGATTCAGTAGTTTAGCCTCAGCAATCATATGTGATCTTTTGTGACCTCCCAAAGCCTGTCCAGATGAGAAAACTTTCAAGCAAAGTGGGCATTCATGTGTCCCTAAAACCATTGCTTTCTTCAATGAACCAACAGCAAAATTGATACTAGTATTTTTTGTTGTTTGATCATTATCAAATAGTTTTGCACCAAACCCATTGATCATTAGCTCATGACTTGACCCGGGGTTGTTGGCATTGGTGTTTTCGTGTTCTGTTTGTTGATCTAAACTTCCCTTTAATTTCTTGTGACTTGCTTTATGTCCACCAAGGGCTTGATAAGAGTGAAAGCTTTTGTTACAGGTAATACAATCAAACTTTCTCTTGTTTGAATCCTCAAATTTCCCAAAACCAAACTCAAATTCGTCATCACATTCTTCGTTTTGGATCAAAACTTTCTCTAATCCAGTTGATCCCTCATCAGATCTTCCAACATTATCAACAATTTTCTTGTTCTTAGAACCATTTTGAATCACCTTTTTACCTTCAACTTTACTCAACTTCACAAAAGCAGAGGAATCACAATTATCATTTGATTCAATTTCACTGCCCCATTTCCCCTCATCTCTAGAAAGCATCATCAAACACATAGCAACCTCAGATTCTTGATCTTGTTCAATTTCAGACACAACACTTGTTGAAGCATGATTACTACTAATTTGATTATTGTTATTATTATCATTAACATTCATTGAAATTGAAGATGAAACAGTTGTAATTGTGGTTGTAATTGCAGAAGTAACAATATACCTTTTTGCTCTTCTTGATCTTGATTTCTTGATTTGACCAGCTATTTTACCTGAATTCTCATTATCTGATTGACTAGTCCAAGTCTCTTGATTCAAAACCTTGTTGCTCAAAACTTTTTCAGAATGACATTTCATATGTCCAAATAGGGCCTTCCATGATTGAAAACCTTTTCCACATTCTTTACAAAGCTTATCAAGAACCACCAAACTGTTTTCAACTTCACATGAATCTTTCACTTTTGGTGTCTTTTTTGGATCTTTTCTCAATTCATAACCCAACTCACTCGAATTCATTGGCTTTTCGCCATTGTTGACTGATGACAGCTTCTTCATCTGCTGCTTTTTCTTGTTTTGCTGATCATCACCATGATTATGATGATCAGTTGCGTTGATCACATGAGACCTCATATGACCTCCCAATGATCTACCAGATGGAAAGCTTTTATCACAGAGCTTACACATGTGTTTCATCATTTCTTGATCAGTTTCTTGGATCAAATCTGACATTTTCAGATCAAACTGAAGTCAAACTAATGCAAAAACAGAGTATCTTGCTGAATATTTCAAGAAACACAGAATTCAAGATCAAGATTGAAAATTGATGATGACCCAGATCAAGAAACAAGATTATAACCTCAAATCTGAAACACACATATCTCAGATTTCAATCATGAAATAAACAAGATCAAGATCTTCTTCTAAAAATAGTAGTAGTTGCTTTAGTTAGTTGAGATTGGAAGTAAAAAAAGGAAAAGAAAAAAAGATTGATGATGAGCAACAAAACAAGCAAAGAAAAGCCACTCACTTTCTCTTATAATAGAGATATATATAGAGACAGAAGACTAAAATGTATATATCTGGAGGTTAACTATAAAGATGGAGAAACCCATGCATGAAAGGAAGCAAAGATAGATATATAGAGAGATAAAAATAGGCTGCACGTGTACTCAACTAAGAATCCTACGACAGTAGTGCATGATCGACGGTTGAGATTGATCCACATTTGATCATCCCAATGGCTATGGAAGCAATAAGGATCTTCTAAACCAACTGCCCCCAACTATTCTTTACTTTGTCTTGCTGGCTAAGTGAAAGCTTCACTTCTGCTCTCTCTGGCACTTATTCTTTATTTGTACTTTCTTTCCTTTTTAAAACCTCAATTTTCTATATCAAGATTAATGTGAATATATAAATGCACAACTTACAAGTTTTCATTGTATCATTGTTTTGTTTGAGATATTCCAGCTCTAGGGGTGGTTATTAAAATAAGTTACTAAAATATATACTTTTAGAAAATTATCATTTCTATGAAAAACGATTAGAAAAAAATCTGGTTAGACCAAATGGTTGAATTTATTTTGAATGTGGATTTCTATTTTACTCGTGTTAACTTTATAAGTAATTACGTAAAATTTGTTTTCCTTATTCATTTAGTCTCATTGTCAAACTTCCCACTTAGATAAAGGCACTGTAGATCTTTGATGATTTCAATCCTAGGATTTTGAGTTTTTTTTTTTTAAAGATCACGATGTTATAAATTATTATGAAGCTAAATATAATGTTATTTAGTAAATGTTTTGGGTTAATACCCCAGGGAGTCTCTATGAGTGCTTGGATTTGAGGAAGTTAGGTTCGAGTCTAAAAGAATAAGGTTTACCCCTAATAGACTATTAGGAGAATTTTCCTCATACCAGATATTGGGTGGGAGACTCTCTAATGTGAACTCGGTTCAGACAATATATTCCAGACCCCCCATTATGATATTCGACATGTACATGCCTAAAAAAAATTAATTTATTAACGTTTTTTTAGAGAAAGTACATTACTTATTGATTAAATTTTGCTTTCTATAGATGAAGTCAAAAACAAACTAAGCTCAAACTAATTGAAAAGTCTAAGTTATTTATGTTAAATGGCTTTTAATTTTATTATATGAATAATAAGCTAGTCAAATAGATAAGAATAACCATTTGCTTTAAAAAACTTATGTGTAACATGTCAACGGCTTAAATCTATAGCTAATAGCAATATTGTTATAACCAATTCTTTTATAAATTATTCATGAAATGCTAAAGAGATATCAGATAATAAAGTTGACCTAACAGCCCAACTTGTTTCAAGCTAACTTTGTTTTGAGCTTATATTGAAATGTTCGGGTTTAATAACTTAACTATTGTGGACCTCAACAAAATACGAGTACTTTGCAAATCACAAAACTTGTTACGTATTTTAATGTCACAACTACAGTACGTACCAACGATATCAAATTCTGCAAAAATTGAAATACAAAAACGTGAAATATAAACAATCATATCTCTACCAAGATGTAAACATTATATCATTATAATATTACGGAGTATATATTTAGTAAAACAATTATGTAGTCTTTTATGATAAGATAGAAGTTAACTCCCTTATTAGATAAACTCATAAAAGTCCAACCATACATACAAATTACAAATGCAACTAAAGTCGATCCGTTAATGGCGTTGAAACTTCGAATAACAGTATAACTATGGGCCCGAAAACACCTCAAGTTTGCCGTCAGAATGATCTTGTAACCAATAAGGGCATGACACGTTAGAGTTATTAAAAGGCGAAATGTATTTATTAGGGTGGCACGGCGTGGGGGCAAGTTGGTCATTAGAGGAAGGGGACCTACCTTTATAAGCAAGTTTGTTTGTATTTCACTATTTTGTAAAGTAAAGAATCCACAAGTCTACATAGTTTGAAAGCTGAAAAGCTTTATGTGCTAAACCAAACATATATCGAGTGGATACAAGATATTTTTAGTATTCATTTCTTAAAATTACACATTATCATTCTTTTATCAAATATTTAACCTTTAAAAAATGTTCATGACAAAAATTTGTCTCGTTGTTGATATGTTATTACTAAAATAAAACCTACACAATACTTTTTAACCATATACACAATACTGTATGTATTATGCGATTGTACAGTACAATCATATAATGCATATATTTGTTGTGTATAACTAAAGGGTGTTGTGTAAGGATCACTTCCCGTTATGAAATTGTTTTTATAAAGATATAGGAAAAATGTACATTATGCTTTTGAAGGGTTGAAATACAAGTCAATCACAAAGTTAAAAAAATAATATAAAAACGCACACTAAAAAAAAAAAAAAAACATCATGATCGAGCATCAATTGATTGTTGGGGTTGTTTGCTGGTGCAAATTACCCTTAAGTTTGAAGCGATCGCATTTATGGAATATTGAAAAGTAAAATGCATATCAATAATCATGTAAATCGTTTCACTATCATATCGGTTGTTGTTGTCGTCACTTTCCTTTTTAAATTGATCGTCACCTTATTGTCAATGTCGTTTTGCATCATAGTTTAGTTTCGGGCATATATATTACCCAAAAATGGAACAAGTTATCTACTGTATTACTTTCTAAGTTAGTAATTCACCATAAAACCCTGGACCTTCCATTAAGTAGCTCTAAGGGGAAACCTGATGACCTTAATTAACAAAAAAAGTAAGTAATAATAATTCTTTTTCTTGATAAAATAGTAACAACTTTGAGTCACTAATCAACTTGGAATAAATAAAGAGGTAAATAACATTATGGTGGTCGATGATGGTGGTGATCAGTTGATGGTTTGTCTCTTTATTTATTTCGGACTTTTTTTTTTTATAAATATTGTCGTGAAATTAAAATCACTATTTATTGATCAGAAAATGGAAATTTAATTACCTTTCTTTCTGGCATTTTGCCCTTTAGTTGTCGTTATGATTTTATGGTTTCATTAACAGAAAATGATGTCTAGTATTTTGTTTGTCTCCTGACTATACTTCCTGATCATGAAATTAAAAGAATTTCGATAGTCAATACTTGTAAAAGTGAGCAAACCAGCTAATTGAGTGTAATTAGGTGAATAACCTTATCAAAATGGTCGTTTAATGATATATGTTAATTGTAGAATTGAATATGATAGTGGTTTGAAAGAAAACTGATCTAGATACATATACTATTCGAACGATAGCAAAGGGCCGGGACCACATATCCACGTACGTACTGTTAATCTTGTAAAATATGTGTAGCCCACTATACAAGTAGCCATAAAAGCTTAATTAATCTTGGTAACTAATTAAAATATGCTTATAAACTTGATCATTTTAACACAATACATGATGAGGTCCCTTGATTCTATGGCATATAGTTCAAGTGGATGGTGCTTAATTGATAAAGTCCTTATATAAGCCTGCCTACATGTGATCAGCTTAGTGAAGCTTCTTAAAAAATGTTGATTATAAGGTGTATACATGTTTATCCTTCTAGATTGGTGACATTTTTTCAGAAAAGAAGTGCCAAAAATGATTCGATGTTCTTTTGATGAATATTTTGCCTACACATAAAAGTGTATATTGAATTATGCAAAATTGGACCAAAATACCAACTACATTATTCTACAAGTGTTATTTTTCTTTTCTGCAAAAAAGCTAAAAATGAAGTTGCTTGCAAGTTGCAACTAAAAATTAAATATAACCACCCAAAAAATATGAACAATGGCGCCGGCTTAAAATATACTATAAGATTATAAGTTCCATGTGGCTTGTTAGTTGTTACTAATAAGACACTAGCTAGTCTTCCGGTCAGGGCAATGAAGGAACCCGGCTATAGATTTTTGACAGGCCGGCCGGCCTTCATGACACAGATATTGTATAGTATGTATACTACCGTATATATGATATTTGTATCATACTTTTTCAGTCGACATAGATGGAAAAAAGAAGCTTTTTTTAAAAATGAAATCTATACCCACGAGACTGGACAACTTGTAGGTAATAGATTAAATATTTGGATTTTTGTAGAAGAGACTCATATAACTAGTGTAGTGTAGTGTAGTGTAGTGTAGTGTAGTGCCTTAACTTTTACTTATATCATTTTTATTCCATATTAACTATTAAGTTCATTTGAATGATTGGGAGCTTTAGAAAAATGTAAGAACGGAATTCTTGTAAAATATGTAATATAACAGAATGTAACGTTTTGTGTTAGTTTATAATTTACTAAAATATATATTTGGTTATAATCAATCAATTAATTAAGATCTTGTTGTACAATGACCATATAAAGTGAAGATATGCTCACAAACTTGCTATCTTTGTGTCTTTTTTTCGCAGATTACATTGCTTTTCTTTAATCTAAAACATTCACGATTCTTGTTTTGCAAAAAAAACTTAATGCTAACTTTAAAACACAACTGTTTGAATGTTTGAAGTACAACTATCGATCTATGGCCATTTTAATTAATTAGGCCAGCCACATTATGGTTGTTAATAAAGTCTTGCTTTCAATTTCAATGTGGCTTTTCATTAGTGTTCAAAGTCCAATAGCTGTCCAACTTGTTTGGTGGATCGCAATGTATACACCATACATAATTTGATTCTACTGATACATAGAGGTTATTAATCCTAACAAATCGCACGGCTCTTATGATCTTTGATAGTTCCATGAATCGATCCTTGACTTTGAGATATTCCCTTTTCGGAGGCATTTTGGCTATATTTAGATTGGTGATATCAAGTTGAGTTTTGGACATTGGCATAATTTGTATTTTTTGTGCAAATAGTTTTTACGAGCATCTATTTTTTCTAAAAGTTCAATTGAAGTAACATTAAGAAATTCTTTTCTTGTGAAACTACCTTGTATATGCTTTAAGGGAGCCCTACCAGCTAGAAGTTGTCCCATAACCACAACCAAAAGACAAGGTCGATTTCTAAAGCGTATAGCTTTGTTGGTTATGGAGATGAGAGAATTTCATAAGAGTCACGAGTTCTATCTAGAGCAGGTTGTTAAGCAAAATCGATTGAAGTCTCAATTGATTTGGCATTGGGTGGGTTAATAATAATAATAATAATAATAATAATACTTGATATAGACAGACTAATAGAGAAATATTCAGTAAAATACAGTAACTTGTAATTTTTAACTAAATGCAGACCAAGTAAGGTTTGTCTTTCGAGTTAGGTTGCCTAATCCATGAATTTTAACTAAGTGATGTCAAGAGCATGCTAATAAGAAAATGCACCCACACTACCAAGCATGCTGGTAGCCATCATGTAAGTTCTAATTTCTTTGTCCATTTTGACAGGCTTGTCAACCTTGAAGCTTAAACTAAGTGGTGTCCTTTTTTGTTGATACTTTTAATAGCTGCCCATGTACTGAATACTAACCATATCCAATACATATAATCTACAAATACTTACATTATGTCTGCTATGAAATTAGAACAAGTGGGCCTAAACCATTTGTCAACTTTGATTTCAGAAAATATGGTTGAACTTTAAATGGAAAGGGTCAATGTATCATAATTAATCAAGCTTTCCACTATCTTTTTTCTAATCTATCTTTTGTTTTTTCTTTCTTTCTTGGTGTACTTATCATGAATTTCGCTAATCCTTTTTTGAAACCGACCATAATGATACTGAATATATGAAAGAATTTCAAGTGTTCTATAAACACAGTTTCATTGTTGGCATCGTCTAGATACGAGTAACTCTATGACTTATACAAGTGATTGTCGCATGAGATTGGAATCAAACAAAAGTCTTCGATTGCAGGCTTAATTATGCTATATTTTCTCAAAGTGAATATATTTATCGATAAATGACACTTAAGAACAAAGTCAACATTAATTATTGAAAAACTATAATTCTCTACCGGCTGCGAGTCTCCAAGTGTCCACAAAGAGATGAGTTGAAATATAATCACTTTATATATGTAATCGTTTGGCCCTTTCTAACCATGAATCTACAACATAATTTTATAAACATTGATTTGTTTGATTGTCCCTTGCAATAGTGATGTCCATTTCAAAACAAAAAGAGTAATTACTCAACTTATTCATTAATTAGCTGGCTAATAGAAACAGGCCGGCCTCAAGTGATACAAAAGATGTGGGAGATCAGTGAACGTGCTACTTATAAAAAGTAGTATACCAAAAATAGTTTCCAGCTAAAGAAGTTTAAACAAATTAATGAATTTACCCAATCACTGACTGAAGGGAAATAGCTTCCTTGGTATATTGAAAACAGGCCGAATCACAACTATGTTCCAACTTCAAGTGTTTGGGAGATATATCATGATGTAAAATGAACTTTTCAATTTGATAGGCTGATCGATATGCATGGAACCGAACCGAAAAATAACAACATACAAGAATAAAAAGTAGTCTACCAAAAAGAGTTTCCAGCTGATGTATAGACTACAAGAGCAAGTACATGTGTTATATTTATAAGTAAAATGGTTGTTAATGGCATTGCTGGGAAAGATTAGTCCACTTGTGCCTTTAAATAATTAAGAGCTTGAAAGAATAGCTGAAATACTATTCAAGAAAAAGTGATTGCTAAATTGTAGTTATTGGTACTTGGATATATGTTACACTTGAGCTTCGGCTTTTGTGGTATGTATGGTGATTCATCGTCCTGTAGCTTGTGGGTTCAAGTCATATAGTGAACACTTGATAAATATATGTGTGAATCTGTATCAATTTGTTTATTTAACCTTTCCAAAAAAATAACGATATACCAGACTTGTTTATTTTCAGACAAAGCTTGGTTAATGAATTTGTACAAGTATTAACACAATATGTTTAGGATTTTGTAAAGTGACTTCCAGAAATGCACCTGAGAGAACAGGAGAAGTAAATAAATCTTGTCTCTAGAATGAACTTTTTTATGCTTTTGGACTTACGGTGTTTATTGCCAGTTTTTACAATTAAAGTATTTATTTGGCCTAGCATCAAAAAGATGTACTATCAATCAATTATTTTGCTCCCCTTATATTGATGTTTCCATGTGATAGATGTCTACCTGTTCTATTACTGACATCAGGTGCATTTTGTAAGATGAGGAGTCATCACAGCTGAAAAATACGACAATTAATCGCGTGTTTTTTGATTTATATACCACACGTCCACACTCCACACTTACATAACTGAAAATAACAAATATACAAAATTATCATGGTAAGCTGTAACCAGTCAGTCATGAATGGCAGCTGAACAACCCGATTAGATAGACTGCAAAAAGTATACCGGGGCATAATGGTTAACTACCAGCAGCTGAGAACATAAGATGGCAGCCGAACAACCCGCTTAGATAGACTGCAAAAAATATACAGCCGAACAACCTTAGTTCAAGGAGAGAGCAGTGAAGCCAACTTCTATATCTTACAGTAGCTTCCAAGGCCACCCTTTATCTCTACGCCTTCTTCCATGTGTCAAAAATACCAGACCAAATACAAGTGTTATTCTCAATACAGTAATACACATAAACGCAAGTCATTACTTTACTGTATGAGTACTCTCTGATAACTGAAATGAGAACTGTTATAAGAACTTGCATACACTGCCAAAATCTTGTTACTCGTCAACTGGCGTATGAAATTTTCCAAAAACTAGCATATACTTGATTTTGATGACAAAAATAAAACAAAGTCTGACACTAGTGGTCTTTTATTGTTTCTTGGTGTCTCTTAACGATTATCACTTTATATGACACCACTTTTGAAACATGTATTACAGGTTGTATCTTGCAGTAGCAAACAACAGAATGATGGTAAAAAAAAAATCAACAAAATGCATTAGCCATCATTTTTCATATATACATATTATGCAAATAAGAAAACTGAGCATACTGCTTCTTCAGATAATACGGAAAAAGCTTCAATCATCATTAAGCCTATTTTTCGCCTAATTTACTACTATTTTCAGGTCTGGCACTGACTGATTACAACAAATCCATCCCAAAATATTTATCAGGGAACGACTCTGTGAGATACAAGTTTCCCCCTATGAATATAGTTCCTAATGCTAATCAGGGGTAAATCTGTAACTGTACAATGAAAAATTGGACATGTTAGTCTCCAGAAAATAATGAGATGGTAGACTAGCAACCACATATTAGTTTGATCTGCTGTAATCATCAGTTTCATCAAAATTCCAGGATTCAACTCCAAATACCTCTTCAATCATACTACATGTTGGCAAGAAATCAGATTTAGATCTCAGACAAGAGAAATGCCCAACATCCCACACCCCTGAATCTAAAGGCTCAAAAATAAATTCGTTGTCGCCGCATGATTGGTTACTGTCAACCTTGACTTTATGCGTGCATGTTGCAGCAACTGTTGTATCAGATGATATGCAAGAGTCGTACTGGAAATCAAAGCCTCCATCAGTTTTCTCAGAAGACTGAGATGTTGAGTCAAAACTACAACTGCTATGCAACTTTCTGGGTTGCAAATCGTTGTAACAATCCTTGATAGAATCAAACTCAGGAATGTTATCCTGCTCCTCTGACCCGTCACACCCCTGCCACTCATCATCATCACTGTCAACATTCATTGGATCCCATCTGTTCTGATCTGCCCTTTTACGCAGCACAAAGACATTAAAGTAGTAGCTAACAATTTCCTGATTGGTGCGTGAGGGAAATTTGGCTGCAAGATGATTCCAGAAGTTTTTACCAACAGACACAGGGTTTGAATATACAACCTCATTGAACAAGTCCTCATCCTCTTCACTCCATTTCTCAGCAACCATCTCCCCCATATTATCAAACCCCAGCTCTGCAAACGTTTTGTGTCCAATGCTTTCCTTCAGAATCCCCCTAGCTTCTTTAACGTGTTGTTTGACACATTCAGGAGACCCATGATTTTTGCAGTAACAGTTTATTCTATTTCGTTGATCAATGTCATCATGCAGGGTGGGATCTTCGGGCATTCCAAGGACACAAGACCCCAAGAATTTAGAATCAACCTCATAATATCCACACCATTCGGGAATATCAGCTTGATAATCAGGTCCAATTGGTACTTCCTTTAGTGGAGAAAGTTCTAGAAGGTAAGAATAGGGATCAGAAGCTTGAAATGGTGCCTCTGATCTCAAATCTTCTTCCCTAGTTGTGCAACTGGCCCCTGATGACGTGGAAAGGCGCCCAGGAAGAGTACTATCAACATCGACTTTTTTGGTGCAGACAGGAAGATCATTTAACTTGCCATTTACATACCCATATTCAACTTCATTAATTGGTTTATGGAAGCAGCCCTCATCTTTATCTATCATAGGATAGTCACTAGTTAAAGATACAGAAAGATAAAACTAATACCGATGTTTGCGACCATCTATATTTATATCACGTAACAATAAAAGTATGTCTTTTGCAATCAAGTGGCACATTTCGTTAGACATAAACACATCAAACATAACTACATTGTCTTTAAAAGGTTTCAAAATTTACATAATGCTAAAAAGAAAAGAACTTAAAACGAACTCGTTCCCCAACACACCTGACTGAAGGTGAACATCGTCATTAGTAAACTGCAAACAAGAAACCAAATGACAACCATGATCCAACTTCAAATGCTTAGGAGAAACGTCATATTCCTCTTGAGCTAGTTGTCGTTTCTGCACCATGTTTTAACTGCAAGAATAGCGTTCAAGCATGTCAAGATACAGTTATCAGCTAATAAATCAATGCAATCTCTTTGCAATCTTGGAAAGCAGAATACAAGAAAACTTGATTTTGCTAATAGTGTTGTATGTTAAAAATAGGATACTGAATTGGAAAAAATGTTAAATTTAAGGAATATGGGCACAAAAGTTTTTAAAGTGTTAATGTAGGCTTCAAATGAGGGTAAAAAAAAAAAAAAGTTTCACACCCCACGTGGCAAGTCAAACCCAAAATAAATAATTTGACTTTTTTTTTAATAATTAAAAATTATTTATTTCCTCCTAAAAATCACGAAAAACAGCAAACCAATCGTAAAATCTGGATTATAAATCGTAAAAATTGAGACTGAAATATAAATAAAGATAAATAATTACCTTCTAAGAATATCTGTAACTTTGCAAGTATTTAAAATTAGATCCCCAATTTGAAGAAACCCTAATTCCAGATCCCCAAATTCAAAAATCAACAGAAATCGTAGATTTGATTGAACTTCAGATATAAAATTAAATCGAATTAAACAAAAAACCTAATCGATTTTAAAAACCCTAAATCGGTCAAAAATAGTCAAGATCTAAAATTAGGGCAAAAAGAAGATTAATTTCAGACAAAAAACAATTGATTTAAGCAATAGAATAACAGATCTAATAGATCTGATGAGAAGTCATGAAAAATTCGAAACCCTAATCTAAAAATCAATTTACTTAACGGCAGATTTTAAAAAATAGCTTAACTGAAAGAAGAAAACGCGAATTGAAAGAATATGATGATAATTTGGAGAAATACAGGTGAATTCGTAACGAATTTTGCGATTAGGGTTTGAACGGAAGGGAATTTAAAATAATTGGGGGCAGGAGAGGCGTGGAAAAGGTGAAGACGAGGTGGGTGATTGTTTGTACTTTGTAGCAAGTGGTCAGCAAACGAGTGACAAAATGACTATAAAGGGTATCTAGTTGTGTCTTTGAGTGGGTCTGAGGGCGATTCTTGTTTTTAATTTTTATAGGGGTGTTTTGGGTAATTGGTGAAGGACAGAAATAACATGTTGTACACTTGTTTTGATTTTTGAATAGTCTATGACAAGTTGACTACATCTTACCTCACCTTGTTTTTTGTCACTTATTTCATATGACGATATATAAAATGATTTTAGTCAAAAATAAAGACAAATTTTAAAAAAAAAACAGAAAAAATAATATTTTGTGTTTGTTTGTCAAAATAATTGATAGCATAAATATCCACCCGATTCATTCCACTATTGGTGAATATTAATTAAGTAGATGAATATTGGATGTCAATAGTAATTCGAATAACCATTTATCCGATTCAATTAAATCTTTTATAAACTTAACGGACGCAAAGTGTTTACTTAACGACTCAAGTTAATCATTAATTAAAAAGTGATGAATATTGAATGTAGAGCGAATACGGATCTTTAATTGAATGAATATGGATTAGAATTGTTCATCTATGGATGTCATTTATTAACCCGAAATTAACTACACATACAAGCATATTTATTGATGACAACAATGTTTACTATACATTGCAAGTTGTTTTGTTGAAAAAATATTTTAAAAACATCTGATACATCCATCCATTGGATATGGATATGGAGTGATGGACGGATGAAATTTTTTTAAATGGCTATCGATATGGATGATAAAAAATAAATGGATGTGGGTATAAATATAACAACATCTGATCCGATCTATTGTCATTCAACTGCATCATCTCTAAATTGCCCTAATAGTCATGAGTTTCGCCCCCAGCTCTAATTTGATAAATCCTGCAAGGGCTTTAAGTCAGGTTATGTTGATGTTGGGTTGTTTAGAAGTAAACTTGGTCTTATTACACACAAAAGAACTTTCTCATAAACCCTTTTTTCTTAGCAAACCTTACAAAAAAGGAGACGATATTAGTACTTAATATTTGTATAAATCATTCATGCATAATCTATTTGTGCAGTTTGCTATAAATCTTATACAATGTGATAGATCTAACAAAATTTATGGTACATGTTGCATACATTATTCAATGAATTGATGAAATATATTGTGAAGGTGAAAAACGGGTTCCCCTGCATTAACTCAATGTATATGATATGTCATGTAATGTAATTTACAACAAAATTATTTTTTTTTTCACAAATTATTCATATTTACTACTGTAATATAATGAGGCCAATCAACATGTTAAACTCCACATTTTTATAAACAATAGCAGCATTTGTAAACTTGAAAGAAACCAGAGCACCACCGCATGCTTTCTGGTTCTGATCACATGGCAACAGATAAAGGCTCATAGATCAACACCCTCATCAAGGCCTTTAGAACTGATCATCACGTTTGAATCTATTTGCTTGTCGAATTTCTTTTTCCTTCTATCTTCAAACTCTTGAAATCCTTCCATCTAAGAGTCAATGCCATTCGTTTAGACCATTTAAAATATTTTCTACCCAGTTTTGGTTTTGAATAACGGTGTAAGAAGACGACGTCTTCACGGGTCTTCGTTTTTAACAGGATATCAAGAGAGCCGAGATGGTAATCAAGAAATGAGAAGTTGAAGTTTACCTGTTGGAACTGATCCATAGATATAGGGTTACCATGCAATGAAATATTCTGTAGTGTCTTGCATTCTTTCAATAAACTTGGAGGAATCTGTATGCAAATAACAATACTTGCAAAATCAAAATTGGAGGCAAACAAAGTGACTTTTGCTAAATTAACAAGGTCATCCCTTGGTCAACTTCTATCGAGAGCGTCTTAAAGTTCTATTCACGAAAAATGATTTACAATGAAAATTTACCTGTTTTAGATTGTTATGATCGAAGCACATTGACTTCAGATGGACAAGACTGCACACTGAAGCAGGAAGTTCTTCAATAGAATTTTCTGAGCCAAAAAAGAGAAAATTTGTTAGACTAAGAAAGCAAAATTAACATGTGCAAGGTTCTGCCTCGTTTCAATTTTGGCATAAGGGAACAACCGATGAAGTTAAAGTGAAAAAAATAATAATAATAATAATAAAACAAATAATACCGTTGGCTTGTAGCTCTTCCAAAGAAAAGCAGCTCCCTATAGATTCTGGGAGAGACCTTAGCTTATTATGCGACACGTTTAGTAGCAACAACTGCAATAAAAGGGTCAAATGAATCTTACACAAAAAGATTCAATACTAATGAATTACGCAGATACTTGGAAATAACAAAACTGGGATGTCAAATGATAAAAAAGAGCAATTTTAGAAATAACATCTTCTAGATGCATAAATCAAGTAAAAACTACATCCACTGGACAAAACACTTTGCATGAACCGATTACACGAAAGATTAATATTCAAATAAAGAACTTGCAAGTGAGACACTACTACTTACATTGCGCAAGCTTCCTATGGTTTCTGGCAGGCTGGTTAACATGTTAGCAGAGATGGATAGCCGCTCAAGTCTCACCAATTGGCCAACTAAAGACAGAGAATAATGAAACACCAAAAAGCATTGAAAAATATTAACAAAAGATAACTAACAGTCTTATCACACAGACTACAGCAGTATATAGTTTTTGAAAATAAACTTACAAAAGCAGAGTATGTTTTATGAAACAAAATCCTTTCACATTTTAAAATATGATGACAGATAGAAATGAACAAATTGGTTTGATCGACATTCAAGAGGTCAACCCGCTCTCTGATGATACCCAATATAAATCTTCTACTTCTTTGATCAATAAAACTCAGCATTATACTATAATGCTCTCAATCCCTATTTTAACAAGTCCGAAGTCCCCAACTAAGAATCCTAACCATTTAATGAAACTGCTGTCAATCAGACCAATAAAAATTATCTTTATATAAAGAAACAGACTATATCTACATGAATAAGTATACCCATAGTTGGATATAAAAGGAACTATTTGTCCCTATAGTATTCATACTCGAAAGCGAAAAATATACCTTCATCGGGCAAGGTGGTGAGTCGATTCCCATCGAGTATGATAAACTTTAGAGACTGAAGTTTTCCCATGTTCATTGGAAGACGCTCAATTGCATTATTTGCCAAAATCTGAAGTCAAGGTATCACCATGTAAGATACGATCAATTCTAAGAAAATACAGATACAATGATGCAGAAGTTTCGGTTTATACCAGTCTCTGCATATTTATTAATTTGCTGATCTCCTCTGGAACATCAACTGCAGTAACCACAAATGATGAGTACACATTGAAACTCTAATACGTCTCTCGAGAACAATTAATTAAGAAAAACTGAAGTAAACTAAAGCAAAACAAGAAAACTCTTTCATCATCAAAATGACACATAAGGTGGTAAGTAATTTAAGCTTATGGATTCATTAGGCAAATTTCGTAATCTAAACTTAATCACACAGAGTAATCCCGAATTCTATGAAATGAAATGGGGACAATCAATATTAATATTCATCAAAAGTGAACAATTGTCCCACATCCCATGATAAACCTCCTAAACAACTACTGAACCGTTCCAAACAAATTCCATTTTGAAATAAGCTTACGACATGTTTGCTCAACATTTTCTTTGCCTGATTTTTTGAAGTAACAACATTACTTTTGGAAATTTATTACAATATTTTTATACTGTAATAAATTTTAACCAGTGTTACAAATACAAAAATCAGAAGCTCAGAATTGCTCCCATCTCAGGTAATGTAAACCTAGTGATCAACTTTTCAGTAACGTGGATTAGTATCAACTACTTATTGTTGGAAAGAAACATGGAAAACAAAATGTATCAAACTAAATGTGTGCCATCCAGATATTAACTGATGTTACAAAAAAAAGAAATCATTACCTAATTTGTTTTGTGTTAAATCCAGCGTCCGAACAGATTTATCCAGCTCTAGAACTTCATCTGGAAAGGACTGTTTAACCATCACAACAAATCAATGCAAAAATATAACCAGTTAATTAAGTTTAATTCTGAAAACTTGTGTTCCTAATTGTAACCAGTCAAACTTCAATCAAGAATGACAAGTAAACTGCAGATAGCACAAAGATATACTAGAACAATTCTCAATCTTAAACATATTACTTTAGATACAAACAATAAGTAATAGTTGATCCATGTACCTGAACTTATAGACACCGACAACGATTTTAGCTTTACAATTTAATTTCTGTAGGATTAAGGACAATGCAATCACATCCTAGTTCTTACTTTTAGAATATAGACTTTTCTCATCAAAATCAGCATATTTTACGCTTATTGTCTTTGTTACTTTATAAACGTGACACTCCTATTCAAACTCACGATATCTGATCAACACATACACATACAAACAGATACGAAAGTTTATCCAGTTCCCTTAAGCCTTTCTATAAAACCTTGTAACAGTTAATTAAGTTACAAACAAACTACCCGTATCGCATGCATTATCGCAATTTACAATGTTACGGTGTACCACACGTGGCTCTGGTTGTATATACTTATCAAAAGTTTAAACCTTTAAGCACTAGTCAAAACTAACACTACATAAAAACCTGCCATCCCTAAACGACGAATAACGCAAGTCATAGAAACGAAATCAGGATGTTGAAACTCGTCGTAAAGTTTGACAATTTAATCATTGACATATATATAGTTTAATAATAAGAGGCACCTAATATTGTTAGATGAATAAAACTAACAGAGGCTTTCATTCCAATAACATTGTTAAATAATAATAAAAATGAATTAAATTATAAATATAATTTCAGGATATAAACAGAAATGTAAAACCTTTAATTTAGAGTCACGTAAAGCAACAATGCCAGTGGCGCGCCATCTAGAAAGACGGCTGGCTTTGGAATCACCACCGCTCTTGCTTGCAAAACATCCCATCCTCCGCCGCAGCTGTCCGACTAATCGCGACGGCAATGAGCTGAAGTTTACTCCGACGAGATTTAATTCGCCAGTAGGAGGAGGTGAAAAGGAGTTTGAAAAGAAAGAAAGGTGAAAGTTATGGTCGATGATGACGAAACTGGCGTAGACTCTTTAGATCGGGTTTGGGTTTGGGTTTGGGTTGGGCTTTTCGGTCATCGTACGGGGCGCCAATATGACGCAATGAATAATATATATTTATCCTCATATTTCTCATGTTTACATTTTAAGTTTCTAACAATTTACTTTTCCAAAATATCCATATTTCAATTCTATATTTATGTAACACCTTTTCTCTCTCCTCAAATCTTAACCAATCATTTGTTTTCTCTCTCTTCTATAAATCATTTATTCCTCCAATTCATTTAAAATCTTTTATCTCAAAAAACGTACATCGATAAATTATAAAAATTATATGGGTGTTCTTAAAATTTCATGCTCTTTCATTAGAGATGTCATTCGATATACTTTTGACGAATTTTTAAATCCGAGGGCGGAGCCCGTACGGTTAAGGCATTTGGCTATCACGCTCTATGACCTATCACCCCACCATCTCACCGCCACAACGCGCGGGTACTTGCTCTCGTATTATTAACTTGAGTTTGTGACCCATCAATCGAATTTTATTTATTCACCAAGTCAACAACATACCATAACATTGGACGTTTTGGTTGACAAATTATTTTTTAAACAAATAAAATCTGGTGTTGAATGAATAAAATTTGAAAGAATGCTTTTCATTTTTAAAAATCTAAGTATTGTACGATATGAAAATTATTCTTAAACCTCGAATAATCAAATGAAAGATTGTTTACATTCTAAATAAATGAGATTTTTTTTATTGAACAACCAAATACAACCTCTTTGAAACATAACACAAAAAACCATGTTTAAATTCCTTTGAATAAAAATACAACATCAAAAAATATTTATAAACTATGTTTAATAGGGATGGGATAAGTTACCCAACTTGATTAATCAAGTTGGAATTATCTTGATCTTTGAGTTAAAATTACGGATTAAGATTAAAAGGATTATATCAAAGGTTAAAATTGTTTTAACTTAACCCATCAAGTTATTTTCAATTTGAATGAATCCGTTTACAATTTATAAAAAAAATAAATATACATTGAATATTCTTTGCTCGTATATTCTTTTTAGTTGTCGCGACGTCAACTTAATTTTAAGATAGGACCTGAGCCTAGAGTCAGTGACGCACCCCACAAGTATGACTGTTTACCAGTTATAGATAATTTGACTTGAACCGCTAGACATTTGTCTTACTTTTTACTTAATTAATTTTTTTTACTTAATTACTTTTTACTTAATTAATAGTTTAACCTTTCAACCTTTTTTTGTGTTTGAGTAGATTGATGAGTTTCATTGCTGTCGCATGCTTCCCTTCTTTTGATATGATTATTACTTGCATACAAGAAAACAATTAAAAACCATATATAATGAAATCTTTATAATACCCACAAATTACAAATGTAGCCAATGCTGAATCACTTGCTATATCACATATCTTAAACAGCTGGTGCATGGCCAAGCTTCACAAGTTGTCAAGTCAATTCATACTCTGAGAGAGAACTTTGACCACACTATATGATGCAGTTAGAAGTGCATTCAAATGGCTCAAGAACAAATGATTAAATCAAAGACCGAAAACATTAACAAAACATCAATATTCTTATAAAACTCAAAATCAATCAACTGAATTTTACAATAACTAAAACACCTATTTATAAAAATACTAATACCACTAAAATAGGAAACAAATCAATTCAAACTTATCACAATAAATAAAAAGATAACTTATAAAAATAAAATATAACTTATTAAAATAGAAGATATAACTTATTAAAATAGAAGATAATCTGGTCACGAGTCTCCTGCATCACTATATACCAGTAGCATCAGATGCGAAATCATCAAACTTTAAATTTTAAATGAGTTTTTTACACTTGGAAGTTGGATCTTATGATACACTATACAGATACAGCCAAGTTTCGCAAGGATCAAAACAAAGACGGATCATATACAACCGGGCGCATCAAAGTTTGGAAACTGCAAAAACTTTATGGACAAAGGAGTGATGGAAATTGGGGTATTCACCTTCACCATAGCTGGTCTGAAACTTAGGATGTCTCCGATTTCTGTCAACTTTAATGGAACTCCATTTAGAAGCATTGTTTTACTTCGAATATCACCGTCTTGTGGTGTTAAGTGGTACTCCTCTCTAGATAAGTTTTCATCTGTCGATTTCGTTCCAATGCATGAGACTGTTGTCTTGAGACCATGAGCAAATGATGTTTTCTTTTCCGAGGTTTTGTGCTGACTTGTACGGAGATTCATGTTCAGGATGTTGTAAACATCAAGTTTGAAATCAGTCTGATTGCTTAGATTGATCAGAAGCAAAGTTATACCCGTCTGCAACAAGAAAACAACATATCAGAAACACAAAAGCAGGTGTTAACAACTGGCAATCTGATTTTGATTATAACTTTATAGTCGCAATGACCAATTGACCACTTACAAAACACAAGTCCGAGTAGCCCACTACTGTATTGGGTTTCTTTTCTTTTGACAATATCATATAGTATGCGACAGAGCAAGATTGCATCATTTTCTTTCTTGAAAAGCTTTCTGCTTACGATATCATCTTATTGCCATCATTGGCAGCTCCACAACCACAAGATTCTCTAATTTTGTTATTACTGGAAATTAATTTTTTTTACATCTATACAATTTTCTAAAACTAAGCGCACAATTGTCACTAGCCTTTTCTATGAGATAAACAGTGTAATAAAATACTGGAACAAGAACTTACTTTCCCTTTTGAACAATGAGCGTAAGTGCGCAAATGTGGCGCAATGTTTCTTCTATCAACAGCAAGAACTCCTCTGCCCATAAGTCGATGCCAAAGAAGTGCACTGCATCAATTCATTCATTCAAAAAAACAAGATGGTCATGTCTACTAGCCAAGTTGAAATACAAATCAAACTCAAAATTTGGCCAATTTTTCAAGATCCACACCTGTAGTAGTCAGGGTTAGGCATGAACGTCGTTTTGTTCAGAAGACCGTAGTTTCCGCCAATTAAGGTTTGTCGGCAATATACTTTCGTGTGATACTTCGCTGCCATTCCAAGCTGATCCAAGTACCTACACATTGAAATTGTGTGTATGATTAAAGTAATAGAAATTGTGTGAGTCTGGTGATCAAATAAGTAGAACTCAGATTTATAAGTTAACAGTAACTCTTTGTTTAACTTAAAAGCCAAAATTATATAGATGGTGGTATCAAATTCTAGTCCAGAAGGTCATACTCGTAGGACAACCTTGAAATTCAAAGTGGACCTTGGATTTATACCTCACACAATACTTGAAGGTGTGTAAAGAGATGATTAATGAATTTACCAGAAGCTATCTACAAAAGAGTCTGAAACATGAAGACCACCACTGTTGAAGGCCCCGCCAGATTCCCCAATCCAAGCAGATGCCCATGGGCCATTTGTTTGAATGGTTTCTCGAAGATCATTAAATGTGACAGATGCACGATTTAAAACATGGGGATCTAGTATCTTTTCTACCAAAGTTGGATCAACACCTGAATAGAGAAAATACACTCACGATAAGTATACTTACATGCTTGTATTCACAAGAGAGAATCAGCGTTGACCTGAAAGAGTCAAAACTAGTTTTTTTCATATTCAAAATTAACAAAGATTCTTTTGTTATTCTTACCTACCACAATGTCAATTTTCTACCCCATTTTATGTAGTGAAATATGGTTATTGGTATTTCCACATAAATCAAATTATTCATTTCAATCTTGAAGTTATAACAACCTCTCTTTTGACCAATGTTTTAAAAACCGGTATTTTTGTTATACCGGCGTGGAAAAATTTTCCGGTATTACCGGTATTATCGGTAATACCGGAAATACCGGCCGGTACGACTATTTTTAATTTATTATATTTTTTGTGTAAAAATCCTACAAAACTTGTTACAATTTAACAAAAATAGTCAAAATGCAATTATAATTTACTCAAAAATAATACCAAATATGTATTTCATAACAAAATATAGGTTTTAAAGTTCACAAATAACAAAAAATAACATTAAAGTATCATAAAAATAATTTTTTTAAAAAATCAAGATTTATTTTTTGAAAATACCGGTATGGTAATACCGGAAATACCGGCCGGTATTGAATAGTGAAAATACCGGAAAAATACCGGACTTAAAATATCGGCGTGGTCTCCGGTACCGGTAATACCGGCCGGTATTTACCGGTATTTAAGACATTGCTTTTGACACTCAAAAGTCAACGATCAACTATCCCACAATATAAGGATCTGATATGAGCAAACTAAGCAACACAAACCTGCTCCTAGATTGTACATGTGGTGCGTCATGACATTGACAATTTCCGACCCTGAAACTTTAAGAAGCTTAGCATACCATTGTTTATCAAAGAACCCTCCTGGTGCCACGAGTAATGGTTTTGGCTTGAATTTCTTGTATGAATCATCAATTATATCCCTGAGTTGAAGTACATCGCTCCCATACTGCTTAGCATCCACCATCGCACCAATCCCCTTACCACTTAACTCGTTACCTGCAGCAACGAATTGTAAATTAGACCAAATATACAAATTGACTTGTAGCTAGTAAAAACAGACAGGAAAAATAAAAAATCTTGGACCACGAAAAAATAAAAAATCTTGAATCACATGATCATGACTACAGATGATATATATTGCAAAAACAACTGTCTACAGAAATATACCAAACTCCCATGAGTCTATCTGATACCCTTTGGATACAGTATACTTTATGAAATCGCGAGCATTGCTGGAATTCCAATCTCCTCCCCAAACGCCCTTTTTAATCTGGTGTCTCCCGTATAGTGCATTCAAGCCAACTGTCACAAGTGCTCTACAATGAAACATTTCTTTTTTCAGCACAAGTAAATCAACGTTACACATTTCCACAATAACAATCACCGTGCACTACAAAATAATTATAGTCAAACAATCGTTGATCAATCGAATGTTGCATTTATCTATGGGCAGGAAGCAAAAAAGATGAAAAACTCACCTTGTTTCTAAGAAGAAATGATTCAGTTCATCCCATCTACTCATATTAAGACATCCTTTGGAGAACCCAAACAGTCCCCCTTTCATTTTTATAAATGGGTGGCATGGACCCGAGAAACTACGTACGTCATATAATACTTGGTCTTGTAAGGAACCTCCCACTCGTATTCTCAATCGTTCAAAAGCTGTCAAAAAAACCATCAAAAAGAAATCATATTTAGTAAATATGAATAATTCACATTACAGGACATCAAAAGCAGAAGCTGTCACTAGGTAAACCCGACAAATAGCAAACCTTGCACTGCTTTGACTAGAAAAGGATGTGATAAATCCTGAGAACAAGAAAAACATAATACGTAAGGACGCTGCAGACTACAAACTAGCAGGCCCTCGTTGTATATCAGGTGAACAGTATGATATTTATATCTAACACTATATTAATTTAAAATGACTACTTATAATCTTTCTTGAACCAAAACAGCATCCACTGTGCACTTACCAGATTTAAAGCAGACGAAGATCCCCATGGGCATTGATGATAATCACACTTATTGCTTGGCCACCAATCTATAGTAGCGCAGATATAATTTGCATCCGTATGTGTTATTGGTAAACTCCCATTAATAATAAGATGCGCTTCTTCAACATTCCGCGCCAATATTACAGAAATCGACACTAGAAATGTAAACAATGTAGTGCAAAACTCCATTGATGTATCACTCTGTGAGATGCAATACAATAAGTACAAATATGAACTAAAAGATTCTTCTATCAAATTCTTGATAAAAATTAAAATGAGACTAATTATTATCTTTAACAAATTAGGTGTTCCTGAACAGTCTTTTCTATCAACTAACACACTTACCTTTTTCCTTTTTTAAGTAAAAAAAGCCAACTAAATATTTCTTATAAAAAGGCCAAACTATTAATTTACCATGCCTTTTCAGCTACTAAATAAACCCTAAAAGTAGAAGCAAAGCTATCAAGGCCATCAATTCTTAACTTATAAGAAACAATACTATTTAAAACCACCAAATTAGCTCCCACTTAATATAATTAAAAGAGCTTTAATTAACTTATAAATAACTGTTACCAGTAAATACAGCTACGTACATAACATCAAATTGAATATCAATAATATTTGAATAGAAATTAACTTAACAGCTAAATAAAGATTTACACAGTGAAAACACTTCAACAAGATTTAACAAATTGAAAAACCCAGATAGAAAAAGCTTTAAAATAAATAAAAAAGCTTCAACAAGATTAAGCAAAATGAAAAACCCAGATAGAAAAACTAACCTTTGAGTGATTAAACGAAAGTTTACAAACAAAAGCAGCTCAATTTATGTGTTTTTGCTACATAAAAAAATAAAATGAAAAAGCTTTCTTATTTGGCGGTTAATATAAATCTGCTTGGATTGGTGTGTTTTAGGAAAATGTTCGTCAGAATCTTGAGCTAGTATTGAGATTTGGTGTTTATTTATTTAATTAATAGATTTAACTAATTTTGTAAATGATTTGAGGATGCTAAAGTATGAATTATGTGGGGGTTAGTGTGAATTAATTATTTGGTGAAGGGTTTTATTCCAAGGGAAGCAGATGAAATAAACAGCTACACTTTTCCAAATATTCTTTATGCTCCCTCCCGCTAATTTTGTTAAATTTGGATCGTTGATTTGAAGTTAATTTTGATTTATATTCTACTGTAAAAACTTATTTGTAAGAGTACATACTAAAAATTTTAAAAAGTCACACATTGCATGCATTTTTAGCGGTGCGTATTAAAATTTACGGATTTTTTAATTATTTACTTTTCAAGATCTAAAATAAACTATTGTATTACTAACACGGTACTTACACACGGGTGACGCTGACAGCAACCGATAGTAATGGTGACGAAACGTATTTAGATAATTGATGTAAAAATAAATTATTTAAAAGATTAAAGAAGATATTTTTAAAAAGAAAAATATTAAACGAATTCTTAAGAACTTCACATAACGTGCATAAAAAAGTTATACGTTTTCATATCAAAAGTTCATCCTGAATTTTATGGTAAGTATACAACTATTTTATGCACATTAACTAGCAAAACCCTTTAAAAAATTGGAGACTGGTGATATAATTTAATCATTAAGGATATATTGATAAATTCTTTTATGGGGAAATATAATTTGTTGTTTACCGTAGTGTTGTTACCTTACAAACTTCTTCTTCAACTTTGGAACGTGATTGGATAAATAAGTCGTCCCCTTAAATGTGAGAGCAACATATATGATGTCAACAACATGTATTAATTCCTTTTTTTCTTCTAAAACTTTAATTTTTTAACAAGGATAGTGTAATCTTGATTTAAATTTACTTTTAACAAATATATTTATTATAAATAAAATGCTAAACAAAGCACTTAACACTTCACTTATTTAGTAATAAGGGGAGCCAAATCATAATTTTAAAATTATTATAGAGAATTGTATATTGATTCGTTTTTTTTAATATAAAAAATAAGATTGATTGTAATCATAATATTTCATTTGTTCTTATTTGTAGTATCATATCCAATTGCATAAAACATATATTTATGCATGTATTATAAAAACAACAAAATTCAAAGTCAACTTTATAATATAAAAGATTACATAATATGTGATATAGAGGCTGGAGGTAGATATAGGAAGAATTTCTATAAAGGGGTATATCCACGTTCAAGTATAAGGAGATAAAATAATACCATATTAATCGTCATGCCTTTAGGTGGATAATAAGGGGTTTTGCCTCCATCAAATATTTGAAATAAATATTTCTACTTCGAAAAAGCTCTCTAGCGGGAACCAAGTTAAAATAACTTATATTAAACCTACTACTATCAAATTACAATCACAAAATTTTAAGTGAAATTCACTCAAAAAAAAAAAACATAAGATATGATGTCATGTAAGCAATTCGTGAACCATTGCGTTTAGCAGAACTATACATATAATAATGATTTTTATCACATTATAACGTTATAATTCAAACATACTGACCATCATAATATCACTAATCAGTAATCACTTTTTACACAACCAATAAGAATGACTTATTATGACTTAAAATATTTAATTTTTTTATATTACACCAACATCATGTTAGTTTTTGATGATGTTTTTGCCAAAAGCGCAAAATAAGTAGAAGTTACAAATTGTATTCAAGTTGTAAACAGTTACGGAGTTATAATATGGTCATGCTATTATATATATATACGAGCATGGTACCCGCACAATGCGACGGCGATAACATTAGTTGCGATGTGGTGGCGTCAACGGATGGTGATGGCGTCGACGTAAAGTGGTGTAGGTAATTGATACAAAGATATTTGATTTTTAGGGATAATGAATATATATTTTTTTAGATTATGGAATGATTGTGTAAGTTAATTAATTAAGAGTAAAATAGTAATTTCGCATGTCCCAAAGTTGTAAACTTTTCAACATAGGGGTATAATTTTTATATAGTATTATAGATAGGGTAACACTCCGGTGAGAACACTTTTACAATAAGAACGGTGAGAATACTTAAAAACATCATTTTGATGCATTAAAAGTCCATAAAACTAACATAGTGCATAACTAATTATCATTATTTAAGTGTTTAACAACACATTGATCCTTCAAAATCGAAAAAATCACGTTTTTTGTTTTGTCCATCCATCTTTGATGCATATTATCAAAATGATGCATCCAATAAAAAACGTGATTTTTTCGATTTTAACGGATCCATGTGTTGTTAAACACTTAAATAATGATATTTAGTTATGCACTATGTCAGTTTTATAGACTTTTAATGCATCAAAATGTAGTTTTTAAGGGGGTGTTTGGTAGGAGAGAATTATAGAGAATGGAAATGTAATAGAGAATGGAAATAGTGAGAAAGAGAATTAGTATTTTAAAAGAGAATGGATTCCGTTGTTTGGTACCCACAGAGAATGAATATATATATAAAAAAAATTAAATAATAATATATTTATTACATATAATATCTTCAAAAAAAAAAATATTTTTCCATTCTCACCAATTCTCTACAATTTGTAGAGAATGGAGAGAATGAAATTGATTTCCCTTTTTCCTTTCTCATTCCCTTTTTTCGTCGCAAACAAACAAGGGAAGTCTTTCCCATTCCCTTTCTCCCATTTCCATTCTATCATACCAAATACCCCCTAAGTGTTCTGGCCGTGTTCTTATTTTAAAACTGTTGTTATTTGATTGTCACCATATATATATATATATATATATATATAGGTTTTAGGTAAAATAAAACAAGTATTAAAGTAAAACAAATAAAACAATAATTTTTTTCTTTGAAAATCACCGTGCATCATGAAAATCATTTTGCATCAATTGTTTCATGAATCTTTCGTGCATCAATTTAACCATGATCTAAGGGTCAAGATCTTATCTTATTTGTTTTATTTTAATACTTGTTTTACAATACTCAACTCCTATATATATATATATATATATGGAGGCTTATTTTAATAACCTCTTATTTTGTAGGAACCATAAGAACCATTTTATAATTAATGATATATAAGGGTAGTTTTGTAATCCAATAATCCTTTTATAATATTAAGAGAAAATATCACAAATGGCCCATGTGGTTGTCGGTATTCGCATTTTGCCCCCTATGTTTTTTTTCGTTGCAACCAGTCCCTTAGGTTTTTATTCTCGTTACCAGTAGTCCCTGACACTAACTTCTGTTAATTATAGCCGTTAAATCCCTCACGTGCATATCACGTAAGGGCATTTTGGTTCTTTTATCTTTAAAACACCCATTTTTTGTTTACCCTCTCCTTTTTTAGATCAAAACTCAACATTCTCTACATCATCTCTAACCGATCTAACTATCTATCTTAAATATCTATTCACGTGAGTATATATTATTGTACATGATATAATACAATATAATAACTACGAAGTATAAGTTAGACCACCATGGTTCAATAAAGTGTTCATTATCATCAACCTCTAGTTTCTCATCTACCAAAGTAAGTTTTTTTTTTAAATAAAGAAAAACTAAACCCATATCCATACAAATAATATGATGTTGAGGTGTTCTTGTCCAAACAAAATTTCATAAACGGTTCATTACCAAAAATTCAATCAATTTGCTATAAATGAAACCAAAAACTGTACCAACAAAAAGCAAATACCATTGCGATGGTGGAATGATGGCCAGAAATATGTGGTGCGGCCAGAGAT
The DNA here is from genome assembly GCF_010389155.1 of Erigeron canadensis. Lineage (NCBI taxonomy): Eukaryota > Viridiplantae > Streptophyta > Magnoliopsida > Asterales > Asteraceae > Erigeron > Erigeron canadensis. The sequence continues at coordinate 41,122,305 of NC_057762.1, forward strand.
GGTGGTGACCGGATGATGGCCAGCGAGAAACACCATCACCATCAATGACCAGACCTCCCGGCGATAACACAAACGGATATAATTTCCGATTATTTATCTAGCCAAGAAAAACTCCGTACAACGAGACCACCATCACTCATCCTTGTTATCGTTGCCGCCTTTGCCTCCGAGTTGGCTTCGCCACCCAGTCATGGATCTACCAACATCGTTTGTGTGGATTTGGTTTGTTTGTTTGTTTATTTGCTACAATACACATACACTCTTCCACTGAAATGATAAAGGGTGGAAGAAATCGTGAGCGGTTCGTATTTTGATGTGGCGGCAGAAAAAGAGAAACGACGGTAATGGGTGGATGAAATGATAAAGAGTTGTTGAAGCTTGATATTTAATCTATCTTTTTTAGCGGGTAGTGTCCGATTGATTGTATTTAATTTTTGTATTTGTATTTGGGAAATTGTGATCCTTCCTTTGATTTACGGAGGTGTGGTATATAGGTTATAGATACATACATATAAAGATAAAATGTATATATAATTGTTGAGTTTTGATCTGAAATTGGGGAGGGCAAAGAAAGGATGTGTGTTTTAGAGACAAAAGGACCAAAATGTCCTCACGTGATACGCACGTGAGGGATTTAACGGATATAATTAACAGAAGTCAGTGTCAAGGACTACTGGTAACGAGAATGAAAACCCAAGGACTGGTTGCAACAAAAAAAAGCATAGGGTGCAAAATGCAAATACCGACAACCACATGGACCATTTGTGACATTTTCTCTAATATTAATTAATATTAAACCTAACAGAGCTCCATGATTGTTGCTATTTGTTACAAAGATGCCAATAATTATTATGTTGCACGCCACTGCATTCTCAAATTTTATCTTTTACGGTTACACTTCATTCATATATAAGCTGTCATTTGTCCATTTTATTCATATGTGTTTTTCTTTTACCTTATATAATCAACCTATAAAACATTTAGTGGTTTGTTCTTATTCTTTATTAAAAGTTGTTCTTATTCTTTATTAAAACTATATGGTAAGTTTTAATATGTTAGTCTATCGAGTTTGACTACAAAACATATTCGTCGTCACAAATGAACACCGGAAATATGTGAACAAAACTTGAACACGTCACAAATGAACACCAGAATATATATATATATATATATATATGATCACGAATCAACAAACTAAGATACATTCACTCTATAATGCAAATTCTTCACATATTAAACTATGCAAACGTATGCATATTTTGTATAACTAGTCACATTTGAACACCCTCTTTATGTGGAAAAAATCGGGTGTAACTTTAAGACACACTGCAAACATATTCATACATGAACCGTAATGTGAACACAATCACGTAGGACAAATGTGCGAATAAAAATGAATTGAATTTATATGCGAACACAAATATACAATCCATTACGTTTCCAGTCTTAATATATATAACGTATATATATAGTAATATATTAGGATATAACAACATGATATTAATGTAACAATACGATCAACGCCTAATCAACAATGATGCATCCACATAACAATACGTTCACGTTTAACAACAATATTACATACACATAAAAATGTGTTCTGATATGCCTCGTCCTCAGATATACTTTCGTTCAACTTAACTAATCACTATCAGGCCTAGGTTCTGATATATTTTTTGGGTATTGGCAAGGTATGTATACAGGTGATATCATCAACTTTCTCTCCACCCGACCAACACCCATTAAGCATACCAAAAACGTATCGTTTTCTAATCATGTAAGTACGTTCACTATAATATACCACATCAGAAGGTCATCCTAATAAAAGCTACAACATTCTTATATGTTCAGCATCCACACCATTACCAATCACCATACATGTATACCTATAACATGCACTTGCACAATAACATATACACGTATAATTATTATAAGATTAATTTACGACATAGCACACAACACATAGCGAGTATCTTTCCACCCCAAAGCATATAAAATACAACAGAGGGGCTATGAAACTCACCTGGCGGCTGCTGACGCGTGCAATACAAATCCCAAGACGTTAGAAGTAGAACTAACATCAACGATAGCTGAAACCTATTCATGCACGTATTACATTAATCCTAAAGCATCTCAAAAGGTAAGGTCTCCTAGGTATTGACCTAAGATTACTATAAATGGTTTATTATGTCTATTTTATAAGGTTTTAATCCAAAAAGGTGGTATCGTTACATTTTGTTTCACAATGACTCACCAGGACTTGACTACTTTTCCTTCATCCAAACCTTCTGTTTGTTCAAACTATGTTTTCGACTCAGAGACCTATACCATTGGAAATTAGACTCATTTATGCTTCCGTAGCCGCTTGAATCCTTGAAAACGGACTTACGTTTTAGAAGTTATAGACGTTTGAATATGTTATCAGAAACAATCCTTAACGGCCGTTACATACTCTAATGGGTGTTAAGTCACAGGTTCGCATTTTAGACATGAAATTGATTGACTAAACGTCAAAATTGAAGCTTTAAACTTTACCACAATGCATTACAAGTATAAACAAGTGTAAAGATCAACTCTTAAACCAAACCCCACTTCCTAAATCTCAAGATCTAGTCCAAGACTCGTTTTTAACCAAAAATGCACACTTTACAAAGATTTTGGCCACCAATTGTTTAGATATAGACAAAGGAAGTATATTACAATGTAAATCAAACATTGTAAGAGTGAAATCACTTACCAATTCATCCTAAAAGTGTGAAACCCGATTTTGAAATCAAAGGGGGAAGAAACACACTTGAAATTGGATAAAACCTTTAATCTTGAAGACAATTAGTATTATTATTGCTATGAAATCTAGTTAGTTCTAATCACAAATACCCCAAATTTTCAAATTTCAAAGAAGAAAAAAAAAAGAAAAGGAGAATTTCTTGGATTTGAGAGAGAGAAATGAGATAAAGAGATAAGGTAGAAAGAGAGTGAATGAAAGAAATGAGAGGAGGAAAGGAGTGGTGGAAAGGTTTTGTTCCACCAAAACACTCCCGCGGATAATTTCGGTTTCTCCCGAAAAATGATTCGTTTAGTTAAAAAATTTAATCCTTGTATTATTCAAATATTTTGTTGACACAATCTTACCTATTGTCCAATTACGTTTCTAACGACTATTCATACGTCTACCTTTTCACTACAAAAGTTTATTTTGTTAAAGTTTGACTCGTTTCAAAACCACTAGTCCCGTAACGTTGACTGGTCAAAACAACGGATGTTACAACACTGTTTTTGAGAACCGGACCAAACATTGAATCGTTCTAGTGAGAGGTTCAACCGGGGAATCCCGCCCTATATATTTACTATTCGGTAAAAATAAGAATATCAATATATATATATATATATATAATATGTTATAGGGGGACAATCAAATAAGAACAGTCTTAAAATAAAAACCGGTGGGAACACTTAAAAACTACATTTTGATGCATTAAAAGTACATAAAACTAACATAGTGTATAACTAATTATCATTATTTAAGTGTTTAACAACATATTGGCCTATCAAAATCGAGAAAATCATATTTTTTGTTTTGTGCATCCATCTTAGATGCATATTCATCAAAATGATGCATTCAACAAAAAACGTGATTTTTTCGATTTTGACGGATCGATGTGTTGTTAAACACTTTGATAATGATAATTAGTTATGCATTATGTTAGTTTTATGGAGTTTTAATGCATCAAAATGATGTTTTTAAGTGTTCTCACCGTTCTTATTTTAAAAATGTTCTCAATAGAGTGTTACCCATATGATATAAATATAACAAAAATAGGGTGTTGATAGGTTACACTTTGAAACTTGTCCCCGTTTGTTTTGGAGTGATATTTTAGTTAGCCATTTAGTCTTCATATTTACTTTAAAAGGATTTAATCCATCAAATAACTCTTTGTTGACTCAACAATATGTCAACAATGAGTTGGCATGTGGCCTTTAACTTAAGCAACACATATCTGGATCAACTTCCGTTTCAGCCTTCATTTTTCCTTTATTTACTTGGCAACGAGCTGGGAGACGATAATTGAGGGTCCCCGTTTACTTATTGACTATCCTCGTTTACTTACTAACTATAGGAAAAGATGATAATCGAGGCTTCGTTATTTTTTTTGTTTCTGAAATTTGTTTACTTAATACAAATACTTATGTATTACTAGATCAAAAAACAACACAGTTTCTTTTTATTTGTTAATAATGCCATAGAATGACTTGTTTGTTTTCTTTTGGGTAGGTAACGAGACACCGAGTCTGTTCCATGTGTCCAAAATTCAAAATCATCACTTTTTGTTTCTTTATTCTAAGTTATGATATGTGTACATTAGGTCCTTTTAAAAGGTTGTAATCATTTGAACACAACAAATTTGGTGAAAACCAAAAAATTAATCTCAACCATCTATTTTGAAGATTCAGATGTACGTTCTCTCTTCCCTCCTTCCTTTAATCTTGTTTTCCAGAATCCGGCGACATCTCCGACGGTGGCGACATATCTGGAAAGAATCAATTTCGTTTTCCGGTAGACACTGTATGGGCGTTGCCCCTATCCGTTTTAAAAGGATTGTCGTCGGACACATATAAGAATGATATGCATTTGATGGGCGGCGATACAAGAGATGGTGGTGGTTGGATACAGTACGAGCCCCGCCCTTGCCTTTGTCGGCGCCGTGAATAGAAGAAAAGAGAGACGGATCTGGATTGGAGATGATGGTCGTGATGGTGGTGTACGTCGCCGTTATCGCCGGAGGGTGATGGTGCTGGTAGTGGTGGCGGTCGTAGATGATAGTGGTGGTAGCCGGAGATGATGGTGGTGGTCGTAGATGATGGTGGTGGCTGGAGATGAGGGCGGAGGGTGGAGGAAGGATATTTAATCCTAGCCTTTATTGGGTGTGATTTGTTTTTTAGTTTTCATAAAAAAATATACTTTGTAAATAAACATTTCACTTAAGTTTTAATGGGTGTGATTTAGTGCATTAAGGTAAACTTTTACAAAATTTAATCTTTTCATATTTTTAGGAAATACTTTTTTCTCTCATATCCACTTATATTTTATAACGTAAATAATTTAAATTTGATTAACTTTTCCACTTGAAAAACAAAAGTAGATTAATAACTAATCTTAACTCAATTCAAGTATCTAATTATCTATAATCAAATAAGTAACACTTAATGCCATATTGACTTTTGTCTTTAGAGACAATATTCAAATCCATTGATCCGACCTGGTTGGTTAAGTATCTATGTATTTTGTTATTACATACTCGAACATGTTACCCGCATGATGCGTGGTGGTAGATGAGCTCTTAATTTTTTTACGTGTGAGTTTAAATTGAATTTGAATACAAAAATTCATGAAATTTAATTAGTATAGGAGCAAAAGGTAACAGTATCTGAAGACCGACTGTCACAAATGTATATGAAATATGTTACTGAAATGTTTTATGATAAAAAATGATTACATAAGGTAGCATAGATAGAAAAGATTAAAAATAAAAAGACTTCATAATAGATAATCTATATCTATACTTCTATTAATAAACAAACTACTATCCCTTTTTTCAACTTTTTACCTTTATAATATCCAAAATACCCTTAATTTTTAACACATTCCTAAGAGCGTTCACAGTGGGCTCGTTCCTACCCGTTACTGGCTCGTTCTCGGATGAGGGACGAGCGCACACGGTTAGGTGTGGCTCGTCCCTGGGCTCGTTCTCGCTGGTTTGTTCCCCCGGAAACGAGTGTTTCACAATTTTTTTTTTCTTTTAGAATTAACGGTTTGTTTTCAAAATTTAAAAAATTATACACTAATGGTCCTTAACGGCCATATTTGATATTTATACAAATTTTACACTATTGGTCCCTATTTATCATATATATATATATATAACACATATTCTTCTACACATACCATTATCATACAAACAATTTATCTATTAAAAACATACACCCTTTTACACAAATAACACACATTTGCAAAAGAAACATGGTAAATAACATACCAAACATGACCGTTCACGCTGCAAAAATGGGGATGCAGGATCACATGTTTCAAAATGATGCAAACAGATCTGCAGTTAACAATGTTATTGACAACTTGATTGTCAACAAAGCAACACTCGCAGCCGCAATTGAACGACATGAAGCTGCAGAACATGCTCGCAACGCCGTTGAAGTTGAGTACATTATTTATCTTCGGCAGTACATCGATTGGCATACACAAGCTATTTTCCAGCTTACCGCAGCTACTAACACGTTAAACTCCACTATAGACCACACATTATACTGGCAATGCGCTATTGGTGGTGGTTGTCCTGATGATTATCTGACCGACCTTGGGGAGGAGTACGCATCTCCGCAACCTAGCGACCGTGTCGGGTTTCCTGAACGCTATCGGTACATTCATCGCAATGACGGCGACAGTACTGTGGACTCGGACTACTCCGAGTGTTAGTAACGTGTTAGTGTTATGTATTGTGTTAGTATTAAGCGTGTATATTAGTAACGTGTTAGTGTTAAGTGTGTTTATGTTTTTATTGGTCAAATGTTCGTATCATGTAGTAATGTTTTATTTTATTTTATTGTATGTTATTTATTAATGAAAGCTTTAAGTGTGTTTTTATTAAAAAAAATTGAAGTTGTATAAGTTAGAGGGTTAAAAGTGTATAACTTAAATATATAGTAGAATTTTGGGTTCAAAAGGCAAATTTAAATAAATAGTGGGTCCTAGACTAGTTCTGACATTGTGGGTGTTTTGAGGGATTAGTCATTGGTTAGTCCTTGGGCTGATGTGGTGCTGACATAGACTAGTCCTTGGAGAATGAGTGTCACCCACTGTGAATGCTCAAACTCACACACTAGATCCACCCAATATATCCCTAAAATATTTTACATCCACATTTATCAAAACTATCTATCTTCTTTATTAATTAATTTAAATATTTCCACCTAATATCTCTATAATATTCTTAATAAAGTTATTTACAAAAGATATATCCCTTAACCATAAAATAACTACACTACCATTTACGTCAATTACTTTTATATTAATAACCTCATCGTTACCACCACCGCCACTTGTACCACTCGTTGCCGCTACCGCCGCCGAATTGCGCGGGTATCCATCTCGTTACATAATATAATTAAGCAATTATTATTTTAAGTAGTTTTTAGTACATAATATAATTAAACAATTACTATTTTAAGTAGTTTTTAGTATATTATATATAAAAAGTAAGACACTACCCATCTAGTGTATCTAATATTATCTATGCGACGATTACTCGACCAAAGTTATGTTTGATTTATTATAACTTATCAGGCCTTTTAGGGCCGGCCACAAAGGCCTTTAGTTGCTGCAATGTCTATCCAAGAGATGGGATTGGCCCAAAATACCACCCCGTTAAAGTATTTGCCATTTGGGCTTTTGGAGTCTTGGAGTAAGTTCTTTGTTTTATATAGGGATAAAATAATCATTCTTATTTTGTTAAAACATAATAGGGGGTGAAAAAACTTTGGGAAAAAGTTAGATCAATGGCTTTGGTGTACGTTAAAACATTCAAAAAATGAGATTCTTTGCCTCCTTGAATTCCCAAACACCATGAATTTGATTTCAATCTTAACAAAGAGAAACTTAATTATTAACTTTGCTATCCACAATGTATGCACGTGACACTTTGCTTGCTTTGATCCTGATCTATTCATAAAACACCACCTACCTACATACACACTTTCTTCCTTTTCGGGGTTTCTTCATCATACAAAACCCGCTCCTCTTTTTAGTTCATATATAATCATTCGATCCCCTGTAGTAATTAAGAGCCTTTTGATCAACTGTTAAGAATGACAACCGTGATCCACCAAAGAAGGTAATTACGTACTATAGATATAGCTAGCGTAATTAATATCCGTGTAATATATAATTAGTAGCATTATTTGTTATGGTTAACCATATGCTTTTTTCATTTAATTAGGGCTTCGTATTCGGATCAGCATGGACAGCGACGTGACAACAAAGAGTCTTTCAAAGGTATTATATAATTTTCCGAGATTAAAGATTCAGAATTCTTGTTTTCGTGTTTAATTTTAATTAGAACTAAGGTAGGCGGGTTATAATTAACTTACGTTAGAAAGTGTGTTATAGCAAGAGAACATAGTTAATATAGATTTTGAAAGCTAGGGTTAAAAGGTAAAAAAAATAAAATTGTTAATTCTATATTGACAAACATTTTACAAACATAACTTCCACCGATTAAATCATCTCCATCTATTCTCTTTTTTCATTCTCTTTCATTATTGATTGGACCACATCACATGACACGTGTGTTTTGTAAAATGTTTGTCAACTTAGTATTATTCAAAAAAAAATTGGTATTAACTTTTTGAGGTTGGACTTTTTTTGTTTGCAGATTATGGTTCTTTTGATAGCGAATATGTGGCTGCAATAGCTGCAGCCACGTTTGCTGTACACTCATTCGAAGAAAGAACAAGCTCCCAGATTCAAAGAAAAGATAAAGCTAGAGTAGAAGGTAATGCCATTAGTAATTACACAACACATGTGATCGATTGATATGTTCAAAAGAATCTCATCAAACTTACTACTCTAATTTCAATATCAAAGAGTATATATACTAGCTTCTAGCAACTTGAAATGAGATGGATTTCAATTGACACCTAAAATTGTGTACTTGTTTTTATAGTTGAAACTAATTCTTCAAGAACCAAAATGAATCCAGCATCAAATAAAGCTCCATCATTCGGAAGACCAAGTAGGCCTAGAGAGCCGCCATATGCTAATAGAAACTTGAGCATACATCATGGAAGTGGCAACACAAAACTTGATGCTTGGGAAATAACTGAATTGCTCAAGATTCAAAAACAGTACGATACTCTCTATCATATATTCTAAGCATCATTTTCGCTTGTTTTATTAATAACGATTCATCTGCCTGCAGATACGAGAAAAGTAGCCTAACAATTCTAGAATGGGAAAATGAGAAGAAAGCAAGAGCTAAACTTCGAGTGGAAGAGAAAATGGTTTGCCTTTTTCTTTTCATACATTAGTCGATCATTAATTGTTACATTGAAAAGATTACGACTCTGGTTGTTATTGAAAGTTGATGAAAGAAAATGAGTACATAAATAACTTGTAGTGATATACTCGTAAAACAGAAAAAATTGGAACAAAGAAGATCAATAAGTTGGCAGCACTACCAGAACAAGCTGGCCAGGATCGATCATGTAGCTGGAGGAGCACGATCACAAGCGGAAGATAAGAAAAGGAAAGACGAGAAGAAGATTAAACAGAGAGCAAATGAGATGAGATCACTTGGAGTTTCATCTCCAAAATATTGCTTCTTGTGCTGATTGATTGGTGCTTGTTTAAATGATCATAATACTAATTGCTTGTTTGATTTCTAATACATTAAGAACTCTTCAATTAGTGTCACATATATCCAAGTTAATTATCAAAATACTTGTTATGTATGCACTTACTTTTGATTGATCTTGTTACTTTCATATATAAACTCTAAAACATATGTAGGTAAGGCACAGCCAGTGCCATAGTTAAAATGGTCAAAAATTGTAATAAATACGTACAGTACAGATCGACATATATGGATCTATAATTAAACTTCATATGTGCAATGTGTTGAAAGTTCAAAAAGTATTATAAGGGGATGAAGATCACCTCAAATTGTTCTTAACCATTTAATGAAGTTCAAATTGTTCTTAACCATTTAACTTGACTAGTTAAGTTGGAAAAATTGAAGGAATAGTAAGACACACATTTTCACAATTTCACACATAAATGCATCATCGATCATAAGGTCTTATTTAAAGTCGCGGAGATAAGATATTATAAAACCATGCCCAATTAAAGTCTTTTTCATACATAATAATTGCATTAAATTGATGTTGCTATTTCTTAACAATTATGTATGCGCACACAAAAATTATAATAAGCCCTGTTTGAAATGTACATATATAATTTATAGGGACAAATATCTTAGAATGTAATAAACTTTTAATAAATGTTTATAGTGTGAAATAACTAAAGTTGTGTTCATTGTATATAATCATCTTTAAGTTATGTTTATCGTATGCAAAAAGGCATACGTGACAGCCATATATAGCTGTCACTTGTTAGTTTTATTGATCAGATTCACTTTCTTACATACAATAGACATAATTTAAAGATGATTACATACAATAAACACAACTTTAGTTATTTCACACTATAGACATTCGTCTAAAGTTTTTTGTTACATACAAACAGTTATCCCTAATTTAAATATAAACAATACCTATATTAGGTTTTTTTTTATTTTTTTTTTTATTTTTATTTTTTTTATCAATCTTACATCATATATCTTTTTTATCTTAGAATTCTAACCGTTATTCTTTTTATATTAATTACCTACACCATTTAACGTTGTTATCATCACCGATAATCTAATATCGTCACTGCAGCCATCACCATAACTTGTTCGTTTTAAATTTATTTCTAAGCAAAAGATTATATCTGCGAAGAAACTCATATCATATGGTCTTTAACTTTGGATGTATGATTATTTACAAATTATGTTTCTCATAATATCGATCTCCCTTTCGATGGGATTGGCTAACGTCGTTGTTGATTACTTAATACGCGGAAAAAACTAAACTAGAAATCCGATATATGCAAAATCAATTCTTGGTATGCTCATGTTCAAACAAAAAATTGAACACCCCAACTAATTAACGACGACATCTACATGTGTCATTTGTAAGATTATAATTCAGAACGTAACTATTGAAACAAACATTGAGACCTACCTAGGCAGGTCCAAGCCTAGACCGGCCTCTTAGTAATTTCTTTGCATAATTTTGTAGTTTAATGGAACAGTGCCACCCAATGATGCTCATTGGTGTCACATCTTGTCCACTGCCTTGTTCAAGACTTTGGTGGCAGTCTGGACCTTTGCATTCAAATTAAGTCCCCATCAACCTATATCTCATAGATCATATATGGCCGTGCATTAGCCAATAAGTATATATTACGCGTTAATTTGGCCGACACACGACAGAGATTGACAAGTATATGTAGATCTTCGTGCATGTTTTAACGATGATGTGATCGTTAGTTTTCATGTATATATGGATTAGCTACTTAATTTGCTTCCATGTGATGCATTTATTTATAGATAGATATATCTTATTTTTTCTTTCCCTTTGGGGTTTAAGGCAACAGTTCGTCATATATAATACATCAAGCACAACGACTACCAACTCTGAGTACAAGTGGGATATTAGTGAGGTAAGATGTAGACAATTATTAACCACAGTGACATCCAATTGAGCAATATGCGGTGCTCAAATCACGCATGTTTAGGATGAGACTCAAGACTCTCCAAAAAACCTTCTAATAACCCACTACTACAAATGTACACAAATGTTGGAAGTGAGATTCGAATCCTCGTAGATTTCCCAAGGTTTAAGACCTTACCAATGAGTCACGTAACAACCCATAGACTTTATTTATTTATTTTACTATCAACTATACCAACAACTAAAATTCTGTGTATAAATGTGATAAATAACTCATATGTAAGTTCAAACAAGTACATATATATTCAACCTCAGCGAAAGACTAAAGGAGGCTCAGTTTGAATTTAGAAGGGAAGAGTTAATGCAAGCAAGTAAATGATACACTAATTGGACCATTGTTTGTTTCCTCAAGGGGGTACATAGGGGTGGTGGTTTTAGGACCATTGTATCCAATTATCACCATGAATGATTTGTCATAAACAAAATATCACTTCGTGTGTCTTGTTTTATTTATATGTATCTATATACCTTAAACGTTTGTTGAAGGGTTGTTAATTTACTTAGATAATCATGCCCTTAATTTAATTGGTGGATGGAGTTTGGTGCTCATCTTCTCCATGACTTACCGAAATCTAAATCATTCAAATGATGAGAAACAATAAACCTTTAGTGTATACATTTAATTGTAATCTAACGATCAACTAAAACATGGTTTAAATCTATTCTAATCAATACTAGGCTAGTGCCCGCGCGTTGTAGCGGCTCCAGTTTATAGCACGCGAGATGCCGTAACGATATTAATTTAGAAGATGTTTAAAATATTCTTGCATTCGTCCTCGCGTCTAAGTGTATAGGCTAGATCATGCCATATATTCCATCAATATATCAAACAAAAAAATTAACAAAAAATTAAGACGATAATAAGTTGGGCATTAACAACAATTAAGAGATGGATAGTGGGTGAGTTAAGGAGGGGTAGTTAATTTAGATATATTCAGAAAAGTGCTTAATGTCTTAATGTTATCCTCTTTATAAGGGGGTATAAATATGTTTTTTCATATACCCAATTTCAACTTCAGAGAAAACTCAAAACTGATGTCTCCATTCTTATTACCATTTGCTCACTATAAATTTGAACCTAAGACTTCCCAGTCTTAGGCTTCACCTTATACTAATCCATCTATTGATGATTGGTCTAATCAACACTAGAACATATAAAAGAAATACGATAGAACTCGTGCATCGTGGCCTGGTATTAAAACTAGTAACATAATAAAAGATAATTATGCTGGAAACAAACTGATTACAATAATTTGGAAAAATACTAGGTACTTTTCTAAAGTTAGATACAAACAGATAAAAAAAAATGACGTTTTTCCTGGGGTTTAGTGCACTGAAATGTAATAAACTATGCCCAAAATTTTATAGTATGCACGAACTAAGCCCGACCTTTATTTTGTGCACGAACTTGTAAAAAATGTTTATATCATGCAAAATGCATACATGGCAACTCATATTAGCTACGTGGCACCCCATATTAGTTGCCACATGCAGGTTTTTGATTGGACGACCATGCTTTTTGCATGATATAGACATTTTTTTACTAAGTTCATGCTTAAGATAAAGGTCAAACTTAGTTCATGCACACTATAACTTTTTGGACATAGTTGGTTACATTTCGACGCACTAAACTCTTTTTCCTAACAAGTTATTCAGAGAAGGCGGGTCATTTTATAACTGAAGTATCTCGTGTTCATTTCTAAACTTTTTCCAAACTGTCCTAAGGATGTAGATAATGAGGTTCTGACCTGAAAACTCTTGTAAATATGCCTTGTATACCAGGGTACCTTGATAGGCTCTTAAAGATGTGGACTCAGGCCTCAGTGTGAATGGGCCCATAAGTTAACTAGTGACAAATCATTGCCCCAATTAGGCAACTAGCCCTCTTTTTAAATGGTAAGCTATGTTTGTGCTTATGCATGAAACTTTTGTATCTCTAATTAAGTTCATTTTGACATTTTTATAAGAAAGGACTTTCGTTTGAACAAGAAAGAAGAGTTTGAAGTTTGAACGCATATATAAATGTTGGTCTAATATATGGAGCTGCTAAAAGCCTGATATTGGATTCGATTTAAACATATCGATCAAGGCATTGTCATTTCATCATAGGTTCGTAATTTATCCTGATTGTTTAGAGTACGTAGATGATTAGAGCTTGTGATAAGTAAAGCCAAGAAATTGACATTATAAGAAGAATATGACAAATCAAGAAACATGCACATATAGTAAGCCCCAATATTAATTGTGATTGAAAAGAAAAAGAAGCAAAACACACTTACAATTATAATTATAATATCGACATAATCCCTACATGACAATTCAGTCCAACTCATGATCTTGCTATGGAAATCCAAATTTGGACCAACAAACTCTCCTTACCGGCCCCACCAAATTAAAAGCAAAGAATCCCCATCTCAAATCCCAGCCATAGAGGATACTAGCAAGCTAGAAAAATATTACTTATATATATGATCCCCAAAATAAGTGGGGAATACTTCATTTGGAATTTGATATCACAAAAAAAAAAAGAACAAGAAGAAAGAAAGATAAAGATACTCTCCCACATGTATAGGCAGCAAGAGATGAAGCAGCAGCATCCCCCTCCTCCTCTAGTCCCCCCCATTATGTACAATATAATATTCCCACTTAAGTTCATTTTCCTTTTTTAGGTAAGGCCTTTTTCTAGAGATGCTACAGTTGACTTGTACTTTGTGCAATGAAGCTAGTAGATTTCTTCTTTAGAAAAAGGTCAACTTTTTTCTTTTTTCTCCCTATTCTATAAATGAACATGTCTTGCAAGTGACTATTTTTTTGTACACTCACATATCTTTCTTGATAGTTGCTACTTTTTACTTCTCACATTTGCACAGAAATAAATGACATTTTTCAGGTAACTAAAAGCATAAAAAAGATTGTACTCCTACTTAAATAACCAAAAGATGATATTTTTTTAAAAAAAGATATTTTTAGTAATGGGTACTTGAGTTCTTAAGTAATTTACTTACTATCTATGTGTGCAAATTTTCAGGCTTAGTGACTATGGAGTTGCAGAAATAACATGGGAAAATGGTCAACCAACCATGCATGGGCTCGTAAGTGCTGATGAGACACTAGAGTCCATTGTTCATCAAGCTACAACATATTACAACCAAACTCCAAACCAAGTAAATGATTTGCCACAAAACGAGATCCGGCCTAAAGTTCCTAAAAATAATCTAGGCGGGGCAAATAATATTGCATCTTCTAGTGCGAAATGGGGCAATAGTGCAAGCCAAAGTTACCTCAAGAAAAGACCAAGACCATCTGTTATTGTACATGATCAATTTTTTGGAAATTTGCAAGTAGAAGATAATGTTAGCAATAGTGCTACAATTACTTCTAAAGAGAATGACACTACAATGATGACATGGCCTTCATCCGATTCGCCTAATCAGAGTTTCAAGAGCCAAAAAACAGACGATGACTCTGCTGGTCTATATGGATCGGTATAATTTGAATTCATCTAATAAGTGAAAAAGACTACTGTGTTTGGAATTAGTACTTTATGCAAACAAAAAAATGTCACTTAAATACTAATTTCCTGATTCTGAACAGGAAAATCAAGAAGAAGAATGCAGGAATAATGAGGGTGAAACAGTCCGGTCTCATTCAAGTAGGCGAAGCAGGGCTGCTGCCGTTCATAACCAATCCGAACGAGTAAGTTTTTTGAAAAGTCAAACTTGTAGTAATTTTTTTTTGGGAATTTGAAGCGAATAATGGGATCTAATGTTATGTAATATCGTTGTTACAGCGACGAAGAGAAAGAATCAACCAGAAGATGAAAGCTCTGCAGAAGTTGGTGCCTAATGCTAATAAGGTTGAAATTTTAAGTGTTCTTGTGTACTGTTTGACTTTTTAAGTCAATCTTATCAATATTCATATCTTAGTTAACTAACTTAGTACAAGATGCTCCCATATTAAAGGATATAGCATAATGTAAATTGGGATATCAAAATAAATTGAAATCTTTGTCCATTTGTTATGATTTAAAGATGATACAAATTAGGTAATTTGACCTCAGAAGTCAACATGTACCTTATATTATATGGGCCATTGACTCATTCTATTAAGAAAAGTATCTAAATTTGGTAATTTGTTTATGTAGACGGATAAAGCATCAATGTTGGATGAAGTGATAGATTACTTAAAGAAATTACAATCACAAGTACAGCTAATGAAGAACATGCCATTTCCACCACAACAAATGATGATGCCAATTCCCCTACAACTGCAACAGCAGCAGCAGCAGCAACAACAACAACAACAGCTTCAGATGTCGATGCTGGCCCGAATGGGAATGGGATTTGGCCTTCAGATGGGTATGCCCGGAATCATGCCCCAGCCAGCTCATCATCCTTTTATGGCCCCACAAACCATGATTAACCCTGGACATGTAGGCGCCACATCACAAACAATCCATAGTCGCCCGTCCACCAACACAACTCCTTTCAGTGATCCACATAGCGCGTTTCTTGCACAAGTATGTCAAAAATAGAAAATAGGCTAGTCCAAGTTTGAGTTTTAGTACTCAAATATGTGGTTTTTAATTTGCTAATCATTTTGAGCCTTTTGATTCTTGGTGCAGCATATGAACATGGATATGTTCAACAACATGGCCGCTTTTTATCGGCAACAAGCCAATCAGGGAAAGTCAATGGGCATGGACTCGTCTCAGCCAGAGCATGTTCATGGCAAGTGATGAACAACAAAAAAGATCTTGTAGTTATTACATATAGATTATTTTGAATACATCGACGTATGCATTATCTTGTTGATCATGTAAGCGTGTAACTCGTGTATTTATATATTCCTAGTGGGTTGTGCTAGTTTGTTATAATTTATTGAAGCACAACAGAACCAAAACATGTCAAACACGATCTATCATTAAGCGTCCAAATGGCAAATTCCGAGCCAGTGATGTACTATACTAATCTCATCATCCAAAATTACAGGTTTCGCAAAATGTGTCACTTTCAGAGAACATAATACAACCCACAAAACAAGAATGATGAATATGATTCAGAATGAACAAACTTGGTGACAAAGACACACAAAAGAAAAGTTACATATTCACAAGTAAATTTTACAACTAATGCAACATGAAATCTACCAGGATATTCAAACCAAAGATTGTGGCTAAGTTTGACCTAAAAGTGGGTCCTGATCATGTATTCTACTGATCCTAGACCACAAACTTTGATGGTCCCATTGAACTGGATCAATAGATTATCCCAAAAAGATTTGATCCGAGTTTTCAGAAGCAGGAGCACCTCAAGAAAGATCTCATACAGTATTAAATATATATATAGAAAATCTCTATCTCTATCTAGGATATAATAAGATAGCCAATACGCTATTGAATAGTAGCCATTTAATGGATAGTGATATGTATACAACAAAGTTTAACCTTACACAATATGTTCAAATATTACGCTGCACTATGTATAAGTTTGTAAATCAAGGAGTATACGCATAGTCGTATATGGTGTACTTATCATTTCAAAGTATAATGTACTCTAACGATACTCGATATAGTATTTGAACCCAAGACTGTTAAGTTATTTTGAATTTTTGATGGAGGAGTCTCCATAAGTTAAACAAAAGCAACTGAATTGGATAATGTTAAATAATAGAGAAAGAGTTTCACTTTCTATGGAGTTATTGATCTTGTTCCCAGCAATTAATCACACAGGCTGGATTCATGTGAAATGATTGGATGTACATTGTACTATTGTGTAATGTTGTGTTGTCATGTAACATTTACTCAATGGATGGACTCCACTTCTATTTCAATCATTTCCTCTATTTGTCTGTGTTACTTCAAACAAACAAAAACATAACTTTTCCATGCTTAATATATTAGTATATAACAAAACCATGTCCATAACCAATAAGTACCAAAAGTAGTACAACTTTTGGTGCTACAGCAACAGCATTAAAGGGATCTTATACAACTGCATGATGAAGAAATGCTATTAAACCATCTCAATACATAAAATATGAAAGTGCTAAAAAAGTATATCAACCGAATGTCGTAAAAGATGCATAAGAACCCACTTGTCAATTCACTGATGCGATAACAACCACCTGTATCGATTTTTACAGGATCAAACTACACAAAAATAATATCTTCAAATCGGTGGATTCTTGGTCCATATGGTTACATGGCAATTCTTTTGACATAAATATAAATAGAAATTTCAAATTTGATAGAATAGTGAAAAGTTCTAAAGACAACACACCAAAACTGGTTTACCTATGACAATCATTAGAAGAGGTGTCTGAAAAATAAAGTTTGACTATTGAATAGTATTTCAAATCTGACTTAAACAATGCATCAACCACCTAATAGGACTATTTAAGTAAAATGTTAGTATAAAATGAATAGCTAACTACCTAGTCTGTCATGGATTACTTTGATTTGGTACTAAAAGTCTTGAACCAGACAGAGTGGTACTAAATCCAAGCTATAATTAAAAAATGCTACCCTCAATTATATGATTTGATATCTCAACCTCACATCGACACATCCTATTAGAGTATTAGTTGACCCTGTATAGGGGAGTGTTTGGATCCAGGGTTTAAGATAAAGAAAATGGGAATGGGAATGACCTAGTGTGTTTGGTTTAAGGGTATCATTCTTTGTAACTAGGAATCATAGGACTTCTTGTATACTTGTCAAATGGGTGGGTTTAGATTTGAATTACTATGGGTATTGAATTTTATGAACTCATACCCATAGTAATTTTCGACTGTAAGACACCTATCATTTCAAGGTGGCGTAAAGAACCATTAGCTAAAGAGCTTAAATCAGTATATCAAGTTCCATATATTGTGAGTGCTGCTTAAGTATTTTTTTAGCAAAATGCGAATATTCCTCTTGCATTATGAACATAGATGTTATAATATTGTAGAGTTACAACATATTAGATAAAATGGCATAGACAAGCAAAATTTATACGATAAAAGGTAAAAGCCCTAAAGAAGTAAACTTGAATTTGATTGGCAATCAAGAATAATAGCTGCTAGAATCAGAGTAAGTATAATAACTCGAAAGTTCTCATTGAATATATGATATTACCTCCAAAATCGGCATCTACAAAAGCCTGTGAGCTTCTTCAATAGACTTATGGTGGCCGAAGGGCGTTAGAATTTAGACCTTTTGGTAACCATGGGAGGAGTGTATTCTAAGGAACACTAAGTACCATGCTCCGGAAACGTATCCTCCAAATGAAATATACCACCTAAAATCTTACATGCAACCATATCTATCAACATACAATTCATAAGCCCTAATCTAAACACCTAAAACCCATTTAATATAGATATCGATAGTAAGATCAATATGAATTAAACTTCTTCATTTCCTAAAGAAAGAAGCGTGACATGTAGAACTAACTACCATTAAGTACCTGTACAGTTGCACTGGTCTAACTTGTCTGGTTGTTACCAGAAACGATATTTTCAAATGCCCCAACCAAAGCTTTGACCTTGCTCTTCCGGGTTTGAATTAGTTTGTTAGCGGTCTCTTCAATGACTTTATTACTCAGACCTGAATGATCCTTCTTTTCTTCCGTTTCTTGGTGTTTAAGATCAACACTGATTGAATAACTTTCGGGACTATACACGGCACCATCAGATGACAATCTTCTCAGACTCTTGCTTTCACCATTATCAGTTTCGTCTTCATCCAACTCTTTTCCTTTCTTGAACTCCAACTTTCTTGGGCTATTATTCTCAGACCGAGGACTGAGGATTGTACCTCTTCTGAACCTGAGATCATCTGGATAATCATCATCACTGGTTTCTACCACCAACTTTCCAACACGTGTTTTCTCTGTTGTATCATTGACTTCTGAATCTGCTACATTATCATTGAGTTGATCATCTGTTGCAGGTGTATCATCGTCTATTGAAGGTAGAGATTCCAGCAACTCATTTGGAACTTCTAGCCGACCATCTTTTTCATTGTTATCGTCTACTCTTAATGATGAAGATGCATCCAGTTCATTTTGACCATGTGTCATGACTTCCTCCTCGGAGCTCGAAGCAAAAGTAGGCGAAATTATAGTTTTAGTTATTTCAATACCAATGCTAGGCTCTATAACATGCAGAGTCTTTTCTGGCACAACTTCTTTAATGTGTTTCATTGATTTTGGCTTTCTTAATCCCTTAGGCTCCATTTTAGGGAGACTTTTATCAGTTCTCAAAGGCGGCACCTTTGTATTTAATTTTGGAGTGAAAACATTAGTCTTTAGAGAATTGGATCTATTGTTCAGTAAAGGGGATTTTAGATCTTTTTTTGATTCGTTCTTGTTGGTTCTTGAACCCCTAACCATTGACGCATTAGAAACTGATGCAAGATCTTTATTTGGGTGAATAAAGACTTCACTTAGTCGTCTTTTAGGAAATGTTGTAGGCGGAAGTAACATAGTTTTACTCGGTACATACATGTCACTATGTCTTCTTCTATGAGTTCTTGAAGACGGCGGATTGTATGTTTTGGATTGAGATTTCTCAGACTTTAGTTTCAAATCTCGTTTCTTTGGTTCACTTTCAACGTTTTTCTTTAAAAGTTGATCTTTAACAACATTATTGTTCTTGAGATTGCGTGTTGTAACCTTGGGAATGACTGAAGGTGATTGCTTGATTCTGGGTAACGCGGTAGGTGCTTCTATGTGAGTTCTATCTACTGGTGGTTTTGGTACTCTTCTGGGAAATGGACTAATTGGCTTTGTTTCGGTTGGTTGTTTAATTGCACATTTGCAGTTATCATGGACAGAACCTGTTGGACCGCTGAGATATCGACTTAGAACCTTTGGCCCGGTGGTCTCCATTTTGTAGGTCCCGGATGAGGTTTTCCTCAAACGGCTCATGCGATGGATGGTTTTACAGTTTTACCGATCTCAATGTGATGCAATTTTCCTACAGAGAGTTACATGTGCATGGTATAATTTGACTTTTGTCCCCGACTTGTTATATACAAATGTATGTCGGAGTTTAAACTAGTCAAACCTACATCAAAAAGAAGCGACATACCAAATTTATGTATTCACAAAGATGAGACCATCCAAAATCTTGAAAACTGTTGAGATTATGATCCTGCATTTCAAGAAAACATTAATCATGGAGGCCTGAAAAACAATGATGAAAATGACAATACAGACATCTAAAAGCTTGGTGACTTGATATATCACCTTCAAAAACTGAGAGAAGACGAGCCACGAGGAACGTAGATATTCAGCAACACAATGTATCTACCATTCAACAATATGTTAAATTGGGCTTCTGTTTGCAACTAATTATACAGCGAACTGCCATAAATAGTCGGTTACAAGAAACAATGAACACCTTTCAATTTTGAATCGTGAAAACCTTCTGACCCCAATAGAGAAAGGGCAAGAAATGGTTTTAGCAACAATGTGATTTTGTTCCTGTTTTTTGGAGAATATTTTGTGAAAATTAGAATCTAAAATTTTAGAGGAAAAGAATTGATTTGGTTTCTAGAACATAAAATTATTTGTCTATGTTTAGAAATAATTTTGACTTTTGTAACTGACAGCTCTGTTTGGCTTAGCCCTTGATTTTCCAGTTTCCAATACCTGTAGTTTCCATTTGACAAATGATTACAAGATCAACCCTTTCTTTTTTCTTAATCAAATCAAAGTTATTCGATAAAAGACAGGTCTGAATCTGACCTAGTGACCCTCCATGGATTCGCATCCTATTCAAATAAGTTCTTTTTCTACTGTTGCGTTGTTGCTGCAAAAACATCGGTAAAACCGGCCTGTTTGTAGAACTGAAATAGTTTGAAAAAAAATTCAATAAATAGACGACATTGATGGGGATAAAATTTGTTCGAACATGTACTAACTTGCCTGCAAGGCTACATATAATTTACTGAATTTAAGCCAACGATTATCACGTAGTAAAATGTTATACATGGCAAGTTAATTAATTATTTAATAGGAACCGTTACTTTTATATACAATTACTTACAACGTATTAGAGCAATGGTTAGCAAAATCCTAACATAGCACTTTGATTACAAAGCCCCTAACTTGCCAGGCAATCCCAAACAACCAAATAGACCTTATGCGAGTTAGGACCATACCAATCGTATATAATATCAAAATATTAAAAAGCAACATTACAGAAATCATATCATATGAAACTCAAAAAAAAAAACAAAAATTAAAAAAAATAATTAAGATCGACCACCTTTACCATCTAGAGATTGAACCAATCCAATCCTGTTTACAGATAACTGAAGAATGCTATTAACACAAGTAACGACAACAAAAATGGATATATCATGATAGAACCCCACCAAAAAGATTACTGAAATAGCAATCCGAATGAGTGAATATACAAACACCATAAATTAGAAATTACAGCCTTCATTCTACAAGCATTAAGACAACATGCCACCTGATGCTTACTAAAAGATGGAAGCAGTTTAAAATACTGTTGCATATTACAAAGTACTACAAACTAGCACAATAAAAGGATCCAAATTGAGGAAAACAAAATCCAGAAGCCACCTCAAGTAATGATTTCTCTTACCAACCAATCAAGACTCGGGTACGCAAAATAAAGTACAAGAAACGATGGAAGAGCAAAGAGTACTGTGACAAGTATATACAAAGCTAAGATGACTGCACTTGCAGGTATCACATATATGACAATAAGTAGAAATATAAAGACCAACGGGAACTTTGCCGTCAAGTGAACAATAAAGATTAACGACTTACGGATCGATGATTGTTGTCTCTCATCATTGACATGGGTGGCATGAGAATCATCATGCCGGTTAGGCTCACGAACACGAGATCCCACCAGATTATTAGTATGACTAGCCTGATTAGTGACCAGACCTCGTGTCCAAGACCAAGCAGGCACAGTTACATGATCAACTTGGGAAGACGGATGAGAGTTGACTCTATCACCATTTAAGCTCTCAACCATCCAAAGAAGAAAGTAATTCTTTCTTGGAAACCTCAAATTCCCTTTATAAACGAGCCGGAATGATAACAGGTTGCACCAGGGGCATGATATGAAAAAAGGGAGTTGAATTGGAAGAGTAGGCAATTTCACAACAGCCCATTGTAGCCCAAGGACACAGTTTTTACAGAGTGTGTGGCCACACCATAATACGTAAGGCACGTTCTCAACTATGTTGAAAGATTCCCAGCAAATGGGGCACTCTAAACCTTCATTTCTGCTGTTATTTAAGGAAATCTCGTCATCAGAGCAGTCTGAAGAAGTTTGAGCAGGTCTTGTAGATTCATTTTTTGGTCCAGAGGTGTCAGCCATGGCATTCGAACCAAAGCCCCACATATTGAATAAAAGAATAGCTTCACAGCTTCTACAGAATCAATAACAGCAAATACTCAGATCCATACCTGCAATGTTTGAAATCTTTTTAGCAAAAACGATGCAGTTAATAAGAATTTGAATAAAAATGGAGTTCCATAGGGGTTCAAGGATATTGGATATTCATATTTTCGCAAGAATATTGTCTAAATAAGGAAAGCAACAAAATTTTACCCTATTACGACATATTCTTTCCAATTGCTAAGTTGATTAATATAAGTATGGCAATGGCCGTTTAAAAAAAAAACATAAAATAAAAAAAGTTGCCTAACCAACTTCAATAAACCAACACAGAAACATAGGCATCAACTACAAGTAGCACCGATATGAATATTAGGATTAGGAGTATATTAGCTATAAAATTATATGGAATTAGTTTCCTATCATAATTGGGACACTAATTTAATCAATTCAATATAAAACATTTCTCCTAAACACCATTGGATTACATGGTCTTGGAGCCAAGTTTCAAAACAAAAATCAACCCCAAAGTGCACATGAGGACACAGATGTATGCAGTCCAGAGGGCCCCTAATCTTTCTTTTCAAATAAGAAATTCAATTTCATTGTTTTGGTTTAGTAGAATCTTTCAAGCTACACCCCAAAAACAATGTCAGGTAAAAAGAATGTTGTTGTAACTGCTGATACACTTCATGTCTAAACATACATTCTTCTTCCTCTTCTTTACAATTCCTCACCAACTCCTCAATGGCCATAAGCCCATAATGCACATACACCATTGTCCACTCGATGTAAACTGAGAGAAAAGCAGAAAGAGGAGGGGGGGGGGGGCAAAGAACATTGCATGATGGTTCTGCGTCCTTAGCTTGAATTCAAGTATTAGAAAATATGAATCCTATCAGCATTAAATTAGTTACCATGCTATATTGAATTGATTTACTATTACAATTGGGCTACTTGGTCATCATATTTATAACAGCTTATCTAAGTCAGTCTTGTAATCATCATTTGATCAATTCAATATAAATAAATTTTAACAAGTGTCATATGGCATCAGAGCCCGACCTATGATCAACATGAACCAGAATAAAGAATTCCTCAAGTCATTTGTCTTTCTGTCATGAGAGTCCCCATTTCCTACTTTTCAATATAGCATAGTACCCATGAAATGACAACTTTGCAGTATCTCAATTTACTAAACTTAAAACTATAGACTCATAGAGGACTAATTAATTAATGGGATTAGTACCCCATAATGTAAACAACTTAAAACGAATTGTTATAGTGTGTATCGAACTTCAATCTTGTGTATTGTATGTAATGAACTTTCAAATCTTGTGCATTGTATGTATTCAACCAATCAAAACTTGACAAGTGGCAACTTATATGGTTGCCACATATACTCGGATACATACAATGCACAAGATTTGAAAGTTTATTACATACAATACACGTGATTGAAGTTCGATACATACTATAACTATTTGTGTAAAGTTGTTTACATTCTAAAATACTAATTCCTTAATTAATTGAAAGGACCAGTTTTATTTTAAAGAATTTGAAATATCATCGATATATATATAAGAATGATCTAACAGGTAGGCGTGACCAAAGAGGGGGGGGGGGGGGGGGGGTAAGAGAGTATACAATGCGTTATTTTTTCGCTCAGTTGGGAAAAAGCGGGTTGTGTTAGACTTGATGTCAAAAACATACTTAACACCAAACATCATACGTGTGTGTTGCTTTACTTTTCAAAAAGTTTTCTTTTCATAGACCGTTCATTCAACACTTTAAATGAACAACGATATTGATATCTATAGCACTTAGATGGTGTTTGTGTTGAACTAAATTGACTCGATGAGAAAATGCCTTAATGTAATAGTATAAGTTAGAAGGGTTGGTTTGTTTGAGAACTAATCTGCAAACATCGACTTAACTAAGAAAGTCGATGTCCTGCTTTATCCATTAAGTCCGTGACTTTTAACAATTTTCTTTTACTAAGAGATATAATGCTTAATCCATAACACTATAAAGAACATACAGCGCCTTGATGGGTAAAAATCATATATGCCCCTACCTCTCAATGTTCTGTTTAGTAATTTCATTCAAGCTACAAACCATACAGAGTCATCAAGTTTACCTAGGTCTAGTTTATATAGACCTTGGAACCCTTACAGTCAATTATCCGGAAATATTAGAAAGTTAGATACAAACAATAAAAAACATGTTTCTTTTTTAGGGTTATGTTTCTAAGGAAAGTTATCAAGTAACAATAGTTCACCACCATTGTGGTTAAATACATAAATAAGCACTTCACCCCCTAAATTAAAAATTTTTATATAACAACTAATTATTATTAATTCAATACCAAAAACAAACACATAAAACCCTAATTAAGATTAGAAATAACATAAATTGATATAAAAGGAAGAAAGTGGTATATATACCTAGAAGTGATTAGAATATGAAAATCTCCGGCCGGAAGTAGAGATCGGTTGTTATAGCTGGTGATGAGATACAATACGTGCGTCTATCTATCTATCTATCTATTATCATATGTGTGTGGCCGTGTGGGTGTTGTCGGCAAAAAGAGATCTGACAGTGACCACCTGGAATGGAATGGAAACCACAAGTGTCAAGATTGTGTGGGCTGGGTTACGCTTGGATGACATTTAAAAGCCCAACTGTAAAAACAAGTGAAACACTTATTTTTAGTTTTGCTTATTAAATCCTAAATTTACAATTTATTTATATCTTAAATATTTTCTTTAACAATTTGAGGTTCAATTAAGTGCAAGGTGTTAATATGGACCAATTTTTATGATTTAATTTGAGATTTATGTGCAAATTGAGGTCATTAGTTAGTGCAAATCGACTTTCATTTAGTTAACATCTAAGTTAACTAGTAGAATGAATATGGGTCATATCCATGGGTTCAAGCCCAACCCATGACCCATCCAAGAGATCCAACCCTATCCTTCTCTCTCTCACTCATTCTTCCATCCATTCAATTATGTTTCACTCTCTCTACACTAAATGCAAGAGCATTCAAACATCTCTCTCTCCCTCTAAAACTTTAGTTCATTTAATGGTGTTTTAAATGGAATAATAATAAAATCATCATCCTTATAATCATTCTAGCATCATATCAAAAATCCAAGTTTCAAAGTGCAATAAACATTTCTAATCAAGCCATTTTTGGATTTTAGCTTTTGTGAAGTTCTTGGGAGGTAATTTTCATGGCAATCTTGTTAATTCTTGTATGTTTAACTTAATTCTAAGTATTGGTAAAAGGATTTGTGGTTGAAACATTTTCAAAATGAAATTTAGGGTTTTATGACTTTGAAAAGGGGCAAAATGATTCTTGATGTGAATTGGTGTTTTAGTATGGATATAAATGTTGGGTTAAGTGAAATTGTGTTAGTTGATGTCTAAACAAGCTCCAAAACGGTTCCCATAGTCCCTTAAGTCGAATTAGGGTTTTGGGTTATGAAGAACTTGAGTTTTTGGGTTATTTTCTGCACTAGCTGCTGCTGCTCGAATTCTGGTCAGGTGGTGGGCGTAACTTACGCCTCAATGGGGAGTAGGTTACGCCAGGTCTGTTTTGCAAGGACGTAAATTACGCCAATAAGAGGCGTAAGTTACGGTGCCTCCCACCTTTCACTTTGAAATCATAGTCTGTTTACGCCAAGGATACGCCTAGCAGACACCAAAATGGCCTTTTCCATGCCACTGTAACCTACGCCATTTCTAGCCGTAAGCTACGCCAGTTGAACATTTAACCACCGTAAATTACGGCCACCTAGATTGTTCACTTTTCCAGTTTTCAACTAGCTTCCCCTCGATGCTACTTGGATCGAATCCTCCGCTCTGGCAGATCATTCTCGACTTCTGTAACTATGATTATGAGTCGTGGGAACCTTTCTAAGTCTTAGAAACCATATGAAACTTAATTAGAGTTTTAATCTAAAGTTGTATATGTAAATATATATACATGGAAGTATATAAACGTAGTTTTTGCAAGCGAGATGACCCATGGACAACTTAAGTCGTGGCAGTCGATTACTAACCTAGTCGAGTCCTCGGAAACCTAACAACACCTTGAGTTCCAATTAAAAACACTAACTACGTTTGTACAATTAATGACGTATAATATATAAATAAATATACATATTAATAAATGCGTATATTATTATGATAGGTGGTGGACATGAAGTGAATATCGAACGATTATAACTCGACTTATATCATACTTAGCTACTTTTGCCGATCAAGGTGAGTTTTCGTAGTTTCCCTTACTCTTTTAAGAGTCGGGCTGAAGAGTGTACCTTGTGCATCGATGACATTTGTGATTTACATGTTGTGTGATGATTTTGTAGACGTGCAAGTATGTGTTTTCATTGTATGGTTATTGTACGTGTATGTTGAGATGTTTTAGGATAGTTGTGTATATATGAAAGACGTTAATGCCTTTGAAAGGTTGGAGATGTGGTGGGAAGGCTGCGGGTGACCCTATATATAAACATCAAAGGCCTTTCAAAAGTAGTAACGTACAAAGTATATACGCAAGGTGTTTGTTTTGTGTAGACAGTGACGATCAAGTTACGTGCAATGAGCATAATGGGGTGCATGATGACATTATACGGGTACAATATGTACTTGATGACATTTTACGGATACTTTTAGTACTTGATGACAATTGTTAATGATATGTGGACGTTGAGGGACATTGGGTACGAGTGTGCAAATCTTAGGTCATGTATGATGTTAATTATGTATTGGATTACATTGGTATGTGTTCTTGTTTATTTTTCCCTACGAACTCACCAACCTAGTGTTAACATTCTTTAGTACACTTTTCAGGTAACTAAGAGAACCCAATAGTTTGATGTGCTTGCTAGATGTCGGACTTGACCATGGATCCGTGATTCATTACCCGTTGATGGGACCTTGCTTAGGATCATGAGCCATCTTTTGATATTGTTTTGTAAACTTTTGATGGTTGTATTCTCCTTATGCTTTTGTGACATTGTAAACAAATTGTTGGGTTCACGGAATCCTTTTAAATTTATATAGTCTCGTTCTACGATAATTCCATCTTGTGTCATGCTTTTCGGTGCATTTCGAGCCTAGCTCGGGGTGTTACAACAAGTATCGAGTAACTTTGTTTTTGCCTATTCCCCTGAAACCTATTATTGTAGTTATGTGTTCCATTTTTATTGTTTAGGCATAAAAATACTTAAAAACATATATGCATCGTGAAGTGATAGAACGATACTTGCGCAAAGTAACGACGACGGTTTAGTAGTGGTAGTGACTGTCAATCTGTCATTGATGGCGAAAACCGACGACTATTATGGTGGTGGCAGCGTCAACTGTCGTATATACGGGTTTAGGCGGATTGTGGAGGACAGGTAGAATGGTTATACATACGAGGCAACTAGCCATTGCCAACCGTTGTTTTGACCAAAAAGTTGATTTTTTCTATTAAAACATTTATATATATATGTCTACATATACTACCTTTCATTTATATACATATTTTTACAGACTTTTTCCATTTCTTTTCTGTCTTTTAATCTTTTTTTCCATCTATTTTTATAAAAAATAGGGTTATTTACTGAAATGGTACCTGGACTATCCACCATATTACTGGTTTCATACCTATAACTTTAAAATTACTCTCATCATACCCCAACTTATCAATTTTTCACTCGAACGATACCTAACTTGATGGGCGTCAGTTTGGCCGTTAAGTTGGGGTATGACTACCGTAATTTTTAAAGTTTTAGGTATGAAACCAGTAATATGGTGAATAGTTCAGATATCATTTATGTAATTATTATTATTATTATCATTATTATGGTTGTTGTTGTTGTTGTTTTTTAATTACACAAAGTACATTGATATTTTTTTTTTGTAAATATTTATATTTATTTTATAAAAAAATACTTTATTTTTATAAAAAAATTATTGTAAATATTTAATTTTTTTATTAAAAACTATTAATATTTCAAAAACTATTATTTATAAAATTTATTTTTTAATAAAATAATATTTTCTTTTATAAAAGATCATTTTAGTACAAAGTTTTATTTTTATAAAAAATATTTTTCAATCTTCTTTTTTAAAGGGGTGAACCGGAAAGAATATCATAATTTCTTGTATTGCATTAGTACCTGTACAACTACTATGTAAGGTTTGAATCAGCTCAAAACAGATTTAATCAACTCCATGTGGTGGTATCCATTCAAGACTTCACGTTCATTTATCAATGCTTTACATGAAATTAATGTACTGCTTCCGATTTACTTATTTTTTTAAAATAAAAAATAAATAAATATGAAATAAATAAAATCATCATGGATCTATAATTTGATTGATTAATAGTTTTTAATAAAAAAAACTAAATATTTACAATATTTTTTATAAAAATAAAGTATTCTTTTATAAAATAAAAGTAAATATTTACAAAAAATATCAATGTACTTTTTAAAATTATTTATTCCTAAATAATACTTTGTGTAATTAAAACAACAACAACAACCATAATAATAATAATAATAATAATAATAATAATAATAATAATAATAATAATAATAATAATAATAATAATAATAATAATAATAATAATAGTAAAAACATCACTTCCATTAGAAATTAATAGGATTTACAAGAAATTATAGTGATGATAATAATAATAATAATAATAATAATAATAATAATGGTTAATTACATAAATGACACATGGACTATCCACTATATTACTGGTTTCATACCTAAAACTTTAAAATTTACAGTAGTCATACCCCAACTTAACGGCCAAACTAACGCCCGTCAGGTCAGGTATCGTCCGTGTGCAGAATTAATAAGTTGGGGTATGATGAGAGTAATTTTAAAGTTATAGGTATGAAATCAGTAATATGGTGGATAGTCCAGATACCATTTTAGTAAATAACACTAAAATATTATCTCAACAACTAATTTAACCTGCCCATCAATGAGCAATCATTGAAGCAATGCAAAACTAAATCAAAAAGAAATATGGTTATTGGGATTGATAATTTTTTTTTCTAATTTCAAGACTTATGTTTTTTACTTTGGTATTTTTAAATTCGTTTTTTAGGTTTTATAATTTATGTACTTTCATTTAATAATGAAGTTTTAAATTAATATTATTATATATATAATCTAAAAAACAGTCAAAGCTTGTCAAATGTCACAAATCCCCCGTGATAACAAGATGCCCCATTTTCTACTTTTTGAGTGGCTTCTTGAGGTGTAACATGACATCACATGGCGCAAGTCCCTCATCCTTCAAGAAATCCCATACTACTTAGCCTAAAACAAAGGATGTTTAATTAATCAGTCATCTACATGTGTTCAATTTTGAAACGACTTCTTTGTACATCTACCATTTAAGTACGCCGAAGTGGCGAAGTGTCCTCCTTCAGTCCTTTCATAACAGTAAATTTATATCAGAATTAACGGTGAAAAATTAATTTAATCAGAAGAAAGCCAAAGTATATTCACTTGACATGACTTCAGTTAAATGTAACAAAATGCACGCAAAGTTTACATCTTATTTTTCACACTATTTGTATTACTATGTAAAAATTATAGTCACAAAGTTAAGAAAAATGAAATATACGAATTAAACTATCCTTAATGAATTGAATCACCACCAACTCATAATATTAAATTACATTATAAATCTTTTATATTATAAAATATCTCTAATACCTTTTAAATCAAACATTTTTACATGAATTATTAATACCTTTGACGTCGCCACCATCACCATCTATCGCCGCCATCACACTATCATCACATTATGCGGGTACCGTACTAGTCTAACTCAATTAATCACGGATGAAGAAGAGAAAAGGGTATATATATATGTATACAATAAATAAAATTTAAAAGTTAGATCTAAGACTATTAAAATTTATCTTCATATGCCGTTAATTTGGCCTCGTAATTATATATCTTTGGTTAAAGCAAAATCAACCATAACCGCAAGGAACGCTTTACTCAGAAGTTAAATTTTGGAAAGATTGGGGTGTAGCCTGCAACCGTTGCTTCTTCGCTAATAATCTATTCATTACCATAAGATATCAGTTTTATCACTAAAAAAAATCTTCATAAAGGATTGTGATTTGTGAGCCGATTATTTCTTTTTAAAGCTATGGGTATGAGTTGTTGTGGTTGTGTTGGTCACACCCAAAAGTTTAAAATGAATTATTTGGTTGCATAAAGACTAAAGAGCATAAAAAAGGTCGGTCGCATGTTAAAAATTTATCGTAAAGCATCGGGTTGGTCAAATGTGAAGATCACAAGATAAAAGAACCCCAAAAGGGGGAATTGAGGAATGGCACTAGCTTTACAATCATTTTTGTTTTTACTTGGTTTGGTCTGAATTTGCCCAAAACTATTTAAAATAAACTGTTTTTGAAAAATTAAATGATGAAATGATAGTATTTTAAGCTTTAACCAATATATTTATTTAATATTCGATGATCTTATATCTAATTCTTATGTATCATGAGAAATTTTGATAAGATTTTAGATAAAAACGAAAGAAAGAATTAAATAAAAAATAAAATAAAAAACCTAATAGATTTTAAAGCCAAAAAGAAAGATAAAGAAACTATTTTCTTTTCACTAATAGCTGCTTAAAAAAATGGTAATGCGATTACATTAAGGTGATACATCACATCATCAACACAAAACTGTTAGGATTTAAAAACAATTTGTCACATAAATACGTAGCGGAAATATTATGCAATATATATATATATATATATATATATATATATGGTAGCTTTCCGGTGAGAACATGTTCAAAATGAGAACAGTGAGAACAATTTATGACCATTGAATGGAATAAATGAAAGGCTATGATGATTGAAGGGTATTCTTGTAATATTTAATAAAATTAAGGGTGAATATGTATTTTTCCACGTATTTTAAAGGACAATCTAGTAACTTGCAAAAAACAATTAAGAATAATAAAAAAGAAAAACGCATGGAGAGTTATCACACGTTCCTGGCAGTTTTTGAGATTGTAAAGAAGTTACACGTTCATGATATTTACAAGATATTGCATCCACGTATAAGCATGTCTGATTCTATTTATTGGTTTCTAGACAATGGTTTTTTGCATCCACCTATAAAGAAGATATTGCATCCACGTATGAGAAAAATAGTGCATCTTAGTTTCTAGACAAGTTTCGGACAAATGGTTTGTAATACCCCAACAAGGCGGAATAAGTAGAGACAAATCTAGATGCATTAAAAGGATTGGTAATCCATACAATTTAATCAAATACAAGTCCATGACCATTCAAAAATGCATAAGGAGCACGACCATCAAACGTTTACAAAAGAGAGTATAAAAGATGGCATATGATCCTAAGCATAACCCATAAGCGGGGATAATGAATCACAGATCCACAGTAAGTCCAAGTCCAATCCTAGCATGCAAACCATCAATCATCAACCGACACGTCTTCCAATTACCTGATCACCTGAAAAGTGTACTAAAACGTGTCAACATAAAGTTGGTGAATTCGTAGGTTTAGATAAAGAGATCAAATGTGTCGGGATAGCAACCGTTAACGTTACACGAGGATTAATATACCTAATCATGTCCACACAAATCAACGCAAGTCAACGTTTAACAATATTGATAACCGACACGACTTACATGATGAACAATGCATAAAATACGTTTCCTGACACGACTTACATAATGAATAATGCGTAGTAACCGGCACGACTTACATGATAAACAATGCATAAAAATACATTCCTGGCACGACTTACATAATAAATAATGCGTAATAAACCGGCACGACTTACATGATGAACAATGCGTAATCATAACACATGCAATCCCGTGAACAAGCAAAACAAGTAAGTAACCATCATCTCGTTCAATATCATAATCAATCATATCAAGTAACAAGCATTTAACAAACGAGTACACTTTCCACCCCAAATAACGTAAACGTAGGGGCTACGAAACTCACCTTTGCTTTAAGCGTTGGTAGAAGGTGACTAAGCGGATAATCGGGGAGCACAACGGTCACAAACCTATTATATCACATTAAATCATCACATTATGGATTACGTTACATTATAAGTCACCCTAGGTCGTTACAAGACACCCCAAGGTCGGACGTCGGATACACGATTGGAGAAACGAGGAACTCGGGAAAAATGGTGATAGCTTCTCATAAAAAGGATGATACTAAGAGAAACTAGACTCTCATACGATTCTAACGATAGGTCATACACCTAAAACGAACTTACGGTCAAAAGTTACGATCGAAACAAGGTAAGCGAGTTTCTGGAGGATAGGTGCGACGCACCAAAATGCAGGTGCGGCGCACCAAGTGAGGGGTGCGGCACATTTTTTGCCCAGAAACCTCAACTAGACTTTGGTGCGGCGCACCAAGGAGGAGGTGCGACGCACCGATGCCTAGATCAGTTCCAAAACATGCCAAACACGAACCAAACTCATTTTTTGACATCCAAATCGATTTGTGGTGCTTCAAGGTTCATTTTTAGGCTTAAACAAACATCATTGAGTATAAACAAACATGTTTCATCAAACAAATTCAATCCTTTAACACAATTACATGTTCAAATCGTTCTTGACCCAAACTAACCCTAATGAAACCCTAATTGGACCCATTTCAAGTTTTAGCCCGATTTTGACCAAGGGTTTCTTAGATATGACTAGTAATGACGTTATAAACATAAAAGAAAGGATTTAAGACGAATTTAACTTACCACGAGAGTCGAAATCTTCCAAATTTGGGTTTAGGGCAAAAACTTGGATGAACACCTTTAAATCTTGATTTCTTTGAAGAATAAAGATTATTGTTGTTATTGTTACTAGATTTAGTTAAATTTGATATAAAAATACAAGTATTTGGTGAAATTAAATGTTGAATTTATGAAGATTAGAGGTGGTGGTTGAAAGAGAGGGGAAAGGAGTAATGAGGGAAAGAAAGAGGTGGGTAAGGAAAAGATAAGGGAAAGAAATGAAGTGTGGAGATGGGGGGCTGGGGTGAGGCCGGCCTAGGGAGTCCATTTTTGGGCTCCCGCTCCGCTAAATTCGACAAATAGCTAAACGTTAACCATTTAAACGCTAACACGAGACCGTTTACACAATTAGACTTCACATTACGTTACTATGCAACAAAGCGTTCGATAATTCATGTAAATTAACAAATTCGCTCATTTTCAAATATCATTTAGTTACAAGTCAATTAAGTAAAAAAAACACGAATGTTACATGGTTTTTGTCATGCGTTTGACACTTTGACGACTTTGACGGATGCTTCAACAATTTGCAGTCACGTGTTGTAGAACAATAAACGCCAAATTAATAGTAATTGTGCATCCGTTTTTTAACATCCTATATTAATTTCTAACATAGTTGTGCATCCCAAATTAAACCAAAAAATTATTAACATTTGTAATTACCATCATTCTTCATGTGATATAGACGGTTTCAGAATGCATCCCCACAATTTAATATGTATATAACGACACTGATATACTATGCACAAATCTGGAACTGTTATATAAATATTGATGTGAATAAATTTAATAGATATTCATCAACCGTAAAAAGCACATAAATTTCATTCTAACTGCCAAACGTTTAATTCCAATAGTACCCTTTTAAATGATTAATGATTTGGAAGTGTCTTATTGATTCTTACATGTTCTTATTTTTATATTGTTCTCATTGGATGGCTCCCCTATATATATATATATATATATATATAAAGTTAGTGAATAAGTATCTTTTAGCTAGTTTAAGGTTTAAAGTAAAATCCCTCTACGATCACACACTTGACACCACGATGTATGTATGCTAGTACCGATCATGAATCTCATAACCCTTTTGTGCTTCCCTTGATGTAGTCGAATCCCAAGAACCGAAACCCTTTTTGGGTTTTTGGTTTCGGCCGAACAGAGAGAGAGGAGAAAAAAGAGATTTTTGTTAGGGTTTTACCTTTTAATTGTCTTATAAAACAATAATCCTTAATCCTTTTTATATAAGGTTAATATTAGGGTTTATTTAACTTGGTGAACAAGTTAGTTTTAGGGTTAAAAACCCTCCCCAAAACCGACCCCTTAAGTAATTAGGAAACATCTTTAATTCCTAATTTTCACTTGAGTCCATCTCTTTTGAAAACTTTAATTAATAAAAGTATATTTTACTCGTAACATTTAACAAAACGTTTATTTAATTACATCGTGAACATATTAACTAATATACTACATTAACATATTAATTAATTACATAGTGCATTTGTGTCAAAACGTGTGACCCCGTAGGCTTAAACATTTGCGGATATGCATTTATTTAACGTGATCATATTCCAACAAAAACAACCACATTACTTACATAATAATAACTCATTAATTTGAGGAGATCTCTAACAACCAAGTAGCCTAACATCACTAATTCACTATTCATTTTTCGTAGTCATTTCATCAACTTATACTAATCTAAACTACTTTATAAAATATTTATCCTTTTCAAATTTCTCAAAAAATTTTTGATAAACTCAAACTAATTATTTTATTTATTCATTCATTTAAATTTCTCTACATAATATATCTATACATCCTTCAACTATGAAGTAACCACACTACTTTTTTTTACATCAATTATTATTAGTAACCACATGACTATCGCCACTGCCGGTGCTACCACCCGTCACACCATCATCTCCGCTACCAACCACGGCCACCACCGGCGTCTTTACCACCACTATCGCATCGTGCTTGTATTTGTCGTGTACACAAATACAAACAAGTCATTGTATAATATACAATATTTAAAGTAAGAATCATTGTAACGTCGAATTTCTCTTGTAAGTTTGTCACTAGCTATTGACATGAAAAAAAATCAAATTTAGATGTTGGCGACTTGGCGTGGATGTGAGCCCGGACAACTGGATAACAGTTGATTTTGTTGGACATCTTTTTCAAACGTGCCCCTACACTTTTCTGAAGTTAAAGTTTCTTTCTTCAATCTTGACTTTTTCATTTTTCTGGTCATAAGTCTTATATAAGAGTTATATTTTTGATCAAAAGTCCAAAACATTACATACCTTATTTTTGCCTAATAAGCTATTTATATATTGGTATAATGACTAATAAAACCTTACTTTAGCAAATGATGATAGTCAGATAGCATTAGTCATATGTGAGGAGTGGAATTGACATTGTCTCATCCTTGTATGATAATGTGTTTTCTAATATCGTTACTCAACTAACCATTAAAAAACTTTAAATTTAAATAATATTCATCCATAATACCTATTCTCCATTTTTATTTTTATTTTCTTGTCACTAAATACTCTTCTATCCAATAAACATGAGTACACAACGAACGCTCCTCATAGAAATCGCAACCACAAACAAAAAACTAAAGTGTCATCTTTAACTTCATATGTACTAAACAAAGTTATTGCATTGGAAGCATTTGAATTTCTCTTTGAACCCCTGTCATCATGATATGGATAAAGTATAGGTCAATAGTCAATGGGCTGAGAGGTGTTTATTTGGGCGGTCAAACAATCCTTTTACCTTTTCCCCAATTTCATGTAAATTTAAGTTTTAGTTATGATATATAGTATAATATGCTTGAACTTAACCCAATCATCAAGATAATAACGTGTTTTGGATTATACAGCAATTATTGTATTTAGTAATATAAAAAACAAACTTTCAAACACTCGTTAAAAAGTTTGCCTAAAAGCTTAAGAAGTGTATAAAAATAATTCTTTAGAAAACAATTGGATCGTTAAATGATGTAAAATTAAAAGTCCCCACAGAGATTGCCCCTACTTGAAGCCAAGGGAACATACTTGGACAGTTGGACTCACCAACTCCCTTTTCAAACAAACATTTTATTCATCATTCCTATGCCTAATACCTTATGTGGTAAATATTTTGGAAGTAGCCAAAAGAAATAGGAATCAAAAACATTGTATTATATATTTTCATAAATTTTGAATAGCAATGGTTGATTTAATCACAGCCCAAGAACTCTCAATAATTTATTGGACATATTTAGTACTACTTCAATTCAGTGTCATAACAATGAGAAAACTTAAAACCAACCATGTACGAAAACTTGCAAGACAAACTACATCAATGATCCTTGGACCCCCTTCAATTAGTAAATCTGATTTATATTTATGATCAAGTTGTGTTGGTAGCTAGCCATATGCACTTTAATCAACAAAATCTACTCCAACATTATGATTACGTATCCTACGTTCGTACCCTTATAGGGTATGATTGTATGTCACACACTTAATTAGAAACGTAAACAGATTTATCATATACTTCAAAAAGAAAAGATTATACTAATCATACAAGTAACAAACCATCTTTCTAAATTAACAATGTTGGAAGACTCATTTTCCTAACATTGTTTTCCTTTAGAAGCAATCTTTTTTTACACAACTTTGCTATAAAATGCACCTCCTAGCCATCTCACAATATGCACACAACAACTCACATTCAATTAATACACACACACACACACACACATGGTTTCAGCAAGGAATCCTCCGAGGTACGTGTGTGTTATTGGTGCTGGCCCATCTGGGTTGGTAGCCGCCAGAGAGCTTAAGAAAGAGGGTCACAATGTGGTGGTGTTGGAACAGAATCATGATGTTGGAGGCCAATGGCTCTATGACCCGAAAGTTGAAGGTGAACATCCTTTAGGAAAAGGTGCTACTAGCTCGGGATTAAACGTTCATAGTAGTATCTATGAGTCTTTAAGGCTGACATCGCCTAGAGAGATAATGGGGTTCACTGATTTCCCTTTCTTGATTAAGAAAGGCAGAGATACAAGGAGATTTCCGGGTCATAAAGAGCTTCTATTGTACCTAAAAGATTTTTGTGAGTGGTTTTGTCTAAGAGAAATGATTAGGTTCAATACCAAAGTAGTTTATGTTGGGATGTTGGATTATGATGGAATTGGAAAAGATTTTAAATGGATTGTTAAGAGCAAAGTTAAAGATTCTGATAAGGTGATCTCAGAGATGTTTGATGCCGTGGTTGTAGCTACCGGACATTATTCTCATCCTAGATTGCCTTCTATCAAAGGTAAAAAAACATCAGTCTATATACATATATCTCATCTCTAGTCATGTATAAGCATATACTGTATGATATAACATTACATCATTTGTATTCCCTAGCTTGACATATATTTTTCTTACTTCAATAATACTATAAAGGAATGGATGCATGGAAAAGAAAGCAAATGCATAGCCACCTTTACAGAGTCCCCGAGCCATTTCGCAACCAGGTAACCTATCTTTTTTTTTTTAGTGAAAGATCTTGGTGTTAAAGTGGCTCATTGTAGTCGAATATGTGTATTCTAAAGATCCCGGATACTTGCAGGTGGTAGTGGTGGTGGGGAATTCACTGAGTGGGCAAGATATATCTATGGAACTTGTGAATGTAGCAAAGGAGATCCATCTTAGTGCCAAATCACTTAATGTTTCAGAAGGTCTATCAAAAGTGATCTCCAAACATGATAATCTACATCTTCATCCGAGTGTACGATATTATTCATATCTTGAACATTTTTTCATAAAAAGTTAATTTCACCATTTAACATCATCATGATATGTTTCAGATAGAATGTCTACACGAAGATGGACGAGTTGTATTTGTTGACGGATCATGGCTCAGTGCAAACACAATCATATATTGCACAGGGTAAAGGTTTTTTTTTTTTTTAAATAAACAACCATAATAATTGTAGTCTTATACAATAAGCTTTAAGTTTCATTATAGATAAATGCACATATGCATGCAGGTATTCATATTCATTCCCATTTCTTGACACTAAAGGAGCAGTAGCTGTTGATGATGACAGAGTGGGACCATTATTTGAACATACTTTTCCTCCAAACCTTGCCCCATCTCTCTCCTTTATAGGTATTCCTAGAAAGGTAAAGAAAAAAAATGCATCATTCTTCTTTTTCATTGCTTTCTACAAAATGCAAGTATGCAACCAAACACTCATATTTTATATAGTTCAATAATATTGATATTGATGTGTAATACTCTATCTACTTTCCAGTAGAGGTATAAGTGTCTACTTCTCACCTCCTTGGCGCCCCCATACCCGCCCCTAGCAGAATTGGGCATCGTTGTTGCATATTATATTTTATTTTGTTTTTAACAGCATCATTGTTGTATATTATCTCATGTGTAATACAAATAAAAGCTTGTTTGCTTAACTAAATTGGTGAGTTTTTATTGATGTAGATTATAGGGTTCCCTTTCTTTGAATCACAAGCAAAATGGATAGCCCAGTTGCTGTCTGGCAAGAGAAGTTTGCCATCAAAAGAAGATATGCTGAAATCTATCCAAGAGTTTTATCAGTCTAGGGAAGCTGCTGGCATTCCTAAGCACTATACTCATGATATAGCCGAATTCGAGGTATCTTAATTAACTCACATTGATAAATAAAGTTTCAACAAAATTTGTTCAATGGCAAATGCTCACACTGCACATTTTGTCTTATGCTTTGAAACCAAGTACTCATTTAGAACTTTATGTTGCAGTATTGTGATAAGTATGGAGATTATGTTGGATTCCCTCACCTAGAAGACTGGAGGAAAGATCTTTGTATTTCGGCTCTGGTCAATTCCGATGTGAACTTGGAGACTTACCGAGATTCCTATGATGATGAAGAACTGCTTCGAGTGGCTCATCAAAGCCCTCATTTTACTCAACTTGAAGCCAAAGATTGTTCTTCCCTGTGAACTTTTGGCTTGGTATTATTATAAAACCATATAATGTTATAATATGATTAGCATCCCAGCAGGGCTTTTGTTGCTTTTGAAAGCAAAGATCAACATAATGCTTGTGCTTTCAAAAGCAAGATAGTACTACAAAAACAATTGAGTCTTAAATATTCATGCTTTTTTTAGAAGACAACAATGGCAGAGTTGGAACTCTAAAGTGTATGATGTTGGGTTTTCAATGATGTTGGTCTCATTTAGATACTTATAATATTGTCAGGTTTGTATCTTGACTATCTTTGTCTAAAAACCACTAAAACACAATGCAAAAGATAAATAGAGCTATAGTTATGTATACAAGATTTTTTGAGTTCTATCTTACATTTGTTTTCCTCAAAAAAATCTCAACTATAGACTTATAGTAAAATATTTTGTTCAATCATCTACATATCATGTAATGCATAAAAAATTATTATGAACAACAAAAATTAGTCAGACTTACATTCCAGTAACTAATGTCCCTTGGACCTAACTGAAATTTGAACCAGTTTATCTAGCACCTCCTTCATATCCGGTCGGGATTGAGGTGCATCAGCAGTGCACCTTACTGCCAGCCGCAACAACTCACGCATTTCTGATGCCCCCTCTGCTAATCCTGATGCCAAGAGGGACACGGGAGTCATGGACCGCCACCCCATCACCCTTCTTGACCATTCCACCAAATACTCTCCTCCTTCCACCGCCCGCCTCCCTGTTGCTAGCTCCATCACTAACACACCGTAGCTATAGACATCACCTTTGGTGGTAGCTTTCCATGTTTGACCATACTCTGGTGCCACATATCCAATTGTCCCCGCCACCATTGTGCTAACGTGGCTCCCACCAACATCAACAACACGGGCCAAACCAAAATCTGTCACACGAGCTGTCCCTTTTTTGTCTAGTAACACATTGCTAGCTTTTACGTCTCGATGAACAATTGGAGGATGACACTCATGGTGTAAGAACACCAAAGCATGAGCTATGTCGATTGCAACTTTAATTCTTCGTCTCCATGGGAACCCGACCCGATCATGAATTAGATCTTCCAAGGTACCACCCTCCATGTACTCATAAACAAGAAGTTTTTCTGATCCATCTAAGCACCACCCATAAAGTGTAACTAGGTTCGGGTGAGGCCATCCGAAGCCATTTCCAGATAGTACTTCCATTTCGGCTTTAAACTCTTTTTCTCCCTCTAAACCTTCTCTTAGCTTCTTTTTGACCGCAACTACCCTCCCGTCTGGCAATACACCCCTGTAAACCGTTCCATAACCACCCCTGCCTACAATTCTATCATTTGAAAAGTTCCCCGTGGCATTTAAAATATCTGCATGAGTGAACGCAGTCTTATCTAAGTGAATTACCTTTGCTGCGTCTGATAACCATGGCGAAGAGTCATCATATCCATTTCCCATCTTTATTTCCCTCAGAAGATGTTGTGGTTGGCCTGCGGTTGTCTTGGTTGCCTTGCAAATTAGGATAGTCATCATTCCACACACAAAGAATGCTAGCAATAGAAAGATGAAAACAAAAAGTGCACCCCACTTTTGTTGTGTTGATCTCTCATCACTTGTCGATAATGAACTATTTGTTGAATTGGTGATGAAAGAAGGCAAACGTAACAAAGGGTCACCCAAGAATGACCATATCTCGAAAGTGGCTAGTTGTCCTGTTTCTGGAATGTAGCCAGATATAAACGGATTGTAGGATACATTGAAGCTGCTCAAATCTGTCAAGTTATTCAAGCTTGTTGGAAATACACCAGAAAAATTGTTGTATGATAAATCAAGGTTCCTCAAACACTTCAGATTTCCAAGCTGAGTAGGAACCTGACCCGAGAACTTGTTCTGAGAAACATTTAGCACCACGAGTGTCATAGTCCCAATTTCATCAGGAAGTGTACCTGCAGTGACGGATCCAAGAAAAGTTTTTAAGTAACTCTCTAAATGTACAACGCTATAAAATACATTTGCTCAAAAAGTTAATGAATTTTCAAAAGGGCAATGAACAATAAAAAAAAAAAAAGAGTATGCATGTAAATCTGCCAGTGTACCTGAAAATTCATTTCTTCCCAAGTGCAACATGCTGTAGCCACTCATTTTCCCAATAGCCGGCGGTATCTCCCCTGATAACCTATTTCCACTGAGTTGAATAAATCCTGAAATCTCTTGTACTCGAATGTTGGACTCGGGGAGGCAAACCGGAAATACACCATATCCTTTTAGTATACTGTCCCATAAACTCCTACACTTCTTCATGGTAAGAAGTGTATACACAAAACTAAATGGGTGGTAATCTCCAGGTATCCATCTTCGCAATGTTGAGCACTCTCCAGAAACTGCAATAAGATTATCATCTCTGTTGACTAAAAAAGTTGGAGTCGCGTTCTTCCCTACGTTGATCAACTCGGGTGGAATTGGACCAGTAAGTTGGTTGTCTTGAAGATTTAGCCACAACAAGCTGCTACAGTTACCCAACTCTTGTGGCAATTCACCCGCTATTGAATTGTTACTGATCATTAACCATAAGAGAGATGATAATTGTCCTAAAGTAGGAGGGATTGGTCCGGTTAGTTGGTTATTAGAGAGATCAAGAGCTTGTAGTCCTTGCATATTTCCGAATTCTGAAGGTATGCTTCCAGAGAATTGGTTGTTTGCTAGAAATAAGTACTTCAGATTTGCCATTTGAGAAAATTCGACTGGCAATTCACCAGACAGATTGTTGTAGCTCAAGTCTAGACTTGAAACATTTGGCAGGCTAAGTATTCCAGATGACAATAACCCGCCGGTGTAGATATTTGAATGAAGAAGAAGCGTTTTCACTTGTGTGAGACGGCCAAAAATACTCTGTATTTCACCTCCAAAATAGTTTTTGCTTAGATCCAAGAACTCTAACTTCTTCAAATTTTGTAAAGAATCCGGGATTTCATCATCAAACGTATTGTTTCCTAAGAAAATCTGTTGAAGATTTGTTATCAGTCCAAGCTCTCCAGGAAT
The DNA here is from genome assembly GCF_010389155.1 of Erigeron canadensis. Taxonomy (NCBI): domain Eukaryota; kingdom Viridiplantae; phylum Streptophyta; class Magnoliopsida; order Asterales; family Asteraceae; genus Erigeron; species Erigeron canadensis. Next base: position 41,164,933 of record NC_057762.1, read on the forward strand.
TCTCCCAAAAAAATAGTTTCCCCAAAGGTTCAAGATTGTTAAATTCTTGCAATTTGAAATCTGGTTAGGGACTTCACCTGTGAGAGCATTTTCAGACAGGTCGAGTTTCTCTAAACTACAATTCTCGGGGAAAAGCCATGTTGGTAGTGTGTCGTTTAACTGGTTTTCACACACTGCAAACTCCTTAAACTTATGAAAACCAAACCACAAGTTTCCAGTCAAAAAGTTGTTGCTGAAGTCGACATACTCCAACTTTGAACACTCATTGATAGATGGTCCAATTTCACCTGAGAAATTGTTTGCAGAGAGATTAGCAACCACCAAGCTATTGCAAATCGCTGGAAAACTCATGGAAATGTTCCGAGAGAGTCTGTTGACAGATAAATCCAGAACTTCCAAACTTTGTAGCCCGTTTAAGTTAAGCTCGCCATTAATCAAGTTATGTGATAGATTCAACACTTTGAGGTTTTGACAGTTGCCCAAGTCAGCAGGAAGGGTGCCCGCAATGTTATTTGTTGACAAGTCAAGGTAGGTAAGCATGGTTAAGGCCGAGAAGTTGGTGAACACGTTTCCAACTATGCTACGATTTGAGAGGTTTATTCCAGTGACTCGGTTGGCAGAGCAAGATATTCCGGGCCACGTGCATGGTGATGAAGATTGTGGGTCCCATTCGTTGAAGTATTTTTGATTCATCGTATTCCCTTTCTCAAGAAATGATCTAAGGCCAAGGAGTACCTCCTTGTCTAAATCTAGCAGCAAGTCTCCAATAGCTTCTTTTCCTGAAAGTATAATCCATTCAATACGATTGTTATTTGCTTAATAACGTAAAACTGTTACGCGTGTTTGAATAAACACAAAATGTGTGTCTAATGTTATCAATCTATCATGGTCAAATCTAATATACTAAATTTTTTTTCTCGTTTGCCATTGAGACAAGCACTCTGACGTCCATTTGAAACACGTTTTGGACGTCAAAAGTTTTGATTGTTTCGATAGAAACAAACTCTTAGCATCGTGCAAGGGTGCTAACCTAATATAGATATAGAAATGATTAAATGCATTCAAAAGGATTACAATACATAGTTGAACAGAATTACCTGCGACTAAAACGAAGAACAAGATGAATATACATTTTTGTGCTGACATGGCTAGCTCTGTATCTACTAATTTGTTGTGATGAACTTAATTCGATAAGTTATTTTTAGGCCATGGCTAATATTTAAGATGTGTAAAGAAATGTGGAAAGATTCAAATGGGAATATAGAGGGCGCCTGCAGAAAAGAAAGATGAGTATTTTGAAGACATCATTGTTTACTTCAAATTATATAGTATTTCAAATATAAAAATAAAATACAAATATGATTGTGTATGTGAAATAAATAAATTAATGAGGTTTGTCGGTTTTTTATGTTTGTTTATTTTGTGTTGACCTTCTTTTTGTTCATATTCGTCTTATATATTACTTGTATTCAATTTTATTTTATTTTTTTCATTAAAATAAATTAAGTTAAGTTAGGAAGAAATACTGAATCGTAGAAATTAGTATATATCTACAATCTTTGACACATATATAAACCGATATATATATTTTCTAAACTAGCACGGTACCCGCGCAATGCGGCGGTGTTGTGGCGGCGACGATGTGGTGGTGGGGTCACTGTTGGTGGTGGAGGCGGCGTCGAGTGGTGTAGATAAGTGATGTAAAGATAATTGATAAAAGATTAATGGAGATATTTTGGATAAATAACTGATATTGTAATTTAATCTTTAATGGTATTTTAGATAATTCTTTCATAACTTCTAAAGAGAAGGTTGTTTTATTTATTAAATAATATCAAAATATAGATTAGGTGTATAGGAGATTTGAGATTAAGAAATAAGGGTATTTTGGGTATAAAAAATGCTGAATTTCCTAAAATAGAAAAAGTCAATATGCTTTATAAGGGTTTATAGATATGTCATCCGATCAAGTCATACGACTTTGTTATACGTATCCTAATTACTTAATCCTCCATTATGATGATGGATTATGAGATATCATCATTTTATCTCGGTAAATAATGAGATGAAATTTATAAGATTTTATCTTTGTCTAAACCTTTTGATAAAATATACCATATATATGAGATGAGATACTTAATTTGCAGGCTAAAATCACGATAAGTTGAAGTAATTATCAGAAAAAGAAAATACAAAATACATCAAAACCGCTTCTACTATACTATACGTACGTAATTAAGTTGGTCTAACAATTAAGAAATCTTGAGTTTTAAAATATCCCATATATAAGAAACAAATGCATGAATTATTTTATGTGATGTATATGGTTTTTCTGTTAAAAAATTGTTACTACAATTTTCAGAGGAACGTTGAAAGAAAAAACAAATTTGCTTTGTAGTACATTGTAATGACTTACATCATGTCTTAATAATAACTTGGTACACACGTGCAAATGTACTCGTGCGGGCTATGTTTGTTGTTCGGTTTGCTTTGGACGATCTTTTATATCATCTGCCATTTGCCATCTTTTGGAAGCTTACCTTATTAAACTGTTTTGATAGAGATAGAAAATATAATATAATATATTGTTTCCTTTTGTCAATGAACCTTCTATATAATAAAGCTATGCTTTTATCATCATATGCAGTTATTATCTATCACAACAATAAAACTTTAACTTATATACAAAACTTTCAATAGGAATAATTAACGACTCGGCCTTAACAAAATCATGATTTCCAATTTGAACACAAAATATTTTTGAGAAAATTAAAGTAAGTGACCCATCCTATGAATGAACACAAACACGTAGAGCCAAATTCAAATTGTTGTATTCAAGTATTATAATTTTTTGGGCAAACAAGTAATTATTCTAATGTCATGATTGGAGTAACTTACACGACTGGATTAGAACAATATTTATAAATAACTAATTAACTAGTAATAATCTAATGATTATTATATATGGAAGACTACAAAACTATTGGTGATATGTTTGAATGAAAGTATAACATCAACATCATTGGTTATAAATTGGTCAAATGAAATATAGATATTTCCACTTGTATTGTTTTTGATAGGTAGGATTATATCCGTAGGTGATAAGCATCGGTTTAAAAGCATATATACTAAAGTACGTATAATCGTAAAAAAAAAAAAAAAATTAAAACTGTCGAACAGAACAACAATAACATTTGCTCAAGTCTCAACTAGATTTTTGACCCGTTTGTTCACGCTTCACACGGAGAGCGTAAAAACATCTGATCTGGGCCACACTTTTTGAATATATTCTTATTGGGCTCCTTTATGGAATATGGATTTTATTTATTTATTTTATTTTTTTATGTTCTATTGTTTTCACTCACTCTTCATAAAAAGGCCTAAAGCTAAATAGGTGTCATCAGAAAGCCTAACAAAAGATTAGACCTTAAAAGAGTAATAGCCCAAATGAATTAGCAGATCCAGTTTATATCAAAATCTCATTCTTTCTAATTTTTTTCAACCTAAAACTAGAAACCATATATTTATTAGGTGACCAAACCGGTACCGGTTGGTCACCGGGAGTAACACTATTCCTCCCCACCGGTACCTAATAGGCGGGGAGCGAGGTGGGGAGAGCGGTGCGGGTTGTTCACCACCTTCTATTATTTTTTTCTTCTTATTATTATTATTATTATTATTATTATTATTATTATTATTATTTTATCTTTATTTGAGTGGGGAGAAATAGGGAGGGGTGGTAATGTATTTCGTGCAAGTGAGAAAAAGGTAGGGAGGAGTCCGCTCAAAAAAAATATACATACTAAACCACAAAGCTAAAACCATCTCCGGAAAAATAAGACACATTTAATTTATTAGTGGTAGAAATTGGAGAAGAAAATGTATGTGAAACCCGTATATCAAAAAATAATCTTGCTTCTTAATCAAATTAGTGTAACTTTTATCAGTTCGTTCTACAAATTTCTTCATCAAGTTCACTCCACCACTCCCTATTGAAGTGGCTTCTTAATCTATTCCCTAAGCTAACTTCATCAAGGGGTACAACTCAAGAAAAAGTTGAATGCTCACAAGAATAAAACAGTTTCACTTACATGTGTTGTAGACACATGGTTAACGTTGACATCCTCGTCTTTCAAATTCATCACCTGAATATCATATTATCAATTATATATATAAATAATTCATACACTACTTATATAAGGTACATAAAAGTATCATATATTTTAATGTTATAATATATAGTCCGTACGTCTTAGGGACGAAAAAGGTTAACTGACATCGGATTTATGTGTATAATAATCACTACTATACGCTCCTTAATTTGTCCCGGTTAAAAAGTGTAATGGAACCCGCTTTATAGGCGGGTTCATATGCGGGGAGTCCTATTTAAGTGATAATAAGACCCGCCTTAAACAACCGAGTCCTTTATAACAATAACCGGATCCTTTTAATATGATAGAACTCGCCTCCTTGACCTATAGAACCCGCCTCCCCTGTTTAGAGCACGCCACTTCCGCTTTCCTCTTGCTGCCAATAGAACCCAGTGTTCTAGTTTTGTTTTGTTTTTTTCCCTCTGCAACTAACAGAATTAACTCCATAACATTGAACACACTATATTCACAAGAATGAAAACATACCAAATTATAGGAAAACTACATAAAGACCAAGTTTGAAAGCAACGACATATCAAATTAAAACCAAAGCATTACTAAAGTGCATAAAAACCAAGTCACTCTAAACAAAATATCAAAAGTAAAACTATCGTACGAGATACAGGAATGATAAACCTAAGTTATTATTAGCTAAATATAACATATCCCTCCATAAAACTCCTCATCTCTAGGTTTTGTACTTCAACATTGCACTTGAAAACTTGTGTAAACAGTAGCCCACGAACTCCTCGCCTAAGACTGGACACAATTGGACGTATTGTATCCCGGCCCTAATCGCATAAGACCCTGCCAAAGGAATCAAGATAAAAACTAGTGAAACATATAATCGCAAACGTTATTTAGAGTCAAACTGTGTATCCACTTATTCTTGATATCGTTATACGTTACCTTCTTCTCGGAGGTCTCCACCTTACTACGAATCACTTTGGGCTGCATTTTAATTCCAAAACACATGAGATAAGCTACTAGACCTTAATGTAAAACTTCAGACTATACAAAACACATGTTAACGAGAATTCAAATAAAGATAATGACCTTGCGAGTTGCGATGATGTAATATACGACATTATGCGACTTATTTGCGAGATCAATTATGAAACCCAGAAATTTTCAAGCAATTGCATATCATTTTCCTTTCCCAAGTCCTACCACCACAAAGCAGTTAGTTTATATTTAAGACTAGGAAACCAAATGAACTGACTATAAGAAAACACGCATTCGAATACCTTGTATTTTCAAATCTGCAATCATGTCTTATCCAACCTAAAAATCAAAAGTTTAAAGAAATATAAGAAAATACATTTGACTATAGATGATGTATGTTGGATGTTATTTAAAGAATCTATCAATAATCAGATATAAATGCTAATCGACATGAATAAAAAATACAAATCATAAAATCATCAAAAGAAAGACGGAAGGAAAAAAAATCCCAAATCAACCAAACCTTATTTTTTTCTGAAGGGATTCCAATGATTAAAAAGGAACACTAATTAGCCAAAGCAGAAGGACCAATCGATTGGAGGCGACATTGTGGGAAAAAAAAGTGGGAAGTTGTAATTTTAAGGGATATATTTTTGTTATGCATTTGAATTTTTTTGTTATTGAATATGATGAGTAAAAATTAAAATTATTCCGCTGGTTTAATATGATGCGGTCTATAGTATAACCGGCTTTTATTTTGGTGTTAAGCGGGTTTTATTTGGAGGCTTTATTTATGAAATCTTAATATGATCCGGTGTATAGTAAAAAGCGGGTTCTATTGGCGGGTTCTATTTAAATTTGCAAAGTTCGTCCTAATATGATCCGGGTTTTAATAAAAGCGGGTTTTATTTGAGGGTCCTATTTAGATTTGTGTAGTAGTGAATAATGTTAAAGGTTCTATAAAAATATTACGAGTACATCGTTGCATTTATAATGTTCTATTTCATATACTATGCTATTAGAACATTCTTAAGGGTAGGTGAAGGAGGGAGGTGAAATGAAAAGGTGAAGTAGGTGAATTGTTAATAGATATAGGTGAAATAGGTAGGTGATGTAAAGAAGGTGAAAGTGTTCACCTATAGTTTATTATGTCATACTTTTTGTCTCTTTCCTGTTAATTTGTTTTACTTTGATTTGATTGGATATATTGTAGGGTATAGTGAGGTATTAAATTTGAAGGTGAATGGTTAATGAGAAAAATAGAAGGTGAAGGTGGTGAGAAGGTGATACTGATATGACAGAAAAAATGTAGGTGAATAAGATAAACGGTTAAGAATAGTCTTATAGAGTTTAGTATACCTATTACTTACAATCTGTATTATTTCTTGACCAAGCTATGATATATGAAGTATGGGTTAGATCATTGATTTACTTTTTATTGGTGAACAAACAATAAAGAAAGAGAAGGTGGTAAAGTATCAAAACAGCCAGTATTTGAAGTTGAGGTAATGTTTGTTGGGCATATGAAATCCAAGATCCACCAATAGTTGTGGTGGGATGGGGTCCAAATGACCCATTGTTTATCTCTATGTAAGATTGTAACCCAATATATACCTTTGTGATGTGGTGTTTAATTTTCTATTTTATCCATATCTAGAGCAAAAAAAAAAAAAGAAGGGAAAAAAAAAATCATTAGCACGTGACATCTTGATGACAATTTTAAAGAGATGATGTAACATGTAGTCGACATCACAAAGTGGTTTATAGACTTTAAAATAGTGATATGAATGCATATATATCTTACGATTATCATCATCCTCTGTATCAAACATAACTTACAAGTAGAACAGGCCAAACGATTTATTGAGATTAATTTATTTTTGAATATATGTATATCTCTTTTAAACATCATATCATTGATTAATTGCAATATCATTTTCAAAAATTTAATTCTAAACATAACAATACAAACAAATAGCGTATTCAATAGTATATCTTAAAAATATTTTATCGAAACGTCCAACATAAAGAAGCAATCCCATGAGACCTAACTTGGTGATTGTCTCAATGATTCACATGGATAAACATGTTAATTGAAAAGTACATGTTAATTAACAATTTAACAACAATCTAGAATAACATGCTTTGCGTAATTGCGTTAATTATATAGATATTCATATAAGTTTTGATACTTGCGATAATAATGACATGCATATTATTGTTAATGGTTGAAGAACCCATAGTAAAACATTTTAGTAATTTGAGAAGCTCAATAACTATAGAAACTGTCTCTATATTCATGCACGAAATTAAAGTGCATACATATATGGTTGAATAAAATATTGTGAATCTTGGACCAAAGTTGAAACATTATGCTTTATGTACAAAACTTCATGCCAAATTGCCAACCATATATGAGAGGACTTAGAGATACTGTATTGGGATTTTGGATTCAAAATTTATTGTGAAAAAATGAATTCAAGAATAAAAATAGAGGTTTTCTCTAATATGAGCTTGCTTTGGAATTAGAATTAGAAATGTGATGATGCATGTTGATACGAGTAATATAATTTGACTTTGAAGCACATCTTCAGTTTACTTATGTAAGATATATTTTAAAACTTAAGCATATTCTTAAAAAAGTAATAACTTACACTAATGTAACACTCCATAAATGTATGAATATTCTAAAAAAACATGTCTAAATTGACTCAAAAGAAATCAAGCCACGATGGCCATGTTTTAACAGAGTTTTTAAATTTTTATTACACCACTAGGTATAAGACACATAAATATAAAATAAGTATATAAGCTATTTAAAAATTCTAGAATGGTTCGTCATGCCAAAATGCCACCTTTTTTTTTTGTTTCTTACTTCTTTAAAAAAAAAAAATCCTGAAAAAGTGGCTTGCTGGTGTATCTTCAAAGCAAAGCTCTCCAGTAAAATCAGGTTCTTATATTTTTAGTTTATTTTGAAACTACAAAAGAATGCTCTTAGTAAATGGTTTTCTTTTTATTTACTATCATAAATAAAAACAAGCATGGGATATGATTCATATCTTAATGAAAGTATATGATGTGCAGAAGCTAGCATGAGTGGATACATCAAAACATGTTATAACACTTTTAAGATATGTTTATTTTTGTTTTGATCTTTAATTGCTTAATTTTATTTTATTTTTTTTATTAAAAACTATTGGTAGAGATTTAAAAAAAACCTCATCCATAATTTTCTTTATTCAGGGGATTAAGAAAAACTCAAATTAATTCACCTATCACAATATTGAACGTCAAAAATAAAAATTAAAAAAAAATTGCTAGATTTACAAACAAATTATTAAAAATACATGTGACATGTGATGTGGATTAATCAACAAAGAAAAAGATAAAAGAAAGAGAAAAACGAATTGATTTAGTTGGTAGAAGATTTGTTTGAAATTTTTTGTTTGTAACTAGTTTATCAACCTATCGTTTATCAAATAAAATTAACCTATCTAACAATCACAAAAGCAAAATAAAATACTAAGCTAATATATATATATATATATATATATATATATATAAAAGTGTAGAACAAATACCAACAATAACAAAACACGATTCATACATAAACATGATATAGGTAAGAAACACGATTCATACATAAACATGATATAGGTAAGGTAAGATGTAAACAATTCTTTTACTACACATATGTGAGATGTAGAACAAATACACAAGGAGTGGTTTTGACAAGTTATAACCCTCTCAAGTAATAAGATTTTGTCTACTCTAACTAGCCTTATCAACCCTCCGAAAAACTATTAATACAAGTTTTATTTTGACAACTACGAGTATGGTACTCGCGCAATGTGGCAACAGTAGTGAGGGGATTTTTGTTTTATTAGAGAGTAGAGATAATTTTTTTTGCAAAATGAGTCTATTCAAACGTGTTAGAAACAATTTTAACTAGATATTTCTGGACCTTCAACTGTCTCCTCACGAATAATATCTTTCAAATATGCTTTTTACATGATACATTGGGGAACCATGATTTTTAATAATAAAATATAAATTATAAATTATAATCAGAATGATACATTAATTAATATAAGTACTATATAACTATCTTATTGACAGTTAATAAACAACTAAGCTAACATGTGTCGCATATCTATAAATTCTTATTTTCATTTAAAGAGAATGCTTACTCATACTTTGTCCAAGTGTTTCATGAAGTTTTATAGTGTATGACGGTCAAAGTGGTTGTTAGACTGTATAGTAGAAATAAACACCCGTGCGTTGCCATAAAGGTTTTATAGTAACAGTGGATAAGTATTCATTAAGCTTAAACGTAGTTGTGTATTCCACACGTTGCCGCAGATTATTTTATATACTTTGCGGCGAGACTCAAGTCGAATATCTTTTTAGATGACAATGTTTTGGTACAAATTTGACAAAGTCACCAACAAACATTAATTTGGCTCTATAACAATATAAACAAAATAGCTAATGATCAGTTTAAAGAAAAATAAACTTCACACTAAAAACATGTTGGGTATAAATGAAAGTTGTTTAATAAAAACATAAGAACCTAATATATAAATTATAAGGGTTAAAACATAAAGAAACAAAAGTTAAATATAGTTATATTTCATGTATTATATTTTTGTACAATACATGTTATTAACAAACAAAAATGTAAAAGATAAAAATTTTAATGGGTTAAAAGGTATAAAGGTAAAAGTGTATGGGCAAAAATGTAAAAGATTAAAACTTTAGGTGTTAAAAGATAAATAAATGAACATGAAAAAATTTGTAAAAAAATAAAGTTTAAGGGGTTAAAAGATAAAAAAAATAAAAGTTAAATGCATGTATAGTTGTTTTTTATATATAGAAAGTTGTAAAAAACAACTTGGTTTTTAGTATATATATAATTTGTTATTGCGCAATAAGATATAAGGTTAATAATGTTTTAACCACCTAATTTGATAATCATTTTAACTATTTAACTAACTTTTTTGAACTATATAATTTTAAACTTTACACAATAATCAATTTAACTATTTAACTAATTTTTTTGATTTATATATTTATTTTAAATGATTTGACTACCTAACTTTTAAACAATAATCATTTTAACCATTTAACATTTACTCAAAATGGTAAAAACGTTTAACTTTAGCCGAATTAGAGTTTTTACTCTTTAAACCTTCAACTAAACTATAGTTGACAATATTTGACTCCTAATAACCCATAGTACATGCAACATGTTTGAATTGAACGTTCATTTTTCTTGATACATGTCAATTTGCTTTTGAATATCTGGTTGGTGTTTACAATTTTTTTTAGAGTTTTGCTCAATGTTTTAAATACCGGTAAATACCGATCGGTATTACCGGTACCGGAGACCACGCCGGTATTTTAAGTCCGGTATTTTTTCGGTATTTTCACTATTCAATACTGGCTGGTATTTCCGGTATTCACGGTATTTTCCGGTATTACCATACTGGTATTTCCACTATTTTCAAAAAATAAATTTTGATTTTTAAAAAAAGTTATTTTTATGATACTTTAATGTTATTTTTTGTTATTTGTGAACTTTAAAACCTATATTTTGTTATGAAATACATATTTGGTATTATTTTTGAGTAAATTATAATTGCATTTTGACTATTTTCGTTAAATTGTAACAAGTTTTGTAGGATTTTTACACAAAAAATATAATAAATTAAAAATAGTCGTACCGGCCGGTATTTCCGGTATTACCGATAATACCGGAAAATTTTTTCACGCTGGTATAACTAAAATACCGGTTTTTAAAACATTGGTTTTGCTAAACAAAGCCTTAAGGGTTTTTGTTAAGATGCATTAATTAATTGTACATTTACCATAAAATTCAGGGAGTGAGCTTTTAATATGAAAATATGCAATCTTTTTATGCACGTTAAGTGAAGCCCTAAGAGCTTTGTTTAGCATTTTCTTTTTTTTTTCATACATATCGATTATGATTTACGTATAATAATTATATGCATTATATAATACAATGATTAATAATTTTATCGGTTTCCAGTTATAGGATTTTGGTTCTTTATTAACAATATAATAATAGATATAAATTAATAAATCAAATTAATATATGTAACTTATAAACAAATGACGTTAGCTCTGTTAGCTGAGGTATGAGGTTTCACACTTTTACCTTGTGAGCTTTCATACATGCAACATGCGATAGTCGGAGCAACATTAAAACACCCGCATGCATCCTTCTATTTGCCATTTAGGTTGCCATTTAGGTTTAACAGAGTAAGTATTCATGCATTGCGGCGATGAGATGGTGGGGGTGATAGCTAGGTCATAGAGTGTGATATGTCATGGAGTGTGATATGTGAGTGTTGGTACTACCTTTACATTTGATTAAAAATGATTAATGATTAATCATCATTGATAGCTTTTAGGGATGTTACTGATCAAGCTGGTCAGAGATACTCCCGGTTTTATCCCAAGGTTTTGAGTTCAATCCCCAAAGATGACTTAGAGTTTTTTTCTTCCGAATACTTGTAACGGTCCATGGTTAACATCTTATTGTCTAGTTTCATTATTATACAATAAGATTTTTCTGATATGTTATGCTAACTGAATACTGAAAATAAAAAGAAAAGATTAACCGTTTGAAATATAGAAAGAAAGCAAAAAGAAAAGATGGGGACGAGATAGAAACTAGAGAGGAAGGGTCCAAAGTGAAAACAAGTTAATGTTTCAATTGACAACGAACATACATACTCCAATTAGTGTACATCCAACTGTTGTTGTAACTTGTATAGTTACATTCATTCATTTATCTATATCTTTGTTTTCGGGTCTGTCTTTCTTGTTAAAACCCCCTATTCCTTAAAATCAAAATCTAACTTCCATTAATCAATCAAATCCCATCAGTTAGTTTGTGCTAATTTTGAGATCCACGTGTTAAATAGCACCTTTAAACACATATAGTGATGATTCATTCATGTATAGATACAACAGAAGATAGATATAGATATTGGTCCAAGGCAAGGTTCGAGTCTACGATTCTTCTTTCTTTCCTTTTTCTACACTCCCTCTCTTTCTTCCCCTCCTCCATGTGTCGTGTCATGTGATCTTCAAATCAAAAATAATAATACATACACTGTAAAAAAAAAAACAAAACACCACATGCCTTTCCATTCCCTCAATTTTCTCTCTCTCTCTCACACGCACACCAAACCCTATCTTCTTTTAATTCAAACATACACACAATTTTCCTGTTGTATTTGATTAACTTGAGTTTGAAATTTGGGGATCTAATTTCAAGACAGAGATCGATATAATTTAGTCTAGTGTATCTATAATAATTATTGACAATAAATTTGAGTAAAGTTATTGGATCTGGAGGAGTGTAACAGCGCCATTACATAGATGGCGCTGTTTAAACGCTTCTTTTATCGTAAACCGCCGGATCGCCTGCTCGAGATCTCCGAAAGGGTTTACGGTATGTCTTTTGTTTTTGCTTTCAAGCCAAAGGATTAGGAATTTACTTTTAGTTTGACTTCCTGCTTAATGTTTAGGTTAATGAAATTAGTTTGACTATGTTTTGACTTGGAATTTTATGTTTAGAGTTGTTAATTAATAATGCAGTCATCATACCTGGGGTAGGAAAATCGTTATTATGCTAACCTGATAGCTATATATGTCCAAAACGTTGATAATTGATCGCCCTATACACAGTACGCACCCTGTCTCAATGACAATATTGTGAAAAACGACCCTTGAGACCGACCCGTTGTCCCCGTTGAGGACAATTGAGCTACCCCAAACACTAGGCTAGGTGGCTTGTTATACAAAGATTGCCAAATCGATGGAATTCTGAGTTCGATGTTAATTAAAAGAGATTGCATTGTAAAAAAAACCTCGACTTTGTTAGACTAGGTTCAGGAATTTGTCAGCCCCTGATGCTAGATTAATCTTTTCGATAATGGGAGTTGTTGGAGGTAGCCTTGTTGCTTCTGCTATTACTTAGATTAATCTTTACGATAATGGGAATTGACCTTAATGAGCAAGTGTTGGTGTCACGTGTATTTATCAATACTTGCGGCTTTTTAAACGTAATATTAATAACATTGCTAAAATAAATTGCAGTTTTCGATTGCTGCTTCTCGACTGATATACTAGAAGAAGATGAGTACAAGCTTTACATGGGTGGCATTGTGGCCGAACTTCAGGACTACTATCCTGATTCTTCTTTCATGGTATTTAACTTTAGAGAAGGTGACAAAAGGACCCAAATTTCTGATATATTGTCTCAATACGACATGACTGTCATGGAGTATCCTCGGCAATATGAAGGGTGTCCGATGTTACCTTTAGAAATGATCCATCACTTTTTGCGATCTAGTGAAAGCTGGCTGTCGCTAGCAGGTCAGCAAAACGTGCTTTTAATGCACTGTGAAAGAGGAGGGTGGCCTGTTCTTGCGTTTATGCTAGCAGCTCTTCTTTTGTTTAGAAAACAATATAACGGTGAACAGAAGACTCTTGAGATGGTGTATAAGCAAGCTCCTAGAGAGCTTCTTCATCTTTTAACACCTTTAAATCCACAGCCTTCACAATTGAGGTATCTTCAGTATATTTCCAGGAGAAATCTGGGTTCTGATTGGCCTCCTTCAGACACACCGTTAGCTATGGACTGTATCAAACTTCGGTTCCTTCCGTTATTTAGCGAAAAGGGTTGTCGACCTGTGATTCGGATATACGGTCAGGATTCGTCTTCATCAACCGCCAGGAGTTCTAAGCTTTTATTTTCATCCTCCAAAACTAAAAAGCAAGCACGCTACTATCAACCAGTAAGGTTTTCTACCTCACATATATTAAACCTAAAGAGCTACTTCATACTCTTTAAAAGTGTGTTTTGTGTGCGATCTGAAAGTGATTATTGCGAATTAATGTTATCAAAATCAGTTAGATGGCTGTAATAGAAGGGATTATAGAACATAGCGTTTCGATGTGCATTTATCATTTGAAGTTTTACTAATAGATAACAACAGTCATTTGGTTGTTTTGGTGCCCAACAATTTTTCAAGTAGTTGCTACTTGAAATGATCAAAGAAAGGACATCAATTTGATGATATACTTGTTGTGAGATGGGAGTAAACGTTAGCAAGTTAGCTTAGAAGAAAGGGTAATCAGGCTATTTATATTATATATATATATAATAAGTTGTCACTGGTAACAAAGGTAACAATTAAAAAGTAGTTAGATGACCCTTTAATAATCATACTGTAGTTAGGAGCAGATTTTGTTATTCCAAACATGAAAAACTGACTATTGTGACATATGATAATAAGTTGTCACTGGTAACAAGTAAAAACTAGTTACATGACCCTTTAATAGAATAATAGTCATACTGTAGTTAGGAGCAGATTTTGTATTCCAAACATGAAAAACTGACTATTGTGACTACGAATCACAGTTATCAGATGATTGGTTTTAAACCGTGGATCCACACACCAGTAATATAGTCTTTTGACTTTGTGAATGCAGGAAGAATGTGAATTGGTGAAAATAGATATCCATCTTCGTGTTCAAGGGGATGTAGTTCTTGAATGCATACATTTGGATCATGTGAGAGAGGAAATGATGTTTAGAGTTATGTTCCACACAACATTTGTGCGAAGCAGTGTACTTATACTGAGCCGTGATGAAGTTGATGTTATGTGGGATGCACGTGACCAAATGCCTAAGAACTTTAAGGCAGAGGTAGGCTTTTTGATCTCATATATATTGGAAACATCTTTATCTTTTAATCGATAGAAGTTGAATGCATACTTACATTTGTATCAGGTTCTTTTTTCGGATGCTGATGCTCTACCATCTATGATCACCACAAAAGGTGAATTTGAAGATGGTAATGAGACAGAAAGTCCTACGCATGAAGAGTTCTTTGAGGTAGAAGAGATTTTCAGCAATGCGGCTGATGGGCAAGATTCCAAAGGGGAACCCGAACCCGAACCAGAGCAAGAACCAGAGGCTGATGCATTCCAAGACTCTGCATCAGATGACGGGAACAAAAAACCCGAAACTAAGGTTTATCATAATGATTTGGAGCACATAAATGGTGGTTTGAAACTCGCAGTTCTGGTTGCTAATGAAGATGATAAAATGTATGGAAAGGAAGTAAAGTTAGATAAAGTTAATGGTAAACAGGACAAAGAAGAGAAAAAGTTAGCAAAGGATGACTCACAACAGAAGTTGGGTCGAAAAAATTCTATTAATTCAAGAGTTGGTTTGGACTCTGTTGGAAAGCAGAAAATAAAAGCACAAGAGAATGGGTCAAATCCAAGAGTTGCAAAACCAAATACGGTGTCTCGCTGGATACCTCCTAATAAAGGGTCGTATACTAACTCGTTGCACGTGTCCTATCCGCCCAACTCATTGCATGTGTCATATCAGCCTACAAGAAACAATAGTGCACCTCCCATGCTAGCAGCACAATCAAAGGACGAGAAAAAGTCGATGGAAGGTACTGTAAATAAAGTAGAGAATGCATCGAGGAAACATACTTCTCAAACTTCCTTGGATGTGAAATCTTCTAAAGTGGCTGAATCATCTCCTTTGACGTCACCTCACTCATCTGTTAAGTCTCTAGATTCTCCTGTTAGCATTTCAGAGGAAAAATCACCAAAGGTTACCACACCTCTTCCTGCTTTACCATCACCTCCTTCAATTGCTCAGGATAGTCTGCTGCAACCTACAAGTAGGGCCCCTCCACCACCACCGCCGCCGCCACCACCACCACCTCCGCCGCCACCACCACCACCTCCGCCTCCAAGATATGGTGCTGCACCTCCTCCTCCACCCCCACCTCCACCACCATCATATGTAGCCCCATCTGCTCCTCCAGCTCCTCCCCCACCTCCGCCTCCTCCGAGATATGCTGCTCCAGCTCCTCCCACCCCCACCTCCGATGTATGTAGCTCAATCTTCTGTGCCTCCACCTGAAAGGTATGGTGCCCCTTCTCCAATCCTACCTCCACCTTCAATATATGGAGCCTCACCCGGTTCTAAACTCCCGCCGCCGCCGCCACCACCGCCACCACCACCCCTTCCTTCTTCACGAAGTTCTTCACTTGCACCGTCCCCCCCTCCCCCTCCTCCTCTGCAAAATGCATCACTTCCTCCGCTGCCTCCACCTCCACCTCCACGTCCAATGTGTGGAAATTCTACCCCACCTCCACCACCTCCACCTCCACGTCCAATGTATGGAACTTCTGCCCCACCTCCACCTCCACCTCCACCTCCAAAGCTAGGAAACATGCCTCCACCTCCCCCTCCTCCACCTCCATTTCGTGGCGCTTCACCTCCTCCACTGCCAGGGAGTGGTCCACCTCCACAACCTCCACCCATGCGGGGACCACCACCCCCACCCCCACCACCTCCACCAGGAGGCCATACAGTTGGACCACCTCCGCCCCCTCCACCGATGAGAGGGCCACCGCCTCCACCTCCACCTCCACCTGGAGGTCGTACTGGACCACCTTCAACCCCTCAACCAGTGGGGGGGCCACCGCCCCCACCACCTCCACCTGGTGGTCGTGCACCTGGACCACCTCCACCGCCTCCACCTGGTGGCCGTGCACCTGGACCTCCACCACCGCCCCCACCCGGAGGTCGAGCACCTGGACCTCCACCACCGCCTCCACCCGGAGGTCGAGCACCCGGACCTCCTCCTCCACCTGGATCACTAAGACCTCCCGGTGTTGGCCCTCCACCACCTCCCTTGGGACCTCGTGCACCTGGACCACCGAGTAATGGTCCCATTCCACCTAGGGGTCGAGGACTTGCGCGGCCCGCAGGAATGGCTGCTGCTGCACCCCGAAGATCTAACTTAAAACCACTGCATTGGAGCAAGGTCACAAGGGCATTGCAAGGAAGCTTGTGGGAAGAACTGCAAAGACCTGGCGAGGCCCAGAGGTATAATGTTTCTTTAGTTTTTATTATGTGAAAGGAAATAACTTTTGCATAGATTTTTTATGTAGGTCACTGAAGTTTTCTGATGCATTTTTTGATTTATGTTGCTTACCCAGTCTGCATGATACATATCATTTTCTGACTTGTCTACATTATTCAATTGTAGTGCACCAGATTTTGATGTGTCAGAACTTGAGACTTTATTTTCTGCCATAGTCCCCAAGAAAGATACTTCGAAGGGAGGAGCACGCCGAAAGTCCACTGGTTCAAAAACTGAAAAAATCCACTTGGTAATGCAAAATATTTTTATTCTATATTAATGGTTGGTTATACAGTATAAAAGTATAAATCAATTAATTATAGATGTCAGATGATATCCTTGGTTTTACTTTTAGTTCTATTGATTGAATGACATATTTCCAAACTAGGAGAATGTCCTTTTCAATGACATACATTAATGACATACTTTTCCAGTGAATGGTGTTATCAGGGGTGTTACTTGGTCAATCATCAGTTTTAGAATAGTGTCAAGTGTAGCTATGTCAAAGCTTTGAAACGTACCGTAATAGTTTCAGATATGTGCAATTTAGCATCCAGTGTTATCTTAGAAAGACTGACTTCTCCTTTTGCTATTTCAATCTAATGTCTTAGGTTGATCTAAGAAGGGCCAATAACACGGAAATCATGCTCACAAAGGTCAAAATGCCGCTTCCTGATATGATGGTAAGTGTCAAGTTTGGAGGTCATAGTAACCGATCAGCTTGATGTATTTGGCCTGAAATGGTTTTTTGCAATGTTATGCTGCATCTTTTCTCTATGTGAAAAGGCAGTATTTGTTTTCTTTATTTGTCATGCCGGTAATACTTTTTTTTATCTGGCATCGACAGGCTGCAGCTTTAGCTATGGATGAATCTATCTTAGACGCAGATCAAGTAGAAAATCTTATCAAGTTCTGTCCTACAAAAGAAGAAATGGAGCTTCTCAAGGTATAACGAATACTGTATACATAACTATTATACTAGAGTATTATTGATGGCACATTTTTATTTGGTGAAGTTACTGTTTTGACGCATTTAACACTTTTTAATTTCTTGATAATTTGCATTGCAACTGTTCAGAATTATATGGGTGACAGGGAGATGCTGGGCAAGTGTGAACAGGTTGGTAGCCAGATGTAACTATAATCTTGTGTATGTACATATAATATGTTAGTGATATGCGCCTAAACAACTTTAGTAATGTTTACAGTTTTGACAGATTGTTGAAAATTTAAGCTTTAAGTACATTATTAACCCATAACTGGCTATAGTAACATGATAAGAACTTTCCAACCACAATGAAAACAATCTTGATTTCTATGGTATCTGGACACATTCTTTATTACCATTCATATACGTGATAAGTCGACAAAAAGTTTATAGACATGAGAGTAATAATGATGAATGGTGCCAAATTTGTAATGCTCATAAAGTTAAGAATTCCTGCCAGTTCTTCCTGGAGCTTATGAAGGTGCCTCGTGTGGAATCGAAATTACGCGTTTTTCTTTTTAAGATTCAATTCAATTCGCAGGTAGCTTTTGTACATTACGATTTGAGTCTTCTAATCACATTTTGATATTTATATTTAATATTTTTATCTTATTTTGAACTTTCTTTCAGCTTTCAGAGTTTAAGAAAAGTTTAAACACTGTAAACTCTGCATGTGATGAGGTAATCTAAATAAAAATTATCCTTTTTCTAAGCTTTATTCGCTTATATTATTTACCTTATCCTGCCCATTTGCTGGTAATAGGTCCGGACATCTATTAAATTGAAGGAAATCATGAAGAGAATCCTGTATTTGGGAAATACATTGAATCAAGGAACTGCTAGAGGTAATAATATAACTGTCTAATATTTCATGTATCTTGCATATGTGACTAAGCACAATTAACACATTCGATGCTCATTTACATCACATCTTTTGTGAACTACCATTCTCTTACGTCTTAAGTACACCAGTTCTTGTTTATCCTGGTTATTAATAGCTGAGATCATTTTATGTATATTTTTAATTTGGTTGTATACATCCTTTCAAAAAAGAAATCCTTCATTGTATACATGCTTTTCAGGTGCTGCGGTTGGTTTTAAGTTGGACAGCCTTTTGAAACTCACTGATACACGGGCATCAAACAGCAAGATGACTTTAATGCATTATCTTTGCAAGGTTGGCCTTTTTCGTTTGGTTTAGCTATTAATTTAGCTGTGGCGAATTTGAGTTCACTGTTAAATGGTTTGATGGGGTGTTGTTTATCTCAAATGGGTCGTATAAATAAAGTTAGCTAAGCAGGGAACAAGTCAATCGAGTTGAATATTGTCAGAAGTCTAATATTTATGCTCAGTCTCCTTGAACATTTTTATTTAAGGATCTAGATTGTTATTATACACAGTATTGTTTTTAAAGTCATGATTAACACATATAGTTACTGTCAGAAGATTAAAAGTGGAAAAACGGAGTGTTTGCGGATCGGCCTGAATCGGACTGTTGGCTGTACTAAAAATGTCTGTTTCAACCTGGCCCACATGAAACGAGTAAATGTGAAATTCCCATTTCAAATGTACTATTGTGTGTGGTACAGTCCACCAAACAATGCATCTTACTACCTCTACTATTGTCTCTCAAAACAGATGTACGTCTATATAAGTTTTCAACTTGCATTATTGCGATACTACCTCACAATAATGTAGCTTGAGTCATTTCATGTTTGTTTTAGCATAGGATTTTAATAGAAACTTGAGCAAATTACTAACCAAATTATTTCATATTTTACAGGTTATTGCCGCCAAGTCACCAGCCCTTTTGGATTTTCATGTGGATCTCGTTAGCCTCGAGTCTGCAACCAAGGTTTACATTTACTCATTTTCTTGAAAATCGATAACCTTAATTGGTGGTAGAGAGATTATTAAACCAAAGGTCTTCCTTTCCTTGCAGATACAATTGAAGTCTTTAGCAGAAGAAATGCAAGCCATTATTAAGGGACTTGAAAAGGTTAAGCAGGAACTAACTGCTTCTGAAGAAGATGGCCCTGTATCTGAAGTTTTCCACAAGGTAAGGAAATATCATATTCATTCTTTGATTCATTATATTAAATGCTGTCCAGTTTTATCTCGTGAGAAACACAAACTTGCATTTCTTGATTTCACATCTTTTTCTTGCATTGTTAGACACTGTACGAGTTCATCGGTTTTGCCGAGTCAGAAGTGGTGTCTGTGACAAATTTGTATTCCGTGGTGGTAAGACTAATTGCATTGAAATCTGACATTATTTTCCCTTTTCTTGTCACAAAGTTTACTTTTGGGTTGTCTTTTTAATTTCTTTTGTATTACAGGGTAGAAATGCTGATGCATTGGCCTTGTATTTTGGTGAAGACCCTGCTCGTTGCCCTTTTGAACAAGGTAAATTACTGGATATAAATATAGCACATGGTTCCATTGTTTATAATTCTATGTTAAATGATTTGTGGTTATGCAGTTACTCAGACCATTTTGAACTTTGTGAGGCTCTTTCGAAAAGCTCATGAAGAGAACTATAAAGCGGCTGAACTAGAAAAGAAGAAAGCTCAGAAAGAAAGTGAAATGGAGAAGGCAAAGGGTATTAACTTAACAAAGAAAGGGGAGAAATAGGCCAAATGAGAATTGTTTTTCATATGATCTGCTCAAAGGTTGAGTACTACCAAGCTCAATGCCAGCCACAGCCTCAAGTGAACTGAAAAATCCGATGGAGGCATGCAAAATCCTGAGAGCTCCTGCAAACAGCTTTGCTGTAAATACATATTACACAGTGCAAGATGCTGTTTCAGTGTATAAGATGATTTAAAGGTGAAAGTGTTATCGGCGTGATATAAAGCTGACGTGACCAATTCTGCTCTCAGTTGACAACATCAGATGGAGGTGGGATGTTTGAAATAATAGCCCACGAGTGACTGTCAAAGGAACCATGAATTAGCAACAATGTGGATTATAGTGATTAGATTAACCATGTATATATACACATCTCTAACTCAATACTAACATTAGTATTTGATTATATTGTTGTATTATTAGAAGAATTAGGTCATCTCAGAGTTTTTGACAAGAAGCTGGCCACAAAATTTGCTGTATATAAAATTAGGTAGAAAATAGGGATATGGGGACAGGCCACCCTTGGTGTAATATTGTAACAAAATTGAAATATGCTCTGCAGATTCAGATACATTTTTATCATATTTATTTTAGAATGAGAAAATTGTTAGTCTTGTATTTGGTTCTGCTTGCTCGTCTTTCAGGGTTTTGTTATTAGGGATATGTGTGGTTTTCATCTTGTTTAACTGCATGCTGGTTTTCTTGGACCTCATATGCTTCATGGATTGGGCTAATGGTAAAAAGTGGTACACGTTACACAATGCTACGTTTCAAACAAATAATGTTTACAAATTGATGTCACAACACTAAAAAACAAATATGAACTGAATTATAGTTGTATGTGGGTTTGGCCCATGCCCTACCAAAAAGTATCTTTGATGTTATGTGTATTGGACTTATTTGGCCCAGCAAAACCAAATTTGACAGTAGATCAATGACCCATTATGCGTGGAATACTCTGTAGTCAATACAGAGTTGCAAAGGAACATAGGGGTCCAGTTTCATGGATACTGCTTGGCAGTCTTCAAGAAAGTTTGATAAAATTATACACGATTGGCCTGTTAATTTGTTATGAGCTATTATTAAAATCAATGCATGATTGCACCTGTATTTACTGTATATATATTTTTACTAAATAATGAGTTATTATTGCTATTAGAATGATTGACTAGCTCGATCAAGAATTGAGTGTAGTGTTGGAATTTGGAAATGAGATTCGCTAGACTAGCTCGATCTCTACTAACCACATCGTTGATTACATTTGACAGATCAAGGAACTTTCATGATGCAAACGAAAGTTTGCTGAAGAAAGTTTTGAGGTTACGTTGATTTTATTTGAGAGCTTGCTTCATAATATTCCTTCGATGTCTTTTTCTAAAAAGCTTTTACATTTTAAGCCAAATGAAGTCAAGTTCAAAATCAAATAGCAAGCCATAAGAAAATGCAAGATTATTCCTCACTCTACCCTGTAATATTTCCTAACTAGAAAACAAATTTGAAACACATTCATAGCAACTCTACTTGCATTTGGGGTTCCTTTTACTTGCCATATATACCATTTTGTATCATGCCCGGTAGTTAGTGCATTACTAGTTGTACGTATGCTTATGAAGTATATGCATTTAATCATATATATCATACTCTCACATAATCATTGCATATGAAATCCAACATAAAAGTAGATAAAAAGGAGAAAGCTAAACAAATGAAAACACATACATGTTTTTCTTTTATGTATATTAGGAAAAAGTTATATGCCTATTGAAAAGGACAAGAGTAACGTAGAAAAACAAACAACTTTTTATTTTTAGTCATTATTAACACTCAATGGATAAAGACTTAAAACTATCAAACACAATATGGTGGTCACAGATTTACAATGTATGGGGTCCTTAACTTTCATTATATAACATTTAGTTTATTATACATCGATATATATGCCTAACTATATTATACAATGAGTTAAAAGGTTGTCAATAATAGATATCACTAACATGCAATATCATTTAGTTCATTTTATCAAAATACATAATGTGATAGCCGGTTTTATGATTACGTTTTGCACTTCTTTTTTTAACAATTAATGTTGATAATTATAATGCATATTGTTATAACATGGGTTTAGGTTTGGATGTTGCTTTAATCATGCGTTGAATGCTTACAAATGGCTTAGAAGTGTCACGTCATGTGAACCCACCAGGAACATGATGGATGCAAGGTTTTATTGGAATCTTAAGAAATTTCATATAACATAATTATACTGTTATTTATATATGACATCTAGGATTATACACAAATTAAGAACATTGAAACACTGATTGAGCTCGACTATTACACTGTATTCTCGAGTTTTTATTAAAGGAAAAGAAAAGGAGAAGATTGAATAGGAGAAGAAAGGATACAAAATTATATTTATAAAATGCATTATCGAGTTTTATCATTTAAAAGAAAATAAAGCGAATAAAAGGATGTAAAGACATTCTTGAGTTAAAAGAGAAGGATAAGAAATAATAAAAATATATAATTTTACATGTATAACCTTATAATTATTATAGTTCATATAATGGTTGAAGGGTATATTGATAAATTTATAACTTATCCATCCAAATCATGCCAAATATGGAAGGAAAGTTTTTAGCTCCAAAACCCCTCACTTTTCCTTTCCATCACTTTCCTTTCTTTTAATAAAAAAAACTCAAGAATATAAAAACATAAGTTTTCCTTTCCTTCCTTTTCTTATCCCATCAAATTAAAATTCAAGAATGCACCTTTAAAGTAAACGGTTTAAATAACAAAACGAGTCAAATCAGAATAATTTCCAAAGCAATACGGACAAAATTACATGACCATGGGTCAAACAATTGGCCTCTGAGAGCCCTAAGGAATGAGCGACACACAAAAAGAGTGGGTACTCGGAGCAAACCATTTTAGATATATTTCAGGCTCGCACTTTTAATAGATTTAGAGTTACATTTAGCTAGTGTCAAAGAGCTAGCTACTCGTGTGTATGATCAATAGAAGTTTTATTTTTGGCTCCACATTTCAAAAATATACCTTCTATTTTTTCTGCTGATGTTCGAACTTTTTTTTTTTTTACCCGGCTTATTTATTTAATATATTATATTACAGGCAAATAAATAGTTAATCGTATTGATATTTCTTATGCATTGTAATCTGCAATAATTATTAAATCATTAAAAAGTTTTAGAAATTATAAACTCATTTTAGTTATTAAAAAAAGACCCCGACAAATTTTAGATGACATCTTTAACTTAGAAATTGTCCCGCTAAATACATTAGACATGACGAATTTTATACATCGAGTAATTGAGTGACTCATACTGTCATACTTGTCTAAATAATCGTCACTTAGCTAATTAAAGAAAAAAAACTAGATTCGTGGATTAACTACGGTCGAGTTCAATTCTATTAACCAAGTTAACGTATTTTTAACTTATTTATTTATTTTTTGATTTTTACTTTTATTATGCCATTTACTTGTAAAAATTTCATACACGTGTACTAGTTGGAATTGGACACAACCTATTGCATGCCTTCTTAGGTACTTGGTAGTCAACTACTCCATAACTGCCGAAAAGCCTGAAGTAAAGCCTTTTGGTTAACTTCTACTTCTACTTGGTCAACTTATTCATTTATTTGTTATGATACTCCATTACCAGGTTCGTATAATCATAAAGGATTTTGATTAATAAAAAATTAATACTACGGTAGTGTGTACACATCACCGTTTGAAAAATCGGTACTTTAGTCATATCAGTGTGGAAAAGTTTTCCAATATAAATATAGGTTGATACGACTATTTTAATTTATTATTTTTTATATAAAAATCATACAAAACTTGTTACAATTTAAATAGTCAAAATACAATTATATAATCCAGTCAAAAATAATACCAAACAATATTTCATGACAAATATAAGTTTTAAAGTTCACAAATAACAAAAAATAACATTAAAGTATCATTAAAATATTTTTAAGAAAAATTAAAAAAAAATTAAATGAAAATACCAGAAAATGCCAAAAATACATCCGGTATTATACCGAAAAAATATCGGGTTTGAAAAACATCTATAATATAACTAAAAAAGGGAATTGGGGGTACACTTGACACCCCTAATCACCCTCCTTTAGCCTAATACTCTCACCTAATTAATCATTTATTTATTTTTATATTTTTCAAAACTTTGGCCGACTAGGTATATGGACAAGCACAATCTTAGCAAAATTATAAAATAAAATTGTTTCATTAATATAGTACCTAATACAACTTTATGCATATGATGATATTTGATTTGCTGAGTCCACCATTTATTGAATCCTTCTCTTGAAGAAAGTTAATTGGAAAATTATTAATCGGGTCTTTGATGTAAATTTTTTTTTCTTTAAACAATTTTTTTAAAAATAAGACCACATTAGTTAATCTTGAAAATCTTAAGCCAAAACATGTTAATCATCATCTACAACTGTTTCGTAGTGGAACAACCCGAAAAAATTCAAAACGTTCGAGATGATCTTTCTTGATGAATTGCTATGTATTTTTTAAATTATATACTTTACACTTTTAATTTGTTTCTCTTTATATTTAACTAAAGTTAAAACTAAAAAAAAATGAAATCAATATTTATATGGAATTAATTTTCATATATTTCTTCTTTAAATTTCGTATTGATTAAGTTGTGATATTGGTCATACACTTTTTGTTTCTCTATATATTCAACTAAACTTGAAAAAAAAGGGTAAACTTGAATCAATATTTATATGAAGTTAATTTTCATATGTTTCTTTTTTAACTTTCGTATTGATTAAGTTGTAATATTGGTCATACACTTTTTGTTTCTCTTTATATTTAACTAAAGTTGAAAAGAAAGAGGTAAACTTGAATCAATATTTATATGAAGTTAATTTTCATATGTTTCTTTTTTAAATTTCGTATTGATTAAATTGTAATATTGGTCATACACTTTTTGTTTATCTTTATATTTAACTAAAGTTGAAAAAAAAGAGGTAAACTTGAATCAATATTTATGTGGAGTTAATTTTCATATGTTTATTTTTTTGCTTTCAATTCGTATTCATTAATTTGTGATATTGGTCATACACTTTTTATTTCACAATTATTATAAGATTTATATTTTTTTAGCTTACCCGTCTAATGGACGGGCCTGAGCACTAGTTGGTATATATAGCTCACATATTACTAAAAGTATAATATATTTTCGTGTGCAAGGCTAGTAGTTAAATATAATCATCGTCAAATATCTAAATTAAAATAGTTTATCCAATACAAGAGCTCTTCGGTTTTAATCGAAGATCTCATTAAAATAATGAAAAATAAAGAATGTGTTTGAGTTTTGACTTTTTTTTTTATCCGCCAGTACTTCATCGTATTGTTGATGGAGTAGTTTATAAATCGAAGACGTACAGTTACGTTGTACATATCACAATGACTAAAGAAAAATAAAATCATATCTCTAACTTGTACAAATTAAATTAATTACGAGTAAAATAAAGAATCAAAATATATATTGGGTTAAACAAATATAGTTTTTGGATAGTGACCTACTTATTGGTGCTTGTTTGCTTAACTTACACAACAAACTTGTTTACCCGCTAGTTTCATAAGTCAACCTTCAAAATAAGAATTCTTTTCCATCATTTTACCTCATTGATTCCACTTTTTTCTCATCATTTCCGTAGTTTGTTTCAGTTTAATTTAGATTATTAAGACGAAAAACGAGATTCACATTCTAATTTACTTATATGGATTTTTATTTGAATTGAAAGCAAAACTTCATATACATTATGTTAGTTGAAACTAGCCAGACTCGTAATTACATTTCTTTTCTAACTTTGATCCCAACTGATTCGAAAAAAATTTAATTTAACTATTTATTTATTTGTAACAAATTTATAAATTGGTCACACGTACATTTCAAGCTTGTACCTCTTGAATGAGAAATATGGTACTACTTTAATTGCACTTAATTAAACTTAAATAATAATCTTTATTTTCGAACATGACTAAAACCCCTGTATCCTTTTCTTGGTCCATTTTGAACATATATATAACTAAAGAAGTTATGCTGCAAATACGCAATAGGCAGATAACGCATTATAAAAAGAAATGTAATGTGACTAAATTCTATAATATATAATACCAATCATGTTGTAATGACATGTATTTTATGCAAATAAAAGGTTTACATTGTATTATATTCAACTTTGTAACTATATACTACATGAATAAAATCCAGAGGAGAGTGTATCATTAACTCATTCTCAGCCTGTGATTTCAATCCAAGATATATATATATATAAAAAAATATCCCCCAATCAATAAAAACAAAAAAAAAAAAAAAAAACAAAAACAAAAAAAATTATGGAACATCTTTTTCTAAACACTTTACCAATGCTAAGCCATCTTCTTTAATCTTACCAGCTTCTTGATCAACAATAATATTTTGATCATAAGCAATCTTGCAGCTTTTAAAAAACACACAACCAACTATTGTGTCAAGTGTAATAAGAATGGAATATAAGTATGCAATGAATAATCCTTCTAGTACCATACTTGAAGTGGGCTTGTTCAACCCGGAATTCGAATAAGCCATGACAACCCGGAATTGGAACAGGAATTCGATTCCGGCTAAGGCCATGTTTATGGGCAAAGATAATGATAAGGCAATGGAGGTCCTTCCTCTGATCATGACACAAGATTTGAGGATGGAAATGAATCCACCACTCAATTCCATCCCCGAGAGGATTAATGCAAGGTTGCATATGATCAATGCATTTGCTATGACAATGGAATACATGATTCCACCAATGAATGTGAATAACAGTGAAGGGATATGGAGGTTTTCCAAGCAGTTGAAAGCAATGAAAAGAACCCAAAAGCAAGTTGCATTGGCTGAAATGATTAGCAGTGTGTTCCAAATTTGTGTATGGAGAAGGGAATTGAAGATTCCGAAGAATGAAGGTGGCGGTTTGTGGAGGGTGTTAAAAGATTGAATTATGAATGTTTTTGTTATGAGAAGGAATGAAAGGGTAAAGGGTAGGATTATAATTGAAGAAGTGATGGTTTGGGAAAGTTTAAGGTTGAGAATGGAAAAGAATTGTGATTCCGGAGGGAATCCAGCTGCGTCGAAGAGTGCAATGAGTCGAGATTGGATGGAAATGGAATCATAAAGGAAGGACGATGAAAGGAGGATTGAAGCAGAGAATGGGAGGGCTAAAATGGAAGTAAGAGTGAAGTAATGGTAGTGTTGAAGGAAAGTATGGATGGATTTTCGGATGATTTTGATGGTGGTTTCCATTGGAATATTGGAATTGGGAATTCCGGGGGAAATAATAGTTAGAATTGAAGGTGGTGAGAAAGAAGGGTGGTGTGGTTGATATGAAGAAGAAGAAGAAGAAGAAGGGATGTTATGTTTAGTTGGTGCATTAGATTAGATAGATGGAATGGAAGAAGTGATGGACAGGCCACCAACTAAAAGCTAACTAACCCTATACTTATGGAGTCGTTTGTGCTTCATTTTCTCTACTAATGAGAATTTAAGTTTGAACATTTTAATTGAAAACCTAATTATCAACTAACATATATTTATAATTAAAAATAAAAATATATATCATATTATCATAACATAATTGGAGTATATAGTATAAAACTTTTAATTGACTCATCATCTTAAATTATCACAAGAAAGTGTAATAATGATAAATTATTTTTATAAACTTTGTTTGTTACTGTATTATTGCAAGACTCGTACACTCGTTTCTTACTAAAGTTTTTTTTTTTTTAAAGCTTTAGGAGGTTATAAAGTTATTTGTTTTCTTACTAAAGAAAATCTTGTTTGTATGCTACTTTTGAAAAAATATCATGATGAATGAAATGATTTAAAACCTTTAAAATATAAAGGTTAATAAAAGATAAATGTAACATGTTGTCAAACATATCATAAGTAAACAATGAAAAGGCCATCAAGGTTTGAACTTCAACGTTCTTTTAAACCCCAATTAAAGATTATAAATGATGATAATTTTTATCTTTTCTATTTTGATTTAATAAAACCGCAACCAAAAGTAAATGGCTTTATTTTCCATTAAAGAGCCGCATCTTTTTATGCTACTTATTCTTCGTTATAGTTGTTATTTATATTTATGATAATAATTATAATTATAATGATACCAATGCTAAAGTGACAATTTTTTTATAAATAAAAATCTACAAACACATGTGGCATGTGAGTTGATCCAATCAACAAAGAAAAAGAGAGAGGAGAGAGACTACATAGACATGATTTAATTGGTAAAAATTGTGTTTATAAAAATTTGTTTGTAAAATGTTTGTAAATCTAGAATTACTCTAATATGTAGTTGTATTTTAGTTGACATAGAGCCAACTTAATCTTATATAGAGATAGAAATAAAAGTTTGTCAACGCAGTTAGTATTGGCTGTAGATCTCTTCAAGTTGGAAATAATTTGAGAAGTCAAATTAGAACAATCTTGACTTCAAAGTTGAAAATTCAAATATCACTTTTTAATTTTAACTTTTGATTTTAAATTAAGGGTCAAAATTTTGGCAAACTTGTAGGAATTTTCACCCATTATAATTAGAGCAAAATATAAAATATGTTAATCTATCAATCAATTTGATTTAGTTACATAAACATCAATATTATACTATAGTCAACGTATTATATATTAGAGGAACGAATTTTTAACATCAACTAGTAGCTAAAGAGAATTTTAATGATGGTGATGATAAGAAAAATATTTAACATATACTATTCGTTATATATTTTTTGAGATAAAAATACTTATGACTTAAATAATAGAAAGGAATATATGCAATATATTATTATAAGATAATTTTTTCTTTATTGTAAGTGTGGGTGGCTTGGTGAAGCAAAGAGGTTGATGTGGGGTTTTTGTCATATGGTTTGGGTGGCGTAGAATGGACTCATGATATCATAATAAGATCAAGTCACTCCTTTCCATCATTAACAACTAACGGTCTATTTTGCATTAGCTAGTACTACTCTAGTAGTGTGCATTGTAATTTTAATTTTATGTTAGTTTTCCATAAAAAAGTTTTCCTCACAAAACGTATTCATAATATAACTAAAAGAGGGGGTTGGGGGTCCACTTGACACCCCTAATCCACCTTCTTGAGTCTAATTCTCTCTCCTTATTAATCCTCTAACTTTTTTAATATTAATCTAAATTAATTTACACTTTTTGGTTTTCCATCACCAATTTACACTTTAACCCCAATCTAAAACAATTAATTTACACTTTTTAGTTTCCCATCACCAATTTACACTTTAACCCAATTTAAAATAATTAACTTACACTTTTTGATTTTCCATCACCAATTTATACTTTAACCTAATTTATATTTAATTATACTTTTATATATATAGTTTACACTTTTAGAATATAAAAACTGTAAATTTTTTATTTAACTAAAGTTGAAAAAAAAGGGGTAAACTGAAATCAATATTTATATGGAGTTAATTTTCATATGTTTTTTCGTTGGGCGGATAATTTTTGGAGTATTTTGACCGATGGAGTGGCTATTCAGCTAGCAAATTTTTAAGTTGATTTCGGTATATCTATTTAATAAATTTGAAATCCAATTTTTTAGCTTTGATTAATATATTTTGGACGGGCCTGATCACTAGTATATTATACAATATTATTTTCCTCCTATTTTTGAACTAAGTATATTACTAAATCTACTAATGTTACATATCCGGATTGAACTTTGTTTTTCTTTTTTAAGACAAAAGCCTTTATCACGTAGTCTATTTTTGTTTCTTCTAAAAAACAAGAGCCCCTAATCCCTCAATTAGAACTCTCTAATGACTAGTTTTAGCTTTCCGTATTTTGCAACCCAAATACATAAATGTCCCTCTCGAAATGTAGATTTTGTCATGTATTTTTAAATTTCTCTTGAATTTTTAAAAATTTCCTATAGGTTTTTAACATTTTGTCCCCTTTTAGATTTATTTTTATTATAGCTTTTTTAATTTTGCCTCCTTAATATTTTTTTTCTCGTACGCCTATGCGTATAAACAATGGCATACCAAGTATAGATAGCTCCTTATAATAGTTATTTTGATAGGTGCCCTTGTAGATTAGGTGTTGTTTTCGCTAATAATGTATGAATGATTATTTTAGCTGGGAGTTTTCGATAATAATTTTCCCCATTTCTAGATTTGTAGTGAAAAGGCTCCCAAAATATCAGAGCATCTTAAAATGAGATTTTCAAAAAAAAAAGGTTTTAACTCATATTAAAATTTTTAAGAATTGGAAAATTATAATGACTACAGTTCACGTAACTATTTATATTAAAAAAAACTTAATTAATATACAAGTATATGAGAAAATCTAGTTAGATATTTAACAAACAAAAATAAAATATTACTTTTGAAGATCCACCGTCGACTCGATCTTTATATTACACTTACCACCATCAACTATAGTCTTAAGTTTATGGTTGACAAAGCTGGTCGCTACCATCCCTAACTGCTTGTTTTCCTGAAAACCATTTATCATTGTGCATCATGCAAGTTATATTCAAAATTTATCATTGTTTTCCTGAAAACCATAACATCTCTAATGAAAATATATCGAATGACATCTCTAATGAAAGAGCATGAAATTTTAAGTACACCCATACAATTTTTATTATTTATCGATATACAGTTTTTGAGATAAAAACTTTTGAATAAATTAGATGAATAAAATTATTTATGGATGAGAGAGAAAAAAATGAGTGGTTGAGATTTGAGCATAGTGAAAAAAAAATAAGTAATTGAGATTTAAAGTTATTAGATAGAGTTATTTAAATTAGTAAATAAAGAATAAAGGTATTTTGGGTAGTTTAAATAATCTTTTATTAAAAAAAATCACAAAATACTTTATAATATAATATTAGATATTAGATATAGTATTAGATTAGATAATAAGTTTTTAGGTAAAATAAAATAAATATTAAAGTAATAAAACAATAGGCTTTTATTCACTGAAAATCACCGTTCATCATGAAAATCATCGTGCATCAATTTAACCATGATCTAAGGGTCAAGATCTTGTCCAATTTGTTTTATCTTAATACTTGTTTTACAATACTCTAGCTCTTTATAATAAAGTGAAAGTTTTTTTTTGTTTATATACTGTGGGCCTAGATTAAACACCTGTTAATGGGCTGAAAATATGTCAATACTAAATAATAAATATCACGAGTTGGGTCTTTTAACAGGCCTATGTGGTTAGGCCTATAAGTGAAGTATGATTTTAGATTTCTAGCAGGCAGAATGCAATTTCGGAAAAAGAAAATCATCACCAAAGTAAACTAGATTGGGGAACTAAAGTCCAGACGTTTTGCCAATTTACACGCACCAATCTTTGGGCCTAATGTCCTTGATTCGTTTGATAGGTAAAAAACAACTTTTTTTTTATTCAGGCGAGTATCTTCAATTAAGCGGGTATAAAAACCAAACCTCTACTGATACTTTTTGTGATTTGAATACATTGATTGATTTCGCATATTTAAGATGATTTGATATTAGTCAATTCGATGATTTATTATACTCAATACATATAAAATTCAGCCAATTAGGATATATTTGTATTATCCCATTTGTGTATAATAATGTAATGTTACACTTTCTACAGTTTGAGTATGTTTAGTTTTGGATGCTAAATTATGTTATATTCTTATGCATAACCTTATTTATTCATATAGGTAAACATAAGAATGATGATCAGATCAGAGAACTTCTGATTATCATGTTAGTTATAACCACAAACTTCTATAATATATTTGCGTTGCGAAGCTTATTCCCCACAGACGGTGAAGTCATGAGTTTGGCAGATGAAAGAAACAAAGCAATTGTCATATACTAGTGTTCAGAAATCTTTTATGACATTAGAATTCATCAATATGTTTAGAAAAGAACCCCATTTAATCAAACAATATAAAATTACATCAATCCAAGTCTAAAAATCAACTTCAAACAACAAAACATAAGAGGTTTATTTTCATCATCTTCCTTCAAAATCTTGGATCTTGGAGAACAATGGAGATCCCATCACGACCCCCGAATCATCACTAATAAGGATACTGACATCACTGTCACTGCTCTTGTTCTTCTCATCTTTCTTGAGACTTTCTGAAGCAGCCATCTTTGTCTTTGCCTTGCAGGTATCGTCTTCTTGAGGAGGATCGAGCCGTGCAGATGCATCTTGAAGCTGCAAAGCGAATTCCAAGTTCCATAAAACATCTCCCATTGAAGGTCTGTCAACACCATATTCAGCTAAACATTTTTCTGCAGCTTCAACATATTTTACTAGTGATTCTGAGCTTATAGTTTTTGCAATATTAGGATCCACAATCATCTCAATCACTCCTTTTCTTTGTTTTGCCATGGCCCATTCTGCTAAATTCACTTGTTCTCTTGGTAAAGTAGGATCAAGAGCTGGGCGTGCACATAAGATCTCGAACAGAACAACACCGAACGAATAAACATCAGATTTTTCGGTAAGTTGTTGCCTTCTAAAGTATTCTGGATCAAGATACCCGAAACTACCCTTCACTGCAGTGCTAACGTGCGTTTGGTCCAATGCGGGTCCTGTTTTTGACAACCCAAAATCAGAAACCTTTGCCACAAAATTCTCGTCTAGGAGAATGTTTGTGGTTTTGACATCCCGGTGGATTATGCACTGTGATGTTCCACCTGTATGGAGGTAGTGCAGCCCTCGGGCTGCACCAATGCTGATCTCGAGCCGCTGTCTCCAAGTCAAATGGGGAAGGGTTGACCCGTAGATGTGGTCACGAAGGGGCCCGTTAGACATGTACTCATAAACTAGAATCATTTCATTGTTTTCATCACAATAGCCGATTAATGACACAAGGTGTCTGTGTCTAAGCTTGGATAATAGTTCTATTTCGGTCTGGAATTCATTGATTCCTTGAGAAGATCTCGGGTTTCCTCTCTTTATCGCAAGCTTGGTCCCTTCTTCAACTTCACCTATATATACTTTACCGAACCCTCCAACACCTATCACTGCACTCTCATCAAAGTTGTTCGTTGCATCTCTTAGCTCGTTAAAAGTGAAGGATCGGCCTAAACCAACCTTCGAAAACAGAACACTCGAGTACCCAGTTTTGCTCTTGCTTTTACTTGACAACAAACTACTACAATAGCTTGCGTTAAGGGGACGAAACCAAGATGTGAAACTATTTCCACCTTCGTCCCAACCTTTAGCCTTGTTCTTTCTCCGAATAAGGCTAAAGATGAGCGCTAAAAGGACAATGGTTCCTATGACAACGCCAAGCGCCTCAGCGATAATCATGGTACGGGGCCGACCATGACTATTTTCTCTAGATGAGAACAACCCATCTAAACTCATATCTGAATTTCTCATCTTCATGATCTCCAACCCATTCAGTATGGCATTAGGAGTACTCGTGGTTTCAAGATCCGACGGGCCAATCTGGACCCGTATCAACCCGTTGGAGATGGTAGAGGCATTGACCACAAAATCTTTGTAGTAAGCAGTGGCTAGGTCCGAGGTGAGTGTGGATAAGTCAAGGCCCGAAACACCAGTTATCCCATTGACATAAACATTGAAGTAAAGACTATTCAAGCTAGTACTTACAATATCACAAAAGTGTAGCCTGATTAAATAATCGAACCCCGGATCGACATTCATCTGCCAAGTGAGGTTGAAGTTGGGATTTGAAACACCAGAATCCGCCATTGAAGCTGCAGATGAGTAAACCTGATTGGGGGCAATCAAAGGGGTTGTTCCTCCATCCGGATAATTGACTGTACTAGGATCAACAGTCACAACTTTGTCCCCTTTAGGAAACATCATGTATCCTTGACTCATGTCACTCATCCATGTCCTGGACAAAGTGTCGTTTTTTGGACTAACCATTTCCCCTCCAACATTGACCCTGTGCACAACCTGCAGGTCATAACCCGATACACCATTGAAGACGCTGGGAGGAGATACTGCGGTTGCAGAATCAGGAACGAGCTCATTGGGAGCAGAAACAAACTCGATGGCATTCACGAAAGCAAAAGACTTTTTCAATGGGGAGAAAACAAGGGAAAAGTCATCAGAAGTACTTACGTTTATAAGATACTCCTTGAAATGAGAATTAGTATTCTCAGTAGTTACTGAGAAATCATGCAAAAGAACCAAACCATTTCCAGTTTTCACAGTGAAAACTGCCGTGGTGAGATTGTACTGTGGATGGGGGAGAGGGTAGAAGTAGAGACGAAGGAAATGGTGACCAGTTTGAAAAACAAGAAACTTATAA
The DNA here is from genome assembly GCF_010389155.1 of Erigeron canadensis. Classification (NCBI taxonomy): domain Eukaryota; kingdom Viridiplantae; phylum Streptophyta; class Magnoliopsida; order Asterales; family Asteraceae; genus Erigeron; species Erigeron canadensis. The sequence continues at coordinate 41,200,010 of NC_057762.1, forward strand.
ACTGATTCGCAATCAAAGATTCTTGCGGTTTTGTATAGAGGAAGAGAAACATTTTGCGGTACAGAATTTGAGGAAGCAAATATGTTTTCATCCGTGGACAAGAAGGAAACAGATTGTGGGTCGGATTTGAACGTTCTACCGTCGTCTAACAGAGTGTTTTGAGGCGAACCGCAGTCGATGAGATAGTTGTCTGTAGGAGTGAACCTGGCATTAGTGATCAAAGAGTGAAAAAGGATGATGCATAGTAAGGTGATGGTGGAATTTGATAATAACTTGTGTCCACCTGCCATCGTGGCGGTCTAATGACGGCGGTGGCGGTTGGGTTTGAGAGAATAGGCAGCTAGCAGCAGAATGGACTAGAAGAAGAAGGTTGAAAAAATAATGGTGAGATCATATGATCATATGTTGGGAAGCATGTTTAGGAGTAAAGATGAACAACGTGCACTCTTGTAGCCTTGTGTTTCATTGTTGTGTATTTCTGTCATCATTTAGACTTTTGTCTTAATAATTGATTTTGTTATTTTATATTTGGTCTATATGTATTTTAGTCTATTATATATTTATGATCAATATTCTATATTTTCTGTTCATTTGTTAATGATGGGAAATCTATCTATGCCAAACTTGTGATTAATGTAGACCTATATTTTATTTTGATATATTTGGTATGTGAATGTAACCCAAAGTAATTACGAGTACCTACATGTTAATAAATAAAATCATGAGCTTTATTATCTTAATCTTAATTTTAATATATACTATAACACAGTTGAACTAATGATTTATTAACCAATCAAATCGTTTAATTTTATCAAATTAATTCTCGCTTATGTCATCATTTAAATAAACTATAAATTAAAAATCCTAATAATAATTAAAAATATATTATAATAATATATTTATATTAATTTGTAGAAAAAGTCTCATTAAATTATACTTTTTTGTTTTCCATCAACAATTTACACTTTTTATCCTTCAATACTTAATTTAATTTATTTTTAACCATCAAATTGATAGGATTTTTTTTTAATTTTCTAGAAAAAGTTACAAAAACTATTTATATTTAAATTTTTTTAACTTACAATTGTCACTCAAATCAAGAGTCCTAATTGTTATCAAAGAAAATGAAAACAATCATAATTGTTATCTAATTATTATAAGATGGGTGATTGAAAAAGAGCCCGCATCATGACGATATACATATACTTGAATGTCAAGTATATGATCACAAGTATAGTTATATTTTAATTCTTAATTATATTATATTTTAATAATAATATTACATTATAAGTATAACTGGTTTCAAAAACTTATATAATAAAGAAATTATTGTAGCATGTGACTTGTGGAATGACTACGTCAAACAATTCAATCAATATGTCTCAGCTAATAACGACAGTGACGAGCATGCGATTATTGTACTACAACTTACACATTATAACACTTAGAACCTTAAATTTTCAAAATTATAAGATTTTATAAATAAAATGTTTGAAAATTTAATATTAATAATATCGTAAAACCCATGTCGAGTGTTGTACACGAGTCTTTTATCTAGTTTGCCACTAACCCATATCCAGTGTTATACACGAGTCTTCTATCTAGTTTGCCACTAATGTTAACTTTTGCACTAGAAAAAACATGATTTTGAAACATTACATTAATACTCCATAGCTCTTGAACATGTCTTTAAATAAAGAAAGAAAAGAAAAGGAAATTGATTTTGTTTAGCATGGCAAATCTTAGTAATTAGTAAAAGATTTCACCATCGATCTGTTAATCTCGAATGAGATAGTTGATAGATTACAATATATACTTTCTAATTAATGTTTTATGCTTGAAATTTCTGTTGTAGCTAAATCCTTCATGGGAGTGTTTGACACTTATGTGGGCCGGTTCATTACTTCATGGTGCTATGGTACCGTACCACCAACCATGTTATGGTTGCATATCATGGCCGACGTGGTGGTTTTCAATGTTAGCATAGAACTGTATGAAATAAAGATCATTATTTTTTTTTTCCAAAATCCTAACCGGTTTTGGTCACCGGGTTGATTTCGGGTTTGACTGAGTTCGGTTTCAGGTTCCGGTTTTTTGCCCTACCTCTGGATGAAGTTATGAGGAAACTTTCATTTTTAGTAGTGTCACCAAGCTGGCTGGCTTTACAGCCCTTTTACATTATTAGAAGTTTAAGTATGTTACAAGATAACGAAGTTGTCGTTTCAACGTAGGAAAAACTAACAGAATGAATTCAAGTCTGCATAGAAGGTGCCTTACTTGAAGGAGAAATGTATTATAAAAATCTAGTCTTATATATAATAAGTCATGGGACCAAACCGCGTCTCCAGCTATCACAATATATACTCTTATAATCTTTTTATTTAAACTCTTTAGTTATCTCAAAATGTATAACTATTTAGTAGTTTTTGTATAATTAAGAAAAAACTTGATACATAAAAAGATGAGCCAATTACATATGAAACCAAGTGTTGTGTGGATTTTAAACTTACTATTTTGCACTTCTAAGAGAAAACAAACGAGGCCTTACATATAACAAATTGCTTGACCATTTCTCCACCGAAAAGTTGGAATGTATTACTTGCGGGAAGATTGGGATTTGTTTAATCTTTTATTTGTTAATCCAGTTATCCAAATTTTGTTTAATTAGCCGTTCAAGAAAGAATTAACATAATCATAGGCTGACTTTTTCCTTTAATAAGTAATTAAGACATTAAGTATATACTTCATACTACATCCATTTCAACAACTGGAAATACAATATCCACCGCCCCATAAAGTAATTCAAACATTTGTATAATTCTAAAACGACTCAATTTTAACCTTCATATAAAAGCCTAATTTTGAGAATATATAGAATGTTGTTCAGAGAGTAGAGTCAACAATAATTAAGGCCAGGCATGGCCTACAACCACCACACCAGCAACTATTAACATTCTCTCAACCCAACCAACACATATAAACCAGGATTATATATGGCAGCTCATATTGACCTGGTTCAATGTCTCACTTTCACCATCAATCATTTACAAACCAAAAATGATAGAACACAAGTCACATATTTATTTTTTTTCAAAAATACCAAGGAACGAATGCATATATAACCTGCACCCATTTAACCTCAGCAACTTGGAAACTTCGCCCATTTAGAAAAAAGGAAAAAAATTGAAGTCGTAACGTCAATTTATTGGTTTAGCGTGTAAGTGGAAATATTAAAGCAAAACTGTTGAATAATCAACATAATATTAACCGATACTGCTCCCGGTTCCTAAGGATGCGTCAAACCGACGTGATTTCAATATTCTATAAAAAAATTAGAGGTAGCAAAACGGGCAGGTTGGGTTATGACTCAAAGAGACACTTTGGGTAACTTTTGACGTCTCTGATCCGTTTACTTTTTACTAGTGTTTTTTTTTTCCGTTTACTTTTTACTAGTGTTTACTAGGATAAGGGATCAAGATTTAAAGAGGTAACAACATGTCGTTAATGATTATGAAACATATGGTAGACAAGAAAGTAAACTAATTTAAACCGCAATAAGTTTACATATCCCTTCAATATACATGGACTTTAGTTTACTGAATAAATGTGAGGGGAAACTTCATATGAGGTGTTCAGCATCCTTCAGTGCTAGCTAGCTAAAAGTCAGATATTAAAACATTCGAGCATTGCAAGATTTGTATAAAAGGCGCAATAAAGATCACATTCATTAGCATGAAGGAACTGGCACGGCCATCGAATGGTGTATATATGTTCAGATGCCAAATGTGTTTCAAGAGTGAGCTAATTTATTCCGTTTAGTTCACTTCGGGCTCAGGTAAGTAGGACAACAGGTAACTGTCTGGACTACTGATTCAAAAGCATAGATCCAATAACATTTTAGTTAGCAACAAAACTATATCTTAAATCTATAATATGTTGGAGTAACTAAATACATCTCTATTAGACTACTAAGTCACTGCACATCAGAATAGTGCATATATGTAATCACAACATTAATTTCTGTAAAAATTTGAACAGATTTTTCAAGGCCTTCCTTCAAACCTTTGAATAAATTAAGATTAATACATAAATCAATGATGGCATTCACAATTATACATCTTGCAAGTTGCAAGTAATATAAATTAAACCATTGGGAAAGTAAAAGAAACCTGAGTGAGTGAGTTTCGTCCCACATCGGTTGTCGCGAGAATGAGGTGTTGATTTATATAGCGCTTTCCCCAGCATATAACTGTCCCTTTGGGGACATCCGATAAAATTGGAACGATACAGAGAAGATTAGCATGGCCCCGCAAGGATGACACGCACAAATCAAGAAATGGTCCAGATTTTTTTCCTCACCTCGATCACGGCATTGTGTGGCCTTGATCTGCTTTTCTGGTTGCACCTCAGACGGCCTTTTGTTCCTTTTACCCTCGCACCCATTATCACTTAACACGGCTAATGACACCATAATACCTAGCTGTGATACTGCAAACTTAAAACAAGGTGACCTTCAAACTTTGAGTATAGTGCTCCACAAGAGGGGTAAGTGACTTCCAAAATAAGACAACCTGAATTCCTTTACCATAGTTGTCTTGTGTCCAATCTTAGTATATAGATATTAGGGTAAGTTACATAAAAAGGTAATTATATATATGTAAAATAAATAATTCTCCTAATGATCATTCAAACAATAAGATTATGACACTTGATAAAAAGGAAAAAAAATGAGCTAATTTTAGTTGTATACGTATCGTCCACATAAGCATAAAAACATATTAGAACGTAATGTGATACATACTCCACTTTATTGTTATAAATTGAAATTATAGTTTACTTTTATTTTCCTTCTCAATTTGCCCAGATATAGATACGAATCAACTGGTTGTATTCAATCATACGTTAACTCACTATGTTGTTTATTTTTGAACTACATAGAGAGATTGAATTAGCTCTGTAATGTTATTATTGTTTCTAGTATGATAGATTATTCTTTTTTCACCAAAAATTTACCCAAGTATATTCATGAAAAGTTGAAAACCTTGTAAAACGGTACACAGATTGTTTCATTACTGTATATCCTTGAATGTTGTACTACCTAATAGTCGTACTTTAATTATATCGGAGAAAGAAAAATAAATAGATGTGATCTAGATCTTGTCATTATGACAGAGATTCTTAAACTGGGATCATTAGTAGATTCACATGGAGGAAAGGTCAACACCACCAGTGCAAGTAGAACACTAACCCTTACGAGGCATGGTTAAACCGAGCCAAGACGAACATGGATGTCTGATCAATGTCATCATTTTTTCATCTCACCAAGGGCATATTGCTTTTACCCTCGTAATCATTTCATCTTCCCCTAGAAACCCTGAGACCACTGTGCGCGAATAGCAATTTAAAAAATAAACCAACACCGATGACACAGAATTCACCCCTCGTCAAACACACACCGAGGTAGACGGCAGACCACCCAGGCAGCATCCTCCAACTCTTGGTTATACATTGCTTATCAGTTTCTTTGGAAGATAGCCAACAGATGATGCATGCTTTTCTAATGACTGATTATTACCATCAAAGCCATCTTCCAAAAGGACTTGACTTTTGTTTTATCTTTACCATCTCCAACATTCTTGGGGTTACAAATTTGAAATTCAACGACAATTTATAATCACTTACTTTTATCCAACACCGGAAAGATAGCTCAAGTCATTTCATGACTGTTCGTAAAGTGGAATAATTTCAACTTCTAAGGGACCCTTTACGTTCCTAGAATGTATGAGAATTTAGTGAAATGAAATTTAGAATTTTCTATGTTAACCCATGAGGATAAAGAAGAAAACTGAAATTTCATTCCACCAAATTGCTATACATTTTGGGAACCAAACGACACCTAAATTTCCCAAGATATATTCAAAGAAACCACATTCAAAGTGCTAGCGAATAAACCGAATCAATCAACAAATGAAATATGCCAAAAAAGCTTGAACACATCAAGGCTTTTTGATGAGATAATATCATCTCAATGCAATCTCATATCACAGGCTTTTTGATACTCCGTAGATAACTGCAGACGTTTTCTTCCCTTCTTACTGGATTATGTAAAACTATCCATAAACTGCGTACTAAAATGTGCCCAATCACACAAGCTATAAAGCTATTTCTGAATTATCAGAATGTTATGGTTGCCAAATTAAGGATCATAACATACTACAGTAGTTATAACTTAAAAGTTAAACTATTGGGAACAAACTCAAAACTTATAAGTATCTACAAGAAAGAGTTCATGATTGGATTACTCCAAAAAGTATTGAAGACTATGTAGTAAATTTTAACAAAAGAATTCTACATTGTTTTGAACCAAATCAAATACAGTGGTAAATAAATGAATTTAAACTATAACTTGTTTATAACTCAAAACCCATAAAAAAAAAAGAACACTAAAGATCATCGTCATCATAACCTGTTGACAACAATGATGGTTGAGTTCAGTTGGTGGTCACTTGAGCTGAATGCCGAATATCAAACTGATCTACATACTCCAATGGAGTCACTGTTTCATTTCTGATCCTCTTGATTTTAGGACTCAAAAGTCCTCTGTGTCTGAAACCATATAACTTCAACACTTGATTATCCGCAAAATTAAACGCTCTCTCCATACTACTCAAACACCTCTGCACCGGGTAATCCCCATAACTACCACAAGGCTTACAACCCACAAAATGTGTAACAAAAGGCCATCTTTCATCACCCAAACCGGGATGATACTTCTCCATCATTTCTTCATATCTATCAACCAAACCGGCCCAATACCCATGAAGAAAAAACGAATTCTCAATAAAAACCTTTTCCATCCATTCTGTCTTTGTGATCAGTAAATAAATCAAAGCCGATTGATCATCAGCTTCAAATGCAGGCCTTCCTTTCAAATTAGCAGTCAGAATCTTGCCTGCTTCTTCACGAACCGGCCCTTTTGGACCCATAGGAGCCCAAACGTCAAGCAAATCCAACGACCATTGACAATTCCTAAACAAAAAACTACCCGTATTCAAAGCAATCCAAGATTTCTGATTAAACAACAAATCAGGATACCCATGAATAACCATATTATGATCCTTATACTTAGCCAACGGAAGCTCAAACACCATATCCGTAAACAATGCATCACTATCCATCCACCAAATCCATTCGACTTCGGGATGAGACAACATCAAGCGTCGAATCAACGGCAATTTGGCCCAATACCCGGATAACTCCTTATCCAAATGGGCCATATTATACACAATTTCAATCCCATGAATCCTACAATAATCAATCTTATTCTTAATGGATTTCAACAAATAATGATCACCAATAGCATTATCACAAGGATTTGGTGGGGACCCAGTAACAAGCAAGATTCTATCTTTACCATTAACTCTATTAGGGAAATCTTGATTTCTACTTAGCCATAAACTTCTTTCTTCATCCCAATTACTAATCTTTGCACCAAGTGAATAAGTATCATTAAGACTTAAATTAGTAAACTGATCTTGGTTACCTTCCGGGTCCTCCGGGTCAACATCGGATCGGATCTCGGCTAAGATCCGATTCGTTTCTTCAATAATAGCTTGGTCATCTTGATCATTATCTGAAGATAATGACCCAAAACCAATAGTGCCACGTAGGACAAGAATTGTAACAAGCCCACAAAGAATAGTGATCTTGATATTGTTCAGGGTTTTATGGATCTGACGGTTGCCGCCGCCACGGAGGAGTGACCTGCTGCTCCGGGAACCGCCGTTGGGTGTGGTGGTTGTCGGTAAAGTTGAATTATTACCTCTTTTTTGAGCTCCTTCTTGGCCCATAATGATTCTAAATCTTGGAAATTTTTATGTAAAGCCCAAAAAGGGGTTTTAGAGAGATTGTGGGTGTTTATGAATTAAGGAAATAGTGATAGGGTAGTGGCAAAGATTGAATCTTGCATGATCGATTGATTGTAATAAAAATCTTTTTAATGGGTTTTTAGAACGTGGGAGAGAGTAATTATACGAAGAAAATGGTAATTTTTAGATGCGAATGAAGCACCGACTGTATGTGTATGTGTTTGTTGTCAGTGTGTGTAGATAGTATAATAAATTGTTCATAAAATAAAGAATATTATAAATATCGAATAATATTATGTGTGTAGGTATGATATATGTATTGTTTAGACTTGTAGATACAGAATAATACTATTATGTATGTATTGTTTTAAATTATGCAATGATGTAATGAAGATTTGGTCTGGTAAAGAAGAATGTAGCTAGGGCCTAGGAGAGTGGAAAAAAGGTGTTTATAATGGGGGTGGATTTTGGATACTCGTATTTTGGTTTGTTGCGGTAAACGCGTTAATCTTTTACATGTCATGTAGCTTCTTGTTAACCTAACTTAACTGGTGTTTGACTATGCAGTATTTAAACAGCTGTCACTTTGAGGATGGTTACGCGTGAGTTATATTTCGATAGGATGATATTATACAAACAAAAGTTTAGAAAGTTGGCATTGGGGTGTTAAGCCTAGTCATTAGAGGTTTTCAAAGTGTGTTTTTTACTTTCGTAGGCTTATGTTCGAATCTTATTACATGTAAATGTAGTTAGAGATCTTAGCAATGTTATACTCATCTAATACATAAAAAACAAAATCGAATCGACCGTTGTTAGCCATTTATCCGTTGTTGCTTTTAAAAAAAGAAAATTATAAAGTTTTTATTCCTATAATTTTTTTTTAATGGGGAATGTTAAAAGATTAAACCTTGATCTTCTTCTCATACCATTCGGCTTCAGTTGGAATGTTTAGAATGTTGAATCAATACTAGAATGTTAAATTAAAATGTGTAAAAATAATGCAATGTCACACGCTAACCCAACTACGTTCATCTTCTAATTGAACGATGTAATTTATGCTAATTGAATTAACCACGGGTCACTAAAGTAAAACCGCCCATCCACATTAGGCTACAATCGTAGCTTTAATACCTTTTATCTATGCTCAATCTATTACAGTATTTAAATTGATATCCAACATATAAGTAGTAAGTTCAATGGTGTTTTACTTTGAATTATTTGGTAATAAAGAGATTAACAATAACCTTGTGTACAAAAAGATTTACAACATCGAATAAAAGTTTTTATCCAATACACATGTCATCATAGGCTTTTTAGAAGAACGAAGCGGGGGAAAGTTTTGGAGACATATCAAGGATTTTGATAAAGATCGATCATTTTTAAGCTTGTCAATTGTCATTGATACGATTAGATACAAATAGAGTGTTAGAATTTCTTAATAATAAGGTATAAGTTCAAATGCATCAATTATCTATTATTGATTGGCCTCAAAGCCGTAAAATCATACCAATTATCAATACCCTAAAAAAAAAATTATTTTAAGACCAGTTCTTGTATGTATTGTTCTAGGGACCCAATGCATTATCTTTTAAGTATCACATGGACTAAATTTATAGTATAGTCTTGAATTATCATACAAATGCCAAGAAATATTATCTTTCATGAATTTAAGCCATGAGTTTCTGCTCATCTATAAACCCTTATAAAAAGAATAAGGTTTAAAACTTTAAGCACTTTTTACAATATCCGTAAATTACCCCTAACCCTAAAATAAGTAACACATGTTCACTTCACACCACTTCTTTGTCTCATTTTCTTTCATGCTCTCACTTTCCAGTATAACAGTGTCCATCATCACCGACAACCCGACCATCGCCTTTCGTATCCATCATCACCACACTTAACTATCCTTTTTTAAATGGTACCGTTGCAACGCGCGGGCACCTATCTATTATAGTATAACAAGGACCATGTCACAGACATGATGACTTTGAAGTTTAACCTAACTATACGATATAAATGGGTGGGTACTATATACACAAATATCATCATTACTTTAAAGTTATACCTAACAATAATTCATTAAAGTGAATCCCATTTTGGTTGACTTTTCAAACATGTTCCCGTAGTTTCCTACTAAGAGCATTTCTAACCATGGGTTCATGAAAGACTTTTTTTTATATAAAAAAAAGTCATTATAAAGCTTTTTACCATTACAACCAAAAGGTTTTTCTTCAAATAGCTTGATGTATGACTAAAAAGTCATATGACTAAAAAGTCATATGACTAAAACGTCAATGAAGGTCTGTATTGACTAGTATGATTAGTGAATGCATTGTCAAATGGATGAGAATGAACAAATGACTGTTAACTAATGCATAGAGTAGTAATAGTAAAATAACAAGTACAAAACATACCAAAAAAAGGCCATGAATTAATGGATGTATACACTTACAATCAAGGGAAAGGCCGAGCTCCTTTCCTTTTGATCTTCTTAAGCAGCATCATCTTCTTACCATTCTTTTTGGCAATAAATAACTTCTTCCCCTTTTTCAAATTTGTTACAGGCTTCAATTTTCTGACAGTTTTTTGTTTCGGGGTTTCTGAAACACAAATTGTATCTTCCAATTTTCTTGTTGGGCTTAATAGTGATCAAAGGGTTCAACACATCACTAGAACACTCAAGGGTGAGACCCATGGCTATTGCCTCCTCATAAAGCTCTTTGCCCTTCTCAAAGTCACCGTTTCTGCAGAGCTTTGGTATCAGCAGGTCATAAACTGTTTCATACCCACCTAATGAGTTGTTCTTCATTAAATCAAATAACTCAAGAGCATAATTAACCCTCCAGACCCCACAAAGAATACCAATTAAGTCATAGTAGAACTTGCGTTCAGGGACTAAACCGTCTTCAATCATCTGATCAACCATTTGCTTACCTTTACCAAATCGTCCAGTTAAATACAAAACTCATGCGACAAGATAATAACTCGCCCAATCAGGAGAACACCATGCTTTTCTCATTGTGTCAAGAATCTGAAGAGATTCTTTAACTCTTCTAGTTCTACCAAGACAAGATAGCAATATATTATAACTTACAGTAGTTGGTGCAATTGCATATGTTCGCATCTCGATCATAACATTCAATGCTTCAGGAACAAACCCAAAAGGATTAAACTTCAAGCTTTTCTTGCAAAGACATTTGAGAAACGTGTTGTAGCAGAATAGGTCTGGATTGATTCCTGCACCTTTCATGTCCTTTAAGATTCGTCTCAACTCTTTGACATTTTCTTGCATAGACCATCCGTGAAGTAGATTTCTGTAAATGAGATGTTTCAGTTTCGCACTAGAGATCTTATCTTTATGGTGATAAATGACCCCCTCTGCTCTTTTGACATGTCCTTTTGAGCATAAAGCAAAAACTATGCAGTAACGGTTGTACTATCTTGAGGGCACCCTAATTTATCCAAGTTCTTGAAAACACCCAATGCTTCATCCACTCTTCCTAGTTTAACCAACGACTCGGCTACAATACCAAATGTCGAGCTCTCCATCACCCTATTTTCTTTACCAAAATTCGAGATCAGCATATCTAACGCTAAAAAATCTTTCTTCTCTGCAAACACTCTAATAGCATGATTATAGTCTTTATCTTCCAGCCTGACATTAACATGTTTTTCTGACCATGAAAAGAATCTAAGCAGCCGTCTCACCGGTGCGTCTCTCTTACTAAAATCAAGCACTTGGGTCACAACCGACGAGCAGCAAGAAACCTTGAGGTCGTCAAGACTTGCTTCTAAATCATCTAAACTACCAACCCCATGAGAAACAACATCACATAACTTTTCAACATCGCTTGATGTCGAGTAGTTACATAATAGAAAACACCTTACGTTTAACATGCCAATATTCCCCCATTTGGGTTGCCACAAAGCCTTCATATCCATGAATAAAATCACCCAAACATATATAAACAATCCAACACTCTTTGAGACATTTCATCGAACACCTTGTGCACAATCACAAACTTCCAAAAATCCAATCCTTTATGTAAAATTATCATCAATCCTTGATAAAATACCCTCGATTTCTATTAAATCTCCAGACACTGCAAACTCAATTCCAACTTTATTTTATTTGTGCCTTCCGAAAGAAAAAGAAACCAAAAATTCGAATATATAGTTTTCTTATTTATTTCACAAGTATAGGGGTAACTTTGGAAGATTGAAAATTTAAGCGGCAATAGTGTCAATTTCTAGTAACTTGGAATATACATACTATGATACTAACATAGATGAGTTAATGCCCAAAATGGTGTGTTTGGATAAAATAATTACCAAAATGGTATACTTTTAAAAATATTTGCTAAAATGGTGTTTTCTTCAAAATTATTTACCATAATGGTGTTTTTATAAGTTTTGTATTATTTTACTTAGAAGTTAAATTTTATTTATTTTACCATCTTTACTAGACCATTAAAACTTAAAAGTTTGAAACCAATTTTTTAAAGTAGTCATTGTCCTTGAAAAAACATATGTTATGAACTTTTTGTTCTATTAATAAAAAGCTAACTTACTTTTGTTCAATTCAAATTTTATTTACAAATCAAACAGAAATTACGTTGCGTTCTTTAATTTGTTGTTTTTTATTATATAGAAAATTCATAAAAAGTAACCTTTTTACACTAAATTTTTATTAAAAGGAACTTATTTAATTTTCATCTATTAAGTGGAACCTATTAGGAATTTTTGGTAAAAATATTGATTTTTATGGATTTTTCCCTTTATTATATATTTAGATTAATATTTTTTGGTAGAATGTTGTAATCTGAGATTACTAATTATCTATAGAACTAAAAAGAGAATGATACATTAATATGTATCATATTTTAGATTTTATTTTTTTACGTTGATCGATTATCGTTATATCACAAAATATTAAAATTTATTTCTATGATAAGTTCTTAAATATATTGGTTAAATTTTAGTTTGGTTTCAAGTTTTTAAGTTTTAATGGTCTATTAAAGATGGTAAATTAGTAAAATCTAGTTTTTTAAGCAAAATAATCAAAAATTTTAAAAAACACCATTTTGGTAAATAATTTTTAGAAAAACACCATTTTAACAAATATTTTTAAAAGTACACCATTTTGGTAATTACTTTTTCCAAATACACCATTTTGGGTATTAACTCAACATAGATACATTATTTGTTCAAAGAAATAAATAAAATATATAAATTCTTTCAAATAAACATTCATTTGGCGCTTTCACGAATATCAGTCAAATCACGGCGATACTTTCCGTTCAATTTCCGGCGAATAAAATCACTTACCGGTAATCAATTATTTCTTTATGATTTTGTTCATTTTCTGTTAACTATCTGTTTTTGTCAATTAATCATCATATAGTTAGCAAGACAATGGTTTTTGTCAATTAATCATCAATTAAAAGTTAAATTTTAGTTTAAGAAATAGTATGAGTAAATTGATGGATTTTGAATCAGGATTTTGATGGCGAAGAAAGATAAATGAGTGCGGTTTTCGAAGGATATGAGCGCGAATTTTGCGAGCTTTTTACGGATTTATCGGGCAAGTGTATGTCTGCTAGGGTTTTTACTGAAGGTAATGTATCATCTTTTGTTGATTTCAACTGTTTCTATTTCTATTTAAACTGCATTTATATATACATATATATATCATGTATAATGAACGGTTTTGATGAGTACCAAAAAAAAGATCAAGAACTACGAAAACTATCCAATTTAGTGTTAATTCACATGTGAAAAGAGACAACCCGGGTTCACATGATTTGCATCATTTAGAAGTTAAAAATGTTTCAAATTTATATTTTTTTTGGTCTCATTTGAACATTTCAACAATATTTACACGCCGGGTTCACATGATTTGTGTAGTTATCGTTTGAAGTATGCGTGGGTATATAAGTTTGGGTTTTAAGTCCTACATTTTCTCATTTGACCTTTCAAATTTTATTCATTTGAAATAGGAGTTGAATGCCCCAAAATGTATCAAGTAATCGCTAATCTTAGGCGGTTGTGACAGCCATATAAGTTGCCATATTATACAAGCTTGTGTCATGTCGCCGGATTATATTTTATAACATGCCAGACATGAACTACTCTATATAATAGCAAGATTTTAAGTTTCATACATACCAAATGAAGGTTTGCAAGTATAACATACACAATGTCAATATTTGATTAGTTTGATAAATTTAGATGCACTTAGCGCATTTAAAATAGTATATAATCTGCAAAGTCTCAACTGCCGTATCCTAGTTGAACAAATTTGGCCAATGTTATGCCATGATAAGGTTTTCATGTCTTTGCTATGCTGCTGCCGCCCAAAACAACATAATGAATTCATGTAGAGTTCTCACATAAATAAATGTTGAAATATATCTGGTAATATATAATGGAGAAATTATTCTTTATATTTAAGACATTCTCTTATTTTGATAATAAACAAACACCTTGCATTTCAGAGGAGAAGAAAAAGAGAGTTTCAGAAATTGCAGGAGAAATGAAAGAGGTCGAGGCTCTGGTGATGCAACAATCTCTGGTTTTGCATGGTTTCCTCTTAGTTTTTATTGGTTATATGCTTCTTAAATGGTATTTTTGTTCTATAGATGCATAAAATGGATCTTGAGACTAGGAGTGTGCAACCCTCTATGAAAGCTACACTGCGTGAAAAGATATGCAAGCATGGAAATGACCTTAGCAATCTGAAAACTGAATTGAAAAGACTTGGTTCAAGTAATACTAATCAGGCTCGGGCTGAATTGTTGGGATCGGGAGGCTCCAACACAATACAGGTTCTTTTCATTATTAAGTATCATTCTGTTACATGTTTCCAACATTGGCAAAATGAATGCAATGTGTTTCAGTTTAGCTATAAGAACATTTGACAGTTGACACACTGTGTTTTCTATATAACCTGTTTGTTAAAGAATAATACATCAACTCTTTCTCCAGAAATGATCATTATACACAACAAGAAAAAGATTGTTCAACTTTATGATTCACAAAGCAACACCTGTCAAATAAAAACTATGTGTGTTATAAATTATGGAGCTTTATAAGTTTGTCCCTTGCCATATCAATGTTTGGTTACTAGATAATGATGAAACAGGGGTCTGCTGCTCTAGGAGGAAGACTCGCAACTTCAACTAAGAACTTAAAAAGGTCCATTCAGAGAATCAAAGTTAGCACTAGAAATTTGCTAGAAACAGGACATAAGCCTCTGCAGCTTGCAAATACCACTGTAGGTTCCTTCTTATCTAACTCGATCATTCACTTGTGCTTGTTTTAAAGTGTTTTGTTAGTGTAAGTTTTTTTCCCCGATATTGCTTTGAGTTTATGTGATAGAACCTTATGTCAGGTTTGTACACATGATTTTAATTACCTTTTGTTTTATGCATTTTGTCTCCTAAACAAAGGTTATAAACGTGTCAATGTATGTTTTGCAGCTCCATGGAGTGAAAGATAATGCTGAAGGAGCAACAAAAATTTGAGTGGTATGTCAAAAAATACGAACTGAACATTGCCTCCGTTATCAACCTTATTTTGTAAATCAACCTATATCATTGTCAAAGAATTTAGGGGTTGATATAAATCGAATGTAAATTTTATCCATATTACTAAGAGCTCAAACTAAATGCTAACCTACATATATCTGGTTTCTTGATTGCATAGTCAAACTCTAACAACATTCAATATTGCATCTATCTACAGGCATAAGAATTCCTATATCCGAAGTCATAATCTTAAGAGCTATATATAACGGACAACCAGATTAATAACATAACTTTTCATGTTTGCTGTTAGGCCAAGAGATCATACATAACGTGTAAAATCTTAATCTACATCCCAAATTGATTGAACTTTTTCCTGCATTTTACGATAATAGATGCCATCTACATGTTCACATCTATGGAAACGAACCATTATCCCATATAGATTGAATGTCTTGATATAGATGAATAATTACTTTGTTTTTGTGCAATTTTCTTGAGGCAGATGGAGTATTAATATGGTGAAGGATACAGAGATGCATCATGTTAAAGTAAAGACGAGAATTTGAGATTTACAGTGAAAGTGCTCTTAGATGCACACATTGTTCCTTTAAACACAACCTCTTGAACAACTCGCTACAATAGCCGACAATAGCCATCCAGCAATGGCGATATGTAACAACATTCGCTAAACACCCTTGTCCATCGACAACCTCAAACAACCTATAAGCATTTTCAACCTTACCCAAATCACAAAACCCTTTAAGGCTTTAACCAACTTAACAAACGTCACCATATCCGGATAACAACCCACCACCCTTATCTCCTCCATCAACTTCAACCCTTCATCAACCCGACCCGTCTCACAACAACCCCTTGTCCCCTCATCCCCAATATTAGCCTCACACAAATTCAAAAGAATCTTGCAATTTTTCATATTCACAAATCACAACACACTTATCGACACTATACGCCTCGACTACTTCCTTAATCAAGTTAGGATTTGTATGAATCTTAAAATGTTTACAGGCAATATTATACATAGGTAAGCTATATTTGTTTATAGCCACCACCCCCTTGAATTACGAGAAAAGTAAAGTTGAATTTCTTAAAATTTGGGTTGATACATAATTTCCAGCATCTATCGTTAAGTTTGTATTAATTTTTCTAGAAATGATAGTTTTAGATGTAATTGGTACATCTTAGTTGCCACAAATGTGTTTATAATTTGTTTGTGATCCTAGCATTATTCTAAACTTTTTTTTTTTATTTGTTCAGTTTATTTATAACTCTCATGATAATTAAGACACTTAATTTTGGGCCACTTGTTTATATTTCTTGTATTTACCTTTTCTTTTTCTTTACAAGTTTGGGCTAAATCTGAAATTTCTTAAACCTATCGATTCAAACTAGTAAACAACTACGCCGAAAGATGTCACCACCGACAACCTCTGATCATATGTACATCGTGCTGCCAATACAATTCAACACACCCATCGTCATCATCATTAAACAACAATACTTGCAATCAATCCATCAAACAAAAACACACACTTTCACCTTTTACACACACAGTTAACCATTTTTCCGCCACTTGCAATCAAAAAGCAAGAAGTTTTTCAATAAGTCAACCCTTTTGACTTTCGTTTCTTGCATACCCATATGGTGGATATGAGAAGATTACACAAAAATCCAAGTGATCCACCCAACATTCCGGATCTTGAAAACGACGTCGTAGCTCATGATCAACCCAACAAATTTGGGGTGAATCCTTTGAAATTAATGGGGGGTTTTATTGTTTGCTTGATGGGTCTTTCTGTTTTGTTTTCAATTTCTGTCATTTTCAAGGATTTTTCACCAAACAGTGATAGTAACATATGGAATGTTGCTGATGCTACTAGGGTTCTTGATATGGCCCCTCCCAGAGGTATATATATACATATACTTTTATTATGTTGTATATATACTCATTCCGTCTCATAATAAGTGTCCCTATGTTATTGACGTCTTAGAAAAATTTAGTGATACAAAATACCCCACAAGGTTTTATGGTTTTAATGAACTAGATGAAGCATTGACGTAATCGACTGGGAGAAGTCAAATGATTTTTATTATGTCTTTGAAAATGGTATGAAATTGATTGTAGTTTCTGTTTTCTTTGCTTGATCCTGAAATGAGAATAAAAGTAGTAATAGAATTTATGGCATGATGGAACATGTAAGAAATGACTGCCTTTTTGGTTAACCAGGTAAAATCATTCGTCAAGAAAATAGTCGCCATTTGTAAGCAGTGAGTGATAATTGAATGTTACCATTACTCACTTAAACACGGACAATGTAAATTGTCGATACCAAATTACTACTGTAATATAGTAGTAGTCACTTAACCTTTTACTTCCATACTGGCCGTAATATATGATGTATAGCATGTGGTGAAATCTTAGTTCTTTTTAGTAGCAGAGTTCGCTGTGTAATTGGTCTCTTTTATTCACAACACTTTTTTTGGGTATTAGATTTAGGTCAAGAAGATGATCCATTAGCATCATTTGTGAAGCACAAAAAGAAGCTACATTCTTCAGGTTTTGAACATGATGACAAGCTACTTAATGGCCTACTTTCTAGTCTATTTGATGAAGATTCTTGCCTCAGTAGGTACCAAGTAGCATCATACCGCAAAGAATCACCCTTAAAACCTTCTCCTTACCTCATTTCTAGGTTAAGGAGATATGAAGTGCTTCACAAACGTTGTGGACCCTACACAGAGTCGTACAACCGAACTGTAGCAAAACTAAGGTCCGGTGAGCTCACTAAAGATGACGACTGTAACTATCTGGTTTGGGTATCCTTCAGTGGCCTTGGGAACCGAATTTTGACTTTGGGGTCAGCGTTTCTCTATGCACTCTTAACAGATCGTGTCTTGCTTGTTGATCGTGGAGTTGACTTAGATGATCTCTTCTGCGAACCTTTTCCAGAAGCTTCCTGGTTACTTCCTCTCGATTTTCCAATAATTGATCAATTCAAGAGCTTGAATCAGAAATCCCCAGAGTGTTTTGGTAATATGTTAAAGACGTCGAACAATTCATCGTCATCATCATCATCACCATATGTTTATCTTCATCTGGTCCATGATTATGATGATCATGATAAGCTTTTCTTTTGTGATCAAGATCAAAGCTTTCTTCAAAATGTACCGTGGGTGATCATGAAATCCGATAATTACTTCATTCCATCTCTTTTTTTAATGCCATCTTTTGAACAAGAACTCCATAACCTGTTCCCCAACAAGGAAACGGTTTTCCATTTCTTAGGCAGGTATTTATTCTTCCCCACGAATCCCATTTGGGGGCTTATATCGAGGTACTATAATTCTTATTTAGCACAAGCAGATGAAAGAATAGGTATCCAGGTCAGAGTTTTTGATACACGGGTTGGCCCGTTTCAGTATGTACTAGATCAAATTCTCGCGTGTTCTTTAGACAACAATTTACTTCCGGAAATCAGCACGAATGAATCTTTCATCACCTCACCTGAGAATCAAAAATCAAAAGCTGTTCTTTTGACTTCTCTAAGCTCAGGTTATTTCGAAAAAATAAGAGATATGTACTGGGAACATGCAACAGTGACGGGGGAAGTGATTCAAGTTTCTCAACCGAGCCACGAAGGGTATCAACAAACTGAAAAGAAGATGCATCACAGGAAAGCATGGGCAGAAATGTACTTACTGAGTTTGACCGATAAGCTAATCACTAGTTCATGGTCAACATTCGGTTATGTGGCTCAAAGTCTTGGAGGTTTGAACCCATGGATCTTGTACAAACCTGAAAATGAAACAACCCCGAATCCGGCCTGCACCCGTGCTATGTCAATTGAGCCTTGTTTCCATGCTCCACCCTTTTTCGATTGCAAAAAGAGAACCGGGATTGATACTGGTGCAGTAGTCCCCCATATCCGACACTGTGAAGACATGAACTGGGGTCTGAAACTAGTTAATCCAATTGCTGAAAGCATTGCTTAGGGCCACCTTTTTTGTAGTTTTTTTTCCCACAGATCTTTGTTGATGTATGTTTTAGTGGTTATGAGAATACATTCACGGTTTGCTGATTTAACTTGATTCTTAATATAGCTAGAACTGTTGTTTTAGGTACGATATGCAGCTAAACAGCATTGCATCATTGCATCGTTATCTGTATTTCGTGAATGGGGAATTTTTGATTAAATTTATAGGGTGTGTAGGGATGTATATCAACTTGCTTTCATAGCTCAGTTGGTTAGAGCACCCGTTTAGTAAGCGGGAGGTCTTGAGTTCGACTCTCAATGAAAGCAATCATTTTTTATGTCCTTTTTATTTCAGGGGCTCAAACTGTTAATATTTATTTCAAGTGTAATTTTGCTTCAGATACTTAACTACGTCTACTCCTATGGATGACCTTTTGAAGATTTACCCTGGCAATAAGTTGAAGTCTATTTCATATACATATTCACCCCAAGTTGTGATGCTATATGGGATTATAGTTAGAACCAAAATTGTCTTGTAGGGCTGTTTCAGTAGATTATGCAGATAGCATAGTACCATAGTATCCTTATCCACTTCATGTGGAGAGTGATGATAGTTTGATAAAACTAAAAGGTAGTGTAGGGATTATATATCAAGCTGGCTTTCATAGCTCAGTTGGTTAGAGCACCCGTTTAGTAAGCGGGAGGTCTTGAGTTCGACTCTCAATGAAAGCAATCATTTTTTATTTTGTCTATGTCTCGGGGACTGAAACTGTTAATACTTGTTTCCAGTGTAGTTATTGCTTCAGATACCTAACATCTCCTATGAATAACCTTTTGAGGATTTACCCTGGCATTAAGTTCTCAGATTTACCCTGGCATTAAGTTCTCACAAATTTATTTCATATACATATTTACGCCAATTGAATTGTGATGCTATATGGGATTATAGTTAGAATTGAACTTATCTTGTATGGCTGTTTCAAGTAGATTATTCAGATAGCAACATAGCATAGTACCATTGTATCCTTATCCACTTCTTGTGGAGAGTGATGATAGTTTGATCAAACTTAAAGGTATTGTAGGGATTTTATACCAGCTTGCTTTCATAGCTCAGTTGGTTAGAGCACCCGTTTAGTAAGCGGGAGGTCTTGAGTTCGACTCTCAATGAAAGCAAACATTTTTTATTTCGTCTATGTCTCAGGGACCGAAGTTTTTAACAATCATTCTCAATGTATAATTGTATATCATTAAGCAAGCGTAACCAGGGGGGTTCCCTCGTGACCGTTTCCGAACTTTTTCATGGCCACCCCAATATGGGGAGGCTTGAACCTAACATCTCTTGT
The DNA here is from genome assembly GCF_010389155.1 of Erigeron canadensis. Classification (NCBI taxonomy): domain Eukaryota; kingdom Viridiplantae; phylum Streptophyta; class Magnoliopsida; order Asterales; family Asteraceae; genus Erigeron; species Erigeron canadensis. The sequence goes on from NC_057762.1 coordinate 41,220,745, forward strand.
GAGGATATCAAGATGCCTAACCAATAGACCTTGGTGGTGGTTTCCTGTTGTACGTCATTGTTTCACAAATTCTAAATTTTAGAGCTTCTTTTATAGATATGAAACCATGTGAAGCAATAATATTTTATAAACCTTTATTCTTCTACGTGTTTCCCTATTATATCTGTAACAATGGCTAGAAACTGTAATGGTCTTGTAGGATTGTTTCAGGTAATATAATATGCAACAAAAGAGTGTGGTACACCATTGCTACCCAATCCAGTTTTTGTGGAGGGAAATGATAGTTTGATAAAACTAAAGTTTGTGTAGGGATTATATATCAGCTTGCTTTCATAGCTCAGTTGGTTAGAGCACCCGTTTAGTAAGCGGGAGGTCTTGAGTTCGACTCTCAATGAAAGCAAACATTTTTTATGTCTTCTTCTGTCAGGGACTTAAAGTATTAATATTCACTTCCAGCCTAGTCTTTGCTTCACATACTTTAGACTTTAGAGTATCTCCTATGAATAAAACCTTGTTAATAGTTACCAGAACACTAACTTGTTAAACCTCCTAGATCATATACATTCCTCTCTATGATATGCTATGGTAGCCTGAATCACAACTCCAACTTTAATGGCCTGTTTCAGGTACAATATGCAGATCAATACTATAACACCAATGCACCGTATTGCCGCTATCCACATTTTGTGGCAGTGGAGCTACATACAACCCTGAGAGGATGCAGTTGATCCGATGCAAGGGAGCTACATACACCCATGAGGGTGCAGTTGAAGGCACCACAAGAGAGCTACATGCACCCGAGAGGGTGCAGTTTAACCTGTTGAACAAATTTTCTCTTCATAATTTTGGTGTAAAGTGATGTAAAGTTCGTATAAATATGTATTTAAACTCTGCTTTTACCCATAAGGCATGATCTTGTCTTATTATGATTTACGCCTCGGACCCGGCTCCTCCCTTGTTTGCGGTGCTAGTTTCATTGAATGAAATGAGAATGCAGGGTTGGATATCAACTTGCTTTCATAGCTCAGTTGGTTAGAGCACCCGTTTAGTAAGCGGGAGGTCTTGAGTTCGACTCTCAATGAAAGCAATCTTGTATGTTATTTTTTTCAATCTTAGGAATCGAAACTCTAAATGTTCAGTTTGAGTTCAGTCCTTGCTTCACATACTTCAGATCATCTCTTGTGGAGAACATTATCAACATTCTATGTCATATACATATTTTCTCATTACTGATATGTTACATTATTTTGAATTTGTAGCTAGAAGGCTAGAACAGTAAATTGTAGGATTGTTTCAGGTACTATATGCAGCCAAATATGAGTGCACCATTTGCCTTATCTAGTCATCCACTTCTTTTGGTCAGGACTCAAAAGTGATAGACTACCATAAAATCAAAACAAAAAAAGTAGTAACAAATATCAACTTGCTTTCATAGCTCAGTTGGTTAGAGCACCCGTTTAGTAAGCGGGAGGTCTTGAGTTCGACTCTCAATGAAAGCATTTACTTTTCTGACTTTTTTTTTTTTGGCATCTCAAGGACTGAATCAGTTAATTCATTCTAGCCTTTTTCTTTTGCAGCTAATTTATAGTTTTAAAACATACATAATACATTCAGCTTTAGAAATTACAATCAAATTCTCATTGGTAAATTGGAGGTAACTATTAGTGTTAAAGTGTTTTAAAATGTATTAAACTATAGCTCGAATGAAATAGTATATATCTAACTTTAAACAGGTTTTTCATGCTCAACGAGACCATTTACATGACCACATGCTTATATCCCCGGGAGAATGTGCGAAAGCGAGAAAGATAAATCGTTATCCATACGTCATCGTTACTTGACTATATCTTGCCAAAGACGTCAATGTCATTAGTTGTATTTTTCTTTGTTGAACTATGTAAAAACACTTATATAAGTTAATGCATGTATGTGCACTTATTTTAAATTTTGTTTTGAAATTTTGAGATGTATAATAATTTGTATAACACAGTCACAAATATTTTTTTAATTAAGTTTTTATGTACGAATAATTAGTTTAGTAAGAAAGAAAATTAGTTAAAGACATGGGTGTTAGTTCAGTATTCAGGATAATTCGGACAAATAATTTTATTTTATTGAGAAATGCTAAATGCAGCACTAAAGGTTGTATTTAGCGTGCATAAAAAATTTGCACCTTCTATATTAAAAGGTCACTCTCTGAATTTTATGGTAATTATACAAATAATTTAAGCACCTTAAATACAGCCCTAAAGGTTGTATTTAGCAAATCCTATTTTATTTGATGTAAATTGTAGAGCACAAAATGTTGCTATTAGTTAAAGACAGAACAATATGGTCTTTTTTTTTTAATTTGGTGGGTTGCTATAATTGCATCAAGCAAATTGTGGAGGGTATTAATCCATTTTGATATACTTTCAAGAAATTATCCACTAAAAATCGAAAACTAATCTTGCAAATGTCCAATCTTAATTTGAATATTCCTATATATTTCTAAAAGTGTCCACTTTAGCTATAAGGAAATAACTTTTGATATCAAACGTAAGTCTAACAAAAGCACTGCCATTAATGGTCAACAAGTGTTTAATTATGATTGCACCACACATGTAACCGTGTTTTTATTAATAAGAAAATGATTCGTATCCTACCGTATGACGCTGGTGGAAAACAATTTTGGGTTTTACTTCGTTAATGTACATAAGATCGAGTAGATTGCAGGTTTGTGTATATATACGATAGATCAAAATAATTATATTATTTTTTAAGTAATTATATTATCCTAAGTTTACACTTGATATGTATATAGATATATAAGGGTTGGATATTGTAAAATAAGTATTAAAGTAAAACAAATAAGACAAGATCTTGACCCTTAGATCATTGTTAAATTGATGCACGAAGATTCACGAATCAATTAATGTACGATAATTTTTATGATGGACGGTGATTATCAATGTAGAAAAACCTATTTTTTATATGTTTTATATTAATACTTGTTTTATTTTACCTAAAACCTATATATATAAATCGAGTACCTTTATTTTTGCCATATAATATTTTTTTATTTTAAATATATATCTTTTGTGTTCGTCTAAAATATATTGTTTATAGCATTACAATAATTACAAATTGTAGCTGTTTTGCTCAACTAAGAGATCTATTATTTGTAATCATATGTCGTGAAAGCAAGCTATGAAGACCACCAAGAATGGATTACCTTACTATAAATTTATAGCATAAAAAGTTTTTCTAACAAAGAAAAAAAATGCATCCCTAATGTTGCAATTTGGTCAAATCGTTATTGAAAAATCACATTGCAGTCTGCTTTATATATATGGGAGTTGATCTCTACACAATTACTTTTTTGCCATACAACAATATATGCATTATATAATTGTATTATACAACTGTATAATGCATACAGTATTGTGTATAACTAAAAAATATTGTGTAAAGACCATTTCTCTATATTTAAGGTTTGATTGGTTGATTTGGGGAAAAACCCAAAAGGTTTTTGTTAGATAGTAATATCCAAATGGGTTTATTGGTTAACTATTTTTTTTCTCTATTTATAATTTTGAATCAACTTACATTAAAACGATTCCTACATTCAACTGATCATTTTGTCATGCAATTTTTTTCAAAATAAACAATTTTAATTTTTCAAACCTATTATGACTAATTACACAACCTTATCGACCTTTTGTTTTTACACCTCTACCTTATCGACCTTTTGTTTTTACACCTCTAGCTATTGTTATTACATGGAGCCGTAACATATAAAGAGATTACAATTAGAGTAAAGTAAAACAACACCATTATATGTTATGACGTGATACAAAAAGAATTTCTAACAAACTGATAATGATTGAATTCTTAATAGTCAAAAACCAATTTGATGGCATTTTGTGATTAATTTCGTAGAGGATTCTTTCTTTCCATTTATGAAAATTTCATGTGAGCAAGTTCGGAAGGTTGATTCGTTACAAAAACGTAAGAAATTATTACTCATATTATAAAGGGTTAATGTCAAAAACATATCTACCAATATACTAACATAAGATTGAAGTATTTTAGATACGACATATGTTACATTTTGTTAAATATGTTTCCTACTTTTAGTTATGTTGTAATTGTTATCAATTTCTATATTACCTATATTAAATATTACGAGTAAATAAATATTCAACTTACAATATAATAATATGTATCATTAAATAAATAATATATTATTTACGGTAGTTAATCCATAATATAAAAAAAAAAAGGTTAAATAGAAATAAGAATATTAATCCCAATCCTCTTCCAACTTTAGTTTTACTAATAGTACTTGGATGTTCTTATTAATTTTATTATTTTTCTAGCTAGCCTGTTTTTTCCTTTATATAACTATGTTTTATCTTCAATCATAATGAAAATGGAAAAAAATTGCATAAAAAGGTAATCTTTTTACCCAAAATTCCTAATAAGGGGAACCTATTTAGGTTTCGCCTATTAAAAGGATTTTATTTTTAAAAAATTCTCAATAAAGGTAATATCGTTAGTTTTCATCGTTAGTCACTCGTTAAATGACATGTCTGCATCCCACGTCATTAATAAAAGACCATGTGGACTACGGACTTGGCGTGTACACGTCATCATCATCTTCACAAACTTTTCTCCGCCCAACGACATCTTTTTCTCCAATCAATTTTTTGGTCACAATCTTCGCACCATTATTCATTCCATTGTTTTTCCCAAATGTTATTCATTCCACTGTCCTTTTAAAATTTCAACCAATACATCTATACTTAAACCAATCTCATTTAGATCAACCATATCCCATATATAATCCATGATCACTATAATCTTTTTCCTACCCCCAACCGTAATTTCCTCCAAATACGAAAGTAGTCCGTCTTTGGGCCTACAACCACACGGATGATAAATTCAAACCTCCTATTTCCTTTTGCAACTTGTATTAACTTCTCCATCGTGTATATACATATACTTAACAATATAAAACAAACAATCACTAAAAGTTGTACAATCTCCTTAACAGATGATGATCATCATCTATTACTATCATAATGAACAATTTGCTTATCGGTAACAGATCTCGAAAGCTGAACATCCGACCGTCGAATCGAATTAATCTAGTCTTCTTTCTCCTTATCATAATCAGGTATAAAATACATGGTACTCGCCTTGCTATGTGACCCACCCGATACGTTCTGGGTTTGACCAGTACTCCACGCTATCCTAGTCGTCTAGATTTGTGGGTGATTCGCCCATCACGGCTCTCTGAAAGCTGGCCATGTGTTGTTGGTGGTGATGAGGGTTTTGATTTGGGGATGATTGTGGCGCGTGTGATGGAGATGGAAGGGGTGTGTATGTGTGTGACGGAGATGTCAACCAAACCGATGTGATATATCTTCATTTTTTACATTTTAATTTTTATAAATGAAAAGAAATATCAATAATTAATGATTTGGGGAAGAGATACGAGGGTGAAATGACTAATGTACCCTTATGCAATGCTACATGAGATGTCCACGTAGGCTTATTTAATGACATGGCATGCAAACATGTCACTTAATGGGAGACTAGCGATAAAACTAACGATATTATCTTTATTGGGAAATTTTTAAAAATGAAATCCTTTTAATAAACGAAACATAAATAGGTTCCCCTTATTAGGAATTTTGGGTAAAAAGATTACCTTTTTATGGATTTTTTCCCTAATGAAAATTGTATGGATTGGTATAATTAAATTATTAACTTATAGGTATAATACATAAAATATATTTCGATTTATAAAATTAGTCCATGCATCATACGGGTATTAGGACTAGTATACTAGATAACTTAGATTTTTGAGAAATATTATGACAAAGTAGTTTCCTAACTAATAAGTTAATGGAAATCCCTGTTTAACACAAATGAAGTTATAATGGCCTCATATAAAACTGCTTATTTACAATTTTTCCAAATAAAATATGATTTTTGTAACTACAAATGTAGAGTATATATATACGATAGTTGTACAGTAATTGGAAATACCAGTTCAACACAAATTAAGTTATAATGGCCTCATATCTCTTCAACCAAAACATTAGCGAGCAGCCTGACCCATTAAGATTTGCCATAATTTATCAATGCCGACTTCATGTACCAGCATATTAGCATTAGGTACTTCAATGTAATACATTTTTTTTAGTGTTGAAACAATGTGTTATATGAGCATTATGTGTAAACAAAACCTTATACATAAGAATTCTAAACATACTCCAATGTCATATCATTCTTCTCATCTCATAGCTTAATTATAGGACGTTTAACCTTTTCCGTGGTTTTAGACTTTTACTCTTTTAGTAATGCTAATATCCATCATCCCCAACTTGAAAGTTGAAACAACTCTATAAACTCTTTACTTAATCATGTATGTGAAAGGGAAAAAAAAAAAAAAAAAAACAAAACAAAAGGTAACCCGTTTTCACGCTTACCATATTAATTATTATACGTTTTACTTGCGAACATATTTAGATATATAAAAAGTCATCCATGATCTCGGACGCGCATCAAGCCATATCATTTTGCATGTCTTGCTAAATACACACCACTTTTAATCTTTTATGTCAACCGTTATTCCACTTTCCACCACAAAGATGCTACTAACATAACTTATTTAGTTATGCATGAGAAAAAGGAATAATCCAAAATTAAAATACCTTGACTTTTATTCTGAACGACTTGAAAACCTCGATCACCTTATAGTAATTGTAAGTATTTGATATTATTTCTGATCAAAATCTATATATATATATATATGTGTGTGTGTATCCTAACTAGTTAGCTAAACCGAGTGAACCAAACACTAGCCATTAAACCAAGTCAACATAAAAACTGGGTTTCAAAATATTGACGAAAGCAAATACTAGTAAGTAGTAACTAATATCATCAAATAAAATCACGAATGTCAAGACCTAAACAACATCGATCACCAACCAATTGGATACCTCAAATATCTCATAACAATAAAATAATCTTAATCTTATCTTACATATCATCATAAAATAATAACTAATGAAAACGATATACTCGTATTATAACTATAATCACCTCATAAATTACAAAAACAACTACTATCATCTTATCTTATGTATAATAATAATAATTTCTTATATTCTTCTTTAGATCTTCATCATCTTATAATGTTTGTTTTAATCCAACCCATTTCAAGATTTCAGCATCAAACACACAAACCATTATGCATCTGTTCATTCTATCTTGAGTAACAAACTTATTTGTTGATAATTATTGATTTCAATAATTCCATAAACAATCCAAATCAATTGGCCCAGTTGAAGTTGATGGGGCTTCTTGATCTTGAATTCCTCGTTTACCCTTTTCAAGATTCGGCGAAATCATAATGTTTTCCTCCGAGCCCGGCCCTGTTTCATGTGGCCCAGTTGCCAGCTCTGCCTCCATCTTCAACCCGTGACTGTAAGAACCTATCAAACCTCTTAAGATTGCTTGATCATGAACAGGAAATGGTGAGCTAGAAGGAAATTGACGCATATTTGGATCAGAATGGCTTTCGGGCAATAAATTTGTGTTCGGGTCGAATGGGAAAAGTGGATTGTTGATGAAACTATTGATCATGGTTTTTTGGGTTGTGTGAATATCAATAAGATTGGAGAAGCAGGGTACGCGAATAGACTCGGATATATTTGGGCTAGTGATCCTGCCTCCAAAAGATGGCAGAGAGTCCATTAATGGTGGCAGAGAAGCAGCAAGACAACCCGAATCCATCCTCATAAGCCCGGAAATGTGGACTTTCTTTCCATCTGCTGATTTGTGAAACACACGACAAATCACCCATTCATTCTGCTTTTCAATTTTATTTTACAAAGGATTAGACAACAGAATATATTGAAAACAGGGGAAAAACAGAGTAAAAAACAGGGGAGGAAAAACCTTGGCTGATTTAGGCAAGTTTTGCATAGAGAATTTACCCTCTAGTCTATATTCATGAATTACCCAATCTGTTTTTTCTCCTTTGGGAGCCCTGCCCATGTAGAAAACTAAAGTTTTCTTCATTCCAACAAGCAATCTCCCTCGAAATATCTCCTTATCTTTTCCGGTGGCTTTCCAATAACCTGCCGCAGTTGCTCTATTTGTCCTCAATCCAGTTGGGTACTTTTTATCCCTAAGACAAAAGAAGTACCACTCTTTTTCTCCCATTTTCGCCATTCCTTTACGTTCAAAAAACGTCTATAAGTTGAAGATTTTTAATCATTCATAATCTAGATAAAACAAGAAACAAAGAAAGATATAAGTTAAAGAACTCACTAGGCAAGTCCCATGGCTCGATTTTATTCATGTCCACCTCTCCAATTGCTTTAGCAAAAAAACTGTGATCCAAGACTTTCTTCGAAAGATAATGAGTGATTAATTCTTCATCTGTTGGATGAAATCGGAATCCCGGTGGCATATCCATTTGATCATCTTCTTGTTCATGACTAGAGAGCTTCTCCATCTTCTAAAAACACTTTCAAGGTTGAAAAAACTTGTTAAAAAAGATGAGTTTTTAGGCCAAGTTGTCATATGGGTTCTTCATCAAAGAGCTCACTTTATATAAATACTTTTTTGAAAATTGAATGAATATATATATGGGATGGGAGGTTTGGTGATGAAAGCTATAGGAAATCATTGAAGAAGTGGGAAAAAGCAGCCATGCATGACTTAAAAAGTAAAGCCAAGAGATAGTGTAAGCTAAAAGATTGAGGTGTTTTTAAGGAAAAGAAGAAACAGATTGAACAACTTAGCTAGAGAGCTCAAATTTCATGTGGGGGAGGACATAAGATTATAAGTGTAATTTTTTTCATATTCTTTACATTTATCTTAGAGGAAAATTAGAAGAAAAAAAAAAGTACTCCGTAATATTTTTCCTTACGAAACATAGATTATTTTTGAACAAATAAAGAGCATAAAAGTTCATAAATTTTTTTTTTATTATATTTTTTAAAACGGTAATAAATATTAGCACTAAATTTGGTACCCTAATTAAGATATGAGATTATTTGTTATTCTCTCCGTCCCAATTTAAATGTCATATTTTGGCGTGTTAAGTTTTTTGCTTATAACTTTGACTTTAAATATCATTGTTCTTATTATATAGTAGTTGATAAAAGTTATATCAATGTAAAGTTTTATTTATATATTTTATATCAAGTATTATATAACACAACGGTCAAAGTTGGAAAAAAAACTGAAAAAATCAAAATATGACACTTAATATGAGATATTATTCAAAAGAAATCACCCCCCCCCCCTCTATAATAAATGTTTTCTGTCTTTAAAATCACTTATTTACCCTTGAACTTACCTTTTTTATTTTTTTCTTTTAATATTTAATATTATTACAAAAAACTAATTTTTTGACAAATAAAGTGGTCACCCATGTTTGTTTAGTATTTACGGTTTAAGATTAATGTTAGTGGATCAATTATTTTTATTAAAGTTATAGTTTTCAATTTTAACAATTAAGATGTCCTTTATCTATTTGATTTTATTTGGTAAGATTAAGGGTTAAGAAAAATTTTTATTTATAAAAAATCTAGGCATAAAATATTCTAGACCTCATTCCCTACCACCGCCGCCGCATTGCGCGGGTACCATACTCGTTTCTAAATATGTTGTTTAAGGGATAATAAGAATTTTGGACGATTAAACTATAGAAAGGTCGTTATCATTATAAGATTATGATAATACATGTGGCTGTTTTAGCAATTAAATAATTAACTTTGAGATATCAATATTAATTAATCTTGCCTCCTTGCTAATTATAAAAAAAAACGTTAAAAATACTTAGAAGAAAATTTCAGAAGCATTGCATTTCTAGCATATTATATTTGCTCACAAAATATTTTCGACTCAAAATTGTCAAAATTACAAAAGCTATATTTATTCTTAAAAAAAATACAGGTTATATTCATTATTCTACCGCACAAACTTATTCATCTTAATACTAATGTCAATAAACATATGAATCAGTATATATATATATATATATATCAATCTGATATTCATTCATTTTTCATTCGATAACTAACATTTCATCGATCCAACATATCTCAATTCTCAAGTGGTATCTAGCTATATTCACAAAATACATGGATAGTAATGGCTAGAAGATAAGCAACTAAAATAAGGGCGTTAGACCTTATGTTTTAAAGAGCCTTAAATTTTTTATATCAACGAAAATCACAAAACACTTGGAACTAGCTAGCTAGTATGTCACTTTAGAAAAATAAAAGGTTAATGCACCATGCATATAGATGTATATACTTTACGTTGTTAATGTTATCTACCAATAAACTAAAACAGGATTAAGATGTTCTTGAAACGACACGTGACGTAATCCTTGATCGACACGGGTCTTTTTAATTTATTTATTTTATTAAATAAGCTTTTTAAATTACATATAGAATCAATTTCCTTATTAAACTTAGAATTAAACTTTAACTCTTATCTTATACATACAAAACACATTATAACTTTATTTCATCGATCGTTTTCTCACTAATAAAATTGTCTCCTTTTTTTTCTCAATTATTCAACTCCTATTACTTATATAAGTTAATAACATGAATACTTAAAAAATTTGATTTTATGATCGGAAATCACAAAGTTATTTGCCGTTATCCGCTATAGTTATAAGTTTCAATCTTGATGTGATCGTAAAACCTTAAGGTAAATCCAAAACATTAACTAGACAATATTATACTCGTATTTATCATTACTGTTTATTATAACTTAAATTCGATCATCGGTTTACTTTAACCATAATTTATTTCATACTTACAAATCATGTATGAGACATATTCGAATTTTTTTATAATACGATTTATATGTTTACCGTACATCGTACGGATATTAGGAATAGTAAATATATATACTCGATCGATCAAAGTCTCAAATTCACCATTTTCGTATCTCAAAATGAAACTTGGTTGTTTTTTGATCTCAATGCTCATATATAGAGTTAACCTTGATAGATCTCGTACGTCATTTACAATATCTTAATTGTCAATATATCATGCTTGTTCCAAATGTCTTTAGATTATACAATTTTCTCCTGACATCACTACTATCTTATCTTTTTCTTCCACATATATTCTTTTATATTTAATATTTAATTTGAATCTTAAAAAGCTAACACAAGGTTACAAGAAGTTTAAAGAATAGTAATGGCCTCATTAATTAGCTTAACATACACTTAACACATGACAAATAAATCGCCTGATCATTAGAAGTGTGAAGAAATATGTTAATTGATTCACAATTGACCGATTGAACTACAATCCCAGGAAAATGAAATATGTTAATTGATTCACAATTTAAATTGTGTAGAAAAAGTTTATATTTAAAAGTGTGAATAATTTTTAAAAATCATAATTTTTACAAACTTATAAATGTATTAATAAAATGTTAACACTTAGAAGTGTGAACATTTGTCATTGATTTTTACACTTAGAAGTGTGAAAATCAATTTGTAACACCTAATTTTTTCACGCTCTTGTCGCGTAAAGAAATTTACCACTCCTCTCGCGTAAAGAAATTTAATGTTACAAATTGACTTTTTACATTTCTAAATGTGAACATATAATAATAAGTGTGAAAAAACTAAAATTTTTAATTTTTTTTTCATATTTATAAATGTGAGTTCTTTATATACTTTTTTAAGTGTGGAAAAGTGAACAAATTTTTTCACGTTTTTTAAAGGTAAATGTTGACAAATGACATATTTGTTGTACTTAGTATTAAATTAGTTTTTATTTATTTAAATAGAATCAAGTTTTCCATATGTTTTAATTGGACTTTATATGAACTCTTTTTATTTCATAACTAATAAGCAACATAATTTTGGATAACATAAATTTATTATAGATGCATTTTTTTTTAACGCCAACTTGATGCACCATAATTATCCACAATTTATTTCTTAATGACTAATTGGTTTTTTAATTATGATGAATGCATTATTTCCATAATTAAATATTAAAGTTGACTTTTAATTTTAATGGTGGAGATTAATTTCTTGGTTTATTTTCAATGGTTTAGATCAAAACATTGTTTATTTTTTTTTCTTTGTAGTGGTAGCCATATATATATATATAATTTGAGATATCTCATGGTTCTTACCAAAAAATGGTTTTCAAAATAAGAAAGGTTATATATATATATATATGTTGTTTCTAACCTGGTCAACGACCGGGTATAGATTTAGTTTTCTCCTGACATCACTACTATCTTATCTTTTTCTTCCACATATATTCTTTTATATTTAATATTTAATTTGAATCTTAAAAAGCTAACACAAGGTTAAACGAAGTTTAAAGAATAGTAATGGCCTCATTAATTAGCTTAACATACACTTAACACATGACAAATAAATCGCCTGATTGATGTCTGTCCAATGTTCAAAAAAAATATGTCCACATCCATATTCATACATAGATAATTAGGTGCATCTAACATGCATATATTTCAAATTAAGATTTTAATCTATGATAAGTTTTTTTTTTTTGTGTATGCGCACTCAACCAAGTTATAATTAGATTAATACCCGGTCAGTGACCGAGTTACCCAGTAAACTTATATAGTGCATTTATCATGCATTGCGAAAATATACATCTTATAGTATATTAAAATAAAGTTTATTATGAAAGCAGGCTTAATGTTAAGAATCTTGTATATTTTTTTGGTATAACATATATAAAGTCGGTTTTATATATATTAAGGTTGTCAATATCCGACCCTATCAAAAAATCGACATTAAACCGACCCGGAAAAACTGGGATAGGGTTGTGATATCTCTTTTTGGTAACCCGTCAACTTGTTTTTTTTTTTTTTTGGTTGGGATCGGGTTGACCTTTTGGATTAATAGATAAACTCGTTAACCCATTTTTCTATTAAAACATTTTAATAGGTTGACTCATCAACTCATTTGATCCAACAACCCACAACCTATTTTACTTGATTTCAATCCACCAACCCGCAACCCATATAACCTCAAAGGCTAAAATCAATCCAGTAAACCATTACCCGCCAACCAATTTTTTTTTTTTGAATTGGTGGTTGGATTTGATTTCATGGGTTGACAAGTTTTAGTTGAGATTTTTAAGTCAATTTTGATATTAGGACGAGTTCGCTTGGATATTTTCAACCCACCAACCCATTCACCCGAACCCGATATAATTATATTACAATTAGATATTAATTTTAGTTATTAACTGTTATATATAAAATCAATTGTTCGTGCATAAAATCGAGAGAAACATGAATAATAACACTAATAATTAGTTAAAGCAATAACATCATATTAAGAAAAATAAATGTTATAAGCATTTCATTTGTCAAAATTATGATTCATTGTGACGAGGAGAAAATAATTATATTTTTTATAATAACATAGATAAATCTCTTACCCATTTATAAAGGTATCCAAAATATCAAAAAAATACACATTTTATACAAAGCCTAATGAAATCTTAAAATTTGTTTGTGCCGTGTTTTTTCTTTATTATTGTAAGCAGTGCGTTTTTTTCATTTTATATTAGTAACATTGCTACTTTGCTAGCTGTATTGCTAAATATAACAACTTACCATGTTTATAGTTTGACTTTTAGTTTAAATGGTTAGGATGCATTATTAATTATTTTCAATGGTGTAGATTAAAAGTAGATTTTTTTTTTCTATGCTCTACCAACAATATATATTAGATCAATACCCGATCGGTGACCGGGTTATCAAGTAAACAAAAAGTCTTTTACTTAAAAATTAAAATTTATTATGAAAATCAAGCATAATGTTAAAATAAAGTCTTAACTTGTATAATTTTCGATATAACATATATAGAGTCGGGTTATTATATATTAAGATTGTATATACTCGACCTTACCCGAAATTTGACTTGAAACCAACTCGGAAAACTGGGCTAAGGCTGTGAATTCTCAACCCGGTAACCCGCCTACTTAATTTTTTTGGGTTTGGGTCAGTTTGACTTTTTAGGTTAAAAGGTCAACCTGTCATCCAAAAAATATTAAAAAATTTTTAATATTTTTTATTAGGTCGACCCACCAACTCACTTGATCTGACATCTTACAACTTATTTGATTTGAAATCAACCCGTCAACCTATATAACCTCATATCATCAACCCACCAACCTGTGTGACCTGAAATCAAGCCACCCACCCGATTTTTTGGGGGTTTGTGGTTTGGTTCAGTTTGACAGGTTGGACGGTTTGTTTGAGATTTCCAAGTTGATTTTCATATATACTCGGGTTCGAGTTGAGTATTTCAACCCGCTAATCCGAAAACGCTAGCCTAAACCCATGCATTAAAAAATTTAAATTGGACGATTGATGAAGTGGACTGTCGACGTCACCCTCACCCGAATACAATTTTTTTTTCTAACATTTTTCTTTTTCAAATTTTACACCAACAAATAACAATTATAAATTAAACCGATAGTTTACACTTTACAATGTTGGTCGTCATCACCCATATAATAATAAACTAATATATCAATTTTGCTATAAGTGAAAGAGGCTAAATTTCTTAATTGTAAGCATTAAAATGTCAACTAAGATAATAGTTATATCTTATGACAAAAATTCAAATTTAAGAAAGTAACACTATTGAATATTTTAGAGAATGTTTTCCGAATTAAATGGCTAAATGTTTGATGTTAAAATAATATAATTCAAAATTTTAAACATGTCATTATTTCAAACTTCAAAAAAATTGTTTTTTAAATTCTCATTCTTAACTAATTTTAAAGTTTAATATAAAATGCTTCTTTTTACAATTGTGTTTTTCTACTGCCGATGGTGCAAATTAAATGTTAAAAGCTTACCATAATTACTAAATAACACATTAAATAAATTAAGTTACTTTACCATATTTAAATTTACCAAATTTAGATTTATAATTTTAATGGCTAGGATTAATTTATCTATGTATTTCAATGGCTAAGATTAACAGTGCCACCGCCACGTGACACTGTTCTATTGGTCCACCTACACCCCATGTTTCTACTCAAATTTTGTCATATCGGATTCCGTTCGAGATTTTTTTTCCTTTCGGTTTTCTTGGTTTCTTGCACATTTTTTTGCTTTTATTTGTTTTCTCTTTTATTGGTTCATCTTATACCCACATCACTATTCAAATTTTGCCATGTCGTATTCCGTTTGGAGTTTTTTTTCAATATTTTTCATAGTTCTTTTGCTTTTGTGTTCTCAACTAATATAACATTTTGGTTTTTCTTTCTTTGTTTTTTTTTTTGTTTTATTTCACAAACTTAAAGTGTTTATTAGATATTGCAAACTTTTTGATTCGCTTTTCTTAGTTTTCTCGCACAAACATTATTTGTTTTCTTTAAGATATTTCTTGGTTTTTCACCATTTTATCTTTTGAATTATTAAGTTGACGCAAGGAAACTAGCATAACAAAACTGTATCAACATGACAATTGGAGCCTTGCAAAGCGGGGCCAAACCTTACTAGTATGAATTAATGTAGGAGTTTTTAAATTCATAAATATAAAGTTCGGTGTATGTGTATTAGAAATGTTTTAATAGAATATATCATCTATTAAGAAAATATACATTTTTGGGTAATCAAAAAATCTCCTAATCGTATATATCTTATGTATTTGCAGGGGCGAAGCCAGTAAGAAAACTGGCGGGTGCTTAGTCCCTGTCAACCATTCATGTTTTCCATCATAAGGATAGCTCAAAGTCGACCAGTACAAAGTTCTTTTTGAACCGAGTCACCCTCAATTTATAAATGTTTTATATTTAGCCATGGTAGTGCAAGTAAAATCTTTATGTTGGGTCCATAAAAATAAACTATCGTAATAAAATTTTATTTTAATAACATTTTATTAGATGGTTATACCTTTCACATAATATTGTATACAACAATCACGAAGAGAATACGGTTGAGCCCCTCTTAATGTTAAATCTTAGGTCGTCTCTGTGTATATGTATTGTATATAGTAACATCACACGTGGTTTCAGTAGTCACTTGAGTGAACAAAAATATTTAATAATTTAAGATAGCTAATGACGGACCCAGATTGTTTGACTATCTTGACCACCTTTGTTGCGATTCATTTTCAATCAGCAACCAACCATGTAGCATGAAAAACGACATGCTTTGCATGTCAAGCCCTTATTGGCATACAACCCGTAAGCTAAGGAGCCAAAACTAAAATGATTAGGCATCGACGTGGCAGACGTGTGTCTTCGACAACAAAAACAATATAAATTATGAATATTATATATATATATATATGATATGATGATTGATGAGCCACCATTATATTACATTACAGCATGCAAACAAATACAAATTCAAAAAGAATTGACTTTAGCAAAGCTTTAAGGCAACATACACAAATCAAATCAAATCGAGGAGTTGGATTAGATACCAATAAATAAAATACTCGAATCTATGGATGACTCAAATAATAATTAGTGGGTATATAAATGTTTTAGGGGTGGATAACTTAGAGCGGTAAAGTTGAAAAAATCTTGACCCTTGATTTAAATTAAGGGTTAATATTCAAAGATGATTATTTAATCTTGACTTTTATTTTTAATTCAAAGGTCAAGATCTTCCTAACTTTACTGCTCAAATTCTTAATAACTTGAGGGAATCCTTACCCATGTTTTTATAAAGCTTTAAATTAAGGGAATGATTAATCCTCCTAATTATAATAACCTAAAAATTCTCTTAACTTTTAGATGATGACTTGTGAAAAAATCAGAGGGTGAGATTAAAAAAGAAATTAGTGGTATCCACATGTCACCATCTAAAGTTATTAGGAGGATATTTAGGCTATTTTTTCAGGGGGATAAATGATACACCATTTTCCTTAAATTAAATTAGAAATGGTCAAATCACATAAATAATTCCTTTTTATGTTTTAGGTTTGATCGATTAATAAAAAAAAAATTAAACAAGGTTGGATCAATGGTAAACAACTTGGTCTCTGGATACAGAAGTCATGGGTTTGTTTCTCATCCCATGCAAAGGTTGGAGGCATCTTTTACCATTAGATAGTAGATAGAAGCAGTCTCTTTACTTAAGTGGAGGTAAGGTCTGCTTATATCTTAAGCTCCCCAATACACCGTCGAAGTACTGGGGCTCAAAACCCGTGGAAGGCGGCACTAAGCACTTTCTTTTTTTCTATTATTAGGTTATCTCCAATGCTAAGGACGCCCTTAGACGTCCTTATGCTGCCACAGCATATCCTTACAAATCCTTATAAATCCTTATAAATTCTTCAAATCGTATAATTTATCTCCACTATACAAACATCCTTACATATCATTTTATTTCCTACCAAAAACAAAAATATATTATGTAATAACAAGCAAGAGCATGCCCTTAGATAAGGGCTTCTTTCAAAAAAAAATCCTTAGTTTTAAACAAAATTCAACGGCAAAAGATATCTAAAGGCATCTAAAGATACCCTCATTGGAGATAGCCTTGTATATTGATTGATATATTAAAAAGCGTCAAGCTAGCTAGCGCTGAAGACTTAAGAATTCAAGTTCATATTGTAGTATATGTGCATTCAAAGTTCGGTTCATTCCTTAGATCTAAATAAAGATAACTGGGGCGAATAGTTAATCGGGCCAAACTAGTGCGAAACGTTGGTGAGGAAGTATGGCTTCGTTTTTGATGTCGGTACAACTGTTATGACCTGCCATTCTATACAACTTGTGATGCCCTTTTATTAATTAGTATTTGACAATGTTAACCATTATTTGCTCAAATGATAATGAAGTAATGCTTTATGTATGTAGTTGTTTGCATAAAATTATTAGATAAAAAGTGTAAATTTGTGATGAAAAACAAAAAAGTGTAAATTAAAGTTAAAATTGAAAAAATAATGGTCAACTTTTAAAATTCGAGAGCTGTGATTGGTCGATAATTTATTAGAGCAACTGTGCTTTAGTATAATAAAAGAAAAGATGGTACAAATATTACTTCTTTTTATTGATACTAATCTATTTATATTTATAAAATATATGTTTATTAATTTAATTATTTATTTATCTCCTTTTACCAATTTAGATATAAATTGTTAATTCTTTAGTTGTACGTACTTATCCTTGTAGGTATCTGTTTATCTCTTTATCAACTTAAATATACACTAATTTATTAATAATAATTGTAGGTAGTAATCCTTGTAGGTGATCGACTTGTCTTTGTATTATTTATCTAACAATTCGACCATTTGATAATTTATTTATTAACTTGTTACCATATAATATAAATTAATTATGACATCATCAAATTTTGATTTAATGGAATCGAGTCTTATGATTGGTTAATAAGCTATTAAGTCAGTTTTTTTTTAGAATATATAAAGATTACATTGAATTATCAAAATATAGTGAAACTATACATATATTTTGCTATTCTATACAAGTTCACGAGTTGTACTTAAAAAACCTCATTTTGTTAATAAAAGCGTTTATTCTATTATTTTTCTTTTTTCATATTTTGTTAATTTTCTGTTTTATTATTTATTATTTTAATATTTACTTTTGGTATACATATTTTGAACATATCCGTCCATGACCTAAAAATATAGTATTGTATATACTAAATTTGTTAAATAACGTTAACTTATAAAACAACTAACAAGGCTTTTGAGACGTATTTTGAATTGAAATTCCAACCTTATCGATCACAAAATAAAAGATTATTGGACATCACACACATATATTTTATTTTTGACGATAAGAGTAAAAAATATATACTCGTATTATGAATATAAGAAGGTTACATTATGTTGCAAGAGGAGGAAAGCCATTCTCCGACAAACCATCGATGGTATCCATAATCTTAACCAGTATCACCATTCATTTGAAAGATAGTTACGTAGGCTAATTTTCAAAGTTTATCGACTGAGACAAGATGGAAAATGAAGAACGGAACGCCTTAAATACAAAAGTACAAAAATGTCCTCATGTACAATACAGACTTAGATATCAACATCAACCATAAGGATGTGTAGCAATAAAAATTAAGAACAGTGAGGAAAACGCTAATTTCCACAACCACTTAATGAAAATATTAGCCTTTCTAACTTGATCACCCACTCGGCCACGGTATCATCCTCACGTCATCACCGTTATCGAGGGCTGAAGTGGTTCCATCACATGACCTAATGGATTCGAAATCCAAGCATTTGACGGGAATAATAGGGTCAGCCACATCCCACTTGGTAATCAAATGACAAAGCCTATTTATTTTTTGGGTGTCCATTTGGTTATCGAAATTAATGTTTCTCTCCCTATACTTTGCTTATACTGTTACAAAACCCGTATGGATGATCTTAATTCAGCAACCCCTTCAGACTTAGTCACTTTCAGTTAAAGCCCTAAAGTGATATACACATTAGAGCATTTTCATACTTTTAAATTTAAAACGTTCACCTAATCCTATTCCAAACTGACGTCCCAATAAACTTTGAAATTAACTAAAAATATTTTCTTTGGTTTAATAAAATGAAAAAATAAAAATTTCCCAATCTTTATGCATTTCAATCAGGAAAACAAATTCACATGTCAACAAAGAAACAAAAAAAAATCATCTCGACGTCCCGCTAGATCCTGATTTTGATGTGCTTAAAATTTTCACAAATTTTTGATAAGCATGAGAGTTATATTAGATCCATTTGTTACATTCATATGATTTTAAAAAAAAGTTTAAGATAAATCACTTTCTATTAATAAAGGTGTTCATTTAATTGTGTAGTAAATATGGTAAATGAAAAAATATTTGAGAATAATAAAATGTGTATTAACTTTTATTTGCAACAGAGTACACATACAATGGGACAAAACCGTACGAGAATTTTATGCGTTCAATATCTCGAGTCTTGTAGAGATTTCTTTAACATTCAATAAATATGATTTGAGAAGAATTTAGTATCATGTTAAACTTCACAAAAGATTTAAAGTGAGTTTAATCAAGGTAATATATAAAACATGATAAACAATTTCACATCAATCAAACAAACTAAAAGCAGTGAATGAGTAAGTAACTAAATTAAAGCATCAAAGAGATTCCCACAGACAAATCATCATATACTCTAATAAAAGAGGGTGCAGATGTCCCTGTCTTGTTCTTCATCATTTGCAATTATCACCAAAATTTACACAGTAATAGTAAAACAAAAAAATATTACAAAAAGAATAAATTAAAACAGCAATAGAGCCTCAGTTGCGATGATTCATTTTCCTTGATATATATAATCATATAGTAACAACTTCATTAAAAAATATTGGATGCATCATCGGCGCTTTTTTAAATCTTGAAAAAAAACATTTACAATATTATTATGCTGTAACAAAAACGATAATTTTTTTATTAAAAAAAAAAAAAGCATCAGATAAGTTCCCAAAGACAAATCATCAAACTCCAAGTTAATGGAGTGCAGAGTCCCTGTCTAGATATCTTCATTTGCATTTTTGTATTTATACTTTTAACAATACTAACATAAGATACATATATATATATATATATATATATATATATATATATACATACAATAAACACAAAAGAAAAAATTTCAATGTATCATCTTTTGAGAGAAAAGTAGAATAAATTCCATAGGAGTTTCAAGTGGAGGCGGAAAGAAATATGATAATACGAATTAGGGTTGTGCCAATAAGCCATCCGAATGTTATGTTATATAAGGCTTTTTGTCCGAACCCTAGAATAGGAACAATGAGTTGGACCATAATATATGATTTTATGGATGGGCTATTACTACCTGTTAAATTTATTATGCCCAATAATGGCCCATGTTTATTTATTTGTTTGCTAACCGAGAAAGGTAACTAAAAATGGACATCCCGTTATCCACTTTCCATTTTTTTTTTTTTTTTTACCTTTGAAGGGTCTGTTCATACCACTTATCGGTCCCTACATACTTTGGACAGGATGTCATTCGAATTTCAGGGAACCACGGAGGGAGCAAAACCTCCTATTAATCCGCCAAATGACACGACGATAAATAAGAGTAAATCTTGCCAACTCAGTATTCGAACCTAGATCTCCCCAAGCCCAGATCCCTAATGGGAGGACTGGGGTTTTACCACAATGATATTCACTTTCCTTTTTTCGTATTAAAATTCAAATCAAATGTCAAGATTCAATGATCATTTTATAGTTTTGGTCCTTGATTATAATTCAAGGGTTATGATTTTTCTAACTTGATCCCTCAAGTTGTTTTTAACTTGAGGGAATTTCCGTCCTAACATTTGGTTGTTTGCCTTTTGTTGAAGTATTCACTCAATATTACAGTATATTATAATAACAATCACATCCTACACAACCACAAACAAAAAATTTTATTTTAAAATAAATAACCCTTTAAAATTAATGGGTGATATCACAAACCATTAGAGGTGCAAGAAGCGGTTAACCGATTTCGGTTATTAATTTTAATAATCGGTTTCGGTTATTTTTTGAAACAGTAATAACCAGTTATGGTTAACTTGTACTGATTAATAGGTTAATTACTGGTTTCTCGGTTTTAAAACTAGAACCTATCTAACCGATTTTGATTAATAATAACCGGTTAACCGATACCGGTTAACCTATTTAGGTTTTTTTAACCGTCCATTATAATATTGAGAAAGTGGTGAACAATGAGGAAAAACAATTATTTCCGAAAAGTCTGAGCGACGAACCCATATTCCAAAAAAAAACCCATATTCCAAATAAACATCATTTACTAAACACAAAACAAAATTCATCATCCCAAGTCTCATAAACAAGCAAAAATTGATATTGGATCTGATGAAAGAAGTACTGATCTATATATAGTATAAATATATTGAAAGCAAAGCTTACGAAATCATTTAATGGTGCAATCTTTCCGGTTATATGTTAGTGTATGTATATAATATGTGATTAACCGGTTATTATATGGAATAATTAACCAATTATAGATTAACCGGTTAATAATCGATTTTGGTTTTGAAAAGAGTAATCGTTAGTAACCGACGGTTTCTGGTAATTTATAATCGATTTTTACTATTCCGGTTAATAACCGGTTTCGGTTACCGGTTACCGGTTACAAATCAGTTCGGTTCGGTTAATCGATTTTTTTCTTGAACCTGTACAAACCATGATGTAGATTACGAAAACTTAACATGTATGCGTGTGACATCTTTAATTTTACATCACAAATTCACAATGGTAACCTTAAATTTTTTTAAGGAAAAGACCGGTTCCATGACCAACGAAATGAATTAATGAAGGTGAAGGTGGGAGATAGAAAAGTTACATCTTTTCACTAGGGATCGCAGAGGGACATTGAAGGAGATATGGGCTTTTCATCAAGATCAATGCCTCTCTTTACATTTTGTCTACTTCAACATAGCCTCCATAAAGTGATAAAAGGGCCAAAATGCTTTCACAACTCCTTTTCAGTAGAGGCTTGTGATGAATATATTTGAAATAGGTATCCGCGTAAAACGGCGATGATGCAATGGTGGCGACGACGATGTGATGGTGGCGATGACGACTGCTGGTGGCGGCAATGATTGACATCTATGACGGCGGTAACGGCGTGGTTATTAATGTAAAAGTGATTGATATAAAATGACGTATTGTAGTTTTTTTAGGAGTTGAGCGATATATGTTGTAATGACATAAATACTTGTATATTAATTATGTCATTAAAACATACCAATGTTATTAAGATTATTAGAGCTATATTAAGTGAATGTGTTAAAAATAATGCATATATAAAGAGGGCAATATAGACTTTTTAATTCTTTGTCAATGGTTAGATAGTATAGATTGATAATACACTCATATTTTCGTATTTTATTGTTACTATAAGTAAAAAACAGATAGGTACAGTAAATCTTAATTGACATTCATTTAGCATAATCATATAAAAATGGCTTTTGAGCTAATTTTTGTATGTTCATCATGTATGTATTATTAACTAACGTATCTATGCAAGTGATTTAACTTTTTAAGATTTACTAGATCAAGTCGTTTAAGAGTGGTCGAAACCACTTTCACTATTTTTCCCCCTTTGATTGTGTTTATTTTATCATTGTTGGAACTCACGTCATTTCCCTTCTTACTTGATTTTGATTTGTGATAGACTTATATACTATAAGACCATCGTAACCAAACTAATAATTCCACCTACATTTTTCAAGTCACATCAACATCACATGCTCATCTTTTTCACTTTTTTTTTCTTGCTTAACCATTTATCCTCAAATTTATTTTGCTCGCTGACTTTGTCGTTTGTCAATATGTAAACACGTCTAGAGAATTTGTAACTACATTTCTTTTTAGTTCCAAAGCTATTATAGAGTATGACATCGGACATAAGAAGCTATGT
Organism: Erigeron canadensis; assembly: GCF_010389155.1. Taxonomy (NCBI): domain Eukaryota; kingdom Viridiplantae; phylum Streptophyta; class Magnoliopsida; order Asterales; family Asteraceae; genus Erigeron; species Erigeron canadensis. The sequence goes on from NC_057762.1 coordinate 41,244,194, forward strand.
GGTGGCCAATGTGGTCATGATAACTTCATAATGTTTGTAAAACTATATATTTAGTTTTTAAGATAACTGACAAACTCAGAATGATGTAATTTAATTTTATAGTTTAATTTTACATTTTTTTAGTATCTAAAAGACCGTTAGTTAACCTTAAAATAAAAATCTTGGTTAAAATATATGAAGATATGAGACTGAGTTAGATTTTATAATCATATTTTAAAGATACAATAGAAAATTATCCACCTATGTTCTAACCAACCACATACGTTATACGTTATTCGTACTACAATACAATATTCATCAGTTTAGATATGGTTCGATCATGGTATTCTGGTCACTCTGCAGGTAACGGTTTCTTCGGCTTTTTCTCCACATCATGAGGAATGATGCTACTGAAATGACATCGTAACTTGGAATTGAGTCAAAATCAAGTGATGGGGAACAAATTCTATATATGTTGACCGTCTTTGTGAAGGAACAAGTCCTAAAATTTACATTTTACCAACTTCAATTCCTAAAAGTTAATGAATGACACTGAAAAAGGTATCTCATCTCATAGTAGCTAGAATAAAAATAAAGTAACTTCCCTAGGCAAACATGTTCTGCCCATTATTGTATAAACGGACTTATCTTTCCCAATAAAGCAGTTTGTTGATTATTTTAAGTTGAATCGGTTACAGTTTGAGTTAGTATCGTAACGATTCAAAATATAGTACAGTTTTTTTTTTTACCTAAAAGAAATAAATCAACGTTCTATAATTTTGATTGACATGCATACGAGATATATATCCTAAGTCCTAACCAGCAAAGTTGTTTTAAGAGTACTCGTAAATAAAATTCGTCCTCTTAATAAAGTGTCTTTATAGAACACTTTTTAAAAATTGCAAGTTAAATTAAAATTTCTATGTTTTAGTAACAATTTTGGAAATATGAGTTTTAGATATACTTTTTTAAAAAGTTAAACTTACTTTCTTTTCTTTTTTCCTTTTTTTTGCAAAGTATACATAAAAGAATAAGTAAATGACTTCGTTGTTTTGTTACTTCAGTTGGTTTTTGCCTCTTATCTTTTATTTGTATTTGAACTTTTTGGATCACTATCACTTTGTTAGTCGATCTTTTGGTAATAAAATTTTATGTCGTTTTAAAAAAAAGTTAAAAAAAAACTTTACACATATATACCTACAAATTAAAAATGTCATTATACAACCCCCCCCCCCCCCCCCCCTTTTTTTTGGATTAAAATTTTAAGTACCCATAATTTAAAACTCTCAAACTAATATTAATTAATAATGAGTTGATGTATTGGTTTAGAATTACTCTGATTACCTATAAGTCTTAAGTTCGAATCTATATTCCACTAACTTTGAGATATAGGTAGTCCTTCTATGAGGGTTTGTCTTGGGTATATCAAGGGTAAACTACCCAGGTTCAAGTCTGAGAGGGCAGAATTTACCCCCATTAATCGTCGTGTATTAGGGAAGATTAGTAGGGGGTTTTCCCCCTAGTGGGTATTTGAAATAGACATTTCTACTTCGAGGGAGCTCTCTTGCGCGGACCCGGTTAATACAACGTATGCTAGACCTCTCGTTGTCGAATCGCGACACAAAATTTCAATCAAAATTCATATTTCAAAAATATAAAAATAAAAAATATGAAGAAGCCATAAAGAACAGAGAGACATGATCACGGGTTGCTGTGAGATATTCACAATAGTAAATTGCATTTTTGTGAAGTTGCACATTGGAGGCAGTGACGTAGTTGTACTAACAATATGAAATGAGTCCTTGAGTATTAACTTAATGGTTGAAAGACCAACTTCTTATTTATGAGGTCTTGTATTCAAGCTTTGCAGGAGGACATAGAAAGTTCTTTTATGAGGGCTTGATTTGGGTATTCCCAGGTTCAAGTCTGAAAGAGCAGGGTTTACCCTTATTGATCGTCGTGCGTTCGGACGGATTAGTAAGCGGTTTTTCCCCATTAGATATTTGAAATAGACATTTCTATTTAGAGTGAGTTTTATAACACGGACCCGGTTAAGACAACGTATGTTAAACATTCCGTTGTCGAATCATGACACGAATTTTCAAACGAAATTCACCTAAAAAAAAAAAAAAAAAAAAAAAAAAAAAAAAGCTGAAACCAAACCTACCCTTTTAGCACTCCACCCTCACTAAAATTTTTGTAACTAAAGGTAAAAGAATAATTTTATTTAAACCTTTAAGGAGTGTCATTAAATTAAATTTGGATTTAGTGACGCTTTATGAAACAACATGTGTTAATAAAACATGAAATGTAATACATTTTTACCTATATTTTTGAAAAAATGTCACTAAAACCATAGTTTAATCACTTTTAATTTTTCATTAATAAACACTCGCACTAATGAGCAATGAAATGCATCTTGTAGATAGTGTCCAAATAACAAGCTCTATCACCCTCTATTCTGACCTTGGTACGAGTATTTGTTAAGAACTTAACGCCACATACTAGAACTAGAGCATAAAAAAGTGAAGAACCTACTTATGTTGATTGGTGGTTCGAAAATTCTTTTTAATTCTTAATTTGGAAATCTCTACTGTACGTTTAATTTAATAAATAACAAAATTTAAAGAGTAGGTCCAATTAAGTTTAATAGTTTATTCATCTAAAAGACTAAAATACAACATATATATATGTAGATCCTGGACCATCATATTATCCCAGGCTTGGGTACGTTCGCCAATGCTTAGGACAAAAGACTATTAGGCCAGAACTGGAAGCACAAATCAAGCCGGTAGACCATGAGCCCACCCGCCACAACCAATAAAACGGCCAGGTTCCATTTTTGTTAGTCACAAGCAGAAATTAAATGAAGAAGCAAACAAGATAATACAGAAATAAAAGATTAATTATTTACCAAAAGAAAAGAGAAGACATACAAATAGTCTCCAGAAAACTGTGAGTAAAAATATCGTGGTCTGAACTTGAAGCAAAAAAATAAAATCACATATTTCAAAATATATTACTTGGACCCATGTGAATTTGAAAGTTGAGATTGACTTTTGAAAGTCAAAGTTTGTAGTTTCTTTGTTTTCCCTAGGAAAACTTGCTTACACATTAACCTATCCTTCGATTGTAACTTCCAATGTACATGCTTAACCATTTGATAGTCCTCATCGATCAATAATCCTCATATTTAAAATTTTGTTTAAACCCGAAATATTTGTATTATGTCACAGCGATAACTAAATGGAAAATCTTGAGACAACTAAATAGTAATACTTAAAAGACCGATCGATCGAGTAATTCATTGATGCACGTTTTCCTCATCTGTAGTCCACAAGCGAGTATCTCATGTCGGTAAAATAACATTGAATTGAATGACCATATAGTACGTACGTACTGTAGTTAGAATGCAATGAATGCATATGAGTAGTCAAAAATCATCCTCCATCCATTTTCATATTCAACATTGTTGTTGATGCAGAATGTGAATTCACTGCCATCTATGTGTAGCACACAAACATGAAGTGCAACTAAAGTGTTGCACATCCTACAAAATTAGGGGTGCAAACGAGCAGAGTCAAGATGATACAATGTCATGTACGAGCCCGACTTGACTCAGAACTCAAAGCTCAAAATTCGACTCGAGATCGATTGAGTTTTTATTTCTAACCTCGAACTCAAAGCTCGATCGGGTAAACGATACTATCGAGCTTGCTCGACTCGACAAGATATATATTTATAATAATTACATAAATAATAATAATAATAATAATAATAATAATAATATTTTTTATAATTAAATATTTACAGATAAAAGGTAAAATTGTAATATTAAAAAAGCTTGATAAGGCTCGCGCGTTTCACGAGGTCGTTATACTCGAGCTCAGCTTGAAAACATACGATAGTAGCTCGAGCTCAACTCGACTCAAACCGAGTCGATTTCAAATAATTTATGAGTCAATTTCGGGTAGCTCGCGAGCTGTATCGTTTCGTTTATATCCATATACAAAATTAATAACGGGAGAGAGTGATATGTAAAATATGTATTTCAATTGTTACTATTGAAAGTTATTACTCGTATTTCGGGAATTAACATAACAAGTTAATTGGCTGCACCATGTTATTAGTGTATATTTAGAAAAATAAAGATAGATATGTTATGTGTATTGAACCAAATGAACAAATATATGTATGAGTCTCATAACATTGTTTACGTTCAAAGAATATTCTCTAAGTTGCTCATTAAAATTCGTTTCGATATGCATACATATAAACACACACATGAACACGAAAACAGATATTGAAATATATATGTTTATTCAAATGTACATAGCTTGTTCATGAATTACAAACAGATACAACCAAATCCCCGTAATTGTTTTTTTACGATTTAACTTTTAATTCTTAATTAACATATACGTATGGTTTCCCGACCAAAAACGGTAAAACTTTTTATGAGAGTTCCAAAATAAAATCTTTGGTCCATGCCCGGCCGGTTGAGTTTGTCTGGATACATAACTTAACATTGCATATATTTTTTTCTTACGCACAGTATCCATTAGCACCTGGCGATTTCATGTTGCTACACCTTGACAACATAAAATGTACGTCATTTCTTATAACGTGTTTAACTTTTACTAACTTATATACTCGTATAAAATAAAACAAGAAACCATTTATTTATAATGCAAATTACTCAAATACCCCTCTCAACCATCTATTTATTCCCACCTTAACTCCCACTTCATTGCACCCCACTCTTCATTTCCATTTACAACACCTAGCTTCCTTCTTTTCTCTTACATGCATTTCTCAAAAGGTACAACTTTTATTTATTTCTTTTCTCTCAATTTTCAAGATTGTTTAAAGTATAGTAGTTACATTTTTGTAACATTAGCTTTATTTTATTTTACTTTTTGTAGGAAAAATGGCTCTAATTGGGCTTTTGGCAATACTGGGTATTCTCTCAATGGTGTCTATGGTTCAAGGGAACAATAATAATGGAGGTTGGATAGATGCTCATGCAACCTTCTATGGAGGCGGTGATGCTTCAGGCACTATGGGTAAATACTTAAAATTTATTCTCATATATATATATATATATGTAAATATAAAGATGTTATATGCACATATTATTTATTCGTATAAATTAAGACAAAAAAATAATTCAAAAGTGTTAATTTGGGACTAAATTTGAGATGCATGCATGCGTGCAGGTGGGGCTTGTGGGTATGGGAACTTATACAGTCAAGGATATGGTACAAACACAGCAGCACTAAGTACAGCACTATTCAACAATGGGATGAGTTGTGGAGCTTGCTTTGAAATCAAGTGTGCTAGTGACCCAAAATGGTGCCATCCTGGTTCTATAGTAGTCACTGCTACTAATTTCTGTCCACCAAACAATGCCTTGCCTAACAATAACGGAGGATGGTGTAACCCACCCCAACACCACTTTGATCTTTCTCAGCCTATCTTTGAGCATATTGCTCAATATAGAGCTGGGATTGTTCCTGTTCAATACAGAAGGTATTACACTAGTAGTTTTTTTATTTTATTAATTAATGTACATGCAAAACTTCAAATTTGAAAGGCACAAACTTTATAGTTCCTTCATCAACTTAAATTTTCTATAATAAGAAAAAGTTATCTAAGAAAAGCAATTAGTAGTTTTGACTACTTTTGAGTAAAAATGTTTAAAGCAAACTTGTGGCTGCTTTTTTTTTTTATAGGGAATTGCTAAAAAAAGGGTACAAGCTTCTAAAGACATGTTCTCACATTTCCAAAAGACATATTTTCAAAAGAAAAAAGTACAATTGTCCGTTAAGCAATTTTAGGGGAGTTTGCAATGGCATATTTTTTCCACTAATGCGTATATATTTTAAAAATATCAAAATGTGTAATTCAAATAAAACAGGTATTAAAGGAATACAAACATAACAATGGTTTTTATTTAACTGAAAATCATTATATATGAATCATATATAGAATATCTTCAACATAAATCTTGAATCCATAGTGTATGTGTTTTGCAGGGTGCCCTGTAGGAAGAAAGGAGGGATACGGTTCACAGTGAACGGACACTCATACTTCAACCTAGTACTAATCACAAACGTAGGAGGAGCAGGAGATGTGACCGCAGTAGCAATCAAAGGTTCCAAAACCACGTGGTTAGCCATGTCAAGAAACTGGGGCCAAAACTGGCAAAGCAATGCGAAACTTGATGGCCAAGCATTATCTTTCAAAGTCACCACCAGTGACGGCAAGACGGTCATCTGCAGCAACGTCGTCCCGGCGAGCTGGTCCTTTGGCCAGACATTCACTACTAGCGGACAATTCACTTGAATTAATTATTAGCTATAATTAATTAAGCATATTTGGCATGCATCCACCAAAAGAGCTCGTATTAGAGAGGCTTCTTTTAAATTGATCGATGCAATTATTATATGCTACTTTTAGTTTATTTGTTTTTTTTTTTTTTTTTTTTTGTGTCTGTTACTTTTAGAATATGCATGGTCAACATGCATGAAGTGTTGTTTTCTTTCACTGATGTTTTTAGGGTGAAAGATAGAGACAGAACTATAAAATCTGTTTTTTTTTTGAAGAGAATGTGATGTGAGCAGTGAGTAATGAGTGTGGTAATGTCACACCTAGCTTCTTGTTTTGTCTGCAAGTGATATAAATTAGGGCCGGGGTCTGTGTTTGTTGTTTCTCTACTGTGTTAATTTCATAATCAATGAATGTTGTTTTTGCAGTCTATCGATCTGTGTCCCCATGCTGTTAATTTAATGTGAAATCTCATTCTATTTCTGAGGCATATACTGGCCACGTATCATGGCCTGTTATCTATTTATGGCATGCAGTAACGTTTGCTGGAGAGTACATAAATTCTAATGAATCATACTTATATGATTGTTGAATGAGTTTTGAAACCGAATAAATGTCAACTGTTATATATATAATTGTATTGTCAAATTAATAATGAATTGATCGAGTTTTTCAGCTACATTTCCACTGGGACCAAATTCAAAATAATTAAGTTTTGAAAATGTAGGACTCAAGATTCGAACTAAAACAGTTATATACGCTTTGATCGATTATTATGTTTTGAAAACTGGTTACCGATAATGGATCCGTTATTCATTTAGTTATTAGGAAATGTTTGGTAGGAATTAATTAGGAAGTGAATGAAATAATTGTGGATTTCCTGGAAATGGAACCACTATAGCAATTTTGGTTTGTGTTTGTTTGGGCCAGATATTGTTGCTGGATTTGATGGTCATATGATGACAAGCTTATTCGTTAAAATGGCATTAAGCCCAATTTATCGATAGCACTAGAGTACTGGACCAAGCCCAACATAAGCTTTCGCAGTATCGCTTGTTAGTTGTTACTACATAATACGAGTAGTATAGGATACACTTTTTAGTTTTTACTTGAACATATTGTACATTGATGTATCCGTTATTCCTTGTCTCGTGACGCAATTCCAGTGGAGTGATTGTTTAAAGTTTAATGTGAAGGATATCATCATAATTTAATTAGTTAATGCATTTATATATATTGCTACATGGTTATAAAATGTTATAAACACATGCTCGGTGCATTCAAGCCGCTCGAATATCAATTATTAAAAAAACGTTCAAGTTGTACAGTCAATGTATCCAACAAGAAAAAAAATAAAATTCAAGGGACCCTGAAACACATTTGTGCCCAACAGGAAAAGAGTATTAGATTTGTAGATATGAGACCAAAGATAAGGATAAGGGCCATCGCTTTTCATTGGCCAATCTACATATTCTAACCCAAAATCACAGCCGTCCGATCCAAACAATAAACTACGTCTCAAAGCATAGCCACAAGTATACCATTATATTCACTCCTACAAAAGCAACACAAACGTATCACATAATTTCAACATCCCCCTTCTATCAACCCAACTAATTAATTAGAAAGAATGGCAACCGTTACACAAGGATCAGTCGCCGCTCTCCGGCCATGCGCCTCACGGTCTGCCTTTCTTTCGGGATCACTAGGAAAGTTAACCCGTACGTTGGCTATTAAACCAACTACCTCTTCTTCTAGTACCACATTCAAAGTTGAAGCCAAGAAAGGTGAATGGCTACCTGGTCTAGCTTCTCCTGGTTACCTTGATGGAAGGTAATAAGACTAAACTTTATTTCACGATATATATAAGTTTATAAATACTAATACTGCTTTAATGCTCCAAAATGCAAGGAACCTTTACTAAAATACTAAAATTGTCACCTTAACATACAAACCATATATAGTTTTGTATATACTCGTACTAGAACAAAAAATTTGTTACTACAAATGTTGTATGCAGTTAAAATGTTTTGAAACTGCAACTACTACTAAATCTAGTCTAGTTAATATACATGAATGAAGTAACATATATAGTTTTGTATACATATATATATAGTCTTGCAGGGGATAATGGGTTTGATCCATTGGGGTTGGCAGAGGACCCTGAGAGCTTAAAGTGGTTTGTACAAGCTGAGCTTGTGAATGGTCGGTGGGCAATGTTGGGTGTTGCCGGTATGCTATTGCCAGAGGTTTTGACAAGCACCGGCCTAATCAATGTCCCCAAGTGGTACGATGCTGGAAAGTCGGAATACTTTGCATCATCGTCCACTTTGTTGGTGATCGAGTTCATCTTGTTTCACTATGTAGAGATCAGAAGGTGGCAAGATATCAAGAATCCAGGAAGTGTTAATCAAGATCCTATTTTTAAAAGTTACAGTTTGCCTCCTAATGAAGTTGGGTACCCTGGCGGTATCTTTAACCCCCTCAATTTTGCACCAACTGCTCAGGCTAAAGAAAAGGAAATTGCCAATGGTATATATTAAACCATTTATTTCATCACCTTGCATTACATTATATTACATTACATATTAATTATAGTTATTGTTTGTTTATGTCTATAGCGAACAAACGGATAATATTGTGTATGGACTAATTGCAGGGAGACTAGCAATGTTGGCGTTTTTGGGGTTCATTGTTCAGCACAATGTGACTGGAAAAGGACCTTTTGACAACCTATTGCAGCATTTGTCTGACCCATGGCACAACACCATTGTCCAAACGTTTTCCGGCAACTAACAATGTTGTGGCAACAAGGTGATCGAAAGAGGCAAAAATGAAGAATCTTGTTCTGTTTTTTATGAATGTACAGGGGACAATGAAATGGATAACCATCATTTACTTTAGCTTTATCAATTGGCACCATTTTGTTAAGTTGATTTCATGAACCTACTTATAAGAAGATTATCTACTAAATTATGTCGAATTGGCATTTCTATTCTAGGGTCTTACAGAGTAATACATCTGTTTGACTTTTATCATTTTAGATGGAGTATTTGACTCAAATGTAAAAACCTATATCATGAATATCCTAATGTTTTTTACAAGAATCCGAAAATATTTATCTAACGAGGTTTGAACTTGAGACCTCTTGTTAAGTACGCAAAATATATCTAAGATCTTAAGTAACAACCTTGGCAAAAAGGGATGTGAGCTACGGAACTTCCTTTATATACTGATTAATTGGCATATTCTGTGTTAGAGCAGTACATTCTGTTATCGACACTTCAATAGTATCACAAAATACACAATAAACATTGTTTTTATGTTGATGGAAACACAATTAATATACAGTATATACATAGGCGCCACACTATTACATTACATATATTGAGTATATAAAGGGACAATGAAACTGAGGATACAAGATTTCAAAATTAACAAAAGCCATCCTCAAGGACCTTCAAAAAATCCCGAAAACTAAGCTTACCATCTTTGTCAGCATCATATCTAACAATCATACTTTCACAATCACTTTCCGATATGTGTAAAAAACCAATATCAGAAATCAGATTATGTAGTGCTTTTGCATCTATGTAACCGTTCTTTTTCTTATCAAAAACGCAAAATGCTTGTTTCGCTTCATCTAAGCTTGGTTCGTCGTCAACAAATAAGTTCACCATCTCCTCAAAGCCAAGACTCTCCCTTTGATCGTCGGGATCCCAAAACGTTCCTAATCTTTCCATAATGATCTTTGGGTTCACTCCCAACGCCTTCTTCTTACCCGGGCCATTCTCAACACCACTAAGCTCCGTGCCATGAGCTCCTTCGGGTGGTGGAGCCACCACACAAGTAGTGCGGCGCGGTGAAGTGAAGATGAACTGGAAAAGAGGGCGTGCGAAAAACAGATACAAGTCATGCAATAGGACACACCATTCTATACACGTATAAGAGATGAACAAATACATGAAAAACATTATTGTTGTGTTAGTTTCTAAGATTGTAGGTGGCTAGCTAAATTTGTTAGTAGGCGTGTGGACATTGATGAAGTTGAGCATTACTTGCCTTTTGTAGAAGATTATTGGAAATATTGTGGAAAATACAACATCATGCCCATGAAGTTGACAGAAAGTGACAATTATGATAAATTTTGCCAGACAAGTTATCGAAAGTGAGCTTCCTGGCAATGTCGTGAATAGTATTTAATTAAGAATAAAAAAGTCCATAACAAATACTGTAAATATTAAATACTATACTCAACTTAAAAGTTGTGTGACCACCCTCCCTTTAAAAAAATATAATTGAAAAAGATAAAGGTCGGTAACCACCCTCCCTTTCCTGCACCCATAGTTCCCACACTTGTGACCCCCATTCGTAAATTAGATAAGGTTAGTAACATGAACCAAGGAACCAAAACCAAACGGAAAAGCCACTCCTCTTCTCCGACTAGAAACCGCCACCGTACAACCACCCAACCGCCGCCACCAAAATCCACACTCTTCGACACACAGTTAGTTACAGCAAAAGAAGAAGATGACCAACTTACTTCCTTCCGTGACCTAACGATATCTCAATCATCTGATAAGTTATTTACAAACCCTAGAAGCTTCCCTTACAGCGTGAAGCAACAATGTTGGGATAAAGCCGAGAAAATCAAAGGGCGTGATCCTGATCGGTGGCGGCGTGATCCCCTCGGCAACACTATCTTCCGTAAGCTTGTTGGTTGCCCTGGCTGTTTATGCCATGATTATGATCACATTATTCCTTACTCTAAGGTAACTTTCATTTTATTATTAACATATATTTCTGTTTCACACACACACACACATATACACACTAGTTAAAGGAGACTGCAGCTGTATAATAAGAAAAAAGTAACTCCCTCACGGGTACCGTCTTGTTAGACGTAGACAGCCTTACCCCTAACTTCCAAGTTATACCGAAGGTAGAAAAGGGATTTATAACCCTGTTGGTTTTTTCGAACCCTTGACCTCTATTACTACAGGCAAGGGATTTAACCACTTGATCCAACCCAGTTGGTTTTTTCTATAAACAGGTAGTCGGGGAGTTTTTTTTGTTCAAGTTACCCGGGAGCTCCGATGTAACTGCCTGACCAAGTTTTATTTTGTGCTCATTTCCCTGGCTACCCCCAAAATATATGTGTAGGCCAAGATTCAAACTTGAGACCTCTTGTGAGGAAACTGGATTCCTGGCCACTAGACCATTTGGTGATGGTTTTATGTGTTCCTTTTTAACTATTAAAATCTGACCATTTCTAACCACTCAAATGTCAAAGATGGTAAAGTCATTGTGGTTTAAATGGCGTGACATAATTTAGCTTGCGAGGATGAAGCAACACTATGTGGGATCTCTAATGACTTGCATTTGGATTGTTCAACTCTATGCAGCTGAGGTCATAGGGATTCCTTACATCGGAATCTCGACTTTACAAGCTAAAGATATGTCATGTCATATCTAGGTTATGGTATTTTGTGGTGTTTTGAGTTACACAATAGTTGGAATTGGACAGCTTTTTAAAATGCAATGCTTTTCTAAAACATAAGAAAGTGAAATGGTTAAAATAAGGTTTTACTCTAAGTAAATTGTTATGCTCAATTATCCCCCCTTTTCTTGAATTCGGTTGATGAAGTGTTAAACAATACGGTTACCCTTTTGAAGTTTCCTGGATAATTTAGGTACTTTTGGCTACGTCTCTGTTTTGGCATTGACTTATGCTCTTTCTATGATTATACAAGTGATACTCCGAGTAAACTGATCTAGACTTAATGGGTTCCGGTTGGAAAAGTTTGATGTTTTTATCTGATCATGATATTTACTGATTCATCTTAGCCAGAATATTTTACTTCATATGTCATACTAGGAATTAGCTTATGAATATCTTCCCATTGTCATGTAAGTTAAGCTTGCAATCTAACTAAAGAACAAAATTTTACCAAGATCAAGTATAAAGAAACACGGACTTGTTTATGCCGTCTGACATTCTCATGTGCCCCGTCTTTGTGATTTCGCAGGGGGGGCAAAGCACATTGGAAAATTGTCAGGTTTTGCAGGTAACGCAGCATCTTTCTTAGTTATTCATATTTCAAAAATTGAATCTTTCTATTAGACTTAAGAGCCTGATACCCTTTTCCGTGTAGGCAACAGTTAATCGGTCCAAGGGGAATCGTACTGAGATGTCTAGAGCTGATCTTATTCAGAAAAGCTCTTACTGCAGGGTTTCAGGTACAGTATATGTAACGGTTGCTGTTTGCTTACCCAGTAACAGTATAATCTGAGCAAAAAGTCTCCTAATAATTGTGTTGAAAAGGTAAGAAATTGACCATTGTCATCAAAAAACTGCAGGGCGTGACATGGATCTTCTTGAATTATCAGCCTATGGCAACGTTCGCAGAGGGCAAGGTTCTGGAGGATGTATCATGCAATGATCACTCATGAAAGTATGTTCCAGATTTGTTCTCCTATTTATAACCCTGATCACTATAATCTGTATAGAATAGCATAACTGCATTTGCTTTTGTTCTGTATTGTACTAATCAAGCCTACAACTTGAGTTTACAAATTCCTTATTCAAGGTTGATTCAAAGGATCTTCATGGATAAGAAGGAACAAACTTTATTTTTACATGTCATAGGATAGAATCATAGAAATGTAAAACGATAGCGAATGTGGGACCAGAGTCCTTAATTGTAAGGTGGATGTAGGTGAAGCCGTGTCTTCTCATTAGGGACAATATGGTAAATGGGGTTCATTGGCACATACAATAAGGGAAAACTAAGTGGACTATTAAACTGTTGGTGAATTAACTAAACAGAATAAAAATCATTCCAGTCCGTATGTTTGAGAACAAATAATCGAATACAATCACATTAACAAACTAATATTCTTGTTTTTGCTCTTTAGAAGATAAGGTTCCTCTTTTGTTGAATGAAAAATAAGATTCTTGTTTGTTCAGTTTTGTTCCGCTAGAAGGTAGACACAACCACATAAACATGAACAGCTTACGGGCAGATAAATGAACAGATATATAGAAGTAGGAGCAGGAAGTTTAAATGAAGTCTAAATAAGACCATTAGTCCATTACATAAGTACTTATTACGATTTACGAACTACCGAACTAGTCAGTATTATTCGTGTTAGTTATGGAAATAATAAGCGAACATAAACGAACTTATTATTCAAATAAATGAACAAAGTTTGTTTATGTGATCGTTTATTTCTTTGTAAGAAAGAAACACCTTGACTAAATGAAGAGATAAATGAACACCTAAACTAAAGTTATCAACTACAAGTTCAAACTTGGCTATGAAATAAATAGGTAAGTTAGAGTCAAGATAAAATAGCAACCATCTTATATTTACTTATGAGTATGAAACCAGTCGGGCTTTGGAATTTTGTAGTCCTTAAAAATGAAGCCGCGTATTTGAGATTAGCGTAACGATGTCAATCCAATGTGGAGGGATCATGTTTGCTCCCATGCCCTGCCATAAATATAAAGTTTACTTGAAAAGCCTTAACAAACACATATCGACTTCTTTTTGTGTTATTTAGTTAGATGAACTTAATATCTTGTTCATGCTTGTTCTCTTATAAAATAAGCATAGACGGATTTTCTGCTAACGTTCGGTTCTTTTACGACCTTTAGGGATTGTGTTTCTGAAACCATCCTTTTTTTGGATAATCAATATGATTTGGATATCCATATGTATGGTTTTCTCTAATAAAGGACAAGACTATAGTGTTTTCCATGTATTACAATATTAGTACCTAATTGACAAGGCATATCTTCAGAAAGTAGCAATAATAGCGAACTTGGATTGAAATCGCTAAACTGAATTCATATGCTGTTTTACCTTGATTATTTGGTGTGTGATTGGCGATCTAAACACACATTGACTATATCGAGTTCAAAAGCATGCTTGGTGTGCTAATGTTGGCTCATTATGGGTGATAACATAGTGAATATGGACAGGGTAAAATTTCAAGTGTACACCTCAGTGCCCTCACATCCATTATCTGCTGTTATGAAAGAGTCATAAACTGCCGAGTGTTAATAGTCGAGTCATAACCAAAAAGAAATATAACAATTAATCATTGCATAGTAGGAATTTAGTAAATATGAAATAGGATCTGTAACTTGTAAGGCATTTAGTACCAAGTACATACTGGTACAGGATAGAAGTGACCCGTGCGCTTTATATTTGGTTTGTGTTCAAAAGGAGTGAATGAAAGTGCGATGGGACTGTGATATGTTATATTTCTCTCAAAGGAAATCAAAGTTATGTACAAAGAATTTCATTCTCTGTGATCATGATTTAGTGCACTGGTACTATCTTGATGTGTCTTTTACGTAAACACCCTTGACCCCCACTGTGATGGAAATACGTAAGAGAAGCACTAGGAAGTAGAAATTGTTTAAAAGTGGTAGTTTGACTTTTGCAGTCCTAGTAATTTGACCATTTGATCACCGAGGCTGACGATTGAACTTTCTGTGGTCATGCGGTACAAATTCTCGGCTATACATGTATCATTTTCTTAACTTATACCATACCACTGCTGAATATACAGTTTAATCTGTAAAGTGTAAACTAGTCCTTTTCTTCTACAAAGAATATAATTGTATCATGTAATGTAAGGCATCAGGCCTATGAGATATCCATTATATTTTCTTTTTCTTTTCCCTTTGTATTACGTGATATGTACCTCTGCAAAAAGCCATATACTTGCTTTTCTAATTGTCATATATACTTGCTTTTCTAACTGTCATACTTGTCTACATGATAAATAAATGTAGCCTGATATTTGCCTAGCTTCTTAGATAATGTTACCAATGAATGGCCTCGATTGATTGATCAATTGCTTAGATTGAAGAAAATTCCAAAGTTAATTAAACTTAATTTTTTTGACAAGAATGACTGAGCTGTTGATTCGGTTTAGTCGATCAACTATGTAGACAAATCTGGGCCACTGTAGTTCCACCACTCCTTTATGAAAAAAGAAGAAAGCTAAATGCCCATTATAAAAGATATTAGATATATGGCATTTCAGGTCCACAAAACAACTCATGTTATGCAGATAATGTGGCCTCAAATTGGCGAGGACCCAAAAATATCCTAATCTTTTTTTATGGCTAGTTCTCCTGGTACACATATTTTTTGTCTGATTTTGATGTGCCCACCCAGAATAACCAAGATTTACACTTCTGGGTAGATATAAAGATATAGTGAGAGGTATCCAAAAGTAATGGTTGTTTGCATTAGAGGTTTGTACCGTATTTTTGAGCGACACTTTTCTTTCCATTAATGGTACCTAAGTTAAGTCTTGTATGTACCCATTTTGAAGTGAGTTTAAGAGTGCATAAAGAAAATATGCATCCCCTCTTTTGTTTACGCATAGAGGTTCTAAGATGAATGGGTTGCACAATTTGATCAATATGGCTCATTTTTCCGTTGAAATGTGTTGGTTTGACATGAGAAGAATTTAATATATAGTTGGTGCGTTAATCATGATTTACAAAAAACAAGGTTAGTGCATTAATAATAAACCTTTGAATAGAACAATGGACTGTTGTATTGATTAATAATCTGAACCTGTTCGACACATTTCTGTATAGCTTACTTTTTTAGCCCATTTGAGTTTATTAACACGGCCTGATATCCCCCATTCATTAGTGAATGAATTTAAACAGCCACATCTGATTATACATTCGTACTTTTTGATTATAAATCATATTTATTGATCATATAAATACAAGCTCTTATTTTACTGTATTTGATCAGAGAAGAACCAAGTTCATAACTGTTAATTTTTATTTAACCAAACTCATTACCATTTTGCATAAAAAGTTGCAGAAATTTTACAAAAATCTGAACATCTAAGAATCTATACAAAAAAGTCCTACTCCTTCTGCTGTTTGCTATTTCTTACATTGTATTCACATCGAATCACCGTGGCATATAGTGTCAGACATTTTAGGCTCTTTCTTGAAAGCAGAGTGATCTAGAGAAAGCAGCAGGATTTGCATGTAGCGCAGGGCATGGTTCGGTGGCTGTATGTTTCTTCTTTTCATCTCCTTTTGCTTGAAAGGCCTTAAATAGCTCTCCTCTGCCACTGTTTTCGTTTTTGATTCCCAGTGTCTCCCATATAGAACTCTTTGCAGCTTCATCTGGATCATCTATTCTAAGAGTCTTAGGAGTCAGAACTGAATTCTTCTGCCTCTTTGACTCCTCGTGGGACGCGTTTGGTCTTATTGCATCCACATCTCTTGAATGTTTTCCTAAATTGGTGAAGTTTGGGGGTAACCAAGTAACAGAATTCCAGTAAGGTGAAGGGTAGATTGGCATTGGAGGGTGTCCTGGAGGGTAAAAGGCTGGAATCTGCATTGGGTACCATGAAGCCCCTGGAATCCAATGAACTTGGGGATGGAATCCGTTGTTATCTTGTTTTTGTTCAATTATTGAATTAGAAGTTACCACGGTGGATCCACTGGAGCTTTCGTCTCCGTTTTCTCTGCCACCCAATTTGGCTCCAAACTGTGGAGAATTTGGACCAAATGAAAGTAGTTTTGGTGGACGAACTATGTTATGAACTCCCTCAAAATCAGCTGCTGATTCAAAAGCTTCTTGAGAGATGATGAAACGGTAATCTGCCGGGGTGCTCTTTTTCTTGCGGCGACCTGCTCCAACTGGCATGCTTCTCATGGTACCTCCGGCGGTCCAGTACCTCTGGCAACTCTTGCAAAAATGGCGAGGTTGGTTGATGTTGTTATTGTTGTAGTAGCAAAACTTTGTGTTCATGCTTTCACAACGTGGGCAAGGAAGAATTTTGTCCGGTTTTTTCAGACTTTTTGATTGCAAATTCGAAGTATCATCGTCGTTTCCAGTCGTCTGAACGTGTTCCGACACCCCCTCTTCATCAATGGAAGGAGTTTTCGGATTATCATCGGATTCATCTTTTCTTTGTTCCTGAAAATTTGAGAACTTATTAGTTCCGTAAATAACAAAACATTGAATTCCCATAACTAGAAAGCTGCCAACACAAGGATCCAAAGTAACCTTTACTTGTAGCACCATATAACTTGAAGTTATTTCTTAATTTAGAAGGCATCAAAGTCTGGATCTTTAAACTTCCAAAGTTGACTAAATTGAAAATCTAAAGCCAACCCATTAATTCTTGTAGGGATTATATGAATTGGGTTGTTATCAGATTTGCTAAAAAAGTACACATACATATGGTGTAAATAGTGAGTGATCATGTTTTATATGAGGTTTATTCATTCAATCTTGATTAGAATGAAAATTTAAAGCCAACCCATTAATTTTTATAGTATGATATGAAATGGGTTGTAATAAAGTTTGAGAGTTGCACATACATGTGATTCATGTCTGTTTATTGATGAACAAGTCTTCTCTACAAGTTCCACTGAACAAGACCTCCTTCCCATCACAAAACCGTCATCACCACCACCTCCGACCACGGTGTCTAAAGGTGAAACACTGGCAATCTTGGGTGTCTCAGGCATCCCAATTTTTTTGCCAAACAATATAATACCGGGATCTGTCATCATAGATTATTGACAGACAGGTGGGCTGCTGTAGGTTGATAAGAAAAAGTAGTGTTATATTTGATATTGAGAGAGAGTTTGCTTAAAAATCTAAGAATGAATAAACATTTGATATAAAAAGGAGAGGAAAGAGGTGGATGCCACATAAGCTGTGGAGAAGATTTGTGAGCCACAAATTATGTTGTGGCCTTGATACGTTGGCAAGTCTGGATACTTTTGAGTGCATACAAAAGTTGGTGCACCCAAAGACTAAATTCATTAAACAATTGCCTGGCACATAGTTATTGGTTTATTACACGGATAATATCGTACTTTGCTCTTCCATCGTTTCTTTTCATACCTTTTTCTTTCCTCTCCCTGTCCCTTTTTGCTTATTTAAAATTGCAATTATCATTATCGTTTTCATTTGTATTTCTTTGACAATTTCTTCTTTTCATAAAAAAGTGATTCCATGTCTAAAATTGTCGAATTTGAGGACAGATCCACCCAAGTTTAATTACGATTAATAAATGTTATATGACTAGATTTTACTTTCTATGATACATAAGGTGAGAATGAGATAACGATTTTAAAATATTAAAATAAATCTATGTGTAATAATGTTGTCTCTATTGATACTCTCGGTCTAATGTATTGTTATTGTTGATACTCAGGATCAGTAAGAAAGACTGATATTTATTAAACTAGATTATATTTCATGCGTTACATAGTAAACAATTGTTGTTATAAAAACTATCAAAAATAAATAATAAATCTTTCAAATTTAAAATTATAAAAATATAATATTATAACAACAATATTTTCAAATGTAAACTTTTTTATTAAAAATTCTTACATATTTAAATACTAATAAAAAAATATGTAAACAATATGTAGGTCATATAAGCTCCTTATAAAATCGTATTTTTAATCCTAAAAGAACTTATTTTTTATCAATGAAAGTTAATACTTTGATTAAATAACAATTATGTTCTTAAAATATACAAGCATGGTACCCATGCAATACGACGACAGTAGTGGGCACAACAGTCTAGTATTGTCAGTGACGGTATTATTTCTGGTGGTGGCGGTGTCAAGTCTCAAATGGTGTAGGTTGATGTAAAGGTGATAGTGGAATATCTAAAAAGATAAGGGCTGAAAGTATTAATTACTAAAATAAATGTTAAGGGCAATTATGCTAATTTAAAGATAGAAATTACTAAAAATAAAAAGGAAACTTTTGCTTTATAAAGGAGTAGAGATAGAAAAAATAATTAAAAGTGAAGGTGAAGTTAATATTACTATAGTAAAATATATATTTGTATTAGAAAAAAGTAGTAATTAATTTATATATAAAGGTACATTAGTTAATTAATAGATAATATATTTATACCTAGTTAGATAATAGAGAACTATCTTATTTTTTTAAAAAAAGGCTAAAAAAATAATACATAAGCTAAAATCCTAAGTGACAAATAAAAAGAATTGTCACATAATCAAAAAACATATCATAAACATATCATATCTCGGTTATATAGAGAGACTTTTGTTACATTATGTTTGGAATTTTCTTTCAGTTAATTAATGTATTTTTGAATTTTTTTTTATAAGAATTTTGCTAAATGCAACTTTAAAAGAGTTGTACACTTATCATAAAATTTAGGTGATGAGTTTTAAATATGAAATGTACAATCTTTTTATACACGTTAGCTACAGCATTAAGGGTTGTATTTAACATTTTTCCTTGTTAATGAGGATACAAAGAGTTCATCCTATAAAAGATTTGCATAATTATTTTGATAAATACATTTATTTAGTTGTAATAATCTCAAATATCTAAAATCTTTGATAATTAAGTAATCAATGCAGATATTTCTTTTAAAATTAGCGTCCATCAAGATTATTGATATCCTCATTCCTCAATGATCAAATGTCTTGATGACATCCTTAGGAGAAGTCCGAGTTTCAAACTTTTTAGGTAATCACTAACTGTGGTCGTAGAAAGTGTTCGAAAATGTGTACCTTAATACACCGGTTGTACTGGCATGGCCTCATTAAATTTTTATTTTTTTTCTTTTCATTGAAGCATCTAACATCATTCAGTTCTACTTTTTAGCTTTTGCTCGTCTAAGGATGAAGTTCATTGAAGGAAAAAGGATGTTCGAAGCAAAATGATTCCTAGTTTTCACTCACCAACATTATGAGAAATCGTGACATATTATAGGCGGTGTAAATTTGAATCGAAGACTTGTCATCTTGGAATAATTTTTGATAAAAACGTATTATCTTTTTAATTATTACTTTATAAGTTTATTGATTTGTTATAGTGATATGTTACGCTAACAGGATGAATTAAATGAGGTGAAATGATTTGATATAGTTGTATACCCTCGCCCATGAGATATTCAAAATGAGTTAGATTGATTAATTAAAATCATTAAATATTATCAACTGCATATATTCCTCTTTCGTAAATTTAGTATAGAGGACTTTTTGTGGAAATAAGTTGCACCGTCGAATCTGGAATTAATCCATAGCCATAGGGTGATACTCAAAGATAGACGGGATAGAATGATTTGTAGATTTGTTACAGATCTTTTCCTTGTAAGAATTGATGCATCTAATGTTTGCTCTTAAACATACATATAAGAGTCTAAAGAGGAGTAGAAGAAAAGTGATCATAATCAGATATTCAATTATTATATTGACTATGATAATATAGAAATTGTTGAGACATATCTTTCTCTTTTGTTTCGTTTATGTTGAAATATGACAAATTATAGGATTAATTAATTTAAAGTAGTATAAAGAAAGAAAATAATGGTAACACATGTATCGTAAAGCTTTAATAAAAGAGCAGATGTGTACGTGTCATGACAATACATCGTTTTAACTCGTAAGCATCTTTCGGTGTTTACGAGTGTCCTAATTCCATTTTTTAAACAAAACGA
This sequence comes from Erigeron canadensis, assembly GCF_010389155.1. Classification (NCBI taxonomy): domain Eukaryota; kingdom Viridiplantae; phylum Streptophyta; class Magnoliopsida; order Asterales; family Asteraceae; genus Erigeron; species Erigeron canadensis. The sequence goes on from NC_057762.1 coordinate 41,265,011, forward strand.
TGGTCTTAGTGATAGGATTAGTTGATTAAATAATCGTAATCTGACCTACTAATCACTTGTTAAATTTCTTTATATGCTAAGGTGGTCGACTGGACGGCTATATAAGGGTTTATTAATTAATTAGAGTATATGGAAACAAAAAAGTCATGAATATTTGAGTTTTGACACTCCACTTTAATTCACACCCGCAGCAATAACTTGGCTTTTATGTCCTTGTATTGAATTTGAACTTATCAAGTTCTCTTTTTATTTCTTCTTTCTTGACTTGAACAACTTTTCAAATCAATTTTAAAGACTTGTAGCAAACTGTTACATGTATGATGTATTACCAATTCTTTCGATGAGTATATTATTAATATGTATGAGTTAGAACTTAGAAAGAACCTTTTGTGAAGTAAAACTTTGGATATGTTGAATCGAAAGCCTTAAAAGCTAGAGCTAGGGAGAAGAAACAAACTTCGGATCATGTTCATGTATCCGAAATCTGGCCAAACAAACTTTGCATCATGTTCATATATACGAAATCTGGCTAAGATGTCTTTCCACTATGATAAAGTTGAAAATAATAAGTTGAATGGTCTGAATAAGTTAGTTGAAAAGTCTACCAAACTTGAGAATTAAAATGTATTCTTACTTAGTAATTGATAAATTTAAAGGTATCTGCACGTAACTCTTTTGTGACAAAAAAAAAAATGAGGTAGATTTTCTATGCATTTTGGAGTGGGAGCTAGAGAAGCAAATTTTATTATCAAGAATACGCTAACATTAAATTATCGTATTTGTTAAAATGGGAAAACTATAAAAATATGGTTGAAAAAGGTAACCAGATTAAATGGAAGAAAAAGGTTTAATACTAATTGCATCTTACCGTACGAGATAAAAGTAAAAAAACCGATAATCATGAAGAGTAATGATCACTAATCAGTCGGACATAATTAGGTAATTGAAAAGTGACACTCTAAGTTTCTTAGCCCAGTTCACGTTGGATTAAAAAGTATGTGACTTTGTTGATAGCTTGATGTCCATCAGTCCATGTCATATAACAGAGCTTGGCGATAACGTACTTTTAACTATAGCCCATTAATGTGGAGTTTATTAATTTAGTCCGGCCCACTTACCTCCCATTAATGTGGAGTTTAATAATTTAGTCCGGCCCACTTACCTCTTTTCATTTCGTAGTTCTCTTTTATAGCAGATTTTCATTTATGAAATTGATACCGACATACTTGACCCGGCCATTCTCGTAAGTTTATGACTCATGCCGTAGCATTATTACTCGTAAAAAAATAAATCTTGTATAGGAAAACAACTTCCATGTAACTACCACACCCTGTATGTAACTTTCTCTAATATATCGAATATTTGAGGATCACGTATTGCTACAACACTTGTGGTTTAAGTTAAGAAGGCATATATAAATATAAGTGGATAAAATATTATAGTAAATAACATATAGATTAGCATAAAAGGTAGTGAACCTATATAACTTTACTTTGAAAATGTGACAAATTGATAGGAAAACCTAACTAAGTAATTAATGGCAAAGATTGGTTAGGAAACTACAACGGGCAAAGCTTGGCTAAGCCGCATATGTCAGAGTTTCTAGGCAAAGTTTGGTTACTTAGTTCGTCACCTTGGTCGAACCCTTGTAAGGGAAATCACCCAACGTTTAGCCATATCACTTCAAACTTAAAAGTAATTTTAGAAGAGACAATCTTGATTGAATATAGTACTTTGATGGAGGTATAGCTCTCAAAGTGTAAGAGTACTTAGCTCAAGGTTCGAGCACAAAGGTTATCTACATAAGAATGATGATAAGCACGTCCGATGATGTCTACTCTTTTTATTATTATTATTATTATTATTATTATTATTATTATTATTATTATTATTATTATTATTATTATGTGTGTGTATATTTTATTCTACTCATTGATACATTTAACTTTACTATTTGATGCTCTTAGAATAAGTGACTGTACAATTTCACCATTCCAGTGTTTAATGTGTTGGAAGGAGTGGCGGTACCACATGAGAGGCAAAGGGGGCAAATACCCCCTCCAAATTTAGATTTTGTCATATATTTTTAAAATTTTTTATTGATTTTTAAAAATTTTCTATAGGTTTTTAACATTTTGACCCCTTTTATATTTATTTTTCACGAATTTTTAATTTTGCCTCCTTTGAAAAAAAATTCTGGTACTCTGTTGCCAAGGATAGGAAAGGAGCTAGCATCCAAGATATGAGATTGTAGTTAAACCTTTTAGGATGTTAATAATAGAATTTGAACTCGTGATGGGGACACACTAATTCCACGGGTGTTGTCGGTCAAATGTAATCAACGAAAATAAATAGACATTCTTCCTACTATATATACGATTTAAATTATATATATTTATATAGGAGACAATTAAATAAGAACAATTTTAAAATAAAAACGGTGAGAACACTTTAAAATCATCATTTTAATGCATTAAAAGTTTATAAAACTGACATATTGCATAACTAATTATCATTATTTAAGTGTTTAACAATACATTGATTCATCAAAATCGAAAAAATCACGTTTTTTGTTGATGCATTATTTTGATGAATATGCATCTAAGATGGATGCACAAAGCAAAAAACATGATTATTTTGATTTTGACGGATGAATATGTTGTTAAACAATTAAATAATGATAATTAGTTATGCAATATGTTAGTTTTATGGACTTTTAATACATCAAAATGATTTTTTTAAGGTGTTCTCACCGTTCTTATTTTAAGAGTGTTTACACCAAAGTGTTACCCTATTTATATATACTATACATATACGTATAGATCGACACATTTTACTAGAAAATGATTTTAACTTTTCGCTAGGAAAATATATACTCGTATCATGAATGCGACGTACGACAAAATTGCATTATGAAAGTTGATGGAAGTTTCCATTTAGTGGGTAAGAATTGACCTGAAAGTTGACTTTTCTTGTCAAACCTTAAATATATTTAGTGTGGTCTCACATTTCAACTTTGATCGCGTGTTGCAGCCCCTGATTGTGCATTATGACATCACACGAGCAACATCCGTTTGTTTGCGTCACCTCTCACAGGCTCAAATAATATATTACTGCACTTTCAAATATAGAAAATCTTAATATACAAATATACAATAAACCCTTTGTCAAAAAAGTGTAATGAATAGAGTTTCTCTGGCAGGATGGTGTTTGAAGAATATCGATCATAGTAGGGAGCACGTGCTAATACGGTCCGGCCGGGTTGGTTTAGACCTTCAATTCAACATTCTATATAGTCGTGTGTGTTTATGTTAGTGTATCACTGATCATCGATCACAAATACAAAAATGATACAAAACTAAAATTAACGTGTTAAGGAATGTATTCAAAACGATTTTATTTGGTACAACATTCCTCGGTTAGATATACTTAAACCCTGAGAGAAAATGCGTACAACCAAACTATATATATAATCGACCCAAATCCATATTATATATTAATCGGGGTTGAAATTTACACTACTGCATGGGTTAGTATTACGATTTACATGTCTAAGAATCAGTTGTGTGAAAACAAAAGAATGAAATGTCACTACTCCTAGCACTAGGAGGTTGATCAGGACAATATATATATATATATATATATATATATATATATATATATATATATATATATTGTAGGGTACGTTTGACGAAAACTATATATGTATCATGCCCACAACCTTGCACTATAGGTGGTCAGGCCAATGTTCTTTGCACTCATGAGATTTTCTACTACTATATAAGCACTACTTGGTACACAACAAAATGATGTAAAGAATTAAAGCGTGTGTGAAAATTAAATAGAAAGCCCAGTTCAATGGCAGCAGGCACCTGTCTAGATTGTAAATGTGTGCTTTTTCTGCTCTGTGTCTTCCTCCTTGTCTTTGCTTCAAATGGTGTACCAATATCCAGTATGTATTTATATATATATTCTTGTTAATTATCCATTGTTGATAGCAACAAATTACCCGAAGTTTTATTGATGATACTAACAATACATAGTTAATTTTTGTTTTAACAGGAACTAGAAACCTCATGATTTTGGATGAATCTTCAAAACTTCATGACCAATTGCTTTCACCAAATACCAATCTGGTAATTATTGAGTAATTCGGTTTTTTCCCATCTAATCCAGAGGCGGAGCCAGAACTTAACGTTTGGGGAACTCAACCGTATTTTTTTGTTATCGTTGTATGCAATATAATGTAAAAAACATTACAATTTAATAAAATGTTAGTAAAATAGAATTTAATTATGATGGTTTACTTTAATGGGACAAATGTAAAAGGTTTTATTTGCACCACCACGACTAGAAATCAGACATTTATAATTTGGGGTGGCTCGGTTGAAAAAACTATTGTACTAGTTGGCTATAAGCTAGTGGTGCAATGAAAAACATAGACGGTTGGTGGGGGCTAAGCACCCACCAGTCCCCCTACTGGCTCCGCCATTGATCTAATCCAACATATATACTATTTTCGTCTCATTTTAAGTGTCCTAGTTTGAGTTTCAAAATCTTTCTTTTTTACTTTGATCGTAAGTATTTTTTTATGTATTATTTATTAGTCGATGAAACTTATATCATTAAAAAGTACAATAAAAGCCAATTCATCCATATACTTTTTACATCAAATGTTATATACTACAATCAGGAGTATTTACGGTCAAATTTAAAACAAAAAGACTCAAAAAAAATAAACTAAGAACTTTGAAAATGGGACAGAGGGGTACGTTTTTGGGGCTTTTATTTTCTTAGCTTATCCGGCCACACATAGATACTTACAAATTTACATGTACATTTCACCGTGAGTTTACTCACAAAGATTTCCTTATTGTTTAGTTTATTTAAAGGTGGAAAGTAAATGAGAGGAGATGAGAAAATTATAAAATGCATTCTTAATATTTTTTTAAGTGTGGAAAGGGAAGGAGTGTAGAGGGTTAGAGGGGGAAGTGTATTCGTTTTTTGTTTCAAAAGTTTTCCCTCATTTTTTAGGTGATTAGGAAGGAAAACTTTTCTTACCTCTCATCCAATTTCCACTCTTAAGTTAACTAAACAATACAGTTGACGGTCAAAGGCCCTTTGTTAAGTGTTTGGTTTCTTAAAGCATTGATTTTAATTTGTTGTGTGAAAATTAATCAGGTGGATAGTTGGGAGATTGTGAAGATGGGAGGAAGAGTGAATTACTTGGAGGTAATTAATGATTATCCAGGATCAGGCGCTAACAATCGTCACACCCCAAAGGGGCATCGTTAATCATGACGTCCTCAATCTAATTAACCTATATAACTTTTATACTAATTCTAGTATTTTATAACGATTGAGAATAATTCATATATTAGTTTTGAAATCCGTCAATGGTCGTACGTTCGTTTTGGCTATATATATATATGTAATACGTGGTATTTACTGTTTACAATGATTAGGATTATGAGAATCCAATATTTGGCTTCCGACGGTGAATGTATTTCTTTCTTTAATTATGAGATTTGTTTCGTGTTACTAATGCATTAACGAGAAAACAGATGAATTATTATATCTATGAATAAAATGCATGGTTCCTTAACTGAGTAGATCTTAATTCTAAACTGTTTAATTATATTTATGTGAATATGTGATCACAGCAGTACGCACATAACAAGAGTAAGCACCCATGCGTTGCAGCGGTAAGTTGGTGAGGGTGATAGATGATAAAGTGTTATAGGTCATAGAGTGTGATAGCCAAATGTCTTAACCTTACGGGTTCCGCTATCGGATTTAAAAATTCGTCGAAGGTATATCGAATGACATCTCTAATGAAAGAGCATAAAATTTTAAGAACACTCATATATTTTTTATAATTTATGGAAGCATAAATTATTTATGGAGGAGATAAAAAAAATGATTGGTTGAGATTTAAAAAGAAGGAAAAGGTATAATAGTTATTTTAGGTAAATATAGAATAAATAAGAAGGGTATTTTGAGAAAGTAAATGTTGAAACTTAAAATTTAGATATGAGTAATTTGCTTTATAATATTATATATATATATATTATACATAATTGGTGATGCAAAAATTTTTAAAATTGCCATAAATGTTGATGATGATATCAAAGTACGTTCGGCTTCAGATTGGAAGTTTATTTTGTTTAATCATCCATACACTAGTATTGAGGATCAAAACTCATAAAAGACATCAGTAAACAGTTTTTTTCTTTAATTTTTTTCTTTCACCGTGAAAAAAGAATACTCGTCAAATTCATGTTTTCATATATTAGATTCACTGTGAATTTGATGCGTTTTCATCTCAAATAAACGTTAATACATAGATATGTATCAATGCAGATTTTTTTCGATTATATATATAGCCGGGTGTTGTTAAACACTCAGATATAATATAATAACTAGATATAAAATATATTTTTTTTTTTGTATTTTATAATACATCAACCTGAAAATTCAAAGTATTTTCTTTCTTTTTATTTTATAAAATTTAAATCTTAATTTAAATCTTATCTTAATATTATATTAATATATATATTATAAGATAGTTGAACCAATAACTTATGATCAGTCAATCAAATCGCTCAATTTCATCAAATTATCTCTCGCTTATGTCATCATTTAGATTAGCTATAAATTAAAAACTCTAATAATCATTATCCAAATATATTATTATATTAGTATTTATATTAATTTGTAGAAAAAAATCTCATTAATTTATTTTTTTTATTTTCTATCAATAATTTACATTTTTTAGCCCTCAATACTTAATTAATATTTATTTTTAGCATCAACTTAAGGAGATTTTTTTAAAAAATTACTAAAGGTATTTATATTTAATTTTTTAAAGTTTTAATTGTTACTCAAATCAAGAATCTTAATTGTTATCAAAAAAATGTGAAAATAATCCTAATTGTTATCTAATTATCCTAGGACATGTGATTAAAAGTAAACCTATTCGTGTTATGAGTCCGCATCATGATCAAATACATATATTTGAATGTCAAATACAGGATCACAAGTATGTTTATATTTTAATTTCTAATTATCTTTAATAATAATATTAAATTATGAGTACAATTGGTTTCAAGAAATCTATAATAGAGAAATTATTGGAGCATGTGCCTTGTGGAATGACTACGACAAACAATTCCATCAATATGTCTCAGCTAATAATGACAGTGAGAACTTGTGATCATTGTACTACAACTTGCAAAGTATAACACTTAGAACCGTATATGTTCAAAATTATAAGTTTTTATGAATTAAATATATGAAAATCTAATATTGATAATATCATAAACCCCATGTCCGGTGTTGGACACGGGTCTAAAATCTAGTAATCATTTATGCGACTATTCGTGTATATTATATATGTAGTGTATTTCAAAAGGGAAGTGATATTTGTACCATTTATTTTGATTGGTGTACCACAATTATGCATTACCGGCTTGTACTGTCAGTTATACAATATGTACATTGTGGTACATTAATCAAAGTTAATGGTACGAATATCACTTCCCATTTCAAAAGACTAAATATCAACTCAATTTTTGGCCCATCATCCGTTGGCTAAATCAGGCTCAATGTACATAGATTTGGTCTCTTATTTTTTACTTTTAAAGTTTTTAATAATACATGTGAGTATAGGCCCGTTTCTATTTTTAGTCATTATTGTTGAGTATATTAAGTGATTGAATGAATTAAAAATGTATGTATATATTAAGTAAACTATAAGTAGTTTACAGTTATTTTTTTGTTTATTAAGTAAAAAAGAAACATAAAATTTGGCTGAATTATTATTTTACCACATTTGTGCAATTGATACTTATATAATCTTATAATAATACTTATACAATGTGGTAAGAATATTAAAAGACTTGTACAAATATCACATCCTTATAAATATGGATTATAACATGCCTATTTTGCTATTCACAATTTCATTAAGGAATATATTACAAAAGACTTTTTGTTAGAAAGTTGCATAAAGTCTGTTACAACATTATAGCAAAAGAAAAAAGCATTGTGAGTTTTTGGAAAACATCAATAAAAGTTGGATTCCTTTAAAACGAGTTTATTTCTCTAATTATAGCAAAAGAAAAAAAGCACTGTGAGTTTATTTCTCTAATAAAACTTCAATTTGTATATTTCCACCGAAATGATTAGCTTAACAAACAATCACAAATCACAAATTTAGGGATATGAAAAGATAGATTTCTCTAATTAGTCTGTCCTTAAACACTTGTGGGTTACTAACTTGTAAATTCAATATTCAATATAGAGAATAAAGACTTGATGTTTCACTACACCAACCCCCATAATAACAACCTTATAAGATACAAAACGACCACCTTCAGAATATATCATACATATATTTCAAATTACAACTTTATAAAGTCGTATCATATGACATTACGAACCCTGTCCCAAAATCGTTTAACTATATAGTAAAAATCTGAATCTTGAAAGGTTTACATTTGGCATGCTATATAGCATGGCTACATATACAAGCATTATAATAAACTAATGAAGAGCTTTTTATATTGTGTTTGATCAGTCAAGTCCAAATTCGAAATGTAATTGTTGTGTTTGCCTATAAATTGGGTGGTGGGCTGGTATTTTAATATATAGCAAACACCCTTTGACCACTTTAGAAGGCGAAGCAATCATCGTTCACCCATTCCGTTAGCTAAAAACAATTATGCTTATAGAGCATAATTGTTAAACTCTTACGAGTCAAGAGTTGACTCTTACGAATAAAGTTGATTTATACCAAAAATAAATCGACTCGTTAAGTGACTTGTTTTTGTCCACTCTTACGAGTCGTTGTGTGAACTTGGACCAAGCACGAGTCGTAAACTTATAATTATTGTGATTTGATACTATGGTTATATATTATACTTAATTTGCTACATTATTTTGTGTGATATCTATGTAGTTTTGATCATTTTATTTCGAATTTGTAGATAAATTGTAAGTTTATGTCTCAAAACTGTTGATTATGTAATATTTTGGTATATCTATTAAGATTACGAACTTATATTTTGCTTCTAAATACGTTACATATATATAATTATATTATATTATGTGGTACTTCAAAATGTCCTAACTCTTACGAGTCGACTCATGTTTCGAGTCACGAGTAAAAAAATCATCTTTCCGAGTCGAGTCAAAAGTTACAAGCCGACAACTATACTATAAAGCCACTAAATGTTATTCCACAAAGAAATATTTAGATTCTACTTAAATATATATAAATGGAAATGATTAATCCTCCTAATCAAATAGCCTAATAATCCTCTTAACTATGAGATGACATGTGAAAAAATCATGAAACAAGATTAGAAAAAAAAATTAGTGGATACCGCATGTCACCTTCTTAGTATATTCGAAGGATTAATTATTAAGCAAATTGGTTAAAAGAATTTATCATTTTCCACATAAAAATGGAATTTAAAATATTTTAACATATCTTTTTGGTTAGCAATAGCATTTGCCATAAAAAAGCAAACAACTATCATATAAATGGTCGAGCAATAGATTTTAAGTTTAAAGAAGATGTTTTAGAAAAATAATTTGAATAGAAATATCCTAACTAAAGTGAAAGACTTGATATGTAAAAGGGTCATGTTGAACATAAGCAAAGTAGATATCATATTAGTTTTGTCGATAAGACCAATAATGAATTGTTATCGATTTTTCTTTAATTAATAAATTAATGGATACAAGTACTCACTGTGGCTTCGTGGACACTCGCACCACACAAGCTTTTCCCAGCTTCTTAAACCCTCTGTTAAGGTTTCTGTTCTGCCGTCACTAACACGTACTGACATACATACAATATATCAATATATATATCTTCCTGTTTCTCTCCGTGTCTGTCCATTCACAACTCTTCTTTATAATACAGGTATGTACGTATATCTTTTGTATTATTTTTAATATCGTAAATAATAGTAATAAGGGTTAATATATAAGATGATACTCTGGCGTTATTAAGTATGACCTGTGTGGTTTTAATTTAATCTGTTTAGATTAACAGACTTATAGTTTTTACTTGTTTGAATAATATTTCATGAGCTAAACCAGTGATTATGTTGGTTTTGGGCATGGACGGAGCTACTTTGGGGGCAGTGCCCACTCCAATTTTGGTACAATGGAGTTTTTCAAAATTTAAATGGCATGTTTATAATTTTTTTTTTTAAAAAATAAGAAAAATTAAATAGTAGGATATACATACAAATGTTACATCCGTTGTTATAAGCTTATTCTTTGAAAGTCATAGGTCATCGAAGCATTAATTTTGAGATAAATCTCTCCATAGACAGAATAAAAAACTTGAATTGTTTTGATTTTTAATCAAAAGAATGAAGAAAGGTTAAAGAAAAAGTTTTCTTTGTTTGATTACGTAAATGTGTAGTACGTCTTTTGTAAAAAAAATATTTTCTTTCCAGTTATTATATATATTTATTACAAACAATTAATTATAACAATGATAATATATAGTCATGTAGGAAAGATGTATACACAAGCTAATTATTAAATATTAGATATATTTTCGACTTTTTGCATTATGATAGAATATGTTTAATTTCATTCAACAAGACCTCGTCCGACGCGTGTGGCCTTTTTTTTCAAAATAAACTTGTATTTTAAAATATGAGTGTTACACCCGGTGCGAGAACGAAATTCTTTTGAGGGTTAAGGTTTTTTACATTCTCAAATACGACTCTTATAAATATGACAAATAACTTTTAAAATTGTCCCCTCACGAAAAATTTTCTGGCTCCGTCTCTGGTTTTGGGGGTTTTGGAATAATGGCTAAAATAAATTCGCCCCACAGTTCATATTAGAACATTTTCTGGCGATTCATTTCTACATGGGAATGGCTAGTGTACCTTGTCAAGACCGCGCTTTGTGTTAAATTACCGAGTTTCTAAGGGTGCGTTTAGTTAGTAAAAACTCCCATTGTTTTCCATTTTTGTTTTAAAAGAGAACATGGAAAATACAAAATGCGTTCAAATCATAGATTTCAAAAAATGTTTTCCATAAAAACTGAAAACAGTGTTCTTATTTTCTACCACTTTTCCATAGAAAATTTAAAAACACTTTTTTATTGTTTTCCACTTTTCATTTTCCATTTTCTAAATTTTGAAAACCTCAAATTGTTTTCCATTTTCTAAATTTTGAAAACCTCAAATTGTTTTCCATTTTCTATTTTTGAACACGTTTTTAAAATTTTCATATGTTTTCTAGAGATAGAAAACTCTTTTTATTTTCTATAAAATTAGAAATGGAAAACTAGAAAACATTTTGCACGACTAAACAAGCCCTAAGGATTTAAGAAACTACTGATCATGTTTGTACAATAGATAGGTTAGCAATATAGTATAAAAGAGTTTCAGGTGTCAAAATCTGTGTACGAAAATGCCATATGGGATTTGTATATATAGATATCAGCGAGTTAGGGACTGTCCATATCTACTCACTAAAGGGTCCACACAGGCAGGCACCCCTTTGAGCGGTTGTGGACTGTTTGTTGCTAATTTTGACATCCGTTCTGTTTACCAAGGACAAACACATTCGTTAGTGACCAGTTCTCAGGATAAGACCATTTTATTTGTCACTAAACACAGAATTATGACAAATCTCTTTCTTTTTGCTTCCCTAAGGCTCAAACCAAACAAAATATAATATACCGTTACTTTAGCTGGCGTGGCTGCTATTTGTAAAGGTTATCTCTAGTTTACTGTATCCATTTTTGTGCATATTTTGCGCCATCTGGTATCAAACTTTGAACTTTTTTTAATATCCTCTGTTTGTATTCTTCAGGATATAAGATGGCAGCTACATCAGCAAGTACCTTTTCTATTGGATTGATATCAAGAAGTTCCAAAGCTAGTTCATTTTCACGATCAAAAGCCAGTGGAATGAACTTCGATTCAGAAAACTCTCTGAAGAATTTTAACGGCCTCAAGGCAATATCCATAAATTGCAAATCTGGATCCTCCTTCATGGGCAGGGAGAGCACTGCGGCTCTTCAACAATCTTTTGCTCGGAAATCAGGAAATCAGAACCAGGCATCAGCAAACACCTTTCAAGTTCAGGCATCATTCAAAGTGGCTATTCTTGGAGCTGCTGGTGGTATTGGCCAGCCCCTATCTCTTTTGGTGAAGATGTCTCCATTGGTTTCAGACCTCCATCTTTACGATATAGCCAATGTCAAGGGAGTGGCAGCTGATCTCAGTCATTGCAACACCCCGTCTCAAGTTCGGGATTTTACAGGAAATGATGAGTTAGGAAATTGTTTGAAAGATGTAGATGTGGTTGTTATTCCTGCTGGTGTTACAAGGAAGCCCGGTATGACCCGTGATGACCTCTTTAACATTAATGCCGGCATAGTGAAGACATTGGTTGAAGCTGTGGCTGATAACTGCCCTGATGCTTTCATTCATATTATTAGCAACCCTGTTAACTCGACTGTACCAATTGCTGCCGAGGTACTGAAGCAGAAAGGCGTATACAATCCTAAGAAGCTTTTTGGTGTTACCACTCTTGACGTTGTCAGAGCGAACACCTTTGTTGCTCAGAAGAAAAACCTGAAGCTCATCGACGTTGATGTCCCTGTTATTGGAGGGCATGCAGGAATTACCATTTTACCCTTACTGTCAAAGACAAAACCGTCAGTTACCTTCACCGACGAAGAAGTGGATGATCTCACAGTTAGAATCCAAAATGCTGGGGCAGAGGTGGTTGAGGCCAAGGCTGGTTTAGGCTTGGCAACACTATCCATGGCATATGCAGCTGCACGGTTTGTGGAGTCATCTCTTCGTGCACTTGATGGAGATAGTGACGTCTATGAGTGTTCCTTTGTTCAGTCTGAACTCACAGACCTCCCGTTTTTCGCATCAAGGATTAAGCTTGGGAAACATGGTGTTGAGGCTTTGATCTCTTCTGATGTTCAAGGATTAACAGAATATGAGGAGAAAGCCTTGGAAGCTCTTAAGCCCGAGCTTAAGGGAAGCATAGAGAAGGGTGTAACTTTTGCAAATAAACAAACAGAGTCTGCTTGAAGTTCAATGTAGCATAATTATAAACCATGTAGTTCGAGGTAACAACAAAGGTCAGGGCGTATGTTCATCACCAAAACGGAATCATCTTCAGTTTTGTAGTTTGAACTAAGCTAAAAGACTGTTGAAAATTTGTGGTACTTTTTCGATTGGAAGGTTGAAGAGCTCAGAGCTGGATATATAACTTTGCCAGTGTTCAGGTAATAACAGAGGTCAGGGATATGTTCATCACCAAAACGAAATCATCTTCAGTTTTGTACTAAGCTAAAAGACTCTAGAAAATTTGTGGTACTAAGTTAATAACAATTGGTGTACAATTTTTGATTGCAGAACAATGTACAACATAATAACTTTGCCAATGTTCTTCAAACATGACTTCGAAAAAAAAATCATGTTCATTTATTTGCATTTTCCAGTTTAGAAAACATGTCTAACTCTGGAAATGAAACAAGGTAGACATTTATAAAAGTTATCTAATTATCAGGGTCTTCTCTTTTCAATCAGCATTTCAACTTGGAAGTTTAATATGGTTGCATTTTCTGTTTTTTCGGATATTTTTATAAGAAACTTTCTTCAAATAGACAGTAACACACCCCAATCATGTATCTGCTGCGAACAATATAACATAGATGGTCAAAAAATTCTACCAAAAATCGTTACATGAACATCGACCTTCCCTAAAATGATGAAAGCGTGTACGATCTCTTATAACCACCTCTCTACTATAAACACCCGAAAGCACTTTTGCAAAATTGTGGCAATCAATACATATTCGCAGGTCCTTTGCCACTCTTATCTTCGTCCCAGGTGGAGTTGCTAGAACTCCAAAAGCCATGGCCAGTTTCTCACTATGAAGAGATAATCTTACTTCCTTTTCAGATGTTATTTCAGCAACATAACCGCCTATCTTCAACTGTTCCTCTATTTCATCCAACATCTCATAAACTTCATTAATTCGAGGATGCGAAGTATCATCGACTCTAAATTCATGTAATTTCCCTTTGAGTTCAATCGTACTGGTGCTTGGAGTCGTTTGGATCCCTTTCTCTTTCATAAGTTTCCTCAATTCTATTACTTTCTCCCAGTTTCCAGCAGATGAGTAAATATTCAAAAGCAAGATATAATCACCCGCTTCTTGAGCTTTCAGTTCAATCAAATGCCCAATGACTCGTTCTCCAAGTGTCACGTGGCCATTTACTTTGCAAGCTCCCAGCAGAGTTCTCCATATTGTTGGATCCGGTTTACATCTCATAGAAAAAATAAGCTCATACGCATCTTCAACCAAACCAACACGACCCATGAGATCAACCACACACCCATAGTGGTGAATATTAGGCACCACACCGAAATCTTTCATACAATCAAATATCACCCTTCCTTCATCAAGCAGCCCCGAATGACTGCAACCAGAAAGCAACGCTGTAAACGTTTGCTCATCTGGCTTGACACCCGCCCTCTCCATCTCCCCAAAAACATCAATCGCTTCCCTTCCACACCCATTACTCGCAAAACCTGAAATCATCGCAGTCCAAGAAACAACATCCTTATACGGTATTCCCTTAAACACTTCATAAGCCTTGTCCAGCTGCCCACACTTAGAATACATTGCTACAAGAGAATTACATACATTAACCGCACGATCATAACCACATTCTCTAACATATCCATGAACACGCTCACCGAACCCCAACGCACACAAATGACCACAAGCCTGAAGCAGCATCAAACAAGTAACATCATCCGGATCACACGCATTCCCCTTGCTCTGCATCAAATCAAACACACCCAACGCATCACGCGTCCTATTATTCTTAACATAACACGAAACTAACACGTTCCAGGCAACAACGTCTCTCACAGGCATTTCATCAAACACCTTACACGCATCCCCACAGTTCCCACAACCCGAATAAAATTCCATCAAATTAGTCATCAAAACAGTATCAAAACACCCATCTCTCAATACCCTCCCATGAACCTGAAGCACACAAAAAACCAAACAACCCTTAACACAAGCCTTGACAACAAACGAACTCGATAACGGGTTAGGATGTACGTTTTTTCGCAACATATCGCGGTATACGTAAAACCCTCTTTCGGGGTGAAGGCTAATTGAATGAGCTTGGATGATTGTGTTGTAATGTGTGACATTTGGTTTCAAGATTTGGGAAAATATTTGGAGGGAATATTTTAAGTTTTGAAATATTGTTGTTGATTTTTTCAAAAAAGGGATGGAAAATGTGGATTGTTGTAAAAGAGATGTGCGAATTAAGTGGGCATGGATTTGATGTAATTGGGTTGTTTGGTTTGTGGATTTATTAATGAGTGAGATTAGTGATTCCAAATGGGGTTGGTTTGTGAAATGACTAACAAAAGGAGAATTTGAAGAAATTGGTTTCATGGTTTTTCATCGGCCGAAAGAAAGTGTTTGTTTAATTGCAGACAATGAAACAGAGTTAAGAGTGGTTTGTCAGTTTGTTTCAGCAATTATGAATTTATTGAAAGTTGTAAAGAAAAAAAAAAGAAATATCTAACATAACACTTAAAATCATATATATTTAAAATTATAAACTTTTATTACTTAAATGTATAAATATTTAATATTATAATATCGTAAATCTCGTTTCCAGTGTTTGACATAACTCTAAAATCTAGTACAATAACAAAATAAATACCAGTTATATTGTATAAATCTACTTAATTCGGACTGTGACCCGTTTCGTTAATGTAGTAGTACCAAAATCGATTTTAGAGAGAACAATTTTGAAATCAAGATATTCAAATTAAATACCATGAGTTTGATATTCTATTGACTATCTTTTTTTAACGTTAATTAATTTTCTAACGACATGTTTATATATATATATATATATATATATCTAACCCTACTTTCAAAATAAACTCATTTTGAAAACCTCAATCAACATTAGTACCAGTATTTTTCCAATTGCAACGAATATTTAATTTTAATGTTCATCAAATCATAAACTTTTTTTTTGAAAGGTGAAATTCGCTTGAAATTTCGTGTCACGATTCGATATCGGAAGGTCTAGCATATATTGTCTTAATCGGATCCGCATTAAAGAGCTTTCTCAAAGTAGAAATGACTATTTCAAATACCCGATATGGGGAAAACCCCCTACTAATCCGTCCGAAACTAATAGTCAAATACCCAATTAACTAATTTAAATTTTTTTTTTTTTGAAAGGTAAATTTCGGGAAACTTCGTATGCGATTCGACAATGGGAGGTTTATCATACGTTATCTTAACCGGGTTCGTGCTAGAGAGTTGCCTCGAATTAAAAATGCCTATTTCAAATACCTGATGGGAAAAAAACCCTCTACTAATCCGCCCAAAGACACGACCATTAACAGGGGTAAACTCTGTTCCCTCCGACTTGAACCTGAGAATATCCAAACCAAGCCCTCATAAAAGGGGTTTAATTCATATGTCCTCCCCAAGACTTGAACACAAGACCTCATGTAAGGGGTGATCATTCAACCATTAAGATAAAGCTCAAAAACAACTAATTTAAATATATAATAAATGTCATTTTAATTGACACTCTACTAGGAACTACTAGTGTATGTCCTAATAAATATCCCTTTCAGTTATTTATTCAAAAAAGTAACACTTAACTAGTTAAAAGCTACTGTTAGTAGTTAATTTATTAGGGGGGAGGGAGCCGAAGAGGAGATGGCTGCGAGATGGAAGCGAGCTGCGGAGGTTCGAGCGAGTTCCGGTTGCCACCAACGCGAGATGGAAGCGAGCTGCAGGGCGCGAGCTAGGAGCTCGCAAGAGGTTGAAGAAAGCATGTGTCATCAGGGACTAAAGGTGCCAAATTTTGAAACCTATAGTGACCGTTGGGGGGGACTAAAGGTGGAAGAAAGATGGAGCTAGGGACCTAAAGTGACAAGTTGATGAAAGTTATTTTTTTTTATTTTCTTATTTATATTACCCATTTAAACTTCCAAAAACACAACACACACTCCATATAAATTCCTAAAATGACATTTTATTTATTAAAATAATACATTACAATATAATTAAAACTACTTAAACTAATTTAAAAGTACTTAATATTACAACATATTAAACACTTATTTTTTTTGTTCGTAAACTGCTTCGGCATTTATGATCAAATGGTTTAAGTTGATGGCCGCACCAGTAAGTTCTTCCATAGTTTTTTCAATCTTGTCGATCTTACCCTGCAAATAAGTAAAGTATTGACACTCAAGATTAGTACAATGCCCGGTTTGTATATAATCGTTTTCTTTTTTACACCATTGCCTCTTCGCCTTTAGTTTTCGAGGATATCGGCCATGATACTGTCATTCACTTGATCGACAGTCATTGGTGGTTTTCGGTTAGGGGCATTTGATGAAGAAGCCATTTCAGATATATAGAAGTTTGAGTTTTGATCTGAAATCTTTTATAAGGTCCCAGTATTTATAGGTAGATTACAAAGTCACTCACTCATTCTAACCAAATGGCGTCCTCATCATCAAAACACAATCACCGACCTCATTTGACCGAAGATGAGATGAAAACATGAATCAAGGTCGATATCAAAGAGGACACCCTTCTTCAAACTGATCTCTCCAGGGTCCTGGGTTACCTACGCAAGAAAAGACGAAAATGCGAGCAACATGTTGCTATTATAGAAGCACCAGGCCGCAAGGTCTCGAAGCACGAAGAGACATATTCTTTGTTTCTGCAGGATGAGATCAAGAGGGTCAAGGGGGTGGTCAATGATGTTTTTCAGGCGGGTCACACGTTGGGTGACCAATGCACTTGGGCCGAATTGTACCACAACAATTGCGGGGAAGACAAAACAACGAATGAATTCAAATGCCCGGAACACGACAAGTGGTGGCTCAACGAACGCGCTTACCGTGGATTAGGAAATATGTCAATCAAGGAAGATGAGAATGAAGAGTAGTTATGTTTTTTTGTAAGTTATGCATTGTGTGTTTTTATTACGTACGTGTGTGTTTTTACTTTTAAAATGTAATGTTTTTAAATCTTATGTAATATTTGGTTATTAATAAAAGATATAAATTAAAAAGGTGTAACACCCCAAAGATTTTAAGGTAAAAGAAATTAACCCCTTTTTATAGTTTTGACATTAAATTAATTTCCTAGTATTTTATATTTGGTTTTGGGGTTAATTTAGTTGGAACTTTAACGGATAGCGGGTATTTTAATACCAAGAAACTAGATGGGACGTGGCATCTCCAAAGAGTGCCAACCCTCCTTTTCTTTTGAGTCATCTTCCATTACACTTTTTCTTCTTCTTCTCCTTCATTTTCATGCATTCTTCTTAACTCTTCCAAAATCAAGCCTCATCCTCTCTAATTCAAGAATAAAAATCATAATATTCATCACCATCAGTTCTTATCAAACAAGATTGAAAAGCTAGGGTTTGTGGGTTTTGTGTGGTGGTGGCCGAAAACTTCAAAGAAGAAAGGGGAAAAGAGGATTTTCAATTTAAGTCTTAAATTAGCTCATTGAATCTTGAGGTATTGAATTCCCTTAAATTAGTTTTTATCTTTCTTTTGAAGTTAGGGTTCATGGAATGAACCAATTTGGGGGTTTTTGATAGAATATGAATTATGGTTAATTTTCTCAATTCCTTAGTTAACCTAGTTGTCATTGAGTAATGTGATGTGTTTGATTATGAAAATTGATAAGTTCATGTGAAAATCTTAGTTAATGAGAAAAGATGAAATTTTTCTAGTTATTGAAATGTGGGTGAAAATGGTAGGTTGAACTACCTAATGTTATAGTTAAAGATGAAAGTAACTCAATGACAAATGGGTTGGGTTTTGGGTTTAGAAAAGGCTAGTGATTGTGAATGGCTAGGTTGAACTAGTCTAGTTGTGAAGGTAAGCTTATGCATTTTACGATATGATTTTAGGTTGAAGCTTGTTTGTGATTGTTGTTTAGCGTTATTCTCTTTGTTGCGGAGGAGGTGAGTATATTTGCATACCCTTATGTCTACGTTGGGTCAATTACCATGAGATGTGAATATTCCAAGCATGGTAATTGATTTGGCACGAAGCCCATGCGGGGCATTGTTTATGAGGCCTAAGAACCTCCGGGGCCTAAGAATCCCGATAGTCATGATTGTTATGATTGTTTAGCTTATATGGATCCATATATGTATTGTTTGTGTGCAAGGTGAATATGTAAATGTAACATGACGATGCCATAGGTTACATGTGAAAGTCCTTGTACTATGCCCTCCTTCGTATTCGTAAATGTATGCAAGTATATTCACTAAGCCTTTGCTTATATTTTAGTTGTTAACCCTTTTATAGGTAGTTCCGGAAGAAGGAACTAGTGTGTTGATTTGAAAGAATTGAATAGAGCTTGAAGTTGACTTTTGCAAGACATTTGAAGGTATCAGGTCATTCTTGGATGAATGACACACTTTTGGCTTTAGAGGCTTAGAAATCCCTCTCCCTTTGGCTCTTGGTACATTCTAATTTGTTGGTCATGCTTTTGTTAAAATGTGTATGAATGATCAAGTGTAAAGTCTTAGCACATTGTGAAGTTGCACTTTGGACGAAAATAGCGTCAAAATGGGTAAATGACCCATTGAGGGTGTTCGTGGGTTTTGAAACTAGTTGATGTTGTAATTTTGTTCAAAATATGTCCATATTGTTCTTGGTCATCTTTGAAATGCGTTTTACGAAGTTCATGTTGAATTGTGAAGATTGCAAGTTTGTTCAAGTGTTGAAATGGTTTAGAGTTGCTGATCAGGTGGCTCATTGCGGCGCAGTGGGGGTGGTTTTGCCCACTGCGGCGCAGTGGAATCCCACGTAAACAATTTCTGTTTCTCCCACTGCGGCGCAGTGGGGGTGTGTCAAACCCACTGCGGCGCAGTGGGGTATTATCTCTTTCAGGGCCGAGGTTTTCCACTCCGGCGCCGTGGGGAGTGCTCAACCCACTGCGGCGCAGTGGGGTGTAAAAAAAAAAAATCTTGGTGTTTTCGGTTTATCGAGTCGGGTCCTTTCAAAAGGGTTAGTTATGTAAAATCTATAATGTTAAGGATAAATTATTAAAATGTGAATAAAAGGTTGGGAGTTTCAGTTGCCACTAAAAAAAGGTTGAAAAAAGGTTGGAAAGTTGAAATGAGGTGGAGTAATTTGATTGGTTATTTGAAGGGAGATAAAAAGGCTGAGGCTTTCGGCTCCCTCCACTCTTAGCATTCAAACTCTCTATCTCCTATAATATTGACTATTGGGTATATATATTTTTTGAAGGACAATCTCCTTTCACATTATTTTCTCATATACATTATACATTTAGTCCTTAACGTTTAAAGTGGTTATTTTTTAGGAGACACATCTCGAATTGTATTTCATTTTACCATACAATGATGGATGTCACTTAGATTATTCTATATTTTTATGATTGGGTTCATGCTATATCAAAGGCTCAGCGTGACAATATGACATCTCCCAAAAAAAAAAAAAACAGATAAACATATCACCAGGATTAAAGCAATAGCGTGTGGAAAGTAACTACTCACTGCTGTTTTTTTATGGTTTTTGTGTCTTAATATATCGACAGTGCATAAGGGAATTTAAGATAAACAGATCTTACCTCTACTTCAGTAATTAAAGAGGCTGTATTTAGGTTCTACTTAAATGATATGAAGAAATCTTCAATATTTTTACATGAGATAAGGATTGAATCTCTAACCGGACGTTTATCACTGATTCAAATCACGCTCTTTAGGACAATAGCATGTGGGTAAAGTGCAAATGCAACCACCAATTGTGTTGACATCATTTGCGACGTATAAAGTGGTTGAAAACCATAAATCATTAACATTGATTAAAAAAATACGTATTAGAATAATAAAGAATAAAGTTTTCATACCCATGCCTTGATTCACACCCCTAACACCCACAATCTAAGTTAGGGTTTCCAAACACTAGAACTAAAAGAAAAGCACTGGATTCGAAAGAAACATAGTGGAAGGAGGCATAGATATATGGTAGACAGGTGACAAGTGTCATAATGCTTAAGCATGGTTTATTCTTTAGACAAGTGTCATAATGTTTGATCATGGTTTATTCTTTAGATGATAATAATAAAATGCATATGTAAGAATTATAACAGCGCATTTGTAATCTTTTTATATATAAAATAAAATATATGTCCGTACAACATTGTAAAAAATATATATATTTCATCGTCTCATATTAAATATTCAATTTCGACTTGTCAAATTTTTTCCCTTTAACACAAATCGTCCCTGTCATGGTACTCAGCTTGCAGGTTAATTTCATCCCTAACTTTCATACAGTTTTAATCCAAAAAACTTTGCTCCGTCAACCGTTTTAGTCCTGGCCATAAACGTCCATTTAAAACCAAGTCACGTGATTCACACATGATGGGTAATCTCGTATATTGGCTTAACAATACCCAGAGTTAATTACAGAAATCATCCATGTTGTAGACGGTCACTTGCAACTTTCATCCTAAATTTCATCTTAAATTGGCTTAACAATACCCAGAATTAATTTACGACAGGGATGAAACTCTTGTTTGTATTATATAGTAGTTGATGAAAGGTATTTCAATGAAAAGTATATGTAAACTCAATCCATTCATATATTTTATATGAAGTGCTATATAATATAAACAAAAGTTTTACGGTCAAAGTTGAAAGCATAAACTTGACAAGTTAAAAATTAGACATTTAATATATGACGAATGAAGTACATACTAGTGGTGATATAATTGATTAATTTGGTATGTTTAACATTATTATTATTATGTTAACGTATAATACTTATTTTCTAAAAAATCTCAAATTTTTAATCTATCATGTGTCTATACCAAAGTTTTAAATATTTATAAACCAAACAATTGCATGATTGGTTTATGTACTGTAAAACCCAACCAAAGTTGTACGGACTTATTAATTTCACATGGGAAGTTTCCTAGACTATAAAGCATCATGTTTATGTACTTTCATCTTGTATACTTGCTTCCCTTGAAAAAGCCAACCTCTCACGTTCTCTTTTCGATTTCCGTTTTGTCTGAAGATAATTAAAGATGGGATTATGCTTGCTAGATATGTTTAAAGATATTTCTCAATATCTTTTAAGAATCATTACAAAGAACGTTACTATTTTGACAAGTTCATTGATCAAATGTTAAAGATCGATCGAGTGTAGGATATGATATTGGGATGATTTAGTTACATTTTCTCAAGAATCAAAGAAAATATGGAACTGCAAGGAATTTGGGCCTTATAGCTTGGGAAACCATTTCGTGGGATCTAACTAGAAAATGAAATACATCTAAACATACAACGTATGATATAAATAAAATACACTGTTTATCATGAAAAGTGTGTATATACAACATTATTGAAATTAATAAATTATTAGAACTAGAAGTTTTATACCATGTGTTGCGGGATCTCAATTGTCCTGCTGAAACGGTAACACCATTTTAATATGTTTGCATTGAAATTTTGATTGCTTAATTACTATCAAGAATATGTTTGTTTAAAAGTGTGGAAAAAAAACTAAAGGTAACCCGTAGTAAAAACCCAAACGGGATGTGATATGACAAAAATATCAATATATTAGTTTAGAATTCAAGTAAGTGCGATGTAGCAAAATGCAAGTGGTACAAAGTATGCCACAAAAAGGTTGGAGGACTCAAAAGGAACAAAAGTGTGAAAAAACCAAAAAGTAACTATAAAGAAAAATTTGAAAAGAATGTGATGTGAAAAAAATCCGAATAGTGGTACGGGGTGTGACATGCGCGAATAACAACTCGCCACGCATGTGAGTTGGTATTCAAAAAATATCTATGAAAAAAAACTAGAAAAACTGAAAGATGATAACATCAATATATTAGTTCAAAATTCAAACAGATGCAATGTAGTAAACTGCAATTAGTGGTACGGGGTGTGCCAAAAAAAAGTTGGATGACTTAAAAGGGAAAAAGTGTGAAAAAAACATAAAAATAACCCGTAAAAAAAATCCAAAAAGGATGCGATGTGGCAAAATCCAAATACTGATACAGAGTGTGATATGAACAAATAGCAAATCGCCATGCATGCGATTTGTTATTCACCAAAAATCTGGAAAAAAAAAAAAACCTTAACCATTAAAAATGCAAACAAAATTCAATATTGCAAAAGTCAAATAGTGATGCGGGTTATAAAATCATTATTCAGTAGAACAGCGGCACATAGCGGTGGCACACTGGCACTATTCATTAACTTGACAATTAATGATACTATAATTATAATACCAAACTTTCACTTTTTTTGTGTCGTCTTGATTGAAAAATATATATCTTATCTTACAAGTCGACAAACTAATTTAGTTTTATGTTTCGTCAAATTGTGTTGTTCTTCAAAACATATTGACAACATTATTTGGATCGGATCATATTTAGTTGTTGGGCTAACATCTTAAACGGTAAAAACACAACACTCAAAAGTCTGTTTTTATTTTGTTGTCCTCATAACCTTTTGGATCATATGGTAAACGTACGCACTTAGAATGTGAAATTAACTAAAGAAAGAGACTCATGGATGAAATAATGACTTTTTTCCCCCAAATTTAGTGGCGGGATTGATAGGTCTATACACCCGTATCTTTTTCTTCTTCTTTTTTTTAACTGCAAGTAGAAGCCAAGATTTGGACCCTTATTTTCTACATATCCATATATAAATTAGTTACAACTAATTTCATTTTTGGACATTATATCATTACATTTTTTCACATTTGGTGCAAACTTTTCAAAATTCGAATTTTTGGTGCCAAAAGAATGATTTTTTGCATGAATTGTCCAAACTCCAATGTCCATCCATAGGATGCTCATGTCCATGTTACGTGAGGGATAGTTCTGGATTTTAAAGCTTACCCAACCCATTATGTTAACCCCTTCCACCCATGCTCTTTACATCCAAACACATTTGTTGTCGCATTTCAGATCCCTATGGTATGCAAACAACTAAAATATTTAAAATATGCTCAATATACTTCAATCATCCACCAATCCAGGCTTTATATGTTGTAACCGTAATCTAAATATAACTTTTAAACCTATAATGATTCAGACGTTGTGGTTTATTAGGGGCAAGGGTGTAGAGCCAAGCATTTGCAACTTGGCAAGTTTTGGAAAATTTTCATCCAGTAAGGAAGCGCCAGGTGTACAAGCCAACAACTAGCCAATACTTGCCAATTTGTTTCCAAAAAGTGTGGTGTGGGTGTCAATTCTTGCCAGTTTGTCAATTTGATATTTACCAAACAAACCCTAAAGTTTCATTAAACGTAAAAACAACAATACAACTAAATAAAACATTACATTTATTTAAAACATAAAATACACAAAACAAAACTTCTTTTTATGAGTGACCGGGTATGCATATGCCTTCACAAAATAAGACTAAGGTAGGTAAATACCATCCCCTATATAGTATCATCTACTGTAACTGCGATCGTTTACAGTAAACCCGTACTTAGAGACTTCCTATTCACTTCGGGAATAAACATTTAATGGCGATTGCTTCAACACATTGATGTCATTGTTTGACCTTGCAACACCGAAATACGTATGCCAAAACCATAAATCATAGGAACCAACAGCCTCAAGTATGATAGTCGGGCGTTCATGATCACCCCTGCGGTATTGCCCACGCAAACTATGTGGGCAATTTCTCCAAGTCCAGTGGGTACAGTTGATGCTACCGATCATGTCAGAAAAATGATGTCTAGCTTCATGCGCCTCATATGAACGCACAACATCGTGTCTAGTCAGAGAACGCAAATACTCTTCACCAAAAAGAAGCTTTATGGCGATGCAAAACTTTACGTGCAGTTCTGGTAGAGAACGACAACCCCTCATCATAGTTATCGGTGAGGTTTTCGTAGTTCGCATATGCACTTTTGAATTGGCAAGAACCCTTTAATACCCGCCGCATTCACTGAATACCGAAACCATGGAAATGATGCAGTGATATCTTCTATGATTTTCATAAACAACCGCTTCGACATACGATATCTCGTACTAAAAACATCTTCCTCAAACATCGGATCATCTAAAAGTACATGGCCATCAATCTCGCATGAGCCGTGTACCGATCTCTCCAAATAAATCTTCGTGTGTTTAAGGAAGAAGAAGGTGTAGTGTCTTCTTTTAAGGCTGCAAGAGCAACGGAAGCCAAGAACTCGAAGCCGCCAGACGACGACGAGAAATCAGAACTTTCAAATTCATGGATTATTGCTACGGGTAGTTGTTCGTCGTAAGAAATTTTGGCTAATGAAATTTGATAATATAATTAGTTTGTTTGTTTTTTGATAGTATGTTTGTTTTTTGGTTGTTTGATTAAAATATTTGTGTATGAGATATAGTATATATAGAAGTTAGAAAAAAAAACATAACAACCGCTCATAAAGTTCAAATTTAAATAGAAACAAAAAAACGGTCACAATAGACGCTTCTAACGTTCACTAGCTTTGACCCAATGTAGCCGATCTAACTTGCTGATCCAACTTGCCAATGTTTGCCCTTGCCGAGATACATACGCCGATAAAATAAGCCGACTACACCCTTGTCCCTTAGAAAACACAAAAATAAGGAAGACTACATACATTGATACATGATATGATGAGTTATTTTTTAATATCTTTTGGTTTTTTTTTTAAACTTGATTAGTACTTGTTTATATTGTGCCCATTGTAAACAAGTTAGTTTATGTTTGCTATATATAGGTGGTGGCGACAGCGACATTGGTGAGTAGTGTAAGTTATTGATATAACATAAGTAGTGCAGTTGTTTTAAGAGTGGGTAGATGTTGTAAATAAATTTTCATTAATGATATAATAGGTATTTCATGTAGGTATTATAGATATTTCAAATGAAAATATTTACAATAGTGAATAAAAGATAGAGGCAATTTTAGTTTATCAACTTTTTAGTTAAAAAAAATTGTTTTATAATGTAGTATTTTTTTATATTTTATTTTATAAGGCAAAGCGGATAAATGGCTAACACCCTCAACTTTGATGCGCCCAGCATTTTGATCTTGGCAATGCCCTAAAGGATTTGCTCTCTCATGTGTAGATGAGTATAACATTACTAAAACCTCCTTGCCACATTTGCATGTAACAAGATTTGAACCACAAAAAATCTTTATTAATTACATATATATTGTACTTTGTACGTTTAAAAATAAGAAAACTATTTAGACCATACTTTGATATATATATGATCGTATAGGTGAGGTGATGGGTGCATGGTGGTCCTAAGATCTTTATAATCACAAACACCAATATGTTAAAAGGTATAGTTAAAGAAAAGTTAGCCAATAGCTTAAGTCCCTTTCTTAAAACCCCGTTAATTAAGTTTGTTTAATATATATTGATGATATATTAAATGAATTGTTTGTTGATTCAATTCATTTTGAAGATGAACCACATATATTACTTTAGTACTTTATAACTCGACTTTTTCTATTTATAGCCATCTTTTAATGTTGTTTTGATTTTGGATAGATATTCACTGTCCTCATGTTAATCTAAATTAAGGTAAAAACTGAAAAAGGGGAAAATAAAATACGTATGAGCACTAATATAGAAAGAAGAGAGTACATTATGTATTGTATATATATGCTATATATCTATCCACTTGTTAAGGATTGAATATATGCCTTTTTCTTTGCTTCTTTTATTCCTCTAATTAACAAGGTGCATGATTTCTACTTTTGCTATTCCTGTATGCTAGCTAGCTAGCTAGGGCTAATAATTTGTTAATTAGTATATTTCTTCAGTTCATCATCAAAGGGTTTCTCTTTATACACTTTTGCTTTCACTAAAATTTTGCTTTATTATTGTGATGAATTTTAAACTGCATATATAATTTGTGTTGTAGCTGATTTCATATATTTCTTGGTTTTTTTTTTTTTTTTTTCTGATTGGAAGGTGTTTAGTAGATGAGGATGGTGAGACAAAAAACTCAGATAAAAAAGATAGAAAACTTAGCAGCAAGACAAGTGACTTTCTCAAAGAGAAGAAGAGGGCTTTTTAAGAAGGCTCAAGAGCTGTCTACTCTTTGCGATGTCGATTTGGCTCTCATCGTCTTCTCGGCCACTGGGAAGCTCTTTCACTACTCCCCTCTAAGGTACATATATAGTTATGATATAAATAATGATGTTGCAATGTAGCATATGATCAATATATAGCAGATCTACCAACTAAACAATCTTTTTGAACTTTATTTTCCTTTGTTTAAACTGTTAGATGAATAAGTATAATTTTTGGTGCACTTTCTATTTTGGTAAAAAAAAACTTGAAAATAGAAAGAAACAATAGGATATGGTCATGGTTATAGCGAACATATTTAATTTGATATGACTGAACATCATTAGCTATATATATTTGTATCTCAAAAAGGAAATGTTATCTTTAATCAATTTAAAGTATGATTTCTATAAAAAAAAAAAAAAAAAAAAAGGACAGATAGATGGATCCGAAGTAGTCATGGTGTTATCAGTGTAGCTGGCAAGGTGCATCGATTATCACATGTACACAGTATATATATGGTAGTAGTAGTAGTACTATATATATAAAGAGAGATCTAATTAGGTAAGTACGTGTGCATATATAAACGTGACATTTGAAAGATTCATTGTACTTATTAATCCCCCTCAGAAATGAACTCATTTTGAGCAATCTTTCAACTCTCATTTTTAGCTAATAATAGTCATTAATCTTTATATACTGATCACTACTTCATTAGTCTATTTTATTAACTAAGATTATTTCTGTTATTTGATGCTAGCTGGCTAGGGTTTGAGCTAGTAATAATTTAGTATATAGAAACACCCTATACAGATAAATAAAACAATTAGCACATCAGAGGGCATTCGAATAACATTCAGTGTAAGTATCGATTGATCGAACAGCCATTTCATAGATTCACACAGTTTCTTATAGGGCTGGTGTTGTAAGGTTAATTGTAGTTTTTAATTATATGATTAATGTAGAGCATTTGCATGTTACTTTTTTTTTACTTATGTGGTGATTTTGTCCTTTTTGGCTGTTGTTAAGTGCATTTCATATTTTACCCGTTAATAATGATCCATCCAAATTGAATAACTCAGCTCTGGGCGGATTAATTTCTTGAAGCCGCGAAAACAAAGGAATTTATTATTTTGTTTGATAAAATTAATACTACTAATGTAGTAATGCATGTTATTATTTAGTTTGATCTTATTACAACTCAAACTTGTTTCCTTATTGTATGTATTCTATATATAAATACCCCTTATAATAAGCCTAGGGTTTATTGGAAGATCACCTTGTTAGGATGTCCTTAAATAATTCCCATATTGTAGTCTTTCTCGTAACAATGGCATGTGTCGGTTATCAAGGTAAGTTGAATGTTTTTTCCAAACGAAAAGAAAACTATATATATTACGAGGAGAAAGGTACCCGCGTGTTGCGGCGGTGATGGCGGGGTGGTGATCTATGGCGGTTGCGGACTTGCGGCAGTGGCGGTGATGGGGTGATCTACCAAACGGGTTCCGTCCTCGGATTTAAAAATTCGTCGAAAGTATATCGAATGACCTCTCTAATGAAAGAGCATGAAATTTTAAAAACACCCATATAATTTTATAATTTATCGATGTTCGGTTTTTGAGATAAAAGATTTTGAATGAACTAGACAAATAAAATGATTTATGGAGGAGAGAGCAAAAAATATGAGTAGTTGAAGTTTGAGGAGAGAGAAAATGTATTATAGTTATTTTAGGTAAATATAGAATAAATAAGAGCAATGTTTTAAATACCGGCAAATACCGGCCGGTATTACCGGTACCGGAGACCACGCCGGTATTTTAAGTCCGGTATTTTTTCGGTATTTTCACTATTCAATACCGGCCGGTATTTCCAGTATTCCCGGTATTTTTCGGTATTACCATACCGGAATTTCCGGTATTTTCAAAAAATAAATTTTGATTTTTTTAAAAAATTATTTTTATGATACTTTAATGTTATTTTTTGTTACTTGTGAACTTTAAAACCTATATTTTGTTATGAAATACATATTTGGTATTATTTTTGAGTAAATTATAATTGCATTTTGACTATTTTTGTTATATTCTAATAAGTTTTGTAAGATTTTTACACAAAAAATATAATAAATTAAAAATAGTCGTACCGGCCGGTATTACCGATAATACCGGTAATACCGGAAAATTTTTCCACGCCGGTATAACTAAAATACCGGTTTTTAAAACATTGGATAAGAGAGACATTTTAAGAAGTAAATGTTAAAACTTAAAATATTAAAATGGACTATTTATTTTATAATATATAGTAAATATATTATTAATAATATAGAATAGATAAGTTTATTACAGTTTAGACATTTTGATAATTTAGCTTTCAATTCTTTTTTTTTTTTTTTGCTAAAAGAGAAGATCCATTAACCGCAGTCATTGGTATTTTTACCAATTAGCGAAATAACTTCTAGCATTGTCAATCATTATCATCACACAATAACATGCAATGTAAGCTATTCAACTTAGATATATGTAGTATTTTAAACTTGATTAAATAATGAGATTACTCTATCACGTACAAGTTAATATATATACTGATATAATTTATGTCTTAATATGTTTTCACATGATTTATCTATTCTTTCTAAAAAATAATAATATATAGAGTTAATTGTCATCACTACTTAGGTGGGGCGACAAACCTCTTGCCCCTTGTAGTATAAATCAAAGTTCAATCCTTGGCAATATAATTTAGTATTATCTGGTGTAAATTATTAGTGTATTGTATTATATTTGCCTTTTAAAAGAAAAATAAAAATATAGTTAATTAATTAGTCCCCAACATTAAATAAATGTTTAATATCCTGATCTTAGCTTAAAATCTTGTACGTTTAGACTTTATAAAAAGTTATTGTTTGATATTTTTGCCATCTCCAGTAATTTGCACACAATTTTTTAACTAGTGTAGAAAACAAAAAGAAAAACACAACTATAAAGGAGTCAACTCTTTTAACTCTATTTATAAAGTACAACAATGCTTATAACTAACAGTTATACTTGTAAAATAATTTACTAACTCTAATACTATGCTTATACTTTATAACAAAACTAACTTGTTATATAAATCTAGCAATAATTAAGGTTCTATCTACTATAATATACTGAAAGTCCACAAGTTTGCTAGTTTTGCATTAATTAACTAGACAAGTAAATAAGAACAGTAAGTAAAGAACAAGAATAAAAATTCAAGAACACAATCTATGCGAGTCTAATCATATGTATCATTGAATAAACAGTGAATACATGGACGATCTTACAACTTGACTTACTAGAAGCATGTAAATAAAATTACAATTGTTAAGTTTAAACTAACTAGAAACTTAAACAATAAATTTCAACAAATGTAAATATAAAAGATACACTTTCTTTAGTAACAAACACTTGGTGGACAAACACACCAATTGTAAAGGGATGTGTTGCCTTATATAGTGGAAGAGATACGGCAATACATCCGTGACTTGATGGTGAGGGGTTGGCGGTTGTCGAATTCCCATTGGCTTGAAGTACTTGCAACAGACGCATCTGGTCTTCTTTATCAAATCAGGTACGAAAGATAAACCTTTCTTTCCTTTCCAACTACACCTTTGCCATATAAGGTACATACAGTTGGAACAACCACCATGTGACTCTTGTCTTGATCTTCTTGTTTGAATTCTTCCCGCCTTGACTTACAATTTGGATAAGAATGCATTGTTGGCAAAGAATCATTGGACTCGCTGATGGGTCGCTGATTAACCCACATCAGCGACCAAGTCTGGCGAGTGAATCCTTGACTCAATAATCTCCCCTATTCGCTAAGAAGATTTGCTGAATGACTTTGACTTAGAAATAATACAAGTGTGGGAGAAAGATGTTTATATATATTACAAAAAGAAGTGTTACATGCCGACACACTAACATTAACATCTACTAAAAACATCTATTGGTTCGTTGCTTGTTCCCAATTATCTTCATTTTTTCTGCTCTGAGTGCTAGATCAGCTTGTCCATGGGGCCTCAACAAATCTTGATCAATTAAGTCAATGAAAGCACGGTTGTTTGTAGTTGTAGCACATCTCCTTCTTATGGCCATCCGAAAGCCCACTGATGCCTTTCCCATATCATCCACTCTACAGACAAGTTTTTGATTTTGAAAGTTTGTGTAGAACATACCAAATGGCTCTTCAAGAACTACCGCTTCTTGAAAGAGAGTTCTTAGGGGTAGCCTTAGCTTGTGTTCAAAGTAGCATCTCCAGGATTGGGGGAAATATCTACTGGAGCCAAATGATACTCTATCTTTCTCTTCAGAGTGGGCTTCTTTTTTGTTGCTGGTTGAGATGATGAGGGAAGAATTTCTGAAGTTTCACCAAAGTAATTCCCGATCACTTAAATATTTGTCTTCAACCTATCTTGAAATTTCTTGGCTTTCACAAAGTATACATGAATGAGTTCTTTGAGTGGAGAGTAGCTGGGAGTCGTTTTATCTTTAATTAGCTCATGAATCTCTAACCATTCAGTGGATCCCAGGCTATTTTCCTGATTTTTATTTATCATCACTGCCTTTTGGCTCACTCTCTGGATTTTCAAATCTATTTCTCGACCCATCTTGGCTAAGTGAGGTTGAACTCCAATGATCTTCTCTGGTCGACTTTTGTGTCACATATTTGTAATAAAATTCATTTTTCTTCCTCAATATTCTTCTTCTTTTCACTCAACCTCTCTTCGACATCAGCTTGTTTCTAGTTATAAACCTCCAATGGACCAACACTCTTCATCAACTAAAGCTCTTCAGCATCAACAGTTTTCCTTTCCTGAATGGCTAGCTGCTTGATATACTCGATGCTTTTTTGTTCATCTTCCTTACTTTTCTTTCTTCTTTCAAGTTCTTCAAAAGCCTCTTCTTGAGTTTTACCATCAACAGCTAGACTAAGAACATCAATAATCTGATGACTTTCTGAAGATAAGGTTGTTGTCTTTGATTGTTGAGGTGCTGATGATAAAGGTTGAGTGACAGCAATGATGGTTTCTTTGATTTGATTGGTTTCATAGGAAGCTGCTCAGCTTGAGCTTCAGCTGTCACTCTTGTTTCCCATGTTGCTCTGACTAGCTAAGGGTTATCATAGTCAACTGTAGGGGTGTTCGCGGTTTGGTTTTTGTCCGGTTAAACTGTAAAACCGAACCGTATAAAACACCAAAAAAAAAAAACCGTTTTTGAATTTGGTTTTGGGTTTGGTTTGTAACCGTGACCGAATTATATATTTGGTTTTTGGTTTCATTATGTGTTTATGATAATGAATTTGGGTTAAACCGAAAAAACCGAATAAGTTATATTACTGTTATGTATTAATAAAAATATTTAATACATATCCTTTTTTTGTATGGATAACTATTAATGTATTTTTTACTTTTAATGTCTATTTGTTTATTATATCAACTTTTTTTCTTGAAATTAAAAAATTCAATTGACAAACAATGAAATTTTTTTAATAATGATGACAAACAAAAGTTTAGCGGTTTCACTTATGTTACTTATTTATCCATATTGTGTTTGATGTCTAAATTTACTAATTTGGTGAAAGTGAAATTATGAACCTATTTTGGTTGAACACTTGGACAAAAAAAAAAGTTCATATTTAATTTTTTCGGTTTTAAACCAAAATCGAACCGAATTTTAATTTGGTTTTTGGTTTGGTTTTTCTTTATTTTGAATTAGGTTTTGGTTTTGAAAAATAAAAATAAAAAAACCGCAAAACCCGAACCAAATAAACCGAATAACCAAAAACTGAACCGATTAACACCCCTAGTCAACTGGTTGCTCCCCCTTAACAGAAGCATGTAAAACCATTCTTTGCTCCCCCACAACACTAGCTGGGCTTCTTCAGCAACTGAAACAATCTCCCAAGTGCTAACAGAAGTTGTTTTTTCTTTTTCTTGAGTGACATCCTCACTAGTAGAAGTAACTTCAACAGACTTTTTTGCAGTTGTTGCTTTTCCAGTGACCTCATTTTCACCAGCAGGAGTCACTTCAACAGATATTTCTTCAGTTGTCGTTGTTGTTGCTTTTACAGTGACCTTCGTTTCACCAGCAGGAGTCATTCCAACAAATCTTTCTTTCTCAATCTCCCCCCCCCCCCCCCCCCCCCCCCCCCCCCTTTGGACGTTGCCTCATCAATGGCAGCTTCCACAGTCATGGCTTTGTCAGCAGCAAGACTAACGAGCTGCTGAAGCAAAGTTTTCATCTCAATTTCTTTCTCCATCCGTTCATGCCTTAGCCGGTCAACTTCTGTAAATGAGGCATATGGCTTTGGCAGATTAGCGAATTTCTTTTCAAGAGAAGAAAATGCTTGGGATTGTTTCTCGAGTTGGGCAGCAAGTGGAGCCACCAGTTCGCTTAAATTCTGTATTTCAAAATCAACTGCTTTACTTGTTGAAGCAGCTCTTCTTGCAACATGGGTAGTGAAGCTGCAGGTCGCTGAAGAGAAGAGGCTTTAGCATTGAGAATTCGTTGATCTCGGTGAAGGACATTCTGAGCCAGCAAGTATGTACGTCTTTGATTTTTAGCAAGTGTCTTGGAATTGGTCTTGATGATATCAATATTCTTGTTGTTGGATTCTTGCTTGTTGTACCAGCTGGTCAAAGTCTCTACCAAACCGATCAGATTCCTTTTCCTTTAGATTAACTACCAAGGTGGCAGTTTTGTTGAGTTCTTGGAGTTGTCTTTCAACCTTTTCCAACCTTTCACTTGTGGAAGAGGCAATGCTGACTTCTATGGCAGTGATAGGTTCTCCATCCACTGATGGAGGGACAAAACTGTCAGGCATTTTTTTAGTATTGGTTGTGGTGGTCTCAACGGCATTTGGTTCACTAGCTACATGATGTTGATCTTCAGTGAGAACTTCATTTTGAACCTCTAATTCCATGTCACTGGTTTCTTGCTCATTAGCATGACTATAGGAGTGTAGCAGGTACTCATCAGCAACTATACCTTCCAAATCGTCACTGCTGGACTCATCCTTTTCAACAGGAAAGTGATATTCGTACCACAGAATTTGATAAGTATACCACTATTATGCATTGCATTCTTGTACAGTATGCAAAGAAACATGTACAGTGTGGTAATTGAATCAAAATATGTGGTACGATTATCACTTCCCTTTTTTAACACATTCAACTTCGTCAACCATTTCAAGTTCTCTGACACCTTTAACCTCTTCAGCAATTTCAACTTTTTCAACAACGTCAACTTCTTTACCTCCTTCAACCTCTTCAGCAGCTTCCTCCTCATCCTCATCATCACCTTCGTACTCACAAATTGAGTCAAGTGCTCCACAATCATCAGCGAACAATTGAACATGGTTGTTGTGGCAACACTTCCAAATGTAGTATGTGTCTCTCAGTCCCTACACTTACAGTTTCTCAAAAAACTAAAGAAATAGGGTTAGGGAAAGGGGTGCCTCAGTTTCAGTGTGTTGTTGCACCAAAACATCATCGGCCATAGACTTTGTTGTCTCTAGTACCGCCACAAAATTTACTTTTTTCCCACACTTTACAATATGCGGTCACCTCACGCTAGAAAACACCACCCGGTCAAATTTCAGATCCTCCGTTGTCGGGAACTGCCGCCATAGCTTATAAGAAACCGTCGTAGTATATTGCTAGATTTATATAATCATCTTCTATAGCTAATTAGATTTGTTTATCAAATGAAATGGAGTACCTACGCTCTTTTTAATACTCAAACCTAATAAATCAGTTTCATTTTGGTACTCTTAATTATATATACTTGACATCCAACTACCATTAAACTTTGTATTATAGTCCAGATAGTAATCATATGCATTCTTAACTTCCAAATCTTTGGTTTAAAGTATGAATCAAGTGCTCGAACGACATAGACTACAATCCCAGAACAGTGGAGGATCGCAACAATCATCTCAGGATGAGATACAGGTATGCATCAATTCTCGCCGCCAATGTCAATTTATGCACTACATGTTCACTGTCCCCTTAAAAAAATATATATAAATATAAGAACATGCTGTAGCGAATCACTAGCTAGGAGTGGGTAATGGTAGTATATTGATCTGTGCTTTTGTAGTTATAATGGTAGTATGAAAAAAAGTTGTTTATATATCTGAATTCGCTAGGAGGCATATTTATCCTGATTCGGCATAGGTACATCAATTCTCAGGGCCGCCACTAGAGGTACCGGATACACACAATAGTAATGAATAGAATTGAAAGTTTGATAATACATAAATTAGAAGTTGAGAATGTTGGAATAGCAAAATAACACAAGTGTAACTCATTTTATGCAATTGACCGATTGTCCTGATGTCCTCTATATAAATGCAAAAGCTCAGATCACTAGATCAGACTTTTAAATTTAGTTGAAGTAATTAAGTTCTGGATGCCGTGTTTCTTTCTAATTGGAGAGCACATATATAAAACACATATGAAATTTAGAACTGATCAAACAGTAAAAGACTAATCAAAGTGGTCAATCGTGTTCTTATATCACACGGTGGTTAAGAAATATCTTCAAATTTATGAAAGTTTTTGTGATAGGTTGCACTGAGAAGATCTGCCATGTTGAGCAAAGAACTTGCAGAAAAACGCCGTGAATTGGGGTACAAATTATTATTTCTTTCCCTATATATTTTTCCATAAATCAGAGTCTGGAAGTTTGAGTTATCATAGTAAAACCCAAATCAAATGCTCAATTATGATAATGATAGGCAAATGAAAGGTGAAGATCTTCAAGGACTTGATCTCAAGGAGCTAAGCAAACTAGAGGCTATTATTGAATCTAGATTGGTTGCAGTAGTAAAAGCAAAGGTGAGGTGTGTGTGTGTGTTTGTGTTGGCATCTTGTTCCATGATTAGCGCACAGTTTGTTAAT
This sequence comes from Erigeron canadensis, assembly GCF_010389155.1. Taxonomy (NCBI): domain Eukaryota; kingdom Viridiplantae; phylum Streptophyta; class Magnoliopsida; order Asterales; family Asteraceae; genus Erigeron; species Erigeron canadensis. Next base: position 41,301,098 of record NC_057762.1, read on the forward strand.
TACTTGTTATCGAACGTGAAGGTTTATTATACTTCCTTACTTCAAAATGTTCTACTTTCAGGCTGAAAAAATATCAGAAGATATCAATACTCTAAAGCAGAAGGTCATGGATCAGCCACACCTTTATGTTCTAACTTGAGTTTTATTTTCATACACTAGTACTATTTATAATGAATTGCACACCTTTATTAGTGACAAAAGGTAATAGGAACTTAATTAGAACATTTATGAATACTACATAGTTGAGTAAATAAGGACACAAACATATTAGTGAAGATATATTGCCAGTTCCTATATAAATTTGAGTGATAAATTTAAGATATATATGATAAGTAAAATCTATACCCTAACTGAATAATTTGACCAAAATGAATATCCAGGAAGCTCAGATGCTGGAAGAGAATGCACAATTGAAAAAACAGTTGGTGGTAAGAGCGTCTAAATTTTTCTCATATCTTAAATTGTGTGGTTTTTTGCTTTTCCCTATTTAACTAATGAACAGCAGAGTTACTAAGCTTTGAATTTTTCGGTATTAGATGATGGAAAAATCTGTAGGTCAGAGGATTATACATGGCCAATGCGGTCATTACCATTCGCTGGAGTTAACTATCAGTATTAGTAGCCTGAGCTCAACGGATCCTTCTCATAAGTGCAACAGTAGCAACTCGGATACCTGCCTAAAACTTGGGTAAGAATGAAGCGCCAACATGCCCAACACTTTTGTTATATAATTATTATAGAATTTTCAAATTTAATACATATATAGAAACATGCTTGTGTTTTCTCAAGACATGAGATTCTGAATCCATTTCAGGCAACCTTTTTCTGATTGAGCTGATGTGGTGAAATAAGACAACTCCAAAGGCAACCAACCATCGTTTAACACAGGTTATTGGCTCACTGATAATGTTTGTTTTTTACTTGAATAAACTATAGGGTTATCTTTGTGTTTTGATGAAATAATAACCAAATAAATTTCATGGTGTTGCACAGTTGCAGTAATGTTTTTTCTATAGTCAATTTGGGCTTTATTTAGAGTATATATAGACATGTATATGGGACTAAAAAAGATTGTGTACATTATTCATAAATCAATGACTGTGACTATTAATCATATATGAAAACCGCTGCCAAATTGAATGTAATGGATCATTAACAACCATGAGCAGATGTAGTCATATAGATTCGTGCTCTCTCTTTTGGAGGTCTGGTTTCTTCAATTTTAGGACAAAGTTGTACTTAAATACCCAAATATGCAACCAGCTGGTTAATTTGCAGCACACAAGTGTATCATTTTTCACTTTACAAAAAGCATTGAACAGTTGATTTTTTTGCACCAAAAAATAAAAATAAAATTGCAGTGCACAAAATCTGATAAATAGATATACTTGTTCTTCCATTTTGAGTATTTTTAAAAGAAAATATGTAATAATAAAAAGCTAGCAAGATGCTAGCTATTACAAGAAATAAAACCCCATGAACCACACCTGATAACCTACTCATCTAAAGTTCATCACATTTCCAAAAAAGTTCCGTGCTTCTTAAAAGTAAGTGGTGCTTGGAGCAAGGCAGTCTGAAAACAGAACAGACTTCATCTCTTCTTGTTCATCATCTCCGTAATAATCATCTATGACTTCATAACCGGTGGGGTTAATACTGCAAGTACTAGAACACGAAGACACTGATTGCTGTGAACCAATTTTAGATGTCACGGAAGCCGAAGCTGCCATGGCCCCCATTGTCCTTCTCTTCTTGTAGTTGGCCTTAAAGCAAGCTTGTCTCAGTCTTTTTGTATTGTTTTCAAGTTTCAAATCCGGCGTCTCTTCCAATTTCTTCCTCTCTTGCTCGAGTATCATTACTGCTTCCCTCAACTTCCCTTCAGCTTTCTCACCTGAATCTTTACCCAATATCTGCTGCACAATATATAAGTCCAAGAAAAAAATAGACACTTCAGAATTTCAGATTAAAATGTAAATTACAAAATTATATAATATCTTTATATATAAAAAAAAAACAGAAAAAAGTTTGACCTGAACATTGTTGATGAGTGTTTGAAGACTCATAAGCTTACGATGAGGCCAGCGACGAATGCCTAATTCTCGACAACGTTTCTTCAACAGGGTCAATCCAACATTAAGCTCCTTTGCAGCTTGCGTGATTGGCATGTAGAAATATTGAGATATTATTTCCCTGCTTAACACCATCTTAGAAGTATAACTAGACCCGCCATCACCCCCACCATTATTAATTCCATCGTCAGCTGTTACTAATTTCTCCATTATTCCAGCTGGACTCCATGAATTTACTACTTCCTTCTCTAACTCTACTTGCTCCACTTTCACATCTTCGTGACCATTCACGGTCTTTGTGACACGATCCTCTTCTGCATTCTTGTGATCCGTATACGTTGACATCACCGGTTGGTTTTGATCAGGAAGCCGGTATGTGTCGTTGATCACCATAGGCATTTCTTGATTCTGAAAACTGAACCCATTGTTGATTTCATACACATACATAAAATCTTCTGGTGTATATGTTATAGGATCTACAAGCACATACATAAAATCAAACAAACATATATGTATATGTAATTCAAGAATTAAACTAGTACACAAGTAGTAACCTGGAAGAAACTGGTGATTGTGGGTTGAAACAATATCTAAAGATGAATAGAGAGGATCCTTTGAGATGATATCCATCAAAGAATAAGCATCAAATTCATTATGATATTCTTCAAATGGAATGGACTGAAATTCATAACTAGTATCGTATCCCACATCCGGAAACCTGGACATACATATATACACATTTTACAACATAACAAACATTTTAACTGTCTTCTTCTTTTAATTTTCTAAACAACTAAAATAAAATAAAATTGATATAATATATAAACACTACCCGAACTCAAGTGGATGCAATTGGTTTGGAATAGAAAACACATCTTTTTTAACAGAATTGACTTCTGGAGACCAAAGACTAATAGAATTTTGACTACTTGCCATCGTGGTTTAATTGGTTAATTTTTGTTGTTAGTTTATTCTTTGAATTTGCATGATGTGTTAGAAATGAGAGGGTGGAAGGGGAAGAAGGAAAGTTAAAAACTGGAATTCTTATTATATAGGAATTGGTAAAGACTATATACTTGATGAAAGGAGTAATAACGATTAATTAAATGCTAATTAGTTCGATTCGTTCATGTTGAGATAGTTTTAATGATAATGTGAATGTGAAAGTATTTAATAATTAATTGTAATCACTGCAAAGAAGATCATGCGGCGTCCCAATGATTTAACTGCCATACTTCATGAATGATTATGCATGCATATGTAGATTCATATGCCCATGTAAGATTTATTTTACCATCATATACTCTTTTTTTTTCTACTTTTTTTCTTTCTCTTCCTTTTTTTTTTTCCAATAAAAAGTTAAAAAGTGTAAAATTTCATAATTATTTTGTAACACCTCATTTGTCCACGGTAACTAAAATATACGTATAGCAAGGAATCACATCATTATGCTCATGCGTGCACTCGTGCGAAACTAAGATTCATGATTCACTATGTTGATTTTTTTGACATCGAGACTAGGTTCTTAACAAAATTCCCCGTTTTAAATTCATAACAAATATATACGTGGAAATGGAACAAAGTTTGAGAAACTTTATTTTCAAGTGTAGTGATAATATATCATTGTTAAACTGCGGGTAAAGACAAATAATTAAATTACATATTGTTCGTTTGTAGAATCATGAAATTAAATATTACTCCGCTATGAAGTACTGAGGGGTAAAAATAAAATGGTAATTCGAGAACGCATTGATTAGAGTAACGTATTGGGTATAAATTTATAACAAGAACAAATGAAGTATAAATATTGGGAGTTACAAAAAAAATTTGTGGATTAGTGGATATATGTGAAAACGAAAATTAAAATCTTAGGCCTTCTTAATTATATGCCATTATTTACCCCAAGTAGTGTGGATTAATCATGCTTATTATTAAAGATAAGTTACATTGTAAATTTCATGTTTTTTAAGGTATATATAGTGTAAGTGTAAATGTATATGATTCGTAAAGTGTAAAATTGTAAATTTTGCAAGTGCTATTGTCTTGACAACCATGCGAGCTAAGGTAACATACGTGAAATATGTGCCATACTGCCATTTTGGACTTTTGGTCCATGTGTAATATAATTCTTTGACCTAACTTATTGTTTCCATGACACTATTTAATTATTTATGTACAGGCATGAAATTACGAGCGTGTAGTTTATATCAAGCGGCCTTGCATATCTGTTTCACATCATTCGAACAACAGAAAGTTATTTTGGTTGACGATTTCCCTTAAATGGTTTCACTTAAGAACTGCAAATAAGCAGAAGCAAAAATGAGCAAAAAATCTTGATTTTTGACACTACAGGCAGAACTAATGGAAACACTTGAAAGCAGCTATCAAAGCAAATAACCTTGTCTTCAACGACAATTTATACAAAGTGCTTACACCCCTTTAGAGAGACGTGTGCCTATATCAAAAGTTTCATTCAATTATAAGGAAAAAAAACCTTGAATTACTAGATAGATGATTTACTATGCATAGAAGAATAAGAATTCTTGTTAAGTTTAGAACTTAACTTTGAATGAGAAGTTTATATTTTAAAGATTTTGGCAAACAAAGAAAAGCATAAAGAAAACCAAGACTATGCTTTAACTTTATTTGGCTTTCTTGCATCTGTAGCAATCTATAGAGCTTTAGCAGCCTAGACTCTCCCCTTCTCACATTCTTTCATAAATCTAAAATTCAAATTAGTTTGCAAACCTCTCACATTCTTATATAAAACATCACATCAATATGCTTGAAATGAATCTAATGTCATCTCTCTTTCTGCTTTTTTCCTTCTATTTTATCCAAATCTCATAAAACACAAGTCACATATCACAACAAACAGAGCATCCACTTGGTAAATAGCTTCAACAACATGACAGTTACTCGTTCCAGAATCATGATCATCGTGTGCTTCGTGTTCCTATCTATGGAGTCTGAGAAAATCTGTGCACTTCAAAGCATTGATCTTGCCTTGAAATGGAGTGAAGAAAGACCATTTACAAGGGTTCGGCGTCTTCTCAGGAGTGCATCCGTTCAAAAACTGCATGCACAGGTTGGTATCGCACCAACGCCCTCACTTATGTTTGATCCAAACAAATCAAGTGAAAGAAGAGTTCGAAGAGGGTCCGATCCTATTCATAATAGATGCTGATACAGATGAAAGATTATGCAGATACTAAGTAAGTAAGTCAGTAACTGCTCAGTGCCGCCTTCCGCGAGTTTTGAGCCCCAATACCTCGACGGTGTACGGGGGAGTTTAAGATGTAGGCAGACCTTACCTCTACCTAAGTAGAGAGGCTGCTTCCAGTTTCTACCTAAATGGTAGAAAAGGCCCTCCAACCTTTGCATGGGATGAGGATCGAACCCATGACCTCTGTTTCCAGATACTATTTGGTGTTTTTTTCCCTAGGGGTTTCCAAATCAAAATGGAAAATTTCTCTCTTTAGGTCTCATTTGCATTTCTTAAACACACACGCACACGCGCGCGCACACACACACGATCATGGGTTGCTTCTAATGTATGTATAAAGCTATTTTTCTTCTCTCATATGAGCAACAATATGGATTAAAAAATTTAAATTACTCAATTTCATATATTTATGAATTCTGAATATATGTTACATTACCTGTGATCTATATATCCCTCTCAGAAGCTAAAAAAATATCAATCTTCTAAAGGGAGAAAAACCAAACTACTTAATGAGCATTTAAAAATTGTTGTGACATACTGTATCTATTTTTTCTGTGGGCTTTATATTGTAAAGTCGATACCTTTCTTGAAACTGCCTTCCATATCATATCTACTGCATCACCAGGCCTTGAAGGATATTGATACTCAAAATGTGGTGCTATTTGCTTCAATCTTTCCCACATTTCGGTCCATTTTTCTTTCTTAATCCCCCTAAGAAGATTCAAAAGGTACCCGTTTTTGCAGGCGTCTGAAGCACGGACAAATATGGAAAATTTGGAGTAGTCCAGAACATCTTCATACGGTAGCTCGATTTCATCACTGATGATAACAGGAACACAATGACTAACAATTGCATCAAAAAGGCGATTTGAGGAAGGTGTATCTCCTGCAATGTTGAGACAGAACTTGGAGGCTGCCATTCCTGTAGATGCCTTGCGGATCCCGCCTCCACCAGCACTTCCAAATGTGAAGTGCACGTCTTTTTCGTCTTTCATTAAGTAGTATAATTCTTGACGAATCACTCCACCCTGATTACAAAAAGAAAATTTTAGAGATGATTTATTGTTGAAGAAAGAATGAATTTTCTCAACAAATAAAGATGTAAATAAATTTCTTTACATGAAACCATGCCTAATATCATTGAAGTCTGCATAGCACTGTAACCTCAGCCTAATATTACGAGTTTATGACTATCCATCAAATATGGCAAGTTTGACCTACTTACACATGAACGGGTCGATTTGAGTAATGTTTATGTTTAACGGTCAAACAGGTAAAACTATAGAACTGGGCTTTAAAGAGAAACGGGTCAAATGGATCAAAAGTTGCCGGGAGTGCATTTATAATGCATGAAACCTCACATATTAAGTTCTTTATAATCATATTTTACATACCAGGTAATTATATATAAGAAGTAATTTATCTCAAAATAAGGATAAAATTTTCAACATGTCTAGGGTCAACCTGAGAAATATCTGATGAGACCCATTCCTCCACTCGCCCATTTTCCAACATCTGCTATCCATATCCTATGATAAGTTTTCAGTTAAGGGCTGGATTTTTAGCAACTAAAAAGAGGATTACTCGGTGCAAATTTGATATATAGATGAATTAATTTACTACCCTATGGTGTATAATGATGCTTAGAATGACAGTAAGAACTTCGTAGTTGAAAGCATGTGATTAACTACAAATTTTGTGCATATATATTTCAGCATCTAAAAAGACATAAATTCATGAGTATGCAATCTCCAATTTATTCATAATTTTGATGAATAAAACGACACAATTCTTCTTCCTAACATCCCAGATCCAGAAATGCAGGAAGATTACTACTTCAATAATTTCAGCAAAAGACGCCTGATTGATGCTTATAGACTGAAATTCAGCAAACAGCATAAAATAAGAATGTCGACGATAGAAAAAATAACTCACATCTTTCCGATAAATTGCTCCTTGGAAGTACACTAACGTGGGCCGCTCTTCAAAAGTAGGGGAAATTCTAGCATCAATAGTCCGAACAACATGTTTATAGGGTGCAATCACATCTTTATTCACATTTGCAATTTCATCCGAGTATCTACCAAAATCTGCAAGCACTAGCATAGCCGAGCCCAATTTCCATCTAGCAAGTAACATACTATTTGGATGGTGAGCCATTATTAAATGGTCCTTCCCTCCAAATCTTTTCCATTCCTCCCGACCATTCAAATATTCGACCAACCTCTCTTGCAAAATATCATTAGTACTCTTTTCTTCTGTCCCCTCAATTTTAGAAAACCTATTATAACTTAAAGACGAGAAAAAGGGAACGAAAACAATATCTGCTTGACTCGAATTACGTACAAGAACCACACTGCAAGATCTAGGTACATTTGGACTAACTGACGATAATAGATCAAGAGTGAGCCAGTATTCTATACTGTGTTGCAAGTTTAACCCACCTGGGTATTTAGGGATATCACTAAGGTTACCAACATTAGGCCATATTTGGTTCGTGTTTCCTCTCCAACCTAGTAACCCGAAGTGAAACTCAGGAGGTAAATCATACATAAACGCCTTCAGTAAAGCTTGATTTGGATCACATGAGACTCCACGTTTGACGGACTCAACTTCGGCCTCTAGTGACCCATGGTCAACAACAATGAGATTGTAAATTGATCTAGGTACGAATGAATTATCACCAATTCGAAAGAGAAGTGAACACGAAAGGATAAAAAAGAACATTGAAATGGCAATCAAACATGAAAGCAATCTTGAAGAAAACACACGTTTTTCGGGCGTTGAAGTCATTGACTAAACAAAAAAAAAAAAGATTGAAACTTTGACACTTAATTAAAACCAAAGATTATTGTAAGTTGATTATAATATGTAAAAACAAATACCCGGTAACAACAAAACACTAAAATTTCAAAAATATCAACAAAATAAGCAAAACCCTAATTACATTCTGAATACTCTAATTAATTGGTGATAAAAAGGCAGGGGCTTTAATTACATATATGAATTGGGTATCAAGCAAAATTCAAGAAAATACAAGAAACTCACTAAATCTGAAGTTATTAGTGAAAGAAATGTGTTGTTGTTGTTGTTGAGTGTCAAGATTTAACAGCAAATAGGTAACCTGCAAAACAAGTACATAGATAGATACAATTAAACAAATAATAATAGTATAATATGAGAAAAAGGGAAAGGGTGAACGCAAGTAAAGTGTTTCTTACCAGAATATGAATGAGATCTGCAGCAGCAATGAAAGAAAGTAGAATGGAATAGAAAAATGTATAAAAAGGGATTCAGCTGGGTACGTTAATATTCGGTGTAAAATCGAATCTTGATGTGTATAAAAATTCGTAGGCTCTTGGATTTATGAAGGATGTTCTCGATTTGGTATAATCATATTTTACTAATACTGTAGTATTAAACAGGGTTTTTCTAACTACCCACAAGGCACTCTTTTATTTTCTGCACCAATCTTTATTTATTGAGAACATATTTTTTAAATGAGTAAAATAAATGAAGTTATTTAAAAATAAAAAAAGACTTTTCATTTTAAAATAATATAAATTTGAGGTTTAATACTGATTATTTCTTTTATAATTACATTTTAAAAAAATTTTGATTTAAAAAACCAGATTCTATTGATATTAACTACACTAATATATTATAACTTTCAATGTTTTCTATAACAAAAAAAAAACTTCCAATGTTTTCTATAAGTTATAGCCTTTGAACAAATCAAATGTTTCATGGAAAGTTAAGTTACAAATGACAAATATTTTTTTTCGAACATTCAAAACTTTACTAATAAAGAAAAACTAGCGAGATGCTAGGTAAATATACAGAGTCAAAGGAAGAAAAAACTACACCATCGAGCTAAACATTAAAGTTTTTCCAATTTTCTCAACCTACTTGGTGCTTCTCAGATCTATTAGTTAACCAAAGAAAGCTTGTTTTCTTGATTTCTTCGGAGGCGTACCGAATGGAAGGAAACTTGTTGGAGAAAGCACGCTCATTATGACATTTCCAAATAACCCAGCAGTAAGTGAGGACAATCAGGTTAAGAAGTTTCCTTTTAGGTGGCTGAATCGTTGCATGCTTGTGGATCTCGAAGAGTTCTCTGACATTTGAGAGCCTGGTGATCGGGAGATTGCACCAAGTAACGATGGAGTGCCAAAGTGAGGATGCAATGGAACAGTGGATGAAAAGATGCTCATTTGTTTCATCAAATTGCAGACACAGTGGACAGGATGCGGACGAGATAGCAATGTTCCTTCTTTGTAGTTGGTCAATGGTAGGCAATCTGTTCATCTTGATTCTCCATCCAAGGATGTTTACCTTGAGGGGTGCAAGCCGGTTCCAAGGAAAAAGCCACGGGTTCGGCCCATGCATAGTGGACAGGAGATGATTTTTCATTGATTTGACCAAGTAGTTTCCTGAGCTATCCTTGTTCCATGTCCACGAGTCATTTTCGTCACGAAGAGACACCTGTGAGATTTGGGTCAGAAGTTCTTGAAACTGATGAAGTTCAATGGCGTTCGAGGGAGGTCTCAGCCATGTCCACTCCCATTGTGAGAAACGTCCAACACCAGTGCATTTGTCTTTGATGGAGCAGCCTTTATGCTTCTCAAGTTTGAATAACTCCGGGAAGGTTTCCTGAAGTGGCTCTGTTCCATTCCAGTTGTCAATCCAAAAGCGGATGGATTCACCGTTTCCAATACGACCTGCAGAAAGATGCTCCAAAGAAACATTGAAATTTCCAAGGTGGGAGTTGAGGTTGGAAATAGTTTTCCAAGCTCCCACCAAACTAGACCGAGACGGAAGAGGTGAACAATTCCGGTTTGAAAAGTGAATGGATTTAATGACTTGACACCATAAGCTGGCAGGTTCTTTACGGAATCTCCACCACCATTTAGACAAAAGTGCTAAGTTTTTAATATTTAAACAACCCAGCCCAAGCCCGCCCGAATTCAATGGTGCAATGATTTTTTTCCCAGGAGATCCATGGGATCTTTTTGTTTCCAGATAAATCCCCACCCCAAAAGAAAAGTCTACGGAGAGATTCAAGCTTTGAGATAACACTTACCGGGGCTCGGTACAATGAGAAATAATATGATGGGAGGTTGTCAAGCACAAAACGAATAAGAGTTACCCTACCACCAATCGAGAGTGTGGAAGCTTTCCATTGAGAGAGTCGAGATTCGAAGGTTCGGATAACAGGAAGCCAATATTTTGTGTGATTCATGTTCGCCCTGATAGTTAGGCCAAGGTAATCAATAGGAAAGCAGCCAATTTGGCATCTGAGAATGTCGGCTGAGTTTTGGATAGCATCAGGGGGTAGATTGAGACCATAAAAACACGATTTTTGCATGTTTATTTGGAGGCCTGAGACCAACTAAAAACACCTCATGATCCTTTTGATATTCTGAAGATGGGTGATGGACCAGTTTCCAATAAGGATGGAATCGTCAGCATATAATAAATGGGACACACAGGAGCCGAAGTTAGGAAGCTTGATTCCCGTAAAAAGGCCCACATTTGTGGCTGTTTGGATAATATTTGAGAAAGCCTCCATAGCGATAAGAAAGAGAAAAGGGGAGAGAGGATCCCCTTGTAGCACCCCTCTTTCACAATTGAATTCATTTGTGGGACACCCGTTCACAAGAACGGCCGATCTAGTTGAACCGAGCAGCCTTTTTATCCATAAGACCAACGGTTGGGAAAGCCCATTTGTTCCATGATTGACAACAAAAAGTTCCAATAAACCGAATCAAAGGCTTTTTTGAAATCGATCTTGAAACAGAAAGATTCCTGCTTATTCTTTTTAAGCCATGATATAATTTCATTCAACAGTAAAGGGCCATCGAGAATATTCCGATCAGTGAGATAGGCTGTTTGTGTTTTTGAAATTACCTTCGAGATTTTTGCTTTGAGTCGGTTTGCCAGCACCTTGGAGATTGTTTTCTTGATGCATCCTACCAAGGTGATCGGTCTAAAGTCTTCGAGAGAAGTTATAGATGTTTTTTTTTGGATGAGGGTAATGTGAGAAGAGCTACACCCATGACTTATTGTTCCTGAATGGAAGAAATCAATCAGAATAATTAGGAAATCAAACTTGAGAATCTCCCAAAACTTTTTAATGAACCCGTAATTGAACCCGTCCGGGCCGGGGGCCTTTTCACTGTCACAGTCCCATACAGCTTGCTTAACTTCGCAGAGGGTGAAATGGGTTATCAAGCTGGCTGTGTCTTCATTGCTTAAGGTTTTCAGTCCCCTACAATTAAGTATGGCCCTGTCATGAATCGGCTCTTTAAACTTCATCTCAAAAAAAGAGCGAGCTGCTTCTCTGATAGAGGGAGGGTCCACATGCCATTGCCCGTTAATCTCGAGGCCACTAATCCTATTCCTTGCTATTCTACTGTTGATCAGGCCATGAAAATATGATGAGTTCTCATCCCCGTGCTTGATCCATTTGGTTCTAGATTTTTGATGCAAGTCCAGGGTTTTTGCGTGCTCTAAAGCATGAAGATTGCTCTTTATCTCAATCCAAAGAGATTGTTCCGCATCCGTGAAGTCACGATGGTCGATGATGGAGTCCAAAGCTTCCAATTGATCATTAAGAGCTGATGTTTGAATATTTTCTTGATTGGAAGTATCTCTCTGCCAGGCCTTAAGCTCCAATTTTAAAGCTTTGAGTTTAGCATTAAGAATCTGATCAGGTTTCCCACGATATGTGCCGCTGGTGAGGCTGTTGATAACAAACTGTTCAAAGCCGGGTTTTTTATACCAAGAGGAGAAGAGTCGGAAGGGACATGGCCCGAAGTCTACTTTTGAGGTGGTGAGAATAATAGGACGATGATCAGAGAGGGATCGAGGTAGTGCAGTAAGCGACGCGGCAGGCCATTTATTCATGAAGCTAGAGGAGACCAGGACTCGATCAATTTTACTTTTTTTATGACCATTGTCAGCCACATAAGTGAAGAGATGCCCATGCATGGTGTACTCGAGTAGTCCATTTTGATGGATGAAAGAATTGAAGGAGAGAGCACAAGTGTTGTTGAAAACAGAATTACTGCGTTCTTCAGGGGTTCTTACTGCATTAAAGTCACCCAACAAAATCCAAAGTCCATGCATGGAAGAGATGTGTATCGAGATTTCATCCCATAAGGCTTGTTTAGCTTGTAGATCTTGAGGAGCATAAAGGTTGAGGATGTGTCACTGTTCGTTAATGCCATTTATGTGGCCCGAGGTAATAAGGAAGTGGTTTGATTTGATTGTGTTGGATAATGAAAAGATTGAGGGGTCCCATATACTCAAGACACCTCCAGATCTTCCTTCCCGACCCGTTGAAGGAATGAAGTCATGCTGAAAATTATGATTTCCCCAAAAGGAGTGGGGGAAAATACTATGACCATCCGGACGATGGGTTTCTTAGATGCAGAGGAAATTGATGTGGTGGTCGTTCTTGAGTTGATTTACCCACCTGGACTTGGAACTGTCCTTAATGCCACGGATATTGAGTGATAGATAATTCATTGGGGCAAGTTTATTCCCGAGTCATTAATGATTTGAGCTTCGACCAGTTTCGCGTAACCAGCTAGATTAACGCCAACACAGTCGCCAACAGTAGAGGTATTCTTAACTTCCATTTGAATCATGTCCCTGTTGAAGTTCAGGTTTTGAGGGTCATGAGAAACATGAGGTTCAGAGCCATGAGATTCAGCATCAGTTGACGCAGTAGTATCTTGGTTTGGATGGTCTGCGGAATAATGGTAGGGTTTATCGGGCATAATTAGGTGATCTGAAGAGGTGTGTGGATCTTTGTCAGTGGAGGAGGGGGGAGTGTCACCAGATGAAAGGTCGTCGAGAGCATTAAGGTTAACAAAAGGTATTGGTTGAACTTTTTGTCGGAAGGAAAGGTTGCTAGTAGTTATTGGTGGAGCTGTGTTGCAGAGGGGGAGTGAGTTAGGGTTTTTGGGGTTTTGTGATAGAGGTGATGAGTGTACATTGAGAAGAGAGCTTGGGGAGGCTTCTAAGGTAGGAGAGGTTTGTCGTTGCCTCTTCCGAGAAATTTTGGGGGAGATGTGGTCTGACATACAGATTTGGTGGGGGCGGTGGTGGGTCTCGAGGGGTTTTTTGTTGTGTAGGGGGACCAGAGTCAGAGGCAGTTAAGGTTGCATTATTATCTTTTTTGGAAAAAGGGGAATTTTGCTGGGATGTTTTATTATTTTCATTATTGGAAAAAGGGGTATTTTGTTGGGATTTTGCATTCAAAGTGTCTTTTGAATTACCTGAAGGGGGGTCCACATCCATTTCCGGCAAGCCTGTTGAAATCCCAGTTGGACAGGATGGGGTAACAATGAAGGATGGCTGCCATTCTTGATTATCCTCAATGATTCTTGCTCCATAACACTTGGATTTGTAGTTTATCTTGATCTCCATGTTCACCCTTTGATGTGCATGGACTAAGATAGTTGCCTTAACAAAGCTTAGATTTCCCGAAGTTGACGTAGCAGATGGTTGTTCAAGGACATGACCCACTGTGGATGCAACTTTATCGAAAACAACTCTGTCCTAGAGTCGGAGAGGAACTCCATAGATTCTGATTGTGGTGATTCTTCCAGAGGCATGATCCTGTCCATCCCATGGTTCAAATTTAGAAAACCACATTTCAAGGGTTGATGAGTATGTTTTCAGGTAGTTCTCAGTGATGGTTGAATCGTTGAACGTTAGCAGGGTAGTGAGGCCGCCAACATATGAGATGGTGACCTTAGTCATTGGGTCAGTATCACTGATAATGGTTTCAAGCTTTTGGAGGATAGGAAGAGATTTACAGGTGGCGATTATGGAGGTTTTTGTCCAAAGGTTTGGTGTGGTGGGTGATAGACTTGAGAGGTCAATGGAGATTGAGTCATGGGAAGTTGGTCTGGAAAGGATGTCCCTGTATGAGGCACCGAATTTTGAAGAGGGTTGATGGGATTGGTGAGGGGGTTTTTGGTAAGTGGTTTGGTGGCGGGCAGAGGTGGTGTTTCTGAAAGGGGGTGGCGGATTGTTTTGTGTCACTTGGATGGGATTTCCTTCCTTATCATATCTCGACAGAAAAACACTAAGGATATAACCTTGGCATTTGATGTTTTGCAGAGAGCATAGAAATTTTGGATCAGTGGGGGCGTTTCTGAAACGCAGGAAACCAAAAGGGTTATTGTATTTGTCGCGTTTCCTGGCGACATAGGCATCCACCAGATTTCCATGGTCCAGAAAAAGTTGTTTCAGTTCATAACTAGATAGTGAGGGAGGAAGATTATAGATGAAGAAGGTAGTGGTGGTAGATTGGCGGTGTTTTCGTCTGTGCATGACATGTTCCCAGTCAGTATCATTCCCGTTTGTATCTTACCGGCGGTGAGGATTTGTTGGAGGGGTTGGGTGGCGGTGGGGGAAGGGGTTTGGGTTTCTCTCACTCTCTCTCACACACATTTTTTTAATTTTGGAAGGCAAGTTAAACCGCCCTGAATAAATGACAAATATTATTTATAAGTATTATGCTATAAATTAAAAAATAGATTTAACAAATAATGTCGTAGGTAAAGAGTAAAAAAAATAATTTATATATCAAATATTTAGAGAATTCAGCAATACATGTAACTTTTATCTTATGCTATCTTATCTTAAACTAATTAATAAACAAACTACTCTCCCTTCTTTTCAACCCTCTACTTTTAAAATATCCAAAATACCTTTAATTTTCAACACAATCCTAGCTCATACACTAAATTTACCCAATATATCCTTAAAATATTATACACCCATATTTATTCAAACTATCTATCTCCTTTATTAATTAATTTAAATATTTTCACCTAATATCTCAATAATATTCTTAATAAAGTTATTTACAAAAGATATATCCATTAACCATAAAATAACTACACTACCATTTACATCAATTACTTTTAGATTAATAACCACGTCGTTACCACCACCACCACTAACACCACTCGTTGCCACTACTGTCGCCGCATTGTGCGGGTACCCATCTCTTAGGAGTTAACATATATAGGTAATTTTACCTCATCCATTCTACAAATAAGGAAAATGATACCAAAGTGTACCCTTAATACTCGTACCAAGTTTCTTTCTACAAAAAATAAATTCTTAAAATAATACTACGGGTATTGTTTTTTACTCGGAAACCGTGTATATCCGAGCGATTATAGATGCAAAAACGTCAACGTGGGTATGTTTATGAGTTTATCAATGACAAAATACTTCGGATCTAAAACTTATGCTTAGTAGCATGTTTTTGGGGCCTTTTTAATGTTATAATACTCTCTACACATTTTATTAGGATATCGAATAATTAGTTTCATAAGATATAGATTATTTAATAGATTTAGACTCATGTCAAATACACTGGTTTTTTATGACATATAAATGATAAAGTTAAATATATGTAATCCAATAAAAACTGTGAAAAAACAAACCAGTGAATTTAAGAATATAAGTAAAACTATGAAATAACAAACCGATAAATTTAAATACAAATATTGTAATGAAAATCAAAATAATGAAATGTACTACTGAAACATTAACGTAAACATTTAACTTGTTCATCTATCAATATCATGTCAAGGCTTACGATTGCAACAATTTTTTTAATAATACAATAAAAGAAACTTCTTGTAGTTTTTGTTGTAGTGTTTGTTTTTCATGAAAATTTTTGATTATATAATTGTTATCAGTTATATGTATTATTTATATATATATAGTCATTGATAACTTGATAAGTTATAATTATAGTTGGATAAAGACTAATAGTAAACAAAGTTTTTTTTTTATTTATGAAAAATATATTTTTTTATTATTTAATTAGTTGGAAAATTGGGATACACATGAATGTTATATTTTATGTATTTTATTTCAATAACATTATTATTTTAAGAAAAAAAGACTAAAAGTGTAAGTTGATGATAGAAAACAAAAAAGTATAAATTATATTGTGACATGTGCTAATTTAATCGAATTAGAGAAATTGAGAGTTGTAATTGGTCAATTGAAGTTAGGTCAGTTACCTTTAAGTATATATACTAAATTTAGACCCGTGTCAAATATACGGATGTTTATTATATATTAATAATAAATTAGATCTATAATTTAAAAAAAGTTGTGAAAGAACAAACTAGTGATTTCAAATATAAACAATGTAATTAAAATTATGAAATAACAAAAATGTAAACTCAAATATAAATAACATAATATTGAAACACTGACAAAAATGTTTAACTTGTTCATCAATCAATATCCTGTAATGGCTTGTTGTTGTAACAGTTTTCTTAAAAATATAATTAGAGAAACTTCTTTTATATTTTGTTGTGTATTTGTTTTTTATTAAAATTTTAGATTTTATAGTTAGTTATTTATTAAATGTGTTATTTTATTTATATATAATCATTGATAAATTGATAAGTTATAATTATAGTTGGGTTAAGACTAATTGTAAACAAAGTTGGTTTTTAATTTATTAAAAGGTATTTATTATTATTTAATTAGTTGGATAATTGGGATTAACATGAGTTTATATTTTTTTCTCTTATATTTTATTTAATAAATTTATTATTTTAAAATAAGATTTAAAGGTGTAAATTGGTGATAAAAACCAAAAAATGTAAATTGATTTAGACATGTGTTATTTTTATTAAATTTGAGACTTTAAATAACGTAATATTGAAACAATGACGAAAGCGTTTAAATTATTCATTAATCAATATCTTGTAATGGTTTGTTGTTGTAACAATTTTCTTAATGATACAATTAAAGAAACTTCTTGTAGATTTTGTTGTGTATTTGTTTTTCATAAAAGTTTTAGATTATATAGTTGTTATTTATTAAATATATTATTTTATTTATATATAAACATTAATAATTTGATAAGTTATAATTATAGCTGGATTAAGACTAATTGTAAACAAAGTTGTTTTTTAAGTTATTAAAAGGTATATTTCATTATTTAATTAGTTGGATATTTAGGATTAACATGAGTTTATATCTTTTTCTTTTATATTTTAATTAATAAGTTTATTATTTTAAAATAAGGTTTAAAAGTGCAAATTGGTGATGAAAAATTAAAAAGTGTAAATTAATTTAGACATGTGCTTATTTAATTAATTTTAAAAAATTGAGAGTTGTGATTAGTCAATTGAAGTTAGGTCAGTTGTCTTTTAGTATATATTAAGATTAAGACACTCCTTTATAAAAACTATTGACCCCCCTACAAATAAAAAGTGTTACTCAAATGTTACATACGAAAGTACTTAATTGTCCTTAATAAACATCTACCATGGAAAGAGTTTTTATAAATTATCAAATTTGCTCTTGGTGGATTAATTTACATCTAAATTCTTTTTTTTTTAATAATTAACACTTTAAGACCTTATCTCTTTAAATATTCCATTATTACCTTTACATCAACCTACACCACTTGACACCACCACCAATAATACTATCACCGATACAACTAGACCGTTATCCCCGTCACCATCACCGCATTGTGTGGGTACCATGCTCATGTATGATAAAAAAAACATGCTTTTTTTAAACTTAATATGAAATATATTTTGTACTTAAAGTGTCTGGCAAGGTGTGGTTTTAATTTGTCAAAAATTCGTAACTTTTGACAAGTGAATGAACTAATAGAATTACGCTAAGTGACCTTAGAAAAAAGTGTAGTAAACTAGTGGTACCAATCAATTCCATCTAATAATAATATAAGAAAATTTTTATCATATCTATTTGCATACTATCGTCTATTTCTCTAATAAAAAGCACACTTTACCTACCAGCAACAAAGAAAACAAAAATTAACTCTATATATTAGTATCTCTATCTATCAATCTATATATCCATATCTCTATCTATAGATGACTATTGAAGAAAAAGAGAGGCATCGAGACATTTAATAGATTTTCCAGCGATTGTAATTCTCAGGTGTGTGTGTATTTGTGTACTTGTATAAAAAGAGGGGGAAAACAGTCAAACATGTTGCTCCCAACACCTCCAACGTTCACTTCAATCGCCCAAAGGGAGTCGATGTTTGGCATGACGAAAAGTGCCGCTCCTTACCGATGTTTTTTGCCGATGGTTTTTCGCGACTTACACCTTGCCCCTAATAAAACCAAATAAACATATTGGAGTTAAACATTAATTCAGTATTGTGTCAATGTTACCTAACAATGCTATTGAGATAAAACCATGTCTTTAGCCATCTTCAACGGAAACGTTATAGCCAATGTTAAGGGTTTAGGCCCTATAGCATCCGTCTTTGTTGATGTGGCGCTACAACCAATGTTACTGCTTCCAAGTTATGGCGGTAGCTTGATCGTCTCATGTTTTCTTTTCATTTTAATTTTTGATCTTATATTGAGTTTTTCTATTTTTTTCTTTTTTTTTTTTTTTAAAACGGTGATGTTTCAATGCTTTTCTTAAACATTAACTACTATTATATTGAAAAGTGAATAAAGAAAAGAAAAAAAGATTGAGCTATAAAATTGAAATGTGAGAGATTAAGAATTGTTCAATGTTATAGACATAAGTTATGAGTTAGAGATAGTCTTTTGACTTTTGACAACAAATAAGACACGACAAAGTTTTGTAAATTTGTATAACACCTTGCAAGATTGTCATATGTATTGCCTAGAGCGTGTTTGGGCTGTTGGCAATGTAGCATTCGTCACGTGTGACCGTGTGAGTTCCTATTTTGCGGATGACACGTCTCTCTGTTATATTTTCTGGTAATTTAATTTGTACGTTTATATTCTTGAACTTTGCGTTGTCAACTTTTTCTTTAACCATTACGGATTTTTTTTTTTTAAATTGTAGAAAAGATGTTAACTATGTATTGTATCTGGAATCGAAATTATAAATACACATTTGATAAATTCTGCAATAATAATAATAATAAATAAATAAATAAATAAATGAAAATAAATGTGAAATACGTTGATTATTTATTGATGAAACTAAGAAGAATCCAAATCCAGCCCACTTAGTTAACACAGAAGTCGAGTTAACCCGTTTAACTATGTTATTATATACTCCGTATTTTATTATAACTTAATTATAAGTTGAAATGTTTGATATATTGGATCTACCTATAAATTAAATTAAAATGATCCAATTATAACAAGCATAATATGTGATACACATTAAACATCAAGATAAAAACATAGAAAAACGTAAAAAAGTTACAAAATTTGAAATCAAACATCCAAATTTATTATATTTAGTTCTCATATTCGTATATTTGAACGGTTGGTATATTGTATTAACGGATTACAAAGGTCAATCTAAACTCAACCCGTATATTGAACGTCTTTGTCTTATCGACCCTTTTTATGACCCAATTTTTTTAAATTTAGTGCTTCTTTCGTGTCATGTTGCAAGTCGTGTTAGAAATTGTCACCCTTAATGAAAACAATACTCCAATGGCAAGTGGTTTTTACTTTTCAGTATAATCAATTAAATTGAAGGTAATGTACGTTGTCAGATAATTAAAGTTGACCTAAGCAGAAAATGAGAGGAGAAAGATTTAGACAGTCTTCTTTAATGAAAGGCTACTTCTTAAAAAATCTCAAACAATTATGAAAATTTAAAGAGACGACTACTAGCTAGTTTAAGGGGTACGGAACGGAAAATGTAAGCCTTAAGAGTGGTTGGTTAGGCATGTGCTTATAAGAAGGGAGTCCTTAGGACTCCCTTCACTGCCACGTCAGCATAACACCACTCAGGACTCTTCATGCCTATAAAACAAGTTTCCTGAAACTTCTTCATCAGATCATCAATTATTTTATAATTTATCTCACACACACAAATACACATATATATACACTACACAATACACATATAAACAAAAAAAAAAACAACTACAGACCCCACATACTACCCCACAATGGAGCGTCTTCAATAGTCCACAGGAGGACTAATTCGGAGGACGTTTGCGTCTTGGCAATTGAGGACGCAGGTGAAGACTATCTATAAGCAAAGGCCTTATCGATAATATATGAGGACGTTGCATTAGACCACTTGCAATATAAGCAATGAGATTCATGCCTCACTCATTTTTGCTGATAATCAATCACCAACGAGCCTCTTTTTTTCTTATGCTTCTCTCAAACGATCATAAAATTAAATATATACACAAATAATGGTACGTTTTAGAAGGTGATTGAATAAGATTTTTCAGTCATGACACTCAATAGGACTAGTGGTTATATACACCCACCATGAATGATCTTATACATAGTAATGTAGCATATATTACCCAATTGAATTAATGGAAGTCATCACCACCCAACTAATTCCCAAATATATGTATCTTCTCAATTCCTGTCCTTTCGATTCATGTCCATCACCGCCCAACAATCACCGAACTTTCACTACGGGATGTAAGGATTTCACTTGGTGGGGATGGTGATCATCTTGTCCATATATATATATATATATATATAATAACGACTTGAAGAGCCCTTGTTCTTAATGTGTTTGTTTCAGTTTTACGTACTATGCATGGTCTATATATGATAAATGAAAAGGATGGAACTTTAGCAAAACAAAAGCCTAATAACATAATTACATACACCATATTATAATAGGCCCGTGGGCCAGTTAAGACTTTGAATAGTAAACTTCTATTCTAATCCATCACATATCATGTAAGCAAATAAAGCCCAATAAGAAGTATTTACTTACTTTTAATATCTAAACAAACAAAACTATGATCACCACGCTCACTTGTATGTACATCTTCATGTATTCGATCATGGCGTAAATTATAATGTTTGCTGAATTATGAGTAACAAAGCATTTTCGAGATTGAATGGCTTAATTGATTTGTCTGAAATGAAGCAATAATGGATATATATTTAGTTTGTCTCAAACATATGTTTATTAATTTTCTAACCTTGAATAACCAACTCGATCCAACGACCTAAGTTGCATCGACCAACGTTGGATATCAGGTCCAAGATTCACTCACAAATTGATCACTATAAATATATATGATAATATGGAGAATGTTAAAGAAAGAAAAATGCAGTGAGACTTATTTTACTTGCAAAAGGAAAAGCTAACTCAAATAAGCCTTAAAAAGGGCATACATACTACCAACGGTTAAAAGGGAGACTTCAACAAACAAACTATTAACTCTCCTAGAAACATTCCTACATTTGCATACCAATTCAGCCTAGTCTCCATGCACTAATCACCTTTGACCATGACCCACTTTATTAGACCCACTCATATAACTTAAATAAGTAAAACCAACTTAACCAAAACTAAATAACAAAACACAAGATTACTTCTCAACGACCATAACCTTACGTATATTTTTGTCCTAAGCTACCAGCAATTAATTAGATGGTCCACAAAAGAGAACCGATCGATCTAATTAAGTGCTATGAAAACGTAAAATAGTGATCAACAAAATAACACATGAAATTAAGGGTTTTCTTTTAGTTAACACGTGCATTCGGTTATTAAGCATTTAATTAATAAACTCCATGGTTTCTTAAATATTGATCGGTCACGAATAACATGACTCATGTATGCCCTTGGTAAAACCAAACCAAATACGAGTTTAATTATATATGTTAGTTATACATAGTGAAAATGTATATGTTGGACCCTCCAATTGTTTTTGAAGTGATCAAAAATAAAGCATGTTAGTTGATATATAGATTATATTGTGGGGGACTAAATCAAATATCAACATTTTTTTATAAAGTTATATATGGCACGATTGGCTAATGAAGAGTAGAAATTACTAGTTGGAATTGAAGCATTTGACTTTGTGTTGTTGCTTGCTATGTAGATGATATGAAATGAAAGGGAACACAGATCAATCGACTTATAGAAATACACGTTTGGCAGACCAGAACAACAGTTTGTAAGTTCAAATGGGGGACAAGATCCATCCATATATGAAAGTCATGAATAAGCTAGATTGAAGAAGCTGTAAAGCTGGAGGATTGTTTGCTGTATCCATGTGACATCCAAATTGTTCCCAATCTCTTCATTAGTTTTTTTATATATGTTGCTCAAAATAATAATGCATGCAATGCATATCTTATATATTTATTTATTTTATTATCCTTCCACCTAGCTAGCTATAGCTACCATCTTAATTCATTTTTAAATCAATGGCACATGATATATAATATGCATATACAGGGTCCGAGTATTTATATATATATGTATTGTTTGCAAAAACTAATCAACAACATCTTGGAGCTAGCTAGCAACTTCCATCTCTTGAACCCTATACTTTACATTTATAGAAAGTATCTTAAAATATTTCCAAGTCATGAATAATTGGGTGATTACTACTATATACTGAATTGCCCAAATATATACATGCACACATATTGGTCTTGCATGTCCGAACATATATATCTAGGCAATTAAGATTTTCTTCAAAAAGCATTACAGTATATAAATAAATAAATGGGCGATCAATAAGATCTACTAATGTCATGAGTTTTGTTAAACGAAGCCCTTAGGGCGTGCTATGGTTAAGGTGCATCAATTAGTCACTTACCAGGTGAACTTTTGATATGAAAACTACAATTGTTTTAATGCACGTTAAAAGGGCTTCATTTAGCATTTTCTTGTATGGGTTTTTGGGACGATAAATTGAATGAAACCAAGGTATAAGTAGCTAGTATATAAGATCGAGATGATTTTCTAGCCAGTTTAGAATCATTCTATAACGACTTTGACAAATAAGGGCAAACAATTACTTTTGTACAAATGAGTAATTAATACAATCAATACAGATAGTAGATATTTGAAAATCTGTAAATAGGGAGAATATGTATAAGATATTCATACACATGTGTACGTGACAGTAGTGTGAGTGTTTAATTAAAATGTGTTTAAATATATATTCAATCATCATCAACAAGTCCTCATTAATTTTCTTACCACGTACGTAGGACGACATGCATCATACATCTTAGTTAGGAATCAGATGTTGATGAACCCTCGCAAAAGACTTCATCCACTTCTCTTCGGTGGAAACTGCGGTGGCAGCCACAAGCCGCACACGTGACAGCCGCCCTTGTACCTGCTTCTTCTCCACTTGCCATGAACTCCCTGCACCCATCGACAGCATACCCTCCGATGTTAGCCGCATGATTCTTCTGGCATTCCGCATACCGAACCCTTTGATTCGTTGATACGCTTGTGGTTCTGTTAGAACCTGTCTTCTTAATCACAACTTGACGTTTCTTCATTTCCAATATGTATATATATTATCCCCTCTTTCTCTCTTTTTAAACTTAAGTTCATAAAGAGATAGAGAGCGTTATAGATTTGTCAAGTACTAATGATTGAAGAGTGTGGCTAAGATAAAAGTCCTTAAATAAGCAGCTTGTGTTCCTGGCATTATATGCTTAGAATTTACACAAAATTAAAATGCATTTCAATTCTCCCACTTGGAGAAAAAAGAAATATGCCAAGAAAGGGCATTATTGAAGCACTATGTGATGTCTGCTTATATTTCTTTTTGGTTTCATCAATATATTGGTTTTATTTAATTTTAATTAGGGCAAAGAGTGACCTAGCTCGAGGCATCATATCATATCTAGCTTGGTTACGTTTCTTGAGGGCCGGCTAATCATGAATCGACACATATCAATAACAAAATCAAGTTAATGTGTCAACAAATCCACCACTTACAAAATTACAATATGTTTGGTTGATGTTTTAATGCCAAAACAATATATTTATATGATTGACCACAAAAGTGATTAGACATGGCATTATAATCCCACTCAAAAAGTGGATGTTATCCCTTAATTAACCAAACATATATACATAATGCATTATGATTTTTACACGTTGACTAAATTATTACCATTTGACTCCGTAGGCGTCAAGTGCTTAACTAAACATACATATATGTAGCCAGGACAGAGCCGGGAGTTGTATCTAACGATCAGTTACAAAACAAAAACTTACTAGATACAAATGCATATTGGTGGGTTCATAATCACGATTATGCTAACATTGTTCTAAACTCATACGTCGTACTTAACTTTAAGGCTAAGCCCTAAGAGTTGTTTTTTAGTGGTTCTTACGGTTTTCTTCATTTTTTTGGTTATGACTTGATCCATTCACTATATATATATATATATCTTATATATATGTGTAGGATAATGGCATAGAAATGTAACCAACTATAACCAAAAGATTATGTAATGTAACCAACTACTCGACTAGCTATGTAATGTAACCAACTTTGTTTTTTGGGTTATGCAATGTAAGTAACCGGATACATAAGGTTTACGTCTGGTTATACACACATGTGGTCACGTGTAATGTATCTGTATCTATATCATATCATCACTAGTCCAAAAGCCAAAGCAAAAAACAACCACCTAATAATCGCGATAACTTTGTTGTTTCTTCGAATTAAGACTTGAAACTACCACCAATCGACTAAAAAATTGATCCCGCACAAACCCTGACCAAAAGTTTTCGAATCCAACACTCGCTGGAAAAAATGGTGATTTACCGGAAAAATTAAAATTGCGATAACTTTATTGTTTCTTCGAATTAAGACTTGAAACTACCACAAATCGACTCAAAAACTGATCCCGCACAAACCCTGACCAAAAGTTTTCGAATCCAACACTCGCCGGAAAAAATGGTGATTCGCCTGAAAAATTAAAATCGCGATAACTTTATTGTTTGTCTTCGAATTAAGACTTAAAACTACCACCAATCGACTCAAAAATTGATCCAGCACAAACCTTGACCAAAAATTTTTGAATCTAACACTCGCCGAAAAAATTGATATATACAACTTGAAGAAACTGGCCCGATTGGGTCTTAACCACCATCACTATTTTCCAGCGAGCATACACACAACGAGGCCTGATGGGTTTTTGTTTGTCAAACCACAGGGACGATTCGTGATTAACTCTCTGGTGGCAATTTGTCTAATAAAAAAAAGAATAAAAATGAAAGTAGTAACCGACAACTTGTTTCCTGGTCGGTTGCTTACATTGCCTAAAAAACAAAGTTGATTACACTACATAGCTAGCTAGTCGAGTAGTTGGTTACATTACATAACCTCTTGGTTATAGTTGGTTACACTCCTATACTAATATATATATATATATATATATATATATAATAATCCTGTCAAACTTTTGTTAGGACTAATTAATTTAATCATGTAGTTTATTGTATGGGTCGATTTATGGAATCATGACATTGATACGCACAAATGAACAGATTGGAAAGCAAAACATGTGTTTTGCACGAGATTCCATGAAGATTATTTAAGCGACGGCAAAATTAAGTACTTTAGATTTTAGTAATCTATGAATATATTTAAAACAGCATATATGAAATTTTTGGTGTATATCACGCCTCATATAGTTTACCTTAATATATACATACAGAATATAACACTTACATTAATTACATGCATTGTTATATTAGTCCATACAAAATAGATCTTTTGGTGGTCGTATTCTCCACCCGACATATTTACCGTGGGACCAAATCTGAATTAATGTACTTGTGTATACGTACGTGTGTGAAATTCAGTGAGACATGCACGAAAAGAGACGGATCGATGTTACCTTTATTTTATTTTATTTACATTTTCTAAATCATATCAATAGCATATATTTGTGTGTGGACGCACGGAGCTCGTATTTAATGTTGAATGACATTTTTTTAAGTGGCATGTACTTAGACTTATGTTGCTCACGTTTTTCTTATTCATATAATCTCGTCTATATATGCCGGACAATCTCTATGACTCGATTATTATTATTATTAAAGACTACTTTCAATACACATCAAATCATGCTCACTTTATGCATGTTTCCATTGTGTCATACGTGTTACAAGAAGCTTGACTACCAGCATTCGATTTAAGTTATCAATATATTAAATTAGCATGCAATTAAATCAAACTGATCGATGGAAAAGACATGCGGCATAACATATATTGACAAGAAGTTAGTTAAGCTCCATGTTCATATGGGCCTTAAGAATGGCAAGTTACACCATAATTTTCATGAGACATGTCTAAATGCACATGGTAGACAGGATTATATATCATATTGACAAGATTTTCATAGGTAGTTTCTATAGAGTCATCTAGCTTTATGACCGTTTATTTCTAGTGTTTGTTGCTTTTTGTATATTCTATTCTAGTATCTATCTATATCTATATATATAATGAGACTTCCACATTAGTACGTAGTCATGAGATTACTATATTGTATAACCACGTTTATTTAATAATATGATCAGTAGTTTATCGGAAGTACGTTTTATCAATAAAAAACACCGACTCAATCAACTTAAAATCCAGTTTTAAAACATTGGTCAACAAGGAAAATTAATAGAGGATTATCTATTGACTATATGAGGTCATACATGAAGTGAAAAATTTGAGTGCGGCCAATCCCCTTTCCATCTCCCTCTCCATACCTCACACACTCCCTCCCCCCCTTATTGTAGTTTGTAGGAGCGAAAGTCAAAAGGTAACATTTTATTGGGTGAGAATTTCCTCAAATTAAATTAGAAATTACTTTAGGGGTAAAATTGGATGATTATTCACTATTGAATTAAAATTAATGGTTTAATTTTTATTAAAATTTTTAAATCTTAACTATTAATTTTAAATCAATGATCAAAATCATTTAACTTTACCCCTTAAATTACTTTTTAAGGTTGTCAACCCCATTTTCTTTCTTTTATTTTTAATTTGCAAATGCATATTTTGTGATTCTTAGAAAAGGATATCTTGCATGAGTATCGAGTGAGGCCATATAGTCAATGCAGAATTATTTTAAAAGGTTTGTTTACCGAACCCCCATCACTATCATATGATTTATTTACTAGCTACCATCATTTATTATATTAAACAATCACTCGTAAAACGTTTGAAGATCGACAATACTATTTCAATATTTCATGCATGCTGTATATGGGTCTCACCAATTTTCAGAAAAATTAAAGATATCATGTTTTATACAGTATGTAACAAGTACGTATTGTTAAATATGATAGAAGTGTACCCGTCCAATATGTAGTGAAAAAATGTTTAAACTTTAAACTGTATTAATGTATGTAAAATTTCGTGTACGTATTTCATTGAATACATGCGTGACAAGGTGGTGACAGCCCGCACCTGATTTCAACGACCACCGCACAATGTGTTTGTTACTAAAATATTGCCAATATGATTCCTAATAGATTATATCGTTTTGTAAGGTTTTTTATGTGGTCGCTCGATCTTCATACTACAAATCATTCCATATTTCAATGCTTTTATTATATTTATTGGTTATGATACCAGGCTTTGATTTAGTAGTCTCAAATTAAAAGATTATCTAAGTATTTGTATATATTATATAAAAAGGTTTAATATATAATAATTTTAAAGTAAAAAAATGAAAATAGAAGGATGTTTTGCATTGTTTTACGACCATGATTACTCAAAACTGAAGCAATTGTGAAAATCCGTCCCATTTTAATTGTCCTATTTTGGCAGGTCAAATCTTTTTATTTGAACTTTGACCGTAAATATCTTTGTTTGTGTTATATTTTAGTTGATAAAAGTTATATCAATGAAAAGTACATTTGAAACACAATCAATTCATATATGTTATATCAAGTAGTGTTATATAATACAAACAAAAACATTTACGGTCAAAGTTAAAAGAAAAAGACTCACAAAGTCAAAATTGGACACTTAATATGGGACGGAGAGAGTAATATGACGCTGAGTTAGCTTTCTGATCGAGTCGTTCGGCCTCTATATCCCATGCCTTAAATGTCTAAGTTTACCAAAGACAACATACATGCATAAATTCGTAAAAATGTTTGTCAAAAGATAAATCAAAGTGGGACAATGTGCATATATAATATATTAGATAAAAGATTGAAAATATAAAAGGGAGAAGAGTAGTCATAGAGACATGAATGGTTATTAAAATTAGACAAGACATATTGTTCCTCACCAACCATGCCAATTTTACAAGGTCTACGAAAAAGTCTAAACTACCTATTTATGTATTGATTATCCCAGAAGCGAAGCTGGTATACCCCTTTTTTAATTATTATTATTTGGACTAAAAAAGTACAATATCCTTTAATCGAATATGAAAGTTCATATGGAAAATAGTGCAGCCATTAGTCATGTAATAAAAACCAATTTTCATCAATCACATGTCCCATAAATTAAGAAAGAATTTAGATGTCAAAAACATTGTCAGTATATGACAATAAAAATTGGAAAATGATTAATCATTTTAACTAATTAATAACTTAAAAAATTCTTAATTATATATAAGAGTTTGACATTTTGTTAAAATCAAAAGATGAGATTAAAAGAGGATTATTAGAAGGATTTTTAAAAAGATTTATCATTTCTCATTAATATTTGTTTCCGGTCATTAGTTATATAATTTTCTATTCGGAGTTAAACATACCAAACACTAAGGTTACTTGCATTATACAAGTAATACGTCATTTAGTAGCTAATGACAAACTTGAATAGTGAAAGCACAAGACATGATAATAGTGAGCTTGGCATATATAGGCCTGCAAGGCTCCAACATTAATTGCCAATAGGAAATTAAAGCTCTTCTGTTGTAACGGCGCAACTTTTATACTGTATTCTTGAGTTTTTCATGAAATGAAAAGAAAGTGAAAGATTGGACAATAGAAGAGAAGAAAAGAAATAATACATGTAGAAGCTATTCTTGAGTTGGATTGAAAATCAAAGAAAAGAAAGGGAAAATAACAAAGTGTTTCATTCTTGAGTTAGATGGAATGGAAAAGAAAAGAAAGTTTCATATGATTTTACTATCAAATGTTTTAAAATAAAGTTTAGAGAGGATAGAAGGGTAATTTCATAAGAAAACAAAATATTTTCTCTTGCAATCCACCCAAAATGGGCTGGAACCTTTTCCTTTTTTTTCTTTTTGAAAAAAACTTGAGAATGCATTTTTGTCTTTATTTCTTTTCTATTCTTCCTCTTATCATTTAAAAAATAACTCAAGAATGCACCTTTAGTGTCCAACTTTATATTGACTCACTAAAGTTATAGGGAATTACGGAGTATTACATATCGTTAATTAAGTTTATTTCTCTCTTCATTGCCAATGGCATGAACGTATAGTCCAGTGATGAAAGCACAAAACTTAATTTAGTCTGCCTATCAGAGCATAATATTCGGTCAAATTTCCAACAAACAAGTCCACTTTTTTATTCACGGGGTCTTATCGATTATTTTTAAATGGTATTTTGACGATATGTTTTGGTCTACTCCAAATTATTGTGTTAGACAAGCCATGTTTAGACAATCGTGTCTTTCAAATACATATTAGAAGGGACCATGAAAAGAAGTGAGAATAATGTTTAATATCATCATAGAATTATATTAAAGGTTTATTAACCAATATAAAGATACACTAAAATTTCATATAATATGCACCCTCAAGGAAAAAATCTACACCTTCGAAACTATACAAGAACAACCCTTAGAATGAGTGGAAATCCTCTAAAATTATAAAGTTGAATCAACTTTAATCATTGGATTAAAATGAATTGTCAAAATTTAAACATTAAATTTTAATTTTAACTATTAGTTTTAATTCAATAGTTAAAATTGATACAACCTTACTTAAATAAAGTTAAAGTTGGATCAACATTAGAAGATGTTAATCCCCTTTAATAATACTTCATAAATTCATCTAGTTAAAAAAAAAAAAAAAAAATCCACTATCAAATTGTCATATGTTTTTTTTAATAAATCACTATCAACCAATAAAATATCACATTTACCTTTTGAAAATATTTTGATGGATCAAAACATGATAATATATACATGAATCCTGGTTTGGAACGAACAAAAAAAAAAGTAAGCTTAATTAACTCTTATTTTATGGGACAGTGGGACTAATGAGTGGGAGTAAAATGCACACACCATCAAGAAAATACAGTAACTACTAACTAGTATAGGCCCGAATAGACAAAGCCATAGAATTGAAGATCCCTTGACGCCTTTCGAATGTACGTGGAACCATCGATCCTAATCTCCTAATCAGAATATTTTATGTCTTCCATTCGCCAAAGTCATAAGAAAGGGGATTCTCTCTTTACACCATATAAAATTACGAGGAGTGTAACACCACCAGGCAAAAAAGTGTAACCCCGAGTATTAGCGGCGACGTCGCCGCTAATATTGCGGGGCCCCATGTCTGTAATGGTAAATCTGACAGAGAAATTAGCGGGCCCCTGTCAGTTTCAGAGTATTAGCGGCGACGTCGCCGCTAATGTCTTGGTCGGGTTGACTTTTGCCTGGTGGTGTTACCCTGTGCCTAAAATTAATATGTTATTCTGAGCACAACAAACAATATTCTCGCTAAATCCAGATTTGTCTTAATATATCACCGTTGACTTTTTCGTTTGGGTCGTGAAACCTTTTCAAGTGATGACTTGTCGATTGGCTTGATTTATTTGATGCAAGATAATCAATATGTTAGTTGTTTGAGGAATTCCAACCTTTTGGGGGTTTCAAAAAAGAAGAAAAGGTCCCATTCTTGTACCACCAGGTAAAGGTGCCCAAAAAACTGATTTTTTACGAACCGGGTCTGATAAACCAAAAACTAAAAACGGTCAAAACCGGAATTGACCAAACCAGTTTGGGTAAAAAAAACCGTCAATTTAACCGGCTTGGTTTTTGGGTCCTAAAATCAGGTTGAAACCAGTCAACCTTTGACAAAAATTGGTTTCAAACCGGTTCAGGTTTGATCAAAACCAGTTTTTATCCCGTTGACCAAAACTGGTCGGGTCAGTTTTTGGGTTTGCGCACGAGTATGACTACCTCCAGGCTGCATGAGTGAAAACTCGTCTTCCCTTGGGCCGATAGATAGAATCTCAATAACATATGTTGGGCTTTAGATCTTTATTTAACTATACCTTACTGGAAATATCAAGTTACTTTATGGATTTCACAGGCCCATTCAAACTTTGCATCTTGGACTTGGACCACCGAACAATTAAGATTTAAGATCCACTCACTTATATATGGTCATATACTCATAGGGATCAATGGATGCATCTTTTTAGCCCATCAACATCTGGCTGATAAGGTGGCACATCACAATATGATATTTCGACTTATGATCAGAGATGATTTTAAAAAAACATGACGTTATATAAAGTTCCCTTTTCTACAATTGAGAGCATATGGCTACTTCATTCCTACGGAATTCAATTCGATTTTTGATGAAATTTTTTGGTTTGAAACGAGGTAAATTCATTGGGTTATGACCCTTCTCGAACCCATGTCAGAGTGGGTTTTAACACAAGTAGTTATATATTTTTCATATTTAGACATAATCATTGGTATAATGACCCAATCCAAATTTTGACAGATCGAATACGTACAGCTACAACCTGGCTAAGTGATACCCATCTGTATCTTAACCGAGGTAGTGAGGTTTGAGACATGAAATCACAATTACGTACCCCATTTAAGTAGATATCGAATAAAGCTAACCCTGACAATGTTTAGCAACTTTTATTTAATTTATTCTCTTAAAGTAAAATAACTACACATTCAAAACCCTCATCTAAACGAGGGGTGTTTATTATTTGGATTAACCAAATAAACCACCCAATCCATTTGACATGTGTATTATTTGGATAGGGTTATTCGGATTTGGTTTGGTGTTTGGATGAAACCGATTAAAAATGTCGTTAAATGGTTCGGTTTTGGTTTAGATAAATTGCAATTGGGGCTCAACCGAAACCCGATTAAGCATTTAACATTTAATAAAAACTATAATAGTTTAATCTAAATGACATAAATACAACTCTAGTTTTGTAAATACGTTAAACCTAAAAGTAAAAATACACATATTTATTTCAATAATCTCGCATGAATAAATAAAATGGTGTGCATTGAAATTCGGTTTTTATGATTATTCAAATATATTGAATCAAAGTTTGAAAGTGGTTTTTATTTGGGTAATCCAAAACCCAACCAAATAACCCGAATTTTATTTGGGTGGTTTGGATTGGGTGGCCACATATATGAATTGGGTATTGGGTGGTTTACTAATTTTTAAAAAACCGATTAAGCCAAACCGAATAACTCTACTCTCCTAAAATCCAACCAAATGAACACCCCTAATCTAAACTGCTCCTATATATGCTATAGATTAGCATTAGAGAAAATAACAATCTAGCTAGGTGCAACAATGACATCCACGACAATTTATTGAAATCATCGATCGTTGATTTTTTTACCAATTGAGCAAAGTTCAAGTAGCACATGATCCACATGCATCCGTAAAACACATGATCCCGGCCAGGCACCGGAGGAAATTTTGAGAGATTAGAAAGTAGTGTGCTAAGAAAGTTTTGAAGCTATTCTTTATAAGATGGAAAGCAATTAAGTACTAAATACCATAATACACGTATAGTAAAAGTACAATCATGTTTCGAAATTCGGAATAATTTGAATGCATAATGTACTAATGTGGTTCCCTTTGGACATTTATGATGCACTAAGTTTAGGCATTTGCAACATAATTATTAAGCGTTTATAATGTATAGGTATGTGTAGTTCAATTCCTTAGGCCCCGACGAAGTATCAAATTAATTTGGTTTTCAAACAAAGGATAGAATTAATGATCAGTTTCTTCTTTTCGATCTAAATATAAAAGAAGAGAAACATAATAAACCTCAAAAGAATTATCCATGCATGGGACCTACATACAATTTCGTGTATCAAGGACCCAGTTTTAGATTATTTGTAATATAATCCATTACCTATCCAAACTATTATCACACCAACTTCTCTTTGATCACCGATAACCTATCAACCTTACGCTTACTCTACAACTATTTAAGGAAAATGATCGATCCTTCTAAATATCCTTCTAAAAACTTCTAAAACCTTCAAATCATGACATGCGTTATCTACTAATTCTCTTTTTTAATCTTACCCCTGATTTTTCCATATGTCATTATCTTATGATTAGAAAGATCTTTAAGCTATTTAGTTAAAAGAATTAATCATTTCTCTGTATTTAATGTTAAGTTATATATTTTAAACTATCTCACTTTACTAGTTTACTTTATACATAATCAAAACAGGGCCTACTAAACTTCACCTAAGCCAGTGAATTGAAGGCCTTCATCTCAACCAGTGATTGCCGGCTTTTCATTGCCACCTAACCGATCGCCGAGCTAGCCTCGGTCATGATCACCTTCACCCCCACCGCCTACTATATATTACAAATGGTCTACGTACGGTCTAATAACTTATATAGTCATATTACAATTGTAATGTAATACATATTTGTCATACATGACCTATATGATCACTATATCAATTAAATCACTTGTCTGCTAACCTCAACACGAGGCTATGTCCTCCCATTTAATTGCCAGCTGATTGTTATACATATTAAATCACTATATTTTTTTGAACAATATAGTTTATGTTAATGAAGAGTGTTATACATAATTCCGACCAATTAATTAAGATGTGTTATATATATACTGTCATGCATTTTGGATATTTGGTGCAATTATATATGATTGTATTTGGTTTGTTTTGTTCCTGATGAACTTGGTTTGCATTGAGTTTCGGTTTGTTATATCTACTTCTTAAATTGTCAAATCAAGGAAAACCGTAAATCGAATCATTGAACACCCCTAAATTAAGATGTATACTTGGGCTTAATTATGATATGTATATATCTGATCAAACGACTACTTAACTTTCAATTCTTTTGTAAGACGTACGCACAGAGCTGGCTCAACAGTACTATGGAACTAGGCGGTCGCTTTAGGCCCTCAAATTTTCGAGGCCTTAATATTTTGTATATTCGACTTAATGTTTGGATTTTGGACTAACTACGATATATAATTTGCATTAAAAATCGAGTTACTTTTTTTTTTGGCTTTTCTTTTTTACTCTAATTTATATGGTAATTAACTATGCCTCAAAAATTGATACCGTTTGAGGCCTCAAAAAACCTTAAGCCGCCACTGCGTACGCAGTTAAACATATATATATTCCCAAAGATCATATATATATAACCTATACTTAATTTTCTCGCGCGTGTCGATCAATTTAATTAAAAAGAACATGACGATCGAGGTCTCATGACCCATGCATGCCAGCTTTAAAGTCAATATTACTCGATCGATCTCATTAGTTAATCCAATTCTCTTTAAATTTCTCAAAGGAATGAAGCTTCCTATATATGATTCGTGGTATACACGTAGGAATTAAAGGAGCTAGCTAGCCGTCGTAAATTTGTCCCTCTGGACTGACATGCACTTTCTACATGCAAAGAAGGCTGTAAAAGAGGACATATATAAATAAAAGGGCCCATAACAGAGTACTCATGTTTCTAATTAATTCTTTGTCCAAAATTCAGGGTAGATGGAGGTATTGAGTCGATCATGAAAGCCATATGGGTGCTCTTCCTTTTCAGTACTTTCCTATTCTGACTCTTTCAACTAACTGGGCATATATATCAAAAAGCATTTAACCAACGGATCAGAGCTGACTTATAAAAAAAGCTAGCTAACAATATTTTCTTTTCTCATAAGTCCACTTTTTACAGAATATTAGGTAAATTAGTTACATCATTAATAAAAATTGTTGAATATATATAAGTTAAGCTAAGTAAATCGTGTATTATTAATAGAAATAGCCAGATTTATCTTATTGTAAATATATATAATAGCTTAAGATTATCAGGTAATTATTACTAATTGGTATAAAATAAGATTAACGAATCGGTCTTTGATGTCTGTATTATATATACTTGAACTTACAAGTAGAAACATTCTGTAATTTTGTATATCATGTGAATTTATAAATTCTAGTATTAATAATAGCCTAATTAACAATCTTGTTAATTACAACTTGATGACTTTTGGAATAATCAACTAATCAAGGACGTAGAATTGAAAAGATGTTTAATGAAATCTACATGTTTTCATGTTGTGACTTTCAAAAATTTTAGGCTGATATATCATTTCGCATATAAAACCCTGCCACAAAGTATCGAAATGGGTTGGAAAAATAAATACGGTGTCCCTTAACTGGCTATTTAGCTTAATTATTTTCATGCTAAAATAGGACGAGTGCAAACATATCGTTTAGATTCCGGGTCCGTGCTAGCTAGCCCCTTACCCTCAATACCTAGTAGAAGGAGAAACTCCCAACTTAACCGCTCGAGGGCACGATATTTAATTGAGATAAAACTATGCCCCTTCTGCAAGACTCAAACATGCTTTTATTAAGTCCAATTGGAGGCACTCATATGTTAATTAATTTGCCGGACGAGTGTAAACTTAATTGGATAAAAAAAACTTTGCTGGTAAAAAAAAGAAAAAGAAATTAAAGAAAGAATTCTCGTGATAAACTATTATGCTTTGTCAACGACTATACCCTGCCACATTCAGTTTTGTGCATTTAAGATACACATTATGCTTTGTCCCAATGTGATACACTAGTACTAATTAAAGTATGATATTTTGTTAAAGCAATTTGAATCTTTCTTTTTATTTAACCCAATTGGGAAGAAGGGTTGTTGAAGATCCTGAAGGGCACATTGAGCATCTTGTGAATTTAATGGCTTTATCTTGCAGAAAGGCGCAAATTGTATGCTTAACTAAAATTCGATATCTACGGTAACGTGTAAGTTATGGCAATATTTGTCATAGCTGTATATATACACAAAGTCAAAACTCTCATATACAACATATATCCCGAACTATTCAGCCAAGCTATTTTATATTCTCGGATCCTAAAATAAGTAAGCTATCTCATTTTACATCAATTATTTTTGATCAATATATGCTACTACTCGTCATCGTCGCCATCACTAATCGCCACCGCCACCACCTACTGCGTTAGCTACAACCATTATCGTTGCATCGTGCGAGCATAAGTCTAGTACAAGCTAGATACTAGATAAGTACATATATCCATCATATACAGACACACTGACGGTATCAAATAGTACAGGCCAGCCTTAGTCACGTTACTATCGAAGAATTATTATCGCATTTATTGATATGAAAATTAAATAGTTTATTCGAGTATAATAATAACATTCACATTCACATTATTAGTAGTTATAAAAAGATATAATACAACACTACAACGTATTTCAATGATCGATTCAATTAATTGTGAGTCTCTATACAGCATGGTCTTTTTGTAATAGGTACTGGTTCGTTTCTTTTGTCTTTTTTTTTGGAAAATGATTAATTAATTTAACCAAAACGACTTAATAATCAACCTAACAATATGATGGTGATACTTGACATAATCTAAGAAAGAGATCGAGAGAAATAATGAGTGGATTATATATGTCATGTAATAAAACTTTATGTTGATTATTAGGTTGATCTTTAAGTTTGATTGAGAATAGCAATCGTTTAATATTTACAATATTGCATTATTCTATAAGCCTTCCATGGCCAGTTATATAAAGTTTAATGCCATATATATATATATATATAGTCCGTGTAAATGTTTTTTAAGTTTATTTGGATGGCTTTTATAAAATATGATATATAGAGAATGAATGTACTGATCATATATATTTACCCATCTAAATTAATTATTTATAAGCTATTAATGAGATATATATATATAATATAATGACTAAAATTGTATGACAAAATTATGTAAACTAATTAACAGAACCATAGTATTAGAGCCTTAGAGGTTCAATTTGTATTTCTTTATACAAGATATTTGAACTACGTACTGTACGTAATTAATGTAGAGTGCATCTTCAACAATAACAAAAAAAAAAAATTAAACTGGCTTAGTTATATTTATACGAGTAACTATTTTGAAAAGATTAACAATTAATTAAGAAACAAACTCAAATTAACTTTCATTCATTTCATCGATCCGACCTTTGTATTACAGGAGCTACATACGTACACATTGTTTCCTCCTGGAAAGGTGGTTATAAACAAGCTTAGCATTGTTACTCTTTATGCAGTAGCTAGTAAACATATTATACGAGTATTACTATATATATCCTAATTCCTATCTTAATTATTTACATTTCTTTTCAACTAAATCTAGTAAAGAAAAAAAGCATTAAAAAAGATGCATGGAAGCTCTTCTAAACATAGATGAAACCCCCCACCAATTAAGATCCTTTAAAAGAAAAACAAGATAAGAAATTAATTAATTACTTTGGAAAATGAAACAAGAGATCGAAATAATTAGTAGTTAATTAGAAGAGGCCACCTCCGTCATTTTCTTCTAGTGACATATTCATAAGATGGTCACCTTGAGTTGCAGCCTCATCGGCAAAAAGCCATTTCTCTAGATAACTAAGAGGAGGCATCTGAATTTGATCTTCCAAATTCGGTTTGCTTTCATCTTGGAACATACTTGTTTCAGGTGAAACCGACTGCGAGACATCCGAATTGCTATAATTCGAGTAGTAGTAGCAGTTACCGTTCTTTTGATCATCGTTGGTGATCATTTGGTTATTATTACTATAGGCAGCAAAATGAAAGGAATTATCGTAACAACCTTCACTCGGAGGGCTTGGGATCAATTGCTGGTTGACCAACGAACTTGTAGTCTGCCTTGTTTCCATACTTTCCGAGCTAGCTTCATGTGACGATTTCTTGGAATTATTATTCATCCAGTTCGGGAGTAACCGCGCAATGTTGTCAGCACTCGAAGCATAAGAAATTGAAGGTTGATGAGCAGTATTCGATAGGGGCAATTCAGGTAAATTAGGGGATTTGTTGTCGAGAGATAGGGCGTCACAAAGGGCTTGTCTTGCCATATGGATATTGGTCTGAAGCCTTCTTTCCCATTGACCTTTAGATATAGATGATGTTTGATGATCACACGATGATCGACACTCTTTTGAATTTCCATGGCGATGACGACCATGTTGTTGATGATGGTTTTGTTCATCTTGGGCGAGCTTCTTTTTTAGATGTGTATTCCAATAATTCTTGATATCGTTATCGGTTCTTTGTGGAAGATATGAAGCTATTGCCGCCCATCTGCCATAATAATATATAATAGTACTCAGCTCGTATATATTAATAGATATGACGATAATATATGAATAATACATTCATATTATTTTGTTTATGTACGTATGTAATGTAATAACCCTCAGCTCGATCTCTTTATATACAATAATAAATAAATTTATAAGTAATAATTACCTATTGCCAAGGAGGGCTTGAAGATGGGTGATCATGTTTTCTTCTTGTTCAGTAAAGTTGCCACGTTTGATACCGGGCCGAAGATAATTAGTCCATCTCAGTCTGCAACTCTTACTGCATCTTAGCAAACCTTCAATTCGATCATTTACACAACAACATGTTCATTTAACTGATAATGGTCCTAGCTAGCTAGCTAACACAAGTAGCTAGTACTATAATAAATAGCCATTGAAAAACTTAATAATTATTAGTATTATCAATGAATGAAGGAGAATTTATTTTTTTATTTTTTTTTGAGCATTAATGAAGGAGAATTGCAGAATACAATAAATAACCTAATTTAATGATCCAACCAACCCACCTCCAAAGAATATACACCTTTTTTTTTCTTAATACAAAAAAAATACAAAAAACCGAAAGAAAATCAAAACAATTAAATAAATGAATTGAATGAAGTAAATAGAAAGTTTAATCGATGTATATAATTAGCACGAAATTATATATATATATATATACCAGTATTGGTAGGAACAGATCTCCAGTTGCCAGGACCATTTTGTTGAACATAAGAGACTAAGATGATATCTTCTTCTGGTGTCCATGGCCCTTTCTTCACACCTATCTTTTCACAACAAGGGGGCCTTCCCATTTTATTCAAGTCAAAATCTTTCTTTTTTCACGTTGAGTATGTTGTATTTTAGAATGAGAGGTTAATTTGTGTTGTATGTATATAAGAACTTTTATGAATAAGGCAAGGTGTAGCTAGCTTGTACAGTAGTGTATTTCTTGTGTTTCAACTTATGAGAAAATGTCAAGACAAGAGTCTTTGAGCTGGAGTCACACACACCCTCAGGTTGGGCTATATATAGATAATATAATATGAAGATAAGAAACAGAGAAATATATTAATAGAAGGGCTAGCTAGAAAATGAGGAGAAGGAGGTGTGGTGATGATGATTTTACACGCTGACCAAACAAATGAGTTTGAAAAGAAATGGCTTCTCTCTCTCTCTCATGAAAAACTTAAACCTCAACAAAAAAGAGTCAAAAGAAGACAGCAAGATGCATTTACTGTTGGTGTGCAAAAAGTCAACCATATATGCTTCATGCAGATTGATCAGAGAGATATAATTAAACAGGATCAAAACTAAAACTTGTACTGCATGTAAACAATGTTAATCAATAGTTGTTTTAATTTACAGGCCGGTTTACTTTGTTCTTCATCAAATCTCAAATCAAATCGGTATTGGAGACTTCAACATATCTATAGTGCTATACTATATTAAAAAAAAAAATAGAGCATTCTTTTAAGGGTTGAAAAATATATAATATAATTTCACTTAATACCCTTAAAATATTTTTACTTACACTACTTTTTAACTTTAATGATTAAATTACACTATCATTCATTTATCTTTTAAAATATCTAATTAACCATTTACATCAATTATATACAACATTTGACGTTTGATCTACCACCAACAACAGTCGACCTCACCACCACATCGTCACCGCTATTATCACCGCCGCATTGAGCGGGTATCGTGCTAGTATTAAATCAAAACAATCCTGAGTGAAAGTCCAAATAATTTGTAGCGTAAAGATGTGCATTTTTGTAAAATCTTTAAGCTTTATGATTTCAGATACACTGCACTAACTCTTTTTCCGAGTTGCGAAAATATGAAGTAGTAAAGAGCGGTTGAACATATATAGTTATATGTTTAATTATCGATATATTGTGTAGAGTACTAGAGTAAATAATGCATGTTGAACAAATTAAACTCATGCGTATGAATCAGCTGTTTGTTCTAATTAAGCTCCCATATATAACTAATTAAATCTGTATAGATTAAGTTGCGTATAGTATGTATAACATGCCTAAATTCTTATACGTACCCGGATTGAATGTTGTATATAAATTAAAGCGAAGTAAGCGAATATTTCTAGTCAAACATAACATTAATACTTTCATCTTTCGAGAAAAAGAATGTGTATTGCAGGGTATGGGATGATGAACCAATAGTAGATCGATATCAAATCAATAAAACACAATCTCGACTTGCAACAATTCAAATGTACAATATCTAGGTCAAATTAAGTAACCAATCACGTTCACCCAATTTAGAAATACAATGTAATATAACTTTAATTTACTAAGCTAGCTAGTTGCAACATTTATTACTTTATGTCCTAGTAATTAAAGTACTCCTTCATATGAAGTTAATTATAAACCTATAACTGCTAATCGCATTAGTTTTCTATATATTAGTAAACCTGCTATATAACTGCTAATCTGTGTTTCAACTTTATATATGTAGGTAAAACGAATGAGTTTTTGGTATACATAAGATTGAAGGGGGAAAAAAACTTTTGAATAAATCCATCGTTTTTTTTTTTTTTAGTATCCGGTTAAGAAGAGGTGGTTTGCTCCATGAAATGGACACTTGGCATTTGTTGCATGAAAGCAAACGCATGCACATACGCCCGCCCGCATAAGAAACATTTGTCACTGATGTCATAGAGTACTACTGTTGAAATCGTCAAAACACAATGCGTAATCAACTAGATAGCTACCTAGTTCTATTCAAACAATCAAAATCTTCTATAAGTTATATATGTTTACGAGAATATCGATCGCTAAAAGTGAATTTGTGACATATTTGCGTATACTTTATCTTTGAAATTATATAATGCTTCGAGTACTATATATATATCTTGTGACATTAAGTCTTACTATTTAAAAAGGGACTTCTTCCTTCTTCTTTTTTTTTTTATAACAAATTTATACTCAAAATGTTCCCAAGTTTCCGTGCTTAATTAACAAAACCATAGTTGTCACAAAGTTAGCATTTTCATTAATTTGTGGCTTTGTATCATGATTTCTGGCCTTGTTGTTTGATACACATTAATTACCGAGCCTTAATCTGCTTGCGAAGAAAGCCGAGTCTACTTTGGTTGTCTTTTTAGAAAAATATAGTCAAGGTTTGTTGAGGTTTTCAATTCCTTATGACGCAATATATATATATATATAGAGAGAGAGAGTCCATATATCCTTGAGACCTTGAATATATTAATTAGACACCGTCCCTTTTAAATCGTAAGAAAAAATCTATGTGCAAATATATGACAAATAAATTGTAATTGATCCAAATTAATCTGTCATTTAAAAAAAAAGTGACAATAATAATAAGATAGGAAAAATAGGAATATAACCCATATTTTGAAATATATAGGAAAAATAGAATAGAATTTTAACTAGCTAAAACATCAATAAAATCGCAGATAGCATCTACAAGGTAGCTAGGATGAAAAGGAGATCAAACACAAAGATGACAAGTTATAAGATCGATAGTAAAATGTAATCCGGGCAATTTTACTATATTCATCATTCTGATCTCACCTCGATCGCTCATATTGATTTGAGAATCTTTTCATGAGAAGTACTATTCGAAATAATGTAAATTTGATATGGACAACGTACGTACTTCTATGTTCGCGTCACAATTTTGCATGAATATATCTATAATGAACTTGAAGTTCAAGTTGGAATCTTTAATGATCGATCGAAAGTTGATTT
The DNA here is from genome assembly GCF_010389155.1 of Erigeron canadensis. Taxonomy (NCBI): domain Eukaryota; kingdom Viridiplantae; phylum Streptophyta; class Magnoliopsida; order Asterales; family Asteraceae; genus Erigeron; species Erigeron canadensis. The sequence continues at coordinate 41,343,252 of NC_057762.1, forward strand.
TATTATCTTTCACACCAATACTTTTCCAATTGAATTCGGTCACTTAATTGCTAGCTAGTATTACTACTCTGTAGTACGTTAATCATTTGGATTGAACTCAATATATTGATTATTGACGTTGACTTTGCAAATTTTTCAAAAGAAATCAATAATAATCATTCAATTAAGATATTAGTGCAATTTGAATATGTAAATGTCTAATTAAATTGTAATTGATCGACTGTGATATACATTGCACAACCACTATATCTTTGAACAATTAATGATTGTTTTTTAACAGTTTAAACGACTACAATAATGATACTAACAATTTAGCTAACACTATGACTACAACGGGTATTGAACCCTACAACAAGGACCGGTACACCCCCTGAATATTGGTGAGGCTCATCCAAGTTCGAATCTAAGGAGATGCCTTAAAAGGGTTACTATCCTATGTTTTCGATATAGAGCATTCCAAAAGTCCCATTCACAACAAAGTTCAAATCCATAACTTCCTAGACAAATTAACGGAAAACTCCTAAACTAATAGACTAATTAAGGCCCCATTGGTTCACGTAGCAATTGAAGCCTGCTTATGTTGATTCGGCCGCGTTTTGTCTCTTACAATTGAGTTACAAGATAAAGTTGATACGGATGTCAATATTTAAGAATATAAGTTTTAACCAAACTCGATTAAGTTACTTAATCTACCTATTTAAGGAAATGGACACAACACTGCCATTTTCAAAAATGCTAATGTTAGATCCATTGAAAACAATATATGACTTATTTTATAAAAATCGATGTAAAAAAAATGCATGGAACCAAGTGAATCAATTAATTAAAGAGACACTTGTCTAGTTACTTCCAACAAGTATTTACAAAAACCATTTACAATCATGCTAAGATTTTGATTGAATCATCATAAGTGTATTAAAGTTTGGATAAAGGTGAATAAGAAATCATATCACAACCGGCATATATGGTACAAGTACATTAAAACGAGTAGTCACTGATTGGGCCACGATAGCCTGGAGTGATATATAGCAATAATAATTTTTCCATCAAGCCATACAAACACGACATCGATATCAATAGTGAGAGTGGGCCACCGGATCAATCACAACCCGCCACGTGTCAAGTTAACACCTGTGCGGTGAAGAATGAACTTAAAGCTTCATATTCCTCATAGTTATTGGGCCTTCTACGTAGCCTACAAAAGGGCCCACGTTACCAATCCAAAAAGCCATTTTTTATTTTATTAAGATTGATGTTGCCGGGCCTGGTCCACTTAATTGAAATGGGCTTTAAATACAAGCACTACGATTGAACAAAATGGTGACATCTGGCATCAGTCACGTGGATGTTTGACACGTATAGGGCCCAATTGCGGTCCCTTGAGTTTTCATTTAAAATTGTTGTTGACTTTTACGTGCGGGACTAATCTGTTAATTATTGGGGCCAATTACATGATAAAAGTCAAACCAAAGTGAGAATGGGCCACTCACATATATGTTACCTTTGTAGTTTTGTACTATGATAGTATGATGCATAAGGTTTTTCTTGTTCATACCATTTTATCCTTATTTAGGTAGTGTTGAACTTCACTAATGTTCACATATATACAAAAGGTAACAATCCTAAAATTATTATTATTTTTTTTTAGTGCCATTCATATTAGAGCTATATTATAGGTATTAACATATCTATATTTTTATATTACTATATAAACATTATACCTCCATGTTGAAAAGTTAAGATTTTTGAGGCATGCGAAATTAACATTTTACTTTTAACGAGTTAACTTACACAATCATTTCATTATCTTCAAAAAGATATCCACTACTCTTTTAAATCAGATATCATTATATCAAATACTTACACCACTTGACGCATCTACCGCCACCAACGGTCGTCATTATCGTCACCATCCGTTGATACCACCACATCAATGTCACTGTCATCGCCGCTGCATTGCGCGGTTACCATGCTCGTTAATTAATTAAGGATTTGACGTCTAAACGTCGGTTCTTTTTTCTTTGCCTTCTTCCATGGGCTTGGCAAAATCAAAGTGGAGACATATATAACATCCTTACCGACTGTATAATCCAATCTCTTTAGTTCATATTATAAATATATACCGACAACAATAGATGCATCAAACACGGTAGTATTTAACATGTGACTATGTGAGTCCTTTATAATCCTAGCTTCTTTAAGTGTGAATTTGAAGTCCTGCTAATGTACGTATATAAGATATGAACATATGATTGATAACCCTTTTATATTCAAACCTTACCCATTGTTGGCAAGATGGATTCATACCATAACCCAAATAGATTTGTAAATTTGTTGATCGTTGTTATTGAGTTAAAAATATCCATAGTAGATACGTAAAGAAAATGATAGAATAATTGATAAACAAGAAATTTGTACAAGTATTTAGAATTTTGTCCGTATGTATACAGTTAAGTTTTTAGATATGTAACATTTGCGACTTTTGACCTATGTTGACTTGTAACGAAACGAAATTTAAGGTATGATTAAATGATAAATTCCGGAACATTTTGACATGTTTTAACGTAACGTTGAGTTTAAATGTGTTAACGGATTCGTTTTGGCATTTAAATGATTAACGAATAGCTATTTGTCGAAATTAGCGGAGCGGGAGCCACTTTTGGACCTCTCTAGGCCGGCCCCCAACCCCCACCTCACACCCTCCACTCATTCATTCTTTCACAACTCTCTTTCTATTCTATCTCTTTTCTCTCTTTCTTTCAAAGCAAGACCAAACACCCCTTTTTATCATCATCTCCTTCTTTTCTTCTTTAAAAATCCGGATTTCAACTTGTAGTAGTAACAAAAGTGTTAGTGAATCAAAGTATAACAATAATCTCTTGCAAAACTTCAAGAAATTTGGGTTATAAACATGTTCATTCTTCTCAAGAACTCCAAAAACGGATTTGAAGCTCCAGGACGAATTGGTAAGTAATCTTTAGCTCAAAATGTTCCTTTTAATTAGTAGATAACTTCCTTGTGTTGGATCTAAATGAATTTGGGTCGATTTAGGGTTTCATTAGGGTTTTGGTTGAATTTAAGGTGAATCCAGATTTGTATGATGTTATGAATCGAATCTATGATAGGGTTTTGTTTGTTTATGTCAAATGATGTTGGTTTGTGCTTCAAAACATGTCTTGAACCTTCCATGGTCGACTATGGGGTCAAAATGGGTGTTTTTGGGTCATTTATGGTGATGAACGGCTGTTGTTGGGTGCAGATTCTTCTCACAGCGGCGCAGTGGGAAGGGTCAGACCCCACTGCGGTGCAGTGACATTTTTCTGGTCACATGTCAATTTCAAACACTTATAACTTTTGATCCGTAAGTCCGTTTTAGGCGTATGACCTATCGTTGGAATCGTGGGAGAGTCTACTTTATCATGATATAATCCTTATAGCTTGAATCCACTGCCATTTTCAAAAATGATGTGATAAAGTGTCCTTGTTCATATTCGGTTGAACCAATAAGACACTTTAGGGTTGTGACGTAACCGAGTTAAGTCCCAATTGTCCTCTAAGGTTGATTTTCTCTTCTAGAACCTATGTAGGGTTTAACACGTGATTTGTAATGTATATGTTTATAGGTGGTGTACGCTAAGCGATTGTTGGACGTTATAACTCGATTATAACTTGTACTTAGCTTGCATATCCAATCAAGGTGAGTTTCGTAAACCCTCCCTACTCAATTGAGATTCGGGCTGAAAAGTGTACGTGCTTGTTATTGTCGTTTAATCGATTGATTGATTGTTTGATTAACTTATTAACTTGTTGCTCGGTTAATTATGCTTCCGTTTATGAATACTTGTTGTGATTTGGGTAGTTGTACATACATGGAAGACGGTTATACTTTCAATGAATAGGAGATGTGGTGGGAAGGCTGCGGGTGACCCTGTATATAAGCATCAATGATTCCTTGAAATTAGAATCGTAAGAAGTGTATGTGCATTGTGTTGTTGATTGATGGAAAACGTTTTGATAAGGATCGGGACATAGGATCTCGCATGATAACATTTTCCCCCTTAACATATTATAGATTTGTGATTGTGATAACGATTAAGTCCATGTTGATGGCATAGCGATAAGCCCACGATTTGTGGCATAACTTTGCTATTAACGATATTGTTTAACATGTATATTGAATATGAATGCTTAGTTGTAACGTAACGTTGATATTACGCATTTGAAATATATGTAAGTCGTGCCGTGATATTACGCATTTGAAATATATGTAAGTCGTGCCTGGAACGTATTTTACGCATTTAAAATATATGTAAGTCGTGCCTGGACGTAGTTTACGCATTTGAAATATAAGTAAGTCGTGTCTGAAACGTATTATACGCATTGTTTATCATATAAGTCGTGTCGGTTTATCACGCATTATTTATTATGTAAGTTGTGCCATTATAACTATAATTGAACGTAAACGTTGACTTGTATTGATTTGTGATAACGTGAAACCTTTTAGGGTTTCCTTGGAACGTGATTAAGTATTCTAATCCTCGTATATCGTTAACGGTTGTTATCCCGACATACTTATTTCCTGTTACTTGTCCCTACGAACTCACCAACTTTATGTTGACGCGTGTTAATACACTTTTCAGGTGACAGGTTAGCTCAAAGATGTATTGGATGATTGATTGCCTGATTTTGCTAGAATTGGATTTGGACTTGGACTTCTTGGATTCGTGATTCATTATTCCAGATTAGGGTTTATGCTTAGATGTGATCCGGTTGCTTGCACTACTAAATGGTTCGTATGGATTTACTTGATCCTTTTATGCATTTAGTTTACTCTAGATAATTTCTATGTCGTGCTGTGTTTTTCTTGTGATACCCCATGATTCCGCCTTGTTGGGGTGTTACAAGATATTTAAATGTTTTATACGTAGTACTAATATATTTTTAACATGCACTATACATACAATCTTACCTTTTAAAAGAATAAAAAAAACAAAATCTACTGTTAATTTAAAATATGTCAATTATTTAAAATATATCAATTATGAAATTGACATATCTAGGTGAACACAAGTATTTTTTTTCCCGAACATTCATTCGGTATGCGACATCAGGGAAACTTCACCGTATAATGGTGAAGCCTTGCACGTACCGTAGACAACGAGATGTTGACCATGGGCCATTATAAGTATTCGGAGGAAAAAACCCCAAAATTTGTCATCCCTAATGATCAAACTCAAGACCTTGGGTAAAACCTTGAATGCCTCTAACCAGTTGGACTACCAACTATCGTGTGTTTGTGAGAGTTTTTCTCTCTACATTTTAGAGTGACAAAAGTTAACTCATGAGGACATTAAGTTGAGGACTTATTCTGCGAATGGACTCTCTAGTGTCGATCCATTTAAAAATAATGTATGTTACACTTACCGTAATTCGTGAGTGATTCACTATTTTCAAACAAAAGTGTAAAAATAATTAAATAAAACGATCAATTACATGTATAGATATTAAGTAAAACAAAGAGATCGAATATCATATCGTTTTTCTTATCGTGTCTCATGATTAGATACTTTTTATAGTTATATTAAGTCCGTTTTCTTTCCCTAATTTTTTCGCAATGAACATTTAATTTTTCAACTCAAGTTGAACTATCTTCTGTTCGGTCTCATTTTAACTTCTCTGGATTAGAAGATTCGTATAGCTATGTTACCTCTTCTATAAGTTGCCCATCAATTTATAGTCTATAATTGGCTATTTCGGCTAGAATTACGTAAATGAGTTCATACCTAAGTTTTTGTTAACGTCTTAAGGGTGTCGCGTTGTCCATTTAGTTTTTTGTCTTTTTTTGTTGTGACATAGACTTCGGGAAGCATCGCATCTTGAATTCTTTGGTTCGTATATAATGTCTTTCATTGTAATCATTGAGAGGTGGCACAAGATAATTTTAAAAAACTACAAATAATAATTATAGTTTTAATATGAATAAAAGTTAATTGTTTGATCATTGAGAGGTGGAACAAATTTTTTGTTATGTTTATAAGTCTATCAAATAATTAGCACATCCAACATTTTCAATATATATTATGTTAGTAGACATTTTTGCTTCTTTATTTGATAACATACGGTGCTATATGTACATATATATATAAGTCTGTTCATGCCTGAAAAATAATTCGTCACAAATTATTTTGATATCTTTTCATGCAGTTAAACACATAAAAATGTGCCATTAATATTTAATCATGATAGAAAAAAAAAAGAGTTTTTCAAGATAGGATAAACTTTTTCACAATTAACGTAAATAATTTATTATAAATTGCTTGTAATACGTAATAATCATGCACGCTAATAAATATCGATTCAACTGACTTTTCAGATTTTTACATTTTTTTAGCTCTCTTTTTATTCTTCATTTTTTGCCTGAAGTTTATGGATTGGAACTTAATATGTTAATTGACTTAAAAGGTGAAAACTAACAAAGATATGATACATAGGGATGATATCTGGATAACTGGATAAGGGATCTATTGAAATAAGATTTCTTCCATCAAAAGAACTTTGAGGGGCTAAAAGTTAGCTAGAAGTGTAAGAGTGTATTCTTGAGTTTTTTTTAAAAGAAAAAAAAGTGGAAGATTGGATAGGGAAAAAAAGGATAGAAGATTAGATTTATAAAAGTCATTCTTAAGTTTGAAAGGAAAGTGAAAGAAAAATAATCGAAACAATCGCCGGAAACCTCCAACCACCGCCGGAAACCACCCTTTCCACTTGCAACCACCCCTTCCACGCAACCACCACCGGAAACCTGCAACCACCACCTGCAACAGCCACCGGAAACCTGCAACCACCCCCTGCAACGCAACCACCACCGGAAACCTGCAACTACCACCTGCAACCACCACTTCCACGAGTTTCCTTCCAAATTAGACCAAATGGCCAGAAAACTTTTGGGGGAAAAAACCTTGATTTTTCCTTCCCTTCACTTTCTTTTCTTTTGAAAAAAAACTCAAAAATGCGAAAAGGTGATTTTTCTTATCTTTTCATTTCTTTTCCTTTAAAAAAAAACTCAAGAATGCAGCCTATAGAACAATAACGCCAAGCCCAATAGAACCTCTTTGCTAGCATTGTTTTTTAGTCATTAAGTGTTGAATGTATTAAGTGGCTGAATGTATAAATAATGTCTGTATTTATTAAGTAAAAAAAATATGTAATTGACGGTTTTTTTTGTTTTAAAAATCAAGAAAAGAGATCAATTTTTTTATACCCATGGATCCCTCATTAAGACCGACTGAATACTAAGGGACGACGTACTAGGTTAATTATTAAATAACAGGAGGACTGCTACCTTGCATATGGTGGTGTATCGTTTGTTGGTACTGTGAGTTAGCTGAGGAGAGATTGACAGATCATATGTTATTTTTTTCGTATCTTCTCTTTGGGTTTTTATTTTGGTCATGAGAGCTGAATTACAAATTATTTCAATAATAAAGTAAAAAATAATGTCAAGAATGGGATTCGAACCCATGCCCTTTCGGACCAGTACCTGAAACTGGCGCCTTAGACCAACTCGGCCATCTTGACTTTTTGCAAATTTCTCACAATCTTAAAAATTCAATAATATACTAATCGTCATATAAATAACAAGCTTTATATTACCGGTTATGGGTTTAAGATATATTCCAAACTTTAAAAATCTAGTGAGAGCATTGATCATATTGTAGTGACCACTTTGACACGAATCCTATATCATTTGTATATGTCTCATCAAAATTCTATACTTGTACTATTATTCCATAATAATTAAATCGTCAACTTATTTATAAGTAAATTACATTTTAATTCTATTAATATAATTTAAACCAACTAAATTATGATACATGCAATCGACAAGAGACTATGTATATGTTAAGATGTTAACGAATAGAGTAAAACTATTAATTCTATTAACAACCTGCCCTTACTACTACTTCCACAGTTCCACTCATAGTTTAAAGACTCTAAACCATGGAGGCATGGAGCTGGTACTTGATTCGACGGCTATTTCAAACTAAATGTTTTAGTTTGGATATATCTACTTCCATCCATTAAAAATGGTGAAACGCCACTAATCTAAAGACGTTCTTTGCGGTTTGTGCTACTATGCGTCCTTACTCATTGTATAGTGCAAGTTAAGTTTGGTCATATTAGCAATGCCGACTTAAGCTTTTTGGTGCCCTTAAGCGAAATAAAATTTGGGGACCTAGTTTACTAGCATACAAATTAAAGTAAAAAACAAAAAAAAGTACGTGACTCAACATGTTGTTCTGAAAGAGATGCTATGAAACCTGCTACTGTGAAGACTTCAGTTTGATCCCAATTAAAATGAAACCATTATGAGCGACTAATTATTACTTATTATCAGGCTAATTATTACTTATTATCAAGAGGCAAGAGTTATTGGATTTATTACTACAATAGCAATAGCCGCTTCGTTTTCTAATAATGGTATTAGCCCAAATATGTAAAATGCATTTAAGCCCACTATAACAAAATATAGAGACTTCAAAAATATGGGGGCCCAAAATGATGGCTTGCCTCTCAGTCTGCCGGCTTTGCATTGAAGAATTTTAGCATTGTCATAAACTTTCAAAACAGTCAAAAATTAGCTAGTCTTGTCGCATTCCCTATATATCAATATGACACATTACGTCATTACCTAATTTAGGGGTGAGCAAAAACCGAACCGAAAAAACAAAAACCGAAAAAAACCCGACAAAACCGAACCGAAAACTGAAAACCGAACGAAATCTATTGGTTTGGTTTTTGTTTTCTAAAAACCAAACGGATCGGTTTGGGTTTCGGTTTCATATACCAAAAAACCAATCAAAAACCAAACTGAACCGAACCAAGCAAAATATAATATAATTTATTTTATATCTATATCATATTACATTTATATTTATTACTTATAATTTGTATATATGTTAATAGGGGTGGGTTATTTATAGTACAAACATTTAAAAAAGTACAAAAAGTATATGTGTAAGTTAAGTTACACATACTTGTTCCTTCCATCTCCGACCAACACCACCACTACCATGATCATCTCCGACCACCACCATGATCCTCTAGCGACGGCGACCATCTCAGGCGAGACTTACACATGTGTAAATTAACTTTCCGGCGAGAATTAGGTTCATTTTCGGGTGGATATGGTATGGGCCAGAGGCGCTCATCCGTTCTAAGCTGATTGTTAAAGGACACATATGGGAATCGTATGGATTTGATGCGCGGTAATCCAAGAGATGGTGATGGTTTGCTACGGTACGGGTGACGCCCTTGATGACGACGCCGACGTTGTGGTTGGGGTGGTCGAAGATTATGGTGGTTGGTGGTGGTTGTCTCGCGAAGGAAAAAACCTAAAAATTTTAAACCCTAAAATGCTAAAAAAGTTGTACTTACACATGTGTAAGTCTCGCCGGAGATGGTCGTCGTCGCCGAAGGATCGTGGTGGTGGTCGGAGATGGAAAGAATAAGGAAGAAAAATGAGGAAATACATTATACTTTTTGTATTTTTTCAAACCTTTGTAATAAAAATAACTTTTCTGTATGTTAATATATTTAAACTTTTTGTCTTTGTAGTGTACAAATCTATATAAATTGTATGTTTTAGATGAAAACGTACAATAAATCAATTCATTTTCTAAAACTTATATCAATTTTAACACCTATAAAAATATAATTTGTTAATAAAAAACATCTCTATATTTTAATTCCTATATCACATTTTTTTCTTAAAAATTGAAAATTACATTTATAATATAATAAACAAAAAAGTAAAAAAAAAAAAACGGAACCGATCCAAACCGACAAACCGAACCGAACAAAAACCGAATCCAATGGTTTTGCTTTTCTAAAAACCGAATGGATCGGTTCGGGTTTCTATTTTAACCAACAACCAACCCATACTCACACCTATTACCTATATATCAAGAATCAAAAAATTCAACAAGAATGATGTTTGTGAAGCTGTAGTACATATTGAAAGTGTTGGATACCATCTTCAAAATAACATTTTGTTGGAAACGATTTATTTTCTTTGCATAGTGTGAGCACTCGACGAAGAAAAAGAAAAAAAAAAAAAGAGAGAGAGAGAGAAAAGGTATTGTTTAGGTGACCAAAAGAGTGATCTGTTTAGAATCCTAAGGAAAAGACAGACCAAACCTGACCCATATCATCACTTTAATAATCACAATCATCATCATCTCATCAAGATCCCAAAACAATTTTCCTCTTCATTTATTCAAAACAGTGACCACCATATCTCAATACCCCACGCCCACATCACCATACATACTACAATATACACTAATCATATATATGTCACACATAACCATGTTTTAATCCCAATAATATCATCATCATCAAGATCTCCATTTATATTCACTCTCAAGATCTGTAAGTTTTGATTTGCCTTTTTCTCTCATCAAGATCATATTTTTTTCGATACCCTTTATACTCTACTAGGTTTTAATGCTGACCCAGATCATAAAGTTGTTAACTTGTTCATTTTCTTGAATGCCCACAACTTAAAAATGCAATCTTTACTACATAGGGGAATGCTTGTTTTAAAATGCCCATTAAGTGTTTGATAAAATGCCTAGCTGGATGTAGCTAAATGAATTTATTATCATGACCCCATTAGTTATTAGGCAAAAAGTTTACAATTGATTTGGCTTGTAGTTGTTAAAGATCTAGTAACTATGTAGGGCCTTGTACTAAACTTAGGAATTAAGATTTTGATTTTATAAAGATAATTAATGCAGGTTACTAATGGCAACTAAAGGAAATCCAGGGGATAATAGAACCAGAAGATCGTTTTCGATATTTATAGTAGTTGGTTTATGTTGCTTTTTTTACTTGCTTGGTGCGTGGCAAAAGAGCGGGTTTGGTAAGGGAGATAGTATAGCTCAAGAGGTGACGAAAAGTGCCGATTGTAGTGTGCTTTCGAATCTAAATGTTGAGACTCACCATGGTGATGGGATTAGGCAACCACATGATTTACTAGAATATAAGATTTTTCAGCCCTGTGAAGATCGGTTTGTTGATTATACACCGTGTCATGATCAAATGCGTGCAATGACTTTTCCTAGAGATAATATGAATTATAGAGAGAGACATTGCCCTCCTGAAAATGAGAAGTTGCATTGTCTTATTCCTGCCCCTAAAGGGTATGTGACCCCATTTCCTTGGCCTAAAAGTCGGGATTTTGTACCTTTTGCTAATGCACCCTACAAGAGTTTGACGGTTGAAAAGGCGATCCAGAATTGGATCCAGTATGAAGGCAACGTGTTTAGGTTCCCAGGTGGAGGAACACAATTTCCTCATGGGGCCGATGCGTATATTGATCAGTTGGCTTCTGTTATCCCGATAGCTAATGGAATGGTTAGAACGGCATTGGACACTGGCTGTGGTGTAAGTTGTAGATCCCCTTCTTCTTCTTTTATATGTTATCTGTATTTATGTTTTGTTTGTTTGTTTTGTTTTTGTTACATTTGTGATTTGTGTAGGTTGCAAGTTGGGGTGCATATTTATTCAAAAGGAATGTGATAGCTATGTCATTTGCACCACGAGACTCACATGAAGCACAAGTTCAATTTGCCCTAGAGAGAGGTGTTCCAGCAATCATCGGCGTTCTTGGAACTATAAAGCTTCCATATCCATCAAAATCCTTTGACATGGCTCATTGTTCTCGGTGTTTGATTCCATGGGGCGGAAATAGTAACCTCATGAACTCTAATCTTTGTTTTAAATAATGGTATTAGAGATTCATATAATAACTTAATAATGAAATTTTGTGCTAGGTGGAAGGTACATGATGGAAGTTGATCGAGTTTTAAGACCTGGTGGCTACTGGGTTCTTTCTGGTCCTCCGATTAACTGGAAGGCTAATTTTAAATCATGGCAACGACCTAAAGAAGAACTTGAAAAAGAGCAGAAGAACATTGAAGACATGGCTAAACTTCTTTGTTGGGAGAAGAAATACGAGAAAGGTGAAACCGCCATTTGGAGGAAAAGAGTCAATAAGTCCTATTGTCAAGAACGAGACTCACGTGTTACCATGTGCCAATCCACAAATCCAGATGATGTCTGGTATAATTCTGAATGCTGAAATTCATATTTTTGACTATCAAGCAAACACAAAAAGGTGGTTTTTCTAACAATCAATGACCCATGTATGTCCATGCGTAGGTACAAGGAGATGGAAGAGTGTGTAACTCCTTATCTCGAGACAAACAATGCAGATGATGTTTCGGGAGGTGAGTTAAAACCTTTTCCCGAGAGGCTTAACGATGTTCCTCCAAGGATTACTAGTGGGATGGTTTCTGGAATTTCTGCTGATTTATTCCAAGAGGACAACAAGTTGTGGCAGAAGCATTTGAATGCTTACAAGAGGGTGAATAAGATCATTGACTCAGGGCGTTATCGTAATATTATGGATATGAATGCGGGTCTTGGAAGTTTTGCTGCTGCAATCGAGTCTCCTAAGTTATGGGTGATGAACGTGATGCCAACGATTGCTCAGAAAGACACTCTTGGAGTGGTTTTCGAACGAGGTCTTATTGGCATATACCATGACTGGTAATACTAAAACCTTTATTACTTCCCTATTGAGTAAATTGCATAAAAGGATAAGGGAGTCACTTTCCTCTGATTTCCAGCTTTAATAACACACTTGATTGTGAGTTTTCACCCACAAAAAACCTAAAGCTTTCAAAAATGTGATAAAAAACTTTAAACGCTCAACAAATGTGATTCAGGGTAAATTACACGTGGCTTTCCAGTCGAAAGGATGATGTGGCCGCTGCGTTGTCTAGTAAATCACAAGATTACCTTAATGAGAAACTTTTTATAAATTTAAATTCAAGTCTTTTTGTAAGTCAAATCAAGTGTGGTACTTAAGCTAGAAATCAAGTGTGTTACTTAAATTAGAGATTCTTATCTAGTGAATGCGAGAAGAAGCAGTATGCTTTGTAACGACATATAGGCTTTGGAAAAATTTGTGCTTGATAAAATTAGGGTTGGTGGCCCATTGGTAAGGTCTTTGACCTTGAGGTATTTCACCATGGTTCGAGTCCCACTTCCTACATTTGTAGGGGTCGATTTTTTTGGGAAGAGGGGAGGGGGGGGGGGGGGGGGTCGAGAATCCTCAGACATTCGTGTAATTTAGGAATAGAATAGATTGCCGTTCAAAAAAAATGTCATCTTTGCTATTGTATTACCACAATTCATTTTTAATTTGCTTGTTCTTGCAAACTGTGGTGTCTCATCTTACCTGAGTATCAGATAGATTAAACATAAATTCAAACCTAATGATCAAATTTGTGCATTAGTCTCCCTCCCATTATACACTTTTCCTTATCTCCTTTTCCAGGTGTGAAGCATTTTCAACTTACCCAAGGACATATGACTTAATCCATGCCAATGGTCTTTTCAGCTTGTACAAAGACAAGTAAGTTGCTTACACATCAGATTCAATAAGCACTGTTTGTTTGACAAAAGTACAAAACTGAACTTTTTGTAACCTGAGCTTATGAAGGAGTTTTTCATGGCTGGCATATATGCAGGTGCAATTATGAGGACATTCTTTTAGAAATGGACAGAATTTTACGGCCTGAAGGTACTGTGATAATACGTGACAATGAAAGAGAAATTCTGAAGGTGAAAAAAATCGTGTCTGGCATGAGATGGAACACGAAGATGGTGGATCATGAAGACGGGCCTCTTGTTCCAGAGAAGGTATTGTTTGCAGTTAAACAATATTGGGTTGTGGGTGAAAGGAACTCGACAGCCTCGAGATGATGCAGGAAGATGATGTAGGATACAACGTTTAAAGATATTGTTTGTTTCTGTTTGGAAACTTGCAACCATTAAGAGGAATGGTCAGTTTCCATCTTAATTAATTGTACCAACAACTTGAACTTAGTTTGAGATCTAGTGGTGAGTATAGCTCAGGGTTGATTAATTAAGAGTTTTTGGATACCATGATTGCCTCATGTATTTTTTACTCTCTTACATGTAAGTGCTATAAAAGTTTTGAGTTTTATTTTTGTTAACCATGTTCTTAGAAGCTTAAAGGTTTTGTTTAATTAGACTTTAATTTAAACCATAAGTCGAATTACTACTTGTTTGCCAGTTTCTTGGTCAACTCTTTCTTGAACCATATTATGAACAGGCGTCCCCTTCACAATGGAGAGTGACACAGCTCAACAATGTATTCTCATGACTTTCTAGTGAACCTGCATTTTGTTTTGCTCACCAAGTGTAAGATGGAAAATCGTATCACCTAATGATATAAGCCTCTGAACAAAAGTAAATGGAGGCAATCATATTTAGGGCATGTTTGATTTAGCTTATTGAAGAAGCTTATTAGCTTGTTAGTAGCTTAATAAGCCATTTTTCCATTCAAACAGCTTATTAGCTTTTGACTTATTAGCCTTAATAAAGTTTTTGCTAACAAGCATAAGCTCAAACAAATAAGCTAACACAGCCTCCTTTTGTGTAACATTCGTGATTTTTGACTTATTTGACGTATAAGTTAAACGTAATTAAATGAGAATGATTTCATGGATTAATATGAATTAATGGACGTTTTGACATAGCGTTAAGTTAATTATGGCTACGGCTCTTGTTTTAGCATTTAATTGGATAACATTTAGCTATTTGTCGAAATTAGCGGAACGGGGCCTCAAAAATGAGACCCCTTGGCCAACCACCCTCACACACACACACACCACCAATCACTCATCCCCTTTTTCCCTTACCTTATCTTATCTCTTCTCCCTCTCATGCAATTCCTTTTTCTTCTACTTCACCGACCAACTAGAAATCTCCATGAATCCATCATAAATACATCAAATCTTGTGTTTTTAATATCAAACTAACTAAATTTAATAACCCTAATAATAAAAATCATTATTCTTCGAAGGAACTTAGAGATTGAAGGTGTTTATCCAAATTGTGCCCTAAAATCCGGATTTACAAGTCTTGGAGTGTTTTGGTAAGTTAAAGCTATCCCAAATTCATCATTCTATGCTTAGAATCATGTTTCTAGTTCAACTTATATGGATTCTTGGTCAAATTCGGGTCAAGACCCATATGGGTCAAAAATTAGGGTTTTGGTTATGTAATTTAGGTCAGGAACAATTTTGGGGCTTTCTTTGATGATATGAACGGATTCTTAAGTTGGGTTATGTTTAATTATGCCCAAATTTAGTTATTTACACTTGAAAACGAGTCTTGAAGCTCATTGGGTCGGTTTTGGGTCAATTAGGGTTTCATTAGGGTTTGAAATGGGTCATGATCGATTTTGGACAAGAAATGATGTTAGGGATCGAAACGATTTAGTGGGTTATTGTTGTTTATGATCAATTTCGTCTAATCAAGCTTGAAAATGAGTTGGGGTCGAATTTAATGTCAAAACCCGTTTTCAGAAAATCTGGGCTAGTGAGGCCCACTCACTTCTGGTGCTACCCACTGCTTCAGTTTTTGTGATCGGTGGAATTCCAGTGCACCCCACCAAATTCATGGTGAGGCCCACTACCTGCTAGTTCTGATCAAAAATCATTTTGGTGCGCCCCACCAAGTTTTTGGTGAGGCTCGCTATCTGAAGTCTACCTTTTTGCTTCGTTTAACTTCCGTACTTGATTTTTTGGTAGCCTATGGGTTACGGGAACTTACTCAAACTTTCTTAGGGGTTATGGCATGACGTAAACTAGCTAAGCCTTATTGTTTAGGGTACTTGTGTTGACTTGATGCTTGTGAAATAGGTCGTGATCATTGTGCTCCCCGCTTACCCGCTTAGTCACCTACTACAAACGCTTAAGGCAAAGGTGAGTTTCGTAGCCCCTACGTTTACGTTATTTGGGGTGGAAAGTGTACTAGTTTGTTAAATGCTTGTCAGTTGATACGATTGATTTTGATGTTGAACGAGATGATGATTACTTACTTGTTTTGCTTGTTCACGTGATTGCATGTGTTATGATTACGCATTGTTCATCATGTAAGTCGTGCCGGTTTATTACGCATTATTTATTATGTAAGTCGTGCCAGGAACGTATTTTACGCATTGTTTATCATGTAAGTCGTGTCGGTTTACTACGCATTATTCATTATGTAAGTCGTGTCAGGAAACGTATTTTATGCATTGTTCATCATGTAAGTCGTGCCGGTTACCACTATTGTTAAACGTTGATTTGTGTTGATTTGTGTGGACATGATTAGGTATCCTAATCCTCATGTAACATTAACGGTTGTCATCCCGACACATTTGATCTCTTTATCTAAACCTACGAACTCACTAACTTTATGTTGACACGTTTTAGTACACTTTTCAGGTGAACAGGTTAACCAAAGACGTATTGGGTGATGATTGATTTAATTGCATGCTAGGATTGGACTTGGACCTTATCATGGATCCGTGATTCATAGTTCCCGCTCATGGGTTATGCTTAGGATCATTTACCATCTTTTGAACTATTATTTTGTAAACGTTTGATGGGTGTGCTCCTTATGCATTTTTGTATGATCCGGTATTTAAAATTGACTGATTGTATGGATTTCCAATCCTTTTAAATGCATTTAGACTTGTCTCTACTTAATTTCCATGTCGTGTTGTGCTTAGTATGTAACCATCATGATTCCGCCTTGTTGGGGTGTTACATTTTGTATGTCCAAATTTGGTTTTATGAACATGCTTGATAAACATAATAATGCTTGCAGAATACATGTAGGACCATACAGACAGAAATGGATATATGTTCTTCCTGATCCAAACTGAACTAACATACTTGTGTAGTGATGCAATTTAAATTTGTTGTTCTTAGAAGAATTATTAAATTAATATCTATGAATCCATCTATCTATTCATTAAAGGGTCCTTTTGCCCTTTTTTTTTCTCTCCCCAAGCCCAATTTTATGTCAACTGAAACAATTAAAGGACCTTTGTAGTAAATCAACAAGCCACGGGTTCAAGTCTTATTAGAGACAAGTAGCATAAATATATCGTGATATATGTGAAATATATTATTTTTAGAAACAAAAAAAAACACACTTTCGTCTGAAACTTCTGAAAACTATCAAAAGGCGCATGGTTGGATAGATTGAAGGATCGAATTGAAGTATGGTACATATACTTCTTGAACCAGCTTACCCGAATGCAATATGATTAGAATCCTATTTTATCATTAGCGGATCTGATTAACAAAACTATAAAGCTAAACTTGAAATGACTAAGACAGATACAAAATGTCGCCCTTAATATTTAAAACGTTCTGATAGTGTTATTGCTATATATGAAAAATGGTAATATAAGTAGCGAACTATTAAATATCAACAGCTCAATTGTGGTGTGTAGCTAAGTCACTAGTTACAATCAATCGATTAATACACAACTAAGCGCGAGAATATTTGTTCAACACCAATCAATAATAAAACCTACATTCTCGACTACACTTACTCCTCGTGGTCCATTCCCATATGCCTCGAGCCATAAATACTCGATGGAACCGCTTGCACCCAATACCTTCAATTCCATCATATATTCTCCCAATAGGAATATATTTAATTTTGGTACCCTATCACATTTATAGCATACATATCTTCCCCAAACTCAAGCCACAAATATAATGCATTGGACCCATCACAACCTCTTTGATACATCCATTTTTTGCCTTTAAAAGAAAAAAAATACTCAACCAAATAGGTAAAGTTTCATTTCATTTACTCTAGCTACTTAATTGTACGAGTTTGTCCTTGTAACTTTTTTTTTTTTTTTTGTTCATACTTGAAATATGGGAACCGAAACCAACCCAAATGATCTTCGTGTAGCTTCTTTTTCTTACTACCTTAAACCTATTGAAGGTGTCACAAATAAATTAGATGCTAGTGAAAAGTTTAACAACATGGCGGTTTTGGATTTTCAACAGCTGAAGCCGAGTATGTTTACAGCAAGAACTCCTAGTATTTCTTCAGAAGCGAGCAGTTTTAGCAACAACCAAGGGGCATTGTTGCAACGTAAAACGAGTGGTAAGAGATGGTTTTACGGCTGTGCGGGTCCTTGTTCAACTAGAAAGTCTGTTTACGTTCACCAGAGCGTTAAAAAAGGTGACCCGTTCGCATTCCCAGTCCTGAATCCGGCCTTGGAGATCCTAACAACAAATATTCAAGATGAAAAGATCGAAGAGCTTCCAAGGATGTCACTTGAAGTATTCGGGTCTAAGAATTTAAACAAAGGTGACATAGCAAAAAACCTTGTGAGAAAAATGTCTATTTTGACATGGGACGCGATCCCAAAGAGCAAAGAAAGTGTAATATGTGATGACATGGCGAGTGAGGCGAGTTCAGATTTGTTTGAGATAGAAAATATCTCAAGAGCTGGATGGCAACCGTCTGAGTCGAGTGCCATGAGTCCCTCAACTCAATACGCTCCTAGTGAAGCTAGCATCGAGTGGAGTGTTGTCACCGCAAGTGCTGCTGAATTTTCTTCCGTTTATTCAGGATATGATGAAAAACACACGGCTTATAACACGAAGTCAAAAACAAAGACAACCGAGCCAGTGAAAAAACCGCACAAAATACTGGCTAACGGGTTGTTGGGGTGCAAGAGTTACAACTCTGTGAAAGTAGCTGAACCAGTGTATAGACCTGTTGATAAATCGAAACATTAATTATTAGCTACAGTCGATATCATATGTATTTATGTTTGTTTGTATGTATGTGAATTAGAATGTTAATTTGTATTATGTGTATTTTGTGATCAAGTTGTGTGTACGTGTTTTAATTAGTTTGATTAGTTAAAGTAATAACTGGCCAATGTTGTCTAATAGAAAATATCGGAATTAATGATGGTTCATCTATTTGGTGCTTATTGCTTTATACATTTGAAAGGTTATTGATTTTTTCAATTGATAAAAGGGCCTACAACCATAGACAAATGCTTCACAAAGTCATGACATTTTGAGAGTTTTATGTCATGATGTCTTTTGATGTTTAACGTCGGCTAGCTAGTTCTTGTGTTGAATTGGCTTTATGTTGAAACTTGAGTTTCGGGACGAAAATGGTATGGAGTTTGTCTTTTTGCTTTATTGTGACTCTGTGAACGTGCATCGAAAGGTTTAAGTGGCCAGTGTTTGAGATCGGGGAACCCAACCATGCCATGAAGCCCAGGTAGGTCTGGTTAGACGTATAAAGCACTCGCCGTATGTTGTGATGGTTTGGGAAAAATGAGAAGGCGATATTTGGTTTGTGCAGCTCTTAATTTTTTCAATTAAGTTGTTGATAAACCAAAAATACTCTTCCCTTTTTATTCATTATTTTAAAGTTCTCCATTTGAATTACCTATAAAATCTAATTGAAATACTTATAATATCTCTAATGAACTTAATTTATAACATCTAGCATTAAATCTTAAATAACTACATTACCCTTTTGACATCAATTACTTTTACATTAATTATCACACTGCTACCGTCGCCGCATTACACTGACATAAGAATAGTTGGATTAAAAGCATTTTGGTGTTGCTAAGAACAATCACATTAAAAGTTGAATCCCACAAAATGAAGAAAAGAAGTCACCACATTGCTTGTTTATACCAGGATGACCACCATATGATGCCACGATACCCACAAAATCCGGTGTGGTAGTGTCATCGCACCGGCCATCTCGGCACCATTTTTAGATGCTCTAATCTCAACTAAGGATAGGTCGATATATGAGTTTTATCAATTTAGTATTGTACAATAATTCTATGATAAACTAAAATGATATACCAAAAAGAAGTTTGGAAAACAAAACTCTATGATTGAAAAATCTCTATTAAGTAAAAAGTAGTGGTGTAAAACTATCGCATGTGTGGTAGCCCTACAACTGTTATCAGTGAAAGAAATAATGTGGGATCAAAGTTAACAATAGACAAAAGACTTTACGATGTCAACTAAAAGGCAAATCTATTTGCAACTTAAAGAAGAGACCTTCATGTTTGTGCTGTTTTAGGCTGTCTCAAATGAAATCTTTGAGTTCCTCAAATATCGGGTTATGTTGATCATCGATTGAAGAGACGTGTGTTCTGTAATAAGGGCAAATGAACTTATGACTCTTTATGGGAAAATCTCTAACATAAACATGGGTGATCATAAATACACCTAAAACTTAAATTTATATAAAAATTGACTCTGTATGAAAGATTTTTATCTCATTGTGGCCGGAGATCTTTATGGGATAATAGAAACAGTCTTTCTCCCATATCCCGCTAATTGATTGAACCTTGTGTTGTCATCTTATTTATAAAATCTATTTTCAACTTTTTAATTTACGTAATGATAATTATTACAGGTATAAAAATTAAGATTTTTCTTACAAGCTGAAAGACATCATTGTTTCCATTATTCATTAAATAGCGTTTTTACAAATATATACACCCCACAAAAGGTGGCTCCGACTTTTGTATTATAAACACTAGTATATAAACTGTTATTTATTGATAGAATATTTAAATATAAAAATGAATAAATAGAAAAAATACGTATACTTACCATATATAATAATAATAAAAAAAAATTTTAATTTTCGTAAAAAAATTACAAGGAATAAGAAATATGATAGATGAAAAATAATATACTCTTAAACTTTAACTTAATATAATCTTATATTTTGTGTGTAATGAATTTATTTATTTTTTTAAGGATAATGATAAATATGCCTAATAATTTGTCTAAAAGTATGACTAGTGCCTTCAAATTTTAACACATGAATTTCACAATTTCACTTTCATAATCTTTACCATTGACTTTGTCATGTATCAATTTCTCTTTATTAGGCATACTTTTAGGCCTAAATTTTATGAGACATTAATAATTTTCCTTTTTTTAATTATCTCATGGACTAAATATTTCGGGCTCGACTTTTTAACTCAAGCAGTTCCCAAAAAATCGAACTAAAGTTAGAATAATTCAATAATCGCCACTCGTTAACAAAGCCAATATTCTGCCTATCGGGGGAGTTACAAGACCCTAAACCCTTTTGTGGAGATTCCTCAATTAGATTTTAGGATTTTAGAATGGCAGCTTGTAAATGTAAAAAATCCAAAATTGGAAACATGATTGAAGATGAACAGTTCGACACTCAACTCCAGAAGTTGCAGGAAGTCCAAGATGAGATTGTAAAGGTACCACCTTTTTAACAATATTTATTTTGTTTTCAGATAACCATTTCATTTTTATCAAAGAAGTTGTGTTCTATTATGTGTCCTTAGCTTAGATATAATTATTGTTGTATATATTATATTATAATATATATTAAAAACAAAGTTTCGAAAAGCGTGTAAAGAATAGTATATTTTTTATTTTTTTTATTTTCATCACATAAGTTTCAATCTTTACATTTTTAACACTAAACTATAATACTTTTTAGTAAACTTTTTGTTCTATTTATTTTCACCACAAAACTTTCAATCTTTACACTTTTAGCACTAAACTATAATATTTTTTAGTAATAGTATACTTTTTTTTCTTTTTACTTTCACCACAGAAGTTTCAATCTTTATACTTTTAGCACTAAACTATAATACTTTTTAGTAAACTTTTTATTCTTTTTATTTTCAACACAAAACTTTCAATCTTTACACTTTTAGCACTAAACTACAACATTTCAACACTACACTTTTACACTTTTAGTAAACTTTGTATTCTTTTTATTTTCACCAAAATATTTTAACTCTTTACACTTTTAGCACTAAACTTTCATTGTTTATAATTTTCTTTTATTTTAAGGTACGGAAAAACGTGTATAGAATGGTATACTTTTTATTTTATTTTTTATTTTCACCATAATAGTTTGTTTTTTATTTTCACCATAATGGTTTCACTCTTTACACTTTTAGAACAAAACTTTTATAATTCTTAGTAAACTTTTTAATGTTTTTATTTTCACCACAATATCTTAACTCCTTACACTTTTAACACTAATTTTTTCTACTTTTTGATAATCTTTTATTTTAACTACAACATTTTAACCTTTTACACTTTAGCAACAAACTTTTCAACACATATATTAAATAAAATGTACAGGAAAACTTGTAAAGAATAATAAATTTTCTATTCATTTTATTTTCACTACAACATTTTAACCTCTTATACTTTTAGTACTAAATTTTTAAAATTTTTGATTTTTTTTTATTTTCACCACAACATTTAAGTCTCTTCCAATTTTAACACTAAACTTTTACGCGAACGACTTTCACACAAAACTTTTACAGTTCATTTTTTAACTGACAAATGTCAGTTTTTAATAATTTGAATAATACATGTTTTTTTCAAAAAGTTTATGACACATTATCTCTTGAATAATACTGTATGTTTTATTAAATCATTTACAATCGTAATGTCTCCCTGAGCAACGCCCGGGTGACATATCTCGTATATATATTAAAAACAAAATCTCGTAATCCGTACAAAGAATAGTAACTTTTATTTTATTTTATTTTATTTTGATGGGGTCCACATATTCATTATTTTTTTTACTATTATTTTTTACCCTTTTCTATTAAAACGGTTAAATTTTTATCACCACAAATTTATGTAACTTTTTCAAACCTTTTTATTTTATTTTATTTCTTTTAAAATTATTTTACACCAAAAGATTTGATTTCTTACAATTTTACACTAAGGATTTCATTTAAACTGTATGGGTTTCATTTTCACACAAAAGTAATTTTTACCCTTTTTAAAAAAAAATGGTTAACTTCTTTTCACTGTAAATTTATTTAACTTTTTTTAACGTTTTTTATTTTTATTTTCTTTTAAAATCATTTTATACGAAAAGATTTAATCTATTACAGTTTTATAGTAAGGATTTTATTTTAAACTGTACAAGTTTTAATTTCACACAAAAGTTTTAATATTTCTTTTTTCACATAGGCATGCCACCTTCATTTATTTTTATCATTTTTTTAACCACTAGATGAATACTACGTGTTCCCCTTAAAAAATTTGTGTCTTTTAACTCCCGGCTCATGAACCCATAATTATTTGTAAAACATAAACTCATCATATAATATTAAATATATTTTTATTTCATTTTTTTCTATTATTGTTTTTAATATTATACCAATCTTCTAAGAATGTCGTTATCGGTATTAATATAGTTATCGTTAATGGGCTTTGCTATTCCGTATTCAAACTTTTGGGCTACTTATTTATATTTAATTTTGGGCCATGTGTTGACATTTTAGTATGTCAGGTTAATTCAAAACTTTGGATTTATATGTAAAAAATGTCATATTTTTCTATTATTATTTGTATTATGTTCGTAACACATTTTGCCATTCTTTTAAGAGCGTCGTCTCGGTATTAATATATTTATTTATAGACGTATTTCGTTATTTCTCCTAATACAATTATCTTAATAAATTTAAGTAATTTTTTTTTAAAACATCCACATACGTAATGTCTCCCGGGCCAACGTCCGGGAGTATTGGGATTTGTGCAAAGAATAGTAACTTTTTTATTTTTTTTGTAAGCCCCACATGTCCATTATTTTCTACGGAGTAATTATTACTTTTAACTTACATTTTTTACATGGTTAACTTTTTTTTCCTCATTATAAATTTATTATCTTTGTAAATTTTTTTAATTTTATTTCTTTAAAATACTATTATACTAAAAACTTTGATCTCTTACATTTTGTACTAAGGATTTTATTTTAAATTGTAGGCATCCATTAAACCTTTTTTATTTTCACACAAACTTTTTAAGGGAACATGTAATATTTTGGTTAGAAAATTATAGAAAGAAATTAATATATCAAAGTCATCTTTTTCTATTATTATTTGTATTATGATCGCAACACATTTTGTCATTCTTATAAGAGCGTCGTTTATGTATCATATTTTGTCATTTCTCTTAATACCATTTTCTTAATAAATTTAGATAATTTTTCTTAAAAAGAAAGACATCAACAAACGTCATGTCTCCCGAGACAACGCCCGGGTGATATATCTCGTTTTTACTAAAGAGTAGCCTAGTGCTAGGGAACATGCAGCATAAGAGTCGAGACAGAGGTTCGAATCCCGGCCCATTTCCTTTTAACCATATTTTTATGCAATTTTCATATTTCTTGTTGGCCATGAAACCGATTGTCCATTTTACTAATCCTATAAGAAAAATATTGTTCCATTTGTGTCATACAAACCCATCCCATAATAGGCCCGTATCATGCCATAAGTTGGGTGTAGAACTCACTCTCAAAAGCTAACTCAAAGGAGGAGGGGACGCTTATGCATATAAACCACTAACCAATCTCATACTTGGCCGATGTGAGATCATATCATTGTGCTCCTTTTTAATCCTTTATTGAAAAGTTAAGTAATGGAAAGAATTAGTCCCAAATGGCCACATTGCAGCATGAGATAAATAGAAATCTGTATTGGAAAATATGTTAAAGATGATTTTCAGCTTTTGTGTCTTTCTATTGTTTGTATGGGTCCAGATCAATGGAAAGGCAAGTGAGGAAGTATTGAAAACATATAGTTGTAGCTCCATTTGTCTCCGTTAATTACCATTAGATAGCCGGTTTGTAAAATATAATTTATTGAATAAATTGATAAGAATGATTAAGTAACACATAAACAAGTTGAATACAACAATAAAGATTAGTAAGAATAAACAGGAGTTAGTTGCATAACTAATAGAGACATAAAGAACAAGACAAAATTAAGGTTAGCATTTGCATAAATAAATATTATTAAGAATAAATTGGAGTTTGGTGCAGAAGAATAGATGCTATAGTTTATTATGTTAGTTATCTTCTTCTGATATAATGTTATAAAAATGTTTTTAGGGGATGATTACCTTTGATTAGTGGTTAACTTGATTAAGTGAGTGTTTCCTGCAATTGGTTCCGATATATTGATCATAGAGACGTGTTGATAACATGTTACAATGTAACTTATAACTTAGCGTATATATACAAAGTTTTCAGAAAAGAAATGGTAAGAAAAACAAAGAATTTTTATGGGAGTTTAAAGCCAGCCAGCAACAAGGAGCCAAGTTTATGAAACAGGCCATATATATATATATATATATATATATATATATATATATTATAGGAAAAAGGGAATATAAAGCTGTCCGACACCTAAGCTTAGGTGTGGAACCCTCACATACTAATATTTTATTATTTCTTCTTTAATGAATAAATACATAGGCCCTCATGATTTTTATGGATTAAAAAAACAATCTGTGAGTGTTCCACACCTAAGCTTAGATACCCGACAGCCTTATATTCCCATCCCCCATATATATATATATATATATATATATATATATATGTCTGGAAAAGTGAGTATGAGGCTGTTATGCACCCAACTTGGGTGGAAAAACCCCTCACATTTTGAATAAATGTTTGGCCCCCCATGATTTTTATGGTTTAAAAAAAGGTATGTGAAGGGTTTTTCATCCAACTTAGGTGCCTAACAACCTCATATTCCCAAGTTGGATGAAAAACCCCTCACATACCTTTTTTTAAAAGGTAAAAATCATGGGGGTCATGCATTTATTTAAAATATTAAAATATTAGTATATAAGGGGTTTTTCACCCAAGTTTGGTGCATAACACCTCATACTCACTTTTTCTATATATATATATATATATATAACAAGTTACATTTAATATGTGTCTTTGGATAAGACAAAAAGTAGTTAGAAATAATTAATAAAATCTTATAATTTACAAGCCAATATATTTTAGCCTTATGCAAAGCAGGATGAAGTCACCTTATTATAAAGAAAGGTGGCAAAGACAGAGAGCCAAACGGAGGAAAAAATATGCCAGAACCAACAATTCCCACAGTTGATCTCTCACCTTTCTTCACAGATGGTGATGAAGCTGGTCGGAGAAAGGCCAAGGAGACAATTTCTGAAGCATGTGCCAACTACGGGTTCTTTCAAGTAGTTAACCATGGTGTCCCACTCGATCTGATGAACCAATCTATGGAGCTGTCCAGGACGTTCTTTAAGTACTCTGATGAGGTGAAAAGGGAGTCTAGTTCTGGCCCTGATGCACCACTTCCCGCTGGCTACAACAAGCAGCCGAAACACTCACCTGATAAGAACGAGTACGTGCTTATGTTTCCACCCGAATCACCATACAATGTTCTTCCTGCTAATCCACCTCATTTCAGGTAAATTCTACATTTTCTCTTCGACAGTCCTTTTACATATATGGTTAAATATATATTACATAGATATAAAGAGAATATAACCATGTATCCACTGTTTAGAAACCCAAGTCAATGTTGTAGATCAGGTGTTAAAGTTTGCAACTGCAATGTAAGCAATAGCATACAACCAGCCATCCACCATTTTCCAAGGCAGCCAACATTTTAGGGACACTCACAATAACGATAATGATGACAGTTTTCACAACATGTTGAACTTTTTGTTTATCTCTTTAGGAGACTATGCAAGTGATAAAACTGAAGTAACTGATGTTTTTGCTGTCATTTATCCTTCAATCTTTGTAACTTGACTGATCACCTGAAGTTAGATATTGACATTTTGACCAAAGGCACTTCAATAGCATCGCCAAGAGATTTTCTAAAAGTTAAGACCCTTGTACTGATCAAAGCAACCAAGAAAAGCTGACTAAAACCTCAACACCTGAATCTGATGACAATAACCCGCTGTTGGTAGGCACACAAGGGTGGGGCATCCTATTTTTATTCATGAGATTCAGTCGGTAATAATACGATAAAATGTGCAAGTAAAATACATTTTCTAGTAAATAAGTTTCTGGTAAGGTTTGATAAACTAAAGTTATCAGTCATGAACTTTGGATTAGCTTCTCTCAATATAGTAATGTCAATAACAAAAATGGCTTGACTGGATGCATATGTAACCCAAATGTAATTGGAATGAGATTTAATGTTCAAAGAAAATGTAAAGGGCTTTTAGTTTAGTTAAAAATGACCCAGATTTTCATTTAGAATTTTATAATTTGTCACTATCACCTATTATGTTCATATGTTAGTTCAAACATAATCAAAATATAATTGGTTTTATATCTTGCAATATCCATACATTTACTTGAAACCTGGTCAACTTTTATCGGATCAAAGTAAAGCAGGTAAAATATACTTAGAAAGATCGTTAAATTTAATCATATTCTTTCCCCTAACTTGACACCTGGTATCTTGACCGGTTCAACCATGGTCATCATGCACCCCTTATGATCACTAACAATGAGACTTTTAAAACACTCGTTTAGTAGTCAATGAAGTAAATTAGGCGTCAGAAAATCTCTTAAATATTAAATTAGGGATAATGACCTGTGAATGTAGTGAACTATGAAAAAATATCTATGTTATGTATTGATCTAATCGGGGGTCTATGTTATGTAACGAACTTACCAAAACTGTCTAAAGGATACATGTTACAAGCTAAAACTGTTTAAGGGATGCATGTTATGTGTGACAGTAGCAACATAGATTTGATTATCGTTTATGTTTTAGGATTTATGTTAGTAATCATTTAAATAAGAACTTTTGTTGGTATATAATGATTGCGTTTGAACTTCAATATTATATCTGTTTATGTTTTTGTATTGTGTTTGTGTGTTATATATTGTTATGCAGGTACAAGGACGTAGAACCAAGGTTATAAGTGTCTTAGAATACTTAAACGATGGTTGGACGTATTATGTACAAGCAAAATAAGCAATCCAAGATTCGCTCCTCGTGCTGACGTCATCAGTACGTTGAGTGATCCTCGTGCTGACGTCAGCACGACCACACGAGGGTTTTGATGGATCGGGCCCGATTCACTTCGTGTGAAGCCTAAGAACACACGAACCTAAACCCTACTAGTATAAATACAGGACTAATTTACGAAAATTTGTAATGAACATTTTACAAATTACGAATTAGGTCGAATTGCCATTCGTGTGACATCCTACACAAATTACAAGCTCGTGCAACACCTTAGGTTGATTAATCACTCATTAATTGACAAAAGGCAATAGCAATCTAGTTATATCAAGAGGATTCCGCACTCTTGACATAACGAATTGCGTCTTATTACGATCCATATAACAATAGGGTACCTACAATAAATATCATGCATCACTTAGACAGTTTTGGTAAGTTCATTACATAATATAGACCCCGGATTAGATCAATACATAACATAGACATTTTGTCATAGTTCACTACATTCACAGGTCATTATCCCATTAAATTATTGCTATGTTGATGGACAATGTATTGGTTTATGTTAAAAACATGTGGAGCTATGGTATATCTTCTAATAGTTTACTATCTGCTAAATTGAAGGACAACATTAGAAGAGATGTTCAAGTATTTTGTGAAGACGGGCCAAATATTGGAAGGCATAATTAGCGAGTGTTTAGGCCTCCCTCCAAATTTTCTCCAGGAGTACAATGGCGATAGAAGCTGGGACTTCTTGGTGGCATTGAGATATTTTCCGGCATCTGAAACTGAGAACAATGGCATAACTGAACATGAAGATGGAAATTTGATCACCATCGTCCTCCAGGAAGACATTGGAGGTTTAGAGGTATGCAAAAATGGAGAATGGATTCCGGTTATCCCCTCAGAGGGCACATTGGTTGTTAATTTAGGTGACGTTATTCAGGTAACAAATTCTAACTTTAAAACCGATTTAACATACAGTTTGATATGTAATAATCGTGAAATTATGTAGGTATTGAGCAATAAGAAATTCAAAAGCGCCACGCATAAAGTGGTAAGGCCGAAGGGAAGGAGCCGACATTCGCATGCATTTTTCTATAACTTGCACGGAGACAAGTGGGTGGAGCCGTTGCCCCAATTTACTCAGGAGATAGGAATGAAACCCAGGTACAAGGGATTTTATCTGAAAGAGTATCAGGCTTTAAGGTTGAGAAACAAGACTCACCCTCCATCAAACCCTGAAGATGTCATCCGAATCACAAACTATGAAATTTAGTAGTCCAGGAAAGGACTTAATGCTTTTTGATTTCTTATTTTGAGTATTTGTAATTTATCTCTGACTACTCTCTCTCTCTCTTTTTCTCCCTGCTTTCTCCCAACGGCTCTTTCATCTTTTCTAGATCCAAATCTAGATCTGAGATTGAGGCTGAGATAGAGATTGAGAGGTTAAGATTAAGAGTTTGAGATTGAGAGTTTCTCCTTTTCGGTTTTGGCTTCGTCTGCCATCGGGCACTTTTGCAAGGGTTATAGCGCTGGGCCGGAGGTCCCTTCCACTTCGGTGGATCTGGAACAGCCTTTCTACCTTTGAGTAAAGGTAAGGTATGTCTACATCTTACCTCCCCCATACCTCGGTTCATGGCGGGATTGGGTACCGTTGCTGTTTTGAGTATTTGTAGCTTTCAAATCTGTTTTAAATTGTAAGTTTTATTTTTGTTTTATTTTATTTTATTTCGAACACCAAATTTGTAAGTTTTAATATTAGGAGATGATATTTGTACCATTTTTTTTTATATTCTTATCACAATGTACAACTATCATTACAGATTGTACAAACACTAACTGTACAGATGTGGTAAAATAATTAAATAATGTGGTACTAATATCAATTCTCTTTCATATTATGAATGTACTTAGTCATTATATTGGAAACCGAGTATGGAGTAAAATATGTAGTAATTCGAAAATGTTAAAAACAGATTTATTTAAATATACACGAACTCATCAAATAGAAAACGTAAACATTAAACATTTATATAATTATACATTAGAAAACTACGGAAAATAGATAGATTTTTCTTTGAACGACGAGTTAGTAGTTAACAATTAACAGTTAGCATTTGAGACACCACAGTGACATTCAATTGGGCAGTATGCGAAACTCGAACCACACATATCTAGGATGAAACCCTGAACTCTTGAAAACTCCACCTAATAATTCACTCCTACAAATGTAGACAAATTCCTATAAGTTCATTTTTCGGAGAAGTATATTAATTTAAAGTCAACATGACATATCATTAACGTTTTTAGGACAAATGAAGCCCAACTACTAACATTAAAAGAGAGGCAGCAGGAATAGAGCCAATGCCAAACTGCAAGCATAACAGAAGTCTGAGCCAACCACTCCCAACGCTGGCTGGGGATAAATCCAACTGAAAAAGCCCATGTGTACCATAGCCAAAGCCTGCAGGACCACGGGTTCTTTCAAATAGTGAGCCACAGTGTCCCACTTATTCTTATGAATCAAGCAATGTAGCTGTCCACAACACATTTTAAGTACTCAGATGAGGGTAAACTGGAGTCAAATTCTGGTGTAGGTGAAGCACTACTGGTGGACAGACCACTCAGAAGCAAAAAAACGAGTACCCGATCCTGTTTCTACCTGGATCACCCTTCAATGTGCTCCCCACTAATCCACCAGATCTGAGATATCTACTTTAGCTTTTATATATGCAGTCAGATCAAGATCAATCATTTGATATATTTTATGCTATCTAACAATGTTTTCCTTAATTTGAAGGAAAACCTTGGAAGAGAGATGTTCAGCAACTTACCCATAGAATTTTCTCAAGAAATGTGACAATAAGTAGAGCACTAGAGCTGGATTTCATGATACTGATCAACTACTTTCAGACGACCAAAATCAACAAGATCGGAAAAGTGGAGCACGAAGACTCAAATATGATCACCATGGTCCTCCAAGACGACATCAGAGGTTAGGGATATGCAAGAATGAGAATAGATTCGGGTGATACCCTCGAAGGGCAAACTGGTTGTTAACGTAAGTGATGTTATACTAAACTGTTAATTAACACCTACATGTGAATCATCATATATGTTATATGCTCCAAATGTAGTTATGATGCCTAACAAGACTCCCTATAAAGTAATAAGAAATTCAAGCGTGTGAAGCATAGAGCGATGAATCCAAAAGAAAGCAGCAGGCATTTGTATGCATTTTTGTATGGCTTGCAAGAAGACAAGTGGGTGGAGCCATTGTCCCAGTTTACTTGAGATATTGTAAGTCAAACCAAAGTACAAAGAATTTTATTACAAGGACTATCTGGCTTTGAAGAAGAAAAACAAGACTCGTCCGCCACCTAAAGAAATCATCTGAATCACACACCATTAAATCTAACCATTAAAGAAACAACCATAAGGTTGCTTGTACTATTTAGTTATCAAACAACGAGATATGGTTGCTTGCTTTCTTCTCTTGGAGTTGCAATAGTAGAATCCAGTGTGCTTTGTTTTGGTGGAAGCTATAAAGCCTACCACAATACCAATTGCACAATATTTAGAGTCTACTTGTGCTTCTTGATGTTCAACAAAACTTCTCGATAATTGCAATTCTACAAGTACAATGATAGTTACAAATGCAAAATAACAAGTAAAATACGTGTCATCTTTGCATGTAGAAATAACCATAACATGCTATTGAAAGATACGTACTTAGTAGACAACCTGACTTACAGGAAGTAGATGATATTAGAGCACACTAACCAACTAACCATAACATGTTATTGAAAGATATGTACTTAGAAAACAACCTGACATATAGGAAGTAGAAAATACTTCGAGCACACATTAACTTCGAGGAGATACGTACAACAGGTTAGCAACAGAGTTTAACCACACCAAACACAAAAAGAAGAACCTGAAGCCCCCGTGTTGCTCAGACCTCAGTAATTGTGGTAATCTCCAGAGAAAATGTTGTTACCTCTGTGCCTCACTTCCCTATCAGACTGCATGAAACAAAAAGGGATACTTAGAGATCGATGTGGCACTTTCAGGCACCCATTTATTCATGAATAGGTAGAAGCGCACTCCTTTAATATTTTGTCTCAAATGGTCGATTCAAAATCTAAAACTAAAACACAGATGGTTAAATGGGTCAAACCGGATGAATGTGGGTCCAAGTCTTTTTATGCAGTAGCTATTTGATACAGGTCGAATGCGAGTCAAAATGTATTTATGGGTTGACCCCAACCTGTCCCAGGCTCCCAGCATATTTCGACCATACGAAAATGACTTATATTAACCTAAACCCATTGAATCATTTTCCAAACAGCTCGACAAAGAAAATTTGCATGTGACAGAGTGAAAGAGAGGTGCATACTCGATGAATGATTTCTTGAAATGCATCTGGGCCGTGTTCCTGAATGTATTTCTCCGCAGCAGTTAGGATGTCATCTGGTTTACTGAACACGTCTTTCTTTCTAGGGACATACCAGATGTTAATAGTCTGCTTTCCCGTGTAAAAAGGTCTAACATAATGCTCATAAACATATGCAGCACCACTGAAGTATGGTATCACCAACCAGCAGGTAACAATCAGCTTTGCATACGACCAAAATGGGATCCTGGCAAATGCCACCAAGAAATAAGTTATATACATTTTGTCAATGTTTTCTCTTAAATTTGATCAATTCATGTCAGCTTTGAAGTTAAAACCTTGAACATTTATCGCCTTAATGAGCCAAATATTTGAAGAAAGTGAGTTTCATATAGGATATGAACTCTGCCTATGTTTTTAAAAAGGAAAAAAGAAGAATCCTATAAGGCTACAATCAATTAGATGCCCTGGCGTATAGCCTAACGGAGAAGGCAGATGTTATACAACTATGAACCATACAGAGAATCACAAATAGCCAACAAGCTTATACTTAAACCTCAAGGAGTCCCTGAATCCCATATAAAATGACATTTTCAGTTGTTGACCTGGTACAAACTGTATGTATATTTTTCTATATTCCAACTTTCGAGTAAAGTTAACATTTTTACTTGTAGTTATTTGTATTTTCGCAATTAAATGTTGATAAGCTTATGCTCCAGATGGACACGGCAGCCTGCTAAGGAGATTGTCCACGCATACAGCATACCTGACCATATTGTAGCTCAGAGAACCAACCGAGCTACGCACATAAGAACTGGCTCCAAAGTTGCAGCCTACACCATTCAACTCAGATCTGCACTAGAGAATCCTATGTCCCCAACCTCAAGGCTAGCCCGTTTGGGTTTCTAGTCCTTTTATTATATAGTCGTCACCACTAGAGATCTAACTAACTATCTACACTTAATGATAACATACTTTACACTATTGTAAACTAGCTAACAACTAATTCCAGGTACAATACAAACCCTGCGATAGCAAACTCGCGGTATAAGAAAAAGGCATTAAAAAGCAAACAAGATTACCATTCGATCAACTTTGCAAAGGTAAGCTCAAAGAGAGTAATCATTGAATACAAAACCCAATATGTCAGCCATTGTTGATCATCCAACTGAGATTTAGTCTCTATCGCCCTCACCGATGCATATCTATTTTATTTATATAAAATAAAATAAAAATCAACCCCGTATCATTCACATTATTAAAGACAACTATACTAATGAAACAAATTCATAAAAAGTACTAAGAATCAAAACTTACAGTGGATAAGCCAAACTTACAACAGGTCTGCAACACCAAAAAAACAAATATATTAATATTATTATTACAAGCTACTTAACATGTCTACATTGATAAGAATGATAGTAACAGTAAAAAGTAAACCTAAAAGGAACACTAAATAAATAATCATTAATCAATAGCAGCAAGACAACACAAAGTATGTCGTACATATAATAAATATATATGTGTATAAAAAAGATCCAAAAAAGTAGTAATAAAATTTATGGTGTTTGTGTAATAAAAAGTAGAGTGGAAGGAAGAAAGAAACCCAGCAAGAATGTCAAAGTTTTGAGCAATAAGTTTAAGCAAATTTCCAGCTCCAGATCCCATCTTACAATTAACCCAAAAACCAAAATCTTGAATATATAGATATAGATACAGATATATAGAGATTATATTATGAAACTGGGTTTTGTTTGTGGAGTTTAGATTCTCGGACAGACAAAGAAGAGAGGCCGGGTTTGGTTTGTTTTAGAAGCCGCAAGTAGGTAATGCATACCAATTGCCTTTTTATTTTGGGAATCTTACCTTTTTGTGTAATTTTTTATGGAAATTAATTAAAAGCAAAGATTAAAAATAAATTCACCAACATTATTAGGGAGTATGAATTTTGTTAGAGGAACGAGTAGATTATATAATTAATAGTTTTATGTTAGTTTCAAAATATATAAATCATAATTTTTAAAAATAACCGAAGTATGTTACATAAAAACTAAATAAAATTCAAATAGATAAAATACAAATTTAAGAACGAAACATATGAAGATTAACTCCATATCAATATCGATTCCAGTTAACTCTTTCTTTTCAACTTTTTTTATTGGTAAATTCGTTAGTTTTGTTTATTAATTTGTAATAATTAGTTAAATAAAAAGTTTGAAGTTTAAAAGAAAGAATGAAAAATGTCAGATGATGAAATAGGTAAAGAAAAGTAGTTGTCGGTCTACTAAATTATTTTATCTATAATATAACTAAAAGATGAATAATACAACTAAAAAAGAGGTTGGGAGTACACTTGGCACCCTTAATCCCCCTCCGTTAGCCTAAAACTCCCTCCTCATTAATCCTCTATATTTTTTTATATATTTTTAATTATTACATCTATGAATTCATGTTGTGCATGCATGGACTATTTCGGAGTGGAACAGCCCGAAGAAAATCAAAACGTTCGAGATGAAAATATAGAGGATTAATTAAGATAGAGAATTATGCTCAGGGAGGGTGATTAAGGATGTCAAGTGTACCCCCAATCTTCTGTTTTAGTTATATTATTAGATTGTAAGAAGTGAAAAATTGAATAAAAATGAGAGTTAAAAACGTTAATTTACAAATCAAAATGTATGTAAAGAATAACCTTCTCACTTAAAATGCATATAAAATGTAAATTTATCTTTGAAATTAATTGATACTCGGGTGCAAATTTTTTTTTTTTTTTATGAAGTTGATGGTTGTAATGCTCACTAGGAATCTAAAGTCCGACGGGACATATAATTAGGGATAACAACAGGTCAGATATGGATTAGATTTAGGTGCTATCGGGCCCCAAACTTGATTAAAAATCCTTGTCTCAAATCCGAACCTAAATTAATTGTTATTGGAGATAAATTAATATGTAGGTATGAAAAAAAAAGTCATTTCAATAGGATACCGGAACCCGACTTTTTGGACTAGCTTTGGGTTCGAGTACATGGATCTAGAGCCAGGTATGGGATTTTTTTTATTTGTTGGTTCGGGGTTTGAAAATGGTTTTAACCAAACCTGTATAAGACCCGTATATATTGAATAACATCTCTATTTCCGATGTGTTATTAAAAAACATGAAACTTTTAACTTGGCTTATATGTTCTAATTTAAAAAAAGTCACGTAAAATGATTGTAGTGAGTAAGCGATTTTCATTAAAAGGTAAAATTAGTAAGTCCTCGATTACTCGATAAGGAAATTTGTTATCTAAAAGTTAGTAAGTAATGGGGACCCATCAGGTCCACAAACTTTTTATTCTTTTTATTTTCACCACAATACTTTAACTCTTTTCACTTTTAGCACTAAAATTTATACTTTTTAATTTTCTTTCCTTTTATTTCACCATAACACTTTAACTGTTTACAATGTTAGCACTTACCTTTTATTTTGTTTTATTTTCACCATAATTTTTTATTCTTTTTATTTTCATCAGAATACTTTAACACTTTACACTTTTAGTACTAAAATTTTATACTTTTTAGCCACAAACTTTTTATTCTTTTTATTTTCACCACAATAATTTAACTCTATTCACTTTTAGCACTAAATTTTATACTTTTTGATTTTCTTTTATTTCAGCCACTTACACTTTTAACACTAAATCTTTATACTTTTGATTTTCTTTTTTTTTTACCACAACATTTTAGCCTCTTACACTTTTAGCACTAAACTATTATGCGAATCTTTTCACTTTTAACACTAAACTTTATACTTTTTAATTTTCTTTCTTTTTATTTTCACCATAACACTTTAACTGTTTACACTGTTAGCACTTAACCTTTTATTTTCTTTTATTTTCACCACAAACTAACTTTTTATTCTTTTTATTTTCACCACAATACTTTAACACTTTACACTTTTAATACTAAAATTTTATACTTTTTAACCACAAACTTTTTATTCTTTTTATTTTTACCACAATAATTTAACTCTATTCACTTTTAGCACTAAATTTTATACTTTTTGGTTTTCTTTTATTTCAGCACAACATTTCAGCCACTTACACTTTTAACACTAAATCTTTATACTTTTGATTTTCTTTTATTTTTACCACAACATTTTAGCCTCTTACACTTTTATCACTAAACTATTATGCTAATCTTTTCACTTTTAGCACTAAACTTTATAATTTTTAATTTTCTTTCTTTTTATTTTCACCACAACACTTTAACTGTTTACACTGTTAGCACTTAACCTTTTATTTTCTTTTATTTTCACCACAAACTTTTTATTCTTTTTATTTCCAACACAATACTTTAACACTTTACACTTTTAATACTAAAATTTTATACTTTTTAACCACAAACTTTTTATTCTTTTTATTTTCACCATAATAATTGAACTCTATTCACATTTAGCACTAAATTTTATACTTTTTGGTTTTCTTTTATTTCAGCACATCAATTCAGCCACTTACACTTTTAACACTAAATCTTTATACTTTTGATTTTTCTTTTATTTTTACCACAACATTTTAGCCTCTTACACTTTTAGCACTAAACTATTATGCGAATTACTTTTACTTTCACAAAAGTTTATCGTTTGTTTTTTAACAGTCGCGTTCAAAGAATAGTAACCTTTTTATTTTTTTTATTTTTAACACAACATTTTAACACCTTATACTTTTAGCACTAAACTTTTATACTTTTTGATTTTTTTTTTATTTTCACCACAATATTTTTAACCTCTAACCCTTTTAGCATTAAACTTTTATGCGAACTACTTTCATTTACACACACAATTTTAGACTGTTCATTTTTTAACTAATAAATGTCAATTTTTATTTATTCTTAATCATTTAAATAATACATGTTTTCTTCAAAAAGTTTGTGATAAGTTAACCTCAATCCATGAACGCACACCTATTTGTAACACATTATCTTTTCGTTATCGAAATGTCGTAATTAATATATTTATTTTATACATTTTGTTATTTCTATCAAAAATTTATTTTAATAGTTTTGAATAATTTATTCTGTTAAATTGTAACAAATATAGTGTCTCTCGGGGCAACGCCCGGGTGACATATCTCGTTTATTCTTTTTTAAAATAAAAAAGTTCAAAACCATAAAAAAAAAGGGGAAAAAAAACACAAAATGTAGGCAGCCAGCAGATAAGCTAGCAACCCGACTAGCCGCTAGCTAGGGTCACTAAACTTGGCATTCAAGCCTTCAAAATTAAGTCTCCACATCACACGAATATTTTTCTTAGTCAATAATATATAAGATAACCAAGATCTATTTAAGTCTTGGACATCTATCTCTGTCTTATGAAACCATTTTCTTCGTTTATGCTTGTCTCTTTCACTCTCCATTTTCACGTCCCATTACATACAGATAAAAGATACAAGCTGCTAAAAAAAAAAACAGATAAAAGATACAAAATTAAAATAAAAGAAAATAGCCTAAATAACCAAAAATCATCTTCAATGTACGAAAATACCCAACTTTATTCGAATTCACAAATAATACCCATAAAATCGTAAGACCGCAAGGAGAAGATGCGGATCGCAGGCACTGCTTGCGGATCGCAAGGGATCCTTGCGATCCTCAGGCAATGTTATTCCTTGCGATCCGCAAGCATCCACAAACAGTGCTTGCAATTTTGACATTTTTTGACTTATGGATAAAATTTTTTGTGAGATTTTCTTGTACTTGTTAATATAGCAATCAGATTTTCGTGTACTTTTTTGACTTATGAATTTACCAACAACATTTCACCATGGTATTGGTTTAGTTTATAGTAACACATATTAATGTTTGTTTAAACTAGTTTGAACTGATTTCGACTAATCATTTTTACTTTAAATTTTATTGAAATGTTATATAATAAGGCATAATAGTAAATATCATTTAAAAAAAAATTAGAGTTAAGTGTAAGAACGGTTCCTATGGTTTTTCAATTTTCATATCGATAACAATCAATATCCTGTCATGCTTTTAACAAGGACAAGAAAATCTCACAAAAAATCTATGGTGAAAAGTTGTTGGTAAATTCATATGTCAAAAAAAGTACGCGAAAATCTGATTGCTATCTTAACAAGTACAAGAAAATCTCACAAAAAATCTTATCCTTAAGTATAAAAAAAAAGTCAAAATCGCAAGCATTGCTTGCGGATCGCAAGTCTGGCTTGAGAATTGTAAGGATCCCTTGCGATCCGCAAGCAGTGCTTGCGATCCGCATCTCTTCCTTGCGGTCTTGCGATTTTATGGTTTTTTTTTGTGAATTTGATAAAAGTTGGGTATTTTTGTATATATGGTTTTTGGTTATTTAGGCTATTTTCTCATTAAAATTTGAATAGTGGAATGTGAATTTTGGGGGACAATTTCAGTTATCTTGTAGTTTTAGAGGTGTACAATTGTAGAAAGGCTGGCTAAGACAAGGCCCATAAGTATCTGGGCCTCAAGAATGAATAGGCTTTCCAAGTGCTATAAGGGCAAGACAGAGCAGGATCAAGTTGGGTCGGGGCCTGGGCCTGATCTTTTTTACAATTTTTGTACACATGCCTATATAAAGTCAGTTTTGAACTTAAAAGAAAACTAGAATAATACCCGGTCGGTGATCGGATTACAGATAACCTTATATTTGTATCACATATTGCGAAAAGCATAAGTCTTATAGTATGCAAAGATTAAGTTTAGTGTGAAATCGAGCATGACATCAAGATAAACTTGTAACACTTATATATTTTATGGTATAACATATTGAGTCTATCAAAAACTCGATACATATTGAAAATAACCAGGTTATGCTTGCATATTTTAGACCTTTTAACCCGTCAAACAGATTCTTTAAGGTTTCAAGATAAGCTTTGTTGTTTTGTTGTTTACACGTAACTATTTCATATCCCATCTTCAAAATGCTTTCTTATTTTTTATACGAATTGAAATAAAAGTAAAACATGTACATTAGAAATTTTGAAGTCGATGGTTGGTGATATCGACCATTATCACTTTCATCCTTTTCCTAGGTAAAAGTTGATAAGCATCAGTTTTAAATTTGATTTAAGCCTAAACTAAAATATATTGATGAACTACTTGTTATCTTACACATTGTGTGTGTACCATTTTAGTTTGTGAATAAAATCGTTACACATTAAATTAAGTTGTGATTTATATTGAAACACATATTCTGGATTGTTTGACAAATAACTTTTGTCTTACCCAATAACCATATCTCTTTTTTTTTTCCTATTTAAAATACTAAAACGTAAAAATATAATTCAAGATGTCATTACCCAGCCACATTCTTTTTCCAAACTTGTTTTTAGATTAAAAAAAAAACACAGTTACAAAAATTATGTAGTTCGAGATGTCACTACCCTGTCATATTATTTAAACAAACTTGTTTTGTAATTCTTATTTTCAATTAAAACATATGTGCTTAATATGGTACCTTTCTTTCTAAATTGTGTTCTTTTGTAATCTCGTTCATTAATTATATGTTTTAATGAGATACCTTTGTTCCTAAATTATGTCTTTTATTTTCAATGGAGAGATTAAATGTTAAATATATATTCGACCGAGGTACTCAAAAACAACCTATTTTCCTCTTTTCACCGAAAACTATCCATTTGACCTGTCAACCCACTTGACCCAAAGTCAATCGGGTACGAGCTGACTCGATAAACAACCCTAATAAATAGGCATGTATATACCCGACTCAACCTGAAACCAGACATGAAACCAACCAGAGAAAAACCAAGTTAGAGTTGTGAAATCTTGACCTGCCAACCTGCCAACCCATTAACCTAATTTTTTTCAGGTTAGGTTCAGGTTAACTTTTTAGATTAATAGGTTGACCTTCCAACCTGAAAATGATTTAAGTTTATAGAATGTTTTTTAACAGGTTGACTCATCAATCCATTTGACTTGCAAATCGACCCATTTGTCCTGAAATCAACCCGTCAATCAATAACCTATATGACTTGTTTAACTTATATGACTTTGTAGAGATACACTTATCATTAAATTAAAGACTTTTTAATTTATATTCTAACTTTAGAGATGAAAAAAAATGTATATGATATAATTCATTTAATGTTTATTTTAGTGGGAAAAATAAGTAATTTTTGTTGATAAATAAATCCTAAATCTAAATTAATTAGTTTCTTAGCTAGAAACAAAGTATCTTACTTTTTGATTTTTTCAATGTATACATGAATTGTAGAAATATTATTTTGTGATTGTTAAGTTATATTGAAAGATTTAATTCGTTTGGAATTCAAAATATATTTGTTGTAATTTCCCTTGGCTATTACCTAATATAAAATGACATTTAAAATAGTTTATATAAATAAGTCCAACTAATCAGAATACAAGAAAATAAAATCCTCGTCCAATCGGAAGCTACATTATTTATTCTTTTTTTCTCTCTACCCTATCGACAGTATATATAATATAATGTTAGTCTATTTTCGAAGATATCTTCTTCTTTTTCTTGAGTTCTTGAGGCGTACATAAACAAATAGATCAAAAATGTGTTTAAGCTTTGAAATAATAATATATTATACTGTAGTAATAACTTAAAATTTTTATCGATAAGATCTTATTTCAGAATCTTTCTTTAGGTCTCAAAACCCTAACACACACATATTGGTGTAAAGTGACATTGCTCCTACATTCGTGGAATCGCCAGCTAACCTTAAAACCCTTACCAATCCCTCTTTAATTTAACCTCTTATTTACAAAGCATCCGATACGGTTTGGTGCACAATCATAATCCTAAGAATTAAAAAAATTTCAATCGCACATCAAGCACTTACTTTCATATAAGTTGCTTTAAAGTTGAAAACATATTATGTCCTATAATAGCAGGAGTTCACATATCACTCATGCTGTATCAGGTTTGTATATGGACAAGCTATAAAAATCCATACAAAATTACAAATTCGATGAACACATACGTATATATTTAATAGTATTATTTATATCGGGGTGAGTTATTTTGAAAACTCATAAAAAAAAAACTCACTAACAATTTTGGACCACATATTATTTTCCTCTTTCTTTCTCTTCAATTAAATAATAAAATTCACCCAAATCATTCAAAATGTTTTATCACACAAACCGTAAATCATTAGACGAAACAAAAAGCATGGGTAGTCTTAAAATTTCGTCATCTTTCATTATAGATCTAATTCGATATACTTTTTAATGACTTTTTAGTTTTCATTTTCTTTTTGGTACGAATCCCTAAAGCTATTCCGGTACTATCGCCTAAGGGGAGGCTGCAGTACGTGCTGTTGTCGATGATAGTAAGGTGTTTTTACACATGTGTAGGTTGAACAAAAATTATGATTCGGAGCGGGCTTCGCCTTTAAGAATATTCATAAACCAAAGATAGTAGGGTGATAGGTCATTGAGGTTGATAGGTCATAGAGGGTGATAGATCATAGGGGGTGACCGGTGATGGGTGATCTACCTAACGGGCTCCGCCCTTAGCCACTATGGCTCCGCCATGGACTGACGGGATTCGCCCTTGGCCACCATGGCTCCGCCATGGATTGACGAGCTCCGCCCTTAACCTTCATTGTTGTGTACATATGTTCATTTACTAATTTATATGTGAAAACAATGATCCTACACATGTGTCTGTACACAAGTACAAGAGGAAAAAAATGAAAATTAAAAAGTCGTTAAATGTATATCTAATTGTATCTCTAATGAAAGAAGACGAAATTTTAAGACTACCCATACTTTTTATTTCGTTTAACGATTTACGGTTTGTGAGATAAAACATTTTGAATGATTTGGGTGAATTTTATTATTTAATTGAAGAGAGAAAAAGAATGTATGATCCAGAATGGTTCTTAAAATCTTTTTTATTTGTGTGTTCTTGTAGCACCATTCTCTTAGGGTGGAGGGAGGGCTTGCCCACTCCTCCCCTCCCCGATTTTTCTTCTCCTACCCTCCCCTCCCCGATTGCTAGGAGCACCTCGCCACCCCTCCCCTCCTCATGCTTTTCTTTTTAATTTCATTTCTATTTATTTTTAAAACTAAAACATTTTATTTAATAAATTAAAACTAATACAACTTAAAACACAATTAAAACACATAATTTTATTTTAACACACAAAAACAAGTAAAACATACAACTAAAAGAACTCTTTATTTATTTATTTATTTTAAAGCTATTTTTCATTAAATTAAATTAAAAGTAAAATCTATTTTTTATTAATTTATATTAATTGTAATTACTACAAAATTAAACTTTTAAACCAGTTTAAAATAGTTTTAATACTACAAATAATAAAAATAAAAATTATAATAGTAATAATAATGCATACAAAACAAAAAGAACAACTTTTAGGTAATTTAATAAATAGTCTATAACTTCAGGGTGTAAAATGTAAATATATATAAAACTCTTATCCTTTTGGAATCTTGGACTCATGTGCGTCTTTCTCAACCTTAAAACGCACTGCAACACTTACATAAATATATTAATATATATATATATATATATATATATATATATATATATATATATATATATCGATGCAATGAAAAAACAAAAAAAAACCACAAGTAACGGTAAAAAAATGGATACCTAGGCGGTGAGAGACCCGGGGACAGCCCTCCCCATCCTCTTCCCCACCCTACCGGTACCGGTGGGACGGAACGGTGTTCAAATAGGTACCGGTTTGGTGCCCGCTCCACTCCGTTCACCCTTATACAAGTAGTATTTAATTATTTATGTTAATATTTTTTGCGGTATCGATCTTCTTTTGTTAAGTCCATGCTCTTTGTTTTTTCCTTTATATATATATACTAGGTACTTGACCCGCGTGATGCGCGAGTTTTTATAAGTTTACATAATTACTTATTAGGTATTGTTAATAACAACTCTTATTATTAATCAACCTCTTAATTCGCTTTCATTTTCATTAAATCTTGGTTTCCATTGTAGAAACTTATTTGCATATATCATTTCACATTGTACTCCATCATGTTTGTTGAAAAATATTTGGCAAATTTAAAATATATTTAAGGTAATATTTGACCGATTAAATAAAGTATATTTAGATTTTAAATTTTTGATAGATAAAAATTAAATAATTATTGCTGCTTTGGATTTAAAGTGAGGTTTGGAAAGACTTAATAGGTTAGTTATTATAAATATGAATATAGATATTATATAAATGTAGATTTAGATATATAACCTACCAATTGACATATTTATTTGTGAGTGATATATAATTAGTTTATTTGTGAATCATTAAATGATATATAGAGATTTAAGAAAAAAGAAATATATTGGACGACTATTCTCATTTGATTACATCTTGTAATACTTATTAACTTTCTAATCCTATTAAGATTCCTTTTTATCTATGTTATTTTTCAAATATATCTATCCATCTTTCCGATTAACGTTTATATATATAGGTCTTTTACATGTGGTTATTAATTATTTTTGTTCAACGGAAAATTAATTCAATAAAAAATTAAAAGGAAAATAACAATAAATAAACCTTGATATACTTTCCATGTATCAAGTTACCAAAAAAAAAGGAAAATAACAATAAATAAACCTTGAAAATAACGTAGTCACACTTTTATGAAAGGGATTTATTTTTTTATTTTTAGTACTTGATTTCTCTTATTAATTTTGTATACGTTTTTATTTTTATTGGGTTTATATATATAATTGTAAAAAAATATCAAAATTACACATAGGATAAATCCTATGTGTCAATTTTTAAAGAGAGCTTTAAGTTAAAAGAGATGGCTTATAATGCTTGGATAACTACTCTAAATCCTATGTGTCAATTTTTAAAGAGAGCTTTAAGTTAAAAGAGATGGCTTATAATGCTTGGATAACTACTCTTTTATTAGAGTAATAATAGAATAGAATAGAATATATATATATATATATATATATATATATATATATATATATATATATTAAAACAATAGTTATTCGAGTTTTTTTAACCCTCCTCCACAATTCAAAGATATCCTTAAACATTGACACATTGGATTTATCCTACGTGTCATCTCCATATTTTTTGCACAATATTTATTTTTATGTATTTATATGAATATCTAAAGAAATCTTTCAAATCTCATAAATACAATATAATAATTCAACAAAATCCCGTACAAAATATATGAAAATTTATGAACTATATGTATTTCACTAATTACATCCAATTTTATAGGAAAATATAAATCTTCCACCATATTAAAAAAAAATTGCCATACACATTTATCGTTTTCCATCGAGCAACGACCACAAAATTGATTTGTCATTAATACATGAAGAAAATCTAAACAAAATAGCTAATCGTTAATTTTTATTGATTGCCATTCCAATTGATTTTTTCAAAAACTCTGATCAAAGTTCTACGATATATGTTACAAATTGTCGGCACATATAAATGTCTTTTCTAATTATATTTTATTGTTAGTTCATTATTCTTTCAAACTTTTTTGACGTATGGATGTCTTATAATTGCCTCAACTATTGTTTTGAAAGTTTTTTAGATTCTTTTTTATTTGTTTTAATTATTCATTTTATTTGTTTTAATTATTCATTG
This sequence comes from Erigeron canadensis, assembly GCF_010389155.1. Taxonomy (NCBI): domain Eukaryota; kingdom Viridiplantae; phylum Streptophyta; class Magnoliopsida; order Asterales; family Asteraceae; genus Erigeron; species Erigeron canadensis. The sequence continues at coordinate 41,388,010 of NC_057762.1, forward strand.
CCCCATACAAAATTTTTAAAGATTCGATTATTAAATACATTACCATGAGTCATTACAAGTATTCAGAGGAAAAAACCCCAAAGTTTTGTCATCCCTAAGGATCGAACTCAAGACCTTGGGTAAAACCGAGAGTGTCTCTGACCAGTTAGACTGAACTTAATATGATACTTTTATAATTCATAAAAAAGCACAACTATAGGATTGTTTTCTATAATGTAACTAGCGAATTTATCCGAGTTTAACCCAGACGTTTTAATAAATTATAAAACTATAAAATATGCATGTAATTTTTGTTATTAGTTATAAATCTATATGGAGATGATGAATTGAATAACATAATAATTATTAAAAAAATTTATTTGTTTGTAATAAAAGATTAGTAACTTTAAATAAGTATTTAGTGAGTTATTTTTAATTACAAATATTGTAAATTATTTATGACATCATAATTAAAATAAAAAGCTTTTAAGAAATAATGTAGACTGCACATCACAATTTTTATAAAAATACTTTTGAAAAATAATTATCTTTTATTTAGTATAAAGATTAATTATTAATTATATGTTTATATAACTCTATTTATGCTAAAAGTTTTGTTTAGATACAACCAACTTTAGTTTTTATTTTAAAGAAAAAACTCCAAAATGAAACGACATTTGAAGTAATGGTAAAGAAGTTTTTAGTTTAGATGAAGTGTTTAATTATTAAAACCACATATATACCTCTTAAAGTTGCAGCTAAAACCATCGTACCAAAGACCTCTAAAAGATAAAGTTTATAGCTAACAATTTTGCTTAAAAGCTACAACTTAAAGCAAAAATAAAAATTATAAATACAAGCTACAACTATTTTTGCCAAACATACCTTAGATATATAATTTTTGTTCATATATTAACAAATAAACAATACATTAACATTATACTACTAAATTAAAGAAAAACAAGATAACCAATACATTAGCATTATATTACTAAATCTAAAAAAAAAGAAAGAAAAAAAAAAAAATTAATCATGATTGACGTCTACATTATAAGCTTTACCAATATCGAATTCAATTATATTTTTTAATAGCCGTACATCGTGCGGGTAAAAGACCTAGTAGATATATATATATATATATATATATATATATATATATATATATATATATATATATATATATATATATGTTAGAGTTCCATACTTTAAGAATGTGCTTGCCTCGTATTCTATAATTATTATAAGAACTTTTAACTCTCCCACCTTCATCTTTTCAGAGCATTATTTCAAAAAACCTATAATCCCTTTCCTCCCTCTTTTTAAAGCTGTACACAAACAAATGTAGTTGCGCGTTATCCTTCTTTCTCTTTACATTTCCTACAAATTCGCACCTAGATAGATTTCCTTTATCCGACACAGTTTCTACATTGTCGCTCAGTGCCATGAACTTCAAGATTTTAATTCCTTTTGTAAGTTACCCGGTAGCATACACGGCATAGTTCTTACAATTATATAGCAACCCGAGTATGTCACTACATTACATAACCATTTTGTCATAGACTCATAGGTGGTTACATTCATATACCATTATCCCCTTTACCATATTTTTCAAAGTAACGAAAGCATGATCATCATATTCCAAGGGAGGTATCCATGACTTGGCTAAATTTGCGGTGTGTCATTTACTTCTTATGGGTAATAATCCGATAAAAACACTCTTAAAATAAGAACGGTGAGAACACATAAAAACATCATTTTGATGCATTAAAACTTCATAAAACTAACATAGTGCATAACTAATTATCATTATTTAAGTGTTTAACAAAACATTGATGCATTATTTTGATGAATATGCATCCAAGATGGATGCACAAAACAAAAAATAAGATTTTCTCGAGACCAATGTGTTGTTAACCATTTAAATTATAATAATTAGTTATACAGTATGTTAATTTTATGGACTTTTAATGCATCAAAATGTAGTTTTTAAGTGTTCTCACCGTGTTCTTATTTTAAGGTTGTTCTTATTCGATTGTCCCCTAATCCTTATGATCTAATTAAAGTAAGACATTCATTTACAAGCAATTGTTGTAAATCGCTTTGATATTAATCAAATTTTCGTTTGTTTGCTTCGTTTACCATGCATGATTATAGTAAAAAAACAAAAAACAAAAAAAACAAGGCCTTATCTACCAATAAACTAAAACATGATTGATATATTCTTAAAATTATCTGTTTTTTTTCTCAAGTTTTCAACTCCTATTACTTATATTATTTATAATAAGTTATCAACATGAAGACATTAAAAATTTGAGTTTACGATCTGAAATTACAAAGCTATTTGTCGTTATCTACTATGCTTACAAGTTCTGATCTGAAATTACAAAGCTACATATATATTATATTTATTCTTACTATTTATTATAATTTAGCTTCAATCATCGGTTTACTTTAACCATAATTTATTTCATTCTCACAAATCATGTATGTGACATATTTGAATTCTTTTATGATACAATATATAGTTATCGTACATCGTATGGATATTAGGACTAGTATTAATTAAAACAAATAAAACAATAGGTTTTTATTCACCGAAAATCATCGTGAATCATAAAAACCATCGTGCATCAATTGTTTCGTGAATCTTCGTGCATCAATTTAACCATCATTTAAGATCAAGATCTTGTCTTATTTATTTGCTTTAATACTTGTTTTACATTACCCAACACACACATACACACATATATATATACTAGTCCTAATACCCGTACGATGTACGGTACCTATATAGATTGTGTCATAAACAAATTCGAATATGCCTTGATCCATAGGTATGAAATAAATTGTGGTTAAAGTAAACCGATGATTGAAGCTAAATTATAATAAACAGTAATGATAAATATAATATATGTTTAGTTAAATTTTTAGATTTACCTAAAACTTTTACGATCACATCAAAATCGAAACTTGTAAGCATAGTTGATGACGGCAAATAGCCTTGTGATTCTGGTCGTAAATTCAAAATTTTGAAGTAATAAGAGTTGAATGATCAAAATAATTAAGAAAGTGAAAGACACAATTTTATTAATGAGAAAAATGATCAATCAAATAAGGTTATCATGAGTTTTGTATCTATAAGCCAAGAGTTAGACTTTAATCCTAAGTCTAATAAAGAAATTGAATCCATATACAATTAAAAAAAGCTAATTTAATAAAATAAATAAATTAAAAGGACACATGTCGATCAAGGATTACGCCACGTGTCATTTCAAAAATATCTCAATCCTGTTTTAGTTTATTGGTATATATATATACTAGTTTTAATACCCGTACGATGTACAGTAGTTATATAGATTGTACAGTATACCAATTATCGAAACTAAGTTATAATAAACATTAATGATAAATATAATATATGTTTAGTTAGAGTTTTGGATTTACCTTAAAATTTTACAATTACATCAAAATCGAGACTTGTAAGCATAGTGCATAACGGCAAATAGCCTTATGATTTCGGATCGTAAACTCAAATTTTTTAAGTCTTCATGTTAATAACTTATTATTATAAGTAATAGCAGTTGAAGAATTAAGAAAGAAAAAAAGACAAATTTGTAATGAGAAAACGATCAATCAGATAAGGTTATAATGTCTTTTGTATTAATAAGACAAGAGTTGAAGTTTTATTCTAAGTCTATTAAGGACATTGAATCTATATACAATTAAATAAACTAATTTAATAAAATAAATAAATTAAAAGGACACGTGTCGATTAAGGACTACACCACGTGTCATTTAAAAACATCTTAATTTTGTTTTACTTTATTGGTATATATATATACTAGTACTAATACCCGTGCGTGTTGCACGGTTTGATTCATAATTATTTATTTTTATATTTCATTTTATGTATAATAAATTTTATATTTATTTATGACAAACGTTTTTTTCGTGAACAATAACATAAAATCAAATAAGTAATAAAAAACTTATAACACCAACAATATAGTTAAAAAAGAATATGTAATGCAATTTCTTGATCAAGAAAGATAATTTCAAATGTGTGGGGCAAAAGTAGCCAGATTGGAAGAAAAAAAAAATGGTGTGTGTATTAGACACGGACATAAAATCTAGTACTCATGCTAAATTAAACTTTGTGATACCAATATAATTCAACATCATGCATACAAATACCTCTTTTGAAATCTTACGTACCAATATAAGTTAATATGATTTATTTGATTTATTATTAGTATATATAGGTGTTGGAAAGAATTAATTTATATAGGTATTACTAGTTAATAACCCTGGGTTCAACCCGGACATTTTAATTAAAATTTTCAAAAATATATATATATAAAATGTATGTAATTTTTGTTATTGAAATGTTATAATTTGATATGAACATGGTGAATCGACCAATACAATGATATATAAAATAATAATACCTATTTTAATAAGAAATAAAAGGCATTTTATTACATTATATATATATATATATTCAATTAAAAGATTAGAAAATTTAAATAAGCATTAAATGGGGTTCTTTTAAATATGACATCATTAATAAGAAAAAAATATTTTTAAACAATATGTGATCTTGACACATAATAATCTTTTTAAAAATATTTTTAAAAAATAATATTTCTTTATTATATATAATAAAGATTACTAATCAAAATTAAATTAAAGTTGGAGAATGATATAGATAAGGAAAAGAGGAGTTGGAACATGATACAGATAAGGAAACGTAATATATGTAGTTTTTAATTATTATTTTTACGGATATATAGTAATATTTATTTTTAATTATTATTTAATAAAGTTATTTTAATGTATATGACTTAAAGGATACTTATCGTTTTAATATAATGACACGTGTCGTAGTAAATAACTGTTTAAACAAGATTATCATCGAAAGATATATATAGAGATCATATCTATCCGATCCGGCTAATTCATTCAATTATATTATTATTTTATTTATTATGAAAATGAATGATTTGCCCATGAAACACGTAATAACCTTAACTATCATTTAATCCGTAAATTATATTCAAAATCAATTAGAGTTAAAGCACCCGGGTTAAGACAAAAGAAGAAAGCGATGGATTAATTACCTTCATTATTATCTATATCTATACGAGTGCTCAGGCTCGTCCATTGGACGGATAATTTCAATATATATAAATCTAAAAATAATAATTATGAAACAAAAAGTGTATGACCAATATCACAAGTTAATGAATACGAAAGCTAAAAAAAACATATGAAAATTAACTTCATATAAATATTAATTCTAATTTACCATTTTTTTTTATCTTTAGTTAAATAAAAAGAGAAACAAAAAGTGTATGACCAATATCACACCTTAATCAATACAAAAGCTAAAGAAGAAATATATGAAAATTAACTCCATATAAATATTAATTCCAGTTTACCTTTTTTTTTTCCAACTTTAGTTAAATAAAAAGAGAAAAAAAATGTATGACTAATATCACAACTTAATCAATACGAAAGCTAAAGAAGAAACATATGAAAATTAACTCCATATAAATATTGATTTCAGCTTACTTTTTTTTTTCAACTTTAGTTAAATAAAAGAGAAACAAAAAGTGTATGACTAATATCACAACATAATCAATACGAAAGCTAAAGAAGAAACATATGAAAATTAACTCCATATAAAGATATATATATATATATATAATAATAATAATAATAATAATAATAATAATAAAGATTTTTTATAAGATTTTTTATTATAGGTAGGTCATTTTTTATTAAATAAATATTAGAGAAATAAATGATTAATAAGGAGGGTGTATTAAGCTAAAGGAGGGGGATTATGGGTGCCAAGTGTATCTCCAACCTCCTCTTTTAGTTATATTATAGATAGATTCTCTTATAAAGGGAAACAACTTTAAGTACTTAAGAACCTAATATGTCTAAAATGTTCCTCAATTTAATATATCTTTCTATACCCACCCCCACAGTTGGACTAAACTACCCTTACGAAAACTTTACACCCCCAATTCTATCTCCCAAATCTATCTCTGTCACACATAAAAAAAAACTACCTTTTCAGGCGATCGTTTTTTCCCCTAAGCCGCAACAACGTGCGGAAACAAAGCTAGTGTAATAATTACAGTAATTGATTACAACAAAGACACTAGCTAATTATTTTAAGGATGATATAAATATGGTCAAGAGAATATGCGGTCACCGTAATGTAGTTTTACTCTTTTCTCCAGATTGAGATCCTCTAAAGTTCAAAATTTAAATGAACTTTATAGGTAAAGTTAAGAGATTTTGACAATTTAGTTAAAATCAATGGTCAAGAATAAAAAATCAATTTTAAATCTTAACCTTCAAAAGTCAAGATTCTTCTAAATTTACCTATAAAATTACTCTAAACTTTAAAAGATCTTTTATTTATTTTCTCCACCTAGAAGATCCACGTATATGTGAGTGAATGGCCAAGAGGTCTTTAATCAATACAAAGTTAATATTGGAATAGGTAGAAATTGATAAGTTGGAGGGACCAATTTCGGCAATGTCTAAATGTTGTTGTATCGAATAGTATTTAATGCAAATAATTGTACCATATCACACACAGAAACAGTATAGTTAAGATGGGAGAGAAGGTGCACATGCAGTGTACACAACATTACATTCATAACAGATAAACAAACAAAAGTCTCTCTAATCGCTGCCTGACATAGTAACAAACTAACAACCAAAAGCGCCTATTTACAAAAAGTCAGCAAGAGTCAATAAGTCTCTTCGATAGAAGTTGACGATAATTTATTTTTTTTTCCTTTTAAAAGTTTTAATATGATCGATATTATATCTCCGATAGTTAAAGTTTCTTCTTAAGAATTTTTGATCAAATTGTTATTCCAATGACAAAAGCTAAAAAAAGGTATTTCAAATATTGTTTAATACGAGTAACAAAATTAAGAAGAGAGAGTGTATCATTTTCCTCTAAAGGGTGGGGAGTGCCTCACCACCCCTCCTTACCTTTTTCTATTTAATTTGCTTTCTATTTTTTTATTCAACTAATAACAAAAACTTTTTATTTAATAAATTAAAACTAATACAATATTAAACTAAAACAAGAAAATAATACACCAAACTACAAACTTAAACGAAACGACAACAAAATACATAAATAAATTAGCAATCGATGCCCGGAATGAATGTGCGGTGAATATGGTCAATGAGATCCATCCGAAGATCTTCGTGTACACTAAAATACATAAATAAACTAGCGATTGATGCCCGGGAAGAATGTGCGGTGAATATGGTCAATGAGATCCATCCGAAGATCTTCATGTACGCTTGAGTCATGTATCTCTCCTAGTCGAGCATCTGATGGTTGTGGTGCGAGCGGAGGATCTGGAATATAATCAGGACATAATGCGTTCTTTTAAAATCATGTTGTGAAGAACACAACACACATCCATGATCTTACGGATGGGGAGTTTATTCATTTTTCGTGCCGTTTCTCTAAATATTTTGAAGTGTTTTTTAATAATACCACTCGCTCCACATTTTTCCTTGTAGCCTCTTGTGCCCTAGAAAATCGAATCTTTTTCTCACCGGTTGGATAAGGAATGGTTTTCACAAACATCGCATATATCTTGGGTAGATCCCATCCATGTGGAAATACGGGTACTTATATTCGGCTCCATTTATATTGAAAGGAACTACCGGTGCTATGTCGTCTTCATAGTAATTGAATAAGGGAGATTGATTCAACACATTAATGTCATTATTTGAACCGGCAACACCGAAGTACGTGTGCCAAATCCATGCATCATGTGTCGCCACTACTTCAAGCATTATTGACGACCCCTTTAATTTGCTCACCTCTCGTGTATTCGCCACACCAAACCACCGGACAATTATCCCAAGCCCAATGTGTACAATCAAGGCTCCATATCTATACATTATTAAACCGAAACTATTTGACTTAACTATGTAATATATATATATATACACACACACACATAAGCGTATTACATAATTATATAGTAATAACTAAAATTCATAAGTATATACCTAACATGCTGGGAAAACCATGATAAGACGCATGATCGTCAAATATGCGTTGCACATCATTACGCGTTAGCCTACTAATGAGCGTCTATTTTGTGATAAAACCCCTATTGAAAGACATCATTTCTATGTCTAAATGAGTTATTATTCCGGAATTATTGGTACTTAATAAATCGTATGTTTATGTAGGTTCACAGAAGATGCGAGAGAGGGTAAATGACATCAAGTGACTCGATAAGGAAGCCTATGAAGTTACAAGACACGAGGAAGTGATTCGAGAGCTGAATGAAGACGCATGAGCAGCAGCAGGAGCAACTAGCGCCGTTGGCCACATGCCAGCGCCGCTAGCCAACACCCAGCGCTGCTGGCCCATCACGTCCTAGACCCAGCGCCGCTGGCAGGCCCAGCCAGCCGCTCGGCGGCCCAGTTCAGCAACCGACCTTACTCTCTATTTAAGCCAAACTAACCCTCAGAACCATAAAGAGAAAGCCGATTCAGCAGCCCTAGCCACCCTAGACCGACTTTGCAGATTTCCAAAAGATTTTGGAGCTTCTAACGCCTTCCGATCTTCATCCTTGGTCTAGATCTTATCTTTTATATATCTTTCTTTTGTTGAACAATGTCTTTCATCTTTTCAGTCTTTGTTATTCCATTAATACTGCTAGGTTAGTAGGCTGAATACTTGTTTGGATCGATGTGATCATGGAGACGCTTATTGTTTTACTGTGTTTGTTAGAATCTGTTGGAGTGTGTTTTGTTGTTTATCGTAGATCCATAATTATTAGTAATTCATATTATTATTGGTTTATATCTGAACATATTAGTTTAATTCTGATGGTTGTCTATGATCATACACTAGGACTAATATGCTAGCACAGAAAACGATTAGTCGGTCTATAACTAGAAGTAAAAAGCGATTCACTTGTAACCTAGGGATCCAGAACCATAATAATTAGGATGAATTGAATATGATGATTAACAATGTCAGACGCGATCCTTTGACTTGGAAACGAGCATTGTGGTCACCAGAGATAATTATATCTGGTCATGGCTTAGGAGCTGGGTAATTAAAAGATGAATTGGTAACACAAACTTTAGGTCATTAATGTTTAAACAATGAATCTAACGAGAATTTGTTTATAGGGTAGTGTGAGTCTAACAACAGCACTAGTAATTACGCAAAGTAAATCTAACGAGAATCTGAGTCGTGATTAAGTTTCCAACAATCTGACAAACTGGTAGGATAGTATTTGGTCGTACCATGAGATCGGAGATGCCAAACAAGTATTTTAATTTAGTTATTGTTATTTGCTTTTTTCAAACTATTTTCAGACTGAGCCTCTCGCTGGATAAGCAGTTGCGGCTTTTATTTGCTTTTTATTGCATTAGTATTACAGGAAATACGTGACAACCCCACAACCGCTAGAATTACACATATTACCAGATTAGGTACAATAACGCGTCCCTGCGAACGATCCTGTAGCTTATCACTAGACTATACTACACTGACCGGGTTCTCTGCTCGTAAGAGTGTGTGGTTTAAGATAGTTACTTGTACAACATTTTAAAAACTTAAAGACAGAAATAAAACTACCATCACCTACGCAAATATTCATGCCGACATAACTTAATGACTCCATCACAAAAAGCATTAAGGGTGTCTCATGACGTTCTTTCCGACATATTTAAGTAATCATCCAAGCTGTCAGAATTAGTTTCATATCCTAACTGGCGAACAACAGATGTGCATCTCTGTAAAGCCGAGAACCCAATTTTCCCACGATCGTCAAACCTCCTTTGAAAATATTCAAAGTTGCTTTCCAAATCTGTAGCTATCTTCACAAACAACCGTCTACTCATCCGAAACCGTTGTCTAAAAAAATCTGCATCAAAATTCGGTTCCTCGGCAAAATAATCTCAAACAAGACGGTCGTGTGACTCAAAACGATTGTCTCTATTTGTATACTAATTTGAAGAGGAGGCAGTATCACGGACCTCTTGATCAATCGCATGATGTGCCATTGCGAAGAGATTAACATATCGTTCCGTCTCATCGAAATGAACTCGAGTCCGATTGCATATTTGGGGGTGTTGGGCCAGATCCAAAAAATAAAGGATTGTTGAAGAAAGGGTTCATGATTGTTGTTTGATAATATGTATATATGTGTGTATATATATATAAATTGAAACAATATATATGTTGATTGAAAATATATATGTTGCTCTAAATTGAAAAAAAAATTCAAAAGGTTGCAACAAAGAAGAAAGAAGAAGAAATAAATAAAATGGAAGTAGTCTCATGTAGCCGTTGCATATAGTGGGTCCCATGCGTTTTTGATTTTTTTCGTCTAACATTCGACTTTGACCGGCACCACGCTCCCCATTTTCCTCTCCACCCCACTGGTACCGGTTGGACGGGGCAATAATCAAACCGGTACCGGTCCGGTACCTATCTCCTGCCTATGCGCTCCATCCAGGCTAAGAGCATTCCCGATGGTATTAACCTATAAATGACTTTTTATTATTTTTACACCACCAATTTATAATACTAAATTAAAAATGTTAGATAAAAGTCATATTAATATAATGTATTTATAGGTTGTTGTGAGTGTATCTGAAAAAAAGTCTTTCACCAAATAGGTTGAAGGTTAACCTTTTGATGAAAAAAGTTATCTTTCTCAATGATCAAAAGCTTTTCAATGACTTATTATCATAAAAAAAAAGGGGAAAGGTTAGGTAAAACATGCAATACCTATTTTAGGTAAAGCAGGGGGTGATTATGTAAAATTCAGGGGGGTTATGTATATTTATTAAATTCAAAGGTTTAATATGTAACTTTTTTTAATGTAGCAGTACCTAAGCTTAGATAAAGTCTGTAGTACGGATCATTTTCCCTAAAAAAAAACCTTTTGGTCAACCTATCATTGCGGATGCTCTAAGACTTGAAGATTGTCAACCTATTGATAAAAAGTGTTTCACAACAATGTAAAAAAAAAGTTATTAAAAACCTTTCTTAAAAATAATGAAAAATTTTATAAAAATTTTATAAAATTTTTTTTTAAAAATTACCATTGGAGATGCTCTCGTTGGGTGTAAAAATTTTTAATGAACAAGGTCGATGATATTCAATTTTTTAGTAACTATTTTTCTCTTTCTAATCTTAGAAAAAAAAAAGGTTCTAAAAAAAATTATAATTATAGTAATAACTTTTTAATAAGTTATAAAATTAGTAGAATAGTTATTTAAGAATAGTGGCAATTTTTTATGTTTTAAAGTTTAAATGAGCATATATGATATTTTCAAGACTAAAAATGACATATAGAAATTTTTTTTTTTTCAATGTATATACTTTAAGAAAAAACCACAAAAAGCCTATTATTTTAGACATTATTTTATTATTGATTTATAAAACCAAACTATAAGTGTAATCGAACTCGGCATACAAAAACCACTGACAACGTTGAACGCCGAACCATGAAGGAAGGGAACTTTTCATGATGTACATGTGGTTGGGAGGAGATTCTCAATCTCGTTGTTTCAATTTGACTACTTAAGTTGGGAGAGCATCAACGTTTTGAGTAAAATCAAACCATTGAAGATCTAAAATCTCTCAAGTTGACTAATTAAGTTGGAAGAACTTGAGAAAACCATCACGTATGGCTCAGTGGCTCACCCTTCAATGCCTGTGCTCTAGTATAAAGTCCTTACGGGTCACTCTCTAATGCCCATGATATAATATGAAGAAAAAACCGATATTTCATCAAAACAACTAATGAAACGACTACAAACTATTAAAAACGGCAGCCACCATAAGGCCGGTGCCAACCCCAACGCTTTTTCTCTTCCTCGCTCGTCTTTTCTTTTCTTGCGTTGGCACCGTGTCTCATCTTGGCTATTCCTTGTTTACCTCTTCCCCCCATCGCCGGGTGAGGAAGAGGTGTGGTGGACCAGCCTAAGTTTGTGTGTGTGTAAAGATAAAATATAGATAAATAAAGTGAAGGAAAAGATGAGAAAGATGTGAAGAAGAAGTAGGGTTGGTAGTGAGTGGGAAGAGGTGATTTAAAGAGAGAGAAAAGCTGATATGGCAGTGAGAAAGAGCTGCAGTAAAAATATGATTAAAAACATGATGCATTTGACTAAAGCTTGATTAAGGTGATATGCTCTATTGGTTGCAACCACACTTGATCTTGATGGAGATTTATGTGGCAAACTAAAAGCAATATTTGGGTATAAAACTCCCATTAGAAAGGAATACATTTCTAGGCCACGCTACCTAATCCTACCATATTTAGGTTCCAAGATTTTTTGAGAGTGAAGGTGGGGGACCATATGCTTGGCACATATAACCATGTGCGTATGTGACATATGTTTAATCCTCTTTCTATCCGTCCAAATATTTAAAGTTGAAGTTGGCCTTCAAGTGCCACATGACATATTTATATGTGGTTAAATTTTATCATATAAGTATAGTAAGAGAGTGTTTATAAGAAAGAAAGATGGTTGGCATCTCTACGGGAACAGCTTTTGTGCTTTAACTGTTAATTCGTTGAGGCTTTTCATTTTGGTAACCCAATTTACGAAAAACAAACAAAAAAGTTAATTTAATTGTAAGGAAAATACTCAATGACCTTAAAATCTCAAATTCAATCATCATCTCACACACAAAAAAAAATTTTTAAGATTTTTTTTTGAATAGTAGTGATGATTGGACTCAACGACATGCCTCTTCATTGTCCGGTAAAGATCGGCCACGTCACCAGCACAGTCAATCCGAGGGCATGAATGGCGGTGGAAGTCCTAATACCATGTTGGAAAACACCAACTCAATGATAGAGAAAACCCCTATGCCACGTCTCATTGGAAAGGACTTCCCAACATGTCTTTTAAAAGTTTTGAACTTGTGACCAATATTTGGCTAAAAGACATAAGAGACATCAAATGTCCATATGTAGAGTTCTTAAGACACAAGTTCGATCTTTTGGGGGTGCTTAGATCATGTATGGTTAGGATGGAAGTATTGTACTAACATTATATGGCTCATATAGGGTGAGTCGATGAGTGTCAAATTATGATACTAAGGCTAGGGTTCCCAATTTATAGAGTTATCGTAATTAACGTTTATAATGGTCATTACTAATATGAGATTAACTCACTTGGTAAAGGCTATGAGATTAACTCACTTGGTATAGGCTCTCGTCTTTTCAGATAAAACCAATGTTAAATTATTCTTAACCGTAGTAGTTTAGTATTGTTTGATATATTTATAATAAGGAATAAAGATAAAGAAGAATTGTATTTTAAAAATACAAAAGTTTTAAAGAATATTATGTTGCAAGCCTAGATTTTTCCCTAAGTTTATTTTATTTTATTTATGATAATATTATAAACTTTGTAAAACTGTCAAAGAAAAATAGCTAATAGAGATACTAATAGCCAATAAAAAATAACAAATGTTTTTGTCAGTCAACTATTTTTTTTTTTTTATTTTTATCTTTGTACTTTTTTTTTATTTATAAAGTTGTTCCTTTCTTATACATTATTCTTACAAAAATTTGTCGGCAAAATCTTTTTATCTTATACATTATTCTTATAATTTTTATTTCCATTAATTTTGTTGCTATGTAAAGGAACTTTTAAGTAATCTATATTTATTATAACTAAAAGAGAAGGTTGAGGTATATTTAACACCCTTTAAACCTTTTTTAAGGACTTAATACCCAAAATGGTGTAAATAGAAAACATATTTACCAAAATGGTGTTGTTTAAAAAATATTTACTATAGAGGTGTTTTCTTAAAAAATATTTACCAAAATGGTGTTTTTTATTACTGTTGTAAAATTTTGCTTAAAAAATATGTTGTGCTTGTTTTTATTAAATCTACTAAGTCATTAAAACTTAAAATTCATGATATCTCATATCATTACAATGTTAATACAAGAGAGTATAAGCATAAATCTTAAAAAAAAAAAAGAGTACCACATACATATAAAAATCATTGGTTTCATTCAAAACACAATATAGAAGCTACCACCATTACTAAACAATACTATATATATGAACAAAATCAAGCAAATGAAACGTTTACAAAAATTGAAGCAAATGGAACTAACGATTTTTATATGTAACTGTTGTTTTTTCTATTTAAAATATATGCTTATATTCTCTTGTATCGACTTTGTAGTGTTATAAAAATTCATGAGCTTTTAAGTTTTAATGATCAAGTAGATTTGCCTTCATCTTTATAAATGTTTCATTTGCTTGATATTTGTTCACATACATGGTATTGCTTAATCATGCGTTTTGAATAAAATTTAAGAATTTTTATATGTATGTGGTACTTTTTTTATTTAAGATCTAGTATTGGCATTATAATGTTATGAGATATCATGAGTTTTTAAGTTTCAATAATTTGGTAGATTTGATAAAAACAAATACAAAGTAATGTTTAGGTAAAAATGCTACAAAAGTAATAAAAAACACTATTTTGATAAATATTTTTTGAGAATACACCTCTTTAGTAAATATTTTTTAAACTACACCATTTTGGTAAATATGTTTTCCATTTACTCCATTTTGGGTATTAACTCTTTTTTAAGTTTAAACTATCTCCTAATTTCTTTAGAGCGCTCTCATTTTTTAAAGATTTTTTTATTTGCTTATTTAATAGATAACTATATTTAATACCCTATCATAAATCTTTTTCTATCAAAATAACTTTTTTTAAATTTTAAAGTTAAATATGATAATATCCTTAAAACTCTTTCAATAAATATATATAAGATTACCATCTAATTACCATTTTTTAAAAAATTATTAGATATACAACATAGATATTTATTAATCATCCTCATTCCTATCATTTTTTTCCTTCATATTATTAATAAACAAATCAAGTTGAGTAAACTTTCTCAACAAAAAAAAACACTTTTTTTAATATGACTTTAATTTTATTTTTGATATTTGTTCGTGTTTGTTTATTATTTGATATTGAATTGTTATATTATTATTATTTTTCATCTCTTTTAATTTAATTTATCGTCAATTGTAGTTTGATTATGCATTGTTCGTCTACTACAAAAGGGTTTATTTTTTTAAATTTGTTTTGTTGATGTTTTGTTATTTTTCACTTGTTTTGTTATTTATTACGAGTATTTTAATATTTACCTTTGATATATATATATATATATGTGTGTGTGTGTGTGTGTATAAAGAAAAGTAAATATAAGGTTGTCCGACATCTAAGATTAGGTGTGGAACCCTTACATACAAAATTTTTATCATTTCTTGATTAATGAATAAATGTTTGGGCCCCTGAATTTTATTGATTAAAAAATTCAATATCTGAATGTTCAACATTTAAATTTAAATACCTAACAACTTTATATTCTCATTCCCATATATATGGGATATATGTTATATATTTTGAGACGACAGGCATGAAAACTATTACCAATAATAAGGGACGACGTACTTTAGTTTCAGAGCAAAATTGCAGCACCACTTAATCTAAACAACAATTCACCACTAAAATCCCAATGTCTTTTGGTTTCACATCTATTTTTGCCAAGAGTTTATCAATAGCACCAAACATCACAAACTCGGCGGCCTCTTTCCTCCTACCGGCCTACTGCCATACACATATATAGTAATTAGGAGGGACTCAATGAATCAAAGATCAGCTTCAGGAAAGTAAGTCGACTCACCAAGACCCGAAATCTCTCTTTGAAAATCAAGACTTTGCTTAGTAAACGACCCCGTTGTAGTCGATCTCTCCATAAATATTTATCAAGTACATTTTCGTTCTTCTTCGGGCTTTTAACTCGAAAAGTCCAATAGGTTAACTGGTTGAGGACGGGTAAGGAAATAAATAGTCGAAACGAAGACCAAAAGGGTTGAACACACTACAATCGAAATGAGATTAAACCTTAGATGATCCCAAAGAACACAAACACCTTAAAGAGAAAATGTCAACAATTGCGCAGCAAAGACAAACAACAAGAGGTGATAAAAACAAGTACATTCCATGAGTCATAAGATCGATAATGATATCCTAATTTTACATACTTAACAGATTTGTTCGAACACATAAGAAAGATGCATTATTTCCGAAATGGGGTTTTATCATATATACCCTTGTTAACCTTAAAAATCACATATATACCCACTTAAATAGCATAATATCACATATATCCAATTTAAACACTTAAACCTATCATACATACCCATTTAATCAATTTTAATATTAAATTAACTGATGAAACTTCATTTTTTAAAATAGAAAATAAAACGATAAACTAATTTTATTGACCATTATTGGAATTGAGAATTAGCGATTGAAGAAAGTCACGAACACGGTGGTATTCTTGACAGAATCTGACATGGAGCTACAAATAATTAACAAGAAGTTAATTGACAGCAAGAATGAGAGTTAACAAAGAATCGAGTTTAATATTTCATTGCGTTTCACCTTTTTTTTTCCAGCAAAAATAATCTTCTCAAGCATTCAATATATAGATGTAAATATGCAAGATTTTTTTTTTTGTTACTTATATTTGGTTATTGATTATATACCCCCAAGAAACTGTATTTGGGAATGGAAGTTGGAAAGTTAAAGCCACCTATAACATGCGAAGAGTTATATCAGACACTTGAACACAATATTACCTATCCCTTCTTTTGTTCGTGCTTTGAATGGCAAAATGAGAATTTAATTGTATGAATTTATTTTTTATTAACCTTTTAATACAATGGGTAAATATGAGCATTTTAATATTTAGATTGGGTGTATTTGATATTATGTTATTTAGATGGGTATATATGTTATTTAGAAGGTTAATAAGAGGATATATGATATTCACCCTTTTGAAAGGTAGGATTGGCACCCGCGGACAAGATCTAACAACAATTTGAAAGAATATTAGCAAATATGTGAGGGCCAACAAAACACTTGATTTTTTACAAGTACGGATGATGGTAAGTATATCTTCATAATAATTATTTTTGTAGGTGTCTATATTTGGATATAAAGTATTAAATTTGATTATTATGGTAATTTTTCCTATTAAATTTGGAATTGATTTAGATTGTAAGAATGGGTTCGGAATAGATGAAGGGTAGGTAACAAAGTGAATTTAAGTTGTGAGTCAGGTTTTGTGTTGTCTAAAAAGAAGGGAGAGGACCACTTTGTGATAGAGACGCAAGTGTTTGATGATGAATATAGTGGTACTATTTCTACTTGTAAATTTGCAATGGCAGTAATTTCTTTTTCAGGGAAAAAAAATGCCATTTTCACAACTTTTTCAAGTTTGGTAACTCCTTGCGTGAAGTTGATGCCAAAAGGTAAAATCTTAAGTAGACATCATAGCTTCTTTTGATAATTTTTTGTAACTTTGACCACCTTTTTTGGGTATTAGATATTAGTCGTAGTGTATCTTTTCTTTTAAGGAAGTAATAAACAAAACTCATTATTGTTCGCATTCTATTATCCTTCAATTTTCACATTGGGGCACCAAACTTTTGAGGTGTCCAATTATATGAAAACAGAAAACGTACATATGTCAAACACATGCTTGCTAACGCTAACATCGATCAAGTGTTTCAATTCAAGGAAACTTTTTCTTAATATTTCACAATCACATCATTTACTACTTAATTGTTAAGATGTACACGTACATATATACACTGAAGTTACTTAAATTACGAGTGACTTGCTGAATGTGTTCTATGAAGTTAGTGCTCATCTATTGAAAGTAACTCCCAATGCCGTCTTTTACGGGTTTTGGGTCCCAATACCGTCTTCGACGGTATATGGGGGAGGTTGATATGTAGACAGCCTTACCCCTACCAAAGGTAAAGAGGCTGCTTCCAGGTTCTACCATAGGTAGAAAAGGACCTCCAGCCTTGCTGGGCATGAAGATCGAACCCATGACCTTTGTTTCTAGAGGCATGAGCTTCAACCACTGATCCAACCCAGTTGTGCTCATCTATTGAATAACGTGTATATATAATTTAGAGTAGCACTGTCAAAACGTACAGGTCGGATGGATGTAGGTAACCGGTGCTGGTCCAGACGTTTCACTTCAAAAATACGGGTCTGACGGGTATGAGTCAAAACAGGCGGTGCTGGATCGACCCGCTTTTTATATTTTCTCCCTCGTATATGTATTCATTTATTCAATTCAATGTTACATTAATAATCACCCATCTAAAAACCATATACATATACATATATATTAAAATTTACATTAATATTCACAATCACTATTAGAACATCTTTAACGCCAGCTATAGTGCCAGCGTTCTCTATTCAATATGCCAGAAGTTGTTTGAGCGTATTAGTTTGGTTTAATTTAATTTAATAATTTTCCGATATATATATGTTTCTTGCGAAGATTTGTTGGATAAGAAGATAGACATTTTCGTTTTTTTCTTTTGCCTTTTTTTATGTCACGAGTATTACTCGTATTTTATTTATATTCACTTTTAACCCCAAATATAATAATGTTTACAAATGTTACTAGTATAACTTCTATAAATAGTTGGTTTTCAAAAACACTTTTACTACGAGTACAAATTTTGTGTAGTTTAATAATGAAATGTTTCTTAATTTACGTATAATATACTTTCTAATCTAATATAGTGTGGTTCTTAATATATATTGATGCAGAATCATTAATTCAAGATTTAAGTGTGAGGTTAATTATAAAAGTCATTCGGTGTAGTGAGTCAGTGTACGGCTAACGTGACACGAATAAACAAAGTTTTCAGTGTGATGAGTTAAATATGACGTTTATCACAATTTTGTTTAGAAAATCAATCTCGAAAACAACAACGGATATTCTTTTTCCTTTTTAGTAGATGCACTTCAAGTGAAACAAAATAAGCTTATGATAAATAAAGAGATTTTTAAAACCCAATTCAAGAAACATAACTAACGATAATAACTAACGGCATTACCTTTATTGAGAACTTTTTAGAAATGGGATCATTTTAATAGCCGAAATCTAAATAAGTTCCTCTTATTAGGAATTTTGAGTAAAAAAGTTAATTTTTTTTTTTAACTTTCTTTAAATTCAATAGTTAAGATGGTAAGATCAAGTTAAATTTTAATAATTGATTTTAACTAATCAAATGATTTTTACCCGATAACAATACTCTTGTAGCATATTGCTTGCCTGATAAGCTTTACACCCTTTAATTTTGGAAAAACCAGGCTCATGGCCGGTTTTCTGAATCAAAAAGTGATAGGTACTACTATTCAAAGATAAATAAAAAAATTACTAACGTGTGTATATTTTAAATTTTGAATTTACCAGTTGACCCGGCTAACTTCTCACATCAAAAAACGTTACCCCTAGAATCCAGAAGGCCAGAATGCCATGTATGTCAATGGACGTATTATTATACTAGTGTACTTCCTAACGTATCTATTGATCCATAATTATAAGTCAAATAATCATATTATTGTATAATATAAAATTATCAACAGCTCATATATTAGTAATATATATATGTATGTCATCATATATTACTTCCTTGGCCACCACACCTCGACATAAATATTTAACTCGTTTTCTTCATACGTGTACGTACCATCACTCCTTCAGGCCGAATGAGTTCATCACAACCATCACAGATCGATCGATACTCTTTGAACTACTCCGTATTCAATGCTTGTGTAAGTGTATACTTATTTACACATACGTCTTTGTTATTCGATGTCTTCAACTCTGGCCGTCCGATGAAAAACACACATAACACAATCAACCACACACTTGATGGGGAGAGAAGGATATATATCATTAATTGATTATAGATTCCTACAAGTTCGTATGCGAAAAAAATGAAAGAGTAAATGGGTGGCCAGGAACCCTCGATCTGGTCTCATGTATCGTCTTACAAACCTTGTTTAATTAATTTCGTAGTAAGATTCAGGAAACCGTTGGACTCATATAAATATCACGCCGATCAATATATATATACCGGCCTTTTCGTTGTCTTGCATGCTTTGGGCAGTCGTTCTTAAGTAAGCTAATTATTTGTTGTGGCATAAGAATAAGCTAGCTAGATATGTAGCTAGAGTAGTTCTGGTGATCATATATATTCTTGAACTCGTAGCGAAGGTCATATATATGTCATCGCATAGATATAATTAAAGACGGTCAGTTTATATACGATCGATATGATACAAGTTGCTCACTTTTCATGCATACGCACTTTCGACTTTATAAGATATATAGTTTCTTTCAATTATACATGGTGGCAGAGCCAGAAATTTTCTCGCGATGGGGAAATTTTAAAAGTTGTTTTCCATATTTATAAGAGTCGTATTGAGAATGTAAAAAATTTGACCCTCAAAAGAATTTCGTCCACCACACGGAGTGCAACACTCATATTTAAAAATACCAGTAAAAAAAGCCGCACGCGTCGGACAAGGTCTTGTTGAATGAAAAATTCAATCATAATGCAAGAAAGCCGGAAAATATATCTAATATTTAATCTTTCTTTAAACAAAGAAAACTTTTTCCTTAATCTTTATTCATTCTTTCAATTAAAAATCAAAACAACTCAAGTTTTTTATTCTGCCTATGGAGAGATTTATCTCAACATTAATGCTTCGATGACCTATGACTTTCAAAGAATAAGTTTATAACAACGGATGTAACATTTGTATGTATTTCGTATTTAGTTTTTCTTATTTTAAAAAAAAATTACAAATATACCATTTAAAATTTAAAAAATTACATTGTACCAAAATTAGACACTACCCCCATAATAGCTCCGTCCATGGGCGATATTCAAATCCGGTTATGAAAATTCGAGTATCCAGGTCGAGTTAGGAAAAAATATGTTCTTAGCTCTTAAGGAATTCTAATATATGTGCAAATTTTTTATACAAATGAGACTTTATAATAGAAACAAAATCATGCAAGGTATTTAATTATAATTTAGTCATTAACTAGTTATTGGAATCAAATATATCTATATATACAACGTATTATACTTATATATTAGATTTTAGACTCATGTACAACACAAAAAATTATTATTTATTGTGAACATTATTAATACAAAAAGTTACTACATATAAAGTGAAAAAATTATAACTTTTTATTTAGAGATAACATGAATCTTAATGAAGTTCAATTTAGGACTTTATATTTTGTTTAAAAATTATCACTATAAATTTCTAATAGTTTTTTAATAACTCAATATTTATTTCTATAAAACTTTAATAGCTTTTCAAAAATCTAATATATAGATTAGGTATAAAGTTAGTTGTGTAAATATATTTATTTATACAATAAAAGCTAAAAATTAGAGAAAATCGAAAGCTGTGTTTAAATAATAAGCTATTTAACTAACTAAATAATGAAAAATTAAATAAGTTTTTTCAAGTTGATGGCTAAATATTATAAAAAAAATATAAAGTAAGTACTTAGGGCTAAAAAGTATAAATTATTAACGGAAAATAAAAAAAAGTGTAGACTTTTTCTACAAATATTAATACAGATACTGATATAATAATATATTTGAATATGATTACCAGGATTATGATGATATAAGCGAAAGTTAATTTGATAAAATCGAGTGATGTAATTGGTCAATAAGTCATTAGTTCAACTGTTTTCTATTATATATGAAAATAATATTAAAGTTAAGATTAAGATATATGCAATATATGTATAATAATTTTACTAGTAACAGTTTTGTGTCATTCGATTAACATGTGTCCTCATTAGAGGTCGGGTTGTTCCCTCCAGGTCTTCCTTTTTCAAATCTCCAATAAGTAACCCTACAAACTAACGTCAATAAATATAACATTAATTTGATGATCTCATTGTTAATCCACTGCTCATTATAATTATAATATAGTATTATTTGTATATATATTTTTTTAAACGTTCGTATCACGGGACGATTGGGTATTACAAAACAAATTTTAAAACAAGTGGAGAGAATTATAGTTTAATTCCAAGTTTACAACTCTACATAAAACACTGGTCATGATTCAAGAAACACCAGATTAGATTCTACACAAATTTCTAATACAAGAACTCATTAGTCACAGGACCCACATGTATGCATGGACCAGATCAAATGAGATCGAGACCTGGGTACCACATTTTTATAATTAATTTTTCTTTTTATTTTCTAATCGTGCTTGTGCTCAGTATTATATGGTAGCCTGGTAGGGTGTTGGATGAAAAAAAAAAAAAATCTAATCCAAATAATACACATTTATGTATATATCATCCAATAAATGTTAAAAAGTAAACAAATAAAATAAAGTTTTAACCACTTAATCATAATAAAGATGAATAATACTGAACCATCACCACTTAATTTAGTAGTAATAAGAGTTATTTCTTCTCGATAGGTTTCAGGTTCGAGTACTACCTTAAACATATTTGTGGTTGGAAACAAATATTTAATATGGTGGGCTTGAGGGAGTTATCCCCTTAAATATTTGGAAAATAGAGGTTTATTATCAAAGAGTTTAAATTGGAGATATATTCTGTGAGATTCATGAGTAATTCACACTTTTCAAAAACAGGTGAATAAAACCAACACATTGTTAGATGTGGTCTTTATTAGCTAGTTTATGTTTTGTATTTGTCCGAATTAGAAGATGATGAAAACTTAAGTGTGTATATAAGTCTTAAATTGGCTAAAGTTCGGTTTTATGTTTTGGTGGTCATCTAAAACAGTTTTAGACGGACTTATTGACAATTTTACAACTGTCAAGACTCAAGAGTCTTAAATACAAGCAATAGGGACGTGCATTCTATGATCGTTTCTTCTAATCTTTTCTTTCTTATATGAAAAACAGAAACACAATGTTTATAGAGATAGTTAAAAAAAAACGATGTCTAATCTTTAGGTATTGGGGTAAATCCTGAGGGGAAACTAGTATGGAACCACCAACTTTCTTATAGTGGAAACTAATATTTTTAAAGATAGTGATTATCACGTTCTTAATTCGTTTATATATAATATGTTTACAGTATTAATTTTATGTATTCTCAAAACCCGATTTCTAACACACGTGAAGATCTACATAGTACGATGATATAAAACGGATGCATTGGAATAAAAACCAATTAATCATGACGACTTCCATATATTGTCGGAATCAAACATAAGCTAACCATAAAACTTCTAGACAACAACTTCACTACTTGTATTGATCTTTTGGAACCTCAAACCGAAAATTCCTTGGATGAGAACCTACACTTCTATGTCTTCAACTTCTAGTAATCACAATTAATTTTCACAAAGACCCCATGCCTTCAAACATACTTCAGAGTTATAGCGATAGTGTTGAACTTTTACGATGCTTGCATATACTTTATCATGTGTTTTTATAATTATTTCATTGTATTTTAAGACATTATAATTTTATTGAATGATCAAAAAACTTGATTTTACATGGTGACATAATAGTCCATGGATGATAAGTGAGTACCATGAATGACTTGATGGCATATACTCGTCCTTTTTTTTGTATATCTACTAAAACTAATTTACATAAAAACGTATTTAACAAAAAGATAAAACATCAAAAGAAGTTGTATGGCGTTTGACATCCCACTTCTCACCATATTTTTAACCACTCACTTTCAGCCAATCTCATTATGTCATCTCATCCATACCTCACAAACTCCTCATTCCATTATTTTGTTTGCATCCCACCACTTACTACAATTTTCATTTTCACTTATATGTGTTTATCGCAAAAAGTGGTTGTTACTTCTCTTCCACGCCTGTCATGTAGTGCGTGGTCACACCACGCAATCTCACACAACACCGCATTTTTTGGGGTCAACGGTGGTGTTCCTGTACGACACCACACCCACCACACATATGTTGTCTACACTCACCGGTGATGTGGTTGATGCTATCATATTGCATCACTTTCAGCCAATCTCATAATGTCATCTCATCCACACCTCACAAACTCCTCATTCCATTATTTTGTTTGCATCACACCACTCATTACAATTTTCATTTTCACTTATATGTGTTTATCGCAAAAAGTGGTTGTTACTTCTCTTCCACGCCTGTCATGTAGTGTGTGGTCACACCACGCAATCTCACACAACACCGCATTTTTTGGGGTCAACGGTGATGTTCCTGTACGGCACCACACTGGCACCACACCCATCACACATGTGTTGTCTACACTCACAGGTGATGTGGTTGATGCTATCATATTGCATATCACCCCTTTTTTGGTGGTGTTGGAGGATTTATCGTGGGCACGTACACTCATATTATATTTGTCAGGGAAAAAAAATTAAAAATTTGTTTAATAAACCTTTTTTATATGGAAATAATAACAAAATTCATCTATACTTCTATACTTCTTTTTAATAATAATCAACCCTCTATTTTTGGAAAATGTTAGAAAATGGTTAGATGCAAAAGTAATTAATTACCCTTAATAAACACCCCCTATGAAAAGGGTTATTAAAGATTACCAAATTTGTCCTTAATGAAATAAATTTACACTTTAAACTCTTATTTTACTAATTTAAACTATACGTCCTTATCTTGTATATATATTTTCATTATCACCATTACATCAACATACACGGTTACACCACCCGACACCAATTGTTGTCATCACCGCCGCCGTATTATGCGGGTACCATGTTAGTTTTTTTAATGAAATGTAGATATTGCTAATGAAAAATAATAATTTCTAAATGAAGTATAGAAAAGTGAAGGATGTTGAGATGTTGTATTTGAAGACTACCTCAAGTTAAAGAGGATCGTTAGGGGGGAGGGAGTGGTCACCCATCCTCCTCCAATACTAACCAATCAAAACTTTACACCTCAATTTTTCCCAATCTTCCTCAAATCACTGGCGGCACTTTCCTCATCTCCCCCCAATCTCCACCTCATCATTTCTTTTTCAATTATTTTTAACAATATTTTCCAAATTATATAAACTAAAACAAATATATATAAATACAATCAATAATATGAAAATTAATGGACAGGGACTTATATGTAATTAACTTAAATAAATAATTAGTTTATAGGGACTGATATGTAAATAAATAATTTTAAGGGACTAAAATGTAAATAACAATAAATGAAAAGGTTAGAACAGATCGGCTAGCTTTCTTCTTCATGATATATACATACATAAAAACAAAAAAAAAACATCCAACCAATCAATCATGTCCTCTCTCGTCCCTCTCTCTCCTCTCTCCTTCTTCCCCCATCGGTGAACAACCGCGAAAATCCTCTTCTCTCTCCTGCAGGGAACCGCCACCATATAGTGCGACGATGTACCCGCGCGGGCCCGCTAGCTAGTAACTCAAACCCCACGACCACTCCCCCCCCCCTTATAGTGCTTAAAAAGGAAAAACCTATATACAATTTTTTCTTTGTTTCATTTGGGGTGTTTATCGGTTCAACTTTTGAGTTGTTCGGTACTTCAGTGTATTTGATTCAATTTCATCCCTCTTGTATTTCTTGATTCCTGATGTGCTATACGAAAATCGAACCGAAGCCAAATTCAGTATACCCAACCCAAACTGTAACACCCGTCATTTTAAAAATCTGGATTTCAAAAAACTTTGCCAAACGGCGTTTAAAAGGTAGCGGAAAAGGATCACTTTAAAACTGCCCCATCTGTAACCGGATGGTACTTTTCATAAAATGGTGTTACTAACATGCATCATCAAAACAATATAAATGAAGTCCAAGTTATGACACCAACATAAATGCCATCATCATTAGTAGTATCATAAGTATAAATAAAGTAGCTGAAACATAGGCTAAGGGAAGTCTAAGCATTCAAAAATCTATGCTAGTCTTCTTTATTGCATCTACCCCATCTCACCAAGCTAATACTTTCCTAGCTCAAACCTGCTTATCCTGAAGGACACAACATTTTCATAAAAGCAAGTGTTAGCTAATAAATTAGCTAAGCAAGATACACACAATTAATAAAATGTTCTTCATTTTACTTTCACAAAACTTCTTCATAATATACTTTAAAAACATGACCACATTACATATCAACCACAAAAATCGTAATATAATCCCACCTTTACTTATCCCTACATCCCAACACATCTCAAATCATATCATCGTATACATACAACTCAATCATCATGTCACGTCTTACATGTCTCACATAAACATATCACACGTATACGCATAGCACATGTAAAGTAATTACTTATAATTGTGCCTATCAACAATTATATCACACATATCAACATATCTTACTTAAATCTCACGTCACCTTGTAATCCTACATCTTAAATTAAATGTACATCTTTCTCACATATTCATATAGTTTTCTTATTCAACTTATTCCCACATGTTACATCTTTAATTAATTTACATATTACGCACTAGCTTTACAACTAGCACGATTTTCCACGTCTTAACTTTTAGGAAAGGCAATGCCATTTCCATAGTATCCCGTTATGCTTTTTACATTAGTGGTTAGTCACTCCACCCGGGAATACTAGTCTCACGTAACTATGCCGCAAGGAGCCACTCGAGCGACCACATACGCACTAGCTTTTCAACTAGCACGGGTTAAGCTTAACACTTCCCACGTCAATCTCACATATTTTAGCTATAGCATTTCTCACGTATTTATATCTTCCTTACTTTTTACGCACTAACACTAAGGCTAGAACGGTTTCCCACATCTCTCATTTTACTTAAACATTAAGCACAATCACTACCTAATTAGTCCCACGTCTACTTTTGCATTTAGTCCCACTAATGTGCACAACTCATAATTCTCACGTGTATCTAGTGAACTAGACATTCATACTTAAGTTCCACATACAAGCCATCACATATCAACATTAAGGCATATCAACAACATTATCAACAACACATATCTGAAACATATCATGACAACGTAATTATAAGCATCATACTTTATATGCACATATTTACTTATACTTTAAACGTCATCATATCAACATATATTATTTCAACATGCATATATTCCCACATGACCTCCCGTATAATCCGGAAAACCCAACACATATAAGATAATCCAATTAAGAGGTTAATTATAAAAAACTACTTTTGTTGTGCCTCCAGCGTGAGAAAAGTCATGTATCTTACCTGAAATAGAATGATATTAAAACTGGACCCTTTATTCCTTGTGAACGTCCAAACACTTAAACTGCTATATAAATAAATACACTACTATCAGCAACAACGTTAACTTTTAACTTTATAAACACAAGTAGACACAAGTAGGCAAGCTGATATATAATTTGTACGTCCTATATTTAAGATCCAAATTTTATAAAATTTCATGATATTAGTATTACATAAACCATTGCAGTACTAATCCATAATAGTGAACACTAATTGGGACACAGTATTTCGATCTCCATGACTAGTTTTATGAAAATATTTATATTCAACTATATATGTCATAAGTTTACATATTAATACTCCAGTAAAAATTATCTAAATTACTCACATGGTGTCATGGATAAATTAGACTAGTCATGATCATCTAGAAGTACATATTAATTAGTTCACCAATGAAGCACATGAATAAATATCTGAATAGCATGCCTAAGCACTTACTGCTATTTGTCATATATATATTTCTTTTTTTTTCTTATTGCATGACTAAAGGAACTTAAAGCTAGGCATATTTAAAAAAACATTAGAACTCATGCAGCACTCCTTCTGCACTTTCGAATTAATTTCGAACTTTTTGTACGTCTGAATAAAAAATTATAAAATCTATACATTCTTAACATATATATCGATTATATTATCTTTAGTTATATATGTACGTAACTCTTTTAACTAATACTCATAGACGGGTCGATATCGAGTGTTACTTGAGATTCTTCGAGAAAACGTCTAAGACTACGCATATATAACCATGTCTCGTAACAATCATCGTATTTCATATAAGAAAAGATTAAACGCGTTTAACAAATTTTTACAACGAAAACCCATACGAATTGCGAAATTCAACCAACTAACCCCTATATAGCAAACGATTCTAAAGAACGTACAAAATTAGTGAGAATTAAATGTCAATTACCTTATTCCCAAGTTGAAAGGATTACTCTTTATCGAACTCAATATTAAAATCACTTCCTACGGAATTGACTTTCTCCGACTTTCGCTCCTCTCCTATATATTTAGTTATTGGGGTTTTTTGTTAAACTTATTTCGAGATCTGCGTTTATTCATTATAGGTTTTAGAAAACGGCCAATATATATATATACTAGCATCACTCCTAAATTATGGAACTTCCCATATCTAATTTCAATACTAATTCCATATGATGTTTCAACCTTACTCATCAGCCCTTATTAATTTTACCTTTATTAATGTTAGTCCTTCAACATAGAAACGACATGACACTTCATTTAACGACATCCCGAGACTAATAAAAATATATGTCCTAATTAACATGCATGGATAGAAACACTTAACCATATTAATATAATCACATAAACTTATTTAAAACACACATTAACTAACGGTCATAAACAACAAATTAACGGTCACGTCTAAAAGTTTTAGGATGTTACACAAACCAAAAACTGAATTTCAACTAGCAAAAACTTTTCTGTACCAATTTCACGAAATTATTTTTACAAATACTAGCATGGTACCTGCGCGTTGCGGCGGATACAACTGACATCACAAAATCATCCGAAGTGCACCTAGTTTCTCCGAATGGAGCATATTTAAATTGCATTTCTATACATATACTAACAAGGGTGGGTTGTGTGTGTTCAAGGAGTGGGGAATAAGGAGAGTATAATTGAAATTTTGCCATGCGTAACTTTTAATATTTAGGAGAGAGTGTGCTATTCTTTTTATAAAGGAGTATAGATGTGAAAACTGATCAAAAGAACATATGCAAGTTTATTAAACCTTGTCTCAATATACCATAATTAACATCTCCAAAAACACAATAGAGCTAAACCGAAAAAGATCTCATTATAAATGGAAAGCCAGCTATGAGTGCTTCACAGAAAAAAAAACGCAGTTAAATATACATATGACATAAGTAAAGAAAGGTTTTCAATGAGTTTATGTGATTCGATAGTTATATATATTACTATCGAATATGTTATATATATATATATATATATATATATATATATATATAGGGTAAGGTTCAATTGAGAATCATTCACATATGAACATAAATAATATTAAGTATAATTTGATCTGTTAATGTGTGAATGAATATGTTCACATATACCTATCACATATAAACATCAAGTTATAATATAGTGGTTCTCATGGATTTCCAATTTAAATGGTTCTCACATGAAACTTTACCTATATATATCTATATAAATATCATATATGTTTTATAATTTTCAATCACATAAACTCATTGAAAACCTTTCTTTACTTATGTAACTAGCTAATAAACCCGAGTTCAACCCGGGTATATTAATTAAAATTCTTTTTAAAATGTAAAAATAACTATATATGACATAATAAATAAATTAAAATCTTTTTAAGAAAAACTACGAACATGCCACATAATATTTTTTTCTAGAAATATACTAAATTAGTTAACATAATTTATATATATATAAGGACCTATTGCATTAATAAAAATAATAAAATACATTTTAAATTTAAATAGAAATTTAAAATAAACATTTAATGGATTATTTATTTTTAAAAATGTTCAATTAGGAAATATGACATCATAAATAAATTAAAATCTTTTTAAGAAAAAACTGTGAACATGCCACATAATATTTTTTCTAAAAATAATTTTAAAAGACAATCTTTTTTTATTATATATAAAGATATGTATATTAATTTAATTGTGTTTTTTTTTCTGTGAAGCACTCATAGCTGGCTTTCCATTTATAATGAGATCATTTTCGGTTTAGCTCTATATTTGTTTTTAAGTTAAAACCGAATTAACATTTTCTCTATTGAAATATCAATCCTAAAATCGTTTATTGAATTCGACTTATGTTATAGACTGAACCAAAAACCAAATCTCAAGTTGATTCAGTTTTAATCCAGTGTGAATTTGGTTTGAATTTTGACTTAAACACGTTGAAATAAAAAATTGTTTACCCCTTATACTATAATAGCACCATACCGGTACATGAACATCAATCAACCAACGCATTCTTCCTCCTTGTATACCTTTTTACTATCTCTATACTCGTCGTCAGCGCTCAGCATGTCTAGGTTGCATTTAAAAATTTATGTTTTATATACTGCACAACCTAATCTATGTTTTAAATTTTTGATTAACGAATTGAAAAAGGAAACCATATTAACACAAGCTAAATAATATCACTCATATATATTATTATAATTCTATTAGCTCAAGCAATATATAAAATAATATAGTATGTTTTTATAAAAAGAAAAAATTAAAAAAATATATGAAAAGTTAACTTTTTGATTTAAAAGGTTAATTTATATGGTTAGAATTTACTATTATTTTCGATCTATAGATCATGATCCAATTAATAAAAACAACTCACCGTGAACTATATTTATATATATATATAACTAGAAGTATGTCCGTGTGAGTGGGGGTGATGATGGTAGCAACGACGGTGTGGCGACGGTGGTAGTAGGCAGTGATGGCGCTGGTGGTGTGGTGGTGATTGTAAAAAATTAATTGATGCAAGAGGGGTTATTACGATTATTTAAGGGTTGGAGGATATATGTTGTAAATTATTTATTAAGGGTGTTATATGTATATTAGATAAAGATGTTTAAATTAATGAATAAAGAAAAGGGGTAATATGGTAATTTCAAAGTCTGAATTGCTTAAAGAAAAAAATGGTAGTGTGTTTTATATAATAGTATAAATTATTATAAAATTAAAAGTCAAAATTTATTGATTAATGAGTTACTTAATATATGTTATAAAATTAAAAATAACAATTTATTGATTGATGTGTCTATTTATATATTAGTACATGAATTATATAATGTATACTAACATAGTATCTGCGTAATGTGACAGAGGTTGCGACGACGATAGTTATCTGGTGGTGGCGGCGACTGGTGCTTATGGTGACGATTATTGGTGATGGTTTCGTTGTCGAGCGTTGTAGGTTGAAATAATTAAACATATCATTGATGTAAAGTGGTGAAGATATTTTAAAAGATAATATTGTAAGGTGTAAATTAATAAGATAGGAGTTTTGGATGTAGATAGTAAATTAGCTCGGTTAATGCAAATTGAGTTATTCTTATCACTATTTTCAAAAGGAGGGGCTTAATGATTGTATTTTGGTCAATTCATAACTAATTCTTTTATAACTATTTTTTTAAATAAAAGGATGAACTACCACAAAAAATTTAAGATAATACAACACCGTCTATCATTCTTTTTTACATCACTAATATTGATCATCATACAAAGTTCACGTTGCATGAAATCATCCATCGATTGCCTGTACTCATTGAAAAGTTGCAAAAATAGTATTATCATACATTTATACGGATAGGTACTAGGTAAAATAAAACAAATAAAACAATAGATTTCTTTTCATTAAAAATTATTGTGCATCATTAAAATGATCGTGCATCAATTGTTTCGTGAATCTTGGTGTATCAATTTAATCATGATCTAAGGGTCAAATTCTTGTGTTATTTGTTTTACTTTAATACTTGTATTACAATACTCAATCCCTATACGGATAATATGATAGTTTATGTATTATCTTTTCATTTATAATGAAAGTTGTTTATAAAATCTATATTGGCATCAATGATGTACACTCACAACAGGAAATAGTTTTCCTGATAAAATATAAAAGTCTAAATGCAAGGAGAATGAAAATTTGTGTGCACGAAACATCTATTTCAACTCATCCTTTGAAAATATGTTTATGTGTTAAAAGTGAACTAACCTTTAACATAGCAAATCCTTCATACTTGATAAGCATGTAAACCAAATATAAAAGAGCCCATCAATATTGACATTTTATATGGAAAAGTTGCATTATTAGGATTATTGGATGATATACTAGACACGTAATAAAACCTTTTTCTAGACTCATATTACAACCAGACGCCATAATTCTATACATTAAATACTTATATTATTATATTGGAATAAATATGGTATATTAAAAAATTGGTTGAGTGGCATTGCCAGCAATGGACTGAATTATATAAAGAGGGAAGAATGATCAAAGCTTGTTCCCCAGTTGTGATAAAAGGTAACTTTGATTTTAGAGGGTGTGGGTCCCTTTAACCTGACCCCAATACCTGGACTGATAAGGTTTTGGGTCCCACCTACATTTCAAAATATCTATATTAAAAAGAATATTAATTCTTTATATTGACCCATACAACATTACATTGACCATTGTCACAAAATTCATATAATATAGTCTCAACATTATTTTCCTAAACCAATCACCATTTTACTTCTTCATTGAATTACACTGAAAGCTGTACTTAAACTTTTGGAAAATGTGCACCTATTTTTATGACATTTATTAGAGTTAAATTTGTTTTTTTACTACGTATATTTTTGTAATGAAAATTGAATTTACAACGTATATTTTTGGCTTTTTACTACGTAATTAGGTATGTAGTTTTTCTTTCTACGAAACGGAAAGTATTTGTCATATTTACAAGGATAGAATTTTAAGATATGAATCAAATTAGCAAAAGACAGCCTCTTTTGCTTAAGAATATAAAACAAGGATAAAACTGTTTATGTCTTAATATTTATCACACAGTGTTAGGACCCAAAATTAGGAATACTCCAAAATATAACTCTTTTCAACTTAGTTGAGCAGTAAATGGATTTATGAGTAGTGATAACAGTTAAACTCGATCATGATATTAACATCATGAATACTAGGTACAAGGATTTATGATTAAGGAATAAGGATAACATTTACCCATATATTGACATGGGGTTATCAAGTAACAAAACCCTTTACTCTAAAACTGAGAAGTATCTGGTTTAGGAAAATAGTTCAAATACATAAAAGTACAAAAATGTTACTAGATAGTAATAGTTACCATTACCACAAGTTCCATATGACTCTGATACTCCTATCTTAGATTAGATATATATGAGGCCAGGGTTTATTTACTCTTGTAATTAGAGTACTTACTTAAAAAAATGTACTAAAAACTCTCTGACCAAAATAAAACCCCAGCTATTTTCTAAGAAAATATATGTGCAAAAATGTATAAGTGACATCATGGTAAATTTTTCAGTGATGGTCAAAATGAGGTAATAGCATCAGTTATCACTTTCAAACTTCATGGGATTGACTATAAACTTAACGGAATTTTATACGGCATTGTTGCAGGGGGGCCATAAATTACCATTTCTTACACCTTTTCTACAAAAGTAATTTTATTTATTGTTTAGATTAAATAAAGTCAGAGTAACAATAATCATAGACAAAAAGCAACATATTCAAAGTAAACTACTACCATAATGGGTCCTTTTTTTTTTTTTTTTTTTATATTTATAATTTTTTTTTATCTTCTTGTAATGATTAAAACCAACAATACACCCTGTTAAAAATCGTCTCTCCAAACCATTTGTAAATAAATCCTCATAAATAATCACACAAACAAATATTTAAAAAAAAAATCAGCATAATTATCTTCAAAAAAAGAAAAAAAATTAATTTTGCCAAAAATTTGAACCAAATCAAACCTTATGTGTGTGTGTTTACACAACAAATCTAACACCACCATCGGGTCGTATGAAAACCTTTTTATGATTGATGACTAGTGGTATCATCGCCTCCCCCACCACCGCCTCCATGGTGCGATTGAGATCCACTTGCTTGCTGTTGCTCAGATCCCCCAGGACCGAATATCGGTCTGTAGGGATTTAAGCCAGCAAGCATACTTAATTGTCCCTCGGTATAACCACTACCCGGGTTGCCCCCGAGGCCAGCAGCAGACAACTGCTGGCCACTTGGCAAGAGGGCAACGGGTGTGGGAAAATTCATAAAATGTAAACCAGTAGAAACAGTTCCTCTATACAAAGCAGTGTTATTGACAGCTGGAAAAGTCCATATAGGGTCACCTGTCATTCCTCCTCCTCCTCCTCCTTGTTGTTGTTGATTTTGATTATTATTATTTGAATTATTATTTGCAAGCATCCAAAAATTAGCTGGAATTGTTCCTGGATTTGTTGTGCTTGATTGTAATAAATAATTCCCCATCTGTTGTTGTTGTTGTTGTAAGTCCGAATCTCCCGGTGTTCTTCGTTTTCTAGCTCCATTATGTTCTTCACTTTCAGATAATTCAACAGAATTGTCTCGATTTTCTTGCTTCGTTTGTTGGAGTATTTGATGTAAATTAGTACCCGACCCGAAATTCAATAGATTGGAAGTACTATTATTATCAGGGGACGATAAACCCGGAAATAAATTACGGTTATGTGGGAGAGCGAAATTCGGGTTGAAGTATCCGGATCGGAGCTGGGAAGGGACAGACATACTAGACCCGGAGCTCCGAAGAGAGATATTTAAAGAAGTGAAATTAGCCGGGATTGTCCCGGTCCCAGTGGCTGCTATAACAGCGGGTTCCGCTTGTTGTAGCAGCCACTCGATGGTTTCGCCATCGGTTTTGTGACCAAGCTCACGTGTCAGCTGGAAAACTCTAGCTGCACATAAAGCAGGCATACGAATACGACGCCCCCGGCCGTCAACTTTCGTATGCCTGTCTTTTGTTGATGTTCTTTTAGGAGCTAGTTTCTTGGAAGGTTCGGTGGTGGTTGAAGTAGTGGCGGCTGCTGTAGGTGTGGTGGTTATCTGAAGGTTGTTGTTTGTGTCGGCGGCGGCGGAGATAGGACGAGATGAAAAGCCGGCAGTGGCGGAAGAGGAACAAGCTTCATCGTCTTTCTTTTCGAGTAGTTGGAAAGGGAAGTTAGGACGATGGTGGAAATGATCTTCACTACCACCATCCATGATCACATGAGAATTATGTGAATTGTTATTATTATTATTATTTTCTTTTCTAGCTAATTAAACTAGCCAGTATTTTTCCTTTTTTTTTTCTCTCTCTAAAACTTATATATATGAATGAAGGATAGAATATGAAATGAATCAAATTGAGGAGGATATAGGATATGTGGGTCTGGATTTCTTTCTTTCTTTATCAAGTGTATATAAACAACAACAGTAGTCTCATTCTAGCTAGCTTAAACTCACTCACTCACTCACTCTTTGAAAGATTATAATTTTGGGCAAGGCAGGTTGTACAAATGTTTTGATGTTTGTAGCTAGGTTCAAAGAAAGAGAGAGAATGGAAGAAAGGATAATGAAGGCAGGCAAGCTTTAAGCAACAAAGATAATGAGTGGGAATTATATGGGTGAGCTTTAAAAAGCAAAAATACAATACTATATATGAAAAGAAATCGAAATTATACATACAGAATGATAGAAAATAAAAAAGAAAATTATTTTTATTACATATATATATATATATATTTATATTTATAAAAGCTATATATATATACTTTAAGAGAATAGGTTATTTAGGATCTCTTATATTTTAAAGATATAAACACTAAGTTGGTAGTATTTCATCAAACACGACATGGTTTAATAAAGGCATTCTAAGTGTAACATTTAGAAGTAGGTATTACGTTAATTGGCATAAAAACTAATGGATCGGAATTTTGGGATTAAAAAAACACTACTGATGTTTTTGACTTCATGTGTCACCCAGATTTGGGTTTGGGCCAATCGGACCCATTATACATGTAGGTTAACCTTTTCTTTTTCAAATTTTTAACTATCTCTAATTAGGTAGTTGGTCCTATAATTGCGCAATGCAATAGCATTACATTTTTTAGCTAATAAAACCAGAATATGTTTGAAAGGAGGAGGCAATTTGGAGAAGAGAAAAAGAAAGAAAGACGTGTGGATTAATGTGTGTGGGAATTTTTCTTTATGATCGACTATACTTTTGTATGTTATAACTTTTGTTTTTTTGATATAATATAGTATAATATTAGTATAAAATAAAAAACAAAAACAATATATGCTACTCAATCTTTTCAATAAGTTTAATTTAAATTTTGTGTCTAGTTTTAGGCGTTCAAGTGCCGAGAATTTTTTTGATTTTCTTTTGTAAATTTCTAGTTGTTTATTTACCCAAAAAAAATAAAAAAAATAATAGTATTACATAATAATATAAAATAATACAATGTATCATATATATTATGTCATGTACTGTGTCTTTATTTTTGGGGAAAAAAACATTTAGATGCATATCCCAAAACATTTACTCCCAAATATGATATATCAAAATCCCAAAAGAGAGCAGCAGTACTAGTAGCAGTGTATATGTGAAACAATAACTATATAATCGTGTACGAGTATATACGGAGGATAGCTATATATGATAGTGTGCGATGATCGAGTATATATGCTCTTTTCTTAAAGTTAGATTAGGTGTTCAAAGTGGAATTACAAACCAAATGAAATATTAATTAGATTCAATTCATATATATTGGCCAATTGGGACAGAAGTTGAGCATTTTCCAATAGTAGTAGTGCATGATTAATCAATAGTGATAATATATATTAATCAGTAGTGATGGACTAGAATGTAGTCTCTCGGACACTAATTAAGAAATAAGAAGAGACCAAATTAAATAGGAAAATATATTGAAAAAGAAATTGTCGACATCTTAATTTGTTCTCTTTCAAAAAAGAAATTTCCTTTTCATATTTTTTAAATATCATATATCAATTAAGTTAGCGTATCTATGGTTAAAAGTTAACTTATTTCAATATGAATCATATTTTTATTATAAGTATGAAATATAGAGTAAGTGTCAAGATTGTACTTTGAAAGAAAAGTCATTCCGAGTAATCATATATTATCATAAAAATAATAAAATAATTGGGAGTACCTACAATAGTGTACTAATAAGTAATAAGCATAAACGTAAGGTGTGTATGATAACTAACTTATATGTACGTAGGAGATCATGAGATTGAGTCAAAGTTAATGTGCCACTTGTTGGTACGAATTTGTTCAATGTTGACCAAGACGGTGTGTAATTATACGCACTAGTTTGAAAATGGAAGAATTAATTATATGAAGTTCAAAAACCAAAATAAGTTGTAAAAACAACCCCTCATGGTTCAATTAAGGTACCCACTGATTATGTACTCGACTTTAATTACTTTGTTGCAACATCTAATGGTATGATTTGTAAACATCGTATAGTTATTATAGTTTACGAGCATGGTACCCGCGCAATACGACGATGACATTAGTTGTGATGTGGTGGCGTCGACAGATGATGATGACATTGGCGTCGAGTGGTGTAAGTAATTGATACAAATATATTTGATTTTTAAGGATAGTGAATATCTTTTAAAAGATTATGTATAGATTGTATAAGTTAATTAATTAAGGGTAAAATGGTAATTTCGCATGTTTTAAAATTCTAAACTTTTCAATGTAAGGATATAATTTTTATGTAGGATTATAGAGTATTATAGATTAACATATGACGTGAACATTGATGACTCAATTCAAAAACAAAATAAGAAAACTGGTAAGTTCATCAATGGTAAATTGGGATCAGAGTGGTTTGTGTAACTACACCGTATGCTTTAATTTACTTAATAAAATCATGAATCTTGTTCAGAATATATAGTTAATTCTTTACAAGATACAAAAATTTCTGTAACCTTTGCATCAAACAGATTGAAAAGGTTTAAGAAGGAATTAATTGACATAGGAATGAGATTTGAAATTGAAAGAGGGGAATTGGGTTGGTTTGGGCCATTGGTTCAGAGTCCACGTGGGTGCTCTTTTATATCATTGAATTTGTAAAGACAGTGGTGGGCCCACTACGGTCCCATGCCTACAAGTCAAGAGATTTGGACAGGCAAGATTACAATAAACCTGTGGATCCCATTTCTCATTCAGGTAATCATTTCTTTTCATTTTTTCCCCTCTTTTATATTTCTCAATAAAACTATTTCATATTTTCGTTTTTAACACTCTGTTAGTATACAAAATGATCTTTTATAAGAAATTTAGTATGATGTCCGGCTTCCCTCAACAACCATATCTAACCACTCCAACATTTTTACCTATCAAAGAGTTCGAACCGAAAATAACCTGTAATCGAGGACATCAAGATGCTTGGTTACTAAGTTACTATAATAAAATTTAATAGATAAAGTATTAGTGTATTACCTTTTATTTTGTATATCCTTATATCAAGGTTTTCTTTCGTTTTAGTTTGTAAACTTTTAGTGTTTTTTTTTTTTTTCTAATAAAGTTTGTAAATATTTAGTAAACTTTAGTGTAATGTTGATGGGGAATGGAGTGAGAATCTTATCAGAAATGGTGTCCGTTGGCGCATAGCATGCTTACGTGTGGATTTTCTGTTAATAATTGTGGATAATGTAAACCATTTTACAGGTCAGAAGTGGATGGTCCTTTTCATCCTACCCATTGGCAAGTTTCTTATTTTATTATTTTTAAAACTATTGTATGTTTTTTTTTTATATATAAAAGATATCAAGGTATTATGGACCTAAATAATTGATATATCAATCACGTTGTAACCGTAAATACTCCGTTATAAATACGTATTCCTCTTCATAGTTCATATAACACTAAAATATAGTAGATGTATTTTTGTGGTGACCCCCTTAATATCAAATCTGGTCTTGTAATCTTGAACTTGTGTCTGCTTTTCTATTGATATAATATGAAATTATTATAGTGTATTTAGTGACATAAAAATTTGTTTGTTTCGAAGATGCCATCAACTAATTATTATTTAAAGTAAAGCTGATTAGTCCTTACCATAAATAACTAATAAGTTGTTCTTCTTAATTTAGTAACGTATCATTTTAAGACTAAAGAGAGTTTATCCACTATTTGGTAAACGTACCAGTAGCCTTTTGACGGAATGGAAAAGGATTAAGACTAAACAATATCAAAAATAAAAAATTAAGTTATACATTTTATATTGTCGATGGTGATTTAAATTCCTGAAACTCTCCTCTTAATCTTTGACACTTTTTATCAACTAATACTTTAAGAATGCTAAGACTCCCAGTTTGTATTAACCAGCCGAATACCTGCGCAATGCGGCAGTGTAGGCGGAGACGTGTCGGCGGTGGCGATTTGTAGTAGCAACGGCGGCGAGTAAGATAGATAATTGATGTAAAATAATTCATGTGATTTAAGAAGTTAATGAAAGTAATTTAGTAGATAAAAGATGTATGTTATAAATGTTTTAAGTGATTAAGAGATTCCAAAAATAGAATAACTAGTTTGTATTATAAAAGAGCATAGATATAGAAGTATAGATGTTTTAAGAGATTAAAAGATTCCAAAAATAGAATACCTGGTTTGTATTATAAAGGAGTATAGATATAGATATAGACTACTATTAACTCATGCTTCAAAAAATTCGTAAAGATCATGGTTCAGATCTCTTTTATTTACTTCGAAATATAAAATTCTTGGGGTTTCTTATCTTTTAAGGTCACAATCAAGGTTTTATTATTGGCTTGTATATAGTTAAGTTATTTTGGTCTGTTCATAGTTCACCTGAGATTTTTTTCTATTACAATCTTTAAAGAATTAAGGTTTTACAATACAAATTAAAGTTTATCTTTTCAGACTTTCATTACAAAACATATGTTTAATCATATTATATGTTTTTGGATTCAGCAACATAGATCTTTAAGCAATGACAAGTGAAAAAACAAAGTAAAACTTGAAAAAATGAAGTGTGATAATAAAATTACAAAATGTTCTATCTCTACCGTATGTATTTTGATTTCTTTTCGTTTGGTTTAGAAGTAAATTAAAAGAGCTCATTTCTTTTGTATCCCACAATCCACACCCCTCTTTTTTGATTTTAATCCAATGATCGAGATTATCTCAACTTTTCTCCTCAAATTTGAAGGGATCTCTACCCTTTTTTTTGGGGATACAGAGCAAAGCTTGAGTTTTATAAAAGTAGCAACCCATGGATAAAAAAACTAGGGGTGGAAGAAATGAACCGGAAAACCGGTCCGAACCGCGTGATCCGAAACCGAAAAAAACCAAAACCCGAAAAAACCGAAGTGTAACGGTTCGGTTACGGTTTTCAATATTCATTACCTGCAGTTAACCGAACCGAACCGAATTTTGATATATACCCACATATAATCATATATATGTATATTTACACATATATTTATTACATGAATACATCATTTACATATCTCTTTAGCTAATTTTTTGTATATGTTGTCTAAAATATTAATAATTTTACTAACTTTCTTTCACAATTTATGATTAATTTGGGATATTCGAAGTAACTTTCTTAGATATAAAGTTGTTAACTTTGCTTAAGGTATTTATCAAAAATATTAGTAATAGCATATAAAAGACATTTTAAGTAATAAATCATGATACTTTTAAATGGAAACTTGCATTGCATAAATATAACGCTATAGAAAAGTAAATCACAATTAGATGTAATGTATATTTATTTAAAAAACAAAATATTAATGTAGTTAAATAACTATTATACATAGAAGAATTAATTAATGCAATGTAAATTGACTATTATAATTGAATACTTAAACTTAATATTAGCATAACTTTAATAAATGGTTAACCGAAAATAACCGACTTTTTCGGGTAACCAAACTTAACGGTTCAAAATTTCTAACTAACCGAACTGAACCGAAACCCGAAAAATGGTTCAAAATTTCTAGCTAACCGAATCAAACCGAACCGTTTACAGCCCTATTAAAAAACTGTAGTAATTGTTTTCTTGGTTCAAATTTGAAGGGTCGAGGGCCACACAAAATTTGGGCTGAAGGAGTTTGTTATGAATTGGGCCATAAAAACTAAAAAACCTATAAGAAAATCACTTTTCCTAAAGACTCCATCTTGCCAAGAATAAACTAACTTTGGCGGGAAACAACAGATTCCGTTGCCAACGACGATCGTAGTTTTCCTTCACATTTTTTTTTTTTCTTTCTTCTTCCCATATTCCAGCTGATCCAAGAACACGCCGCGCCATCGGTTAATTCGTAAGTAAAAACATTCGATTGTATCTGTTTCAATATCTATAAGTTATATACAGTTATTTATGATGATAATCTTGAATAGGTATTTGTGAATGACCCACAAAGGATTAACTACATGGATGAGCCAAATGTTGGGCAGGTAACATCTACTCCGTGTTTGTATACAAAAAATATATATATATCGTTTGTGAAGATAAGTTGTCGTATTTCTATATAAAGATTGATTACAAGACAATACAAACTTGGACAGAGTTAACCCGAATGTGACCCGTGTAACCTGGTTATGTAAACGGGTCAAATGGGTTGGGATATTGGATTATTTAATTAGCAGTTAGCAAAAATAATTTGAATAAGATAACAAACATACTTTGATTAGACGGATTATTGGGTTGATCACCTCCCAACCCGAAATACGCCCAATTTAATAAATGGGTTAGATGGGTCAACCCGATAACAACATAAACTCATTTAGTTAACGAGGTGTATTGAGATTGAAGTGTATACTGTTTTCGTGTCAATACTGTCTGAAACTTTGAATACGTTGGTTAGGTATGTCTTGTTCGTTGTGTAAAGTTCTTCATATTTGGTTAACGGATTTTAGGCTATCACATCTTTGAAAAAAGAGACATGGTTGCTGAAATACGGACGCAGAGGGAAGCCAAAGTTCTGCCCTTTTCGGCTATCTAATGTAAGTTTAATTCTGTAAATATGAGTAATTAAGGGCATGTTTAGTTGTAGAAAATGTTTTCTAGTTTTTCATTTCTAATTTTCTAGAAAATGAAAGGAGTTTTCCGTCTCTAGAAAACAAATGAAAATTTTGAAAACGCGTTCAAAATTGAAAAATGGAAAACAATTTGAGGTTTTGAAAATTTAGAAAATGGAAAATGAAAAGTCTGAAAACTATAAAAATGTGTTTTCTAATTTTCCATAGAAAAGTGGAAAACATTGATTTCTGTTTTCATGAAAAACTTTTCTAGAAAAATAGAAATCGAACGCGTTTCCTGTTTTTTATGTTTTCTTGGAAAATAAAAGTGGAAAACAAGGGAGTTTTCTTGAACTAAACGCACCCTAAGCTTTCTAATGCAATTCATTGTAGACTTTGCTGCTAGTCTAATTTTAGTAAATATGTATACTATGAACTGTAAGAAATGTTTGCAGGATACCAGAATGCCAATCATAAAAAAACTGCTTGTAGATTATTATTTTATTTCCTTTACGAAAAGCTGAGAACATGCTTGTAGATTATGCTAAACAGCTTATATTATCAAGTAGTTAAATGGGTCCAAAAACTAATTACTTCATGCTATTTATTCGAAGTTCATAGTCTATGGTGAAGAACAAAAATTGGTAAGTTACTGTTGGCTGACAGCCATTTAGATTTTGGATCTTAATATATGAGTCATCCAATGCTTGGTCAGTAGTGTTTTCTCAATTATGTATTACTTCTTGTTAGTGAGGATCGGTTTTTTTATGACTTATTAGGATGAGACAATGCTAATTTGGTATGTTAAGAGGAAGGAGAAACAGCTGCGATTGAGTAACGTATCCAGGATTATGGCTGGACAACGCACTGTAAGTCTATACGTTATTCATTTATCAATACAATATAAAACTTTTTGGTGGCTTATTTGTAGGAGCCTCAATGTTACATGGTAAATGAGAAGTGTATAGTATAGTTTAGTGTCATTAACTACTAGCTAGCATATCGAATATCGATTTTCAGCTTTCCAACTTTTGATCCAGCTCGTTGCTCAATATTTTTAAGCATGCTCATATTGCCGATTATGAAAGTTAAAAATATAAACAGGCAAGTTTCCAAAGGTATCCTCGGCCGGATAAAGAATATCAATCCTTTTCACTCATTTATCACAACAGATCGTTGGATGTGGTAAGCAACTTATATTCTGCTATATTAAGATGTCTTTATAGCAAATAAACGTTAATTAGTTCATAGTATCATGATGTTTATATGAAATTATGATCCATTAAACATAAACACTATGGACAGATATGCAAAGACAAGGATGAAGCTGATAATTGGTTTGCTGCACTTAGGGCATTAATCTCAAGAAATAACCGCCAAACTTGTGATCGCGTCTCTTCAGATAGTTCAAGTGTCACTACTCAAAAAACCTCTCTGCTAACTAAATCAAACAGCAGCAGAGATATAGTCAGTGATATCTCATCTATGATTTTTATCGAATATGTGAAAAAGAAAAACTTTGTTCTAAGTTCTAACTTTGTATTTTGTATAAATGATAGGAATCGGGGAACAACAGAAGTACTGGTCATCGCTCAGTAAACAAACCCCAACGAATAACACTTGGAATTGCATTCTCTGATCCTCTATTCCACTCAGATTCAACTGCTCGTTTCCCTCAAAAGGAAAACAAATATGCTTCTGACCGTGGAGATAGTTCTCAGTTAAGTTTATCCAGTGCTGTAAGTTCACCTAGCCGCGAGTCGCTTCCAGAAGATTATGATTCTTTGAAGGATGTTTACATATGGGGAGAGGGAACCGGGGATGGGTATTTGGGTGGTGGTGTCCATAGAATTGGAAGCACTTGTTCCACCAGAACGAATGCACTACTACCAAAGGCTTTGAAATCAATCACAGTTCTTGATGTCAAGAAAATATCTTGTGGAAGTAGACATGCAGTATTAGTCACCGAAAGTGGGGAAATCTATAGTTGGGGTGAGGAATCAGGTGGCAGGCTAGGTCATGGAATCGAAACTGATGTGTCAGCCCCAAAGCTTATCTACCTAAATGGATTAGAAATTGAGTCAGTGGCATGTGGAGAAAATCACACTTGTGCTTTAACACAAAACGGAGATCTTTATACATGGGGAGATGGTATTCACAACTTTGGTCTTCTTGGTCATGTGAGTCCAGTCAGTCATTGGACACCAAGAAAAGTTAGAGGTGCTATAGAGGGTATGCATATATCGTATATATCTTGTGGACCTTGGCATACAGCAGCAATTACGTCACACGGGCTGTTGTTTACGTTTGGAGAAGGAACCTTTGGAGCTTTAGGTCATGGGGATGCTAACAGCATATATGTTCCTAAAGAGGTGGAAGCTCTTAAAGGGCTAATTACTAAACAAGTTGCTTGTGGAGTTTGGCATACTGCTGCTATTGTAGAGATTGATTCTGAAACATCGAGGAAACTTTTCACCTGGGGAAATGGGGATAACGGTCAGCTTGGACATGGAAATAAAGTTTCAACATTCATCCCTTCTTGTGTAGCTACTCTGATTGATAAAAACTTCTACCAGGTGGCATGCGGGTCTAGTATGACAGTTGCTCTAACTACCTCGGGGATTGTATATACAATGGGAGGTACTGGAAGTGGTGGTAATCTTCCTTCGTGTGTTGAAGGTCTAAGAGATAAATACATAAAAGAAATAGCATGTGGTTCTCATCATATTGCAATTTTAAATTCAAAATTCGAGGTTTACACATGGGGAAAAGGCACACATGGGCAATTAGGGCATGGTGACAATAACGAAAGGGAAGTTCCTACACTAGTTGAAGCTTTAAGTGGAACAAAGGTGAAAAGTGTGGTAT
The DNA here is from genome assembly GCF_010389155.1 of Erigeron canadensis. Taxonomy (NCBI): domain Eukaryota; kingdom Viridiplantae; phylum Streptophyta; class Magnoliopsida; order Asterales; family Asteraceae; genus Erigeron; species Erigeron canadensis. The sequence continues at coordinate 41,432,669 of NC_057762.1, forward strand.
GCGGATCTAATACCACTATTGCAGTTTGTGTTCAGAAATGTGTTACCACTGTTGATCTTTCAATGTGTTCTGGTTGTCATGAACAGTTTAACTTTCACAGAAAACTTCACCACTGCTACAATTGTGGGCTTGCTTTCTGTAAAGCGTGTAGCAGAAAGAAATCGTCAAAAGCTTTGTTGGCTTCAGGTATGGACAAATCTTACCGTGTTTGTGACGGTTGTTATAGTAAGATCAATAACGATATGGACTTGCAAACAACTTTTCAACCTCCAAAAGTTGACAAGGAAAATATTAGCTGCAACTCCTCTGGTTATAAGCCACACAGACTACTGTCAAGGTTGTCTTTTGCTTCATCAGAACATTTAGATGACTCTAGCCAGGATCATGCACTCTTGCAGCATAGTGGAACCCTCATGAGGGAATATGCACATATACCAATTACATCAAGTACATCATCATCGACATTTGGATACACGGACCCAATCTTGGCCTCACATTCAGTTTCAGTAGTTGGTGGGCAAGAAGCATCTCCAATATCTATAACATCTAGTCCGAATCGCTTAGTATCACTTTCATCTGATGTCGGCTCTCTTGCATCTAATGAAATAAGATCAAATGACTACAATAGAAAGAACAAATTTCTGATGCAAGAAATGTCTACTTTGAGAGAACAGGTAACTTTTACAATCTTGAAATGTTTGGTACTTTGGTATGCATCTTGTACATTACTGAATTTTAACGCGATATAAATTCCCAAACCAGTTACTCGAATGAAACAAAAAGTACTATATGTTATGTAGGTGGAGGTTCTTTCACACAAAGCTCGACTTCTAGAAGCTGAACTGGAACGAAGATCAAGGCAATTGAAAGAAGCAACTGAACAAGCATGGGATGAAGGAGAGAAGAACAAAGCCACAAAGGAAGCAATAAAGTCCCTCACAATGCAGGTGAGTGAATTTTTTGGTTCATTCTGTTTACAAGTTCTGTTGATAAAGCTAATCGACTCTATAGTATGATATCCATTGACCAGTGCAATTGTATGACAGTTGGATGAGTTGGTCACCCGGACGGGTCAAGGAGCTTCTTCCAGCTGCAGAGTATCAAGTGCAAATTCTGGAAGCACTTTTGGCTTGGCGTCTGGAGCGTATTGACCCTCTAGACATATCATGTATATACAATGTTTGATCTTGGTCTGCCCATGTCTTATGGAGCTAGATATGTGTACTCTGTTCATGGTTCAATGAACTTTATTGGTTCATCAATATATCTACCTAGACTATGAGGTAAGGTTAGCTATAAGGAATAGATGTACACTCGAAGCTACTAAGAGGTGAAATAACGTCAAAATCGGTCTCTAATAGGTCAGTATGAAACAACCTGAGGAAATGTGTTGAGTCTTGTAGAAATTTATTAACAGTTGACTTGCACTGATATAGAAAATATGAAGTATAGTTGCATAAACAGTTTGCATCTCTTGAGAAAGACTATCGATGTTCATTAAATGTTCTGCAGATTGTTTCATGGATGCAAAATTTGGTTGACTTAACTTATATATCAGGAAAAAAAAAAAGATTTGTACATTATGGTACACATTGCAAATAATTGGGCAAAGTATGCATATAAAAGTTTACTTCAAAGATATGTTCTTCTCTGGAAGGTAGCCCAAGACATCTTAACTTACATGCAAAACTGGAAAGAACAAATTCAGGTAAACTATCTGTTAGTGTGTTTTACACATACTGCAGTCTGGTTAGTTTACACAATCACCAACAATTCTTCATCGTTTGGCAGATAAAATTTCTTGAGCTTCAGCAAGTCCTGACTCGTCATCTACAGCATAAAGTATCTTTTTTACTGCCACAACCATCTGAATACAGAAGTTCATTCAAAATGAGGGTAAAATTTATAAACATTGATCTCAATTAAGGGGGTGTTTGGGATTGCAATGCATTTTCAAAACTGCACGTTTGAGAAGCAGGGAGGAGGAGGATGCTTCTCCAAAACTGCGTTGTGAGGGGAAAAATGAAAAAAAGAAGGGATATAATGTTGGTAAAACGCATTTCCAAACACTCAAGCATGTCTTTCAAATTACTATGGCAACATGCAAAGCAATGTTTCAAAATGCCCCTAGACTTGTTATGGATACAAATAACCTGAGGAAGAGGGTTACCGGGATATTTTGCACTTGAGGGGATTGAAAAAGTATCTCAATATCTCGAAGTTTTGAGTAATAATAATCTCTTTCTTTCTTTAAAAGGTTCATGGAAAGCTTCGTCTCCTTGATCTGAATGATATCAAAAAAATTTAATTTGACTTTAGGCTTAGCATGTAAACTTGGAATAAAATGGACCCGAAGAACTAAAACCCAATTGAGATTACCTCATTAGACGATACCCGGATCTCATCTGAAGCAACAGACTCCACTGCAACTACACCTGTTTTTCTTTGTTTTGTCCCTACAGAAATCTTCCGGGGTGCATCTGACTCAGGGTTGCGGGAGTTCTTTGTTTGTAAAGATTTCAAGTTTTTCTGGGAACTCTTTATGCTTTTTGCCTTAGAAAACTTACTTCTACGTTCTACCGGATTATAGTTCCTGCAACAATTTGAACATATAAGACCCTAACGATGTACAAGCACCCAAGTGCTATTGATGTATAAATACCCTATTTATAGATCATCTTTCAGTTTAAAATGAATATGGAAAATTCCTCAAATTCTCTCTAATTTGTCAAATGCAAACAAAGTCGTTTGATGGTCGCAAAACCTGCCAAAAAAGGGTGGCTATAACATACTCATTGACGATGCCATCATTTGCAGAATCACAATAGCGTTTCAACCATTGTAAAAACTCCAAATTGTCCAACGGTCGTCCCTTGATAAGTCTGTTAACTTCGATATGCTGCACCATAAGTTAAAAATCTTTAATCCTTGTCCAAATCATGGACACAAATGTACACCAGTTCCCCTAATAGTACTTACCTTATCGATTTTCAGTTTGTTAAATACATCCTGCAACACTTTATAGTTTTGGATCATATCATATTCTGTCTTTGCATCAACATGTACCTGCACTTTACCCACATCAAGTTCACTTGGCACTCAACTTAATACATACTTAAACTTAAAAAGGTACAAAAAGTGTTGATTCGGGTTGGAGGACCTTATGCATAGGAACAACCCCTGGAAAAGTCATGTCTATCAATTGACACTGCACAACACCTGAAGCAGCCTACATAGTATATATGTTTTTAAAACATGATCACTATACACGTATTTACACTATTTGCATACATACCAATTACCAAGTATATTTATATTAATATTTGATATACTAAGTAACAAGATTATTACTTGTAAGAAATGTTTAGAGATAAAATGAAATTTTATTTATATGTATATATATACCTGTTCAATCTTAGTAAGATTGAGATGAAGTTTGGCATTAATCCATGCAATAATCTCATTCCTTCCAATATTGCTACTCATATTTCACTTTCTTCTTTTTCTTTCAAGATACTCAGACTATAATCTATAATGATATCACAATTTGCAAATAAGGGTGGCAGTTATGTTTTTTCGTAATATACCAAACTCAAACTCAATCTCAAAATGATAATTTATTTTTAGATTTCATATTTGTATACTTTCTTTTTCCAAAGTTAGCAACTTGTTCATTAATCTATGATAACAACTAAAATAAAATTATTGCAGCATGGTTGAGTCTGAAATTAAGCTAAATTATAAGAAGATAAAATAATTTTATTAAATGGTGTTAATTAAGTTATCTATTATCTAATAATGATAATTAACATTTACGACTTTTTGGTCTGATAGGGACCTTAGTTGCAATAATGGAGATAGTGGTTGTATAGTATAAAGTTAATTTGTTTTTAGTAAAACAAAGTTCTATTGGACTATTGGTGTTTCATAATCCCATCATTATATAATTTGTATATACGTACAAGCAGCAGATAAAACAAATATATTAACTCTAATGAGAGATACACTCTACCTACATAATTTTCTTTTCAATTATGTAATTCTATATGAACTAGTGGGTTGTGTGCAATTTATATGATATTATTGGAATTGTATTAACATGAGGCACAATAAAATTTTAATTTAGATCAAAATTTGAAATTCTATAAAACATTCATAATATTTAGCTGCTAACCGCGACTGAAAGTGACTTCCAGCTACAACGACCTCTGACTTTGATACAAGATAGGTAACTCTCATTTTGTTTATAAAAAGTAATATAGTCATTATAGATTTAAGTTTGCAACACTCAAGTCCAAATGTTAAGGTTGTTTTCGATATTGTGTTTTCAGATAAAATTTTGCATTTTCAAAATTACCTAATGTTTACAAAAAGCATGCCTGAGCCTGAGCCTTTCAATCCTGCACTTCTCTCTAACAACACAAATAATGACTTTTACAACCAATCATATTTTGTGATTATTTATTTTTTCAAACTCGGTAATCAAATAATCCGTTCAAGATATGATCTCAAACATCCGATAATGAGATGATACTTAATTGTCTTAACCCAGCTTCTTCTAAAGTTTACATAATAAGTAGTAGTTTGATCAATAATTCTAAAGTTAAGATCAACGAATCATTATGATAGGTGACCCGATCAATCAACAAAATACAAAGGAAACAAGTGAAGCGACCCCTAATATGAAAGGAAACAAAGAAAGTAGGTCCAGTTGGGGTTGCGGTGGACTTTAATGTTTGTTTTGTTTCGTCCCGAGGAATCAAAAGAAGATGTGCATTATATCAACTTTTTTTTTTTGTTTTTTGCTCAAGGCTTATCATATCAATACCTATATTAGTCATTATCATACTTTTTGTATATATGTTAGTATATATGACATATCACATATGATAAGATGATTGATAACTAAACAGTGGTTTTCAAGAAAGGATTGTTACTATGGAGAAAAGAGTGAAGTAGCAAAATAATGCTAGATTTGCAAACCAAAATTTAAAAAATATATGTGACAATCACATACGAGAATCAATACAAAAAGAAAAAGAACTTTATTTGACAAGTGAAATATGTAAATGATATATGTGTACGTAAATTATTTGTAAGAACATGTCCTCTGCAAAAAGTCATAAATTTGCTATGCCAATTACTTAAACATAGTTTTATGTATAAGAATTAACTTCGAATATTTTCGATAATGCAATAAGTCTTTAAAAGCTTTTCACATTAATAAAGTTACACAGTTACACAAGAGAAATATTAAAGTTAAAAAAGTCTATTATACTCCACATTTTTCATAAAAAAAGAACATCAGAAATTCATTATCTCCCATGTCAAATATCCGTAAAAAAATTGTTTATGAACTCCAACCCTTTAGTATAGTCATGCACTAGATTTTAGACCTGTATCCAACACTGAATACGAGAAATATGAAATTATCAATATTAGATATTTATACATTCAACTTATGAAAGTTTGTAATTTCAAAATTGAAATAACTGTTTAATTCAAATGATAGCAAATAAAAAGCAAAACAATGTGATATACTAGTATTTACATTAGATTACAAGCACATATCCTCTTTCATCTTTTGCAAAATTGTTGATGCGTTCGAACGAACAAAATTCAAAATGATCACTAATATAGATCAATTTTTCAATACTAAAAATAATATACTGACTTCTATATCATAATAAATCAACATCTAATAGTGATAAAGTCGTAACCTGGTGTATTAGACACGGGTCTAAAAAATATATTATTTAGTGGGATTTATTTATCTATATTATTATTAAATAAATGTATGAGGCGTACAAAATTTAAACACACGATAATTATTATCTTTAGTTAGAATTATAATACTTATAATTAATGCAATACCTATCTTTTAGTTAGATCGACATTGACATATATGTTTAGATATATTTATTATATAACTTATATAATAAAAATTCAAGAAAAGTCAAAATTGAGAATTTAAAAAAATAAAAGATATGATTGGTTAATAAGCTATTAGAGCAATTGTGTTTTAGTATAATAGAAGATAACTCTCAATTACATTGGAACAAAACATATAAGTTTAGTAAAACTCTATATTAAAACTACAATATAGTAAAACGGAGAGAAAGAATTGGTCAACCAAAAAAATAAGTTTGGTTCAGATTTTAGAAAATTGTTACAAATTAACACAAACTCAAAAACAAAGTTTTAAATCTTCCAACATCAGAAGTTGATAAATAAAGCCGATATACTCTGGCTAATCATTCAATCATGCATAAATCAAACAAACTTAAAAATTACGACAAAAAGGCACACGACCCATCAACTTACCCGGCCCACGTCTCGGTGCAAATTAAGGAAGATGACGCTAGGCTTATACCAACGGGCCTAAAGGCCGGCTCTATAACACATGTCGGATAACCAATTGCCTTGAGCATCCAACTTTTGGGTTAGTGTTTTGGGTTTAACAGTAACAAAAAAAAGGACACTAAATTTCCATATCAATAATGTTTTTAATTGTTCTCGCCGTGTTCTCATTTGAAGGGTGTTCTTACGTAAAAACCACCCTATATATATATTATATATATATATCACCCAATAATGTAGTAGACTAATGTTTATGATGTCTATCCCTTTTTCAGAATACCTTACAGTTGAATTATAGATATGTCCTGATTATCTATGTAAATTTTTAGTTAAATATGAGGTTGACGCAATTAACCCATTTATTGAACGAGTTGAGTGCGTGTTCAACTTGTAAACACGATTAAGTAAATGAATTTGCTTTGGGTTAAAAGCTATACAAACCTGTCAACCCCAGCACGATTGTCAACCTGCCAAGATTTAAGCACTGCATAGACAAGAGGGGTCCACAGAACACACAAATGACACAACATACATTGTGCAATAAACAGAACATACATAACAATAAACAGAGTATCTTATTGGTGAAATGTAAATATATCCTATTCACTTGCAAGTAACCCCCCAATTGGTCGGCCTACAACGGGACCTGATCTCGCAAATTATGTGGGCCCATAATGTGAGACAAGTTTTATGTTTAAGATTATATTATCAGCTTCAAGTCTTCAACAATCAATATATAGTATGACTTTGGTTTTTCTAACATAATTTGTCTCCAACCTACACATTAGCATGCCCTTTTTAAAGCAACTCTATATTCAGTTCATGAGAAAAACTGTACTTCAAGGTATGTCTAGTCCTAGAAAGCGATCTATGAAAGATCCAACTAATCCTCACGCCGAGCTCAATGACCTTGTCATAAAGTTACAAGAATTTCTCCCAGCTTCAAGTTCCACAGGCGATAGCAGGGTACGTTATGTTTTATGAACATTTAAATGCAGTTACTAAAGAACTCATATTACTTAACTGAACATATATGTCGGCACATCACTAATGAAACACGTGTTCAAAAGAGTCGCTCGATGCTGGCACACCACTAGTAGTTCATATGGGTGGACCTAGATGGTCAGTTAGATATGCAAGTGCATATATTGGGAAAGAATTTATAGTTTACGGAAATAGCACTAAAACTTGGGAAAATGTTTTATAATTATATATATACCGACTAGATTCAGAAATACCTACAGTAACTCTACACAGAGCTTGAATGTGTACTTGGGCTTTGCTCATAGATAGATATGTGTCCAAGTTCAAATCTTTAGTTTCCTAATGAACTATCGCTAAACTACCAGCAATACATCAACAAACCAGTAACAAAAGAGGCTGTTTACATTACTCAAACCAGTTATCTACTGTCAACAAACAAGTAATCTTGCTAAATGCCAAGAGCTTTCACTTACTGTATATACTTTGTCTAAAAAACTAAAACTAGATTGTGGTTTATTGGCATAAGGAAAAGATAGCAGCTATTATCAAGGAGACATGCAAATACATAAGGAGGCTGCAAAAAGAGGTGAAGAATATAGGAGAAAGACTATCCTTACTATTGGATTCTATGGAAAACAATGGTCTTGATGTAGACATCCTCAGAAATCTTCTACAACAATAAATTGCTAAGAGTCTTTAAATTAATCTCTTTATTAAGTCTTGGTGTCAAAAGCCAAAACAGACATATATTTATATTAATAATCAAATTGTCTATTACTACCATAGTACCATGTAATGCAGTATCTTTAAGGTGTTATATGTGATTAAATAATAATATTAGTAATGGTGCCACAATGGATCATAATATGTAACTAATTAGAGAACTAACTTAAGTTTCATACCAAAGAATCATGTCTTAAAGCACTTAAAGCACCAACGAACTTTACCTTTTTGTGATTTGCAATTGTTAAGGCACCAAATCGTCTTTAGAAAAGAAAATGGCTTTCATCACAGACCTATGTTCATATCTACTATATTTACCTAAACCTTAGGATGCATCATCGCGCTTACTGACCAAAAATGCCCATGAGGGCTCATGGGACTACATATATAAAACATGGATCATAAGGTGCGTTAAAAAACAATAAAACAGAACATGAAAATAGGCAGCCATGGTGCAACGATAGTAAAAAGGTGATAAAATTCTGAGCACTGATATTTATAAGAAACTATAAGTACACTTTGGCTTACATTATTAATTAACCTATGCTACACAATACCATCTTTGAAAAGAATATTAAGAGTATGGAAATCTGATGGCATAAAAAAGATGTTAAAAGAAAAGGAAAAAAAAAAAGCTGAGATACTTGTTCAAGAAAACGTACATTAATGCTAAGACCCAAATTTAATTTTAAGAAAACAAGAAAAAAAAAAGATATAAATTTGACAAAATCTCCAAGATTCTCAGGTCATAATATAAGATGAAGTTCATGGAGAAACCTGTTCAACGCGCCTCAACATCCCATCACAGCACAATTATATACAAAACCACCGGATGGCTTTTTAGCAAGCAAGTTCCATTGAGGCGGGTTTTCATCAGGTATCCAAGAATTCAGCTCTATCATACCCCCATAAGAAGCCCTCGGTCCGCCAATAACAATAAGCTGATCACCACAAGCACGAAAAGCAAGTCCCCATCCATTCATAGAGCTCGCTCTTTCTGGCAACCCACCCACTCTGACCCAAATATTCTGATCCTTAATATATTTTTTAACATCCTGTTCTTCATAACAAGCTGCATATAATTCATTTTTTACAACTGCTAATAAAGGAGGTGCTTTGGCGGTTGGAGGTGCATCCTGACCCCCTGCACCTGTTAGTACTGGAAACATATTGGGAATCTCTGTCCAAGTACCGGTTTCTATATTATAAACTTCCCCACATGTTAACTCTTTGTTGTTTTCCTCGCCTATTCCACCAACAACGTAAAATTTTGAATCCATAAATACCCCAGAACACATTTTTCTGGGTTTATTCATGTTAGGGAGGGTCACCCAAGTCCCGGTTTCTGAATTATAAAGTTCAGCCGAACTCAAAATGTTGCCAGATGGACCACACCCACCAGCTACAATAGCTATCTTGCCAAGACTTGCAGACCCAAACAGACATCTAGGAGTATTGGTCTTTGAGCCAGGTGACCATGAGTTAGTTACAATGCTATATTTATATACTACGTGTGTTTCTATTTCTTTACCAAACACGAGCAGTTCAGTGCCTACAGCTAAAGATTCTTTATCTGAGCACATGAAGCATTCATTGCAGTCCATGGTAGGCAGACGCATCCAGTTACAGCGGATCGGGTCAAAAGCCTCCCACTCAAAAAGGTTACACGAAAAGTATACCCAGTGTTCTATAATACCCATACATCTTCTTAGCCTATAGAGTTCACCACCACGAACCACAGACCGAAACGCACTGTTTAGGGACGCGATCGATCCGTAATCAGACCTCGAGCTGCGCAAAAGACAATTGATTGAGAGGTCTCGACCAATTTGGCTGATTAGTGAACTTGTATCTGATTGATCCTCTTGTTCTTGACTGTTCGATTGTTCAGATTTCAAAAGTGAAATGGACAAACTTCCTTTCTCGGAAGTTCTGCATGATTTTTTTAAACCTGCTTTCGTTTCTCCTCCATCATCAAGATAACGCTTTCCTTTTGAAAGCTCGGTGACACAATATGCATTATAAGCCCATTTGCTTTCTTGTTCACAAGCACTCGGCAATTCTCTTGAAACAAGAAAAGTTGGACCCTCCAACATGACTCCTATTTAGAACAATATGATATATTCTGTCATGCGAATCGAATTCTTCAAGGAAAAGAACGACAAAGTTTGGAAACTGTTTATGTATGCAAAGTAAATGAATCTGTACCATGCGGAATAAAGAACACCACCAAGAACAATTTAGCATCTTTGGAATTTTGTCAATGTGTACTAGATGTTAAGTAATGTACATCAAAATTATCATCAGTTTATAATATAAGTACAGGTACACACAACATACATATAGTTATATACAACAAATTAGAATTGACACTATATCTGTAGTATTCTTAAGCATTATCATATCCCTTGATACACCCTAAGTCATTATTGAGTACTAAATAGATTAAAATGGTTAGGATTTTACAAGGATTATAAAGGTTATCAGCATGATATTATCTAACACTCATATCAAATTAAAAGAGTATTATCTCAAATGAGAGAAAACTATCTAACACGTCCAAGAAGTCAAACTTAGGATAAATTTACAATCTTTGGAACCTTGAATAATTCAACTTCTAATAATGGATTAGATCATCGTAGTAAACATGATGTATAGATCAGTCAAAGATAAGACATCCATAAAAACAAAATGTCCCATCTTTGAAAATTAACTAAGCATAAAAATAGATTAAAAATGCACTCTTTAATCAAAAGCCAACAAGACAATCCCAAATCACAATCATAACACAAGCCAAAACAAACTAAGATTGAAAATCAACCGAGTAAACACAAAAAGCACAAGATTGTAATTTCTCAGTTGGGATTTTCTTGAATTTCATTACAAATGAGTTTACCTTTGTACAAGTTACATATGATCTTTCATTTTTTGATTAACTGTATATAAATAGATATTAAGGGATTATATATAAATAACATCATACAAAGGGACTATAGCTATAATTTGTATAGAAAAAAAATTTCTCGAATGAAGGTTACAATCCAAAATGAATGAACCAGAAAGATCTGTAAGCATAACCCACCAAAAAGCACCCAACTTTCAATACAAATAAGCATGCATGACTTGAACTAGATATAAATTAAGGTCAGCAGAAATTCCTAAATTGGTGAATTCCCAAATTTGGTATTTTCCCAATTTGACAAAAAAAAAAAAGGAAAAAAAAAATTGAAGCATAATCTAACAATTTATTAAAAGCAATAAACTTTGCAATCAAATCAAATCAAGAATTCAAGATATACATAACACATCATCCTAACAAATTATTAACATAGACTTAAGAAACAAAAACAAAAATAGTCATTAGAAATCAAATCTTTCTTTCGTTTTCCAATTAAAAATTCAAACTTTTAATCAATCGACTATCTAAAAATCAAAGCCAATGTATATTCATCAAACAAACCTCAATAATAAGCTAGAAAAGATAGAAAGCTTACAGCTTTTCACACAGAAGAGGGCTTAGCTGAGAAATCTTGAAGACGAGTATATATATATATACACACACACTTTTATGTATAATATATACAGATATATATGTATATATACACACGCAAATGAAATGAAATTCAGCTGCAAAATTGCTTGTGGGCAAACTTTAAATTCTCCTTTTCAGGAACTGAGGCCCCCTCAGCTCTTGCTCCCCACACTTCTTGATACCTCTTTTCTGTATGTATAAAATAAAAATAAATGTTACTAGTATTTTATTAGTATTTTGGAGAATATAATAATTTGGCTGTAAATTATATGTGGGATTTGAGAGATAGGGAGTGGGGGAGTATTTATAATTAAAGGTAAAGGTTGAATAAGTTTATAAATAGACAAATAGGAGACGTGGCTTTATAGCCTAGTATTTATATATATATTCAGTTATTCACTGAATTTGCACTTAATATGATTTTCAATTTAATGTGTCACACTACACCATTATATATTCTTTATAAATATGTATGTCTGTATTTGTGTTCTGATAGTAAACAAACTATGGTGGTTGAAAGATATGAAAGACGGTGAACTTGTTTAAAAAAATACTAACACGTTATCGCGTTTTGCGGCGGTGGTTGTGGTGGGGCGACTGTTAGTGGTAGATAAGATGCCGAGTGGTGTAAATAATTGATGTAAAAGTAAGAGAAAATGATCCGTACTGCAGACTTTACCTAAGATTAGGTACTGTTACTTTAAAAAAAGTTACAAATTAAACCTTTGAATTTGATAAACATACATAACCCCTGAATTTTACATAATCCCCTTAGGTAAAGCATGTTTTACGTAACATTTCCCCTAAAATTAATTGATATAAAGGTTAATGGAGATATTTAAAAAAATTAAGGATGAATAATACGGAGTATAATTTAATCATTAATATTAGGGAGTGATATATCTACAGCACATTTTACATATCTACAACAATGCGTGTTTTACACAGTTGTGCACTGTGCAGTGAAATATGTATTTTTGTTGTAGATGGCTAAATTATGTTGTAAATATATCATTTCTCTTAATATTAAGAGGGTAGTGTATATGTGTGTGAAAAAATTTTAAGGAAAAATAAATGAACACATTACATATATTTCAATATTTTCAAAAATAAAATATTAATTTTTAATAATATAGTATAGATAAGTAATGAGTAATCTATATTTACAGTTACAAGATATATGTTTGTGAATTTTAATTAAAAACTAAAATATTTTGTAAAGATAAACAAAACTGGTAAGGATATTTCTAATGTGTGTTCTTAAAATTCATCTTTAGTGAATGTTTATGGTTTGTTTTCATTTTTATAAACTTTAACATTTTCTTCTTACTTTTTGTATAGATAGATTATTAATCCATTATCAATTTTGGATTTTATGTTTAATTCAAAATAAATAAATCACCCAACATTATAATATAATTAGACGAAAAGTAAAATTTGAACTTTTAACCACAAAAATTAGGGAAATGATAAATGTACAACTTTTTTTTAATTAATCTACCACAAAGTACAAGGTTTCTAGCATATAGTACAATTCAATGTTCCATACTTGTATTAGATTTATTGTTTGTGGTAATATAATTATCACTTCCCAAAAAATAATGACCACGTAAATGTTATTAGTAATCACATGTCTTATTCACAGCCTTGGTACAAAATATGGCCATGGGACATGTATAGTCCTTGAAAGCTTCTTATGGTGATTTCGTAATCGGGTGGTGATGAAGCTTCTTGGAGAGTTTAGCCAAGAATCGCACAACCTACTTTAATACACTAAAGATACATATTTATAATTTGGTATGCCGTTAAATGTGTATTACGTGTGTTTTTGTTAATTAAGATTGATGTCAAATTATTTTCTACATTCCGAATAAAATTTGATATTTAAAAAACTTTTCACAAACCACCGTAAGAAGATGTACCTATAAATATATAGTTTCATGTACTTTTATCATATCATCTCAGGAATGTATTAGAGAAAGTATTTTTTTAAAATCTTTTTATTGAAATCATATACTTTTATCATATTTTATTACCAGAATAACACGACCTAACTAAGGCAATAAATAGTATAAATCCAATGGTACATTAGTGATTGAGACCCAAAGAATGAATTCGTGTTTGTACTAGAAAAGGCATTCTCCATTATTAATGACGTAAAAGTGGCATATTTTATAAGTGCAGGGGTATCTTAAATAATTCTCTTAAAAGGTTATATGCCCATTTTCATAAGGAAGCTGAAAAAGGTATCATATTCACAAATCACAATTATATCTATATAAATATTAAAGCAATAGTTATTCTAATATTTTAAAGCCTTCTATAATTTAAAGCTATTTTTAAAAATTGTCACATAAATCTTTATCCTATGTGGCATCTCTATATTTTTTTACAATATATAAATCTACAAAATTATATTATCTAAAACTATTAAATTAAATAAAAACTAGTCTTGTACCCGCACGATGCAACGGGGTATTGGAAAAAAACGCTGGTTAAGTAGCGGTACCATGTTATTACCTAAATGTATGATTCAACTCAAGTGTTTCTTAGTCCGGCTGAAAGTGCAAACCGCCGTTGTTATTTTAGAGCGAACGTTTTTTTATGTTGATTGATTATTAAATTCAGTAACGCATGTGTGTTATTTTGGTATACTATGTGAGCCACTTCAGGGAAGGGAAGAGATTTTTTTTTTAAGGGTAGTTTTGGAATTTCAGGGATGAAGTGTTTGATGGTAGTGTAAATTAAAAGGGTAAATTAGAGATTTTAAAGGTAGAGTATTAAATTTTTAGGGGGTAGTTTGTTTATATAGATAGTATAGATAAAATCTATATATAAACAAAATCTTACAAAAATAAAAGTAAAAAATCACATTCTATATCATAATAGAAACCATATGAATTTAAAATCTAATTTTAAAATTGGACAATATTTGGTTTTCAAATTATTTAATTCTTAATTTTACTATCCAATGTAACTAATATTATATATCACATTGTAATATAGTTTTTTATCCTTTTCGTGGTGGTGATTTTACGTTTTATAAAAACTATTATCAATTACTAGGTGAATTCAACGTAATTTGAATCATAAGTTTGTTCTTTGTAATCTAATTATAATTTGAATTTGGTTTCTAACTATATCTAATTAAAGCTTTTCAACTTTTACAAATTTTATTATTTGATGAAGTAAGTTTTATGAAACTATTTTCTTTGAAAAAGTGTGATGAAATTCTAATAAGTCACATATCACTTTGCAAAAAATAAAAGAGTGTTATGATTTTACATTATATTTACATTTTAACTTCATTTTATGTTCATTAGTATTGCATGAAGTATAATATGTGATAGTTAATATGAATATTTGATAATGTATGTTTTTATATAAATGCAAAGATTTTCATAAGTAAAAAGAGTTATATTTTGAATTTATCTATTTCAAAAAATGTAAAAATTTCCATTTAATGATAATATAGATTTATATGTACATGCCTAAATAATGTATAGTTGTTAAAAGTTATTATAAATATTCATATAACTAAAACAACATTTTTAAATAACCGCACATCGTGCGGGTAAAAGACCTAGTACAATATATATACTTATACATACTGTTCTAAAAACCATACATTATAATATTTTTACAAAAAATGTGATAGATATATTACCTCCTTTTTATAATAACGAGAGTAAGTACCCGCGTGTTGTGGCGGTGAGATGGTGAGGGTGATAGCTAGGTCCCGCCCTCGGATTTAAAAATTCGTCGAAAGTATATCGAATGACATCTCTAATGAAAGAGCATGAAATTTTAAGAACACCCATACAATTTTTATAATTTATCGACGTATGATTTTTGAGATAAATGATTTTGAATGAATTGTAAGAATAAATGATTTATGAAGGAGAGAGAAAAAAGATGATTGGTTGAGATTTGAGGAGAGAGAAAGGGTATTATGGTTATTTTTGATAAATATAGAATAGATGAGAGGGGTATTTTGGGGATGTACTTAAAATCAATATTGAAAATTTTAACTCAATATTGAAAATCTGGAAGGAATCTGCTTTATAATATAGTATAGATAATAATAATGATGATGATGATGGTACAAGCATTCCCAACACCGCCGCATTGGCTATGTATGAAATTGTATTTACATACTAGCCAAATGCCCGCACGGTACAACGGCGAGATGGTGGGGTGATAGGTAATGGAGCGTGATAGGTCATAAGAGGTGATCGATCATAGAGGTGATAGGTCATAGGGGTAATCGGTGATGGGGTGATTTACTTGACGGGTTCCGCCTTCGGATTTAAAATTTTGTTAAAAGTATATCGAATGATATCTCTAATGAAAAAACATGAAATTTTAAAAACACCCATATATATTTTATAATTTATCTATGTACGGGTTTTGTGATAAAAGATTTTAAATGAATTAGAGGAATAAAATGATTTATGAACGAGAGAATAAAAAAAAATTAGTGGTTGAGATTTGAGGAGAGATAAAAAAAATGAGTAGTTGAGATTTAAAGTTATTATAGATATATTAATTAGGCGATGATATTTATACTATTATAACCTTCATGTTGAAAGTTTAGAAAAAATGACACATGCAAATTGACCAAAATATTCTTGTAAAATTAAATTACCATCAATCCTTAATATTAGATTAAAACATTAGTCTATTATATTATAAAATATCTTTACTAACCTCTTTTAAATCAAATACCTTTACCTACACCAATTGATGCTGCCACCACCGTCAGCATCCATCGCCGCCATCACACCACTGTCATCGCCGACTCGCCGTCGCATTGCGCGGGTACCATGCTCGTTCAAACTAATAGATAAAAGAGGGGAGTAATTTGGGTAGATCAAGTTCTTTTTTGGGAAGATGAGAAATAGATAGATAGATAGATTAACTATGGAGTAGACCGTTGGATAGCTTCCTGTATTCAAAAATATTGGAGACTGTATTCGAAAGTTCGTGGTAACTAAAACAAAAGTTTTTGTTTATTTATTTATTTACTTTTCCATTGTCAAAGTAAAAAAGACAACTTTTTATTGATGACGTGGAATTTAGATATGTATTAGTATGTATTGAATATTAGGGATGTTTGAAGAGAACTGTATGAGATTTGAGAGTTATTTAAGACCGATAGGAGTAGCCCATTACATTTTGTTTTTTTTTTTAAATCTGGAACATCCCCGGAACACTCCATCTCCATCTAGGGGGCGTTTCACCTTCTTAATTCACGTGTCGCGACTTTTTTTCTAACGCATCTTGCGTTTTGAAGTTTTGTGGCTTTCCAACTGTTGACTGCATCGGTTTTACACAAAAGAGAGTAAATTGCAATTTTTAGAATTTCCTCTAGGGGCATTCCTCACTCCAAATTCCAAAAGGAACGGGGGATAGGTGGAGGGGCATTTCAAAAATGCTCAACTCCTATTAGTATAAGGTCTAAGTAGGAAACTAGGAATGGAATTTTATGCTTCCCGAAGAATTCAATATACTATTGTATTAATACTATTACTGCCACATATCTAAACTGACAAACATATCCATGTTACTCCATATAGTCCATTCACTTTTACCTCTATATACGAGAGGTAGTCAAGTTGAAAATATCTTGAATTTTGAATCATATATACGAGAGGTAGTCAAGTTGAAAATATTTTAAATTTTGAATGAAAATTAAGAGTCTAAGATTTAAAATTTTTATTTTTATAACAGGATAACTTTGAGAAATTATTCCCCCAAATATATATACCAATTAAACGTCAAAGTTAGCCATCAAATCGAAAACTAGCTACATTCAATTCGTTATGTGTTTTTGACTTTTTTTTTTTGTTTTCTTTCACCTTTTCGTGTGTCAAGATATAATATATTATAGGTATATATATGTGTACCAACTAATCTAATTATACCATGAATTAATCATCCTTTTAATGGTATTGGACGTGCATTTTCTAAATGTACATACATATACTACGAGTATATTATATGATTAATGGGGCATACAGATCGACCCATGAGCTTTTAAGAACTTTGTGGCAAAAACTAAATGGCCGAAACCATCATTTGGCATGTGTGTAATGCCCAAATCTTTAGGCTTTTGTTTCCTTTTTTTTGTTTAAACTAATAAACTTTGTTGGCCGGGTTCAAAAAGTAGACAATATATGTGTTTAACATAGTAGATCATCCAACATGATCTTTGTAAACAATTATAAAATTAATGAATTGGTATCTACGGAGCCACGGAGGTGCAAAGTATAATATAAAACTTATAGTGATAAACCTTTTTATGAGTATATAGTTCTCTAGCCTTTATAGGTTGATTTGCAAAGTTGGAATTTTTTCATAGCACTGCTTGGTGGCCTAGAGTTCCATTAATTAGGCCTTTCCTCTATGATATATAATCACTGTATCATATTCCTGACACTGTGTATTCAATTCATTATTGACACACCATTGAGACTTTAAGGTACATGGCATAAAATTATGCAATTTGTCATTGTCTTTTATCTGCAAAATGTACGTACTCAAAATCCCCAAAAAATTCCCCCTTTAACGAAAAATGTTCTCTTGGTTCTCATTTCATGTTTTCCCTTTTTAGGATACCAAACGAAAAACAGCTTACCCAAAATATATATGGTCTTATATATATTATATATATTCAAATCTCTTGATATACGAGAGTAGTTTCATGATCAAAATGCATGAAATAACATTAGCATATATAATGTCAGATTACTCATGATCAATATATATGTAGAACAACTCAAAAAACACAAGTGGAGTTGAATATATATTGCCCGTCCCCTACCCAAAAACCACAAGTCAAAATCCCAACTGGAAATAACATGCATGCTGTTTCTAGCTAGGTAGTCAACACACTACTTTAATATCATATGTCAATCAAGTAGGGCAAATGTCTACATATATAAAATGTATATATGGTCGGTCCTCTTCTGTTTTCAACTGCATTGACATATGTAGAACTCGGCCGGATTACAATTGATGGCCCAAAGGCGCTCATTTATTAAAAAGCACCCCACTGGTGGTTGTATATAAGGTAAAAATTAAGATCATATGAAATGATTTCAATGGCTATAGGCCAAGTGTGGTAGGGCGTATATTTGCAGTTAATGATCATATATACATCCAATGTAACAGTTAGTTAAACATAATTAAGAAGAAGCTAAGATCGATTTATAGTAAATTCTGAATAGAGATCCTCTAAAGTTGATCCAACCTTATAGGTAAAGCTGGATCAACTTTAGTCATTGGATTAAATCCAATGGTCAACATCAAACTTTAATTGACCATTAGATTTAATCCAATGGTTAAAGTTGATCCAACTTATGTATAAAATTAAATTGTAGGGCGAATTCTATATACAATGGTGCTAAAAGCGAAAAAATACTATTAACAGTGTAAGGTAAATGATATACGATAAAAAAAAAAGAAAAAAAAGAAGGGTCCGTCTATACACACCCGCAAATTCGACAAAAAACACTCGCTTCTTGTCAAGTATTCCATTATACGCCTGTATTATAGCTTTGACCAGAAAAGTAAAAGTACCATGCATACGGGATATATCAATATATGTGTGCTTCGTATGACGGGTATTTAAACACCCACCATACGGGAATTATTAAGGTATACTTACCGTATAGTGGGTGTTTGGATATTTATGTCGAATTATGATGTTCCTATATATAGCATGTCTTTGACTAAAGCTGTTATATGCACTATTTATTTATGGGTTATGATATTCGTATGATGTCTTTTGATACATTTATCATCACTGTACATTAGATAGTTGTACAGTATGTATAATTTATTGTATTTTATGATAAATACATTAAAACTTGTGGTACTAATAACACTTCCCTTTATATATTCAAAGCTGCAAAACCAGGGCCGGCTTAGAGTGTGTGCAAAGGGTGCCACTGAGCCGGGTCTACTCCTTCCGAGGGCCCACTACCTTCAAGTGGTAGTGGCGATGCCGGAACCTACGACGGTGAGCGGAAATAGACGATCATTAAAAAAGAAATAGAAAGTGATGAGTTGAAATGTTATTTTGGTCATCAGAAAGTGAGTCACAATGGATTTCGACAAAGCAGGTGTGTGGAAGTAAAACTGATGAAGAAGACGGTCGCATAGGCATACTCAGGAAGAAGACGACTGTATAGAAGTATAACTTCTACCATATTTTTCATGTTAGTCCTTCAAGTATTAAAAAAATTTCATCAAATTATATAAGTTTGTATTAGCTACAGTTCGCCCCCTGATCTCATAGAAATTCTACAACTACTAGACTTAAAATATATAGATCGTCGCGTAACTGTGGAAGAAAATTTTTACAAAAAAAAAGTACTTATTTAAAGTAAAGTAACGTGATCTTTTTATTGATAACTGAACCTTTTATTTTTAAGATTTTGATTTAAAAATAATATAATTAATGATATCAAAACTCTGAATTTAGTATATATAACTCTTAATGTAGATATTATTTTATGATTTAAAATTTTATATGCTGTTAAATTGGCTAGTCTAGAGGGCCCATTTTATATTTACGAGCCGGGTCTTTAAAATTTTTTATATTTTTGAAGACGGCACTGTGCAAAACCAATAGGTTACAAGTCTATGTTACCTTTATGAGGTGAAAGGTCATGTCGTCTCACATGGGAGAAAAAGTTCAATTGTCGTGGATGAAAAAAAAAAATACTACTCCTATATACGTGTTAGATTTTAGTCCGTCATAACAATGGGATAAATTCCTAGCGTCAATTAATGGAACGTTTGGCCATTACTTTAACAACCACCATATATATATCATAAATCCCACTACTACTATGATTCTCATTGGTTTCTTGTTGGTTTATAATTCTTAATACATCTAACCCAATGCCCAAAAGGTATAATAATGGATATTAATATGCTACTAATTAAATCATATCGAATACCTAAAAGTCATCGA
The DNA here is from genome assembly GCF_010389155.1 of Erigeron canadensis. Lineage (NCBI taxonomy): Eukaryota > Viridiplantae > Streptophyta > Magnoliopsida > Asterales > Asteraceae > Erigeron > Erigeron canadensis. The sequence goes on from NC_057762.1 coordinate 41,453,254, forward strand.
TTTTTCTTTCTTTCTTTTTTTTTTTTTTTGAAAAAAAGGAAGCATTTTGATCCCACTATCTCCTTCTTTACTTAATTTCTAGGTGTTTGCCATTTTTTTCGCGCATCCTGTATGTTAAGGATATGCTGTGTCAGCGCTGACAAAAAGGATGAACGTACACTGATAAGTATAAAACCCACGAGGCCACGACAATATACAAGAGCATGGCCCAACCAGCAAGACAGCCCAAGAACGAAGGCCCAATCGAGTAATCAGAAAACCAGTCCACTTCAGCAACCAAACAAAAGAAAAAGTTCACTTTAGTTACGACTGGTTATAGTACCCGCGCGTTGCCGCGGGATACGCTTTTTACACGAAAAAAGTAAAATCGTAACTATGTGAAAGTTATTTACTGAAAAAATGAGAACCCAAAAATTCAGTGGCAAAAATATAAAAACAAAAACTTTAATGTGGGGCAAATGTAAAAACGTTATGTATGTAAAAAGACGAATAAAAATAGTCAAAACCAAATGTTAAAGTAAAATTATAACCAGGAGAAAAGTTATTTGATGAAAACATGAGAACCCAAAAATTTAGTGTCAAGAAAATAAAATCGAAAACTTTAATGTATGCAAAAGTTAAAAGATAGAAAACTTGTACATTCCACACATAACGTACTTATATATTCATATAGCTTTTTAGTATATTATAAATGAGAATCCAAACATTTAATATCAAAAAAATAAAAATGAAAACTTTGATATGGGGCAAATTTAAAAACGTTATATATAAAAAAAAAATGGATGAAAATAGTCAAACCAAATGTTTAAAAAGTAAAATCGTAACCATGCGAAAGTTTTTTGATGAAAGCATGTGAACCCAAAAAATCAGTGTCAATAAAATAAAAACGAAAACTTTGATGTGGGGCAAATTTAAAAATGTTATGCATATAAAAAGACGAATGAAAATAGTCAAAACTAAATGGTGAAAGTTAGTTGATGAAAACATGAGAACCCAAAAATTTAGTGTCAAGAAAATAAAAACGAAAACTTTAATATTGGGCAAAAGTTAAAAGATAGAAAGTTTAGGAGATTAAAATGAAAAATGGTAAAAATTATTATGTGTTATAAGAAATTGTACATTTTACGCATAACGTTAAAGTTTGTACATTCGATACATAAAGTACTTAAATAAAAATAATCAAATACCAAATGTTTATAAGTAAACCCGTAACTGTGTGAAAGTTGTTTGATGAAAACATGAGAACCTAAAAGTTTAGTGTCACGAAAATGAAAGCGAAAACTTTGATGTAGGATAAAAGTTAAAAAAAATAGAAATTTTAAGGGTTAAAACAAAATCTGGTTAAAAGTTAGGGGGTTAAAACGAAATTTGGTTAAAATTAGTATGTGCTTTAAATGCTTGTACATTTCACGCATAAAACACTTGTACATTTCACGCATAAAACAGTTGTACTTTAAATCCAACTATCCTTCTAAATTCTAATTAACTTATTATTTCACCATTAAATAATGGATAATGATAAATCAACCTAATTGGTGTGCCTAAAGATGTGCCTAATTGTAAGATGATAACATATGGAAAAATCAGAGGGGCAAGGTTAGGAAAGAGAATTAGTGGAATCCACATGTCAAATTCTTAAAGTTTTAGACATATCTTTAGGCACACTAATTAAGTTAATCAATCATTTTCCTTAAATAATTAGTTCTTAGCAAACAATCACGCCAGTTGTAACAAAGGTGATCACTAAATGTCTGAATGCATTCACCCCACTAAGGGAGTAGGGTGTGGGCTACATCTAGAGCTGACATATTGTGTTTGACACGATACGATAAGACACGAACACGATAAAGTTAAACACGAATATGACACGGTAGCTAATCATGTCAATTATTTAAAAAACGAACACGACACGATAAGAGACCTGTTAACAAACCTGTTAAGGGACTTGTTAAAAAGTATACGATAAGGGACCTGATAACGTATCTTATCGTGTCCTTAACGTGTCTTTGACAGGTATTTACGTGTCTTAACATGTCTATATATATATATATATATATATATATATATATATATATATAGGGGATGGAAATATAAAGTTGTCGGGTATCTAAGCTTAAGTGTGGAACACTCACATATTGTTTTTTTAATCCATAAAAATCATGGGGGCCCATACATTTATTCATTAAAAAAGAAATAATAAAATATTAGTATGTGAGGGGTTCCACACCTAAGCTTAGATGTCGGACAGCCACGTTAAGACCAAACACGAAATATGAAAAAACCAGGTCATGTCGTGTCGTACTAAAAGGTCTGTGTCAAAAATTGCCAACTCTAGCTGCATTCCCTTAACAAGATGATAAATTAAATTTGTATAATCATTTATCTACTTCTTTTAGAGTTAATTACCTGACCCGTTCTATTGGTTATTTGGTAAAAAATCTTGTTTCATCATAAGAGGTCTGAAGTTCAAATTTTGCATTGGATAAATAATTTGATGGTGGCTTAGAAAATGGTTGGAAAGCAGCGATATAATGTACTTAGGCCTTAACATCAAAGTCAAAAGTGTCTCGTCATTTTGGGAAGAAAAACCTTTTAAAAAATAAAACAAAAGTTGAAGTGGTTTGTTCATTTATTTTAAAGTTAATTGCATAAATTGTCACTATTTATTTTATCACTATTCATCGTTTATCAAAAATGACTCGATTCTTATATCCCTATTAGGGTAAATTTATAATAGAAACTATCCCTCCTCTAAATAAATGACGTTCTATTCTAGTCACTTAAATGATAAATCTTTTACAATTTTATCTTTATAAGGATGGATAAAAATATACTTTCGCAGATTGATAAATAGAGAATAAATAATCACACTATGGGACGATTTGAGTAATTTTTTTCCCCGAACATTCAGTCGGGAAACGATATAAGTGAAACCTCATAGTATAATGGTGAAGCCTTACACGTATCTTAGACAACGAGATGTTGACTATAGGATGTTACAAGTATTCAGAGAGAAAACCCCAAAACTTGTCATGCATAAGGATTGAACTCAAAAATTTGAGTAAAACCTGAGAATGTCTCTAACCTTAAGTAATTAATTAGCGCTTTATTTTATCTTAAACTGTTTTTTTACCCAAATTTTTTTTATAGAAGCTGTTTTTTATCATATTTTTATTTTCTATTTAACGACGTGAAAAATGTGATGCCCATTGTTTAATGCTGTTAAACTTTAAAATTTTCTTTTTCTGAACCCTTGAATATAAATAGAAACTGTTTTTTCCGATCACATTTTTTTCTTCTTTTTAACTACGTAAAAAAATGTGATGGCCGCCGTTTTATGCTCTCAAACTTTAAGTAATTTCTCTTACGGACCCTTACATTTAATTAGACACTGTTTTTCTCGGTCATGTTATTACTTTTTCCATTTTAACAGCGTAAAAAAGTGATGCTTAGATTTTATGTCCGCAATGGAATAAAGATCTATTGGTCTAAGCCATTTCCATTTTTTTCACTAAAAAATCTTCTGAATCACTTTGCTCGTGGCTTCTCAGTTTTCACGTCAACAGAAAAATACCCGTACGGTACGATGACTTTTAATATTGAAGGCGTTTTCATAATGGAGTTGATTAACCTTAGTATAAATTGAATCATTTTAGATCTCTTTTGAAGAATACCATTTATATCGATTGATCGTTTAAATTAGATGTTCGATGCTAATCATGGTATAAATAAGCTAGAAATGTGGATGTGGATAGTCCATGGATTTACCCATACCCATTGACCCATGGATCCCACCCAACCTTATCCCTCCTACTTCTTCCATCCTCCTCCTCCTCCTCCTTCTCCTCCTCCACCCATTTCATTTTATCTTCCATTTTTTCTCTCTACTTCTCTTCCATGAACACACACAAACACATATCTCTTTATCTCTCTAGATTTCTATCACATTTATTGAAATTTAAGCAAGATTAAAACTAGAATAATAATTATCATGATCTTCTAAATAACATATCAAAAGTTTGAGTTTCAAGGTGCAAGAAATCTCCATTTATGGGTCAAATTCAGGTTTGACTCTTTGAAGGTAATTTTGGTAAGTAAAACTCACCTCAAATCCACCATTTTATGTTTATAATCATGTTTCAAGTCTAACCTAAACAACCCTTAGTCAAATTTTTGGTTTAAAAGCTTAACGGGTCGATTTTAGGGTTTACAACTTGAATAATTTAAGTCAAAATCAGATTTGAGGCTTAATTGAAGTTATGGAATGATTTTAATGTGTGGGTTAGTTTCATACACATCATTTATGCCAAATTATGCTCAAAACATGTCTTAAAACTCTTCAAATCGAGGTCTAGGTCAAATTAGGGTTTTGTGAGGTCAAATGGGTCAAGAATGATTATTGAGTTTAAAGTGATGTTATGGAACGAAATTATGAAAGAGGTTATGTTTGTTTATGTTCAATCATGTTGATTATATGTCAAATTGGGTCTTGAACCTCACAAAATCGGATTTCAAGTGTTGAATTAGAGTTTGGATGTTCTTGGTCAATTTTGACTTTTTAGTCAAACCATTCTTACCCATGTTGCTGTCTGCTTTCTTCTTTTATGTCTTTAACTCGTTTAATCCTTGTCAAATCGATTCCTAACATCCTTTTAATCTCGTATCAATCCAACAAACCTCATTTTGATTCTTATGATCAAACGAGTCTCGAATCATGAATGTATGAGCATATATTAATATGTATGCATGTATAACTATATGTTGTGAACGTGTGACGGGATTTGATATGTCCATTTATATATACATTCCCATATCGTTTATAAGTCGTTTTAAGCTTAATTATGTGCAAATTATATGTATATTCGATGCTTTGATGGTATTGTTAGTGATTGCAAGCTTAGAACATGTACATTGGTTAGAAATAGCATTTGGAAGGTTAAAAGATGCATTAGGATGATTCTTGGACGAGTACGAGTGAAAACGAGTTGAAAAATACAAGTTTCGTAAAATCTGGAAGCTTGTGCAGCGCACACAAGTGGCATGCGGCGCACAGAAATGTGTAATTTTGGTCAGGGAATTTAGCAAAAGTGCCTGTGCGGCGCACAGGAGAGTCGTAGGGCGCATATCGGGCATGGAAAGTCTGAAATATGGAAATCTTTGGTTTTGTGCGGCGCATGAAGGTTTTGTGCGGCGCATAAAATAGGTCGGCTGAAGGGTTTTTGATTTTTCACTATAAATACAAGACCATAACCCTCCCATTCGAGATACAATTATCTCTAGTCGATTTTAGGGTTCTTTGGGGCAATACTCAGCAACTTTTTCGTCCATAAAGGTCCAAGGGTTGTTCGTGAGCTTCAAGGCATTCGGTTATCGATTTTCTTAGCGTACTTGTTTTCTACACATTGGTACAATATGTTCTCTTATACTTTTACTCTTTGTGCTTTGTTTATGATTATGAGTAGCTAAATAATTCGTCATCCACTAAGATGAAGTGATACATTGAATAATGGTTGCATAATCTTTTGAATTCAAGTTGATTTGATTTAACGTTGTGTCGTAATCTTAGCTTATTAATTCTTTGTTATTTAACTCTTAATTGCGGATAGTTTTTGCATGATCTTAGTGGTAACTAGGCTGTGTAAAAGTTATTTTGATTGCTTGGTTAGAAGCGATTGTTTCTATGACGGGTACGGTAGAAAGTAATTAATAGTTAATAAGAGTTAACGAGTTAATGGTTGGGTACAATCAATAGACGCAATTGTTATCTAAATAAGCAAAACAACTAGTTGACTAGGAAAGTTATGAAAGACGTCTTGGGGTACCGGTCTTAGTAATGGAACTAGTTAATTGAGAGAATTGAATAAAGTAACGAACTTGACGGGTACGGGGTGAGTCTTTGTTTAGTTCTCGGTTATTAATCAACATATTCGAATTAGTTCTTCATTTAAGTGCAACCTAAATAATGTGTGTCATGGAGTCGAAGTGGATGATCTTCTCATCCTATTTGATATAAAACAATTTTCTTTTCGATAAATTCTTAGGAATTTCTAACTCTTTCAATCAACTAACTTTTAATACAAAATCAAGATGACGTGGTGTCTTTAAAAACCAAAATCTTTTTAACTACTTAAAAACTCGCTAGCTCTTTGTAGTCTCCGTGGAACGAACCTTTACTTGCTTTAATCTATATTGCATACGAACGGGTCCACTGCCCGATTGTGTGTAGTATTCGATTTGGAGTATTTTTTTAAGGATTTTAATTTAACTAGATTTTCACACATCAGATATTGTACGCTTGTAGCTCAATCTTAACTTTTCATAGCCACTCAAGGTGAGTTTCGTAACCTTCCCTACTCAATTGAGATTCGGGCTGAAAAGTGTACATCCTTGTTCGTTTGTTGATTGATTTATTGATTGATTGTTCGATTAAAGTATAGACTTGTTACTCGATTGATTATACTTGTGGTTATGAATGTTTGTTGAGCTTAGGATAGTAGTACATACATGGAAGACGATGATGCATTCAAAGAATTGAAGATGTGGTGGGAAGGCTGCGGGTGACCCTATATATAAGCATCGAAGGTTCTTTGAATGCAGAGTCGTACGAAGTGTAGGTACATGGTGTTTCATCGGTGGTTTGATCGTTATATGTTCGTAACAAGGTTAAATGATCAATTATTGATCAAATCATGGTTATGGATCGTTTATCGGTCCAATCAAGGATGTATGATCATTATGTGTTCGTTTAGTTGTGAATCAAGGTTGTATGATCGTTTGGCTAGTTTATTAAGGTTATGTGTTCGTTTTCTTTGTGAATCAAGGTTGTATAATTGTTTAGCTATGTTATCAAGGTTATGTGTTCGTTTGCTTGTAAATCAAGGTTGTATGATCGTTTGGCTAGTTTATCAAGGTTATGTGTTCGTTTTCTTTGTGAATCAAGGTTGTATGATTGTTTGGCTATGTTATCAAGGTTATGTGTTCGTTTGCTTGTAAATCAAGGTTGTATGATCGTTTGGCTAGTTTATCAAGGTTATGTGTTCGTTTTCTTTGTGAATCAAGGTTGTATGATTGTTTGGCTATGTTATCAAGGTTATGTGTTCGATTGAATTGTAAATCAAGGTTGTATGATTGTTATGCGTTTGTATCAAGGTTATGGGGTTCATTAAATGATTCAATTAAGATTTCAAGGCTTGGTGATCGTTTAACGATCCCAATTATGAGATCATTTAATGACCCAATCAAGGTTTCAAGGTTGTGTGATCGTTTATCGATCCAAATCAAGGTTTCAAGGTTATATGTTCATGTAATAATCTAATTATGTTCGTATCAAGGTTAAACGGTTATTATCCCGACACTTGTTTCCTATCACTTGTCCCTACGAACTCACCAACTTTATATTGACGCGTTTTAGTACACTTTTCAGGTAAGCTTATGGATTACAGATGTATTGGAGGTTTCATTGCATGCTAGGTTTGGACTTGGACTTTTTCATGGATCCGTGATTCATCATTCCCGATCAAGGGTTATGTTTATGTTTGAACTGATGCTTGTATTATGAAATATTTCGTATGGATTATTTGATCCTTTTTATGCATTTAGATTTACTCTACATAATTTCCATGTCATGCGATGCTATTTGTGTAACCCTCATGTTTCCGCCTTGTTGGGGTGTTACAAATAACTTAGGAGGATTGATCATTACCCTTAAAAATAACATATATTATATATTTATTATACTATTACTGCTTAATTATTATTATATTACCATCCAATGGATGGGTTGAATCTAGTTTATAATATTTGCATTCTTTTAAAATTTTTTTGACTGAGTAATATAGAATAAAACATGAAAGTTATGTTGTCCCACACTGGTTTCAATACTTTTTTTTAATTTTAGATACACAATACATATACTTTATAATGTAACATAAAATACATAAAAAAAACTATATACTTACACTTTAGTTTTTCAGTTTATTCATAACTAGAATTATGCAAATTGTTTAATTAAAAATAAAAATAATTTTTTTAATTCATCATAACATTAACGGGTTTTGTATATTATATCATGTTCTAACAAATGTTTTGTTTAAAATTAACGTCATCACGAAATTTCGATCATGGTGTGTTCCACACCGTATTATGCGAGTACCCATTTAGTAGTATTAAAATAACACTTAATATATCTAATTTATTATTATTATTATTATTATTATTATTATTATTATTATTATTATTTAGGGTTATTTACTGAAATGGTACCTGGACTATCCACCATATTACTGGTTTTATACCTATATCTTTAAAATTACTTTCATCATACCCCAACTTATCAATTTTTCACTCGGACGATACCTGACTTGACGGGCGTCAGTTTGGCCGTTAAGTTGGGGTATGACTACCGTAAATTTTAAAGTTTTAGATATGAAACCAGTATTATGGTGGATAGTCCATATATCATTTATGTAATTATTATTATTATTATTATTATTATTATTATTATTATTATTATTATTATTATTATTATTATTATTATTATTATTATTATTATTATGGTTGTTGTTGTTTTTTTTTAATTACACAAAGTACATTGATATTTTTTTAAAAAATATTTATATTTATTTTATAAAAGAATACTTTATTTTTATAAAAAAATTATTGTAAATATTTAATTTTTTTTATTAAAAACTATTAATATTTCAAAAACTATTATTTATAAAATTTATTTTTTAATAAAATAATATTTTCTTTTATAAAAGATCATTTTTAGTACAAAGTTTTTATTTTTATAAAAAATATTTTTCAATCTTTTTTTATAAAGGGGTGAACCGTAAAGATTATCATAATTTCTTGTATTGCATTTGTACCTGTACAACTACTATGTAAGGTTTGAATCAACTCAAAACAGATTTAATCAACTCCATGTGGTAGTATCCATTTAAGACTTCACGTTCATTTATCAATGCTTTACATGAAATTAATGTACTGCTTCCGATTTACTTATTTTTTTTAAATAAAAAATAAATAAATATGAAATAAATAAAATCATCATGGATTTATAATTTGATTGATTATAGTTTTTAATAAAAAAACTAAATATTTACAATATTTTTTATAAAAATAAAGTATTCTTTTATATAATAAAAGTTAATTACATAAATGACACCTGGACTATCCACTATATTACTGGTTTTATACCTAAAACTTTAACATTTACCGTAGTCATATCCCAACTTAACGACCAAACTGACGCCCGTCAGGTTAGGTATCGTCCGTGTGGATAATTGATAAGTTGGGGTATGATGAGAGTACTTTTAAAGTTATAGATATGAAATCAGTAATATGGTGGATACTCCATGTACCATTTCAATAAATAACCCTATAATTTATTATAAAACATCACTATTTGGAATTATTAGTATTATAGTTTTTAAAATATAAACCTTTTTATTTGAAATTCGTAGGATTTGCAAAAGTATAGTAGGAAGCCGAGATACCATTTGGGTCCATACCACTATATCAATAGCAAAATTAATTATATTAAATATATTATTATTATTATGAGGTTAGGGTTTATGTGGCTGTTAGACACCCAAGCTTGGGTATAGAACCCCTCGCATCTTGTTTTTTTAATCCATAAAAAGCATGATATGTTAAAAAATTAGTATGTGAGAGGTTCTACACCTAAGTTTGGGTATCTAACAGCCACATACTCCATTTTCTCTTTTATTATTATGTATATAAGGTAGAGATAAAAAAAAAGTTGATTTAAGGAAAGAAGGTTTTAGTTACACATATATAAGGTATACAACTTATACATGTATAAGGTAATTCTTATGTTTTTTTTTTTAAACTTTAATTATTATAACTATAAATTAGTAACATATTATTATATTTGAATTAATTATATAAAGTAAAAGTTTTAATATTGTATTTCCTCAATAGTAAAACTAAAAATAACATCGTCATTTTAATTTAAGGTTAAATATTGTGATTAAACGTATCTATTAATAGTTTTTATTTCTCTATAATATAATTAACCACCGTGTTATATATACATTGTAGATGTAGATAGAGATAGATGGTTGATACCAAATTACCAATTATCTTAACATAATGCTAATTAACAATATTAAAATAAGCAGTGGTGGAGCCCCTCTTGACATAGAATGGGCCACGGCCCATCCAAGGATACAGGCAACACTAATATATCATACTATATATTTTGTACTATCAATCAATTTGGCCCATCCTATTTAAACATTTTCAAAAATATAAACAGCTCATATAATTGTGTATATTCTTACTATTTGTTAGCAGTGGTCAAAATGTTGATCTCATTTATTTCCTAAAAAAATTAAAAAATCCATACAACTTTCATTTTATGAATTCAACTTGTCCACTAAATATACTAATTAATGTAATTAATAAAAATTCTATTATTATCCCAAATATATTGTATAGTTTTTGCCATAAAAATTCACTATTTTATTGTATTTTTAATTTAGAATTGTTTTGTAGTATTTCAATTTTGTATAGTTCTTAAAAAATGTATTATATGAATATAAAGTAGATTAAAAACATATTTAGTTTCATTACAAGTATTTTTGATTTATATTGATCTATACTAAGAGTGTAGGTTGTGCATATTTTTAAGTTGTTTTTATTTTTTCCGATGCTAATAATAGGTTCTATTTTATACAACAATGTGATTGACTTGCTTTGATATCTTTCTGAAAAGTGTAGCTAGTTATTATAATAATGTTGTTTAACTATTGTAATGTTGTTGCCTTGGTGTAGTTTCACAATTACCTTTATTGTCATTATCTGTCAAATATGTTCATGTTGTGTTTGTCATTTTTCGACTAGGGTGGCTAAAATTTTTTTTGGCCCGTCCTAAATTACATTGCTGTGAAAATAAGCATGCACGAAGTTATAGCTAGTTTGGTTATGATAGTCCTTAATTTCAAATAAATCAAACAAAATCATCATGAATTCACATGTATTATCCACCGCTAGCTATTCACTTGCGAGGATCTCATATCCCGTCAGAATGATTACAATATTCGAGCGTTACAAACTCTTGTCGATCATATGGTTTTCATCTTTTTGTGATTGATGACCGTTACATTTATTTGTTCGATAACATTACTCAATTCCTTGTTTTTTACTTATTAATTTCATATATATTTTTAGTATAAAAATTATATATAAAACACTACTTAATTTGATATTTATATATATATCTTGAAGAGGATCGAAAAATATCAAGCTGATTAAATTAGTTGGTTTCATATATAGTAAAAAATTTAAATACGAATTGCATAAGGTAATCTGATAATTGTTAGAAAGCATCAACGGTAAATTTTTTATAATAAGCCTTAAAGTATATATCAAGATAATAAGTATCAATATGGATGAGCTATAATGAGTTTGTATGATTTCAAAAAGATTCTTTGACCAAAACTAAGTAAAATCCATATATCTGGTGATTATTAGAAAATTGATCACATGATAAATCCCTATTAGCTATGAATCTATCCCACCAATCTTAACCAAATACTGATGTGGTTTGTGTATGTATATATGTGTGTGTATTTATGTCAAACTACTCCATCATATACTAAGCTACTTAGTAGTATTACCCTTGCTTAAGCCCACCCCCCCAAAAAAAAAATGCCTGGCGGGTACATCTGTGACTCCGATGCTTGGCCGGCTAACGATGATATCATTCCGGCCAATTACCGTTTCTTGGCGTCGCAACCCTTTTTCATCAAGCTGACACTAGAGTTCCAATTCAAAAATGAACCAGATGGGAGTCCAGGCAGCACCACAATCATGAAAGAGTTGTTTGTCCCAAGAGACGAACGTATGGGAATCTCGAGGGAAGCGTGGGGCTTGATTCGGGACGGGCTTTACCAGATGGGCTCACCACAAAGCATTGTTGGGGAGACCATCCTTCAGCTCACATGTTGTGCCATGCAGATGATCAGAGATCCGGCCAATGCAGGGCGGATGGTGCTTCCGATGGAAGCTCATGTCACTTGCGTTGAGGAGGAAGAAACGGAAACATTGGAGGATATCGTGAAGATGGAAGAGGTGGTGGTGGAGACGACGGACGTGTGTGCTGTGTGCTTGGTGGATATGGAGGCGGGCTCGGTGGCAAGCAGGCTCCCCTGCATGCATGAATTCCATGCGGCTTGCATTGGTGAATGGTTCACATATAACATTTCTTGCCCAATTTGCCGTACCGAATATTAGATCCGGTCATTAGAGTATTTGCTAGCTACAATATTGGGATCCAAATTAGTTTATTTGGTTGAGATTCTATTTATGTTATCGCTTTCATTTGAACTATTGTTATGAATAATGTCGACTTCAATGGTGCAGTGACATGAATAATGATTTGACCACCATTAATTATAAAAGTGTTTAGTAATTATGAACTAAAAGTTACAATCTATAAAATTGATAATATTCCTATGATAGAACCATTTGACAGTAAGCAAATGAAACGGGCCGGATAATTAGTAGTCAACTGTATTAATCTCTTTAACCAATTGTGTTCATTTGCTCCTTCAGTGGTTGTTCAATTCGAAGTTTTCCAACTCTGTTGTTTAAATTTTCAGGATTAATGTACTATATATCCCGAATTTGAAGATTGAACAATTAGAAGATTCTCAATTATGCTTCTTTAACTTTAGGGATTAATGTACTATATATATCTCGATTGTTTGTATAATTAACCATTACCTAAGGTTAAAATGAAAACATTACTATATATATAGTTGTATTTGAAGACAATGTTAGGATCGGAAAAGAGGTAAATTGAAATGAGCAAAGCTTTAACCACAAAATATCTAGCAAGTATTACTTAATTGAATGAATTGACATTGATGTTAGATCCAGAACTGTAGATTCTTATTCAAGGATGTAGATGATAGGTATAACCTTTTTTTTTTAAGACAAAAAATAAACATAAACAATAAAGCTACTAACAAGATGCTATAAAAGGTCCAAAAGTACATGATGTAATATATATAAAACAAAAACAACTTAGCACACTAAAAGATGTCCAAATTTTATTGCATATATTGAAAAAAAATCTAGGCGAGTCAAGAAAATTTTTTATACTCTACAAGTGATGGGTTTTTAGATGTTCATTGATCATTTGGACAAAAAAAAGTTGACGGAGCAAAAATGCTTGGACCAAAATGGTAATTTTTGAAAGTTAAATACGAAAGCTACAAGTGACGGTGTATGACAAGGATGATTAAAAAAAGTAGTGATACTATCTTATCGTGGTGGTTGGGTGGGCGGATTGGGTCATTGGGGTGTTGGTGGGGTGAATGGGAAGGCTTTAAATTACTTGTAAAGTTTCAAATAAAAAACTAGTGAAAGTATTGTTTGAAAACTAAAAAAACTGAATCTACTCGAATTACAATTACAACTTTAGCTCAATTGAAAGTGTTTGCTAAATACAGCTTGGGCATAACGACTTGTTAGAGAAAACAATTTATTTTCATGCCTTTCATATAATCCAGCAAGCTGTAAGAATTAAAAAAAAAATTGACGATTTTTTCTTTTAATTGATGGACGACCTAGTTTGTCGCAAAACAAGGCTTTAGTTGTAAAAACGAAGATGCATGTTACGTGACACCAGCTAACTACTGATGAAGTATCATGAAAACAAGCATAAAATCATGTAAAACTTTATATAATAAATCGATAATAAAAACAAATTTATAAAATACAATATCAAGAAACAATTTGCACAATGCAAACCCTAAATGCAACGATAAAATGAACAAGAAGACTTTAAAACCCTAAAAGGGACTTGAAAACAGAAATTATTATCAAAATAGAAACAAGAAACCCGGAAATAATAAAATTTAATAAATATACCGTGTACTCGTGGAGAGATACTAAAAAATTTGAAATTAGTTAGATACGCTTTTATTAAATTACTATCAGTAGATGGTGTAGGAATGCACCGTTTTTTATTTTTAACGTCAAAGATCTGCTGGAATTTCACGAGCAGCCTGGGAAACGTAAGATTGAGAAAAAAAGTGTTGAAAGGCATTGTTTTTATTGGCTGCTGGTCGATCTAGAAGGCTAGGAACGATGTTGTGTTTAACAATGTTTCGGTCAACGCTGCGGAAGTTATTCAAAATGTTAAGTCGTTAGGCTTCTTATGGTACAAATATAGAACGAATCATAAAAGTATTACTTGGGAAAATTGGTATAAATTTAACTTCATGTAAATATCTTGTATTGATATATCGCCGGTGCTTTTTGCCGGGGTATATGAATATAATAGTTAATTTTCAAAAAAGAAAAAAAAAAAAGTTAGATACGCTTTTAAGTCAATGATTACTTTGTTTTTGTTAAGAGAATGATTTAATTATTCCGATGATAATTTTGACTTTAACGAGTAATTAATTAGGTATAACTTAATGATACAGTCTGATGCTCACAGGTTTTTCATACTGTTATGGCAACGTTATTTTCATCACATTAAATTTTGAAAATTTACCCTAAATGATTACACGTATACATTTGTATATACACTTGGTTCATATTTATCATCAAGATCCATAAAAAAATATGTAGGCTTTACCCCTTACCCCACCTTGTGGTGTAAGGATGGACCTTCATTGAGGTAATCATAAAATCATAATATTGTTGTGAAGCTCACACCAGCGCAGGGTAAGATAATACACCCCTCATGTATAAACATGCCACCTACCTCATGTGAATTGGACTAGTCGGTACCCATCATTTTGATTAATCAACAAGTTAATTAATACCAACCTTGGTTTTACTATTATATATGCGCGCTAACTTTCAAGTGGAGCTTAGGCAAACTCGAAAGAGTCAATTATTTACTTAAACTCGAGTTTGAAAATGAAGGCTTGATCGAAGATGAGTTTTAAGCTTGGAATTTGGTTATCAAATTCGTGCTCAAGCTTGACAGTGTATCAATTTGATTCGCTCAATTGCCTATGCGCAAATTATCGTTATATCATACACAACATTATCTGTTTTTTAAAAGTTATTAAATCATTTCATGGTTAAAATTTAACAATTAAAAAGAACAACGTTATATTTTCTTACATTTTTATAATCCTTTGTGAAAGAGCACCCCCTCTTCCCCCGCCTTTTTTCGTTTTTTTTTTCTCTCAAAAAGACCACCTGATCTAAGTAATTACCATTCTCATAAATTCACTGATTTAAACCTCTCCACGAAATATACTTATAATACCCCTAATGAATTACATGTAATTTACAACATATATCTTCAACCCTTAAAATAAATACACTACCTCACATCAAATACTTTTACATTCACTACCAAGTACCACCACACCACACCGCCCCACCATCATTGTATCACACATGCATGCATCTAGCTAGGTACATTTTATGTTTACTCCATCATTCTATTTGTCCATTTATCAGTGGCGGATCCAAATTTTATAAGGTACGGGGTACAAATACTTGCCTTAAACTATTAAGAAAAAAAAAAAGAAAAAAAGCATTTAAGGTGTAGAGATCAGGGGTGGTTAATTATTATTAGTCATATTTTTATGTGAATATTTCACATTAATATCATCTTTTGATGATGGTACTTTCTTTTTGAGGTATTTTTCTATGACTCCTAACAAAACAATTAAACAAGTATAACAAATATTATGTATATAATTAATCCCTAATAAACAATAATAGCAATTAAATAACAACAAAAAGAAAAGGAATTAGGGTTTAGAAATTTTACTTTTGAATTCAATATTATAGTGAAAAAGAGATCCAATAATTCAAACAAATTAAAAAAAAAAAAAATTGGGAATTTCTAATTAGGAAATTTGGAGGGACATAAGAAATTCAGATTTAAATCACTTTGGAGTTTGGAAGGAAAAGTTTGAAAGTTAAACTATCTCTGCTCGTTTAGTCGATCGTGTAATCGTGTTACGGCATATGGAAATTTAGATTGGATTGTGGGCTTGTTGTTTAGGGAATAAGGGGCTCTGGTTTAAAATGGTTGAGGCCCAGACATGAAAAAAAGATAAAAGATGCACGGGGGCATTTATCACCATGATGGCATGATATGAATAAGACATTTTACAGACATAATTGTTGGAGTAAACATTATTTTCTAAAAACAAAATTTGGAAAAGTAAAATTACCGGTCCAAAAGGAAAGAAATTACTCAAACATTACAATAAACTAAAATGCTAATCAGCAGTAAACCTATAAACCATAACATGCGTATATTTCTGACCCGGTTGAACAATTTGCGATGGGAAATTTGGATGGTTGACCGAATCCGGAAAACCTTGCGTCTCCAAACAATATCCTCCATATTTCTCATACACAAATCCACCTTTGCCAACTATGTCTTTCAACATGTTGCCTGTGTAAAACTGAACCCCAACCTGGTTGCTCCATAGCTCCATCATACGACCCGATTTCCCCTCATGGACCACCGCGACCTTTTTCAAATGTCTTTTAGCTTTACTATCTAGCACGTAGTTGATGTCATATCCGCCTACTTGATCCAACTTGCTACCAATTTTTCGTGACTCTAGGAGATCATACCCCGTTCCACGCACCTTTTATAGCAATAGTAGAAAAAATTTATATGGAGTATACAATCTTTGGGTTAGAAATGTAAGAAATAATGTAAATGGATGCGAATATGTGGTTGTCATGTCTTAATTTAGCTATAAAGCCCCCACATGCTAGTTTGTTTTCCATAAAAAACATGAGAGTCAAATTATTTATTTATTTAAAAATAAAATATTAAAATATTAGTATGTGAGAGGTTCTATATCTAGACATGACAACCACTTTTCCCAATAATATATTACTCTAGTAAATTTTCGTTGATGTTACAAACAGGTCCAGATTCTAAAGTAGAATAACAATACCGGTACTATTTTGCCCGTTGGGATCAGTTGACCATCAACCGGAGTGACATGAGATGCGAATAATTGAATCTTGTGTGACAAGATGTCGCCGCTATTGTGGCCCGCAAGGTTCCAGTAAATGTGTGAGGCCAAGTTCACCGGGGTTGGCTTGTTAATTGGTGTTGCTACCATTTTTATACCAAATTTATTTGTTTTGATGAGCATGTAAGTCACCGTTACATGTAAGTCTCCCGGAAATCCTGTAATCATACTTGGTGTTTGTCAAAACTGTGATTGTATAACCTTTTTCAATCTTTTGGTTCGGTCAATCTCTATGTATAACAGTTGTTCAAATGTTTGTAGCAATTAAGGTTGGTTATATTTCTTTACAAAAAAGTTTATACTATAAGTTACCTTCTTCGCCGTCAAAGCTATGATAAGAGAGTGTAAGATGACTATCTTTCTTGTACGATTCCATAGTCCAAATAACATCAGCAAATCCTTTCGGACCACCTATATATTGATTAAGTTTAGAAACACATGAAAATGGTATTCGCAATGAAATGCAAAAACTAACTATATATATTAACTAGCTAGAAAACCAACTATTTATGATAGGTTAATTAACTTACCATGGAGGGTATTGTTGCCATCATTAGCAGGTAATTTGTATTCAACACCATTGAGAGTAAACTTAGCTCCACTGATCCGATTAGCATCCCTACCCACGATCGCTCCAAAATATGATGAGTCATTCTACATTTCAAACAGTGAACCTCAAATTTAACAAATTACCGTGGGTTGTCAAGGAATTATCAAAAATTAACCATAAACAGTTAGGTGTTTATCCGCACACCACCAATTATTAGTGGTACATCACTAAACATGCTTTAATGTGTTGTACTAGCATGTTTGGTGGTGTATGCCAAAAAGTTGTGGGGTAGTTTAACCTAGGAATATCAATTTGTTATAACTAAAATTAATAATATAAGGAAAACTTACAAAGTAATCGCTAATCGAAGGAAACGCGAGCACAACGTCATCTAACTTTCCTGTAAAATTATCAAACAAGTTACAACTTACAAGTGGTTTGACATATATGAAAATGTACAAGGTCATGCTCAGGTTAACTATGGGCAAGTTTTATGTATTTAATTAGCCAACGTATTATCGTGATCTTTACAAACACTTTTTCTAAATCACCTCAAGGAGGTTAATTAAGTGTTAACACAAGAAGAAAACAAATTAAACTTTATGTCATAAAACGAAAATTAAATTTCTATGTAATGTCATGTATTTGTTTCTATCAATACCAAAAGATATTCTACAACAAAACTTCGATTAATTATAGGCACGTTCGTGTGTATACAGAATAATATTAGAATCCCAATCCCAATAAACATATATTTTTTCGTAAGTTTAAGGTTGAATAATAATCTCAAGTAAAACAATAAGGAGGAAATTAACATATATACCGTTTTTGTCGGGGAGGATGAAGTTGAGAACAGTGGCACCATAATTTGTGATATTGACGGATAAGTGACCATTTTGTAGTTGAAAATAGTTGATCTTCTTCTCTGTGGCTGCTGCGGTATCATTTACTAAAACGATCAATATAACTATGAAAATAATACTACGAATGTAGTAAAGACTCAACATGGTGATCGATGGTAGATCAAATTCACCCGGTCCTATAAATCGATATATCGTTGTGTGTCGCGTGTATATATAGTGTGGAGATGGATGTAGTTTGATTTCGGTTAAAGTTATCCAAAAGTGATAAATACACTATATATATAGTACATTTATTATTTATATAGAGTTTGGATATAGACTATAGTAACAACCGAGTATTATTATTGTATTATATCTTTGTGTGTGGGTAAGTGTTTTGGATTCATTCCCAGCCTATTTGTGAATTCGAATTCACGATATGAAGTTTTCGAAAAGTTAGAAATTCATAACTACTTTTGTCAATCATGAATTGTGGATCATCTTGTATAAAAATGTTTTGTGCATCACCATCACGTTTTCCTGAAAAGAATGGGTCCAAAACATGAATGTAGCAAGGGCATGACTTATATAAGAGCTGCATATTATATCCTTAGAAAATGGCTATATGTCACATTTAAGTCCTTCGGTAGTTTCGATTACCTGCAAATGGCTCATAGGGTAAAAGATCATTTGCAAACTTAATTTCTTGTGAAAACCAGAAAACAGATCCTGGCAATCCATCCATCATGATCAATGGCTGAGATTAAAACTTAGTCCCTAAATACAAATTTAACACGGAGGGGTATTTTTGTCTTTTCATCCCGTGAACAAAACCCCAAACACATTCACTGTGTCTCATTTCTTTCAGATCTGGAATTCAGCTAACCCTAATTCTCTCTCGCTCTCTTTCCTCTCCGCCCTCCCTTTCTTCTCCGGCTTCCTTTTTTTCTCTGGTCGCTGTCTGTTATCAGACCTACTTCGCAACTAATCATGTTTAATCGATCATGATATGAGTTTCTTCTGATCATTGTAGGTATGGAACAAACAGAATGTGTGGTCTACGCTTTTCCTATGTGAATCAAACGACGTCGTTTTTTCTCTTTATACTATTGAAGAGCATGTTAATGATTGCTCTGTTCTTCCGTTCTGCTTTCACTGTAAATCCATCGGTATATTCTCTTTGAATCTATATATATATATCTGTATCTATAGTAATTTTGTTTGTTTAAGTAATTGTGTTATTTTGATTCTCCGATTTCTGATTTAATGCTATTTCTACAAATCAGAAATCTCTGTATCTATAACTATATCTATACATAATTGTGTGTGTATTTGTTTAAGTAATTGTGGAATTTTATGTTCCGAAAGATACTCCAAGGATCGAACCTCTTTGGCATGTGAATGTACTTGATCAGATGTGTGAATTTGCACTTTTTTAAGTTATGTGTTTGAAACTTTATCTGAGTTTGTTGGGAAATATATGATGTGAAAGGCAGAAAACAAAAATGGTCGAGAACTACAAAGTTAGGTGTTAATTAATTCGAAGTGATGTAGCTTTGATTAAGAAATCAATGAAACTAACAAGTTAAAAACCACAATATGACTTTTTTTTACATCTCGGTCCTACTTTTGTTGTTCGTGTTTGAATCTTACTTCCCCTGAATATGGTTTATGTAATGGTTATAACGAGTGTTTCATATTGCATTACTTGTATGATTGAGCTATATTATCGTAAGTTTTTCAGGTATCTTTGAAACTAATGTACCTGTTGAATACGACTTAGCTAATCATAACTATAACGAGCGTCACACTGAATTACAACCTCTGCCGGTTTATGTGTTTCTGATTGATACTCGTATGATTGAGGAGGAGTTAGGGTATGCTAAATCAGCATTACAACAAGCGCTTTAGTTTTTGCCCGAGAATGCTTTGGTAGGGCTTGTTTCGTTCGGGACTCAAGTTCAAGTTTATAAGTTAGGGTTTGGTGATATGAATAAGGTTTATGTTTTCCGTGGAACGAAAGAAATTGGGAAAGATCAGGTTTTGGATCAATTAGGGTTAGGTGGAGGTGGTAGGAGAATTGGTGGCGTGCCTGGACAAGGATTTCAGAATGGGACTGTATCGAATTCTGGTTATACGAGGTTCTTATTGCCTGCATCCAATGGTGCTTATATTATTCATCCGGTGAGTTTTGTTTTCACATTGATTTGAATATAAAGTTATAAACTATTTGATAAAGTTATGGATGCTTAATGAAGTTACGATGATTCAGCTTTTGGAGGAACTAGGGGCAGATTAATGGCCTGTTGCACCTGATAATCGATCTTTAAGGTGCACTGGAATTGCATTGAGTGTTGCGGCAGGTTTGCTTGGGGCTTGCTTGCCTGGTACAGGTGCTCATATTGTAGCGTTAGTCGGGGGTCCTTACACTGAAGGTCCTGGTTTGGTAAGCCCGTTCTGCAACTTTTTGCTTAATCATGATGTATGTAGCTAAGTTCCAGAATTTTAACTTTCTAATGCTATTTATCAATGTTGTTCGTCTGGTTTTCTTAATCTATAAAATGCTTAAAAGCTGCAGGGTGTTGTCATTCTTTTGTGGCAATCATCTCTGATAAAGTTAATGAATTTAGTAACTATGAGCATGCTAGGTTTTATGATTATGAAGATCCAAATTATATCACTGATCTACTTTCCAGAAAGCCTAACCTCTATATTCTGTTCTTTGGCAGATTGTATCTAAAGATCTCTCGGATCCGGTTCGTTCACATAAAGATCTGGACACTCCTTAATGTTCTTGCTACTAGCTATAAGAGAATTATACTTTATAGGGGGCGGGAACTGGCAAGACCTTTGCTCGCAATACATTTTTTTTTCTTATACTTTAATTAGAATAATTTCTTTGTTTAACGTATCTCTATGGCAATGTTTACTTGCATTGTCTGGAGTTCAATTCATCTATGAAGACAAATAGGTGTTTTGTAAGGTCTAACTAAAAAGGTTTCTATCGAAGGGAAATGGCTTGGTAAATAGTTATAAAAGAACTAGCACAAACATATATACTCGGCTCAATCCATAATTAATGTTGTTTTTGTAAAGTGATAAGAAATCTTTTATGAAGATGGCCTCCTTGAAATAGTTTTAATAAGTTTTTCATGATCTTATCCACATTTTAATATTCAGAACAAGCCACCATTGCCCGAGAAACCGGACTAATATAGCCTGATGATTTGCTTGAACCGTGCATTTTTGTCTATGAATAAATAGCCTTACAGTTCAAGAAGCCATTTTGATAGCTAAATTCTATTACATGCAGGTAACTTAGAAACATGATTACACGAGCAGTTTGTATAGTTACCAGTAAAATGCAACTAAAGGTAACCTTTTTCTATATAGATGAGCTGAAATTTTCACCTCTAATGCATTAAAGCTCCCCTTTCTGTTACTTGTTTATTTTCTGAATCGTACTTGCTGCAATGAGACTTTTTTTTTTTTTGTGTGTTATAGTTAGGGACAAAATTGTTTAGTGTTGTGATCGTAATAACTATATTGTGAGGTTGATCAGTGATGGATTTATTCACAACTGTTAATGCTTATGGATCATTTGTTTGAAGATTGGAAATAGTATTATACGAGTAGTATATAGGGGTTATCGGTTATGGTAGATGCAAGAGAAATGAACATATCAAATCATTGTACTTTGCTCGTTTGCACATATGTTGGTTGATTTGTAACGAGGTGTTGAAGAAAATGAAATGACTTATGAAAACTAAAATAGATATTTGCCAAGTTATCCGTTTAAAGTGACTTAATTGTCTTCTTTCAGTAGTACTGTTTTATAGCATTTGGAATCCATTTTGACTTATTTCTGCTCATATACGGATTACCCATTTGGCCAGTTATCCAACCTGCAATCAAGAAATTTCATGCTATGTGTGTTATGTAAATTGTTATAATTTAAAGTTTCACTGACAAGTTAGAATTCGTTCTTATCCACTTGGATGGGTTGTTTATTACCAACCTAAAACTCTTTTGTGACCAAGTGGAGTTTCACTTAATGCAGTTTTCTCGCAGTCTTCCAAAGTATACATCATCAGTTGCTCAAAGGAGTTTAAAGGGCTATTGTGTGGTAACTTCTAATGTCTCTATTAAAGAAGTTTTGTCAATATTTCTTTCTATCATATGAATATGTTGACTGACGAAAGCAACTGCTTTATGATATTTAATAACATCGAGAGCAGCCTTATTATCAAAATGCACTTCTAATCTCTAGACATTAATTTTTTTTTGTTCCAAGTAGCCGTACATCGAGGTAGCGAATATTTATACCATAGGAGATGTTTCAGAGCTTGGGGCATTTGTCCAAGCAAACCACGAGAAGTTTGAGAATGTGAGTTCCTTAGTATACTACAAATTACGATGTGTTGCATTGGTTTAAACTGCTAAATTTAATATAAAATGGGGGAATCGGACTGGTGGAAGCAAGTTCAGTTACGGTTTATAATTAGGTCGGTCTGGACCAGACAAATACCAAATTTGGACTTGTCGTTGAAGTTTTTAATTTTTACATATAGAGAAACACTATTTGAACTTTGAAGCGTGATAAGCGAACATTTTAGACAAACCAGTTTGGTTGCAGATCAGACTGGACCAAGCCATGAATTGAAATTGAAACATATTTAAATGAGAACAAGATTTAAAAATCTCAAGAGCCGAGAACCAAACCAGATATAGCTGGTACCAATTCGTTTTAAGCTCAGTCTCGAGTCGGCTTAGTTTGTTGTTTTAGACTACTTTTGCCACTCTCCTATACTTCAAATTATAGTTTGGTTGTGCTAATTCTGTAGTTTAAGCTGGAAACGTAGAACATATCTAACTTTTATTTTTTATAATTTTGCAGTTACTTAAGCGGGAAATGGCTCAAGACAACCAACTGAGCTCGAGTTGCAGCAAGCTTTCCATCAGGGTAAGCATATTGCTACCGTCGCCAAGAAACTCAAGGGAAGCCCGTGATGTGCATCTAACTCACTGAAACAATGTCAAGCTAGATACAATTAGGTTACCTATTACTAACTTGTGGTTGTATGAAACACATTGTTTTGATATATAGTACGGTGATTTAGAAAATTGTTGGATTTCATGGTTTGAAATTGGTGGTTTGCAGATTTTCTAGTAATGGATACTTTCTTTAAGTTTTTCTTTCATAAGTCAACTTCTGCTTCATCAACAATACTACTGGAAACCGCAACACAATGTGTTTTCGATTTGAAGCATCTTGTGTATGGCCATTTATGAATTCTCAAAACCAAAACACAATGTGTTTTGGACTTAAAGCATCTTGTGTATGGCCATTTATGAATTCTCGAAACCAAAACACAATGTGTTTTCAATTTGAAGCATCTTGTGTATGGCCATTTATGAATTCTCGAAACCAAAACACAATGTGTTTTGGACTTGAAGCATCTTGTGTATGGCCATTGCAGGAACCCTGAACCAAAACACAATGTGTTTTAGACTTGAAACATCTTGTGTATGGCCATTGAAGGAACTACCTGAACCGAAACACAATGTGTTTCGTATTAGAAACACCTTGCGTATTAGGCCTTTGGCCCACTCTAGCATTTTAATCTCCATCAAATATGTAATCTTCATCAGATATGTAAAGACTATTGGGCCTTTGGCCCATATATTTTAGCCATTAGGTTTCAGATTTTTTCCATGCTGGCTAACCCTCGACCTTCAAACCCTAAACCTTGGAGCGGGAACCCTCATCCTCTTTAGGTTTTTAGGGTTTAGGGTTTAGCATTTAGGGTTAGGCTAACCCTACGACTTCAAACCATAAACCCTTAAGCGTACCGTAACTTCCGTCCCCCTCGTGTAGCCTTTAGCATTTTAGGGTTTAGATCTTTCCAATCGGTTTTTAATGGGTAGCTTAGGGTTTAGGGTTTGAAGCTGTAGGGTTAGCCTTAGGCTAACCCTATAGCTTCAAACCCTAAACCCTAAGCATACCGTATACATTCGTCCCCTCGTGTAGCCTTTAGCATTCTAGGGTTTAGATTTTTCCAATCAGTTTTTAATGGGTAGCTTAGGGTTTAGGGTTTGAGGCGGTAGGGTTAGCCAGCTAACCCTACGGCTTCAAACCATAAACCTTAAGCGTACCGTATACTTCCGTCCCCCTCGTGTAGCCTTTAGCATTCTAGGGTTTAGCATTTAGGGTTTAGATCCTTCTCGGGTTTTTATATGGTAGCTTAGGGTTTAGGGTTTGAAGCTGTAGGGTTAGCCATTAGGCTAACCCTACGGCTTCAAACCCTAAACCCTTAAGCGTACCGTGACTTCCGTCCCCCTCGTGTAGCCTTTAGCATTCTAGGGTTTAGATCCTTCCCGGGTTTTTATACGGTAGCTTAGGGTTTAGGGTTTGAAGCGGTAGGGTTAGCCATTAGGCTAACCCTACGGCTTCAAACCATAAAGCCTTAAGCGTATCATGACTTCCGTCCCCCTCGTGTAGCCTTTAGCATTCTAGGGTTTAGCATTTAAAGTTTAGATCTTTCCAATCGGTTTTTAATGGGTAGCTTTGGGTTTAGGGTTTGAAGCTGTAGGGTTAGCCTCGGCTAACCCTACGGCTTCAAACCATAAACCCTAAGCGTACCGTATGCATATGTCCCCCTCGTGTAGCCTTTAACATTCTAGGGTTTAGCATTTAGGGTTTAGATCCTTCCCAGGTTTTTTTATGGTAGCTTAGGGTTTAGAGTTTGAAGCTGTAAGGTTAGCAAATGGCTAACCCTACAGCTTCAAACCATAAACCTTTAAGCGTACCGTGACTTCCGTCTCCCTGCTGTAGCCTTTAGCATTCCAGGGTTTAGATCTATCTCGGATTTTTATATGGTAGCTTAGGGGTCAGGGTTTGAAGTTGTTGGGTTAGCCGTTAGGCCATTGTAGGAACTATCGCCATTTTAAGAATTCTTGAAACCAAAACACATAGTGTTTTGGATTTGAAGCATCTTGTGTATGGCCATTTATGACTTCTCGAAATCAAAACACAATGTGTTTTTGGATTTGAAACACCTTATGTATGGCCATTGTAGAAACTATGGCCATTTTATGAATTCTTGAAACCAAAACACAAAGTGTTTTGGATTTGAAGCATCTTGTGTATGGCCTTTTATGAATTCTCGAAACCAAAACACAATGTGTTTTTGGATTTGAAGCAGCCTGTGTATGGCCATTGTCCGGTTGTGGTTGGACGTCGGCCATTGTCCGGTTGTGGTTGAACGTCATTTGGTTTCTGGTTACCTTTACAACTATTCTATAAGCAGTAAGCGTTACACGTTGAAAAAGGGGAATTATACAAAATATGCCTTCATTTTCGTTGCATTTTATTTAAATCCAAAAAATAACTAGAGAGCACATGGTATTAGGTTAATAGCATCTTGGCTTACAAGTTACAGAAGAGATTTCTAAAAAGACTGTGCAAATCCTGTAGCAACAATAGTCACATGAATCTCCCCATTGTATCTCTCATCCACAACTGCCCCAAATATAATGTTTGCTGAAGGATCAGCCAAATTTGTTACCACTTGACAAATTAAGCACATTCGTTTTTATACATCCCGTATCATTTTTTAACAAGATGGTTGGTAATTTGACTTCCATTCGAATTTTCTTAGTTGTTAACATCATTATGTGTACCTATAGCCTGTGTTAGCTGAATTGCTTCTGTTCTGCATCAAATATATGGATATATTCGTTGCAAATTTCCAAACGTACCAAAGAATTCATAAACAATGTGTAATTTACAGTAAGATTTGTTACAAGAACATTAAAGAAAGCACAATGATTAGAGATTTATAGCTGTTTACACATCTAATTAAGTGCATAAAGTATGAATGAATCTTCCTCTCGAGTGTATCTTTAAATCTATAATTACTACTAACTTGTTAATGAGATCTTGTCATTAAGATGCGCCATCTGATCTCTGTTCAGAATCAGTTGTGGCCTGTACTTGAGCTGCATACTACAGGTTTAAGAGTACATCCTCAAACAACGACCGGTTTCCTGCATCAGATGAGATGCACTTGTTTGTGATTGATATCACAATCGATAATGATTCTTGTGAGGAAGTTGTTAAGACTACTGGATCAACAATTCTTTGCCTACCATCTTGGCTTCCAAAAGATTTCTGTTGCATAAACAACAAAATATTGATATTTATGAATAACTTTTTAAGGAAATCTTGATCTTTGTGAATCTTTTTCAAAAAAAACCCTAGCAATGAGATATAGATTACCATTTCATTAAGCAGAAACGCTTCACCTTTCCCTGTTACAATCGGGCCTACAAGTGTTTCGAGCAATATGAACCTGAAATCGTATACATCATCAGCCAACTTCTTCATATGCCTGCAACATTTTGACTCCATCAATAAAAATAATATTTACACAGCCGTAAACATATTTGATAGAGGTGGTCAGTTCAAATGTATATAGAAATGGGTAGCCTTGGGCTATATTTATCTCTAATGGTTAAGTTGAGATATTTAATTAAAAAGGAAACATGTCAAACAAGTTAAAATTCATCCAAAAATGTATTCAAATGCATAAAACCTTCAATGTTGCTATTTTTATTTTCCCTCTTAAATGTGTACATTAACGTTGTAGCCATATGTATATGTAAGTTACATGATCTAACCACTTACCCAACCCGCCTAAATTGCCTATTATTCCATCCTACAGGCCCACAGTACTATAAGACATGACAACTAAGAACTGGTTCATTACCATGATTTAGGACCGTCTGCTTTTGCCTCTGGACCGTCACCCTTTGCCCATATCACAAATATAATCTAAGTCATGAAAGCCAACAATTAAAGAGAAAGAATGAAGATTAGAGATAAATAACCTCAATTTGTTCTATATCTTCTTCCTGGCTAATCACAACTGTGACTACAACCCCTTGATTTTTGACATAAAATGACCACCCCCAACCCTCCCGTGATGTGCATGTGTGTGCTGCAACAGCCAAACAAGCTGTGATCATCGACCCACCATGTTGCCAAAACAGTTGACCTACATTGTTTCTGCAGCTCTCACAGACCCTCACCTGAAGTCTACTCCTCCCTTCGAAAGTTGTTGGAATTAACCATCGACATAGTTAAAACGAAGACTTATATGCATAGTTATATTAGTATTTAATTAGACAATACTTGAAAGGGTGTAATGGTTGGCCAAAAGACACAACCATCAACACCACCGTAGGAATAGGTGGCGGTTACCACCAAGCAACACCACCGAAGCATTGTAATGGTTCACTCGTAACCATTCAACTAGTATATATAGGATATGTGTAGACAACAATTAAGTGTGTAATAACGACAATTCTTTCTATATTCATAGATTATTACATATTTCTTGTTCTTGATCCTACTGGGACAACAAAAGTCAGGTCTTAAAATGACCCTGTTTTACCACGCTCTAATACCAAATGTTAAAAACTCACACGTAACACACTGAATAAAACTACAGTATTCAATACTGAAAAGGGGTTACATTATAAAAGAAAACTAGTACACCTATTTACAGTAAACAAAATTGGAAGGTTAAAAGACCGTTTAGGCATTTAGTCTCATACAAACCAATTGGAGCAAAAGACTTACTCATTTTGGAGCAAAAGACTTACTCATTTTCATGTCCAATTGGAAGGTTAAAAGACCGTTTAGGCATTTAGTCTCTTAACCCGAAATACTCGCATAATTGGGATGTTAATATCTTTATATAGCTGTCTTTTTTATAACTACTCCACATTTTAGATGACAGTATTAAAACTTTTATATTACAGAATCCACAAAATACTCGCATAAATATATGTTGCATCATGTTTAAAAACTATATATAAGGATTTAAAAAGACTTACGTATGAATGTGGGTAATAGTGTAGCCGAAATGAAAGATGAAGCACGATAAGCACCGTGATTGCCATAAAGTCCAGCAAATGTCACTCTGTTCTCATGATTCGTGTTAGACTCCATTTGCAAAGTGTCAGAGTGCTTAATCTGTCCCAATCAGTGGCTGCAATGTATACTCAGCAGACGAGAACTGCCCAAACGCATGATCACCCAATTGGTTAGACCAATATATCGGAATTTTTGTGTTACGCACCATCATTAATCTGCCAATGAGAACATAAACAAATAAACTAACTAAAATTCATATCCCACAGTGTTAAGAATAATATATATATATATATATATATATATATATATATATATATATATAAGATATTCATGGATGATCCTAAACTGAGTGGAACCAAGATCGCATTTTGTTGTTCAAATCTTGAAAAAATAATTTGGCGACCATTACAAGTAACAATTAGTTCATTCTTGGATCTTCCTCAACTAAACGGAACAAAAATCGTATAATATGAACACAGACCCTAATAAACATTTTCTTGTTCAATCTTGAGGGAGTGATTAGCGCGATAAACCAATACAACTAGCAATTACTTGATTCACGGATATTTCTAAACTAATAAGAACGAAAATCGTATTATATGAACACAAACCAAATCTAACTGTCATTAAGCAATTGAAACACATATGGATTCAGATTAATCAACAATTATGTGACTCTAACCGTAAACACCTTGTGTTTCAGATGAACTGTTTGTTGTAAATTCAGATTAACATACCTTTTATTATTTGTTTGATTTCTTCATCGGTTATCACATCTTCTTCCTCCATTGAGTAACAATACGAAATCGATTTTTCTTTTAATTCACCGCAGCGAATTTAATTGACGTTGAATTCCGGTGATGATTAACAATACCAAATCAGACAAACAGAACGAATGAGGATGAATATGACGACGGGGAAATTGTTTGATGCTGATTAGTGACGTCGATTAACAGTTTTGGATGATGAATAGGATTTCCGGCGGTGTTTTCCGGCGAGTTAGGGTTTTGGTCGACGGAAGGAAACGCGAATGGAAGGAGGAGTGTTGTGTTTTTTTTTGTTTATATAGTGCGTCAAAAATTACCTTTTTACCCCTCCGTGTTTGTTTTTGCAAAATGATCCTAGCCTTAGATTAGATCTCATCCAAGGGTCCAGATTTGTTTTCTGGTTTTCACTTGTGAATGAATACAACTCATGGCTATAGACTAATTATACGTCATATTTAAGTCGTAAATTCAGAGATAATTTAACTCTTTACATGAGATAGTTTATGATTAGTTGAGATATTTTAGGAGTTAAAAGTATATTTGGCTTTAAAAAATACGAGAGCAAGTACCCGCCGGGCAATGTTTTAAATACCGGTACCGGAGACTACGTCGGTATTTTAAGTCCGGTATTTTTCCGGTATTCACTATTCAATACCGGCCGGTATTTTCGGTATTCCCGATATTTTCCGGTATTACCATACCGGTATTTCCGGTATTTTCAAAAAATAAATTTTGATTTTTTAAAAAAATTATTTTTATGATACTTTAATGTTATTTTTTGTTACTTATGAACTTTAAAATCTATATTTTGTTATGAAATACATATTTGGTATTATTTTTGAGTAAATTATAATTGTATTTTGACTATTTTTGTTAAATTGTAATAAGTTTTGTAAGATTTTTACACAAAAAAATATAATAAATTAAAAATAGTCGTACCGGACGGTATTTTCGGTATTACCGATAATGCCGGAAAATTTTTCCACGCCGGTATAACTAAAATACCGGCGTTGCGGCGGTGAGATGGTGGAGTGATATGTCATAAAGTGTGATAGGTCATAAAGTGTGATAGGTCATAAAGTGTGATAGGTCATAGAAGATGATATATCATAGAGTGTAATAGCCAAATGTCTTAGTCGTACGGGCTCCGCCCTGAGATTTAAAAATTCGTCGAAAGCATATCGAATGACATCTCTAATAAAAGAGCATGAAATTTTAAGAACACATAAATAATTTTTAATATTTATCGATGTACGGTTTTTGAGATAAAAGATTTTGAATTAATTGGAGGAATAAATGATTTATGGGGGAGAGAGAGAAAAAAATGGTTGAGATTTGGGGATAGAGAAAGGGTAATATAGTTATTTTAGGTAAATATATAGGGGGCATTTTAGAGAAGTAAATGTTGAAACTTAAATTTAGACAGAAACTTTTTGATTTATAATATAGTATAGATATAGATAAACATTTATAATTATTTCCGTCCAATTAGGTGATTCGAGTTTAGGTCATCTCTCTATATAACTAAGAAAGGATATGTTTTTGGTTCGTTGGCAATTATGAGTGCATGTCATGTAGGATTTTTAATGATATGTCATTTTTGCATTAATTTCCTAATTTTAAGCATCTTTATGTCATTTAAATTATTCCTATTCATTAATCCTAATTATTATTAATTAATTAAAAAATAATATAAAAAATAAAAAAGTAAGAAAATATTCCTATCAAATAAGTCGGGTGCATATGAATACTTGAGTCAAACTATCCTATCCTTATATTATATCTATATGTATAATATAATATATAACTTTAGATTTAGGATATGTATACATGTCAAAATTTTCTTTTTAGTTATTTTTTTTAAACCATATATATCTCTTCTATATATATATATATAAGATAGAATATGTTTTTTTCTAGGGGTCATTTTAGTTTTCGTATCACATACAATTTTTAATTAGTTGTCGTTTTTCTATTTAAATTGTTATATTTATGTTTTCATGTATGATCTTAATCACCAATTCTGATCATATTCCTAATCATTAATATTTATTTTTCTATCTTTTATATGAGCACAAAGATGTTTATCTACATGTTTTTTTTATTAATTCAACGATAAATATTTTTTTTAAAATGAGATTGTTTATTATATTACGTTTATTTTTTTGAAAAGTATTTTATATATTATATTTAATGAATATATATATTATAAAAAGATTTTTATGATTTATAGATATTTATGTTTATTGTTCGGTAGAAGTGAATATGGGGTTGTCCCCCATCTAAGCGTAGATGGGGAACACCTCACATTTTGTTTTTTTAATGATAAAATTCATGAGGGGCAATGGTTTTATTTATAATACAAACAAATATTAAAATATTTAAATGCAAGAGGTTATTCATCTAAGCTTAAATGGAAAACAAGTCTATATTCACTTTCTACTTATTGTTCATGCTTTTACATATTTGACGTATTTCATCAATTCATAAACTATAATTTTATTGTTTGAATCGGTCATAATATGACAGTTTCTTATATTATCATAAATTATGAACGATAATGTAACTATCAGTTATTAAATTTTTTATTTATGTTCTCAGTTAACTTCGCACAACGTGCGAGTTTAATCTAGTTAAAAACATACCATTCTCATTGGAAAAGTATAAAGTTTACCAGTTTATCCAATTATTAAAGTAATAAATAATCATCTCAAAATAACCTTATATTTTGCAACAAATACTATCGATTCAAAGGTAGTCGATCATTTGACTAATTTACTCAGATTATCAAAATATATACTTTATTGAGTTTGGTTGGGTATTGTAAAACAAGTATCAAAGTAAAACAAATAAGACAAGATTTTAACCCTTTAATCAGGTTAAATTGATGCATAATGATTCACGAAACAGTTGATACACAATGATTTTCATGATCCACGTTGATTTTTAATAAAGATTAACCTATTATTTTATTTTAATACTTATTTTATTTTATCTAAAACCTTCTTGCACTGCGTTTAATATATGTAAGTTTTTGCTTAATTAGTCACGATAGTTTGATCAAGGCACAGTAGTCAATGTCCACATTTGAGTATGTTTGACACCGTACTTGGGATCTTATTAGCAACCTTTAATTTAAAACTCCATTCAACCCCAAACAAAATCACACCAAACATCTCTCCATCTCCCAAATAAGATACGAGTAATATTCAAAGCAAAGCCTAGAGCAACTTTCAGCATCTCACACGTATAAATTTAGTACACTAGTTAATGATCTATAATTATAACTACGGTAGATTCAGGCTTATCGGTTCAATCTTTTGATCCCTTGATGAGCCAGTTACCCTGCAACATCAAAGCCGCCACTCAACTGGGTTCACCTTCACTGAAATTACATATAACATAATAATGTTTATTAGCAACTATATATATATATATGCATAACAGTAGTAGACACATTATAACACCAAAAACAAGAGGTTAAGATTAACAATTTACCACTGCCGTCTCTTGACAACTGGAGAGATCTATCGTTCTTTAGTTTCCCAGTTGTTTGCGCCCCTGGGGAAAGTGAAACTTTGGGATTTGCCAAAGAAGGCAGAGAATATCGACGGCTTAAAGTAGTCGGATCAGTTTCAAGGCCATCTTGGCTTCTTAGCTTTGCTTTAGCAGATACCGTTGTAGCCATGTAGCTTGGAACTGACTTCTTTATCTTTAATGGGTCATTATTCTCGGCTAACTCCTGATTCACTCGAACCGAACCTCTTCTTTTTAGTTTATTCTTTTCATCAACATTTTCGTCTTCTTTTGTATTCTCACGTACTTCTTCCAGTATTTCATCAGTTTTACTGATGCTGATGAGTTTTTCAGGTTTTGGTGTTATTTTTTGAGTGTTATCAGATGTGGTAATCTGTAAGACAGGGTTGTCAACTTTTCTTAAATTGCGTTTGACCCTCTCAAGCACAAGTTCAGGATTCTCTTCAATAAAGTTTGCGGGTTCATTTGATGAGGAAACCTTTCTCAGATGTCGTATGGGCTTATCAAATTCAGAAGCAATGATCTCTACACTTATCACCGATGATGATCTACGGTCGGTGTGTGGCTTCTGGAATTTTGAAGGTTGAGCAGCTTTTGGTTTTGGAAGCAGTTGCCAACAACGGGCCTTTGACCATCGCTCCAGCCAGCTCAAAACTGAGTTTGCTTCATCTGAGTTATAATGGAAGTGCAGTGGTACTGCAGTAGGAGATGAATTTGCAATCTATTGCAACAAGAACTATGATTGAGTAATGGAAACATTTAAACCAGTGTATTAGTGTTCTGATACATTTTACCTTACGAGCAAAACCATTGGCTAATAGCTTTAGCTTTTCCGTAGATGTTTTAATTTCAACTATAGACACAACCTACACATTGTTTGCATATTAGTAACAAATATCAATGTAGAAAATGAATAATTTTTGAGAAGGTAAAGAGTTAAACTTTACAGGGTACCTGATTGGTTACTTGAGTGAATCTTTTTTGCTCTTTAAGTCTAGGATTCGAGTGCCTAATCTTTATACCACGAGCAAGTGCCTGGAACTTGACAACTTGGAACATACAGTGTAAAGTTGAAATGGCTTGTCGCCTCACCAAGTGTCCACGAATAAGTGCTTGTAATCTCCTAATGCCTTTGAGTGTCCAAAATTCACGACGAGCCTAAAGTGAAACATGTATAAGTCAAAAACTATCAAGAAAAGCCATTCTATTGTGAAAAAGGACAAGATGCAAGCACCAGTCACACCTGAATACCAAATTACAGCTTAAAGCGTTAGAAAATTACCAAGTAGCCTCTCAAAGCAGCCTGCACATCTATGGCAGCTTGTTCTTTGATTCTATCAGAATCATTTTGTGTGTTTACTTCAATTGGTTTTGTTATGCATAAGGTTTGGTTGGCAGGCGCTGGTGTTCCTATTTCATCTTGTGAATGATCATGTTGTACGTGTTCTTTTATTGTTTCGTCACCCATTTCACAGACGTTTAAGGCAACGTTTGTCATCCGAACCTGATCTAGTAAGACTGACGCTTCTTTTCCATCTTCCCATCTTTTCTGTTTTGTTCTTGATGATTTCTTCCCAAATATTAGAGTCTTTATCCATTTTCCAGGTGATTTTCCCATTGCTCTAAGCCTTAAAATTAGCGTAATAGGAAAAAGAAGACTCTGCTCTCACTAATTTTAGGAAAACTGTAAATAGTATTACAAACATTGTTTCAAGAATAGAATAGGATTCGTGTTAATTCAGGGATGTCTCCATTGCTTTTAAGGCCTAAAGTTGAGAAACAGGATACGTTTTATCGAGTAGCTAACCAATGACTTAAGGGTCTGTTTTGTTTTAACTTTTTTTTTTGTTTTGTTTTCTTTTAACTTAACGGGCTATATAGAAGAGAAAAAAAAAATCTTAATTAATTAAGTCAATTTAAAAATTAAAATGTTTTTTTTTTTTTACTTTATTATAAATAAAAATAACTGTAAGTTGCTTATTAGTTATTAGACATTGTTTTGTTATCTATCTAGTCACTCAATCCGCTTAACTAAAAGTCTAAAATAATGAACGGTCCCTTAATCTTAGACACATTTTTGGGCTTTTGGCTCACTTGCTTACAATTCGTCTTGAAGGTAAAAAACCCCCCTCAAAATAGACTCGTACTGTTTTTTTAAAAACGGGTATATGCATATAGATCTGCAAACAAAACTACAAAAGCCTTTGAAATTATCAGGGGACTAAATAAAGCCAAAAGTTTAAGAACTTTCACCTTACACATGCATATATGTTATAGTATGACATAAATTGTTATTAGTACCATAATATTACTAATATTGGAAAGGGTTATAGATCATTAAAAGTATCTTACTTTGAATATTTAAAGTATTTATTTTTAAAGTTTGACTTTAAATAAACTTTTTTGTGTTATATTTTAAATTAGATGAAAATTATATCATTGAAAACATTTTTAAAATATAATCAATTCATATAATTTTCATCAAGTATTATATAATATAAAAAAATTTTATAAAAAAGTCAAAGTTAGATGAGTTAGACTTTGAAAAATTAAAACATGACACTTTTAATGAATAGAACAAGAACCATAAAAATAGAACTTACCTCAACAAGTTACCGCACATGAATATCCTAAATTCACCATTCCCAGAACATGCATAATTAGTTACAACACACGAAAACCACAAAAAAAAAATAAAAAAAATCAGTGCATGACTTGTTTTTCCTTCAAAATATATATGATTATATGAAACATTAAAGTATGGTTGGTTTTGAACCTAGCATGGAATATAATAAGTTATGTTGGAACTTATTGGATTATCATATATGTAAGTGGGAGGCTATATAGGGCAGGGGGGACTGTCAAAATAAGTAGCTTGGGAGTGAGAGTAAAGAAATAAGTCTCATGACTTTGTGGAAAAGCATGCATATATCATTCATATGAGATCATCATCCCCCGTGCCTTCTCCGCATCGTGGGACATTTTGTCTGACGTATATCGCGTGGGTGGGTTTGGACCGTATCCATCCCTAGCTAGGGGCTTATTTTCATTCCATTCTCTATTTCTCTTATCAAATTGAATAGGGCAAAAGATAGGGGAATTGATAAATGTCCACCTAATTTAATGAATATAAATATATCTCAATACACATGTTTGACGCCACACCTTATAAATATATAATGTGTAATTATGGTAGATCTATTGATTCATGTGGTATTAGCATGAGCTCCCTAAAAAAAAACTAAAAGTGGGTGCTAACTAGCTAAGAGTCTTAACAAATGAAGTCATATTAACCAATAGTACATTGTATTTTACCCACAAAAAGAAAAAAAAAATTCCTTGAAAAGTCACTTTGGCTTGATTAGGACAATGTAGTCTATTCTAAATGATATTCACGTTTTATGAAGAGTTATAAGTCATTCGAAACCGTTTTAGAAAGAATTTGTAGATTGTCTTAAATAGGCATCTATCATTTCATTTAGTGAGTACATTACTTTCAAATCATTTTATGATGTGCAAACATTATTTTTAGAACGGCTAAAAGTTTTTATTAATAAAGCAACTGGCAAGGCGCTGATCGTAAAAGAGTACAATGACATATATAAAATAATTTACAGAGATATAATCAAAAGATAAAACTAAATACAATAGTAAGAACCCATTCTAGTTCCATCTCAAGAATTTAATTGCTAAAACTACAAAAATAATTATAAAAAATAATAATATTATGATGTGTAACACTACTTAAGTACCTAATAGTTTAACTAGTAATTAAAACACAAGGTGTTTGATTCTATGGTAAACTTTACTCCGATTGCGTTTTAATGGTATAAACTATTCGTTCAGTTGAAAATTTTGTTTTCGCAATTAAATATCTTCAACCAACTTATGTGTTATTTAAAGTTGGATTGTTCTGTTATAAATGTGAGATGTACAGTATTGTATTTGACCGTGGAGTGTGGAAAGAAAATTCCTCCTTTAAGTGGTTGTAAACTTGTAATTTGTTCCAACTGCATATCACCCACAATGTCATGTTTTTTTTCCTAAACTTTATCAGATTGTCTTTTTTCACATATATACACATGGATATGTTAAAATATCAAAGCTTATAGATTGATTTATAATTTAAATGTATCTCGTGTTTTGAATTTTTTTTCTTCTTAAGTTGTATGACTATGATACAGTTGTTTATTTGAAAATATCAATTAATATTTATATCTTATGAAATAGTTGGAGTTATTAAAAATATGTTTGATGTTATTTTAATTAAAATGTAAAATTAATGTAACTAATTATTTGGCTTTTTTTTTTTTTTTTGAACGGCATCAATTATTTGGCTTTTTTAATAGAATAATAAAAGGTATATGGTATTTTTATTTAAATTAATCTTGTATAAGAGTTTTATTTTATTTTATTTTAATTTCTCTTTTTAAACCATCTCTATGATAAATAAAGAACAATTATCCTTCAAAAGTATTTTTTTTTTAAAAATGTGATGCGATAAGTCTACATTTTTTGTTAAAAGGTCTTTATTTTAATTATGATGTCATAAATAGATTACAATATTTTTAATAAAAATTAGCTCACTAAATGCTTATTTAAAATTCTTAATTTTTTATTATAAACAAAAAAAATAATTTTATAAAATATAATGAAATATCCTTTTATGTTTTGTTGATACAATAGGTACTTTAATTCATATATATTATTGTATTATTTAAGTCACTATCTCCATATCGATTTATAATATTTGAATAACAAAAATTACATGCATATTTTTTAATTTTGTAATTTAATTTAAAACGTCCGAATTGAACCAAGTAAATTCACTAGTAGATGATTACAATCAAATCAAATGTTAGCCAAACGAAGCTTGAAAATTTTTACAGCAAAGCAAACCATAATTTATCCAAATAAAAGACTATCTTTGGACCGGTTGTTGGTATGGACCCAAACAATATACTCAAATAGTCCAATAAATATATATATATATATTTAAATAAAATTAATAAAAAGCGGAAGTTGGCCCAACGAGCGTTACACTTACACCAACGTTCAAATAATTTTGATTTTTGAAACACATTTCACTTTATTTCCTTTTCCCGCCCGCCCGCCGGCCCACTTTGCTTTTATTCCCCCCATAACCCCTATTCAATTCAATCAAATCAAATCAAATCAAATCAAAATAATAATAAAAACCTAAACACATATATTCTCTCATCACACATTCATTTTATTATTCATTAAAAATTCTCTCTGAAATTTTCTGTAAAACATCAGCAGATGGAAGACACCGTCAAAGAACAATCATCCGCCTCCGGTATTCGTCTATTTTATATCTCCGATTTGTTTTTTCATTTTCTAATTATGTTCCACTCACACTGTTATTTATATAGTAGATGATAAAATGATGGAAATATATATATTTTCTAAATTGTTGTTGCAGGAAACAAAGGAGGGGCAAAGCTTCTGAGATATCCTCTCCGATCGGCTTCTAAACCCAAAGATGTTACTGCTTCTTCTCCGTCGGTTGTGTCTGCTTCCAGAAGGTTTCATTTCTAAATTCTCTTCTTCTTCTTCTTCTTTTTTTTTTAAAACATTTTTTTATATGTATATATATGTTAGGTTAGGTTAGGTTTTCATATGTATTTATACATGGAATTTTTATAAAAGGTTTGAGATTGGTTTTTGTGAATTGCGATTTGTGGTATTTATAATCTTAGGACCTTTTTAATTGATGATGTGGTGTGTGTTTTTGATGATGTGACAATTTATTGAATTATATGTATGCCTTGTTACAAGAGATATATCGGTTACTGGATGATAAGTTAACTAAATACATACAATTTTAATGAATTAAGTGTTATGGACACATAAGACTGTATGATTTATTAGCCGAATGTTTATGTTTTATATTTTAGGGGAAAACCAACACCAAGTGTGAGTCAAAGTGTTAGTGTCCTTGATGTCTCTGCTGCTAAAGAGAAATCGTCTGCTAAGCCGCCCAGAAGGAT
Source organism: Erigeron canadensis (assembly GCF_010389155.1). Classification (NCBI taxonomy): domain Eukaryota; kingdom Viridiplantae; phylum Streptophyta; class Magnoliopsida; order Asterales; family Asteraceae; genus Erigeron; species Erigeron canadensis. Next base: position 41,491,919 of record NC_057762.1, read on the forward strand.
GTCTATCCCTACCAAGCCAACTGCCAGTCCTGCTGCTAAATCGGTTGGCTACACCACTCCAATATCAGAGGCTAGAGGAAGTCGCGCTCTTGGAAATCTCAAGGGTAAATCTGACACCCCGGCTTCTGATGTTTCAAGATCATTGAATCGCAAGAAGTTCACTGTGCTTTCTTCAGCTTCATATTGGCTTTCCCACATTAAGCTTTCTGAAGCTGCTGGAAAACATCAATTGTCACTCGGGTTTTTCAAACTTGCCCTGGAGGCTGGCTGCGAGGTAAAGACACACTGTTTTTATGATTAAAGTTGTGGCCTTTTCAATGTATTCTTTAGAATGTCTATTGGTGTGAATAGTAAATGTTTTTGTTAGAATGTATATTGCTTTTGATAGTAGATGTTTTTTGTTTTCTGTTGAAATCTTGTATTTTAGAATGTTCAACTACTTAAAGATGAGCTGAAGTCCTATGCTTGCCGTCACAACCTTCTTGATCTTGAAGAATCTGCAAAAGAAGTTCTTCAAAGCTATGAGATATCAGAAAGCCTTGAGCAACTGCAAGTTTCCGAAACTTGTTCTCATGTTCCGGAAGATGATGATGCACGCAGCTTGTCTTCTGCTATTGGAAATTCTAAACCGAAACCAAGATCCATGAACAGCAGTGCCAGCTCAGCTGCAAAAACATCAGTCAAAGAAGCTACTCGGAAGAGTAATTCTGTGTCTAAAATTGAAGCTCCGATGGTCAAGATTCAGAAGGCTGCAACAAACACTGGGAATAACAAGATGCAAAAGAACATCAAGAAGCTGAGTAAACAAGACTCCAAGAAAGAGAAGCAGATGGTGAAGACTGAGGCAATGAAACCTACTAATGAAGAAGGTAACTGTATTATTCATGTAATTATGAGTTATTTGATAATAGTGTTATGGTAAAGGTTGGGAAGTATGTGTTTTGATTTCAATTGCATACTTTGTTTGCAGATCTATTAGACACCTTTCCAAAGGAGGCAGTGCTAGAAGAAAACAAAGAGAACATGGTAAGAGATTCTAATTGATTTTGTCCTGTTTTGGGTCATTCATATTATAAATGTAACGTTTTCTTGTTCAGGATCCATCAACCTTTACATTTTGCTCATAAGTAATAGCCATAACTTCTATTTCTGATTTGATGTGTATCATATTGTAGGATGCTCCAGTGGTGGAAGAGATGAGCTTGGAAGCTTAAATTGCAGATTAATAAAGCTTGCTTGAATATGTAACTATTTTACAGTTTCGGCTTGTTTGGCCATGTCTTCAATGTTTTACTGGAGGCTTTTTCTTTGTATAGATAGATGATTGTTTGTGGTGTGCAAGTTCATAACTATGGATTTCCGGTTTGTTTTTTTTTTTAATTTAAAAAGTCGTTGGATGATAAATCATTCTTGGTATGATGTGTTTGTTGGAAACTTGGAAATTTTCTAGCGGTGCCTAAGTTCCTCTGAACATGTTTTCCCAATTCTTTCTGTTTCTCATTTACTTTGCTTGTAACCGATTTGTGAGATGTTTTTACTCAGAAGCCCCATTTGACATGTGTCCATAGTTGCTGCTAGTTTTGAGAATTTTTTACTCATTAATAGTTTTACTCGGGTAAAATGCAACTCAAGTAACCTATTTGCTAACTGGACTAAACATGCCATCTAAAGTTTAAAGGTAATTTGCATACCATTCATTATAAGGGGGCAATTGGGCATCGCCTCAAGCCTTTAACTGGCTTGTGAAAATATGTCAAGGTGTTCACATATTGCTCAATGCTCATGACTGTTAATGTTTTGTTTCTAGTGGCAACTTTTTCTTAATGTACAAATACATTGGTGTTGTAAGAGTGTCAAACATAGTAAGTACTAAGTAGTGCATATATAAGTTTGATGGCATCACAATGACATCCAAATAGAAAGCTGATAATTGCTCGCCATTTTCATACAATAAAGAAAAGGATACTAAAATTCAAATGAAAAAAGATAGTATATAGCATGGATGTTTAAAGCATCCAAGATTTTCTGTCAAGATTTTGAAAATCAAATTATGGGTTTATACATCTGCCCCGGAACCACTATATGGTTCTTCAGTTGACTCAACTACATGGATACATAAAAACACTAATGACCATATTCCCCATACATTCGTGTTAGAGTAATATTAAGATCAAAACTATGGAGACCAAACATGGTCATCTTTAAGATGTGTTGTAACGTCTCATTTAAGTGGCAGCTGGGATCTGCCATTTATGTGGGACTGGTCCAACATCGTATATGACTTCTCTATGACAAGACCACACCAGCTTTATTGCTTCAGGAGTCCCTATTCCTGCACCTCTTGGATCTCCAGCAGGCCCGAACCTGGAATATTAATATTTGTAACACATTTCATTATATTAGGCATGTGACATACACTTCCACAAGAAAAAATCAAGTGACATATTTATACATACCAATGATTTTGCGGTGCCCCAGTAGTTCTTGCTCTAAGTCCAACATAAGTAGTTCCATTGACTGTTTTTCCCACAATATCCTGAAATGAGTTGCAGTCAGCCAGACAAATTAGTATTACAGAATAAAAAAAAACATTTACAACAAAAATGCAGAAATTGGTTTATACTTTATACCTGAATGAACAACGGATCATTAGAGACCACAGCAGCAGTTAAATGAGCATGCATCCTTTCAAGGGCTTCCAGCACCATTGGGATTTGGCTCTCTTTGTACTCGGTAACAATCTAAAAACAAAGTGTATATAATGAGTCTCGTTAAGTTTCTTAGAAAAATGGAATTTGCTGTGATGAAGTTAAGTTACCTGGAATGGGCCAAATATTTCTTTTGTTACAAGATCATAATGTTCAGGCTTCAATATTTGTTCAAGTGGGATAAAAACAGCTGTTGGTTTAATAGCACCATATATTGAAGGAATAGAATGATTTTCCAATTCTTCACCACCCCACAGTAGCTTTGATCCAGGAATACTAAGCAACTGGTTCTTGTGGTCCAACATATATTTTGTTGTCAGCTGCAATGATAGAACATTCATTTAGAGGGACAATAGTACAGAACACAAATCTGATAAAATATCTGAATGTCTTGAAGTTGTATATCTAATCTTACCGTAAGAACTGGACCAATAGTCAAATTATCAAGCTTCCTCCTACCAGCAAGGTCACTCAGTTGACTCATGAGTGAGGTCTTGCTCCAGTTCTGCATATGATATGAGTACAAAAAGTTAAAATAACAATATGACCATGAGAAGCATCAAACTTTATAATAAGAACAAGAGAAGGAGTTAACCTCATGCATGAATAACAATGACTGTGCTGAGCACTTCTGCCCACTACATGCATATGCATCTTGATCACACACCCATGACACGTAATCCACCTGCAGAAACGATACTTCTGATATTTAATTCATATCTGCATGTTGAATGTTCAAGATTTTAATGATCAAACAATAATAAAGTGAACCTCATGAACATCAGGCCCAAGGATCTTCCAGTCAAATCCTGCATCTTCCACCTTAATTCGACCATTTAGATCATCAGCTAACTTTTCTGCTATTTTTGAGCTACCCGTAAAGAGGGTCATTCGTGGATTTGCCTGATCGTGAAATATTACGTTACATAGAATAAACCAAAAAACGTTTACAAGTGGCTAGCATGTAAATTACATAATTCAATTGCATTTTATGCAGGAGATTTAAAGGTGAAAAATCCAACCTCTAATAGTAGCTTGTTCATTGTCTTCCCGTCAGAATTGATAAAATCAACATCCTCCATGGGCATCCCACAAGCATGGAGCAACCGAAGCATTTGCTCCATAACAATGCATACCTGTAAAGATGTTACAGATTATTAAGTGGGCATTTCCACTTTAAGTGCTCCCAATCTAATAACTTTATTTTATTTTAAAAAGAAAAACTCACTTTACTATCAACTTTTAGAACGGGCTTGTTTCCCATGTAAAGTGCTCCCATCAGCTGCAGTACTGGAATTTCTAAAGGAAAGTTGAATGGTGTAATTAAAGCCACCTTCAATAACATAGATGATTCACAAGGTTGCTTATATTAATAATATTGCTAACAAAATGGTATATAAAATGAAGCAATCCTATGTAAAACGTGTCTTACAGGGCCATAAGGCCAGCGGAAACCATGACTTTGCTGCCCAAGATGATTCCCAGGTACTCCAAAAGATCTTGCCAAAAAACGTACCTATGAGATATGAAAATGCGCACAGTTTAAACCTTATGATGTGTAAAATCGGAGTAGAAAAACCAAGGATAGAGACCATAATTGCAAAAGTACCTGATCACCGGAAAAGTTCTCTAGAAACTTTGCTGTAACAAAAACTTCAGCAAAAGCCTGCTGATAACTCTTTGGTGAGACCCTCTGTATCAACTTAGCAAAGAAATCCGATACCTGAAAGGGTAGTCACAAGTTAAGACCCTTACAAACAATCATGTGCAGTGATATACTCTGTAAGATATTGAAAATCACACGAGCATATGTGTATGTTTCTCTTTTTCATAAGTAGAGTTATACCTCAGGCAGGTTAAGCATATGGCCTGCTTTTGCAGATACGTCCCCATATAAAAGGTACCTATAAATAATGTTTGGTATCAGCACCTTTAAGTATCACACCATATGACCATAATGTATCATTGAATGTACACGGACCTCTCAGGGGATTTGAATGGATTATGCAGACCATGTTTGGGGCACTTAGATAAGCTGTCGACAAAAGGCTGCAAACAATGTATACAAAAAGATCAACATGAGTTAAGTTTGTGGTAACTTGGTCTTTATGTGATATTATCATGAGGTTTAACCTTGATTCCTCTTTCGTCTACTTCTGAAACTTTAATGAAAGATTCCCCATTGAGGGGATCCAGAATTGTATTCCAAGTTCCATCTTTTGTCCAACTTCCGTGGACTGGAAAACACAACAAACGGTGATTTTACAAAAATTAGTCACTCTAGTTAAACATGAAACGGGGATGGATTTCGTGGCTTACCCAAGTTTTGAACTTCAGCAGGCTTAGAACCTGAGATCTCTTCGGCTTTTACGGTTGCAAATTGTAGTGAATGCATAAGCCTGCAATACCAACATCTATATGTCAATTGTCAACAATTGCAACATAAAAACAGAACTCCAAGTGGAATTAGCAAGTAATTTAGCATGATTTCATTTACTATTTGAATCACTATTCTTTGAAACATGTTCACAGCTTATAAATAAGATAACCTTTTCTATAAAACAGGTTTATGGTAATTATAAGCAATTCTTCTACTAAAAAAATAGCAATAATTAAAAATATAAATAATTTAAAATTATAAGGCAATATCATTTTTGAGTTAATATAAAAAAAAAAAAAAAACCATAAAAAGCAACCAACCTGTCAAATGAAAATGGTAATCAAAATGCAAAAAAAAAGGACATTTAGAAATGAAAGTATGAAAATATACAAAGAAATATAGGGACAAATACCTTGAGAATGTTAGAGAAGAAGAACGAGATACATTGTTCCTGATCCCATTGCAGAGTCGATATATCGACATTGTCATTTTTATGATCTTTTTTTGTTAACAGAAAAAAAAAAGCTTTTGAAGTATCGATTGATTGATTAATAACTTTGTAAAGATTTTTTTGTTTGTAGACAAAAGTGAAGGTGATAGCGACTTATACGGATTGGACAAACGTTTTTTTCTCCTTTTCATTTTCCTTTTTTTTATTAATCGTCCAAAACTTAAATAAAGAAGAAAAAAAATCAGAGGTGTAATTTAAGAACTTGTTCTAAACTTCAAACCTAACATTGATAAAATCTTTTTGACCTGTATGTTTTATTAGCGACAGAGATAGCCTTTAGCATAGTGCTAACATATCATACTAACCGAGCAGTTGAAAATATTGGTTGCCCATGACAACTGCCAGCAACAAATCCCAAATCCCAATTTTTCAGATACATTATACATGATTAAGCTTAGTGGTTTGTTTGTGGCTTTCACTCACTTATATAGGCACGAGCATAGTTGGTAATCATTCATGCCCAGCCAATCCAGATCATTTCAAATCCGTCTTATTAGCCTTTTGGTGGTATCTGAGCATATCATATTTCTCACAAACCTGATTTACCTCACCCTGCACCAGGCCGCACAATATCGCGTGATCTGTAGTCAATAGACTTCCCAGTCCACATTGAGATTATGACCATCTCCTACGTTTTTACCTCCATTCCGGTGGAAATATATTCTTCAACACACCATATAGGTTTTACTTTTTTAATTAATCGCATCATTATAGCATATTGTATGGAAAAGAAAACAAAATCAAAATGGTGTACAAGATTCCTATGAAAATAAAAGCAACAAACTTCAATTCCAGTATATAAATACATAGGATGTATTGGAAGTAAAGCCTAAATACTAATTAGCTAAACTGCAAGAGTACATAACAGATAAAATGCAGTCTCAAACATCCTAGAAGCCCTCTGTTAGTGCAAAAACACGCCCAGCCAAAGGTGGAGGCAATGCAGAAATAGCTTCTTCAATCACCTGATTAGCAAAACATATAAAACATTTAGTACCAGTGAATATCCTAATACTCAACTCAGGGAATATACTCAACCAACTTACATTTAAATGGTATCGAGCTGAAAAGTGAATCAATAGAATTGCTTTATTCTCAAATTTGTTTGCATCCTTGATTATCTAATTCACGGAAACAACACAACAAAAAATTGTCATGCACACTGTCAGGGATGATGAGTAGATATCATCCACATAAAGAACAGAATTTAACCTCAGACAAGTGTGTGTGTCCATAGTCTCTTGCATTCTCCACTGTCATTGTATCTTCCACATATGTGCTCTGCATTATGAAGATATACATGGTTATAATATTATTAGTATATTTCTGAAAGAAAGGAAATAATTGTTACCTCCATGATGAGAATCTTTGCCTTCAACATATCCCCATTATTATCATCACCAATAAAGTCAGATGTAGTGTCTCCAGTAAAAGCTACTTCAGGTGATGTTGTCGTGTATGTTATCTGCCAAATTACAAATTCACCTTGTTAGTTTCTACTTTGTAGCATTTATAGTTCTACTTCATAGCTAAAACTAGCTAGACGAACCTCCGCACCTGAGAACTTCAATTTCTTGATTTCATCCGCTGGAAGACCAACATACTCAGGCCTAAGCTTTTGTTTCACAGAATAAATTACATAACCCTGATACAAACAGTGTAACAAGCTAACTGATATCACTCTACTTTTTGGGATTTGGGGTCTTTATTTCTATTTATATTCAGAACAAATCATGTATAGTGATGAGTAAGTCAACTAGCCTGACTTGGTATGACATGGTATGTCTTAAATGCTTTTACTTTCAGATCTTTTCTCAAGTGGAACTCCTCCCCTGTGAATGGAATGATGTATCAAAGTGATTTTAGTATATATATATTTGATGTGTTGAAATCAAAAACACAAAAACCCATTACCAACATCCAGCCCGATCAAAGTATGCTTTAGCTCTGATTGATCCATCGCTCTGTGTGCTTCAAAAATCTTTTCAACACTTTCTTTAATTACTGTTGGAACAATAATTGTTGGAGGAGACATTCTATACAAACCACGCGTTGCAACATACATAGGCAATCCTCCCTGGGAGAAAAATAAAACAATATTCAACATGATCATATAAGGAAACTACCACCATAATTCACAAAGTAGAATGGTACGTGTTATTAGCACTAAATGAGATTTAGCACCATAAGGAAACTACCACATTTAAAACTCAAGGTCACTGTGCCATTAGCACTAAATGAGATTTAGCAACAGACCACCTACATAAGTACTCAATTGCAGAAATTTAGAGTTCAGTATCTTAAAGCAGCATTTGAAGAAATTACTAAAAGCCTAAAACAGAGAAAGAACAAGGATGTTACAATGTGATCCATGTGACCATGAGAAATGAAGAGGAACTGTTGAGAGATGGCTCGCTGAGGGCACTTCCCAATGTCAAAAGCCAAGTTGAGAGAGGGGAGAATTACACAAGTCTCGTGACCTGCTATTGACAACCCTTCAATCGAGTAACCTTCAATATCCAATCCCTTTTTCTTTTTTGTCTCCATTGCTACCCGGGTACAGATTCTGGAAACCAAATGGAACAAAGGTAACCTTTTGATGTTCGTTATCTTTCACCAGCTTGTACCTGAAGTATGCCAAACAAAGATCTGATCGCTAAAGATCTTTCTAAAATGAAAGCTATATCATATCATATTTGGACAGTTAAGTGATCTTTAATGTCTTGTCATGGGATTATACAAATTATATGGTCATTAATATACTCCGTAGTATAGTACGGATCCCTTTTTATTAGTAAGATATGTACTGTTTTCCATGCAGCCAAATGTAATAGTGAAGACACTATGCATTAATGCTCTACTATTAATCCAACAATGCAACTCTATGACCTATGATTTTGTCTAGATAGACATATACAATCATGTACAAAATAGGCCTCTGAAAATAGATCTTCTAACTTCTATGCTCAATACTAAACATAGTGCGCTTCATTAGACACTGAAAAGGGTTTATTAAGTGCGATTTCACACCAGAATTCCTTAGGCAACAATGGTAATTACTCAATCACTTCCAAACCGAGTCTCCTCTGTAGAAAAATCCTCAAGTGGGCTACTTAAAATATCCCCAAAAATGGTAAAAAGACACAGCTGTTAATACACAAATTTTACCCAAAGCTCCATTTATTACCTCTAGAACTAGCAGAAGATGTGATTTTTATCGATACATTTTCCGTATTTAAATGGTACTTGATCATGTCTCCAAACACCCATATACATCATCATAGTATAAAAAAATGTTGACACCTAACGTCAGCATTACGTCGAATACACCTAGTGAGCAATCATTAAAGTAAAAGCTACTAAACACCTAGAAATGCATAAACCCATAAGATATAACTACATGTAGAAAACCACGTCTCACATTGGCATTACATCGAACACCTAGAGTGCTGTTATAACTAAATACAGTAATTCACCAAATAACAAAATTATACAACGAATTATCAAATCAGAACACATGTAGTATATAAAAGAATATAAAAATAGAAAGAAACCAAGTAATCAAGCAAATAAAGGCATCAAATTGTGTCACTTTTTTATCAGCTCTATGATAATAATGCATGCATGTAGAAACTGGGAGGTAGAGAGAATGGTACCAAAATCAAGGAAATATACCGGGAGACGACCAATTTTAATAACCGATTAACGGAAACCCCGTTGATTGAAGTTTAATTACGTGGTTTTGGGGGGTGGGTTTTTATTAGGGTTTATGCTCCAAACTTTTAAATATTTTTTTTTAAAGGTCTCAAATATTTGGGCCTTTGGGGAGGGTATGCGTTAATTTTCCCTCTAGATCTAATATCGACACAAAACTGTCAAAGAAAATTTTAAGACGGAAATTTTTTTATCTCTGCTTTTGTGATAATTGTATCACATTTTTTGATGCATTTACCACACTGTATATATTTTATAATATACTGTATAAGTATGTAATGCACTATAGTGGTAAATTAATCAAGTTGTGTGGTACGAATATCACTTCCCTTTGTATAAAGGTTTGGTTACTTACATCATGCTTACATCATATTTTCATCAAACCACAACTTTTGTTGGGATTGTCATTGAGTATCGTTGTTGTTTGTGTATGCGTTTTTTTTAACCATGTCTCCAATAAATTTTTAGATGATAAGAGTTTTTATTAAAAGATTTTAATTAAGGTAATATTTAGCTCTGATTTGGTTGTTGTTGAGCTTTCTTTATATCACTTAAACTTGTTGTAACCTTGTAATGTAAATATGTTCTTGTACATGTGGCAAGCCCACTATTTGGTGGTTGTTTGGAGTAAGTAAACTTTTAAAAAGAAAAAAATTATTTCCATCTTCTTATGATCTTATCATGAATTTTGACAACCAACCTGGGTTAGTGTCGACAAAATTGAATATGTTAAGGGTCTGACCTACCAAATTAAACTTCATCAGTTATAATACTACAACAAGGGGGTGAAAAAGGAATTAGAAATACTTTTCTTAAGTGAATGATAAACTGAAATTCATTTTCATTTCATTCATTCTTTATAAATTGTAGAGATGAGAATAATTTTTTTTTTCTTTTAATGATGTTGTATGTGTTAAACTTAATTATTATTAAAAATTTTGTATTTATCTTATATTAATTTTCTATTTATACCAAACGACAGAATTTATTTTATTTTCAAACACTCATTCGTTTTTTCATTAGTTTCATTTCTTCATTACATATCAATTTTTTTTTAATTCACTCTTACCAAACATCCTCAAGTCTACTATACGTAAAACAGATAGTTAAGTAAACTATTAATTATATTTATTGAAAAACCTGAAAATTTGACATGTTCCAAGCTAAGGTCAAAATTTCCAAAAATAAGGTCTGGGTTAGATGATGTCTACCCGTTAACCTTAAATTGGTTCGGTAATTATAGCTTGCAAAAGACCCATTAGATCGAGTACTTGATTTTGAACCCACGAAACTACACTATGTATAAGTGTGAATGGACCTATAGAAATAGGCTTTTGCCTTTTGAAAACAAGAAAAGCAAGGAATAGACCTGTTCTATCTTTAGCTCATCTAAAATTTTGACACTTTCTATATAAAAATAATATACTATCACATCACTTATTTTTGTAAATTTTTAACTTTTATCTTTAAGAGTTTTGTTAAACAAAGTCTCAAGGCTTTCGTTAATATGCATTAAATAGTTGTACACTTACCATAAAAATCATGAGTAAACTTCATATAACATTTTCCTTATCTTAATGTGTTTTTATGTTTTATTTCAAATTCAACTTTATAATCAACTAGATTATACCCGTCCGATGTCCGAAATGATATGTATTAGGTAATTAATAAGTTAATGTTATTTTTATCATATAATGAATCAAATTATGTGTAAGACCACTAAATGTAATATTAATAATACTATGATTTAACATTTTAAAGAAGTTAATTGTATTTACCCATAAAATATTTATAAAAACACTTATTTGTACTTTAAACTAAATTTCTGTATATAAAACCAAGCAAACATGCCTAAAAAATTGATCAATACACGAATATACAATTTACTAACGGATATGTATACAAAACACAATTGATCAATAGTTATCTAAATAAAGCTTTAAAATAAGCTTATAATATCCATATCCATATCAGATACAAATTCAGGTCTCATTTATATTATGATTATTGTCTCATTTATATTATGATTATTGTGTTATTAGTTTAGGATTCTAATAAAACTATATAAACAATGTTAGTTTTATTCTAATTTTATTATTTGTATAAGTGTTGTTGTTAGTTTAGGATTAGGATACAAATTTTATAGATGCAACAAAGATGGAAAGCAAAAAAACACTACAACGAATGTCGTCTACAAAGAAGTGTTACAAAAGATGAAGGAAGATACATGCTCCTGACGTTCAAACTATTGCATAACTTTATTTTTAATTACATTCTTAACATCTTCCAACATTGTTTTTTTTTTTTTTTCTATTTTACTTTTCATTTATCAAGACTTTTTAGCATGTACATATTATTACCTTGATAATAATAATTTAATATTTATAATAAAGTAAACTCGTGTTTTTGACACAAGTCTGAAAGCTAGTTTAATATATGTATATTATCACATAATTATTATAAAAGTTAATATGAAAAGATTAAATAGATTAAAAGATAAGTAAAAAAGGTAAAGTTCAAGCTAGTTTAATATATTTAAGTTTGTCAACAAGTGTATGTACATTAGGTGATGTGTGCGTGTAAAGATGACATTTAAGAAAAAATATTTTATCTGACAATTAATAAATAAGTAAATGAAGGTGTCACATTAGTTATACTTTCCTTCTCTTCAGAATTTTACATCATACGCATATGGTGTGTTAATTAATTGCACAACGAAAGGGTCTCGCACTAGTGCGGATCTTAAATAGTCTTTCTCACCATACCACTTCCTTTATTAAAAAATATCGTCGAGGAGAACCTACCAAGGCTCGAACTCGAGATCTTGGAGTAAACTCCCCCGGGGTCTCATATAACAGGTTTAGTGAAACACCCTTGGTCACTAGGGTTTAACGTGGTTTTCCTTCTCTTCTAATCTGATCTATATTTGTTTATTAAAAAAATATAGCATGATGAACATCTATTAGTAATATTGATAAAAAAAAAAAAAAAAAAAAAGTAAACACACATGTAAAGTTTATTAGATAGTGAATAAATGTAAAAAGAATATATTGAACACATAACTAAATACAGAAAGTAATTTAAATCTATTTTACTACTCCGTAATAAATAAAGTTTTAGAGAAGGCGCTAAAAACCGAAATGTTACATACTTTGCAATTTTGCATGTTACAATGATTACCGTATCATAGATTCATTGCTTTCTGTATTTAGTTATATGTTCAATATATTAAATTCATGAATTGCTTAATATTATTGATATTGGGCTATTAAAATTTAAAATTAGTTGGGCCATTGGAAGGGGCTTGGCACCCGCCGGCCTGGTACTCCCTCCGCCACTCCAGGTTGATAAGCTAATTTTATATATGAGCAATCTAAAATAAGTTGTCCAATAGAATGCCCACTGTTGGATATTTTAGTGTAATTGGGTTAACTTGTTTGATCAGTATTGTCATAATAATACATCATATAAGATTGGTGGTGCGGAGTGCACGCCTATTTGAATTTATTATGACCTTAGGGGCAAGGTACGGGGGTCCGGGGGCAGCGCCCCTGGGAGCGGGGTCCAAGGGGCGGCAGCCCCTGGCTGGGGTCAAGCTGGTTCTTTTCTCTCAAATAATAAACACACAGAACATTCTTGCAAATAACTCCGAAAATTTTTTATTTCCATTAAATTGCTATAGTAAAAATCCCTCCGAAAATTAAATTTTCGGAACTTGAGGGACTAAAAATGGCAATTTCGAAACCTTGCAAATAACTGCCTTCTGCAGGATTTATACAACCCGTAACAAATTTTCTGATCATTCTTTTCTTCCTTCTTTCTGGTTTTTTTCTCTCAAATAATAAACGCACAGAACATTCTTAATTCTCTGAATTGTATCCGATTGAATAGTTTGGGTGAACCGCCAAATTGATTCAATCTGAAAGTGATTACACGCCTTTCAGAGTTTGATTATATCCGGTTATCTGTTCGTTATTCACAAATTTCCCCAACACCCACTTGTTTATCCAAAATAATTTTCTCATTAAGTAAGGTTTAACCTACTAGTCGGAAACTAGAAAATGAAATGAAAACTAAATGACAAACAATCTGTGTCCAAGGGCTAAAGTTTGGAATAAAATTGGATAAGTCTGCAAGAAAAGTCATTTCAATCTTTCCCATCTCTATAAATCAAAGAACATATGTTAATTAGCTAGGATCATGTCCTAGAATCCTATAAATAACTTGCTATTTTCACAATTATATAACAAACTAAACATTTACTCCTGTTACATACATCAAATCCTACCCTACATTGCTAGAACTTGATCAATGGCATATTTCCCCGGAATTCTACCTTTTGGTGATAGAAAAAGCTCGAGTAGTTTAGTATTCGAAGAGTTTGTGCCTCCTTCAGCTTGGACGGAAGACCAAACATGTCATTGCCTCCTTGTTGATCTTCCTGGTACATAAAGTTCATCATTGGTTTACTCAAATTCATATCATAGATACATACAAATTAACGTATATATTTGAGTGATCTAATTACAAAATATTTCATAATATTGTAATGCAGGTTTCAAGAGGCAAGAGCTCAAGCTTCAAGTTGATAACCATAATCGCATAGTAGTTAGTGGAGAAAGGCAAGTGAGCGAGAACAAATACAAGCGATTTGATCAAAACTTTGAGTTGCCAAACAATGCAGACATAGAAAAGATCACAGGGAAGCTGGAGAGTGAAATTCTGTATATTACAGTCCCAAAGAGAGTTGAGCAAGATCATCAAGAGATCAAACATGGTAGCATTCGTGATGGGGAAAAGGGCACGTTTGCACCAGCACCAGCACCGTCACCATCACCACATCCAGAATCAGAAGTAGATGAAGATGCAAATGAAGATGATAGTGATGATGATAATGATGACGATGATGATAAAGATGATGATGATAATAAGAAATCAGATGCATATGCAAATGCAGAAGAAAAGGAAAGTGAAAGTGAAAACAAATATGGTGGTGGAAAGGAAGTTGAAAGAGTGAAACACGAAAGCAATTCTGATGAAGATTGGGGGAAAGACATGGACTTATTTCTGAGAGTCGCAATCGAGAAACTAAGAAAGAATAAAAGGATCGTTGTGACAGCAATCTTTGCATTTTCATTAGGGGTGTTGGTAACTCAGAAGTTTCAGTCAAATGAAAACTAATTGATGGAGAGCGCTTAAAATCAAAGTTGTAAATAATGCATAATGTTGAATTGTAAAAATAACAAATGTAACACAAATTGCAAATATATTGAATAATAGCCTACTCTGATTATGGTATATTACTAAGTTTTTAAGTTTGAATCTAACCATGAAATCAAATTTAAAACAGTATAAGCAGTCGAAATCTTCAGGAGTCGTGTTCTTTTGTCACTCAAACCAAAAACATAAGTATCAATCCCATTCTTTTACTTTTTCTTTTATCTAAAAGGATCAGATGCCACACCATTATGCTCAACCCAAATGGCTCTACATGATGATGAATGAAACCTTCAAAAATTATGGGAACAAAATGCTTTGTATAATACATGAGATAATATCACGCCCTTCTGTCATAATTATCAAAAATTCTACATATTTCGTCCTGTCGAAAGTAATAGATGCAAACATGTCCATGCTAGAAAAGAGGCAAACAGACATTTATTCATCTCATGTTCACTTTTCTTAGGCAATTAAAGTTCAAGTAACTAATGGACTAATTTGGTCTTGACCAAAGCATGGTGTGGTTGGAGCCAGACAAACTTGTTGGGCTAGCTAGACAAATATAAATGACAGTTAATGGGTATAGTAATTGGTAAGTTTGAAAATTAAAGAACATGGTCCCTTAATCAAAGGAAAGGGTTGAAAAAAGGTGATGCTTTGTTGTAGAAACTTTATCCAAAAAAACCTTTTCAAGGTGCTTTTTTCACAAGAAAAAGGGGGGTGGAATCATGTGCAATGGAAGCATTTTAGGATACAAGTGGTTTGAAACAGTATTTGCTTATGCAAAAATGAAGTTGGAGTGAATGAGAATGCAGATTGATGATGTATAAAAAAGTAACCTGCTGTTTGGGACAAAGAATCTAATGCTTATGTCCACAACAAGGATTTTCATTTTCTTGCCAAAAAGCAACATATTCAAATTCTTATGTTAACTTCTTCGATACTTCATTGTCACACTAACCCACATACACCCACCCAACTGCAAAAAATCTTTCATCTCTAAGTGGTCGGGCAAACAAACAAGGTTTAATTCTGATGTATGTAGTCTAATTCTAGTATGTTAAACACAATAATAATACATAGAAACAATATTGTAAATAGTGGTAAAGACTTGTGTAAAAACATAAACATCAGTAAAAAAAAAAAAAGTTACAAAAAATAGATGACAATTTACTTTAAAATGAATACTTTATAACAAACCCCCCCATTAAAGAATGGAAAGAAAAAAAAAAAAAGTAGAATGATAGAAGTCTTCTTGAAAGGGCATGGAATATAATCTAAATCAGCAAGCACTACAACAAATTAAAATTCCCTACCTAATACATTCTCATCCTCAAATCTTTCTTGATACCCAAAAAGCATCTTCAAATTTGCTTCTAGTTTTTAACTTTACATGATTATTTTATTATCTTATATATTAAAAACAAATATCCTTGTAGCATATGTTCTTTTTTATAATACTTATTTTGTAAGTTGTACACATAAAGAAACAAGCAGAAGATAATGAAAAACAAAGAGAACAAACTTAAAAAGTGATAGTTGATAATGTTTTCTTTCACAGATACCTCTATCATTATTTCTACCATCAACCACCAATGACACCATGATCAACCCGGAGCAACAACAACCACCACCACCGCCAACTAGGCCGGTTCGTAAACTAGTAATAGAGGTTGTAGAAGCACGAGACCTACTTCCGAAAGACGGGTTAGGCAGTTCAAGTGCGTATGTTGTTGCAGATTTTGATGGCCAGAAGAAAAGAACTTCTACTGTCTCAAGAAGCTTAAATCCTGTATGGAATGAGACTCTTGAATTCGTGGTGGCGGATCCGAATACAATGGAATATGAAGAGTTGGAGATAGAGGTGTTTAATGACAAAAGATTGAGTAATGGCAGTGCTCGAAAGAATCATTTTCTTGGGAGAGTTAAGATTTATGGAAGTCAATTTGCACGAAAAGGAGACGAGGGCTTGATCTATTTCCAGTTGGAGAAAAAAAAGTGTTTTTAGTTGGATTAGAGGTGAGATTGGATTAAGAATTTATTACTATGATGATGTTGATATTGCAGGTGGGCAAGATCCAAATAACCCAAACAACGAAAATGCTCAACCGCCTCCTTCTGAGAAGGATGGGGTGCCTCCACAACTGCACGAGGTACGAGTCATGGAAGTACCTCCGCATATGGAAGGCGCCACAGAGAATTTACATCAACCACCCATGGTTCCTGTAGAGGAAGGTCAAGGTCAACCCCCTCCGGTAACCGTGGAAAGTAGTCAACAACATCATTATCAAAATCAACAACACATGATGAACCAGGGGATGCCTACTCCTCCCCCGGTTCATCCAGAATATCCACCATCAGAAATGAAAAGAATGCAAGCAAGTAGATTAGGGACCGGAATGAGAGGTGAAGATCGGGTTAAGGTTTTGAAACGCCCTGAAGATTACTCACCTCGAGTAATCCCAAGAAGATCCACAAATGCGGAATCTGAAAGACTCCCGGCTTATGATCTAGTCGAACCAATGCAATATCTATTTGTTCGAATAGTAAAAGCTCGCGGGCTCTCCCCAAACGAAAGCCCTTATGTCAGAATCGGCAATTCGGTTAGATCAAAGCCGGGGATTCCAAAACAAGGCGAACCCCCATCCAATCCAGAATGGCATCAGGTTTTCGCTTTGACATACAACAAAACCGAATCTGAGAATGCAAACACTCTCGAGATCTCAATCTGGGACGCGCAGTCAGAAAACTTCCTAGGAGGAGTTTGTTTCGATTTGTCCGATGTTCCTGTTCGTGATCCTCCCGACAGCCCGTTAGCTCCACAATGGTATCGTCTCGAAGGCGGGGATGATCCGAATGCTGCAGGGAGGGTTTCCGGGGATATACAGTTGTCTGTTTGGATTGGGACTCAAGCAGATGACGCGTTTCCGGAATCTTGGAGCTCGGATGCCCCGTATGTTTCGCATACCCGGTCAAAAGTGTATCAATCTCCTAAACTTTGGTATCTGAGGGTGACTATAATGGAAGCTCAGGATCTTCAAATTGCGGCGAATTTGCCGCCTTTGACCGCCCCTGAAGTAAGAGTGAAAGCCCAGTTGGGGTTTCAGTCTGTACGGACAAGAAGAGGTGCGATGAATAACCATACGGCGTCGTTTTACTGGCATGAAGATTTGGTTTTTGTTGCTGGTGAGCCTTTGGAAGACAGTTTAATTTTACTGTTAGAGGATAGAACCGGGCCGGATCCGGTACTGCTGGGACATGTTTTGATACCTGTTGCTGCAATTGAGCAACGAATAGATGAACGACATGTGGCGGCCAAGTGGTTGTCATTAGAAGGTGGTCCCGGGGGGTCTTATTGTGGTAGGATTCATTTAAGGATGTGTTTGGAAGGTGGGTATCACGTGCTGGATGAGGCGGCACATGTATGTAGTGATTTTCGGCCCACCGCGAAACAGTTATGGAAGCCACCGATAGGGGTTTTAGAGGTTGGGATCCTTGGTGCTCGTGGGTTGCTTCCGATGAAACCGCGGGGTGGTGGCAAAGGGTCGACGGATCCTTATTGTGTTGCTAAATATGGAAAGAAATGGGTGAGGACACGAACAATTACTGACAGTTTTGACCCGCGGTGGAACGAGCAGTACACGTGGCAGGTGTATGACCCGTGCACGGTTTTAACCATTGGGGTATTTGACAACTGGCGTATGTTTGCTGATATGGCAGAGGAAAGACCGGACTTTCGGATAGGGAAGGTCCGAATACGAGTATCAACATTAGAGAGTAACAAGGTATACACTAATTCTTATCCTTTATTAGTTTTGCAACGAACCGGGTTGAAGAAAATGGGGGAAATCGAGGTGGCGGTACGGTTTGCTTGTCCGTCATTGCTGCCAGACACGTGTGCAATTTATGGTCAACCTATACTTCCTCGAATGCACTATTTGCGTCCACTTGGAGTGGCCCAACAAGAGGCATTACGTGGGGCTGCCACAAAAATGGTGGCGGCCTGGCTTGCAAGGTCAGAGCCGCCACTAGGTGCTGAAGTGGTTCGATACATGTTAGATGCGGATTCACATACATGGAGTATGAGAAAGAGTAAAGCAAATTGGTTCCGAATTGTGGGTGTACTCGCATGGGCAGTCGGGTTGGCGAAATGGTTAGACAACATTAGAAGGTGGAAGAACCCAGTTACTACGGTTTTAGTTCATTTGCTATATTTGGTTCTTGTTTGGTACCCAGATCTAATAGTCCCAACTGCATTTTTATACGTGTGTTTGATTGGAATTTGGTACTATAGATTTCGACCCAAATCACCTGCAGGTATGGACATCCGTTTATCTCAAGCAGAAACGGTTGACCCGGAGGATTTAGATGAAGAATTTGACTCGTTTCCAAGTTCAAGACCACCTGAGCTAATCCGTGCCAGATATGACCGGTTAAGAATGTTAGCTGCTCGGGTCCAAACTGTGTTAGGTGATTTTGCAACACAAGGGGAGAGGATCCAAGCTTTGGTGAGTTGGAGAGATCCAAGAGCTACAAAACTATTCATTGGGGTGTGTTTTATGATCACGGTCGTGCTATATGTGGTGCCACCAAAGATGGCAGCCGTGGCTCTTGGATTTTACTTCCTACGACACCCAATGTTCAGGGAACCAATGCCGCCGGCTAGCCTAAATTTCTTTAGAAGGCTTCCAAGTTTATCGGATAGGCTAATGTAGTGATGAGAATGATACACACAATAAGGCTTGTTTTGGGGTAAATTTGCCCCTGCACATTGGGTGCTCCAGATTTTCAATGTTTTGCGATGAAAATATGTTGAGCTTCAATAAGTTGTAGTAAAATATATAAAGTGTTAGAAGTGACCTTAAGATGGCTAAAGAAATGAGTGTAACTGAGAGTAAATTTTTTGTCTCTATTTTTATGCCCCCCACCCCCCTGATGAATATTGTTAGTTAGTGAAAATTATTTACAAATTCAATATGACAAATAATGTGAATAGTTGTTGTTAGTGCAATTTTATAGCAACTGATAAGTGATAAACTGATAACTGATAACCAAACAATTACTGCTATACCAAAACCCATTTCAAAACCCATAATCCTAATTAATATAATCATTTTTCTAACCAAATACAAGAATTTACCTTTAACAGAGATCTTGAAATGGGCAAATGGCTATAAGATTGTGTAGGAAAGGGGTGACAGAGTGGTTTGACTAATTATGACAAGTAAGTTTGAAAAGTTGGGTTATTTGCTTATATTATACAGTAATATATATGGTCTTAATTTTTCTTTGTTCACTAGACCAATATATTTATCTTTTTATCTATAATTCTATATCTATACTCCTTTATAATAGTATTTTATTTTTAAAATTTCTTAATTTCTTAAAACATCTATGTTATACATCTATTATCTACTAAATTACTTTCATTAACTCCTTAAATCACATTAATTATATCTTACTCGCCACCGTTGCCGCGCCGCCGTATTGCGTGGGTATTCGTCTAGTTATATTAATAAAACATTTTAGGTTTTATTTATGGTATGTCTTAAAATTAAAACTTTAAAATGTTCTTATTTAACCTTTTATAAAAAGAATTGAATTAAGAAATTAAGTATATTTTTTCCTCGAAAAGTCCCTTTCAGCATATTTATGGTTCCCAAAATGTCTTTCCACACACTACAACACTAAATTACCATATCTACCCTTATAACAACTTGTCACTCTTAAAACAAAATTCCGCTGCAAAGCGCTGGTATTATGCTCGTTAGTATATAATTAATAGTTGATTTGTTGGGGGGTTGCAAAATTCTGCTTCTTAGGCCTCAGTCAACACTGCAGCTCTTCATAACTCTTTCTCACTGACACATCAGCTTTTCTCTCTCCTTAAATCACCTCTTATGGCCATTTTTTTGCTTGGAAGTAAACCGGACCCCATATATTATTCCTTCTCTCTCGTTTTCGCTCGCCACCACAAGGAAGAGGAGGGGAAGGAAGAGACTAAGAAGAGTTTGCTGCCAGTGGAAAAAGAGAGGAAGAGAAGGAAAGACGAGGTGGTGGGACGGGGTTGGCATGAGCCTTAAGACAATGATTGTCATTGAGCCTCAAATGGACAGTGAGTTATTTTTTAGACATTACAATGGATGGTCATGTTTCTTTTTGTTTCTTATGGATCGAATCTATACTCAAAGTGTATTTCGTTTTGTCATCTTTATGATTCGGTTGGTCCCCAAGGCATTGGGAGTTTTTCTCGTGTCTTGGATCAGTGTAATTGACACAAGTTTTTCATTCATTTTATAATACTCACAGTTAACGTTTCGAGAATGGTCTAGATTAGTTGTTTTGATTATATCTAGATTTGTATTTTGTATTTGTAATGGTACCTTTTAGTAACTAGCGTCTTGTTGTTGATTTTATTAATAAAACATTTCCGTTATTCCCCCCAAAAAAAAAACAGTTGATTTGTTGGTTTCCTGTATTTAATAAAATTTAAACTTAAAATCTTAACTTTTTGATCGGTTTACACTTTACAATCAAATTAAGGTTCGATTGGTTTTAAGTTTTGCGCCAAAATATAAGTTTTACATAATTGCAATTTGCAACCCTTGCCATAAACTGGGTCGGAAAAGTAGAAAAGAAACAAAGTTCATTCAAATGGGCCGGCCCAAGTCATATTACCAGCATTAACCCAACTAGCATTCAATCAAAAATTAATTTTTTTTTTTTTTTTAGGATTTGTTAGTTACAGCCCTTAGTGTTTTTATTCTTTAGAAATCCGTATATTGGCATGAGATTGGGAGGCACAAGGTGATGGTCCCCACATTTGAAGATCATTGTATGCCAGAAGTACTTTAGTTGGTCATGCACCATTTGTGGGGCATTCACATATTTTAGGCCATCGCTTTTTGTATCATTTTAACCCAAAAATAGTCAATAAAAAGATTTCATTCAAAAGTTTGAAACTCATAGATTATCCAAAAAGATTCTATAATAACAACTCTTGGAAATTTAAGGTTAGTAATTCAACTTTAATTCGCATTTCCTTTCCAAATGTTAGTTTAACATTTTTATGTTGATTTATAATTTAGGATTTTTGTCATTGTAACGAGTCAACATAATGGGAGAGACAGGCGAAGAAGACGCTGCAAATCGTGAAATGGAAGAAAAAAATACGGACAACCAGAACGGAAAAGGAGACAAGGACGCGGAGAAGGCTAAAGACAAGAAGAAAAAGAAGGATAAAAAGGAGAAGAAGGAAAAGAATCCGGAAGATAAAAATGACCCGACAAAACTTAAGGCCAAGCTTGAAAAAATCGACTCCAAGATTCAAGCACTTAACGTAAGACGAGAGGAAATTCTCAAGCTTATCGAAGCAGCTCAAGCCAATGCTTCAACTCCAGGGACGGGGGCAAATGCGTGAGCTTAAAGCGATGTTAATTGCAACTAGCAACCCATATGACTAAAACAAGTATGTATATATATATATATATATATATATATATATATATATATATATATATATGTAGTTGTAAGTGACAAACTTTTTTTTTTTTTTTTTTTATCATGATTCTATTAAGAAAGGCGTCAGGATGTTATGCACTTATGTTATGTAGGAAGGACTTATAATTAATTAGTAACACCATTAAGTTGCTTCAAGAAATTAAACATGTATTTCGATCTCATCAATGAGATATATTGGTTGTAAATATTATTAAAATATACTAAGTTACATTAAGTCATAGTTTATCAAATGTAATTTCAACACCATCTTCAGGTTTTGGATGTGAGAGATACTTCATTTTTGCATCCGGATTCACCAATTCCCACCTGAAATTAACACAATTTCAATAACATTGTATATATATAGATCATCGCTAGCAAGTAATATCACTATCCCAACACAACAGTGATCTTTACCCTTTTAATGAAAGGACAAACTTCAAAATGACTATATATATATATATCATTACGTACTTGTATCCTGTGGACAAATGGTAGAGAAAGATGGCAAGTTGTAGACGAGCGAGCATATTTCCTGCGCAGATCCTTATTCCACCTCCAAACACTTGGTATGTTCCAGGCACCATTGGTACCTTAATTAGGACGCGCCCAGTTATTTTTAGTACGGAGAAAATGAATTAGAAAACCAAAACCAATATTTTCATTTCATCAAGGCCAGTATATATGGACTTACATCCCATCTATCAGGGTTGAAACACATCGGATCGTTGAAGTTCTCAGGATCTGTATGGAGATACCTAATCCATAACATTACATTCCATCCTTTTGGTATCTTATATCCTACACAAGAAACGTCTATTAGAAAGAATAATAAAAAAAAAACGAATCACAAAGGAATTACACTAGTGTGCACCTTTATAGTTAACATCTTTTGTTGTTGTACGAAAAATAAACGCAGCGACATTTGCCATTCTGATTGTTTCATCCACAACTTTCATGGTGTATTTCATCTTTAACATCTCATCGCTTGTAACAAATTCTTCACTTTTGCTCTTTTTGAGTGACATGCTTTCTTCCTATATATATTGTTATCAACTATAAGACTTACATAATTGATGATATAAAAAGAGGAGAGCATAAAGAAAAGCTAGAGATCGATTAATGTTGATGTCATACCCGAAGCTTTTGTAGAACCTTTGGGTACTTTGCAAGGTAATAAACCGCCCACATTGTGGCTAGACTGGTTGATTCATAGCCAGCAACAAGAACACTAACAATATTGTCAAGAATTTCCATGTCGCTTAATTGGCTACCTTCTTCGTCCTTTAACTTCATCAAACCGTCCATTAGGTCCTTCATAGGTTGATCATTGTCCTCAATCCCGTTCTTCCTTTTCTCCAATTCTTCTCTAAAAATGGCAATGATTTTATTTCGACACTGCCAAAAGTAATTGTAACACTAATTTAAAACTTAAAACAATAATATTAATCGTGATATATATGTATGTTATGATCAAAAGATGATGAATGAGAATAAAAATGACCTGAAGGCCGTGGTGATAAGCAAAACCTGGTATATTCAATGGGTAAGATCTAATTCCACTAATCAATCCGACAAAGTATTCACCAAGCATATCAAGGGTGGGGCTTGGCTCAAAACTAGCAAAAAACATGCCAATGTTCTCAAATGTAACTTTCCTGATTTCTTTGTAGGCATTAATATTTCTACCACATTTGACCCAAGATTTAAGGGCGGAGATCATTCTAGGTTGCACAATGCAGGCAATTTGGCGAAGAGCTTCTGGCTGGTTAATGCTTCTAGAAACAAAGCTTCTGAGCCTAGCATGTGTTTTCCCATGAACCGCAACTAGTGAAGTCTTGCCTACAAGTTCCACGTTTGGCCATTCCAACACAAAGCTCTCCTCCGAACGAAATACATATTTGATTGCTGTTTGTGAAAATACAATTACTGATGGTCTACCGAATAGGTGCGTCTTATACATTCCTATCCCATCACCATACCTATTCAATAATTACATATACTCAATATATAACCAAAAAGGCCATTCAAATATATAAGAAAATCTAAAGAAACAAATATTTACTTACTTGCGACGCTTAACATTGATGTAATCATCAGGACGACGTAGGAACTTGAAGTACCGAAGAAATGTGAACATTTCACCAATCACCGGAAGACCCATATGGCCAGGAGGTAGCTTGTTGCTGCCGCCTTTAGATGACCCGAAACTTGCCATTAGTTCATACCATATATCATTCCACCACCACAATAGCCATCCTGCTAGTGGCACTACTACTAACACCACAGCCAGCCACATTTTGTCGCCTCTATATGTATGTATGTTTTGTATTGTAATCTCTGTAATGGTGACAGCATGGAGTGGAACTCCAAGTACTTATAGACTTTCATAAAAGATCCTATGCAAATATTTCATTTATTCCAACTACATTAGTAGACAAGTGTTATTGCTGACTATTTTTGTCATTTTATTTCCTCAGCTCACCATTTATTGGACAATGCTAACACTTGAATAATGTGATTATATATTCTTATAGTTAGTATATTCTTGTTCTATTCCTATGATACATATTGATATAGCCAACATTGTTAGAAATGTATTTTGTAGTAGTTTGATTTGTACTTTATTTGTATTTTAGGCTTATATTGTAAAGATTGTAAGTGTGAAAGGGGTTAGAATAAAAATTGTATAGATAGTATATGAAGTTAGGGTGGACGGAGTCGTTAGGCAGGGGACCGGTACCGGTGTGCACACCGCCCCGACCTACCGGTACCGGTGGGGAGGGGACGAGTGAGGGGAGCGTGGTGCCGGATGTGCTGCCGATGGATTCGAACGTTAGAAAAAAAAAAGTAGCGGGGCCCACATCAAACGGTTAAAAAAAAAACCCTTTTTTTTTCTTCTCTTTCTTTCTTCCTTTCTCATTTTCCCTTTTTTCTTCTTCTCTTGGCCGCTGCTCCTGTTCTTTCTTCCTTTCTCAAATTTTTTTTTTCCAATCAAATCAACCATATAAACCCACACAAATGAATAGGGGGAAGAAACCAAAACAACCCAGTTACTCAAATCTACCCAAAAAACGCAAAAACCAAACAAACAATCGCGATATTATGCCACCTCCTCCTTCGCAAAAAAACACGGCCGAAAATGTTTATAGGCCACAACGTGTTGAAGATTTCTTGAATAGTATGGATCCAGGGTTTTTCGAATCTGTCCCGGAAAATGTCCAACAAATGAACACCGGGTTTACGGGTTTTGCAAATGAATCTCAAGCCAGGTTTTCGGGTTTCGCGGGTGGTTCTTCAAGCCACTTCGCGAGTCAACAGGAAGAAGAAGAATAAGAGGAAGAAGAAGAAGAAGAAGAGGTCGAGGAGGAAGAGGATGAAGCAATACCCGAGACTCAAGTCCCCGTTAAAGATAAAAGAGAGTGTAGAAATTGGGGAAAGGATGAAGAGGCGTGTTTGGCAAAAGCTTGGTTAAACGTTTTCGAGGATCCATACGTCGAAAACGCACAAACGGCGGGTTCGTTTTGGGGGAAGGTGAAGTTTCAGATGGATTCACACTTGAATCGTGACTCGGGGCGTACCCCGGAAGTGTGTCGGTCGAAATGGAAGGATTTGAAGCATAAGGTGTCAGGTTTTTGTGGTATCTACAATGTGAAGAAAAGTAAGATGTTGAGTGGCCAAAGTGACGAGGATGTGTTTAAGACGTCTGTGGCATTGTATATGCGGAAATACAATAACAAGTCCGGGTTTCCGCATGTAGAGGCGTGGCAGGTTTTGAGAAAAGGACCGAAATGGTCGGAGGTTCTTACTTTGGAGGGGATTTGTGAGGAGTCGGGTAGCAAACGGGCAAGAACGGAAGGGTCTGTCCATGTACGTTCATCGGGGGAGGCATCGGTCCACATTGACTTGAATGAGGACTAGTTGGAGTAGGAAGATGAGGGAGGGAACGACATTGATGATGCACCCGTACATCCTGCTAGACCCGTCCCATCCCGTCGTAAAGTTAAGGGTAAGCAGGCTGCTCCTTCCGCCTCTACTACATCTGAGGAGTTCTTGAAGATGGTCGCGGAGTTGAAATGCGACAATGAGGATAAAAAACGAGCTCGGGAGGAGAAGATGCAGATGCAGAAGGCGATGATGGATAGCTATATGGCGGCGAAGGAGGCTAGGAAGAAACGGGAAGAGGAGATGACACGGATGGTCCAGAATCAGCAGCGACAGAGTGATATGGACTTCGTGATCAGGCCACACGATCACCTCAGCGGGCCGATGTTGGAGATGGTTTTGGCGCAGAAACGCGCCCTTTATGAGCAGTACGGATGGTCGGCGCCTTAGTTGTATGTTTTACTTGTTTTTGTGTGTTAGAATAAAATTATGTGTTTTAATTGTGTTTTAAGTTGTATTAGTTTTAATTTATGAAATAAAATGTTTTATTTGAATAAAAATTAAATGGAAATGAAATTAAATAGAAAAGGGTGGGAAGGGGAGGGGTGGCGAGGTGCTCCTAGCAAAAAGGGAAGAGAAGAAAAATCGGGAAGGGGAGGGGAGGAGTGGGCAAGCTCTCCCCCCACCCTTATGAACCCCTTTCCACATGAACTTTTATAACCTTTCACCCCATTTGATTCTAATCTTTTTCGGTCTTAATTTCGATCTTTGATATTAATGTGAATATGTATATGAATGTGAATGTGAATTGTTATAAAACAAGAGGCAAACGTTTATGAACAGTTGTGTTTCCTCTTACAAATGTAATGTAATCCTAATTAGATGATATCATAGTAATGATAAAACTGAGAACTTACTAGTTGTCTTAAACTATATTGAAATCAGTTGTTCCCTTAAATATGGCATAGGTCAAGATCATGTAACTATATTTATGTATATTTTTAGTATGTGTTCGTTGTCAGGTACTATCTAATAATTAATGAAATTTAAATTTGTGATAATTCTAATTTTAGCATATCGTATCTTTTAAGCTTGTTCCACACTTCCACCGACTTGTTTCACATTTGGCTTAAGCTTATAAATTCAACTTGTTCCCAATATGTCAGACCATATATCTCTAGAACTATTCAAAGTGGTCCACACAAAGCGTTGCGTCAGTGTAACATTGATTCCAAATTTAAAAGTATTATGATACTTAAAAATTAAAAATAGTACATTAATAAAGTTAAGGGTTTTGCTAAACGAAGTTTTAAGGGCTTTCGTTAAGATACATGAACTAGTTGTACATTTATCATAAAATTCAGGGGATGGACTTTTAATATGAAAATGTACAATATTTTTATGTACGTCAAGAGAAACCTTAAAAGCTTCATTTAGCATTTTACTAAAGTAATTAAATAACTACACATTAGTAAAATCGAGTTATCAATTTTGTATCTTAAATAAGTCTTGTTCTCATTGGTTTATGCATATTTAATGATTATACCTTAGGATATTCTCAATATTCTTGGTGGATGTTTGGATGCTATAATTAGTAATTACAAATCTACAATAATACGTGTGTGATTCCGATAATATGAGATAAAATAAGCAATAGAAAACTACATGGCACCAAATATTAGTATGACTTTTTTACTATTCTTTATCTTTATTTTTTTTTCCCTTATTTTATAAATTATAAAATATTTTAGGTTTAATTAAAATTTTAAAATGATCAAGATGCATTTAATATATCAATATCTCTAACAATTTTCTTAACTGGGTTAGCTAAGGGTATCTTCTAAATCCACTATGTGGGTCCTGGAGGTGAGTGTTTCCCAAAGACTTGGATTCGAGTTGAGTTTCTCATCTCAAGGTATTTTCTTTGAAGAGGGGTTGGAAATCCAGCAAATCGCTGGTTAAAACTGCCTCCAGTACGTTTGGATCGAAATTAACTTTAAAAAAAATAACCTCTAACAACTAAAACATATGTTTTACCAAATATATACCCTTAATGAATTAATTTACAACATTAATCTTTTAACTCCTAAAATAATTACATTATCCTCTTTTACATTAATACCCTACTGCTACACCCTTTATCGTCGTCGCCGCCACCAATCGCCACCAACACACTAACACCGTCACCACCTGCCGCCGCATCGTGCGAGCATCTATCTAAAGCAAACAAAGTAACTATTTACTATTCAGACTACTAAGTATTTATTGCGTTAAATTGACTTTAAAACGGAACTAAATTAATTAATCTAGATGTGCAATTACTTAATTGTTTATTTCGGGATTAGATATGACTATTTCCGATTCGTACGTATATACGTGATCAACAACCGAATTAAGCTGCTAAAGATAACAAAGCGTTGGTAATTTGTCGAATAAAACTTTTTGAATATAAGTTGTTTCCCAATACGTGATGTAGTCATCTTGCTCTTGGTTTTGCTTTGTTTTGGTTTTATACCGTGTACTTTTCGGTCTAGACTCTTGATTTTGTTACAATATTTGATATTGTCTTGACCGCACTCGAAAAAGTAATAAACTTATAATTTTCAAACATCCACAACATATATGCACATAGGCGGATCTTCTATGGGTTCCGAGTAGGCCCGGGTCCCCCATTTTTTTGCTTAGTAGTGATAATTTATCTGTATTTCGTTTGAAAATATTTATGAGTATTACGCCGAGACTTCCGTCGATATAATCTTCTAGATCTGTCACTATATATGCATATAATTTTGTATTGTTATAAATGACTAAAGTTATTGTAATTGTGTCACAGTGTCACTCACCATTTGTATAGTTAGATTGTATGTTGCCTTTGGAATCAAAATTCATGCTGTTAATTCTGCCGATTAAAGATTTACAAATATAAAAAATATTCTATTCATGCTGCTAAAAATAACATCACGTAAAGTATAAAGATGGAGGGAACTTTTTATGATCCTAAAAGAAGTTTAATTTTTAAGGTAGATTCAGAGGCGGATGTATGATTTTTATATATAGGGGGCGCAATGACAAAGGAGGTAACACGAATGCGATAAAGTTAGGCAGGTTCGGTTGTGAAAGTTTGATGCCCAGAACGAACATTTAGAAAATGCTCCTATTAAATTATGTTAACGTACAACACATTTACAGTTTTAATGGTTTACAACCATTTTAAACTAAATGAGTCATTTTCATGTTGATTTCTCATTATATAAATTAATTTTAGCTATAGCTGATAACTTTGAATGATAAGTTGGATAAATTACATATAATGATGTGTTTTTAGATTTTCAAAGTATTTTGTCATCGTTTAATATTTTTCTAAATTTTTAATTACGGTTATCATTAAGTTTTTATTTAGAGGGACAACTTTTGTTTAGATATTTTTTTGAATTAACACTATTTAAACTTTTAAAATATAATAAAAAGTTACTCACTGAATGAATACTCGTATTATATTTTTGAGATATAGTTAAGGTTTTACCTAGAATGGTTATATTTATCAAATATGGATAAATTTAAATAGTTTCTTTAGTAATGATATAAATTGAGTCATATAAGTCCAATTTATTACCTTTTGTCATTTGAGAAAGAGACATAGACCAGTAAATAATAATGATATATTTATAATTAAATTAAGGGGCATTGAATAAATGTACTAGAGAAGTTAAAGGGTAAAATTTAAAAGTCTAAAAAAATATAAAGGGTTTTAATGAAATAATGTAAAAGAAAAAGGATGGTCAAAGATATTATCATCATCTCCGACTTACCATTTGATTTCTCAAACACATAAAACAGAGTCTCCATCAACATACATACATGATAATTGTAACAACCAAATACAACTTATAATTTATTTACCAAAACACAATTCCAAGTCCATACAATTGAAAAACTTTGAAACCGAGGGCATAAAATATTTAAGTTGAGGGCAAACTTATTAACTAATGGGTTTTGGAGATAAACAATACATTAATCAACAAACAAAAATTTCAAGCCAATAGGGGGCATTACCCCCCGCTAATTATATGCTACATCCGCCCCTGGGTAGATTGATAGAAACTGTTTGATTCTATGTACCGAATTGGTATCCACATACCCTCAGCAGATATAATGTCAAGGTAATTCAACCACTTAAAATTTAATTTTGTTTTTAAAAAAATTCAAACCAGATTGCTCCTAAAAAGTGGCAGCTGATGACCAACTTTTTTACGAAGAGTGGTTCCCTAAAAGAAGTTATGGTCCTTCAATATTTGACGATCCATTATTCATGCATGTTTTATGCTCTTGACATGAAAAGATGGTACCAAACAAATTTTTTAGAGAATGCAAAGTTAAAAAAAAAAAATTGAAAAATAAATCTAAAAGAAAGATAAGTTAATGTTTAAAATTTATAAAAATATTTTAAAAACTCATAAAAAAAAATTAAAAATACATGACAATTTAAATGTCAAAGGGCATTTCTTTGGTACCGCCCATGTTGAAATGTAACTACTACTACTACTACTACTACTACTACCACTACTACCACTACTACCACTACTACCACTACTACCACTACTACCACTACTACTACGACTACTACTACGACTACTACTACGACTACCACCACGACTACCACCACCACTACCACCACCACTACCACCACCACTACCACCACCACTACCACCACCACTACCACCACCACTACCACTACCACTACCACTACCACCACCACTACCACCACCACTACGACCACCACTACGACCACCACTACGACCACCACTACCACCACCACTACCACCACCACTACCACCACCACTACCACCACCACTACCACTACTACCACTACTACCACTACCACCACTACCACTACTACCACTACCACTACCACCACTACCACTACCACTACGACTACTACCACTACTACCACTACCACTACTACCACTACGACTACGACTACTACCACTACGCCTACTCCTGCTGCTGCTGCTGCTGCTGCTGCTGCTGCTGCTGCTGCTGCTCCTCCTCCTGCTGCTGCACCACCACCGCCACCACCACCACCACCGCCGCCGCCGCCGCCGCCGCCGCCGCCGCCGCCGCCGCCGCCGCCGCCGCCGCCGCCGCCGCCGCCGCCGCCACCACCACCACCACCACCACCACCACTACTACCACTACGACTACCACGACTACTACCACGACTACTACCACTACTACCACTACTACTACTACTACTACTACCACTACTACTACTACTACTACTACTACTACTACTCCTACTACTCCTACTACTACTACTACTACTACTAGCAGTAGCAGTAGCAGTAGCAGTAGCAGTAGCAGTAGCAGTAGCAGTAGCAGTAGCAGTAGCAGTTTATTATTATTTATCATACTCATACTCCTAAATTACACTAATATCTAGAAAATCAAGACTTTCAAAAGAAATAAATTTTAAGAATGTATCTGAAATAAATTTTAGAAAAACAATATGATTTAAAAAAAGTGTAAAAGTAGTTAGTAAAGTATCTAAATGATCGATGTCGTTGGACCGATCAAAAATAAAACTAATTACCACTAATTAGCTAGGGTAAGTCGAGTATCGTATCCACAGGGAATCAAGGGAAAGTGTTAAACAATTTTACAAAGTTAATTAAACTAGACATAAATATAAAAACCAATTGATTGATTGTTTTGATTAAAACTGAAATTAATCATAAACTTAACAAAATAATTCAATTAAACAAAGTAGATCATTCTCATGCTCCCAAGTATGTTTTCAAATATGTAACCTAACTTATATTCGTTGGAAATCACATAGACATGATTCGTTATAATGTTTGGAATGAATGAACTTAAGAACTAAAGTAATCGGTTGTGATGATCCACGATAATGAAAAACTGAGGAATTGACACAACTAGATTTTCAATTCATTAAAATAGAATTACAAGTTCATGAGAGATTCTTTCAATAATCTATGATTAACAATAATTTGGAACCAAAAGATGGATGAATTTCATTCAAAGTCATCAACATGTAATCATTCATTCAAATCCAAACAACATTAGATGCAAAACATAGTTAAGAATTAAACATCTAATCCAACATGAATATGAGAAAGGTTGAACATAAAAGTCTTACATAATTGTTCACATGAGAATGATCAAAGAAAACCTAGCCTATAATCTTCATCATTGATTCTTCAATTAAGGCTTTGATCTCCATGAAAATATGAATTGATGATGAAATTGGGGTGTTGTGTATGTTAGAAAACTGCCCAGGGATGAGAAAATATGAAGTGGTAACTTCCAAAGTCGTCCATGAGGGAGTTATAAACTGAAAAGTAATTAAATCCCTAATTTTCGGATTTTTAGTGCAGCTATGGCCGTCCCAGATGGTCACCAGGGCGTCCCAGACTGCCCTCTAGAAATGGCAGTTTTTCAGATTTTTGCCTTGACACTCTTTGACTTGATTCTTGACTTTACTTGACTTCTTAATAATCCATTTAACTTCAATTTGTCACCAAAGACCTGAAACACTTAAACAAACATAAAAACGTCCTAATCGTCGATTAACATTCACAAAACATGTTCATTTTCATACTTTAAGATTAGACGAATTAGGCGTTTATCACTAAACCAATATGCTACCGCCAATGTCACCATCACCGCCGCTGCATTGTGCAGATACCCATCTCATCAATAAAACATAAGTTAAATCTCATGACATTTGCAAATTGCAAGCGATTTTCACATTTATAATTTTTTTTAGAAAAAAGCCAATTACTTACTCTAATAAGAGAATAGGATGTAAACAGTGTTTTTTTTATTTTCATCTGCACATTGAAGATAAATAAAAGAATTAGCAATTATTAAACATAAAATGGATTTGGTTCAGTGGTTGTTCTCCATGCCTTAAGGGGGTGGAGGTCATAGGTTCAACCCCTTTGTATTTAAAGTTTGTATTTAATAGTAAAGTTTTTACATTTTGGTCCCTCCTTTGTTTTCCTTTTACATTTTTGTCCTTCATGTTTCTATTTTATTATTTGAACCCCCTAACCTTATATAATTTGTTTTTTTTAATCTTTTATAACATCTTTTTTTTATACCATTGTGTTTTACTAATTTTTTTTTTTTTGTATTTTGTCATTTTTATATTTTGACATTTTTAGCATTTTATTCTTTGTAATATATTTTTTGAAACTTTTTAAATTTTTTATAATTTATTATATGTACTTTATAACAATGACATATGTGTTGTAGTTTATGATGTTTTAACATTTTTATATATATATAACTTTTGTTTAATTTATTGTTTTTTTTGTCTTTGTATTATACACTAATTTTCAACACTTTGTAACATTTAAACTTTTATACAATATTTTTTATAAATCTGTATTTTTTTAAATATTCCATTTGTATATTCATCATTTCTTTAAGTTTTTGGTCTTTTATAAAAAAAAATTTGTAAAATTTTGTTTTACATGTATGTTATCAAAATTTTTTTTTGTTTGTTTTCTTTTGATTTATGCGTTTCTTTATAAAATTTTACGAAAGAATAATATTTGATAACGCAGATATTTTCAAAAGCCGATGTTGCCCATCGGACGGTTCGAGTTAACTAGTTATAAACTAAGCGAAGGTATAAAATATTGTAAAAAGTGCTAGTCATCGACTCATCGTCGACTTGCCATACGAGGATAAAATAGTAATAACGCATATTTATCTCATTGTTGGAGAAAGATAGGCCTATCAACATTTGATTGGCCAATACAATAACAACCAAACACACCGATCGACTGTCCTTCCACAAAAGTTGGGCGCAAAACTTTAAAAAATAAAAAATAAAAAATGGCGGTAGCAACAGCACCTCCGACTACTGCTTTTCTCAACACCGTTGACCGTCGGCTCACTCATCTAAACTCACCGTCGCTCCGTCGTCTCTTTCCCACCAGAAAGTCATCCGAGATTTTAGCAATGGCATCCAAAAAGAAGGTTTAGTTATGCTTACACACAAAGTACCATATTAATTGCATTCGATCGATATTTAGTTGAGAAAAACTATTGTTATAAACAATTAAAAATTCAATTTTAAAATAAATATTATATTCTACTTCGTGTAATGAATTCTAGATGTTTCTATATAGACATTAGACAATTTATAATTGCATACGTTAACATATCAATCAACATTAGTTAAAAAATTTACCATAAAATTTTATTTTTGTGATTAGAAGTAAGTAAATACGAATTTGGTATCAATCATTAAGGATTTTTGTTCATTTTCGGGTTTTTTTCGCATTCGTGTGGTGTTTTGATTTAGAAGGACGGGTGCAGGTGAACAAGTATGACAAGGCATGGAAAAAGGAATGGTTTGGGGCAGGAATATTTTTCGAAGGAAGCGAACAAGTAGACGTGGATGTCTTCAAAAAGTTAGAGAAGCGTAAAGTGTTGAGTAACGTGGAGAAGTCAGGGCTGTTGTCCAAAGCAGAGGAGCTAGGGTTCACTCTGTCTTCTATCGAGAAACTCGGGATTCTATCAAAAGCTGAAGAGCTCGGGCTCCTCAGCTTGCTTGAAAATGTGGCTGGATACTCACCTGCTGCTTTAGCGTCGGCTGCACTTCCTGTTCTGGTGGCAGCGATACTAGCAGTTGTGTTGATACCGGATGATTCTACTGCTCTCGTGGTGGCACAGACCGTTTTAGCAGGCACGTTTGTTGCGACTGCAACAGGATTGTTTGTTGGTTCGATTGTGTTAGAGGGCTTACAGGAAGCCGATTAGAGTGTTCTTTCTTTCATTCTATCAGTTTGTTGAAGTTTTGGATTGTGAATGATGTACGTTTCTTCTAATTCATCTCTGTTACCAAGGGATGTGATAATTATACACATTGTAACATATATACTATGTGAATGACATTGTTAGGGAAGTAAACGGCGTCTTTTCTTAACTCATTGTTGCTGTTTTTATGATGTTTTAGATCCTTGTTTCTGCTTAGCTATCTTTTGACCTGAATTATCTACCATCCCTTCTAGTTTTCGTTCGATGCGGTCTAAAGGTTCATGGTTAATTAGTACTATCGGAGTTGGTTTTGTTAGCTCAGGTAGCATCATTTTGGGTCAGACCTTTCATCAGTTGGGCATGACCACATTAGCTAAGATTTTGTGGTATATTTACATGTAATGCATTGGTATCGAAAGATTTCCTCTTTTGTTCCGATATGCATTTCCCTTTTCCAATAAGTTTATTATATAGTTGAACTCAAAGACTAAAGAATGTTGTGACAAGTTATCTGATCGTTCTGTAAAAGTGAAAGTGGTTTACTTTTAATATGAGCTTTATGCTAATTACAAAGTCATACATGGATGAAAAAATGATCCGATTTGGAGTCTCTTCATTCTGGTTGGTAGCATTACTCGGGTGAAGGAAATGCAAACCCGATACCCAATAAAGCGTATCTTCTTAGAAAACTCTTAATAATACAAGTTAAAGTGGAAATGTGGTTGAGCTGTTTAGAAACAGATTATCATGTGATTATTTTGCCTCTGTTCTTGTATGGTTGGCCCAAGCAGGACTCTCATTCCATATGCTCAGTGTTGTTTTGAACTTTTCTATTTAAGCATTAGTTTGTTACTGCTTATGTTTAGAATCACTCTCTTTACAGATACTACTCTTTTGTTGATGACTTGATGGGTCAAAGCTAAGTTTCTTCTCCCTTTATAAGAGATTTGATAAAAAAGAATGATCAGAAAACCAGATGATTGATGAATCTTTTCCCACAGACTAGCATTCTAGGCACCAAATAAGCCGGCTTTGATGATTATCCAACTTTTTTTTTGAACAGCAG
Source organism: Erigeron canadensis (assembly GCF_010389155.1). NCBI lineage: Eukaryota > Viridiplantae > Streptophyta > Magnoliopsida > Asterales > Asteraceae > Erigeron > Erigeron canadensis. Next base: position 41,527,696 of record NC_057762.1, read on the forward strand.
TGGTGATTGGACTCAGCGTTATTAACTGAAAAACTTGCAATACCAACTGCCAACTTTATCTATAAAACAGCTAAATACTTATGAAATCTGTACACTTACAAAATCGAATTTAATCAGTAAAATACATTTATCTAACTGTTAACATATATTCAAGTAAAACTGTAAAATTCATAACATTTGGCTACCTAATACATTGTTATTCTTGTTGAAAGAAATTGAATATTGGTCAACATAAAGACAAGCTATATAAAATGAAGAAAAAATAGAACACAGAGGGACTAAAAAAGAAAAACTACATTTAGTATGCCCATGGCCATAATAGTAAAATAAGATATGAATTTAGCAAAACAATGGAGATGCGGGGTATCGATCCCCGTACCTCTCGCATGCTAAGCGAGCGCTCTACCATCTGAGCTACATCCCCTTTTGGTTAACAAATGTCTTGTAAATATTAAAATCTTTATACTTTCATCTATTGGTAGATAAAACATGTGTTGATTTTTTAGTACTATTTGTTCAATTCAGTTTCTGTTTACATGTTTGATTGCTTTATAGTTATACATTATAAGAGGATAATGCAAGATGAAATTTCAATCTTTTAAGAAGCAGGAAATTTAATGGTGCGTTTAGTTATAGAAAACTATTGAGTGTATATTGTAAAGCTCGTTTGAACTTGTATCACAAAGCTCGTTGAGTTATTGAGCCAAACACGAACTTAGCATAACTTTTTGGAGGTGAGCTCAATTCGACAAGTTAACAATCCTAACTTTAAGTTACCTTTTATCACAATTTCCAATGTTTCTAACATGAAATCGCTTGTAAAGTAACTATCACAGTATAATGTTAAAAAGAAATAAATCAGATTCAAAATTCAAAATGATCATATATAGTTTTTGTTATGTTTTCTTTGGAATGTAGAAATCGTATTTTTTGTTTCATCATGACGTGTTAGGATTGATGATGGCTCTTTGAACTTCTTTTGAAGTATTGGGCCATATGTAATCTGTATATATGTAAGCTGTCATTATCTAGCTAGTGAATATTGATCATGCAATTTAGTCATGTATAAGTGTATGATGTTGCTGTCATTAATTGATTTATTGTATGATAGTGAAGTTAATTATGGTGGCATGCCATTTTTGCTAATTGGGAAAAAAGTTATCTTCCTAAATCCCAATTATGCTTTCCCAATTTGGAAATTGAAATCATTTTGATGATATACACAACATACACTTTGAGTGGTTTCCAATTCTTTAAGTGCTATCAGCTCATCTTACCCCCACCATTTTAGAGCCACATATATAAATCAACAACTTGATTAGACATGATATAGCAAAGTTGTTTGAGTTGATCCGTTCTACTTGTTTTTTTTCCCCTCATGTTAGTAAACGAACTCATAATACTCAGGATATCATTTTGACGTTTGCGGCGAGATACATCTAATATAATACTATATTGGCGCTTTCCAAAACATAAAAGATGTATTTGAGTACTATGAGTATTTTTTAAATCTAGTTGGGGACCATTTTCCGTTAGTCCTTTTGTAATCGGTAAACATTATCTGTTATGTTCACTTGAACTTGAAAGAAACCTAATCCCTTTCATTTTGCAGTAATCACTTTGAAAATGTGTATCTAATCACCCACTGGTTCACTGGGTGCTTATGTTTGAAAAAAGTTTTCTGGTATGAATACATTTTCAATTTATCTAGTATCCTAATAGGATTGTGAATGCAAACATATTATAGTTATACATAATTGATGCTCTTTTCATCTTAAATTATGCAATATCAGGCCTGGTTTAATTCTATAAATACTAAGAAACATACATGGCAATCGATGGGTAGATATATAGCGAACAAGTTACCACCTATACTAAAAATATCAGACTCCTGATGACTTGCAGAGCATTTGGGAGTCATTCGCATCATTGGTGCTTTTTGATCCATACTTGTAGGATTTAGCCCACATGAGGTACCCAAGAAAGTTGAGGCTGCTTAATGCACACATTAACCAATAAAATCTTTCAAGACGATAATGATTCAAGTTGATGCCGTAGAGCCATGGCTTGTGATGGAACGTGCCTGTAACATGGTTCACTATTGAAACGAGAACTGAACTAAGATAGTAACCCATTGCTAATGAAACCCAAGAGAGAGATGTTGCCAATGATCTCATGCTAAATGGGGCTTCTGTAAAGAAAAAGTCCATCATCCCAGCCAAGCTGAAAAGATCGGCTGATCCAAGGAACAAGTACTGCAAAGAAATCCAAAGGAAAGTGATTGGTAAAGGCTCATTGGAGTTCATTAGAGCATTTTGATAAGCCACTCGTTTGCGTTTGTTTTCCACTAATGCTGCAACTGCCATGGCCATTATGGATAAAAACAACCCGATCCCTATTCGTTGTAGATGAGTTATGCCCATTTCTGTTTTAGTTATCCTCCGTGCAAATGGGATTATAACATGATCATACATTGGTGCTAGTACCATAATGAAGAGTACAGGGAATACAGGGAGAGAAGCTGGTGGGACCCGGAAGGAGCCGATCTTACTGTTCATGGTGGCTGCTTGTTGAACAGAAAAGGTAGAGAGCTGAGCAAGGCAGCAGTTAAGCATTATGGTTAACATGAATATTGGGAAGATCTTAAGGACTATTTTGACCTCTTCCACCTGTTTAATGGTGACCTTTAATGTTTGAAAAGAAGACTTGTTGATAACTGCTCTACTGAGAAAGCCGAAATCTTCTGTTATGTTATCTTTCACTTCATCAGCCTCTTCATAGCTTTCCCTTGAGTTTGATGTGGGTGATGGGTTTGTGCTAACAACAGCATTTCTGGCTTTACTGGAGAAAGTGTTGAAAATCGCTGCACCAATGACCTGTTGTAAACAACTTAGCATTTTAGTTTAATTATTAGGGCTAATTGCGTAAAAACGTAACCGATTAACTTCTTATAGACACATTTAAGCCAAATATCATTGATTCAAGGTAATTACAGTATATGACAATTGGTTTTCCAGGCTCCACATCAGAAGTCAACCTGGTCAAACTTAGCTACGTGTCAGTTTCACGTTGTTACTCATACTTCTTACCGAGTCAGATTACCTGGTATCGAAACTTTTGAACGTCGTCTGATTTAGATAAATGTAAAAAACTTGATATTTGGGTACTTTCTTTTACCAAATAAAATGTGGTTATCTAAAATGGAAATTATAGGAATTCAAACAGCAAATATATAGCAGCTGACTTAATAGACCACAATGCTACCTTACATATGGTTGTAATAGGACTTCCTGCGGGAACTTTGATCCTGTAAACCATGGAACCAAGTAGAAAAATTGGGATAGAGATCAAAATTGCCAAGGTAGAGATACCAAAACCCCACTGCCATCCTTTGTTGTCCTCAATCCACACTGCGAATGTCACTGCAATGAGTGCACCACAAGCAAGACTAAAAACATAGTAGTTAAAAAATGATGATCTTTGCTTCCTTCCCTGAGACGTCTCTTCGTCAAATTGTTCAGCTCCATGAGGTGGAAGAGAACCTTTGATTCCACCAACACCTAATGCCACCAAATAAAGGCCTATAAACAAAAGCACTTCTTTACCGCCTTCAGCTTCCTGGCACTTGGCATTCCTGTTGGCTGATATGCAACTTTCTGGTTTCAAAGAACGTGTATGCGCTTGCAATGTCAGTATTAGAAGGCCCTGTTGCAGTAGTCAAACTCAATTTGCTGAGATTAAACATGTGACTGTCTTGAACTCTACATTATTATTCTATAATCTCTTTTTCTTAAGTAAGATGCATGGACCACTGCACAGTGGTAATAAGGATATATCTATACTGTAATGTAAAAGGAAATCAAGCCCCATAAAAACTTAAACATGTTAATTATGAGGATTCAGCTGGTTATCTTCTTGGTTCAACTCCAAGCAGTGTATAATGTATATCACTTGCATCAACGTGATGTCAGGCATGGTTCATTGTCAAAAAGAGAGCACTAAAATAAGTCTGGTTATAATAACTTATGATATCCAGCCATGATCAAATGTCCTATTCCTAATTCCCTTTTTTGCAGGGTATTGAATAAATTGATGTCATATGATGGTTATTGAAGTCCTAGCCCATTCCACTCATTTGACTTGATTAAAATAAGTTGTTCAGTTGTTTAGGTTTATCTGGTTTACTATTTTACGAAAGTATTAAGTAAAATCCGTGAGCAAAGAAACTTCAAGTATCATTATTCTTACCATGAGCTCGATTGTAGCACTTATCAGATAGATACAATAAGTGGTGAAGAAAGCATCAGCTAAAAAACCACCAAGGATAGCGAGGAGGAAGGCTGTGCCCATGAAATTGCTAACGACGTTGGAAGAACTGGACGGAGTGAAGTGCATGAATTTAGACAAATAGAGCACAAGGTTGCTTGCATTGGCCAGGTATGCTAGATTCTCCAATACCTCCACAACTATATGATTTACAAAAGCACAAAATCAGACTTTTAGACGAGTAGTTAACGATGTTTTCTTATTAACTTTGTATCCTAAGAATGATTATTTCAACAAAGAGTAAACATATTTGGATCATATTCTACTTACCTAACACAAATGATGCTGCAACTATGCCACCATGTTGGCCTTCGATAGCTGGTCTATTTCTCCAACTTACATACCTGCTGGATTTGCTTATCTGGCATTCTTCATCCTACAAAAGCATCACAAACCAAATTATTGATGTATGCAGAAAGAATTAGAATGTGGTAGAACTGAGATGAAGTATCAAAGTATAATCTTAAGCATAAAGAATGAATTATATGACAACAGGTACCATATCGTTATGCAAATATGAAACTAGGGTCTTTACGATATAATCAGTTTCTTAGTGCTAAGAGAAATGAGGCACGGCGTCCTATTTATATGCCATTGTACAGGTCCAACTCACCTGGAATGGTCTGGATACTTTGAAAATGACTGCATCATCCTCTAATGTCTTAATTAACCAATTAGTGTTCTAAAAGTTACTACCACTATGGGTTTTTTTAATTGATTATATGAAAAAGAAAACTCTATCCTTTGATCCTTTCTCATGTAACTGATTGAACTATATAGTGCTATACATAGCATGAAAGCATCAAATTAGTAGTCTAAAAATAGTGAGGTTTATCTTCTAATAAGTGTTCTCATAAGTTAATAATTAGTCTAAGAGATACAAAAAAGTAATTAGCTCAATTTAGCACCTGGCATTCCAGTTTTAGTTCCTACAGAATAAGGTACATGTACGAATTAGTCGTTTATCATTATGGGTTCCATTGAATATTACCACCACCAGTTTGTAGCATATCAGTTTTCATTGTTGATCCTTCACATATCATTTTTTTCCATACCCTGTCATTATTACATGTCTTTGCTATGAGGGGCATCTGTATAGTGGGATGTTATTGCAGCATCCGTATCCCACCTAGTCTGATCATGTGGTTTACTCATTACCAAACACTTTTTTAGGACTATCGATCTCATGACAGTACGTGTGGGGAGCATGATTTTGAAATCGTCCAAACTGGGTGGACGGAGTCCCATGTTTTTCCACTATGCAATGTCCTTGGATTGTGTTTCTGCAATTTCATTTCAGCAGATTGTGTCCATATAATGTAGATGCACTTTTGACTGATATAACCAATTTATATGGTTTAACTTGAACTATGTCCCAAATTTCTTGGATCCCTTGGTTTCAAAAATATTTTAATTGGCTTTTTTGTGCAGATCCTAATCAAAGAAGTTGAAAGTCTAATTGCTGGTAATAATGATCCTATGTTTAACCAAATTACCAAGGATTTGTGCTTTCTCTTATCATCTTTTTGAAGCTAGCATAACTAGAGGCATGGCAGATATAGACTAACAAGGGACAAATATAACATTGTACTATTCGTGCACTTTGGGTGTTTCGTATGGAATACTACAATTATATCTAGGCTGTTCATAACGTATCAATGAGGGTATATGATGGAACTTCAACAAAAAAGAGCTGAAAACCTCCCCAAAATGCACTAATTCCTGACGAACTACAACTACAACTAATAGCCATTCATTTAGCTCAGTATTACCCCATTACTCATAGTTGTCGACTCGTAAATCTCGACTCGACTCGACATCTGATTTTTCGACTCGTAACTCAAAACGTGACTCGAATCGTAAGAGTTAGGATATTTGAAAATGTATATTTTTTATAATTATGTGCAAGTATTTATTATAGACATATTGTAATGTATTAATATATTAAGCTAAATATAGAAATACTATTAAAATCAAATTAAATTTAAAAGCATATAAAAGAGTTATGTTCAAAAACAATTAAAAATTTAAAATAAAAAAAAATTATTTTGTGACTCGTGACTCGGACATGACTCGGACCGAGTCGCACCACAAAACACGAGTCATGTTACAAGTCTGGAGTAAAGCGAGTCATTCCATCGAGTCGCCTCGTTTTCCCTTTGTTTTGACTCGACTCGTACGAGTTTGACAACTATGCCATTACTCATCCTTCTTTCATAGGTCCCGGGCTCCCGGCCCCATTCTCATTTTCTTCACATGAAAACAAATCCAAGGTATGAAAATCAGACCTGAAATAAAATGGCTCATAAATGCTTATTCAAGGCTATAGGCTAATTGTATCTAAGGCGTATACAAAAGATTGTACCGCGAGAACTCTAAGAGACCACCACGGTACAGGTGCTTAGCCTACAGCTTTATAATAAAATACCTAGTGGCCCTTTTTAAGAGCAATCACAATGGTCATTCCAACCACTAGGTCCTCGTCAACGCCACATCCGAAGAATTCCCTCCAATAACTAGCCACCCACTAAAATATTGCGCATTATGTCTTTTAAACTACGACAAAACCAAAACCATGTCGTCTTTCACTACGTTTAATACTAAATAAACCATTAGTTTTGCGTACAAATAAACTTTTTATGGACATGTTTGGCAAAATTAGTTGGAACTGGTGGCTAGAGCTTTTGTTTAGAGCTTGCCGTTGGAACTTAGGTCGGTGCTTATAATCCTACTTGGCAAGTGTCCTCGTGCTCCAAGAAGTCGGACACTGTTGACACCGTACGTCTTTAACCGAGCGTCCAGCAAAACTTCTCCACCAAGAAGTTGGAAGACGCGGGAAAGGTGGGGTCGGCAACGTTTTTTTTTTGTTTTATATATGTGTATTTGTGTGTGTGAGATAAATATAAAATAACTGATGATGTGGAAAGATGTTCCAAAAAGCTTTTCTTTATAGACAGAGAGAGTTATGAGAAAAGTCCTGGGTGATGTAGTGCTGAGTTGGTAGACAAGAATCTCCAAGAAGCTCCGCCTTATAAGAACCGCCTTATATTTCAAGGGGTTGAATAAACAAATAATATTGAATATTGATTACAAATACTTAAGGGACATTTATGTAAGTTACTTTTTTGAAGAAAGGTTCTAGTTACTTTCAAAAGCTATATGCATGAAAGTGTTTATGGTTTAAGTAGTAGTAGTAATATTTTTCGAAAACTCTATGAAACTTAGTTGATGAAAACTATAAACTCAACTCCTAAAAGAGCTAACCCAAACATAGCTGGTAACCGAATGGTCTTGGGATCTATGAAGTCACTGTTGTACCTTCCAAATGTGTTCCTGGACCAAGAGGTTCTATCTAACCAACCATAGACTTGGTTTATGGACCAATAGATAATATTTGTAGTACTATACCCTACATCAATGAAGAGACATAAGCTAACTAAAACAAATACTGTACATGTTTATATCATAGGACCACCTTTATAACCCTAGTCTAAGGTTTCTATACAATGCCACTACCTTAATTATCATATGACAGGGAAAACTAACGTTACACATGACAAGGTAAATATAAGATGATATATGAAGGCATGCTAAAACTGTAATATCTGATTGATTTGGTGTCACCTAGTTGTATGTACCATGAACACATGTTAGATTATGTGTAAATCGACGTGTTTCTTGAACACTTAATTCGGATTAGTCCTCTAATTAAGCATTCCTCTAATTCAATTCAACTTTATTTTAGCTTCTTTTTGTGTGTGTGTGTGGGTGGGGGGTGGAACTCCATATATTCGATTTGTTCATTCGTGTTATCATTTGAGGTGAACATAGTGGTTATGTGATATGATCAATTGCGATCCTTTTGCCTTTAGAGGGTCAAAATGGCCATTAAAAGTGCAATGGCTTACTCTGCTCACAAATTAAAATTAGACTACATACAGTGGATACAGGGAACAATAAAATCTCTTCTTAATAAATGTTTGTGATGTGTTTATTGCTTTTAGATACACAAATTCACGATTACATGCTTCATAAAATGGTACAACATAACAAAGAAACGCTATCTTTGATGCAACGTTTTGATTATGAGAGATTTTTGTGTATTTTTTGTGATAGTTATGTTTGTGTATAAAATTCTTCTTTCTCATTTTCAGATATGTCAATTTAGCTAAATATTAATCTATCCTAAAAGTAAAGTCTGGTTGAAAACATCTATGTAGTACTTACATATTAAAGAACCACAAAAAGTCATGTCGAACAAACTAAAGTTGATTCTGATGTTTTTAGCAAGTAAAGTAGTCAATAAAAACCATAATGACACATGTTATACTATGACTTAGAATTGTTTAGTGGATCCGATGAAATAACCACCCTGAGGTATTGAAAGTTGGCAAACCCAAAGTAGAGTTTTAAATGCATAAGTAGACGGAGCAACCAATGAGCTTTAGCACGAGGGGTATGCAGAGATGAAGTTAATTATAGTTTTAAGTTCAAATCCGACAGAAAACGGGTGGGATTTGGCTATCCAACACTTTTTGTTGTTTGCAGGCATATATGGTATCTCTCGCCATTGAGTAACCCCGGATAGCCGGGGATTAATCTTTGTTGAGAAAAAAATTGGTAGACAGAGCTGAGGTTTGTTATGCCCAAAGGCCAAAGCCATCCCGAAGCAATAGGTCACCATTATGTTTTACTATAATGTGATTCTAAATATTTGTAGCTAACATTACTATTATGTAGCATTTATATTATATAGTCCGATAATGTATATTTCGTCAATGGATTGGTCGTCTATTTGTAAGATTTTTCAAGTCCTACTTCTTATATTTTTTGGGTGGATTAATAGGGAATTTTGAATAAAACATTAATCATATATAGTTTATTTTAATGTACCTCATAAAAGATTCAAACTAAAAAAAGCAGAAAACATATGGATGATGTGCAATTAAGGCCTAAGCCAACGGGCTTGTCGACAACCCCTTCCTCAATTGTGTCGACGAGGACACCAATGGCACCAATGACACATGTTGATTCTGATGTTTTCTCACAATATTATACATAGGTTTGTGATATATATACGGGGATGAGAATATAAGGCTGTCGGGTATCTAAGCTTAGGTGTGGAACACTCACATATTGACTTTTTAATCCATAAAAATCATGGAGGCCCATGCATTTATTCATTAAACAAGAAATAATAAAATATTAGTATGTGAGGAGTTCCACACCTAAGCTAAGGTGTCGGACAACCTTATATTCTCTTTTCCCTATATATATGCAGGTTATATATATATATATATATATATATATATATATATATATATATATATATATATATATATATATATATATATATGTATTGGAGAAAAGAAGCACAACCGCCCATATTTCTAATTTTTGGGTTTTTTTTCCCTGTAGAATTACAACTTTCATTTTAGTATATAAAACTTTTTTTTCTATTTTTCTTTTTATTTTTTACTTTAATATATGAAAGTATATGGATAAAAATTAAATAGGGTATTTAGTTTTAGATTTTTATTTGTTTTAAGATAAATATAAATTATAAATTAATAACAGTTGAGGAAGAGGTGAAGAAGAGGTAAGGTTAGTAGTGAGTGAGGAAGAGGTGATTTAGGAGAAAGAAAATTAGTGAGGACGAGAGAGGAAGGTGTCTTGGATAGGTTGTGGCCTAATACATCATGAAGTCTGAAGTTATGCATATAACATATGATGGATCAGAAAGTTGCAATAAAAATTGCACTTATCAGAAGAAAAAAAAATAAAAATTGGACAAATGTCAACATCAATAACATAGAGAAAACTGGATTCAAATGCAAGTGGGTACTATGGACGGTTCTAAAAATTGAGTAGAGATGCAAAAATGATATTATGAGCCAGCTTGTGGTCCATTTTAACCGACTATAAGAACTATAACAGTATACTCAATTACTCATGTACATACTTATTACGATCGAGTAATCCAGAAACTTTATTCATCAAACAATAAAAGAAAGTTAGATTATTTTATAAATTTTATACCCAGATTATCGTATCGCAATTGACCAAAATCAAAAACCCTTTGGTTAAAAGTTGAACATAAAAGTTGACAATCAAAATTTCAAGATCATTTGGATACCATATTGTCATATCGAATAAATTATAGGAAAAGAAAAAATATCATATCATTAAAAAAAAGGTGTCTCTTTTCTATTATTTGGGCCAACAACAAAGTTAAGGAGCCCAAACTACCTTACGTAGAACGGCATCCAAATGGACTAAATGAGGTAGAGGAACTAGGAAGGCCCGATCCGACGGAAAAACCCGACACCCGATCGAAAAAACCGATACCCGAACCCGTTAGGGTCAGGGACTGGGGCATGTCTACCCTAACCCGACCCGAAAATATCTATGTATAAATATTCCATTAACAGACAATTCTATATATACATACCCATTTATTTATACTAGATCTTATTAAAAATCTTATTAATATTATATTAATTTGATATAGGTTTGAGTTTTGATCGGTGGTTCAGTACCATCAGAGACGGTTCTACAATGGGGCAGTGGGGCCAACTGCCCCATTCCAATTTTGATAAAATGTAATTTTTTAAAGGTATATTTGAAATTAATAATTAAAAAATAAATACAAACAAATGTCAATGTCGTTCTCATAAGCTTCTTTTTTGGAAGTACTTACTTATGTTGGAAGCATTAGGCTAAAAGGAGTGAGACAATTCATAGGGTGGAGGACTTTCGACACGTGGCACCATGTAAGCAAGAGAAATTTGGTAGGAAAATGAGGGAGTGGGGCTATCCATGGAGGGGGGGGGGGGGGGGGGGACTTGTGACATGTGTCATGTTCCACTTTTCGTTTCTTTTGTTTCTTTTTTTACTTTTTACTTGTTGTTTTTACTTTTTTACTCCAACACTAATATAATTTATAAAAAAAAAGTCCATAAACACCTATATACATAAATAAATAAATAAAATAAAAAAGAAGTCCAACACATAGTTAAATAAACTCACAATTTATTAAAAAAGTCCAAAAACCAACTTAAACAAACCAACTTATACCACTTAAACAAACCAACTTAAACAACTTATTTAGCAAATTGGGGTCGTTGACATCAGTTTGATTTTAAGTGTTAGGAAATGGAAAACAAATATTATTATTATTATTATTAAAAGGTTTGAAATTATTATTATTATTATTATTATTATTATTATTAAAGTTAAAGTTATTATTAGGGAACATTGTTAAAAAATGTAGAAAGAAAAGGTGAGGTAGAAAGAAAGAAAGAAAGAAAGATATGCTGAAGGTAGAAATGTGTGTGTTTATATAGAGGTGGTAAATAAATAAAAGAGGTAAAAATGTTTATATAGAGGTGGTAAAGAAAGATATGCTGAAGGTAGAAATGTGTGTGTTTATCAACGGCTCTATTTCTTGGACAAAGGGAATTGTTAGGCGATAGATAATTGTCGCCGTCTCCTTTTTTTTGCTCATGTCGCCGATCGGGGGTGGTGTGGGAGGCGAATCCTCAGGCGAACCACGCCTTGGGTCGCTCCACTCCTCATGGTCTTAGTTTTGAGATAAATTCTCTATTGGTAGAATAAAAATCTTGAATTGTTTTAATATGTAATATAGTTGAAAAAGAGAGGTTGAAGAAGGGAATGAATTCCTTTAAGTTAGAGTTTACTTAAGGGGTAAAATTGGAGGGTTAATGAAGAAAATGTTTTCTTTGTTTGGGTAAATGTATTATACATTAATATATATATATATATTATAGTTGTATGTAAAAATATTTTTTTTTCAAGTTATTATATAATAGTAATCACAATAGTCATGTAGTAAATATATGTACAGGCCAAATTGTATATCATTGCTCCAAAATTGCAAAGACCAATGTTCGTGTAAAATATAGATATTTCCATAATCGGCACCTACTTGTGCTAAACTCGGCCTTCTCAATACTAATTGTTGATAATTTGACTAAACCCAACGTTAACCAAAAAAAAAATTAGGACCCCATTTTTCTATTCACGGGTCAGAGCCCATTTTTTAAATCCCCCCCCCCCCCCCCCCCCCCGCGAAGATGGATCTAATAAATATAATAAACGACTCTTAAATTTGCCCCTCTTAAATGATATTCTGGCTCCATTTCTGATTACCATTATGCTTCTGTGCTAAGTGCTAACTTCTCATTCTTTACAAAACACTAATATATAATAGATAAACACTAATATATAATTGTGTTTATTTTTTTTAATTTATATACATAAACACTAATATATAATAGATAAATCTATCTACACATCATCATACAAACATATTTCGGTCAGGTTTTGGACTTTCAGGTTAATAATGGGTATCGGGTCGGTTTTGGGTGAACTGTTTCCCCGATGGGTATCAGGGTCGGGTATCATTTTTCTTATCGGGTTCGGATTCGGGTTTAGCATTACCCGCCCCATTGGCATTCCTAGTCCACAACATGTCCAACTAAAAAATGTAAATTTGAAAGACTTTCTTTTACGAGGGATATGTCCAGATATCCCATCCATGTGCATCATGTTACTAGGGATGGCAAAAAAAACCCGTCCTGACGGGGAAACGCGATACCCGATATCCGAACCGATTCGGGGTAGGGATTGGGGCATGTCTACCCCGACCTGATATCAATACCTATATCTATATACTATAAGTGATTAGTTTTGAATCTATATTTCACACTTAAATCAATTAAATTTGTATCTATGTTTAACAAATTGCACATTCATTTTTCAAACCATCAAGAATAAGTAGTATTCTTTCTCAAATCATACAAATTTTGGTAAATATTTGTGAAAAATAACTATCTTTATTGGGTCGATTTTCGGGTTTTGGGCATGATTTTATCCCCGGTGGGGGTCCCCGATAAGGTACCCGATGGGTATCAGGTCAGGTTTGGGTCGCATACTCCTTATCGGGTCCGGGTTCGAGTTTAGCACTACCCGCCCCGAACCCAACCCATTGCCATTCCTACATGTTACATATTGCAATTAAGTTACTCAAAGTGTGTCATAAAAAAATGGATAATTTTGTAACCAATTATATCTTTAGAATCCATTTTTTTTTTATATATTTGATTCCTTATATCATAAAAAATTAAAAAATATTCATTGTGTTGGTAACTTGGTATACATAAAAGTTCTCCCTCTTAGCTTAAAATATAAATAAATAAAAACAAATGAAACCAAAAAGGGCACACTATTGAATATTGATAGTAGGGAATTTAGGGAGTGTTTGGTATTGCGATTACAAAACAAAATCTGTATTTTCAAAATAGATTATGTGTTTTCAAAAGCATGTAGGTATATGTTTCATTAAAACTTTGTTTTCATAGTCGATAATAACTTTTTCATATAAACATTTTTTCAAAATAGATTATGTGTTTAGCTATTGACACCTTAAAAGGGATGAAATTCGCTTACAACTAGCTAAGCAAAATACACAATGAAACCCCAAAAATAAATTTCAAAGACGAATAGACTTGAACCAAGAACATAAAGCGCATCCAAATAAACTTACCCAAATGTCATGTATTATCGATTGTTTGTTATAATAATTGATTATATAGTACATATTTCCCCACACATCGCTACTCAGAAAAGGATGTACCTCATGGGTCGCCTGCCCAGAGTTCACAGCCAACACATATCAACTAGCCAGAACAGTCTAAAATCACCATCACCGGATGATTGTGTGTGTCTGTGATACATTATAATCTTGGCACCGGTGAAAAATTAAGGCAGAAGACATTAAAAATTTATAAATAAAAAACAAAACGGCTGAATATGGACCGGTTTGTTAATCATTCTTTTTTGTTTGTGTGAGAATTGACATAATGGAAAGAATGGAAGTAGAAACCCAAATTATGTAAGACCCAATTAGGTGCATATCTCGGCCCATTCCTCGCTCTCTTTTTCGTTTTTTCCATTATGTTTTTCTTAACGCAAAACCTAAAATTAATCATATCATCATTATTTTAATTATACACACAATTTAAATCGTTGTTGAATTGTTTTTTCTATTGAATATCTTCTTCTTAGACAAAATTTTCGAACACTGCATAACGACTTATACATTTGTCTACAAAAGTATATATACGAGAATACATTTATAATGATACCGGATACCCAAAATACGAAACTTCTGATTAATCATGAATTGGGTTCATAAAATAAATGATCATAGCTCCAAACGTAAGACCCCCATATGGTAGGCAATTAAGGTCCAATATTAGAACCATGTGTCCACCTAGCTCACAATTTATGCTTTGACAATAAAAAGCCAAGTACTGTTTTAACAACTATCGTGCAAGCAAAACTAACCTTTGGATTGTAGCCTTTCGTAGCTCTCAAAAGAAGCAACATTCTAGTCAACCTACAAACAGTAGGTAAACACTAAACAGTAAACACATTCGGTGAATAAAGAATGGATAACCTTAAATTTCTGTTTTTAAGTATATGTTTGATGTGCAAGATGCTAACAAGGTGACGCTTGTTTTATTATTAGATAAAGGTTTATGTTTTACTAAAAAAACATGTTTGATGTCCATCAATTTCGCATATTACAAAAATAAAAACAAAAACAATCGCATATTACCATTAAAAATCCATTTGCCTCTAAATCTGGTTAAAACCTGATATCAATTTTCTCAACCAACTAAAACTTGTGAAATGAGTTATAATTACCAATGACAATCGTATCGTGTTTGAGTTCAAGTGTTTATATATCTTATAACAGACCCAACTCGTTTAGTTAATCCTGTTAAAATGTTGATACTAAACCCAATTCATAGGTTCTTTAATTTAAGTCAACCCAAGTATTATCTATATTAAGTTATAAAACATTTGATGCAAAATTTTAAATTTGATTTTTTTTTTTAAGAACTATACTATACTATCATTTTGTTTTTTGTTTTTTTTTCGCAAAGTGAGTTTCGGTTCAGACGTGTTGGAGACAGTTTTAACCAGATATTTTCTGGACTTCCAACCCTCTTCTCATGTAAATTATCTTTGAGATAAGAACCCCAAGGCTCCAACCCGAGACCTTGGGTAAACTCATCATAGGGACCACATATTGGATTTAGAAAATACCCCTGTACACAGTGGTTTATACTATCTTTATCTAATGGAGATTATTTTCGTCATTTCCATGTAGTTATTTTTTATTTTTATTTTTTGGTAGTATTTACATGGGTCCCTATGTAAACCTGTCAAGGCAACTCTATTAATGTTTTTTTTAATTAAAAGAAAGAAAAAAGAAATTTTATATGTAATTTATGCTCCCTTATAAAAATTATCGCACCCACCATTTTTACAAGAAAGAAATAGTTACATATGAAATTACTAAATTACCCTTAATAAACACCTATTATGAAAATAATTTTTATATAATACTAAATTTGCCCTTAATGAATTAATTTACACTTTAAACTTCTATTTTAATAATTAACACTTTAAGGTCTTATCTTTTTAAAAAATTTTACTATCACGATTAAATCAACCTACATCACTTGACATCGTTACCACGACCACCACTACAATAGTACCATCACCAACAACATTATACCACTTTCCTTACCACCGACGCTGCATTGTGCGGGTATCATTCTCTTATTAAATTAAGAAAGTAGAATTTCAAAGTGAACATATAAAAATCCCGTATATCAGGCCTAGCTGGATTTGGAGAATGCCATCACCAAAAACCACTTGTAGAAAGTTTGTTGGTGGGAGTGCTATGTATTTAGTAGTTTATTATTCCCACAAAGCGTGAATCTGCACCAATCGGGCTGTAATCTTTTACTATTTACTCGTCATTGCACTCGTATACTTTTTCTTTTATATTAATATGTTACAGTACTAACACTCGAAATTGATTAAAATAGTAACACGACCAGCCCATCTTAGAAGGGAATTGGTAGCGGATTTTTAATTCAAAGGATCAAGTTTCTTTGACGTATAAGGTTATCTTAAATGCTGAGGACATCTCATGCATATCTTTATAAATCTTTAAAATCCTATTTAAAATTCTTTAGTTTACTTTCAACCATACAAACATCCTTACATATTTTTATATTTATATACAAACAAAAAAATAGTATTGGAGATAGCCTGATGGCATGTCTTTAAGTACGGACATACATAAAAAAAAAATCTTTAATTTTGTACAAGTTTTAATGACAAAGAATATTCATGAACAACTAAGGACACCCAATAACACCCTCATTGAAGATAGTTTAAGGGTTTTGTATATATAGTTGCAAATACTTGTAAGTGGGTTTCCATCATGCCATCATGTAACTGATGTAGAGTAAAATTGAGATAACACAATCAAACCTATTGATTCACACGAATAACGAGAACAATTTTTTTTAATTATATATAGGGTAGAGATCCAAAGAGAATATTATAATCGTTCAGACTTGTCGGAAATAATTGTATTTTCCCATTGTTCACCACTTTCTTAATATTATAATGGGCGGTTAAAAAAACCGAATAGGTTAACCGGTTATTATTAATCGAAATCGGTTAAATAGGTTCTAGTTTTAAAACCTAGAAATCAGTTATTAGCTGATACAAGTTAACCGTAACCGATTATTACTATTTCAAAAAATAACTAAAACAGGTTATTAAAATTAATAACCGAAATCGGTTAACCGTATCTACCCCTAGGCCGAAAGCTATCCCAAAAAGAAAATAAGACAAAACCCAAAAAAGTTCGGCTGTGAGTACCGTTCTAGTTCTAAGCAGGGGCGGGGGGGCAAGGGGGTCCAATGCCCCCCTCCAAATTTAAATTTTGTCATGTATTTTTAAATAAGACAAAACCCAAAAATTTCTATAGGTTTTTAACATTTTGCCCCTTTTAGATTTATTTTTCATAAGTTTTTTAAGTTTGTCTATTTTAAAATTTTTTTCTGGTAATGCCTCTGGTTCTAAGGGTTAGGTCAAACCCAAGGACAAATGCAATACCTCAAGAATTCAATTCATGAATATTATTCCAAACTGATTTACCATAGTGGTTTCACAATGAATTTTTGACAGGGGAATGATACCGGTAAACCCAAAGGCTATCCATCTTCTTCTTAGCTGAATTATTCCGAAGGCAACAGGTTTTATCCTTTCTTTTTTCTTTTTTTTTTTTATCATACAAATATATATGACATATCACATATAGTTCTTTTTGATTTTATATTCAGAGAAAGACTAATACTTTTATGGTGACATATATATAAATATATAAGTAAAGTATGGTTGGTGTTGGAAGCTGGAAACCTCCTGATATATCGATATTGCGAAAGTGAACATATGTGTAACAAAAGTGTGTTAAACTATTCAACTTCTAAGTGGAATCTAGCAAGTAAAGTGGTAGCACTAGTTTGGTTTGAAATTCCACTGGTATTATATTGGTTTTGAGCCTTTTTTTGTTGGGTGGTCTGGAAATAAAGTTTCAATCTCCTTTACAACTAATATAATTTGCTTCAAAGATTAATTTTCCCTTAGTTATGGGTTATTATGAGATGGCTCATTCTAGCGGTTTAACTAGGTGAACGGTTCCAGCCGATTCCCTGGCCATTACAATTACAGTAGGATCGAACTCGCATTACTACTAGATATACACAAAATTGAAAAACAACTGAATTCATAAATTATTGTATATAGTTGATATAAAGGGTAAATGATCATGAGTTGATTCTAGGAATGTAACTAAACTGTAAGTTAAATATATATACTTTGCTATATTAATCACACAAGACCAAAGTTAACATAAGAAATGGATCAATCTAATAGTATAGAATAATAGATACAAATGCAATATGACTATATATTACTACTAAAAATTATGTTGCAAAAAGGACGTGACACTCTCACCCAACCAAAAGGAATCATTATATTGATCAGTCAGCTGTAGTTGGCCTATATATATTATTACTACTGCTTCAAACCCTTTGCCTTATAAATTCGTATGCACAAATACATAAACAACAATTAATTACAACAAGCTTTTTCTCTCTTTCTCTATTCTACTAATCTTGTCACGTACCTTTTGGCTAATCATTTTTCGTTTATCGTTGTTTTACGGACGGATTACATCCAAACGGGGAGTTATTTGGTTATGATGGGTGTGACCAACAGGTGCTCACATACTTCACATATCACAGAGATCATCATAACAAGCTTTTTTCGCCACAAGATTTATTAAACTAACTAAGCCCTTCTTTCATATAATATAATTCACAAAAAAAATTAAGGACCTTATATTGATGATCAGCAAAAGTTATGGTTGATTGAGTATGTAGTAATACCAAATTTGTGGTGTATTGTATGTATTGGTAACATGGCTGCTAGGAGCTTTCTTTATGGCGGTGATTCGAGTTTTAACCCTGGTCTGTTAACAAACAAGAGTGTTGCTTCTTCTTCTTCTAATTGTAATAAGCACCCTCTTGATGCCCTTTTTGTCTCTGGTTCCTCTCATTCTTTTCTAGGTAATTACTAATCATATATATATAAAGTTTGATGATTTTTAGTTTGCATCTATATATGTTTAATGTATGCATGTTTAGATCATAGATTGTTTTTCAATTTCTGTTTCATAAAGCTGGGTAATAGACTAATAGCTAAGTTGACTTCCAATTTGTTATGATGATTAGTAAAGTTGTATTCATTTAAGTGATGATGCAAAAGAATAAAAATACATATAAGTGTTTGATTGTTCCATCATGACTTATATATCTTTGATTGTTGTTCTATGCTTGTTTGATTTTGTGAACATGAATAAAGGAAGAACAGCTTTATGTTACCTTTTTGAAGAATCATTATACATTTCTAGTTGATGCTTTTGTTCCCCCCAAATAAAAGCATTTTTAGATCTATCTAGTAAATTCATCATTTTTAACAAGAAAACACATAGGCTTGACTTTCTTGGAAGAAATTGTCCAATACCCTGAAATCTTAATGGTTGACTTTTTGGTGATCATTACTTGATTTGACTGAAGAAAGTGTGTTTTGATGATATCTTTTTGATACATCATTAGGTTCCAGATCAATGGTTAGTTTTAAGGATAACGGAAACGGATCAAGAAGCACGTTTTTTCAAACATTCGATCAGGAAGAGAATGGAGATGATGAATATGATGATTACTTTCACCATCCCGAGAAGAAAAGGCGTCTCAAAGCGGATCAAGTTCAATTCTTGGAGAAAAGTTTTGAGACAGAAAACAAACTTGAGCCCGAAAGAAAAATTCAGCTTGCAAAGGACCTTGGCTTGCAGCCTAGACAAATTGCAATTTGGTTTCAAAACCGCCGTGCACGTTGGAAGACCAAACAGCTTGAGAAAGACTATGATGTTTTACAAGAAAGCTACAACCAACTCAAGGCAAATTACGAAAATCTTCTTCAAGAAAAAGAAAAACTAAAATCCGAGGTAAAGATAACCTCAAATGTTGCTTAACATTTTATTCAACTTAAGGCGAAAAATGAGCTTTTACTAATAAGTATTTCATGTATAGGTTCTTGATCTAAATGAAAAACTATCAATGCAAGAGACGGAAAAGGGTACTTCTGATTCATCAAGTACCAAAAGCCCATTTGACCCATTACAACAAGAACAGGTTACAGACTGTATGAATGATGATGTTGCTATAAAAAGTGTTGTGAGCGATTCGAGCAGCCCCGGTTATGGGGTCCAGTCTCTATTGGAACGTGGTGACTCGTCGTATTTGTTTGAACAAGATCAGAGTGATGGATCTTTAGATGAAGAAGATAATTTGGACAAGATGTTTGTGAGTGGCTACATGTTACCCAAGATTGAATGTGGCGAATACCCGAAACTAGATGTTGTGAAATCTTGTTACCTTGGAATCCCTTGTCAAGACCATGGTGATGATCATGATCAAGACCAATCTTTTGGCTTTTGGTCTTATTGAGTTAAACTCATGGACAGAGTTAATTAATTAAGTTTATATATGTAATATGTTTTATATCTATCTATCTATTGTTATATATGTTTCTCATGAAATTTTCCTAGTATGGTGTAAAAAGGAATAAAATCCAACTTGTTACAACACCCTCGCATCAAAATTCATGAGTGGTGATGTTGGGTCTTTATTTTGCTTGTATTTTTCATCTTGAAAACAAGCCATACCTATTGTAAACATCTATTTTTGTTGTACTTTGTACTGGTTACTTATTCTTATTCTTACTATTGTATCATCATTAATTAATTATACATCACTTCAAGGTATGAGATGTGTCGTTTATTATATAGTCTTTTAGCAATCGGCTTTTAGGAGACTTTTTGCTCCTTAAAACTATGAATTTATTTTTTTTAAAACTCTTACTTAAAAATAGTCTTTGTTTGAAGATTGTATTGAAAATGAAAACTCTGACCTCAAAAATCTTCTATTAGGCCCTTTACCATCGATCTTTAATACGGAGTATCAATTTCTTTATAATTTCTAACTTCATTTAGTTCTGTCAAACATATATAGTTTCATATAATGATAACAATGAAAAATAGTTTGCATCATCATCTAATTACAAAGACGATTATAAAAAGTTTAAAACAATCCTCGCGTGCTTAACGTGACAACGATCAATACGTGGAATACATCTTAGTGATGAGATCAGAAAATGATGTAACATGTTTTTTTAAGAAATGCATGCTTAGGTCATTTAAAGCATATAAAGTTCGATTAGTATAAACTTATAGAAGGATTAAACTATAAATTAAAATTTAAGGATACTGTGTAGGTCTTTAAGTGAGGATGATTAGATATGTTTAATTAAGCCAACCAATGAAATAGCACCACCCAAATTATTCTTTCTAAATATAAATATAAAAATATATTATATAATTAGAGCACTGTTAATGTTTAACGAATTTATAAATATATAACATTGGCTGACACGCAGCAGACTGCCAGACTGCTTTTTTCTTTTTTTAATTTCGTTTTTTTTTCACATAACTTTAATTTTTTTTACTTTTGGCATGAAAGTTTTGTTTTATTTAATTTTTAAATTTTCATCTTTCTAACTTTTGTCACGAAAATTTAATTCTCTTTACTTTTTATCACATAAGTTTACTAAAGTTTCCGCCCTTTTGTTTTTTGTCACATCGTTTTTTTTCTTTTACTTTTCGCACGAAAGTTTTGTTTTATTTACTTTTTATATTTTTATTTTTCTAACTTTTGTCACGAAAGTTTCATCATCTTACTTTTCACCACATAACTTTTGTATTTTTAGCTTTTGTCAACTACACGAAACTTTTAACCATTTTACTTTTTGTCACAAAACTTTGTTTTTTTTACTTTTGGCACCAAAATTTTTGTTTTATTTTACTTTTTATACTTTTATTTTTCAAACTTTTGCCACGAAAGTTTTATTTTTTTACTTTTTATCACATAAATTTACTAAAGTTTTCGCCCTTTTATTTTTGTCACATCACTTTTGTTTCTTTTACTTTTTGCACAAAATTTTTGTTTTATTTTACTTTTTATACTTTAATTTTTCTAATTTGCCACGAAAGTTTCATTATCTTACTTTTCACCATATAACTTTTGTTATTTTAATCTTCGTCAACCTTTTTTCATTTCTGCCACGAAACTTTTAACCTTTTTACTTTTTTCAGCATAACTTTATTTCTTTTACTTTACACAAGAAAGTTTTGTTTTATTTAATTTTTAAATTTTCATTTTTTTAATTCTTGTCACGAAAGTTTCAGTCTCTTTACTTTTTATCACATAAATTCCTTAATTACCATGAGTTGTAAATTTTACATGTTGTTATCTTTTCCGGGGCAACGCTCAAAGACTGTGAAATGAACAGTGTTTTTTTTTGCCTTCTTTTGATTTTATCGTGCATCCATGATTATTGCAGCCTGCAACACGGGTGATGAATATTCTAGTTAAAAACATGTTCTACGAGTGACATTCTAACAATTTTTGTAATAAAAGCCATTGTATTAACTCGTTCTGAAACCATGTCATGGTTGTATAATATTATACTCGTACGTATCATCAAACAATTTCAAACTGATTCTCAAATGAACTTAAATTAAATCTCAATTGAAACATGCAAATTATAATGATCACTTATAATAACCGCCTATGTATAGTTTGGTTTTTTTAACCGCAAAATTATATTACCTATACTATATTACGAGAATGATACCCACGCATTGCGGCGGTGATAGAGGTGACATTTATGTAATGGCGGCAGTGGTCGCTTTGACGGGTGGTGGTGGTGGTGTCGGTGAGTGGTTGAAGTTATTGATGTAATGTGGCTATGATGTATGGTATACCAATCACCACCGCCGCCGCCGCCGTTGTCATCACACCGCCACCGGTCACCACCGCCACCCGTAATCACGCCACCGCCACCCGTAATCCTTGCCACCGCCACCACCACCAACGTCACCTCCGCCACTTTCGCCGCCACCTGTCGCTACTAAACTGTCGCATCGCGCGGATACTTAGCCTCGTATTAATAGTATCTAACTAACAAGACGTTATTTATCAAATAAAATAGACTACAGTTCTAGAGTTTTACAATATTACTTATTCAGAATACTATCCGAGACATTAGCTGCTAGGATTGTAAAGAGGTAAAAAAAACACTCTTGCCCGTTACAGTGGCAAAATCATTATGAAACATAAACTTTAAGGATTAAAATTGGTCTTTTTTAAACTAGATGGATATCCGTACAATGCAGCAGAAATGATGGTAGTGGCACGGCGTAGTGACCAAGACGACGGGTGGCGGCGGCGGCGACTGGTGGTGGTAGTGGAGACGGAGGCGACTAGTGTAGGTTATTGTTGTAAAAGTAATTTATGTGAATATGAATCGTATAGTTATTTTGGACGTTGAGAGATAAATGTTGTAAATTATTTCATTAATTGCATTTTTGATGTACCATGTTTGGTAGGTGTTAGTTATGTTGATTGTATAGAGCAATTTTAACATAATTTTATCTTTTGAGAATTTGGATGTTTTTTTCAATTATTTAGATAAAACTGGGAAATAGTCTCTCTACCTAGATAGAGGTAACACTGTTTACATCTCAACCTTCATCATACACCGTCGAGGTATTAGGACCTAAACCCATTGAAAACGGCAGTTGGTGTTTGTTATTTACTTTCTCTATCTTTTGAAAAACTGGAGGCAATTTTAAGTATAAGAGATTAATTTAAAGTCTTAGTTAAGTGATTGCAATGTTAAAGGTGGTTACACAACGGCCTCTACTACGTAATTAGGATTTGAAAAAGTGATCCATGTACAAGTCCTTAGTCTATAGTTGATCTGTGGAGGATGTTTGGTTCACATATTTCGAATGAATTTACGTAAATAAATAGGTTTTATTGATTTAAGAGTTAGAAACTAGAATTCAAAATTTTCTTATATTAAATTTTGTTAAAATCCTTTTGAATGAGTGAATCACTTAATATGTTGAATCATTTTTTCTAATCCTAATTACAATAACTTTAAGCTTTATCTCATAGATTAATTAATCAACCTTTCTATTATTATTCGTGAATCGAGCACCCCTTTATTTTCTATTTACTTTCTATAACTATTTTCGGCACATATGAAAGGTCTATCCACAAAAGTGAAACAAGCAACAAGAAATATATATATAGAAAACATTCAAGGGTTGTTCATTTTGTTTGCTCCGAAAAAGACATTAAACACAAAAATAAATTTATAAGATCAAAAACAAAAGCAAAAGGACCTACAGATTGGCAAGGTGTCACATATACAATTCGAGAAAAGATTGTTTTTTAAGAAGCTCCAACTGTTTAAATAAATTTCATCTCAGTCGTAGGATCACGATTGGTCCCGCCACAAGCAAATAGATGATCGACATGTGTGACACTTTTAACGTCGCATAGGGTACGTCAAACGTGGCAGATCGCTTTCTAGCCACCCAAAACGGACCGAGTCCCACGTTCTAAAAAGAATGAGTTGGGCTTTTGTGGTCGACACCACTCATCATGGGACCTACTTGATGGCTATGTATCAACTAGTGATGGCCACGTCACTATTTTGTATATAATTCTTCGTTTTAACTTGTAGGCTTCTATATTTTTGTTCTCGAAAAATAATAAATCAATTTAACTCATGTGTCTAAAAGTCAACTTAAAAACTTAATAATTTAACACATCGATTTCGTTAGTTTTTTTTAAATCTTATTTTGATTATTTCATATTTCATTATCTTATAATTAAGTTAAATCTTATAATAGTTGTGTTTGAATTCAAAAAACTATAAAAACTATACCCTGTGTGCTTGATAGTGAGAATTTAAAGGAGAGATATAGAAAAGAAATTATTTTCTTGTTTAGTAAAGGGAAAACAAAATGGGCAGAGAAATGAGTTTATTTGCGAAAAAATAGTTTTCTTCTAATATTATTTCCATTAAAAATAAGAAGAAATGAAAGAAAATGATAATCAGATAGAATTTTCATCTCTCATACAAGTTTATACAAAGTTAGTTGAAGTCTTTAGTTACAAAAGAGCTTTGGTATAAAGGATTTAGGTATTCAGTCTTCATAGAAAAGAATGTCTAAGCTTAAACCATAAAATTTAACGGGCCATAAGTGAGATAAGTGGTTTTATATTAGAGTATGGAAATTAGAGTATGGAAATTAAAGAAGTTGTAATATGTAATCATAATAATGACTGCAGCATTATTACTAAAACGTCTCAAGTTAAAAGCGTTAAATATGAAAGTTAAATATGGAAGTACTATAATATGAGGATTTAGAACTTGAGACCTTATATGTGTTATGATTGCATTATAGTAGAGTTATCAAAGTCATGAAATTTCTTAAATAATTAATTATGAAAAAATTTAAAGAATAGATGGTATCATCTAAGTAAAATGATATAAGATAAAAGTGAAATATTTGAGTTGGAATGAGGATAACCACTTGATTAAATGGTGAGATTCAAAAAGATGAAAGGAACCTGTCAGATGAATCAAGGGATTAGGTGGAAGGCTATACTAAGAACTAAATGAAATTTAGTTTGTTTATATTTTATAGGCTTAAATGAATCAAAGGACAAAGCTAAGTTGGAGTAATTTGCTAGAGTTTTTAAAGTGAAGGTAGTATAAATTTGGTGTTAGTTAATCCCTTTACTAGCCAAGCTCTTGAATCAAATATTTTGAAAGTGTCGTCTTTTGAATGTAATTTGGTCAAGTTTAAGTTTCAAAATCTTTTGGTCAAATTGTAAAGTTTATGGTTGTAATGTGTCTTGGTTGTGAGGATTAGACTAGTTTGTATGCTCTACTTAAAATGCATGTTGACATGTAATGGTATCTTTCAACTTGTGTTTAGTAATTTTGATAGTTAAACTAGTTGAAAATACAGGTTGGATACATGATTTTACGGATATGTCATGCCAAAAATTTTAAAAATAAAAAATTAAATCAAATACATTTGTTTTTTTATATTTGGGTCGTTTCAAGTGGTATTATGTTTTTTTTAGCATTTCTCATGTCATATTCTCTATTGTTTACCAAACAAACAATTGAATCTATTAAAATTCTCCATCTTTTTCATTTTTTTTGTTTCATTTTTCTTGTTCATTTTTTTCTACATTTCTTCCCACTAAATGCGCTCTCAAAGCTATCAGCTATGTTTAAGGTCACAATGTATAGAATATAAACTTATACGAGTAATAAACACGATGTTACTGTATTTGTAAGCAAAATGTGCATCATGAAAATGGAAAGTAATGGTAAACACAGAAATACTTTCTACAAATAACAATTCTGAGGCTATAATTAGTAAAATCTTTTTTGTTTAAGATTGTTCACGATTTAAAGCTTGGTGTTCTACATGAGCTATGTCTAGTTTGACTTGTCTACATACAAGTATACAACAATGTTACAATGCCAATTCTCATGTTCGGGTACAAAATAGTGTTCATTCAGTTTTACAAGCTTATATGGCTTCAAACAACTAATTGTTGGTTTGGGCAAATCGGAATTTGCTTCATTTCGTACATGATAACGAGATTTCAAGCTCATTATATTGCTAGTTGAGTTAGAATGATACAAACTACTAAACAAGCATTAGGCTTGAGATGAATTTTTAAGTCATATATAGTGGTTTTCAAGTCTAAATAGACTTGAGCAAAGATCTCACATTCCGTAACATGGTTCATACACGTTTGTCTCATTTTTGACATTCAAATCCAAAACTCAAAAGCTTACTGGTTGATACCCAAGTTATAGATAAAATATAACTTGAAGATGTGCATGCAATATACAAATCATTTGATAAATCAATACCAAGTATATAACTTTTTATCAAAGAAATCGATGAGAGGAAAACGGGAACATAAACGTATGACCAGAAATTAAATATTACTCGTATATCTTGTATTGAAGTTGACTATTTTTATTTTTTTTTGTTTATTTATGATTTATTTGTTGGAATAAACATGGTTTGATTTAAGGGAAAATACTCATCAGATGATCCTGTGGAACTTGTAAAGGCATTAAACATATTTGCCATTGATTTCGGTTCCCAAAACAAGATGATTGAGTTAGGATGAGATGGGTAATTCGGCTGTGATGTTATGCACGAATTTGAGAGGAGTAAACACACGAATTTGTGTGGGATTATGTGTGTGTGTGTGATTAACCTTAACTTAGGGTTAATTACCCTTTATTTATAATAAGAGTAATTACACTTACCACCCCTTAGTAATTACACATTCAACCCCTGTGGTGTTTAATGTGTATACCA
Organism: Erigeron canadensis; assembly: GCF_010389155.1. Taxonomy (NCBI): domain Eukaryota; kingdom Viridiplantae; phylum Streptophyta; class Magnoliopsida; order Asterales; family Asteraceae; genus Erigeron; species Erigeron canadensis. The sequence continues at coordinate 41,554,820 of NC_057762.1, forward strand.
TTAGTCCTCTTTTTTACAACCACCTAATGGGAAACCCTATTCTACGTCTCTAAGAGTAAATACGCTCATCATATATTTACCTAGACATAGAGATTTCATTATCGTCAATTATCATATCAAGAATGATACATGATCAGTGACGGTCACACTAACGTGGTTCCAACATTCTCCCACTTGACCGAGCGATCATTTATCTATGAGTATTTAAATAAGTTCCGGAATAATATTCATTTTGTTTTAAACCGAAATCTTAGCCAATAAGTACAGTCGTAGAGAAGAACATCAACTCAGGACCCCCACTAGTCAAACTATGACTCAAATTTAAAACTAATAAGCAATGATCAATTGACTAAGACAAATTTTGTTATATAATGTCTTTACACTGTTATGAGCTCGAAGTGTAACTAATAGACAAACAAAATCTGAATAAGGAGGAAAATTTTTCATTAACATAACAATAATGACCAATAAGTACAACATGCTATCATAATATGTCTTTAAGTAAGCCTCATCTTCGATATGTATCCTACGAAGATTTTAGGAGGAAGACCTTCGGTCATTGGATCCATTAGCATATTATGTGTACTTATGTAATCAATACAAAGAACATTTTCCTCAATCCGTTTACAAACAGATACTTTGTATCAAGATACATCTCAGCACCAGTTGAACTGTTACTGTTCAAGCAAGTTACGGTAGCTGAGTTATCACAGTAAAACTTCAATGGTCTAATAATAAAGTTGACGACTTTCGAGTCCACTGACCAGGTTCTTTAACAACATCTCATGACATGAAATTATGAACGTTCAGACATCATGGTAGACGTTGCAGTCAATTTCTACTTATGACTCCGTCAAAAGATAGGTTTGCCAGCTAACCATAAGTATACATCCAGAAGTAGATTTCTTATTGGAATTAAAACATCCCACTACTTCTAAATTGTCACTTCTTCTATAAACTAATATGTAGTATTTGGTCCTATGAAGATATCGTAGAACCTTTAGCCGCTTTTCAGTGTGCTATTATGGGATTAAATAGTTAACTCCCAAGCATACCGGTAATGTAAGCGATATCTAAACGAGTACAGACCTGAGCGTACATAATGCTCTCAACTACTTATGAGTAAGGTATCATCCTCATTTGCCCCTTTTTTTAATCTCAATGTTCAGACTTTGGAAACAATCACATACATTTCCTTTTTTACTAATAGATCTATAGTGGGTGTGTAGTGTTGCATGTTATGGCGTTCAAAGATGTGTTCAATATAAGTCTTTTGAGAAAGAACTAGAACATCATTACGCCTATCCCGATGTATTTCGATACCTGTGACATTAAAGGCATCACCGAGATCTTTTATGTCGACATTCTACGAAAAGTAAACGCTTCGACTCATGCAACATATCCAAGTTATTACTTGCAAGTATATCATCCACGTGCAAAACAAGGATTGTAAATTTATTCCCACTGATCTTGCAATAGGTGCATTAATCCACTTGATTTTCTTAGGAAGTTGTGTCCTCTTATGACTTCATTAAACTTAACGTACCATTTTAGTGATGCTTGCTTCAACCTGTATATGGACTTATTCAACTTGCAGATCATGTGCTATTTACTTTATGGAACTTCAGGTTCACATGTATCCATCTTAATGCAAGTTTGCATTTAGAAAAGTAGTCTTGACATCCATCTAATGTAACTCTAAATCATAATAAGTTACGAATGTCATGACGATCCTTAAGGAATCTTTATGAGACAGGAGATAAGGTCTCTTGATAATCGATTCCTTCCTTTTGAGTAAAGCCCTTCGCAACTAGTTATGGCCTTATAGCGTTTGACTTTCCCATTCGGGTCTAATTTGGTTATGAAGATCCATTTACAACCTACAGGTTTGGATTCTTCAGGAAATTCAACCAAGTCCCAAACGTCATTATGCTATATGGAATTAAGCTCTCAAATTATGCCTTCATCCCACTAAGTGACATGATCGCTATTAATGGCATCTCAATAAAATGTAGGATCAGTAAGCTTTCCAATGTCCTCAACTTCAGTTAAGTTATGAAATCATCAAAAGTTATGGTCATGAGTGACTGAGATGATCTCCTGAGTTGATTTTCAGGTTCAATAAGGAAGATGCTTTAGCATTAGTAGTAAGATGCTTTGCTTTAGCATTATTAATAAGATGCTTTAACATTAGTAGTATTCTAATTAGGAGGTTTAGAATTCTGATAGAGAAAGTGGATCGGTGATATTAGGAGCAGCGTTGGGTACAAGAGGAGTTATCGGAGGAGTAATAATAACCGACGAGTGGTTCCCCCCACTTCTTGTACTTCCTGCAAATCTTAAGTTTATGATTTGTCGTGCTCCCACTGATCTCTTAGTTCTCATGAAATGTGACATACTGCGTGTCAATAATGCTAGTAGAGTATGAAAGACAATAAAACTAATAACCAATAAAGAAACGGGTAAGGGATTTAGGATCTAGTTTCTTTAAGTTAGGGTTATAGAGTTATGCTTTGGCAGTACAACCTCATACGTTCATATAATTCAGACTCAGTTTCCTTTCTGTCCAGGAGTCTTAAGGACAGATTTTAATGGAACTCTTATTGAGTATATGAACAGCTATGCGTAAGACCTCAGTCCAAAGGAAAGTAGGTAAGTTAGTGTTGACAAACATACTTTTCACCATGTCCATTAAGGTTCTATTTCTCCTTTTAGCAACAGACTTTCGTTGAGGAGAACCAAACATGGTATATTGGTTACTTATGTCTTGTTCCTTTCAAAAGTTATGGAAAGGATTAGGAGCTTAACCAATATCAGTATGTCAACCATAATACTCACCTCCTCTATCTGATCTCACAACTTTTATTTTATGATCAAGTTGGTTTAAAACCAAAGTTATAAGATCAATAAAAGTCTCTAAGGGTTCAAATCAAATATAGGTGCATATAATATGAATAATCGTTAATGAATGTAATAAGTGATGTATGTTCTGAGATGGTTGCGGGATAGGGGCTACTAACATCAGAGTGAATTATTTCCAACAAGTTGGAACTTCTAGTGGCTCCTTTCTTAATCCCTTAAGCCATTGAATACATGTTTCAAAATCACAAAAGTCAAGAGAATGTAATATTCCATCCTTTATGAGTCGTATCATGCAAACTTGTGAGATGTGGCCAAGATGTTTATGCCACATTATGGAGGAATTCTCTAACTATTTTGGTGATTTTGTCTTTGTTTTAGTTATGTCATCAATATTAGGAGACAACAAAGACTGTGACACATTATGATCTAGTTCTAACTTAGACAACAATCCATCAAAAAAACTAAGACCAAGGAATTCATTATTATCAGTAATGGCAATCTCGTCATAACCATGAATTAATACATAACTTTCAAGGTCTTAGACTTGAAAATTAGATACAAGGTTCCGAGAAATTCTCGGCACACATAAGGTATCTACTAGTCTAATACACTTTCAAATGTTTATATGTAAATCATAAGTCTTCATGGTTTCGACATATAAGAGATCAACCCTTCCAACTCTAAGCTTTCTTTGGTCATCTGATAGCTTCTGAATTGTGTGGAATGCTTATGTTGAGTTAATCACATGAACCATAGAACTAAAATCACTCACACATGTATTAGAAGATACATTAAACATAAAAGAATCAAATATTACATGAAATAAGCAACCTTTCTTAGCTAGCAGTTCCTTGAAATTAAGGCAATCTGGGCACAATGAGAATTTGCAGTTAGGATTGTTAGTCAAGGACTTAAAGCTAAAAGAAACAGCACCATGATTAGCCTTTTGAACTTTATTTGCAGTATTATTATTGTCATATCTTTTCTCTTAATGGAATTAGCAGTGGTAGTAAGGTGAACACTTTAGGTTAGCCCAACTTAAGACGAACATTTTCTTGCACACACATTGCATTTAGTTCACTCATCGACCATTTATTCTTCATAGCGCTAAAGTTAATTTTTTGAAGGTGTCAAAATGAGCATGCAATGGGGTCATTTAGAAAATGCACAAGAAAATTGTCAAAGACTTCCATTTTAGGACTCTTAAGCTTATGAGTCATGTCAGTCATCTTCATTATGTGTTCACAAATATTGTTATTTCCTTTATTCTTAAGCTACTTGCATACGCTTTATACATTCCCTTAGATACTATAATGAAGTTCTTGACCATCATTAGTGACAAGTGATTCGCCCTATCCCACCTTTTAAAATTCGCTTTCTGAGCTGCGGAAAAGTTAGCAATAATAGCAGTTGGTTCATTATGGCGAATGACATAGTCAAGGTCTAGCATCTTTAGAGTTAGAGGTAATTAATCCTTTCATAAAGCAAAGTTTGCATCAATAAGCATCTTAATGCCTAAGTTAGGTACTACAGTGGAAATAAGGAGGATATCAATTTATGATACAAGTAATAGAAGATTATTAAAGTAATGCCTAAAACTAAGGGCAATAAGATTATAGTGACATAATTAGCTATCGAAAGCAAACTAAGCAATATCTATAAAACTAATGGAATTAAAGTAATGCCTAAACTTAACTAAAGGCTAATAATAATGTTCCTTATAATAACATAATTAGATATCCAAGGCTTATTAAGTAATGTCTCTAAAAGTAATGGAACTAACGTAATGCCTAAATACGTAAGAGGCTAAAGTAATGTTCCTAAAAGTAATGAGACTAAGACCATTATACTAATGAAGCCAGTGATAGGTAACCTATTGTAAACACCAAAACAATAAGTTGACATAAGGCTCTACTTAGATTTACATCACCTTTGGGCAGAAGTAACTAATATCTAAGTACACATGAGCATTAGGGTCATGCAGCATAACGCTTATCTTTTGACCTTTGGGCACAAAATTAAGAATCGTGTATCTTATGCATGAAAAAATATTCCTTTTAGCACACAAAGTGTATTAAATCACCTTTGGGCAGAATCAATATACTTAGTGTTCATTATCCAAAAGGAAAAGAACGCACCATGAGAATCATATTTGACCTTTGGGCACAAATGATGAAACCATGTACATTAGTGCGAAGCCCCCACACATTACGGGGGTCCGGGGGCAGCGCCCCTGGAAGCGGGGTCCAAGGGGCAGAGCCCCTGGCTGGTCAGCGCGACCAGAAATTTTCACCCTTAAAGTCCTATGGCAAAAATGTCTTAGAAAAAATTATTTTTGAAAAATTAGAGACAAATTTAGCCACAATATTATAAGGTAAAATTAGTAAGCACGAGTTCATTCATCAGCCAAAAAAACATCTTTAGTTTAATACGAACTTAAGTTATAACTCGTGAATAAGTAAGCACGAAGTAGACCATAAGTTTGTGATGATGTAAGCACGAAGGTAACATAAGTCAACATGATGTTCGTGTGATGACGTCAACACGAAGAAGTCATAAGTCTACACGAAGTTCGTGATGACGTCAGCGTGAAGACAATCTGGTTCGTGTAATGACGTCAGCATGAAGTAGTAATGAGTTCGTGTGAAGATAGCTGAGTTTGTGCGAAGATAGCTGACTTCGTGCGAAGACATGAGCGCGAAGGTGGTGCAGAAACTGTGATGACGTCAGCACGAAGTAGTTTTGAGTTCGTGATGACGTCAGCACGAATTCGTGATGACGTCAGCACGAGTTTCTTCATTCTGCAGCTTCTAAGTTCGCGTAAAATCCTCGAAACGAACCAAAAACATAACAGGACTTCGTAACACGGCTATGATACCACATGTTGGAATAAACATGGTTTGATTCAAGGGAAAATACTCATCAGGTGATTCTGTGGAACCTGTAAAGGCATTAAACATATTTGCCATTGATTTCGGGTTCCCAAAATAAGATGATTGAGTTAGGATGAGATGGGTAATTCGGCTGTGATGTTATGCACGAATTTGAGAGGAGTAAACACATGAATTTGTGTGGGATTATGTGTGTGTGTGTGATTAACCTTAACTTAGGTTAATTACCCTTTATTTATAATAAGAGTAATTACACTTACCACCCTTTAGTAATTACACATTCAACCCCTGTGGTGTTTAATGTGTATACCATTAGCCCTCTTATTTACAATCACCTAATGGGAAACCCTATTCTACGTCTCTAAGACTAAATACGCTCATCATATATTTATCTAGACATAGGGATTTCATTATCGTCAATTATCATATCAGGAATGATACATGATCAGTGACGGTCACACTAACGTGGTTCCAACATTATGATGATAGGGAGCCTGACATTTTATTTTTTAATATAGTGATAATGATATTTAATAGTCCGAAATTAGTCAATACTCAATTACATTTTGTCAAATCTATAGTCAACGGGCCTTGGTGAATCCTTCGTTAATCGATATCTAACGTAAGATTGTTTTCTGATTCATCTGAATAGTTCTATTCACCTTCGTCATTGGATTCATCACTATCAAGTATTTCATCATCAAACATCAGTTTCGTCAGAATTATATGCACAACTAAGATTATTTAAAATTTTACACGGTAACAGTATAATTCGAGCAAACATTAATATGATCAATATCACAACTTGATCAATACGAAAGCTAAAGAAGAAACATATGGAAATTAACTCCATATAAATATTGATTTCAGTTTACCTTTTTATTTCAACTTTAGTTAAATAAAAAATTTGCGGTTTGATATTAATAAAAAATTAACTCCATATAATGTTGCCTAAATGACCAAATTATTAAAAAAAAAAAAATTTAGAAAAAAAGGGCCTAGAAATTTTTTAAAAAATATAGAAAAATAAATGATTAATAAGGAGGGAGGATTAAGCTCAAGGAGGGAGATTAAGAGTGCCAAATATATCTCCAACCTCCTCTTTTAGTTATATTATAGATTATAAAAAGAATAGCTAACGTTGAAAGTTAATGTCTAAAAAGCTCTTCATATTAAATTACTTTATCAGTACTATATATTTTGAAATATCTTCATTAATCATTTACATCAGTTACTTTTACATCAATTATGTACACCATTCAACGACGCCTCCACCATCAACCGTCGTCTCCTGCCACCACATTGTCACTGCCACAACTACCGCTGCTTTGCATGAGTACGTGCTGGTTTACTCAAGTTGTTATAAAGGAGAAGGAATATACCGTATGATATAGAAAATACCGTATGATATAATTGTAAGTTGATGCTACACTCAAATTTATTTATAGACTTATAGTTTAACAAATCATATAGGTAATAGACTAACTGGTTGGATATGAAATTTAAAATATATAATATAATTTATACTTATACTTACTATATTATAAAGCAGATTTTATATAGATTTTCAACATTGAACTTAAATTTTCAATATTGGTTTTAAGTACCTTCCTAAAATGTCTCTCATATTTATTCTATATTTACCTAAAATAACTATAATACTCTTTCTCCCTAATCAAATCTCAACCAATCATTTTTTTTTCTCTTTTCCATAAATCATTTTATTCTTCTAATAAATTTAAAATCTTTTATCTCAAAAAACCGTACATTGATAAATTATAAAATTATATGGGTGTTCTTAATATTTCATGCTCTTTCATTAGAGTGGTCATTCGATATACTTCCGACGAATTTTTAAATCTGAGGGCAAAGTCCGTACGGCTAAGGGCGGAGCCTGTCAGGTAGATCACCCTATCACAGCCACCGCCGCCGCCATTATATCACCATCTCGCCATCACTTCCATCACTGCCGCAACGCGTACCATTCTCGTAATATAAAATCGATAATAAAAAAGAAGAAAAGAAAAGGGAAGTAGGAAAGAAGAAGAGTTGGATTTTGATGTTTAAATGAGTTGCATATCGGGCCCCGGTAAAATGTAAATGCGGTCTTTTTGGTGTCTTTTTGCTCTCAACTTTTTTCTCTTTAACTTTTAGTACCCCATGCATGAACTTGTTATACAACGACAACTTCAATTTTTATCATAATTTTCTTACTACTTAATTATATATTATATAAAAGTCGATATTGTGATCAAAGGTCTAATGAAGAAGAAAAATAAAACTTCTGATCCATTTAATAGCTGAATCTATTATATGCTTAATTTGTTATTGCCTTTCAAAAAACTATTTTACATATCACATCAAATTAGTCTATTAGAAAAGTTGTGTGATGATCTGTTATTTGACATAAAGACAGATTGACTCTTTATGTCATATAACAGATCACCACACGAATCTTCTAATAGACTAATATGATGTGATATAAAGACAGATTGACTCTTCATAACCATCTGGGTTACAGCTCAGTGGCCACCTGCCGCCTAAAAAGCGATTTGGTGGGAACACCACCCAGGTATGAATCCCTGCAATAGCATATTCAACCAGTCAAGGTTTCTGGTGTCTCACCGTCAGGCAGCATTGCAAGGTCGTTAGCTTGAAAAGAAAAATTCCTCTATGAGACTAAGGGGTTCCTAGGCATTTACTTTTTTTTTTTCTTTTTCTTTTTTTTTTGACTATTCATCTTATACCATTTTAAAATTCTAACATCGATGTCCAAGAATACTTGGTGAAGCTTATCGAGTTGTCGTTGATAGCTTACTATACCTATATACTAAAAACCAATACAAGCATGTATGCATAAGTTACAATTTACAAATTAATATGCATAAAGTACAGTACGTATATACACTATTGTTTCTTACCAATACACTAACTCTGTAAATACTATAGGCATGATATATACATCTACTAAAGCCTCTCCTTATAAGGAACCACTTCTAACACTATTCATCACTTCCAGACACACCAAGAACACCCCCTCCTTATAACCCCTTGATGTGTGAAAATCTAATTAAATTAAATTTCCTTAAAAATACTCCAAATCGAATACCACACACAATCGGGCAGTGGACCCGTTCGTATGCAATATAGATTAAAGTAAGTAAAAGTTCGTTCCACGGAGACTACAAAGATTTAGCGAGTTTTAAGTAGTTAAAAAGAGTTTGGTTTTTTAAAGACACCACGTCATCTTGGTTTTTATATTAAAATTTAGTTGATTGAAAGAGTTAGAAATTACAAAGAATTTATCGAAAAGAAAATTGTTTTTAAATCAAATAGTATGAGAAGATTATCCACTTCGACTCCATGATACACGTTATTTAGGTTGCATATAATTGAAGAACCAATTCAAATACGTTGATTTTATAACCGAGAACTAAACAAAGACTCACCCCGTACCCGTCAAGTTCGTTACTTTATTCAATTCCCTTAATTAACTAGTTCCATTACTAAGACCGGTACTCCAAGACACCTTTCATAACTTTCCTAGCCAACTAATTTTTTTGGTTATTTAGATAACAATTGTGTATATTGATTGTACCTAACCATTAACCTGTTAAACCTTATTAACAATTAATTACTTTCTACCGTACTCGTCATAGAAACAATTGCTTCTAACCACGCAATCAAAATAACTTCTACACAACCTAAGTTACCACTGAGATCATGCAAAAACTATCCTCAATTAAGAGTTAAATAACAAAGAATTAATAAGCTAAGATTACGACACAACGTTAAACCAAATCAACTTGAATTCAAAAGATTTATGCAACCATTATTCAATGTATCACTTCATCTCAGTGGATGACGAATTATTTAGCTACTCATAATCAAAAACAAAGCACAAAGAGTAAAAATATAGAAGAACATATTGTACCAAAGTGTAGAAAACAAGTAAACGCTAAGAAAATCGACTACCGAATGCCTTGAAGCTCACGAACAACCCTTAGACCTTGATGGACGAAAAAGCTGTTGAGAATAGCCCTAAAGAACCCAAAAATCGACTAGAGGTGATTGTATATCGAATGGGAGGGTTACGGTCTGGTATTTATAGAGTTTACAAAAAGTCTTCACAAACCGACCTACAAGTGCGACGCACCAAGCTTCAGGTGCGGCGCACCTGGCCTTGTTTCCAAAAATATTCTTGCCCGATATGCGACGCACCACAGGGTTGGTGCGCCGCACCTCCCTGCTTTTCAACATCTTCCAACTTTCTGAGAAGAAAATGCTCCGCACCACTCTACTAGGTGCGACGCACCTGCTCTGATTTCAGCCAAAACTTGTAGTTTTCATTCCGTCTTCACTCGTATGCGTCCATGAACCATCCTAGTGCATCTTCTAATCATCCGAAAGCTGTTTCTAACCATTTCACCTGTTCTAAGCCTACACCACTAACAATACCATCAAAGCATCGAATATATATATAATTTGCACATAATTAAGCTTAAAACGTCTTAGAAACGATATGAGAATATGCATATAAATGGACATATCACCCCTACTTCTAACCCACTTCTAACACTATTCATCAATTATTATATTATTTCATTTTTATTTTTCACAAAACTAAACAAACACATTTTATTATAATTAAAACACATTACATTACTTACAAATATAAGATACTACAATAATAAAAAAGACAGTACTGGAAAAAAACATGAAATACATAAAAATGATACTATTACTCTTCATCGTCGTCGTCTTTGATTGACATTTTTCCGAATCCACGGTGAGCCGTTTCATTGGCCCACCACTTGTCGTGTTGTGGGCAGTTGACTTCCCACGTTGATTTGTCTTCCCCGCATTTATCGTGGTACGATTCAGCCCAAGTGCATTGGTCGGTCAACGTGTGACCGGCCTTAAAAACATTATCGATTACCCTCTTCACCCTTTTGCTCTCATCCTGCATAAAATAAGAATATGTCTCTTCGTGTTTCGAGAACCTGCGACCTGGTGCTTCTATTTCCTGAACGTGTTGGTCGCATTGGTGTCTCTTCTTCCGTAGTAAACCCAGAACCCCAGAGAGTTCATTTTGAAGGAGGGTGTCCTCTTTGACATCGACCATGATTCTTGTTTTCATCTCATCTTTTGTGAGACGAGGTCAATGAACGTTCTTATTTGATGATGATGAAGCCATTTGGAATAATGAGTGACTTAGCAGATGAAACAAGTTTGTAAACTAAACACAAGTTGAATGGTGATGAAACTGGTAAATGTTATGGGTTGGTATTTATAGATGAAACAAGTAGATGGCTGTTAAGGGACTGTAAATGTAAATTTTTGAATATTTGAGGGACTGTAATTGTAAATATTTTGAAGTGAACGTTGGAGGGACTGTAAATGTAAATATTTTGAATTTTGAACGTTGGAGGAGCGTCTTTGACTTCAGCTATAAATACTGCCTCCTTACCAGATATTTCATTTCAAAACTCAAACTTTTATATATCTGCAATGGCTTCTTCATCAAATGCCCCTTACCGAAAACGTCCAATAACTGTCGATCAAGTGAATGATAGTATCATGGCTGATATCCTCGACCACCAAATGTTCAAAGACCAACTTCTTGAAATTGGTCTAAAACTTCAAGCAAAAAAGAAATGATGTCAAGAACAAATCAAATATATACAAACGGGCCATTGTACTGAGCTTGAGTGTCAATACTTTACTTATTTGCAGGGGAAGTTTGACAAGATTCAAGAAATTGTGGAAGAAATTGCTTCTGCGGTCATCACCTTGAATGAGTTCATCAACCATGCCAAAGCAGTTTATGCCCAAAAGAAATAAGTAGTCTCTTTTAATATTATGTTGTACGTTTTTCTACCCTAAGTTTGTAATGTTTTTTAATATTATGTTTAATGAATAAACTTATGCTATTAAAGTAGACTTATTTTATTAAAATACTTAAAAACATTACAATTGTAAAAGACAACACACAATTCAAACTGCTAAAACACAAGCACACTTTATCAAACTAGAAAGTCTACTTCATAATCCAAAACAATTAAAAAGGAACAAAGATAAGCTGTCTGAAGCAGTGCTCGTATCTGAAGCCCCTGCCATGCTTCTCCCGATATATCAGATGCGTTGTTGCATAATATTGCTCATCATCATTGTCGGCCCTCTCTTGTGCATTCAACTGCGAGCAAATTGCCTCAAACTGTTTCCTGCTCCAGTGACCTTGCAGTTGAGCCTTGCTTCGTGGTCCTCGAGTGGTCTCCGTGTTGAACATTGCAGTAACGTCGTCCCAAAAGGATACGCCAGGATTATTCATTTCACACCTACCCGTAACAGGGTCCGGTCTCCTCATCACCCAACACCTCGACAAACAAAGATTTTCTGATTGAGTTCACACACTTCTAGACATTGTGAATGGAATGAGTTATGTAAAATGGTATATGAAATGGTTTATGGAAGATGAAAAAGAGTATAAAGGAATAAGTTGTGATTTGAAATGGTAGTGTGAAGTTGAGAATAAATAGGGTTTTGAAAAAAAAAACAAAAAAAAAATCATTAAGCAAAAGTAGCCGTTTGTTTTTAAAAATAAAAAATAAAAAAATGTTTTTTCTTAATTCGGGCCCCACCTTCCGCTCCATTCTTGCGTCTGAAATCAGAAGTAGCAACACCAGACGCAGCTAGACGCCGTCGGTGCTACTAGCATCCTCCGCTTCCTGCGCGTCTGACGTGTCCCAGACGCGATGTAGAAGGCTTATAAGGAGCGGCCTAAACCCTCCCATCACTTTCCCCAAACTCTCCTCTCTTCAAGCCTTTCTTTCTATCTCCGATCTTTATTTTATATAAATAAATTTTGACATCATCGTTCATGTACGAAAAACATGAAGCACAAGCACTATATGATAAATCGATGCCTAAGTAACTCATTTAAGCCTCTCTTGCAACACACAAATACGTATCTCAAAACAAACTCTATTTATACTATCTTCATTCCTTATTAATATATCTAAACCCGCGGCGAAGCGCAGGTAAGTAACTAGTGCATTATCTGAAAACTACCATTACCAACCATAAACCGTTACAAAATGAGAAAACAAAAAAACCATCACTGTATCACACAAATACCATGATTGTGTTTGTGCAAAGAAGGTAGACAATTAAATGTCTAATATTGGACTATTTTGTCATCTTTGCGACATCTAATTAAGGGGTGTTTGGGATAACCAATTTATAAGCGTTTCTTTGAAAAGCAGGTATTCACATGTTTACTTAAAAGTATTTATTTCTCACAAATAATTTTCAAGCCTAGTCGAATGTGGTTGGTAAGCATACAAGCGAAAAAATAGCGTTTTGTCACTTTACAAATCTATATTTAAATATCAAAATCAAGCTTTACAATGTCGAATTTGCTTATCGACACGGAGACTGCACTAAAGGACCACCTAAAGGAGAGCATAATCAAGGTCCCAAACGCTAGGCTTTTACGAATATGAATGTCTACATCCATCATTTAAATATCCTAAAAAAACTTTATAAGCACGTTCAGAAATTGAAATAATATATTCTTGGCTACAAACACCCCCAAAAGACGTTACCTCAAGTCCTCAACTTGCCTAAATGACCAAAACCATGTTCTACAAGACAAGTGAAAATTTTAATGAATGTTCATTGAGTTGGAGTACTCGTTCCACATTCATTTTTGGCAGCGGGTGAACGAACAAAATCTTTTGGTCCGGAAAATTTGCTATATACATACAAGCTCCATCAACATGAACAAAATCGATGAGTTACTTAGTTTAGAAAGTTTCATCGGAAAATCTTCCCATAATTAATGTCTAAGAAATTTGGGGGATTATGATCAAGCATAATCTGAATGGGAGTCGTAGAAATCACTTGGGTAGGGCGTCATCACCTCCTGTTCAATAAACTGCAACACTTGTTGCATCGATGGTCTGTCCTCTGGGTTTGCGTTGGTGCATCTCCCTGCAATCTCCAAAATCGCTTCGACAGTTGATGCGTCTGCGTCAGTGCACCTTGGGTCCACCACGTCTTCCAACTGGTTTTCTTTCCGTAAGGTGTTCAACTGTTGTTTTGGCAAACAAAAAAAATATATAGAATATCAGATTATATGAGGATTAATTACAGCAATTATTTTATCATTTTATGAAAGACAGATTGCATCAAATGTCCAATGCAAGTATGCAACATACCAACCCTTTCTTAACCAAATACCTAGTTTATCCAGTTTGTAGCCTATAATACGATTTAAGCATTATATAACAAATGAGAAGCATGGTGCATTTAAATACGAAAGGTTCAAAAAAGAAGTATGTTACAAATATCAGATCAGGTAAAAGTGAACAAACGGAATTTTTCTTGCGGTTTACCCATTTTCAAACTATGCATTTACATTTTCAATAGTTTGCTTAAAACCATAGTGCATGTTTTCCTAAAACTTTGCAACAAGAAGAAAGGAATTTGCAGCTAAAGACCAAATATATTATCATTCAAAAACTATAATTACTTAAAAGCCAAAAAAACAAGATGAAGATACATACCCAACCAACAACATTTAGGCCCCGTTTCACGAAAGCTGTATCTGTTGGTCTCTTTCCTGTCACAAGCTCTAACAGCAAAACCCCAAAACTATAAACATCTGATTTCACAGTGGCTCTTCCGCTTTGCAGATACTCTATTTAAAATAACCAACAATGATCCCGTGAGAGGACATAATGAGCATTATTATTTATTAGTACCTGAAGAACGAGACATACCCGGTGCAAGATAGCCAAATGTGCCAGCAACGACAGTGGTAACATGAGCTTCTTCATCCACTAAAAGCTTAGCAAGACCAAAATCGGAAACACAAGGCTCAAAATTTTCATCAAGGAGAATGTTACTTGACTTTATATCTCGGTGAAGTATTTTTGGGCTACAATCATGGTGTAAATATGCCAGTCCCCTAGCTGAACCATATGCTACTTTCAGACGAGCATTCCAACTTAGTGTTTGATCTCCATCCCGGCATTCTAGAAATCAATTTATAAAACATTAAGAAAGATAAAAGGTCATCCTCTTTTTGTTTAAAAGTAAAAGTCAAAGTCAAAGTGTGATGCTTACCATGTAAAAAACTTTCAAGACTGCCATTGGCCACATAATCATATATGAGAAGCTTAGAATCAGGAAACCGGCAATAGCCTCGGAGATTAACGAGATTAATGTGTTTGACACTACCTAAGATCTCCAACTCTCTTTCGAATGCCAGATCCTGGCTTTCTCGTGTTCGGTCAATTTTTTTAACAGCAAACGTGCCACAATCATTCATGACCATTCTGTACACGGTCCCAAATCCACCGGCCCCAACCACATGCTCATCATTAAGAGACTCGAGCTTCTCTATAATCTCACTTGACGGGTAGGGAAGATCACCATGGAATGTTATAAGTTGTGTACCTACAAATTGAAAAAGAAAAAAGGAACCGATAAGGAAATCTAGGAATCACTAAAAACTGGCACTTAGTAACAGAAAATATGTGGTCTTTACTTGTTTCTTGATGAACTTGCTTTTTGACTACTACGTATTTCTTTGCAGCCCGTTCTTTCTTCGAGAGCATCCAAACCAAGAGGAATACAAAGAGCACCAGAAGCAAGACTAAAGCAGCCATAGCACCGATCACCGCTCCTTTCAGATCACGAGACGAATGCTTAGGCACTGCAGCAGTCGAAATAATTCATAAATGGTTGGCGTTGCTAATGCCCATAAGAAATTTAATTAGATATGAACAATTTGTGGTATTTCTAGTTGCTAATAATATGAAAGGATGGTTCTAATATCAATGACTTGCCTGCTGCTTCTTCACTTTCTGCATGTGGCAAGACAGCAGGAAATCCTAGTGATGTTTTACACGGCTTGTGTATTTGCTGGCCACAGAGGTCTAAGTTTCCAATAAACCTAAACGTAGTAGAATGTTTAAAATTAATCTCAATCAAAAAAGTCAATGTGTGATGAAGAACACAAGAGTACATTCATATTTACAATTTCAACAAATTCATAAAATGCATGAAACTGTCCAATTATGTCATCAGTTTAATACAGTTGAATGTAAATGCTAAGTATGAATAGGGTTAATGGTAACTCAAGATTGAATGCATCAACATAATTATTAAAGGGTATAGAGGAAAGACTTACGAGTCGTTTCCGAACTTGCTCAGTGCTCCAAAATTTGGAATTTCTCCCGAAAAAAAGTTTGTTGATAAATTCCTGAATTTAAAGTAAATAAATAAATATGTTTAAAGGTCAGGACTATTTTGATTTACAACACCATCAAATACTAGCGAAAAAACTTACATGTACTTTAGACGAGTGAGATGACCAAGAGATGATGGTATCGCTCCTCTCAAAGTATTACCCGACAAATCCCTGATTAGCGAGAGAAGTTACGGATAAAAATTATATGAAAAACATATTCTGATTCTTAAGAGTTGAGATTTCCATCAAAGTATCCAACAACATATTGTAGTTTATCTGTTTACATGAAAGTTCTACTAGGATAGTTCATATTGCATGTAAAAGGAATGACTTTCAGTCAAATTGCAGTGTTTGGGGGCCCATGTTATAAGTTTATAATTTACAATACACTGATGAGACCGATTACTAGTAAAGAGTTATATCAGTAATTGGGTCATTTTGTTTCACTATAAAACACCTAACATGGTGATTTTAAATGTACATCTATAAATGCTGACTGAAAGAACACTCAATCTGCAAAAACTGGAGTTGGTGTCTCTTGATATGGTCTACTTGGCATATTTCTTCCACTGGTGCAAAATCAATTGTCATAGAAATACCACATTGACACATACAAGGGTTTTCTGCTTATACTATCAGTTGTCTTTCAATTAGTTAGCTATAAATTTATGAGCAGATGTACATTGTGTATATTAAATTAACTTACAGTATACTGAGGAAGGAAAGATTTCCTATATTTGAAGGTATGCCACCCTGAAGATAATTAGCCCTCAAGTACCTAAATCGTAGCCCGCATTGCATTGTATATCAGTAAAATGTGCATACAGAACACGAAGAAAATTTTTAGTAGAAAATTATTTCACAGTTTGACTTACACAGCTCTAAGTTCAACACATTTGCAAATATCATTGGGAATTATTCCATGTAATCTGTTCTGATGAAGTGCCCTGAAATAACAAAGAACCAAATGTATACTTTAAAATCAAAGTATCACTAAGCTTACTCATTTAATATAACTACATTTATATACTTACAGTCTCTGTAATCTAGTCAGTTTACCAATGCTTGGAGATATAAAACCTCCAAAATCCATGTAAGGCAAGTTTCTGTCAAAATCCCAAACATTCAAACAAAAAATATAATTTCTCATAACAACCAAAAAAGTTAGTAATCTGCTCCAAGTTCAAGGTTTTATGTTACCATTTTGTTTTTCTTCAAATGGGAGTAAAAAAGTTCAAAACTTTCTATATATTTTTTCAAATCTGTACCAAATTAGGGTTTAATAATAGTATAATACCCATATGTTTTTCTAGAAATGGGTAGTTAAAAGTTCAAAACTTTACAGATAATTATTAATCCACTCCAGAATTAGGTATTTATGATACCATCTTGGTTATCCTGAAATGGGAAATAAAAAAGTTCAAAACTTTATTTTTTTTTAGGAAAAAAACTTATTCATCTGCTCCCAAATTAGGGTTTTATTCTACCCTTTTGTATTTCTTGAAATGGGCAGTAAAAAAGTTCAAAACTTGAAGTAAAAAGTTTAAAGATTTACATTTCAAGAACTCTTTGGTCATTTGAATGGCAGGTGATACCAGTCCATTGACAAGGGGTTTCATCATTATTTACCCAGTTGCTCAAAGCATTTTTAGTGTCATTCAAACCTTGTTTGAGCTCTAACAAAGCTAATCCTGCACATGAAAAAACACACATTAATGATAACAAAAATAAAAAAAGATTTGCATTTTTAGAATAATAATAATAATTTTTTTTAAAAATCCGTAGTTATAAGAAAGTAAAGTTACCATCTTGGGTAAGAGCTAAAGAACAAGTGTTGAAATGTATTGTTGAAATGGAAAGAGCTAAGAAAACATAAATGAAAATGAGATTTGTTGAGGTAGTCATTTGCCTTTCTTGAAGAAACGTAAGTGTAAGAACAAGAGTGTTTAGATGTGTGCCATAAAATGGAACATAAAAAGTGTGTATTTCAAATTTAAAGCTCAAGTGATGTAATGTTTTGAGTACACTTTTTTAGATAGTGAGACTGAAAGGGGGTAGAAAGCAGAAATGGTGGGGTTTGTGATTGGTGTGAGTTATAATGGTGGTTTGGAAAACAAAATGAAATTAAATGATTATTTCAAGCATGAAGGCACATTAACTAATTTTTATTTCAAAGTTAAAGAATATCCATAAGATCATTCGTAACCGTTTATCTTTTCACCTACACTTTTTCATGTCACTTAAGCATTACCTTCTCATTTATTTCTCTTTCCACTTTTTCCTTTAACCATTCACCTATCATTTGGTCACCACTTTTATTTTATACCTCACAATGTAGTCAATAAAAAAAAAAACAAAATAACACAAATAATATAGATAAATTAAAGTGGACCCACATCAATCCTTTCACCTAGGCTAAACCATTCACCTATCTCCCCTTCACCTTCTCCTATCACATATGTGCCTTAACAATTCATCTATCTATCATCTTCATTCACCTATACTCTTCACATTCCCTTTAAGAATGGTCTAATGATAAAAAGTCTTTCAAAGCTTTTTTATATGCCACTTCATTAATCCATTAACTTCAACCTATAAAAAAGCTATCTTCTCCAATGGAAAGTTTTTTCTAAAGCTTTTTTGTATCTTGATTTAGAAAAAAGCTTTTGTTCAAAAGTTTGAAATTTCTCAACCTATCCATAACAAAAAGTCATCCAACCTCCTATTGGAGATGCTTTAAGGGCATCTTCAATGGCATCAACCTATTAATAACTTTTTATTATTTTCATACCACTAATTTATAATATTAAATTAAGAATGATAGAAGTCATATAAATATAATTTATTTATAAGTTGATGTGAGTGTTTTTGAAAAAAAGCCTTTCATCAAATAGGTTGAGGATTCTCAGCCTTTTGATTAAAAAAGCTATCTTTCACAATGGTAATAAGTTTTTCAATGACTTATTAGCATAAAAAAAGCTTTTGATCAACCCACCATTGTGGATGCTCTAAGACGGTGTCTAAATGTCAAGTATAGTTGACCGGTGGTAGTAGTGACCACGTAATGTGTTAACGGTTTGGTGGTAGTTGTGACCGGTGGCAGTAGTGGTGGGTGTATGTAATTGTGTAAATACAATTAATATAAAGGGGTAGTAGAGATGTTTTAGAAGGGGAAATGATCTGTACACCACCTGTTTTTGACCAGACGCCACCAAATGTGTTTTAAAATATTGTACAGTATAATATCATATAGCATGTTTGGTGGTGTACATATCACTTCCCTTTTAGAAGACATGATTGATGGTGAGTAAAATGGTAGTATTGTCCATAGAATTTTTATGAGAAAATATATTGAAAATTAACGGTAAAAATTTTATGAGACAGGGTGTTAGAATTTTTTTAACATAGTATAGATAATTTATTTTTTTATAAATAAAAGTTAATAACAAGGTACTTGCGCAATGCGGTGGCGATGGTGGCGACAAATGGTGATGGTGGTGGCGGCGCCGTCAAATGGTGTACGTAACTGATGTAAAGGTGTTTGATTTAAAGGAGATCGTAGAGATATTCTATAGTAAAAGGGATTGACAGTGTAATTTATATTAAGGGTTGTTAGTGATTTAATACATTAAGAGTAGTTTAGTCGTTTCACGTGTCCCTTTTTTTTGTTGTAATATTCAACATAAGACTAAAACTTTTATATACTACTTAGATTCAACACAGTTTATAACTAATTTTTAAAAAAATGTTCATTGTATAGTTTTTTTATCGCTTAAATCACTGTACTATTTAATTTTATCACCAGTTATAATTTCACAAAATAATATAGACATAAATTTCCAAAATTCATCAAATATATATAGGGGTGAGAGAAATTGAGTCCAGGTCATAATTTGAGTCAAAAGGGTCCATGATATGTAACCTACACATGCGTAAGTCGTAGTGGTGGTGGTCGAAGATAATGGTGGTGGTCGAAGATAATGGTGGTTGTATAACTTACACATGTGTAAGTTAACTTAAACGTGTGTAAGTCTCGCTGAAGATCGTCGTCACCGCCGGAAGATCATGGTAGTGGCCGGAGATGATGGTGGTAGTGGGAGGAGGTGGTTGGAATTTGAGTGGGAAAAAATCAATGGACTCTTTGGACTCAAATTAAGACCTGGATTCAATTTATCTTTTATATATATATATGTATGTATATATATATATATGGGTGTGTTATTTATAGTACATACATTAAAAAAAGTACAAAAAGTATATGTGTAAGTTAACTTACTTACTTCTTCTTCCTTTTTCTCCAGCGAGACTGCCGCCAACTACCACTATGATCATCTTCGACCACCACCATGATCCTCCAGCGACGGCGACCATCTCTGACGAAACTTACATGTGTGTAAGTTATATAGAACTTACACATGTGTATATAACTTACACATGTGTAAGTCTCGCCGAAGATGGTCGCCGTCGCTGGAGGATCATGGTGGTGGTCGGAGATGGAAAGAAGAAGGAAGAATAAGGAAGTAAGTTAACTTATACATATACCTTTTGTACTTGTTTTACTTTTTTTTTAATATCCTTATTTTTTAAACTTTTCATAAAATATTTATCACAATCGCAAAACAATGGTTTGAGATTTTGTTAAAAAAAAAAAATGTAAGGCATAATATGCGTAATTACAAATGCGCAAAAAATAGCTTATCATCTTGTTTTTCTTTTTGGTTTACCCCGTATGATTTTATTATATAAGAAAAACATTACAAGGAGCAGGTGATATGACAATGTGTCGTATCAACTAGTTATCGACCAAGCAAGAGCAACAACTAAGCAAACATGCTAAATGTGACATGCCACACACACAACTAGCCTAAGTAAAAGCTAGCCTAATGATTAGCTAACGGTTACAATACACATGAAATAACTTAGTTCATGAGCAGCGCCTTTGGTAACTTCCAAGTAGCCATAGCTTTCTCGACCCGATCATTCTTCTTGAACTGAAACGTCGTTAATAGCTCGAGGCGTATTGTGTGGAGCACCACCTTCACCAATTGCTCCTTCGTTCTCTTCTTTTTATTGAATAAGTGAGCATTTCGTTCTTGTCAAATGAAATAAACAGAAGCAGTAAATATCAACTTCGAAAGCACACTAGAGATAGAGTTCTTCATTGCGTACGGAAGCATGTCTTTAATAATATCATCCCAAGTTACTGATTGTTGTTGTAAACCAGCCTTCTTGTTAACATCGATTCAAACCTGTTTAGCAAAATGACATTCAAAAAATAAATGGTCGTGTGAATCAGGTTGTAATTCGCACAAAGGACACAATAGCACAGTTGTCGGCGGCAAGTGTTGCAAGTCCCATTGCCGTAGCATATCTTGAGTCTTAAGTTTTTTCCTTACAGCAAGCCACAAAAGAAATGAGTGTTTTGGTATACAATGAGTGAACCAGACAAGATGATACCACTCCACCAAAGCATCTCTTGGGTGCAAATCATCCCACGCTAAACCTAATGAAAAAACGGTGAGCTCACCCCTTCTATCCTTCCAGCATACTACATCGTCACGGTTTTTCACCAGAATAGGACAATTGAGTTAGGAAACCTTGCATTCCAGTTCATAGGCCATTTCCAAGCACTGTCCTGAATTATATCTGCTACTTTAGAAGACAAATTAAACCCAGCTGAATTGATCATCCTAGGCGAGACACTATCAATTAATGGACAGTGATCCCCCCAAATATCATGCCATGCTGAGGCAATGAGGCCATCACCAGGTTTATAATAAAAGCGATGTCGAGCCAAAGATCTAATTTGAAGCAACTTTTCCATCCTTATGATATACAGCCTGTTGCCTGAACCTCTTAAAAAACCTTACCTTTAAGTTTATGCGAGTGGATCCATTTGACCCATAATGACTCCTTTAATGTCACTATTCTCCATATATGGGCCATCATGAGGGCAATATTGAAGTACTCCAATCTACGAATCCCTAATCCACCCTCCTCCTTAGGCATACAAACAACCTCCCATGCAATTTTAGCTTGACCATGTTTCAAAGTACCTTGACTCCATAAAAAACCTCTCAACAATTGTTCAATCTCACTGATGACTCTAGCAGGTAAGATAAACAAAGATGACCAATAAACATGCATAGTATACAAAACTGATTGAACTAGTTGAAGACGACCGACAAATGAAAGAAATTTATTCTTCCAATTATTAACCCGATCATGAACCCTCTCCACTAATTCCTTACAGTCTCTATAGATAAGACGTGTAGAAATTAAGGGCACCCCGAGATACTTAACAGGAAGTTTGCCCTCTTCGAATGGCATTATATTCAAAATAGCAATCTTCACATAATTATAAAACATTACAAAAATAGGCTATACTTTAAAAAAAAACTATCGACACACCTTTAATTTTTAGAGTAGCACACATATTATGTCAATTTTTTTCCCTTTATTCAAGTTACTTAAAAGTATAAGTTTTGAAATGTATACAAAATCATTCTAAATAAAAAATTAATATCCAAAATTGTCTAGTTAAATGCAAAACCTAACAACCTTTAATAATGACATCATAGTGTCTCACAACTCGACTACAAATTTAAAAGAACACATACAATCTTTTGGAACTATAACAACAAAATTTGTTATGTTTTCTCTTATTCCTTGAATACGAATATCGGGTTTAATTTGTCAGTGACTAAAATTAATTTGAACTTTATGAATTTGATATCATGGTAATATTTGATTACTTCTTTTAAGTCATGAGTTGTCACAACATTATGGACAATCAATCCATAGTTGATTATCCACCAACCGATTCTACATGTTATCACAAGATTCGTTCATATCGTATGAAATATTGATTTGCTTATAAAATTTTTCATGCAGCTTAGAATATATATAGACTCTTAGTTTGAGGGGAAAAAACAATCAAAAAGATTGAGACATTTAATTACATAATTTTGTAGTTTATTTACATGTAAAATGTTATAGAAATATATATTATAGAATAAGAGCTTTTTCTCTAAATCTGTAAGTGGTAACTGGTAAGAGTGTTTCATTGAGTAATTTAAATAAAAGATGTATTCGACGATGAATTTTTTAACGCAAGACAAATTATATTGGGAAAGGAGAATAGGAGCCGTTGTTTAATGCAAAGTTCAAAATTAGAAGTTTTTGGTCAAGTTTCCTCATTGTGCGAGTGTGCTTCACGTGCTACAAGTTGATGACATGTTAAGTTTTGATTGGCTGTCCAAATCATGTATGGTATGGAAAATGTTGAAAGAAATAGCTTCTGGACATGGATTAAAAAAGTCTAACGCGACACTGCCCAACTCTGATCCTTTCACAAACATCCAAATCTACGTCTCTCTTTTTTGTAGAGTTAATTCTTCGGATCATCCCTATTTATCCCCAAAATCAAATTTTATCCTTTTAAGATTTAGTAATATCATTAATAAGAATATATTTGATATGTCTAGATAATAAACTTAAAAGATATGTTTAAATATCTAGCGATAAGACATAACATGATTAAAGATGAAGATTAATAAAATAATGTGTGATATCCATATGTACATATTTTTAAACCTATATTTTAGATATATGTGTCATTAACAGTTAATGATCTTTGATAAGATAACTAGATTAAACCCGCACGTTATGCGGAAACTGAGAACATAAATTAAAAATATGATAACTGATAATTACAATTATTCATAATTTATGATAATATAAAAACTATTATATTACGACTGATGTAAAAAATAAAATTATAATTTATAAATATATGATACACGTCAAATATGTTAAAGCATGACTAATGAAAAAAATAAATATTTATAAATCATAAAAAATAATGATATGTATTTATAATAAATAATTTTCAAAAAAATATAATATAACGTATATTAATATCTTTATACCAATGTAATGTTTGAAAGACTTATATATATTATTTAGAAATTTATATAATACAAATCAAAGTCTGAAAAAAAAATTGTAGTTACATGATGACAATATCATCAAATATTTGAGTAAAATTGTTAAACTAATAGTAATAAAAAGAAAAAGATAATTATAATGGTTTGTACGATTAATTAGCAAAGTATATGTGAAAAATGCAACAAACAAAGCCACAATGTATCCAAAACACTATTAAAAATATTCTAGAATATCACAAATGGAAAAAAAAATATCCTATAAATGTTATATCTAAAATTAGTAGCAACCCAATAAATAAATATACTATTATTAAATCTATATTTTATCTTTATATACATATATTATATCCATATTTATATTTTATACTTATATTATATTTACATAATCTACATGGCATAAAATAATACCAAAAATTTTAAAAAATTCCAACTAAGTAAAAATCCTAAATGTCATATAAATAAAAGTGCCACTTAAGATTTTTTATATCCTCTTATATCCTCTTTTAATTATATAGAGGAATATAAGATTCAAAAATAATCCTTTCCTTTAACAAACGTTTAATAGATCAGTATTTGCATTGCACGTGAATGTTTCACCTCTAAAAAGACCCTAGTGATTCTTTTTATATTTTTCTTTTCATCTCTATAAAATTGATAAATAATAATGAAAAAATAAGTTTTGTTTCTTCCATGCTTTTGTCAACCAAGAACTTCACAAACCAAAGAGAAAAAAACCATCCATGCACGAACATGCATGGGCCGATGGGCGGTATTACATGGGACAGGCAATTGAGCAGTCTCAAGTTTTGAAATTTTGTAATTTTTTTTTTAAAGTTAATTATTGAAATGGTACTTAATGTTTGCGTCATATTACTGGTTTCATACATTTTCTTTCGAAATTACGCTGATCATACCCAACGTATGCAAATTTTCACTCAGACCATACTGGAGGCTAACGTCGTCACGTGGCCGTTAAAAACTCCCCCACGTGACTTGCACGTGAGGGGTAAAGATGTAATTTCACGTTTCTTATTTATTTAAATAGTACCTAACGTTTGAATGATATTTCTGATTTCATACCTAATGTTTTTCTTAATTACTTAAATGGTACCTAATGTTTAGTTATTAGAAACAAAACCAAATACTACTGTTCTCATTATAGTTCGCCAACCATATTGCTACAGAATTCAAACGAACAATATACATGATACGAGCAGCAACCCTGATCCATCAGCCCAATCATCTTCACAAGCCCAGCTCGTTGATGCAAGGCCCAAAAGGGAGTCCAAGAAGAAACCAGCACGTTACTTAGTTTAATTTAGTTTATTTGCATTATTTTGTTTTACTACACGTCTCATGTAGTGGATAAGGTAGTTGATAGAGTCAAAGAGTCATGCATGGAAGTTTCCTAAGAAAATGGCATGTCGCCATAGTGGTAGGTTGAGTCGGTTACATTGCACGTTTATATATTCTTGTACTTGCATTTGGAGAAATATATAGAAAATTGTCCCAAGCTTTTGCTTTATCTCTTGGAGCCTGATCCCCTCTAAGGATCACCCATCATTGGTGCTTTCATTCTTCAAACTCCACCATGCCTCCACGCAAAGAACAATCTGATGAACAACAACCATCCATAACCGACCTCCTGCAACAACTTATTACTTCCACTAACCAAGCCACATCCCAACAATCAAACAATCTTCAAACTCTCATTGACGAGACGAAGGCCCTCCAAACCAAACTTGACCTTCAAGCTACCCAAATCACAAACTTATTAGAAAAAATCTCGCCTGACACGTTCTCTAGTTCAAAGAAATCAAACTCCCTAATACACCAGAAAACTGGTCCATCATCTTCTAACACCAACAACAATGCAAGATCACCAAAAATTACAATGTCTCTGTTTGACGGATCTGACCCTTTAGGATGGATTTTCCAAGCCGAAAATTTCTTTACCTTTTACAATATCCCCAACACTGAACAAGTCGCTCTTACAGTTTTTTACTTCATTGGTGATGCCCTCGCCTGGCACCAAAACCTCTCCAACAATGATTTGCTTCCTTCCTGGACCACGTTTAAACGCGAGGTTGAAAGACGTTTCGGACCTTCAACATATGAAGATCACAAGGCCACCCTTTTCAAGTTGAAACAAACAACCACAGTATCCGCCTACCTAGCCGAATTTGAGAAGACCAGCAACCGCGTCACGGGATTGTCCCCAGAGTCACTACAAAGTTGTTTTGTTTCTGGTCTCAAACAAGACCTACAGAACGAGTTAGCCATTTTACGCCCCACTCCTCTATATGAAGCCATTGCCTTAGCCAAACTTGTAGAAGATAAAGTGGGTCAACCTCCAAAATTCAGATCCAATTACCCCAATTCCAAACGTTCTACTTCCACCACAAACCAGCCTATAACATCAGTCACACTTACAACCACCACCCTTACACCTCAAAACACACCAGCACGTCTTCCCACACAAACCAAACAAACCACACCCCTCACATTCACACGGCTCTCAGCGGACGCGCTACAACAAAGACGAAAAGAAGGCTTGTGCTTTAAATGTCCAGAAAAATACGTCCCAGGCCACAAATGCTCACCACCGCAATTTCTTCTGATTGTTGATAATGATGACCAGGTCAAACTTCAGAAAATAAAACGGACAACCAACCAGCCCCTGATATACCACCACAATTTTTAGCACTTTCTGATGCTTCTTTTTTTGGCATCTCATCGACGCAGACCTTGCGAATCACCGGCTACATTAACGGTACTCCTGTCACCATTCTCATCGATGGTGCTAGCACCCATAATATCATCCAACCACGCTTAACATTGTAACACCCCGACAACGGCGGAAAACTCGGGATGTGAGATAAAGCACACGCGCACATGGATGTTACATAGGAATACTAAATGAGTGCATACATTAAGAATAAATAGTCAATTTCATAACCAAACAAGCATAATAGTAGTCATCACACACAAGTTAAAACAGGCATTCAAATAGAGATGAGATAAGTTCCCACGCAGGGGAAAAGGTTAGGCATGTTGCCATCAAGCATAAACAAAAGCATGCAAACTTCAAAATCTAGCCTGCAGTCTGCTAAAAGTCCCATGCTACCAATCCTAGCCACGATTTGCTTGATTACCTGAAAGTAATACTTAAACGTGTCAACACAAAGGTTGGTGAGTTCGTAGGTTTGAGTACATAAACAAGTTGTATAAATATGTTTTATGTCGTCAATAGAATGTTGAGAACAAAGTAGTATGAAGTGGCTAGAGACTAACTTTGCACATAAGTATGTGTTGAGTATAGATGTGCACTTACGGTACCAGGCTAGCATATATTAATCGTGCACACACAGTCATCAACATGACCGGCAAGTATATCAATCGAGCACTCACAGTCATCAACATGACTGGCTAATATGTATCAATCGAGCACTCACAGTCATCAATATGACCGGCTAATATGTATCAATCGGGCACTCACAGTCATCAACATGACCGGCTAATATGTATCAATCGAGCACTCACAGTCATCAACATGACCGGCTAGTATGTCACAAATTAGTCAAATAGCCATAGAATAATAAAAGCAGTTACGGCATGTAAAAGCATGTGTAGTATTCCTTTCACCCCAAAACATAAGTAAAGAAAAAGGGGCTACGAAGACTCACAGTGATCCGGTACAAGCATAGTTCGCAAGCACAGAGAACAAGCACATATATAAGTAAGATATATCTATTTGAATCCAAGTACGTCTTGATGTAAGCCTAATCACAGGTCATTGATCATAGATGAACACATGTATTAGTTCTTGTGATTAATTATTCACTGAAATAACCTTGATGAACTGATGATTTGGTCCTCTGAAGATCTATGAACGTTTTGACTCAAAAGAGTTTAATTGAACTTTAAGTACGTGAACTGGACTCGAACCGAACATCTTAGAACTCACACATAAGTACTTATCGTGTTAATGAGTTGAATCGTGTCTTTAATACTGAACTTTAGACTTAAGAACTCAATTTAGTTGTTCATAGAACTCGTGCTTTAATAATCAAGATAGAACATGTCTTTGTATGCTTAATTAGGGTTTGCACAAAGTACGTTGCTTTAGATCGATTCATGAACTAGCTTTGATGTTAATAAGTAGCCTTTGGTGTGATTGATTGAGTGATAATGTTGTTATGAATTGGTTTGGTGATCATGTACATGATTAGATTGATTTAGGGTTAAGCATGAGAAGCTATGGAACAAGTTCGTCTAGGGTTTGGTACAAGATCGTCTTGGCTCCCATGTTTCAAGGTCGTCTTAGCTGATGATGTCTCAAGATCGTCCTAGCTATGAAGCTCAAGATCGTCCTAGGAGCTAGGGTCCAAGATCGTTTTAGGTTAGGCTTAAATCAAGATCGTTTCAAGTACACAAGACTTCAAGATCGTCTCAAGGTTTCAAGGGCAAGATCGTTTTAGGGTTTCAAGTGCAAGATCGTTTTAGTTTCTACCTTAGCCAAGATCGTCTCTCAAGATAAGAACAAGATCGTCCCATTCCAAGACAAGAACAAGACACATGATTGCTTGAATTAAACAAGTGTTTGAGCAAAACCAATCCAAAGGATCAGTTACCCATTCAACGTACCAACAACACAACACCACACAAGATCGAACGAGCAAACTCAAGGTACCAATAGGCTGCCTAGGACGATCTTGGGGACCAAGATCGTCTTACTCAAGACCGTCCCACCTCTCAAACGGGCTGAAACAACACATGAACAATATACGAAGATCTAGATCAGTTTCCGGACTTGTGAGAACTTAAAACTAGTACATATATACATAATAACACTAACCAATAACACTTTTAACAACTTCAAGACCATCTATAACATGAACAAGGCGTGACACATCAAGAACAAGTTTTCCCTCATTTTCAAAAATGGGTTTTGTAGATTAAAGCATGTGATGACCCAAATTTGTTCATAAAAAGGTTACTAGACACATTTAGACACAAACCCATTAGCTATTAACACGTTTTTCATTTAAAAATTTGGACCAAATCATCAAGAACATAAACTTGAAAAAGTACACTTTTAATTTGATCAAAAACTCAAAATTTGTTGTTGTTACCTGAGATTTGATTTCAGAAATATATTTTGATTATCACAAGGATGCTAGAAATACAAATGATTTTGGTTTAACAATCCAAAATCAAAAGATGAATTTTGTGTGTGTGAATGTGGCTGCAACTATGTGTTTTAGAGTGAGAAAGAAGAAAGATGAAGAGGATGATGAATAGTTGTTTTCTCTCACTAGGGTTCTCCATCCTTTCTTTATATACCTTTCCCATATTAAATGAACTCAATAAATACAAGGGCTATTTGCGAACATTTGAACTAGAACTTTTATGAACACGAACGTTTACGACTCGAATTTTGGTATTTTATCGTATTAAATTATAGACTCGTCATTTAAATTAAGATTTAAGATCAAATGGGCCTTCATGTATACACATACTTGAGTCTAAAATATATCAAGAACTTAAGTTAAATTGAGCCGTCGAATCGTTCTAATGGCGACTACACGATTTGAGGAATTTATTTAAACATTTCTATGACGGTTGTTACAAACATCCGCCCTTAAAATCCATACCAAACCAATGCAACCCTTCTCGGTTATGGTCGGGAATGGTCAACACATTTACTGTGAAGGTTACTGCCCAAATGTGAACTTGAAACTTCACAAGACCCACTTCCAAGTGCCATTCTTTGTGTTTCCGGTTCAAGGCGCAGATGTCTTATTAGGTATTGGCTGGTTAGCATCATTGGGCCCGATCACATCCGACTTCTCAATTCCTCAGATCTCGTTTTCCAAGGATGGCAGTACGTGCACTCTCACGGGTGAACCCATGAGTAGGTCCATATCTCCGAGTTCCTTGGCTTCATTAATCAAAAACGGGTCAGTTGCTTCTTTACATTCTCTTCTTGGTGATTCAGACCCCAACCATACAGTGTCCAAACCAACTACTTTAACCTACACTGACCCCACAATTGCCACCCTACTCACAACTTTTAAAACACTGTTTCAAGAACCCACCTCTTTACCACCAAGCCGCCCTTATGACCACCACATTCCATTAATAGACGAAACCCAAACTGTTAACGTTAAACCATACCGTTACCCACATTACTGGAAACAAGTGATGACAACATTAATTATAGAAATGTTACAAAATGGGGTCATTCGACCAAGCCAGAGCCCTTTTTCTTCCCAAGTTCTCCTCGTACAAAAAAAAGATGGGTCATGGCGATTTTGTGTCGACTATAGAGCTTTGAATGCAGTCACGGTTCGGGACAGATTTCCTATTCCAACCATTGATGAATTGTTAGATGAACTCCATGGTGCAACCGTTTTCTCTAAAATAGATCTCCGCTCCGGTTATCACCAAATATGAGTCGCCACCAAAGATGTCCACAAAACTGCTTTTCGTACCATGGACGGACATTACGAGTTTCTCGTCATGCCGTTTGGTCTCACTAATGCCCCATCGACGTTTCAATCAGCCATGAATGATCTTTTCCGGGCTGTTTTACGTTAATTTGTGCTAGTTTTTTTTTATGATATCCTCATATATAGCCCGGACTTGCAAACACATTATGGTCACTTACGTTTTGTATTTGACACCTTACTGCACAACAAGTACCATGTGAAGCCATCTAAATGTGTTTTTGCAATTCCACAAATATCCTTTCTAGGACATCTTATCTCACGTGAGGGAATGGCACCTGAGCCCGAAAAAGTGCAAGATATTCAACATTGGCCAACACCAACCTCCTTTACCACCCTTCGAGCTTTTCTTGGCCTCACCGGTTACTACAGACGGTTTGTTCCACATTACGCCCACATAGCCTCACCGCTCACAAATATCTTGAAACAGAAAACCTTCCAATGGAGCACCGCCGCAGAAAACTCATTCACTGACCTCAAACAACATATGGAACACTTGGTCACACTAGCCCTGCCCAATTTCGAAGAACCTTTTGATGTCACTACTGATGCATCGGGCATGGCCATTGGGGCAGTTCTCTCTCAGCAAAACAAGCCCATTTCTTTCTTTAGCAAAAAGTTGTGCACAACTATGCAGGGGCAGTCTACTTACACTAAGGAACTCTATGCAATCACTGAGGCAGTTAAAAAGTGGCGCAAGTACTTATTGGGGCGTCGTTTCAGAATTTTCACTGACCATCATAGCCTTAAACATTTGCTTACTCAAACCATTCAAACACCTGAGCAACACAAATGGGCAACGAAATTAATGGGGTTTGATTATGAAGTGCATTATAAACCAGGGAAAGAAAATGTTGTTGCGGATGCTCTCAGTCGGGTTGAAGTTCCATCATGTTTTTCTATCTCTTACCCTATAGCAGCTTGGCTAGAGACACTTAGAGAGTATTTTCGACAAGACCCACAAGGAAAACAATTGGTTCATCAGATTGTGGAAGACCCAACAGCCTTTGCTGCCCATTCCCTTCGTCATGGCTTAGTTTACCGACATGGCAAGATCATGGTTCCCCCTATTCCAACACTACGCCTTAAGCTCTTGCAAGAATATCATTCTTCATACTTAGGTGGCCACGCGGGTGTTACAGCAACTACTAAAAGAATTGCTTCGATCTTCTCTTGGGTTGGCTTACGTAAAGATGTTGAGCTTTTCATCCAAAATTGCCAAGTATGTCAGGCAACCAAGAGCCCCAATCGTAAGCCTTTCGGTCTGTTACAACCACTCCCTACACCAGCAGGTCCATGGCTTGATATTTCGATGGACTTCATAACCCACCTGCCATCATCAAATGGAAAGACAGTCATTTGGGTGATCGTTGATCACTTTTCCAAGTTCGCCCATTTCGTCGCCTTGCCAACCCACTACACAGCCACTTCTTTGGCTTTTGTTTTCATGAGGGAAATTTATCGTTTACATGGTTTTCCAAAGACAATAGTTTCTGATCGTGACCCGTTGTTTGTGAGTCACTTTTGGTCAGAATTATTCAAGCAAATGGGAACTAAGTTACTTCATTCGAGTTCCTACCACCCACAAACAGACGGGCAAACTGAAGTCGTTAATAGGTGCTTGGAGTCATACCTTCGTGCTTTCGTCTTTGATAAACCATCAGATTGGCAGCGGTACTTGTACCTGGCAGAATTCTCCTACAACACAAGCCACCATTCATCTATTAATATGTCTCCATTTAAAGCAGTGTATGGTCGTGATGTTACATCCATCCATGAGTATTTCCCAGGTGACAACAACATTGAATCTATTGATTCATCACTACAGGAGCACGAATGACTACTTCAACAATTGACAACAGCTATTGTACGAGCAAAAGAACGCATGGTAAAGCAGGCAAACAAGAAGCGACTGGACAAGGAATTTTAGGTGAATGATCTTGTCTATCTACGTTTACAGAATTATCGACAAACTTCAGTTCAATCAAGGTCCAACCAGAAGCTGTCAAAACGCTTTTATGGTCCTTATAAAATTCTGGAACGTATTGGCAAGGTTGCATACAAGCTAGAGCTACCAGCAGGTTCGAAAGTACATCCGGTGTTCCATGTCTCATTACTCAAGAAACATTACAGCACTGAGGATATCACCACAACTGCATTGGATGAACTTCCGGTTGTCGAAGACACTCAATGGGTTCCTGAAACAATCCTGTAGAAACGAGTGTCTGATGCTGGCCACAATCAACTTCTAGTTAAATGGCACAATCGGCCTCTCGAGGAAGCAACATGGGAATTGGCTGAAGACTTTTGCTCCCGTTTTCCTCAGGTTTCCAACATTGCGGACAATGTCGATTTTCAGGAGGGAGGTATTGATACGAGCAGCAACCCTGATCCATCAGCCCAATCATCTTCACAAGCCCAGCTCGTTGATGCAAGGCCTAAAAGGGAGTCCAAGAAGAAACCAACACGTTACTTAGTTTAATTTAGTTTATTTGCATTATTTTGTTTTACTGCACGTCTCATGTAGTGGATAAGGTAGTTGATAGAGTCAAAGAGTCATACATGGAAGTTTCCTAAGAAAATGGCATGTCGCCATAGTGGTAGGTTGAGTCGGTTACATTGCACGTTTATATGTTCTTGTACTTGCATTTTGAGAAATATATAGAAAATTGTCCCAAGCTTTTGCTTTATCTCTTGGAGCCTGATCCCCTCTAAGGATCACCCATCAATACACCTGATTAGTTTGGTTACAAGAATTCTTTTTATGTCCAAACTGTTATATTTTAAGCACTTACAAAATATGAAGCCTCGTCTTTGGCAGTTACTTTTTTTTATGTTTATTCTTTATCTTTAAAAATATAAACTCAACAAGAACAAATATTTACCCATTTGTAGTTGTTTCATAGTCGTGCCTTGCCTAGTTTATAGTTATCGAACATAAAAATAATAACGTATAACTTATTTGGTAATTTAATCTATTTAATATTTTAATCCAAGTTTCTCCTTTTTCTATTTTATTAATAATAAAAATATCGAGAAAACTAAAATATAAAATAAAAATTATATGACAGGTCGAAAATTTGGAAAGCAAGTTGCATGCGTAGCAAGGTCGCTCCTAATCCTAACCGCCTCTCAAGTCTCACCATCTCCCTTTATATATATCCCTCTATCTCCGAACTTTTTGTACGGATACGACTAAAATCAACCCATTTGGTGTGAATACGAAGTTTTGTTTGAAAATTTACAAAAGTACAAAAACCGGTGTCTAAGACACCGGTCTTAACATTTTTGGGCAAAACCGGTATCTCAAATACCGGTCCTATCATACGTGGCAACCAAAGCCGGTGTCTTAGACACCGGTCTTCAACTTGTTTGTCGC
This sequence comes from Erigeron canadensis, assembly GCF_010389155.1. Classification (NCBI taxonomy): domain Eukaryota; kingdom Viridiplantae; phylum Streptophyta; class Magnoliopsida; order Asterales; family Asteraceae; genus Erigeron; species Erigeron canadensis. The sequence goes on from NC_057762.1 coordinate 41,588,674, forward strand.
TTCCCTGTCAAAGCTGATGTCTTAGACACCGGTCTTAAAACGTGATATGATTATTTTTTTTTGAAATTCGACTATTATTCAAGTAGATCAATCGAGAGGTGTATGTATATAATGTTTAAAGTTATTTTGTTATGATCTGAAAAAGGGAATTTTATATTTAAAAAAAACTTAGTTGCAGTTTTTTTTAGGAAGACGATGACAATTCTCAGATTCTTTACTTTGACTATATATTAATATCTAAGTTTCATTTTAACCCTTGCATTATTAACATATTTATGAAACTGCTTTATTAGTTAACAAATTTTCCTTTGAAACCTTTTTTTTAATATATTTTATTAGATTTATATTAGGTGTTTTTTTTTATTCAAAAGGAGATTTTATTAAATATAGCACTAGCGAGAAACTAGTAGTACATTTCAAGAGAACAAAAACAAATCAAATTACAAGTTAAAACTACACCAACTCGACCAATCTATTCGGAGTTTTGGTGATCTATTTGTAATCCACGAAAGATTTATATTAGGTTTATTTTTATTATTAATAAAAAACTATTAATTATATGTTTTAATCACTTTATAAAAAAAAATGTTTTTAATCTATATAATGTGTTTTATAATATTAATATAAATGATGATGTGTTTTTAATCTTTTTTTTCTTTCTTTCTCCTGCCAATCTAAAGCCTTTTTTCATTAGATATTTTGTTTAATTTAACTTAATTATTGTGTATCCAATCTAGTTTCCACTCTAATCTCCCCTCTTCATCAATACCAATATACCATTAACCCTTCTATGTTCTACTTCTACCTCCAAAGACGATTGAAGATAAACGCCAATACTTCATCGCCTAATATGTAAGTGCGCTTTTTGATTTCAAAAACACATTCCACCCCTCACTCTTCTCGCATAGCCACCTGGAAAAAAGTTGCAGCCATGTATTACTTTTTCGTCTACGACAACACCGTCCCTATAAATTTTATCCATCCAAAACACCATTACACATGTCTATATATAGCTCCACCCTCATTTTTTTATTCTTTTATTTGCCTCCACATAATATATAGTGATAAACATACGTCACCTTTCAAATTTTCAATTCCTATTTCTATTTCTTTCTAAAGTTATCTTCTTCCTGAACGAATAACAAACTGCTATGTTTTCTTCTTTTTCTTCCGCCATTGACAATCTTTAGTTTTTTTTGAAAGTAAACAAACACTTGGCTGGGAATTCAACACGTGGAGTAGGACCGGTGTCTAAGACACCGGTTTTGACGGAGCTACAGTTCATCCGGAAATCCGTAATCTGAGATACCGGCTTTTAGTTTTGATGAAGTGAAGACCGGTCTTTAGACACCGGCTTTGTCAGAAATTGCGCCACGTAACCCAAGACCGGTGTCTAAGACACCGGCTTTGCCTCTAAAACATTAAAACCGGTGTCTAAGACACCGATCTTCATAGTTTTACAAAATTCTAAAACAAAGTTCATATATGCATCACGAGGCTCGAAAAAAGTAGTATCCGTAAAAAAATTCTCTATCTCCATGTACTATTTACGGTTTCAAAATCACTTCCGGCGTCAACGAATTTGCTATATCCAAATCAAAGGTAATTATAATTTTTAACTTTATTAATTTGCTCATAATCATTCTCAATTATTATTATATACGTTTTATCTACAGTTTTAACTTAGTATTTTACTACTCGTATTATTTACAGTAGTCATCTTTCTAGCACGCATACGAACCCTAGCACGTGATCCGCACGAGGGAAGCGTGTTCACTTATTAAATTTGGATATATTGTGTGTGAATATATTATTAATTAACTGATTCCGTTATATTTTTTGGGGGGTGATTTTTTACGTTTCATTGAATTCGAAAGCTCGGTTGATACTATAAGAATGTCGAATTTAGGAAGTGCAGAAGAACATGCTCGAAATAAACAATACGAATACAAAGCGAACTCGAGTTTAGTGCTGACAAGTAATTCTAGGTTTGTTAAGCGATAGTTAGGAGCCAAGTGGAGAGGCAGAGAGTCTTTGAATGGAAAAATCGAGCCTAAACGTTTCGGTGATCGGGCTTATATTGGGAGGCCACATGAGTTAAGTAATAAGAATAATAAGAAAAAGAATTGTTTTCAAGATGTGAATGATGATATGATTAATAAGGGAAAAAGGCGGAGGATTGTAAAGGAAGAGAGTGTGCTTGCGTTAACAGAGGATGGAGGGGTTTACGAGCCGAGAATGATGGAAACACGAGCTGCTTATGAGGAAATGCTGAGTGTGATACAACAGCAGTTGGGCGGGCAGCCCTTGAGTGTTGTTACTGGTGCTGCGGATGAGATTTTGGGTGTGCTCAAGAACGATACATTGAAGAATGTTGACAAAAAGAAGGATATTGAGAAGGTGTTGAATTGTATGTCAGATTGGGTTTTTGATCAATTGGTTTCTATTGGGAGACGTATAACAGATTTTGATGATGCAGGAGCAATCGGTGAAGATGGTTTCAATGGTGTTGATATTGGTGTGGCTGTTGAGTTTGAAGAGGATGATGAAGAGAGTGATCTCGATTTGGTGCAGGAAGATGATGAGGATGATGTTTTGGATAAAGATGGGGATAACGGTATGCAGATGGGTGAAGGTATGGCTGTTGATGACTTAGACGATGGTGATGAGGATATGACACTTGATGTACATGAGATTGGTGCTTATTGGCTTCAGAGGAAAATATCTGAGGCTTATGAGCAGCGAATTGATTCACTGGAGAGTCGGAAGCTTGCTGAAGAGGTACTAAAGATTCTTGAACAAGGTGATGATTGTGAAGTTGGAATGAATTTGTTGGTACATCTGCAGTTTGATAAGTTTAGCCTTGTCAAATACCTTTTACAGCACCGGCTGAAGATTGTGTGGTGTACCCGTTTGGCCAGGGCGGAAGAGGAAGAACAGAGGAAACTAATCGAGGAAAAAATGATGGGAATGGGTCCTGAATTGTTTGCAATATTGAAGCAGTTACATGTTATGAGGGAAACAGCAACGGAACGACAGAAAAACGTGGAGAAAAGCTTAAGAGAAGAAGCAAGGCGTTTGAAGGATGGGAGTAGTACTGGATTAGAGGACCGGGATCAAAGGGAGATCGTTGACAGGGATACTGGGAACAGTTGTTTAAATGGTCAACGGAGCTGGGAATGACTCAGTTAAATAGGGTTCAGAGTAAAGTCTATGATGCTGCCCTATTTAATGCAGATAATATGTTACTTTGTGCTCCTACTGGAGCTGGGAAAACCAACGTTGCTATGCTCACCATACTTCAACAGATAGGTTTGCATATGGATAGGGATGGTTCGGTCAACCATAGTAACTACAAGATAGTCTATGTGGCACCAATGAAAGCCCTTGTTGCTGAAATGGTAGGAAACCTGTCTAAGCGTTTGAAGCATTATGGTGTCACTGTGATGGAGTTGAGTGGAGATCAGTCTTTGACCCGACAACAAATTGAGGAAACACAAATTATCGTGACTACCCCTGAGAAGTGGGATATTATAACTAGAAAATCAGGAAACTGTACCTATACTCAACTTGTGAAGCTTCTAATTATTGATGAAATCCATCTTCTGCATGACAACAGAGGACCTGCTCTTGAAAGTATCGTGGCAAGAACTGTCAGACAAATTGAGACCACAAAAGAAAATATTCGGCTGGTTGGATTATCAGCCACTCTTCCCAACTTTAATGATGTTGCAAAATTTATGCGTGTTGACGTAAATAAAGGTCTCTTTTATTTTGACAATAGTTACAGACCTTGCCCACTTGCTCAGCAGTATATTGGAATCACAGTAAAGAAGCCACTGCAAAGATTCCAATTGATGAATGATATTTGTTATGAAAAGGTTATAGGTGTGGCTGGAAAGCATCAGGTGCTTATATTTGTGCATTCAAGGAAAGAAACAACGAACACTGCCCGTGCAATTAGAGACACTGCTCTTGCTAATGACACTTTGGGGGTCTTTTTGAAAGAGAATTGTGCAAGCCGTGAGATTCTTCGTGAGCATACAGAGCTGGTAAAAAGCAACGATCTTAAAGATTTATTACCCTATGGTTTGGCAGTTCATAATGCCGGCATGGCCAGGGCTGACCGTCAACTTGTTGAGGAACTGTTTGCTGGGGGACACGTTCAGGTACTGGTTTCAACTGCTACTCTTGCCTGGGGTGTAAAGGAACGCAGATTTATAATCCAGAAAAAGGAGCATGGACGGAGCTTAGTCCACTAGATGTTATGCAGATGTTAGGTCGTGCAGGGAGGCCACAGTTTGATATTTACGGAGAAGGGATTGTAATAACAGGACACAGTGAGCTGCATTATTATCTTTCCCTTATGAATCAACAGCTTCCAATTGAAAGTCAGTTTCTGTCCAAATTGGCTGATCAATTGAATGCAGAAATAGTCCTTGGAACTGTTCAAAATGCAAAAGAAGCCCTCAATTGGCTTAGCTACACTTACTTGTCTGTGCGTATGGAACAGAACCCCGCTCTTTATGGTTTATCACCTGATGCTTTGAAGAAAGATCAATTACTCGATGATCGGATGGCTGATCTGGTAATTTTCTGAACACACTCCAATTTCTTTTCTTTATAGTTTTCATTTTGCAGATTATCATTTATTATATTCCGACGGATATTTTTCTTGAATATAAATACTTTTCCTAAGAGCTATTACCTTTTTAGTTTAATTAGGGATGCCATTGTCAGAAGAAAATTCAAAAGATAGTGATGTTTCCATTGTTTTAAGGATATAGCTTTAGTGCAGTTTTCTGATGTGTCTCAAATTCATGTGCTGCATTTTCCCCATTCAGGCCTTAACTCTACGCCATTTAACCAAAAGCTGGTTTGTTCTGTATCTGTGAAAGCCATAGCCAATAAGAGAGGTGCATCTTAGCGTCTGCAATTTAATTGTGGAATTTGGTTCATCATTTTCTATGGTGGCGCATTACCTCTGTTTAATTGCTAGAACTTGTTGGCTTGGCTGTTATTGTTGTAATATAGTACCCCCTTACTGTGCCAAAGTCCAGATTCAGTGCTATTAATAGGTGTTTGAATGCACTTAGTCAACAATATATCGGAGATTGTTAAACCAAGTGCTGGGTTGGGGTGGACAATAACTTAGTGTGTGAAGTTTTAAGTTGAGTGCTATGTGGTGCTTTAGTATTTCTAAATGCATTTCTTAGCTAGTTTTTACTTTTTAAACATGCTGAACATGTTCTATTGTATATGGGAACTTAGTAGTTTATATTGGAATTTTTTTTTTAGCATTTTGTTTAATGTTGTTAAATACGGAGGATTTAAATGTAAATTGCTGTATATAGTTTGGTAATAGACATTAGAAATATCTGAGAAATTGATGCTTATGACTGTTCCTTGCAGGTCCATTCGGCCGCCACAATACTGGACAAAAACAACTTGGTGAAGTATGATAGAAAAAGTGGCTATTTTCAAGTCACTGATTTGGGCCGAATTGCAAGTTACTATTACATAACTCATGGAACGATTGCCACTTACAATTAGCATTTGGATTCCACTATGAGTGATATTGAGCTATGTCGAGTGTTCTCACTTAGTGAGGAGTTCAAATATGTAACAGTAAGACAAGATGAGAAGATGGGATTGGCAATGCTTTTGGACCGTGTTGCTATTCCCATCAAGGAAAATTTGGAAGATCCCAGTGCAAAGATCAATATCTTACTCCAAGCATATATTTCTCGGCTAAAGCTTGAAGGACTCTCTTTGACTTCTGACATGGTGTTCATAACTCAGGTTTGTTCTATCTTTTTACATTTTCATTAACTTTCTATAACTTGTGATTATTTTTTTTAACTCAAGTTTGTGTTTTGGTTTTGCAGAGTGCGGGTCATCTTATACGTGCTCTTTTTGAGATCATACTGAAACGAGGGTGGGCACAGCTAGCTGAGAAAGCTTTGAGTTTGTGCAAAATGGTTAATGACAGGATCTGGAGTGTCCAAACCCCTCTTCGCCAATTTCAAGGGATTAAAAATGATATTTTGATGAAACTGGAGAAGAAAGATCTGGCATAGGAAAGGTATTATGATCTGTCATCACAGGAGCTAGGAGAACTAGTTCATGCCCCAAAGTTGGGGAGAAATCTTCACAAGTGCATTCACCAGTTTCCAAAGCTTAATCTGGTATCATATACTCAACCGATTACCCACACCATCTTAAGGGTTGAGCTTACAATTACTCCAGATTTCCAGTGGGATGACAGCATTCATGGTTATGTAGAACCGTTTTGGGTGATTGTAGAGGATAATGATGGGGAACACGTACTTCATCATGAGTATTTCTTGCTGAAAAAGCAGTATATCGATGCAGACCACACTTTGAATTTTGTTGTCCCCATTTATGAACCTTTCCCTCCGCAGTACTTTATTAAGGTCGTCTCAGATAGGTGGCTTGGGTCATTATCGGTTTTACCCATTTCATTCCGTCACTTGATCTTACCTAAAAAGTATCCACCACCAACAGAGTTGCTGGACATGCAGCCACTCCCTGTGACTGCTTTGAGAAATCCATTATATGAAGCTCTTTATCAAAAATTCAAACACTTTAATCCCATTCAAACTCAACTTTTCACGGTGCTGTATAACACCGATGACAATGTATTGGCTGCTGCACCAACAGGAAGCGGGAAAACTACATGTGCTGAATTTGCTATTTTAAGGAACCATCAGAAAGGGCCAAATAGTGTTATGCGTGCTGTGTATATTGCTCCTGTTGAAGCACTTGCCAAGGAACGGTGTAATGATTGGAAAAGTGAATTTGGAGACGGTCTGGGGTTGAGTGTTTGCATGCTGACCGGAGAAAGATCAACGGATTTGAAATTACTTGAAACAAGCCAGTTAATAATCAGCACTCCTGATAGATGGGATGTGTTATCTCGTTGTTGGAAGCTGAGAAAGCATGTTAAGCAGGTAACTCTTTTTATTATTGGCGAGTTGCATCTGATTGGGGGCCAAGGTGGTCCAGTTTTGGAGGTGATAGTCTCAAGAATGAGATACATTGCTAGTCAGGGTCATAGCATTCGAATAGTGGGGTTATCGACTTCTCTTGCGAATGCAAAAGATTTAGGTGAATGGATTGGTGCCACCTCACATGGTATTTTTAACTTTTCACCAAGAGTTCGGCCAGTACCCCTAGAAATCTATATTCATGGCACAGACATTGTTAATTTTGAGGCCAGAATGCAAGCAATGAGCAAACCAACTTACGCTGCTATTGTACAACATGCTAAGAATAAAAAGCCAGCCATTGTGTTTGTTCCTACAAGCAAGCACGCCTGCCTAACAGCTGTTGATCTGATGACATACTCGAGTTGGGAAAGTACACTTTTTGCTGCAGCGAATAATGAGAAGCCTTTGTTCTTACTACAATCTGAAAATGAATTGGGCCCATCTATTGATAGAATTCGGGAACCTGCGTTGAGGGAAACTCTGAAATATGGCGTGGGCTATCTACATGAGGGCTTGACTACCACTGACCAAGATATAGTTAGGACACTCTTTGAAACTGGTTGCATTCAAGTATGTGTAGTGAGTGGTGCTATGTGCTGGGGTGTTGCTCTTCGTGCACACTTGGTGGTGGTCATGGGAACACAATATTATAATGGTTCGGATAATTCGCACACTGATTATCCCGTTACTGATCTTCTTCAGATGATAGGCCTTGCGAGTCGACCTCTTGTGGATCAATCTGGGAAATGTGTTATCTTTTGTCACACCCCACGTAAGGAATACTACAAGAAGTTCTTGTTTGAAGGGCTTCCAGTTGAAAGCCATTTGCATCATCACTTACATGACAATTTGAATGCTGAAGTGGCTGCTGAAGTGATTACAAACGAACAAGAAGCTGTTGATTATATAACCAGGACTTTTATGTACAGAAGGCTCACCCAGAATCCTAATTACTACAATCTTCAAGGTGTCAGTCAAAGGCATATATCAGATCACCTTTCGGAGCTTGTGGAAAACACGTTAGGTGATTTGGAAGCAAGCAAATGTGTTAACATTCAGAAAGATTTTGTTCTTGCATCTGACAATTATGTATGGTTGCTTCATATCATTATATCAGTTATAAAACTATTGAACGATATAGTTCTTTGATAACTAGTAAGACAAATTTGAAGGCTCTTTTGGATACATTAGCTTCAGCATTGGAGTATGAGTCACTCCTGGTACGGCCTGGTGAAGAAGAGTTAATTCAAAAGTTGGTTAATCATCAAAGATTTCTCATCAACAATCCAAATTATGCAGACCCACATGTTAAGGCTAATGCACTGCTACAAGCTCACTTTTCGAGGCATATAGTAGCTGGAAATCTTGGTTCTGACCAGAAAGAAGTGCTTCTTATTGCTAGTAGATTGCTTGAAGCTATGGTTGATGTTATTGCAAGTAACAAGTGGCTTAGCCCTGCTCTTTTAGCTATGGAAGCTAGCCAGATGGTGACACAAGGCATGTGGAGACAGGGTTCTGTTCTTTTGCAGCTGCCACATTTTACAAAAGATTTGGCCAAAAAATGCGAAGAAAATCCCGGAAGTAGTATTGAGACCGTGTTTGATTTAGCGAATATGGAGGATGATGAAAGGCGGGAGTTATTACAAATGTCAGATTCACAGTTGATGGATGTCGCAAAGTTTTGTAACCGTTATCCTAGTATTGATGTATCATATGACGTGTTGGATAGTGATAATATTAGGGCTGGGGAGGATTTTGCGTTGGTGGTGACTCTTGAACGTGATCTTGAGGGTAGGACTGAGGTTGGGCCTGTAGATGCGCCAAGATTTCCGAAAGCTAAAATAGAGGGATGGTGGCTTGTTGTCGGTGATACAACGAGTAACCAGTTGCTTACAATTAAGTGGGTTTTGTTGGAAAGGAAGTTGAAGGTCAAACTTGATCATATTACCGCTCCAAGTGAATCCGGGAGGAAAAGCTTTACTTTATATTTCATGAGCAACTCGTACATGGGATGTGACCAGGAATATAGTTTCTCTGTCAATGTCAAAGAAGCAGTCACTGATGATGACAGTGGAAGAGAGTTATCTGTAAGTATGGTTTCAGTTTAGTTCTTTCTTTCTAGCATGTCATTCTCTTTATGGAATTACAGCCTTTGGTTGTGACATCTTCTGCTGTGCTGGGTGTTTGACGAACAGCTATTTATAACCTCTTTTTTTGTAAGGATAATTTTTCTTAGACACTGGTCTCAACTCTACATTTTTATGGGTAAATGGGTTACTATTTGTTGGATGATTAAACTTGGTTCTCCTTTGAAGAAGCTTCCTACCACTGACATTGATGGCAGTGCTGTGGTTATATGTTCCCTTTCTCCATCATATTATGCTAATATATATAATAATTCATATGGGTTTTTTCTTTGTTTCTTATGATTATTGATATGTTTTTGTTACTTCTGAATCAATCAAATTGTTCATTCGATCTATGTGATATTAATTCAGCTGGCAACACATCTTTTTCAACAATATACAAAATTTTAAGACACCATTTTGCATAGTTTAGATATTTATATGACTTTTGAGATATGATTTGTTTTTGAGATTTATATGCATAACTAGTATTGCCTGCATTTGTATAGATTTATAGAAATTAAGTACTCTCTTAAATGTGCTTCTTCAATGTACTAGTTTTGAAGTGGAAGGTGGTAGCTATAAGTGAGCGATCGTATCTAACAGGTTTATTTCCAATTTTAATAAGTTTTCGGTTAAAGGGATTATTCCGAGAACATCGGCAATGGATGATCTCAGGTTTGTTTTTATATTTTATCATTCGATTCAATTAAAATTTGGCTATCTGTTATTCCTTTATTGTTATTGATGATTTGTTCCATTATTATATCATGCCGCATATAGGATGGTGCCCTTAAAGAGTAAATTAAATAGTTCGTTCTCTGTTTATTTGATCGTTTTTCAAATGAAAGGCTTTTATTGAGACAATTGGTTGCATACGATGTACTTTGTTTTTGTGTTGCCTTAGTCATTGTTAGAATTAATGCCCGCAGGATTGAGAGTGATTATTTTAGCAGAAATGTACATGGGTTTTGGTTCATTAGAATAATGGGGAGGTGCCGCGAAAAAGAATATTGCTTTTCCGATTTTACAATTTCTGATATCCTTTCAGCCATTTTCAAGATTTGGTTTAACTCAGGAGATGTGTCCAGTATCGATTTCAGGCACATTGATAGCAGAAGTTAAGTCTCTTGGTAGCACAAAGAAATCTATAAAACAGATAGAAAGAAGGGCTTTGGTTGCAAGATCAAAAGCCATGGGAATCAAGTGTTTTGTACGAGTAGTAAAGAAGGTGAATTGGAGGTATGGTCTGAAGTTTTGATGGGTGGCTTATAAACGGAATCGATGGAAAGGATGAAAGAGTGTTTAGAAAAAGTCACTTGGGAAGAATAAAGGATATGGGAGGAAACAGGGTTATAGATTTGTGTTTTAGTGGAAATAAGATGTTTTGTGACTAGAAAAGATGAACAATGTGTTGATGTTTGGGAAAGCTGGAGAAAAGGATTTTGATTCTTTGAGCTTTAAAGTATATTCATTTATTGTATAGAATAGCAAAACACAATATTAGAAAAACAAATGTTACAGTATTAATTGATATGTGGTCTTTTAGTTTGAAGTTCATACAGAGATTATATGTCCAGTGCAGCACTCAGTTTTTGGGAAAAAGCTTTAGTGACTTGGCCAATGGGCTGTAGTGGGTTGTAGTGGAGGGTGTCTTAGAGTAGGTTATTTATTGCTGTATTTAGACTTCCAGGTCTTCGAGTGTTTTGGTTACAAATTATAATTTGGCAGTTATGTGGAATATGTGTTCAGAGTATTATAGTAGTTCATCAAATGTTTGCTTTATAGTTCTTACGCATCAAAAAAACCCAACCCATTACCGAATAAGCTTGCACAAACTGACGCCAACATTGGTGGCGCGAACTACCTTGTTGAAATAAATTCTTTCATCTGGGTCTTTCATCTGGCCCTCCAACCTTTCACGTGTATGTGTATATTGTAAAAACTTGCTGCGTAGATTTAAGGAAAATATTTAATTACATAGTGCTCAAAGCCTCGAACAATACCACAATGTGGCTATAAAACAACCGAAGATGTACTTCTTAAAGTTTGATGACACATATTTAGAAAAAGAAAAAAAAAAAAAAAAAACTACTACAATAGATTAGAAAAATCGAACAACAAACTACTGCAGTCATTTTAATTTAAAAAAAAAAAAAAAAAAAGCATGTGTACGTGATGACTAATTAAGTTGAAGTTCATTCATTCGGCGAAAATGTAGAACTAAACTCCATCAACTTAGGATCCTTAACAAACTTATCCTTAATATTTTTACTCAACAAAAAGATTTATTCACGTGTGACATAATCACTACTACAAAGTTACCATTTTAACCCTGATTGTAACGATCATAATTACCCTTATACCCTCACCGATCACCGATTCTTTATATATAATTTCCATGGTCATAAAACTAGCTTGAATAAAAATGGAAACCCGCCGTCATTCTTCAGCCACCTCCGAGGATAGAGAAAACACTCCGCCGCCGTCACAGCCGGCCAAGAGTACTAAAGGAGGCTGGAAAGCAATCAAATATATTATTGGTAACTAATAATCAACGTTTTTTACGTATACGTATTGGTTTTTGAGTGTATATTGTGTAACAAAAGTTTTTATTAGTTCAAAAATGAAAGTGTTTGATTTATTTTTTCTTTTTTGTTTTTTGATGGAACAGGAAATGAGTCATTTGAAAAGTTGGCGTCGATGAGTTTGGTTATGAACATGACTGTTTATCTACGCTCGAATTACAACATGAGCGGCATTTTTCTTGTGAATGTGGTTTCGATTTGGATTGGTACATGCAATATTTCGTCCCTAGCCGGTGCGTTCTTATCAGATGCTTATATTGGCAAATTCCTTACTCTTCTTTACGGCTCCTTCGCATCCCTTCTGGTACGTAGATCGAGTTTATACAAATATATATGGCATGGAGTAGATTTTTATATATCCGTTCAAATATATATGGTGGTTGTTGGATATCGATCCAATCCAATTCTAAAGTAATTTTTATAAAGGTGCTATCACATACTCATAGTAGTTATTATTTGTATTAATAAGGTGTTTGAATATGCTATATTTAATTGTGAATATTAACAATGTTGGGAACAAGCTAGAACGTTATGTGCAATCCTCTCATGTCTAAAATGAACATAATAAATCATTTTAACATATAACCTATATGGCTATATATCATGTTTGAAGAAAGAATATGTTAATGCATTTGGGTTGTAGTACTATAAATTATAGCTAGTACTACATCCCGCTTCGACCCGTACCCAAACATGCCCGCCCCGCCCATTTTGCCAGACCTATAATTCATTAAGACTTTGTTTTTGGATAATGTATGTTAATATTTTTTTGCATGGTTTTAAGTGGTTTAACAGACTAGTTATTTATTTAAACAGGGTATGGGTATGATGACATTGACTGCAGGTGTACCAAAATTTAAACCACCCAAATGCAGCACCAATCATCTTAACTGTGTTCAGCCTGAAAACTGGCAACTCGGGCTGCTCTTCATCGGGCTCGGCCTTTTAGCCTTAGGAGCTGGTGGTTTAAGGCCATGCGGTATTGCATTTGGGGCTGATCAATTCGATACCACCACACCCAAAGGCAAGAAACAACTCGAAAGCTTCTTCAACTTATGGTATCTATCCTTTACTGTCGCTCTAATCGTAGCTCTAACCGTAGTTGTCTACATTCAAACAAACATAAGTTGGGTTATTGGTTTCGCAATCCCTACGTTCTTTTTGTTTTCCTCTGTCACCATTTTCTTGATTGGCCGGCATACGTATGTAGTCAAGAAACCGGAAGGAAGTGTTTTCACTGATATCGTGCAAGTGATCGTTGCTTCAATACGAAAACGTAAAGTCCCATATGATCATAACAAAAATTACTCATTTTATCATCCTCAAAATGATGATAATCTAGAACAAAAGAATGTGGCCCGAACACAGAGATTTAAATGCTTAGAGAAAGCAGCAATGATCGTTGACCCGAGTGAAGTCAATGCAAATGGTGTGGCTGAAAACAAGTGGAGATTATGCAGTGTACAACAAGTTGAAAACTTGAAATGTGTAGTTGGAATCTTGCCTATTTGGGTTTCGGGTATGGGTTGTATGCTTGTGATTGATCAACAAAGCACATTTGGGGTTCTTCAAGCAATGCAAATGACCCGAAAAATTGGGCGCAAGTTCATGATCCCACCGGGCTGGATGAGTGAAATCTCGATGATCACTTTATCGATATGGATCTTTATTTATGAAGGGATTTACATACCTAAACTTATGAAGCTTTTAAAAAGAGATTCAAGGTTAACAATGGTAATGAGAATTCGACTAGGTATCATTATGTCCATTTTTTGTATGGTAACAGCCGCGCTTACAGAAAGAAAACGTCGCGATTCATCTTTGGAAAACGACACCTACATTGCACCTATACATATCTATTGGTTGATTCCTCAATTCATGCTTTCGGGTTTGACAGAAGCATTTAACAGTGTAGCCATTATGGAGTTTTTCACTACACAAATGCCCGAAAACATGAGGACAGTTGCAAGTGCAATATTTTTCATCACATTATCGATCTCGAGCTATTTAAGCTCGTTGATTGTCAACATTATACATAAGTTAACAAGATCAAATGGAAGGACCCCATGGTTAGGTGGTCATGATCTTAACAAGAACAAGCTGGACTATTACTATTTTATCATAGCTGGTTTTGGGGTTTTGAATATGATTTATTTTACATTTATTGCTTCTAAATATGTTGCTCCGGCGAAAGTCATCGCGGTGGAGAAGGAGTTGAGAACGGTTGAAGCTGGTGGCAGTGGAAGAAACCTGTCTGGGGGACACCGTGAATTATGAAGAAAAAAAAGAAAAAGGAAGAGTGTATATTTGTTACTTATGGTTTATATTTCTTAGAATGAGAGACTTTTGTAATTTATGTTTTCATTATTGAACCCAAAGTTGTTTATCAATATATATAATGAATTTAAACGTAAACAAAATCAATGTGATCTGGTCATCATTTATAAATAAGATAATTTTATATATGAAATTGAACCTGATAAAATGAAGTATAAAGGAATAATAGAAAAGAAACTTTAATTAACTAGAAAACATGTTAAAGATGTAAGGAGAAAAAATAAGTAAAAAAAAATGAAAATGGAAAACAATAGAAAAATATTTATAAGTTTTTCATTAAAAGTTAAAAAACATTGTTTTCTGTTTTCATAGAAAATTTTCTTGGAATAGAATGCGATTTTGTTTTTGATGTTTTTATAGAAACTTTAAGTATTTTTATATTTACAACTAAAGTTTTGTTTTAGTTACTTTTTGCCACATAACTTTTAGTTTTTAAGCTTCCTCCATCAAATGTTTTTTTCTTTCTTATTTTTACCGTTAGGTATTGCTTGAATAACTAACGGTTGTTATAAAAGGATATTTAATGCAGTTTTTTTTCAAGTTTTTTCAAGTTTAAGTTTGTTAAGTTTTCTAATATTTGTCACATAACTTTGTGTTTATTAAGTCCTTTACTACATAAGTTTTGGTTTCTTAATTTTGTTACCAAAATTTTATTTTCGTACTTTTAACCACAACTTTTGTTTTCTTAACTTTTGCCACGCAAATTTCGTTTTCGGCTTAATGTTTTAACTTTTGTTACTACGGTTTTGTTTTTAACCCGAGACAACGCCCGGGTAAAAATACTAGTTATATACTTAGGCCTCTCCTTATAAGGAACCGTTTCTAACCTACGTCTAACACTATTCATCAGTTTCTCTCTCTTCTAGACACACCAAGACACACCCTTCCTTATAACCCCCACTTCTAACACCATTCATCCATTATTATATTATTTTATTTTATTTTTCACAAAACTAAACAAACACATTTATTTATAATTAAAACACATTTTATTATTAAAAAACACATTACAACACTTAAAAAAAACATAAAACACATTACATTTATTTGAAAACTTAAAATTAAACTAAAAAACATAAATTGTGAAAAATCACATTATTAGGAAAGAAAGAACTACGCATCAACGTTGACGGTCGCGTTCTAGGAGGTTCCAAACATGTTCAATCAGAGCATTGCCGAGTTCATGATGTGTAACATTCGAGAAATTTGACTTTTGTTGACCCATTAGTTTTGTGTACATTTGATTAATAATGATCATTTACTCTATATATGATCGAGTTTGGCTATGATTTAATTGTGTTCAAGGTGAATATGCATTTATATATATAATGATCGTTTTTTTTAGTCAAGTTGTGTTTACATGATATTCAAGGTGTTTTATGAGATCGAATGGTCGTTAATGTAACGGTCGATTGCAAACTTGTGGTGTAACTAGATTGATTATATAAATGAACTATCCATGGGTCAACCCATATCCTAGACCCATACCCATGACCCAACCAAAGTCTTACACCTCTCTCCCTCTCATTCATTCATTTTCCTTATCTCTTTTGCTCTCTTAAATGCAAGAGCATTTAACTCTCTTGCACTCTCCTCCTTCTCTCTAAAATTAATACATCAAATTAAATGTTTCAGTCAAGATTTTGTTAGGGTTATTCATCTATATCATCATCTTATCAACATATCAAAAATTTGGGTTTATAAGTGCAAGAAATCATCCAATTCGGGTCAATTTCGGGTTTGACACTTTGGTGGAAGATTTGGTAAGTAAAACTATCTCATATTCACCATTTCATGTTTATAATCATGTTTCTAGTCATATTCAAGTGTTTTTGGGTCAAGAATCAAGTCAAAAATGAATTTGGGTCAAACTAGGGTTCCATTAGGGTTGAAATGGGTTAAGGATCGATTTGAGCAAGATTTGGTGTTATCGATCGAGTTTGTGATGTGGGTTATGTTCATTTATGTTTAAGTTTGAGTCTTGAAGCTTCTCCTAGTCGATGGTTAGGTCAAAATGAGTTTTTAGTTGGAAATTTGGGGTTTATGCCCGTCACTGGGAGCACGGCCTCTGAGAGGCTTAGCACGGCCTCTGCAAGGCTGAGCACGACCTTTGTTCTGCACAAATACCCTGCTCCACCGTCCTCACCGGATACTTTTTCACTTCCCGCTTCGTTCCATATTCAATCGACTTGTAACTTCATGGGAAGTCTTATAACATCATTCTAAGGTCAACAAAATTGTTTAAACTCAAATCTAAACACTTTGATTTTTATGTCGATTTTTGGTGCTAAGTCGTTAAAACGTATTTGACCAAAACTCTTACTTTGTATCCAAACATCATAGAGTCACTTCTAACGTACCTATGGTGATTGTGGCATTGTATAACTACTTATACCATATCGTTAGGATACCTTGTGATGCTATGATGTTGATGTAATAGGTTTGTGATCGTTGTGCTCTCCGTTCACCCACTTAAATCTCTTTCTAGCGACTTCTAAAGCTAAGGTGTTCATAGCCTCTTTTCTTTACATGATTTTGGGGTGAAAAGTGTACATCGTGTTTCATGGCTTTGTTTAATCGTTATGTGTTTGTTTATGTAAGTAATCAAGGTTATATGATTGTTTGGCTTGTTTATCAAGGTTATGTACTCGTTTGAATTGTGAATCAAGGTTGTATGAATGTTTCGCTAGTTTATCAAGGTTATGTGCTCGTTTGAATTGTGAATCAAGGTTGTATGATTGTTTGACTAGTTTATCAAGGTTATGTGCTTGTTTGAATTGTGAATGAAGGTTGTGTGATTGTATATGTTCATATCGAGGTTATGAGGTTCATTAAATGATTCAATCAAGGTTTCAAGGCTTGGTGATCGTTTAACGATCCTAATTATGAGATCATTTAATGGCTCAATCAAGGTTTCAAGGTTGTGTGATCGTTTATCGATCCAATTCAAGGTTTTATGATCATTTAATGATCTAATTATGTTCGTATCAAGGTTAAACGGTTGTTATCCCGACACTTGTTTCTTATAGTCAAAACCCACGAACTCACCAACTTTATGTTGACGCTTTTTAGTACGCTTTTCAGGTAATCAAGTGAATCAAAGACGTGATGGATGATTGCATTGCATGTGATAGGATTGAGCTTGGACTTTTGTGGATCCGTGATCCATTGCACCCGTTTATAGGTTATGCCTAGGATCGTTAGCCATCATTTGGACTATCTCTTTTGTAAACTATTGATGGTGTTGTGCTCCTTGTGTATTATTTGATCCGTAACTTGTATATGTACTTGAATTATGTATGGATTACTCAATCCTTGAATGCAGTTAGCACCTCTACTTAATTTCCATGTCACGCTGAGATTTTCTACTAATGCCCTAAGTTTCCGCCTTGTTGGGGTGTTACAGAATGGTATCAGAGCCGTGGTTATAGAGAATTAGGTGCAATGACCTAGACTATAACCATTGCATAAACACTTCATATTTAGCTTGCTTGATAGGAAATTATGTGTGCAATGTGAATTGTTTGGAATGTGTGGAATTGTTTGATCAGAGTTCGTAGGGTTTTGATAAACTTATTGATGATCGTAATAGTGTCGGGATACACCGTTAGTTGTTGGATCATTGTGATGAATGTTGGTGTGTGGAATATTGGAACCATTTGTCATTTGTCCCTAGCAAAGTGAAACGATGGCATAGGCGGAAGTATGACATTCGGTAATCATAGAGGAGCCTGATCAACGAATCCATGATTACCCTAAGTCATATGGAAATTAATGATCTCGTAGATTGCGCATTGCGGATAAGGCATAGTAGGTAACCCGGTGTGTCTAATGAGTGTTGGTTAGGTGGAGGGTTAGCCGTTGGTACACCTTGTATACATACCCGACCAATACTTAGAAGACATAACGGAACCGAGTTCTGACATCCATTCAATATATTAACGGCGTGGAGGGTTAGCCGCTGGTACACCCTGTATACATACACCTTTAATGTAGTGAATGTTGAAGTTAGATTCAGACTATGCTTAACCCGCCTTGTTATGACTTGACCCCCCTTGATATGATATTAATTGATTTGTGATTATATTGTTGATTGTGAACTGTGTGATCGTTGAAGCCTTAGATTATTGCCATGTTAATATCCCCGTAGAGGTAATTATATTTGTGCAATGATTTAAAAGGACTTGATGTAGAAATTGTGTGTTACTTGAAGGTCGATTTTGATATCCGTGTGTGAACTGTGGAACTTAACTTGTTAATCTAACACGTGTGTTCAGGAAAGATGGTTAGACCAAAGAGAGCTAACACTAACTATAGGCGTCAAAACGAGCAAGAAGAGCCAATTGTTCAAGAGAATGAAGGTGAAATCGTGGCGGAAGAGGTGGTAGAGGCGGTAGGGGCAATCGTGGAGGTCGTGGTGGCCGAGGTGGCCGGGGTGGTGCCAAACCCCCGGTAAGAACCAAGGTTATCACTCAAGCTCTCAATGAGCTTATGCCGGAACTTGTGGCCCGAATCTCGGCGGCCATGGATAGGAATGAACAAGAAGAACCGAAAGATGAAGCGGTTCATATTGAAAATGAGAATGAGAATGAGAATGCGAATGGGGAAGATGTTTATGTTCAACAAAAAAACAACAATGCTTATCGTCAAGGTTGCATTTTTAAAGACTTCAAGGCTTGTAGAGCTGTGGAGTGGAAAGGTGAAGGTGGAGCCACCGGTTGTTTAGAGTGGCTAGAGAAGATTGAATCCGTGATCCCTAGAAGTGGATGCACTCTTGATCAAAGAGTCTCACACGCCACTGGCATGTTAAGTGGTGATCCACTTGAATGGTGGAACCTTGAAACAGACTCCTTGGGGATCGATCTTGCTAACTCCATTCCTTGGGAGAATTTCAAACAAATGATCATTGCTAAGTATTGTCCACCCTATGAAATGAGGAATTTGGAGGAAGAATTTACTAAGCTCACTATGAAGGGAGCCGATCATGTGGGGTACACTCGCCGATTTGGCCAACTTTCTAGACTCATACCCCATCTAGTTAAACCCGAAGATCGAAAGGTGGAGAAGTATGTTGTCGGTTTTCCCCATAAGGTGAGGGTGCTTGTTACTCACCCTACCATGCCACTAACTATTAATGAAGCTATCACCCGAACCGCTAGTGTCACCATGGAGCTTGTGAAGGGTGGTGAGCTAGGATAGAATGAAAACAAGAGGAAAGATGTGCCCGAGTCTAGTGGCACAAAAAAGATGAAAGAAACCACCAAAAGAGGCCATCAAGAGGTGGAAAAGTGTTTGCAGCGGTCGTTCCGGCAAGGGAGGCTAGGGCTATTCCTTTATGCCCTCGGTGTAATCGTCATCATAGGGCTCACACTCGGTGTGATGCTTGCTTTCATTGTAATCAAGTGGGTCATATTTCAAGGATGTGTCCTACCAACCCTCGTGCCGCTCCTTTGAATCCTATGCCTCTCAATGTTCGATATCCTCCTATGGCCCGGGGTACTTGTTACGAGTGTGGTAGCCAAGACCACTACCGTAATAGGTGTCCCAACCTCATTGGCCAACAAGTTCAAGTGACCGTGCACCCGAATCAATTGCAAATTGCCGGTCCCAATCAAAATCGAGGACAAGGTCAACAACAACAAGCTCCTCAACAACAACAACTAGTACCACGTGGAAGAGCTTTTGCCATGAATGCGACCGAGGCTCGTGTCGATCCCAATGTTGTAGCAGGTACTTTTCTTCTCAATCACCAATATGCTACCGTGTTATTTGATTCCGGGGCCGATTATAGCCTCATTTCCAATGATTTTATTCCGTTGATCGATGCTAGTCTTAGCCCGTTGTCTTATCACCTTGAACTCGAAATGGTAAATGGTGGATTGTCTAGAATTAGTCAAGTTGTTCGTGATTGTGTGCTAGAATTATGTGACCACCCGTTTTACATAGATTTGATGCCTTTTGATATCGATAGTTTTGATGTAATCGTGGGTATGGATTGGTTGTCGGCTATGAATGCGATGATCGATTGTGGTAGTAGGGTTGTGAGAATACCATTGGAAAGCGGGGAAGAATTGGTGGTCCAAGGTGAGACAACCGAGCCATGGGAAGGGAAAGTGTATAGTGCAAATGTTACTAAAATTGAGTTAAAAACCGTGCCCGTAGTTAAAGACTTTGCGGATGTATTCCCGGATGACCTACCGGGTTTGCCTCCATCTCGTGAACTTGATTTCCGTATCGATCTCATTCCAAATGCTTCTTATACCGATCTCATTCCAAATGCTTTTTATGATCATTTAATGATCTAATTATGTTCGTATCAAGGTTAAACGGTTGTTATCCCGACACTTGTTTCTTATAGTCAAAACCCACGAACTCACCATCTTTATGTTGACGCTTTTTAGTACGCTTTTCAGGTAATCAAGTGAATCAAAGACGTGATGGATGATTGCATTGCATGTGATAGGATTGAGCTTGGACTTTTGTGGATCCGTGATCCATTGCACCTGTTTATGGGTTATGCCTAGGATCGTTAGCCATCATTTGGACTATCTCTTTTGTAAACTATTGATGGTGTTGTGCTCCTTGTGTATTATTCGATCCGTAACTTGTATATGTACTTGAATTATGTATGGATTACTCAATCCTTGAAGGCATTAAGCACCTCTACTTAATTTCCATGTCACGCTGAGCTTTTCTACTAATGCCCAAAGTTTCCGCCTTGTTGGGGTGTTACATGATGAGTCCTTCTATCGCGCACCTCCCCGTACATACGAAGCTGTGTTGAACACCTTTCAGTCCACGTACTAGTTGGGAGGACAGTATTAGCTATCAACTCCTCTTCAAACTGTGTGATTGCGCGCCTGTTATCTTTAACGATCATGTTGTGCAGAATCACACAACATAATATGATATATTTTGTTCACACTATAGGCCTGGGCTTGTTGCTCAACAATCTGCCAACGACCTTGAAGAACCCCAGATGCTCTCTCGACATCCTTCCTTGCAGCTTCTTGGAATTTCTTGAACTTGGTGGTTTTCGGGTCCATCCGGCATTTGAAAGACTTCACAAGAGTGACCCATTCAGTATACATACCATCTGCTAGGTAATATGCTTTTCCAAACTGGTGGCCATTAATCAAAAACTCTACTTTAGGAGCCCTGTCATGCCAGATCCACAAATCATATGAAGCAACCGCTTCAAGCATGATTGTAGGATGGCCCTTGTTGCCTCGCGTGTACTGCCCTTGCCATGCCATCGGACAGTTCCTCCACCCCCAATGCACACGATCTATGCTACCAAGTATACCCGAAAAACCATGAACCTGCTCATGTTTAACAGTTAACCGCTCGATATCTGCTTCTGTTGGCCTTCTCAAGTACTCGCGTTGATACAGCTGCCATACAGGTGTATCACACACTTGCAGAAAGCGTCTAAACACTGGTACCCCATATCTTGCGCCATTTGCAAGTACTCGTCCAAAGCATCAGCCTTATAGCTATACGCTAACTGGCGTATTGCGGAAGTACATTTCTGAAAATTGTTAAAACCGGGGCGACCAGAAGCATCCGTCGCCCCTTTGTGGAAAACTGAAAGTGCTAGCGGTTGAACGCTGTTAAAGGAGTGTATATCTCGCGCTATGCGGATAAACATTTCCTTTCGCATTCTAAACCTTCTACGAAACATGTCAGGTGGGTAAGTGCAGTTAGGCGCAAAGTAATGATCGTATAATAGTTTTGCAGCACCAAGGTGATCTCTATTGATCACCCTTCTAGTCAACTTGGGTGCTGAAGAACTTGAAGCTGCTTGGCTCTCGTTTTCTTCTTCGTCAAAAATAACATTAAGACAAGCGCTTATTGCCCCGGGATTGAAAACTGCATTCATTTATGAAACAACTCGATTGATTGATTCGTATTCGGTTGATTCATAATCAGAGCTAGAGGAGGATGATGCTGATGAATTAGACATTTGTTTGGGGTGGTTTGTGCTTGAGATGGTTTAAGATAGATAGAAATATGTATATTTGATAGTGTGAAATAAAAGGATAGTGTGATAGTGGTATATATAGGAGAAGAAAAAGAAAAAAAATACAAAATTCAACAAAACTAGCCGTTGTATTTGAAAACTTTTGAAAAAATCTTTTTTTTTATTGGCAACGGAAACAAGACAAGAAAGACCCACAATCTACACTTCTTGTTGCGTTCAATTTTGGAAGCGTTGCCCGCTAGACGCAACGATGCTAGTAGCGTCGAACGGGTCTTGCGCGTCGGATGGCCTTCAGACGCAACGCCGATGTCCTATATAAGGACCGGCCTTAGGACTATAGTTACCACACAGAAAAATGTCGTATATAAGGTTAGAGAAAAGTTTGATATCTTAGAGAAAAATGAAGTTATACAGTCAACCACTCCTTTGTGATAACAACATTAAACATTAAATTAAAAGGGAATCGTATATCAACGTTGAACTTGATCACAAATATACATCTTACAAAATTGAACTTTTCTATCAATGAAGGAGAAGTTTTTAATTAAATATTTTCTTCTATTCATTACATATTACGGATATTAGTATATTACTTCGACCAATATATAGATTGTAAATTATGTGTTCCATGTCCAATATCCTTTCTTTATAAAGTTACAAATTTAAGGGATTAAAAAGTTAATAGTCCAAGCCTTAATTTTAACGTGTTTTATTGTGCTAAGTGAGTTTATTTTTTGTGAGATGAGTAATAACTGATTTAAAAAAATAATAATTTAAGATCAGAGGAATTTCCTATCAATCCACACTTTAATATTATTTCCAATAAGGAAGGAAAACCATATCTTGTAACTTGTTTCATTTTTCTAGTGATAAAAATAAAACACAACAATATATACGTCAATATCTTGCTCCAACAACTATCATATATGCTCAAAAATGACTGCCATTTTAGTATAATTATATTTCCTTTTCATGATGATGTCGATCAATCATAGCATAAGATGATAGTCATATATATATATATTATTAAACAAAATAATAACATACATGTTAATGTAATCTTAAAAGCATTTTTAATATATTCAGCAAACGATATATGAATTTTACAAGGTCTATCTCTCAATCTCTACCTTTAACTGTCGGATATTTGATGGGTTTTGTACATCGAGAAAAATAAATGAGACTTTAACAGCTGGAAATATATGATGATGGATTGATGGCTTAAAGGTAGATTCTTTGGAAAAAATGGAGTTAGTCAAAATGAAATTTGGCTTGGAAAAGATGGTGCTTGGGCGGGTAAGAAGATGACATACAAATGTTTCAAGTGTAATACGGAGTAAATGGGAAGGGATATCCTAAAATTATAGTTAGGATAATTTTAAGGAATCTTTTCTCGTAATAAGAATAGGTACTCATAGATGCATTTAAAAGTTACATACTCATATTATACGTTTTTTTAACTAAGTAGTCCTTAAAAGAATCCGTGTAAAACCAAATATTGTTACAACTTTTATTAGGAAATATTTTCATTTTATTATGTTTATCTCAAGATCAGTGGTGGATCAAGAGATTTAAACAAGGGTGTACACAATTAAATAATTTTTTTTTAATATAATGTAGTTTAATAGATGGGATTTGCTAACTAGTATCCTTAGTGCATCAGTTAAGTAGCATTTAATGAAGTTCAACCTTTCTAAAATATGAAAATATGTATTAATTATTCATTTAAAAATAGAAATTGTTATGTTAAATTAATACACATTAAATATAATTTTTGATTAATAAGGAAATAACAAGTTCATTAAATGTTTCTTAACTAATGCACTAGGGGCACTAGTTTTAGAGTTTTTTTGTTTTTTTATTTTTTTTTGCATTTGAGCATTTAGCTGTTTTTCTAGTCATACATATTGTGCAAATCACTTACCACGTCATTTACAACTATTATTATACTCAATAAATCCTAAGAGTAATCATTAAAAGATGTTAAAAAGGAAAATCAAACGATAAAAGAACATTGAGCTTAAAAGCACTTTTTAGAAAAATAATGAGTAACACTTAAAAAGACTTTCTATACAAGGAGTTTATGAAGAGTGATTTAATAAGATTTTGTAATAAAAAATAAGAAAAAGATGATAAGTTTCAATTCCAGTAGGGAAATAGATAGGAATACATACATTAGCTTAAACTTTATTGACCGGGATGTCAGATTCTAAATAAGCTTTGTTTTTGAGGATATGTAGTTATGCACTTAGTAGTAAAATTATAAAAATAAACATAAAAAATATTTTTTTTTGCCATTGTATAGGAACTAAACAGGATATGCAATTGCATACCCCCTCTACAATACATGCATCTGCCACTGCTCAAGATGACGAGTTAGTTTTAATTTATTGTTACAGATTAAATGAGATTAATTTCTACGTTTATGGTTAACTCCAACTAAAAATTCGAATTTGAAACTTCTTTTGAAGTAACAATAAAATAAAATTTGTATTTAGATTAATTTTTGAATAGTCATATGCGGACAAAATATCAAGTGGTTATAGTATAAACAAGGATTTCCTAAAAATTTGGTTTACATGTGCACCAATTGAATAAATAATATATGTTCATTATTGATTTGATAGTGATCTTTACGTCTTTACTCCCCCCCAATTTAAAAACTTAAACTAATTAATAATTGCTTTTCGAAAAGAAAATTGTTATTTTCTATGAGTAATATACCTCATGGAATATAGATGGAAAATTTGTAAATGTGGGAGCGACAATAAATTAATTATCACTCTTCTTTCATAATAAGTGATCCTATCATATTATTTTATTTATAAAAAAAAACCTATCAAATGCATGTTTACAACATATTATATTATTTTTTTCGCATTTTGGTCATTATTATAAGTGAAAATAATTATGATGATTATTAGTTCATAAATTTTGGTTTGACTTGTCATAAATTGAAGTAAAATGAAAAATGAACCCAAAAGGCTTAAGCATGGGTTTAAGCAAAAAGATAACACAAAACCAATGTTTCAATTAGTCGGACTGTTTACTTGAACCAAATTAATCATGAAAAACGGAATACTTATCCGGTCCAACCAGATTGACTAAAATATTAGGAGTAATTTTTACATCATCATATTTACAAAAATATTAATTTAATTAATACACAATTACACACTCATGCATTATATTAAATTAATGAAAGATACTAATATTTAATTTTAAAAATATTAAAAATAAAATGAACAGAATTACGGATTTAATTAACGTTTAATTTATGCATATATTTTTATTTAACATAATAATTTTTTTACTAGGAACAAAACAATAGGTTTAGCCGATTATAAACAGATCCACTTATATTTAAGTTGGTCAACCAACCGGATAATTAATGATCCAACTTAGTGAGCTGGTCTATTAAAACATTTCATCAAACCACATCTTTTCTTCCTCTTACAAATATAATGATGAGATTTATGTCTTTGTAGAGAAGTAAACAGCGAAAATAAATTAACAAACCATATGTATAATCATAATTAAGAATAATCAAATATCCGATGATTCACATATATATGTCACACATGCACCCTCTTGAGTTTTTGTGTTATAGTTCACGTACTAAATTGATCTAAATTATACTCAGTTGGTATAATTAGCTGTAATTAATAGTTGGGCTAAGCAATAAAAATGATTCAGTAAGTTGTTCAGATCCAGTAAATATAATAACAGTACAAATCTGTTCTTCAAATGAATGTTATTTTTGTTTTTTTAATCTCTTCCCGTCAAATCTTATCTTTTTTTTTTGACAGGTGCACATTACAATAATGTCGAAGCACTTCCCACCATAACATGGTGAAAACCAACTCAACATTGGGTAGTCGGTTGTCTAAACTGGATCCCGCTACATCCAAACTGAGTTGGCTGCCATAGAAAAGCCCACGCGAGTACTCGCACCTAGGCAACCCACAACATCCAATAAACTGGTCTGGGTTTTAAAAGGGACCAAGAAATGCTCCTGGCAAGTCTTGAACCCCCGCCTAGGGGAAAACCAAGGTATCCTCGACCAGCTGGGCTGGCTTCATTGGATCCGTCAAATCTTATCTATTGATCGATAGATGAATAGATATTAAAAAATTATTTTGATGCCAGTGTGAACGGTTGAGATGAGGGAAAGCAAGTTCAAATCCAAAACATCTTCATATACATCGGATGTGTATGTGTATAATACGTGTTTGTATAGTATGTATACGACGACTAGTGCGCATATGCCACTTGAGCGACCTTGTCGATTTATGCTTTGACCATTGGCGAAAAATGTTACATTTGGTCCTACATGACTGATCAAAAATCTTGCTCTAATTTTAAATTCTAATAAAAACAAAGCTCATAATTATTCAGGTCCCCTGTTTTTGTGTGGTTATATGACTGTTGCGAAACTAGCTAGACACATGTGCCTTGAAAAAAATACATTATTTGCAAATTATAAAGAAATTGAAACCAACCATTGAAACAAAATGTTTTAAAAATCATTAAAAAGTTGTTCATCTATACTATATTATATGAAAAAATAACATTTTATTTATAGAATTGTTAAAATATATATAATATCTTCACTTAACACCTTTAAAATACTTTCACATATAATATTTTCTTAACATTAATGATTAAATTACACTATCGATCCTTTGTATTTTAAATATCGTCATTAACTCTTTATATCAATTACTTTTACTTATATTATCTACACCACTCGACAACGCCTTCACCACTAACTGTTGCCTCATCGTCGGTACGACCACCGCCGCATTTGCGTGGGTACCGTGCTAGTATATTGAAATATATATATATATATATATATATATATATATATATATATACGAGTAGTGAAGGGATCAAGTGAGAACCAATATATATGGTGAGAACCGTGAGAACCATTGAAAAATCATCTCTAAGGGTTTTGCCCTTAAAATTAAGGGCTACGCCCGTACCGTAACAACCGTCACCATTTTCGCCGCCCATCAAATCCATATTATTCTCATATGCGTCCAGTTATAACCCCTTTAGAACGGATGTAGGGCAACGCCCGTACAGTATTCATACGTTTTCTTAACCCGTAACTCATATGATTTTTTACAATTTTTTTTATTTATTTTGGAATTGGTTTTAATTTGTTAAAAGAAAATAAAAAACAAAAAAAGTTTCAAAAAATGAAAAATAAAAAAATCACACAAAAAGAAGAAAGATAGAGGGAAACTAATGGTTCTCACGTTTCTCTCCATATTTGTGGTTCTCACATTAACCTACCCTATACAAGTATATATATATATATATATATAAAATGTAATATGTAATTAGAGGGCGTGTTCAAGCTAGCTAGAGTAGTGCATCACTTATTGCAAAATTTTAGAAACTAAAAAGTGATTTTTAAACGTGGAAATTCAAAAAGTGTATCTACGTACGTTTGAATAGTTGAGTATATATATGTGCTAATTTTAAATAGAATAAACAAGCAAATCCAAACAACACTCCATGACTCGCAACTAGAAGGAATACAACTCATATATGAATGGTAAGTGATATTCATACCATTTATTTTAATGGATGTATCACAGTTGTGTATTACTAACTTGTACAGTTAGCTATATAATTTATACATTGTGGTACATCCATTAAAAATGATGGTACGACTATCATTTCCCTATATGAATGAATGTTTAGCTAGTCGACCGATACAAGTGTGTGCTTGACTGCTTGTCGAACGATTTCTTATTTTTAAAATACTGCCACCATAATTACACTCTCTAAAATACACTCCCAGCCTATGCAAACGTATGGCCACTGGTCAATGGGTGCCCTGTGGCTAGGGATAATGGCAATGGACGAGAAAAAAAAACCGTAACCCACGGATATCCATCCGTCATGGATGGGTAATATAAAAACCGTGTATACATAACGGATATCAATATGAACCCGTTTACGGATTGCGGATGGATAATGGATATATCATATCCGTCATGGATATATCCGTTTAGCAAATCCGTCATACCCAACTAAAGCATATTTATTATAGTTGAAAAAACTTGATAATGATGCTTTTATTGACATAACTTAATAATAATGTTTTTATTGACTCGGTGTCGTTGATCTTAGTAGTTAAAGAGATCAACTCAAGTGTTACTTGGAAGTTGGAACTTTAGTAGTTTTATTGAGTTCATTTCTTTTTTAAAAAAATCTAGTGATCGACTGACTTTTTTTCTTGGAGATTTATTGTTTTTTTCTTTTTTTTCTTGTTTTTATTAATGGCATGTGAAAATTTGTGCAATGGTTGTTCTTTGTTTAGTATGCATGTCTTTTACTGTGATGGATACTGTTAGATTTATAATGAAAAGCGTGGATCTATTTGCGAGCTTATATACCCGCGGATGATGAACATGGATTAAATATTTAATCCGTTTGCGGATAAATAAAAACCCGCATGGATGGTAATGGGAAAATGATATCCGCATCCGTTACCCGCGGGTGTCATCCCTACCTGTGGCCGTCTACGCACATTACAAGCAACTTCACAGATACGAGTAAGGCTCATGGACCAGCCTCTGGTGTCACGTTTTAGATATAGACATTCTTATTTGTAAAACTCGACCTCGGTCGAGGACTCGGCCTCGAAATCAGCTCCTCCAAGAGTCAGGTCCGACTGAATTGGACTAAACTTTGTCAACAATCAAGACTCGGGTCAACTTTGGTCAAACCCATCCGACTCGATCAAAAATCAGCCGACTCAGTCAAGACTCGGTCGACTCGGTTCAATTTTATTTTTCTTTTTACAAAATTTTTTTGATAAAATTCTAATTGGTTTAAATTTTTGTTTATGAACAATTTAGTTTTAATTTTAAAGTATTATGTAATATTCTTTAACAATTATATCTAGGTTTGAAGTCTATTACATATAATTTCAAATTTATTATTATTCTATATAAAAAGGTTAATAAAGGTTCTCCCCGATTCCGATCTAAGTTTTTAAAAACTCATGACTCTTTTACTCGTTCTTCCGATCCCACGTTAGGGTTCTCCAACGTTGTATGTGGTAGTAAGACGCAACATAGGTGAATACTATGCACAGATGAACACGGTCCTATACTCCTATATATGTGCTTTGTATCTGCTTTATATGCTGTCTCGGAAAAAAGGGAAAACCCATGACTTCCCGTCATGGGTCAGATGGTGAGAATATACATGATATATGGATGCACACAAGATAACAAATTTTATAAGCTTTACAATTATTTTTTCTTTGTACTTCCAAAAAATGTACTCGTATATAAGTTTGTCAATTTGTTTACATTTGTAATGTTTTTCTGTTTTCAGTTTTGGTTTTTCGGTTTCATATCAAGCAATTAGATCTGATTATCCAATTTTACGATTTTGTTTTCACACCCGTAGATGACATATACAAAATATCTAAGCAAGCCACTTCAACACATTAGCAAACTATTATAGCACATCGAACTAAAACGCTAAACTCATTTTGCCTCCAACCAATATACTGAAACTTTAGTTGTCCATGTCACCAAATCATCATTTACATAAAATTAAAAAAACACTATATATTAAATATACATACACACACATACTAAAAAAACGAAAAAACTAGAACAGGTCTCACAAACTAAGTTTGTATTCGGTTTGTTTAGGAGCAAATTGACAATCAAACTCACAAGTGCAATAAAAGAAAATTGATAAACCAACGGGTAAAGTGTCCAATGGAGATACGCATCTAACACCACACACGGTGTGGCAGTGTACCTCATGTAGTTGTCTCAATCCAAATATATAGGACCCACTCCTCCCAAGTTCTTCAATAAATACATGTATGTCATTCTTTCCCCTCTTATATAAGGAACTTCTGTTATGAGCCAAAAACTCACACACACGCTTATCCCACTTTTACACATAGATTTAGATATACATTATAGAAAGAAGAGAGAATTGTAAGTAGTGTGAGAATCATGGATATGAAGGAGAAAGCTGCAGGTATGGAGAATGGAGGTGAGAAAGTAGAAGTAACCAAAGAGCTTAACTACAGAGGAGTCAAAGCCATGCCTTTTATTATAGGTATATTTTTACTCATCATAGTAATTATTAACCCATACAAAGACCTTAATTATTAATTACTATCTACAGTTAACAATATCCAATTATGCCATTTGCCGGGTTTCGGAACAAAAAGCTCAAGTATACATACTCTTACTATTGGTTATTAATGCATGATGAAGTGCCTAACAGTAGGATTCTTCAAGGTTTTAATGAATTGTATTCCGTGTTTGATTAAGCTTACTAGTTTTCATCATACAATTAACATGCATAATTGCATATATATATATATATATATAGCTAGTTTGATCATTTGATGATATTTGACATTTTTCTTTAAAACGGTAAAGAAATTGTTAGTGGTGGGTTTAGAATTTAGGTATTTTCCCCTAATGTTTGATTTATGCAACTAGAACTAAATCACCAAGATTTACCGATTTGTATAATTATGCACTTGAAAGTTCTTCGATACCTTGATCCAGATATATTGCAACTAGCTTTTAGTGAACTACAGCGTTACGTTAATTAATAATATGTCTTTTTGGTGAACTTACGTCAACCATCTCTGTACGTAAGAGAGTTATTGAAGACTTTTTTATAAACACAAGTTGCTACATACCATTCAAATCTAATAATAATTCAAGTATAATTTTTGTCTGCATTTTAATTTTCCACATCATATCATGTAGGGAATGAGACATTTGAGAAGCTAGGAACGATTGGGACATCTACAAATCTACTTGTTTACCTAACCACGGTATTCAATATGAAGTCGATAACGGCTACTAATCTTATCTACGTATTCAACGGTACTTGTAACTTCGGTACCCTAGGTGGAGCTTTTCTTTCTGACACTTATTTCGGTCGGTACAAGGTCTTAGGAACGGCTTCATGTTCATCATTCCTGGTACATACCAATTCTCTTATTTTTATAATATCTAACGCCCTAAGGGTTGCACTTAATGTGCATAGAAAGTCTGTACTTTTCGTATCAAAAGTCCAAAATTTAATAATAAGTATACAATTATTCAATGAACCATAAGGGCCGCGTTTAGCAAAACTAGTTTCATATATACGCTGATTATCATATTCCAGTTTATACCAATTTATATTCATTTTATTAACTTTTTTATGTTATAATAATTCAGGGGATGCTTGTGTTAACATTAACAGCAGCAGTCACAACACTTCATCCACCTGATTGTGTAAACGCCCCATGTGTCGGACCAACACCATGGCAAATGGCTTTCTTGCTCTCTGGTTTCGTGTTTCTAATCATAGGAGCTAGTGGGATCCGACCATGTAACTTGGCTTTTGGTGCAGACCAATTCAACCCGAATACAGAATCTGGCCAAAGGGGAATCGCAAGTTTCTTCAACTGGTACTACTTCACATTCACTTTCGCTATGATGGTATCATTGACTATCATTGTCTATGTGCAAGCCAATATCAATTGGGCCATCGGGTTAGCTATCCCTACGTTCCTTATGTTCCTATCATGTGCCGTGTTCTTTGTGGGTACGAGGATTTACGTCAGGGTGTTGCCCGATGGCAGCCCTTTAACAAGTATTTTTCAAGTCCTTGTGGCCACTGTGAAGAAGAGAAAATTGAAGATTCCAGAGGAACCAACAGTTTCCCTATTTAATCGTGTCTCCTCGAAATCCATCAACTTAAAGCTTCCATACAGCACACAACTCAAGTATGTATTAAACCCTAAATCCTGAACCCTAAATAAGTCGATAATTATAAACACATTGTATAAAGAAACTATATATTTTTTTTTAACGACTTGGTTGCTATAATAACAGGTTTCTCAATAAAGCTGCGATCATATCCCCAGACGACAAAATTAACCCAGATGGAACATCAAAAAACCAATGGACACTTTGTAGTATCCAACAAATAGAAGAAGTGAAATGTGTGATCAAAACTATTCCAATTTGGTTATCTTGCATAATGTACAATGTTTCAATCAACCAAATGCAAACCTACACGGTCTTTCAAGCACTACAATCCGACCGAAGACTTAAGCCAAGCTCATTCCAGGTTCCAGCTGCATCCTACTCGGTCTTCCAAATGCTAGCCCTTACCGTATGGATCCCAATTTACGACCAAATCATAGTTCCATCTCTCCGGAAAATAACAGGCAAGAGACAAGGAATTTCACTCCTTCAAAGAATTGGAGTCGGAATAAGCATTGCCATTTTCACAATGCTTGTTGCAGCTATAATCGAAACAAAAAGAAGAGATGTAGCCCATTCCAAGCCAACACTCGGGGTTGAAAGAGGAAAGGGTGAAATTTCATCAATGTCAGCCTATTGGTTAGTGATTCAATTGTTGGTGGCCGGGCTATCAGAAGGGTTTGCCATCATTGGTTTTGTAGAGTTTTTCTATAGGGAGTTTCCTGAAAACATGAAGAGTTTCGCGGGCTCTTTCTTGTTCTGTGGGCTAGGTATGTCGAGTTACTTTAGTAATTTCTTGATAACGATCGTTCATAGAACGACTCGTGAAGGCGGGTCTAGAAACTGGTTAGCTCAAGACTTGAACGAGGCAAAGCTAGATTACTATTATTATTTATGCATGGGGTTAATGGTGTTAAACTTTTTCTACTATTTGATGGTCGCAAAATGGTATAAATACAAAGGAACCGGAGAAGAATCAGCTGACGTGGCATTAGAAGATATGTCTACCCAGAAACATATTGTTTGAATACGTTCAAACTTTGAGGGTTTTACTTAAAGATCATATTTCCTATATTTAGTGTTTATGTAGCCAGATTTGTGGATGCACGTTAGTATATATGGTGATTGGAACTTTACAATAGTTTGGATTTCGGACCGTGTATATAATATGCTATAAGCGGAATATTGGAATTCATATCTTTCAGATAATTTATTTCAACTAGCTTACAAATATCATGTGATGCATGTCATAGGTCTCAAATTAGATTAAATTTTAAGAAAATACATTAGTATCATTACTTAAGAAGTTATGATCATGTGCAATAACTGATGTTATCTGTATGCATAGTATATATGGTGTTGATCGAAATTTATCGTATCGTACCCGAATAGGCGAATAATAGCGGAAATAACACATCTGAATCGCTAGGGCCTATTCGGTTAAACAAGTTTGGGTTTAAGTTGAGATTTTTCAAATCGGGTTAACCCAAAACCATTAAAGCTAGCTAGATTGAGGCCCAAGAAGTGTTAATTAAGGCCCAAATGGTTGACGATTGAGCTTACGTGTATAAATTTAGCCAGGAAAAAAAAGTGAGAAAAAGAACCCATAACTTGTATTTTGTAAACTCACTATGTAAATGACTAATTAAAAAGTTTGATCCAAGATCAATATCTTATCAATTAACTGATATTTCAATGATTAGTATTATCTATATTTGTATTATAGTAACAATTTAAGAAGTAGCAACCCATTATTGTAAATGGTGGTTGTTTATACCTATATCACTAACAATATATATCTAAAACTATATGTAGCTAGCTAGTTTATTTGTCTTAAAATTATGATTAACATGCAATAACAATGTTGTGCATATTTAGTAACTCTCTTTTAGAAATGCTTTTCAATCATCATGTAAAAAAGTTTACTGCAAGTTAATCATAGTCATCGTCATAAAAACAATAATGGTAAAACTCCATTTTTATATACATTTTCTTTTTTAAGAAAAGGAAAGCTTAACACGATTTAATAGGAAGAAATTAATAAAACCTGAAACAGAACAATGAGATATTGACAGTCAATAATATTGTTAACTTATGAAAAGGAAGAGCTTAGCACGACTTATTTTTTGTTGAAAATTATAGCTATTCAAAATTATTATTTTTTTAAAACTCATATCTAAGTATGAACATCGATATTATTATTATTATTATTATTATTATTATTATTATTATTATTATTATTATTATTATTATTATTATTATTATTCAAGACTTTTCATATTTGTAAATGTAAAGATATTTATACATTCATACAAGTGTTATTATGATATTTTGTTGTATATTTTAAAAAGTATTAAAGAAATAAAATGTAAATGAATAACATTAATTTTTGTCCTAGTGCTAGTTAGATTTTTTATATAAAAAAAAATAGAAGGGAGTGATATTTTAACTCGGGCCCGAAAAGATAGCATGTATATAAAACAGCAAGTACTCTCACAACAAACGAACATCCAACCTACCACCTCCTTTCACATTCTTCTTCACAAGATAACTTTCAATTCATCAGCTTAATTAACTAAACTATTCAATTCAATTCCAACAACTTAACAATGGAGAAAGACAAAGCTGCCCAAATGGTACCTAAAGAAGAAGAAGAAGAAGACGAGCCCGAAATCAACTACAGAGGAGTCAAAGCTATGCCTTTCATCATAGGTAATTTCTGTAAACATACATATATGAAGTTGAATTTCACATGGTTACAATAAAATTGAGCTAACATATATTTTTGCTGGAAACTTAATTTGTCAGGAAATGAGACATTTGAGAAGCTAGGAGCAATTGGAACGTTATCGAATTTGTTAGTCTACTTAACGACTGTGTTTAATATGAAAAGCATCACTGCCACAACTCTTCTTAATGTCTTCAATGGCACCACCAATTTCTCAACCCTGCTTGGTGCCTTCTTGTGTGATACTTATTTCGGTCGTTACAAAACATTAGGCTTTGCTTCCATTGCATCTTTCTTGGTAATTTGCACCTCTTATATTCTTCTTATCTTTGTTACTTGCAAAACTACTATATATGTAATGGTTTAACTTTTATGAAAAGCAGACTATGAAAAAGACATCATTAATCACATTTTTTAACGATGTACGTCTTTCTTATTTGTAGTCTGCTAGCTTTTCAAATAAATAAAAACTACACTCTTTTGATTTGTTTTCTTGAATTTTATTGAAATGATGGTTTTATGTTCGACTTTTTAGGGATTGCTGCTAATTAACTTAACCGCGGTATTTAAAGCACTCCATCCGCCCCAATGTGCATCAAAGAAAGGTAGTACGTGCGTGAGTGCCACACCTTTTCAATGGCTATTTCTGCTAGCTGGATTCGCGTTAATGATAGTGGGAGCAGCGGGTATTAGGCCGTGTAACCTAGCTTTCGGTGCTGATCAATTTAATCCACACACAGAATCCGGAAAAAGAGGGATAAACAGTTTCTTCAACTGGTATTTTTTCACTCTAACATTCGCCCAAGTGGTTTCGGTTACTCTTGTAGTTTACGTTCAATCCGACGTGAGCTGGTCCATCGGGCTAGCCATCCCGGCTATCTTCATGTTGTTTTCGTGTTTCTTGTTTTTTGGTGGTACAAAAATATATGTGAAAGTAAAACCGGAAGGAAGTCCATTCACAAGTATGTTGAGGGTGTTGGTTGTTGCGGTAAAAAAGAGAGGGTTAAAACTACCACATGAAACACAAAGATCACTTTACAATTATACACCACCGAAATCAATTAATTCAGCTCTACCTTACTCGACTCAATTCAGGTAACATATATAATGTTTTACTTTACCTACTGATCGATCATTTATTTTGCATCATACAAAGTATTCTTTATTACGAGTATATTTTATACATATATGTCCTGAATGAAAGCATGACTATCGAACATTAAATTCTCACACAATTCAACATGCATAATAGAACTAAATATAGAAGTCAATTCACCTTTTTCATTTGTTTCCTAGAAGTCTAGCTAGTACAATAATTTGTTCACATTATTTTATTGTGGAGATATTATACGAGTAAATGAAGGATTGTGGAACATGTGTATCTTAATTCTTAAAGCAGCATCAAATAACTTTTTCTTTTCAAAATAAAAAATATCAACATTTTATTGAAAAGATAGCAAATTATAGACTATATATTGATCCACATAAACACTACACAAGACTCATTCACGTTTTAAACCCCGGTGTATGAGTAAAAGCCCTGATCATATACCTCCAAACTGATCATCGGACTATTGTCCGTTGGTCTAGCTAGCCTCGTTGGAAAAAAAAAAAAAAGTATCAACATTATTCTTAAAATATATTTATACATTTTGATGTAATTTTCCAAAAGAATATTATATACATTAATTGCATCTTAAACCATATACAAGATAATCCACGTAAACAAATATTATGAGTTAAGTTTCAAGATCTCTTTGTAGTATTCTATCAAGATAAAATAAAAACCGTTACCGACAACTATATTAAATTAAAAAAAGTATTACGAGTACAAGATTATATAAAATAACAAACTATTTGTTTTATAAGAAAATTCTCTGACATGATATATATGCAATCAAATATGAATAATGGAAATGGGATGGTGGACATATGTCAGACAGCATTTGCAAGAAATAAGCTGATAAATGAGAAATTCATTATTAAAAGTTTGAAAGAAGTCGTATTCGGAATAGATGGATACATAACAATTTGTTGCCTACCATAAGTGATAAATTTTGTTTTCTAATAATTGTAATAATATAATAAAGTTTGCTTTTCATGTATCAACTTATTATTTCAGTTCAAAAAAAAAACTTATTAATTAATTTCTCTAATAATCAAACGACGTAAAGTGTGTCGATCAACAACTGAATGGCAAACTTCCATTTGAACAAATATGCCTCTTTTGGGTCTTTGATTTGCCATTAGAATGGGTATAACGTAACTTGTTTCGAACTATAACTTTGATAAGTTAATATTTAGCTAACTCGGGGTATTTGGAAACTACGTTTTAGATCGATTATTTGATAATTATGTTTACATAACGTAAGTAACAAAAAAACGAGTGACCGAAAAGTAGTAATTATAAATTTTGAAAAAATAGACTTGTGACATGCATTTTCAAAATGCAAAATTTATATGAGACTCACGTTATTGTCATATCTCAAATCCGTCGACACACATTTCCATAGAGTGGCCCACAACAGTAATTGAAACAAAATCAAAACTCACAAATCTTTTGTCTCATAAGATAATAATGGGATGTGAATATGTGAATGGTTATATCACGTTGCGAATTTACTTACTTAGAACGCTATTTGTACGTAAAAATTTAAAACAAACAGTAAGTGAAATTTGAAACCTCAAAAGTCAAAAACCTGGCTACCTTATGCCTTCATCCTTGTTTGGTCCCCCATTCGTCCCTCCTTGTACCCATTCATCCCCCAATGACGAGTTGTTTAACCTTTTTTTTTTTTTTTTCTTTTTAATTTGTGAATGTATAATAAAATAAATAGTGAGTCCAAGACTAGTCCTAAGTATAAGGTTAGTTTTATGGTTTTTTTGCTGATGTGGCGCTGATTAGGACTAATCCTCTGGAGGATGAGTCCAGGCATAAGGCACCTCCTAATTAACGCCTTAATATTCCACCTGTTTTCGGATCAATTAATCTATGGGCAACAAGTATATACGTACAGTATAACCACACATATCATTCAATCATTTAAGCCTTTTTGGGTATTTAGCATACCATTTTTGATGTGGACATTCAATATATATCTTCGCGACAACTCACTTTTAGTCTTTTTATATTAAAAAAAAAAAAAAAAAAAAAGGTTATATTTTCGTACGTAGTTTACGTGCTTTTAGTAATGCTAGTAAATCCTACCTTTGCATTAACTAACACATTTCATTTTCTACTTTGTGTAAAGTGGGATTTGGGGCATATGATAAATGTCGGAATTGGCCAACAAGTGTTGGTTAATAAATACTTTTTGAGTTTTAGGTAAGAAGAACAGATGGGTAACTTAAAGTTTGTGTTCACATATCCATTACGCGACATCAATAGTTATTGCTGGTACCTACTACTCTACACTTATGGACCATTTCTTTTGATATCAAAATTTCAATTTAAAAGACAAAATCCTAGTTCACACATGATATGTGATATAACACTTTAGTAGAAGACTAGAATATTATGCAAGGTCCATGAATAAGTGACCTTAGTCTCTTTTCAATTATTGGAAAATCTTAAAAGCTCTCCACATGCCACGTCAAAAGTCAAACTTCAATCACACACCCACCTTTGACTAAAGTTGATAACCTAAGTTATATTATTATTGTTGTCTAAAAGGTACCCAATTCAAAAACAAACTCTTCAGTTAATAATTCATGACTATATTGTACAATAAATATGATGATTGGGGGTATACAGAAAAAGATTTGATCCGTTTATGTGTTAGGTAGGGTTCGAACGTTTGTTCGTGATTAGTTAGTTGATACATTCATTTGTATTATTTAAGTTATTTTAACACATTTGATATCAATTTAATCATTTTATAAAACATTAATTGTTATCATAGTTAACTGATATTATAATTTGAAGTAATGAATAGTGTTTGTATCACAAAGTTTTCCATTATTTGGAGATGGCTTAGGAGCGTGCAGCAACCATAGCTTTAGGGATACCTTCAAAATTGAAATTTTATCATGAATTTTTAAAAGTTTCCTATCAGTTTTAAATTTTGCTTCTTTTTTTTTTAACTTTTCTCTCATGAATTTTTTAATTTTGCCCATTTTAAATCTTAACCTGGTACCGGCATGGATTTTATGTCATCATTAACGACATGTGTAAGAGAATTTTCCAATTAATTAGGAAAGTATAACGGATGATTGATAATCGCAAAATCATTTTTTGTTTCAGATTTCTTAACAAAGCGGCGATCATAACGCCCGAAGACAAAATCAACCCAGACGGATCAGCATGCTATCCGTGGAAGCTATGCAGCATCCAACAAATAGAAGAATTGAAATGTGTAATAAAAGTATTACCCGTATGGGCTGCAGCCATCATATACTCAATAGCCATGACCCAACAAACCCAATATGTTGTGTTTCAAGCCCTTCAGTCCAACAGACATGTTTTCAACTTCCGAATCCCAGCTGCTTCATACACTGTCTTCACCATGATCACTTTAGTCATCTTCGTGCCAATATACGACCGTCTCATCGTTCCTCAGCTTCGTCGCATAACTGGCAAAGAAGGCGGTATCTCACTTCTCCAAAGAATCGGGTTTGGGATATCTTTAACAGTTGTAGCTTCACTTGTTTCGGCTTTAGTGGAAGAAAAAAGGAGACATCTTGCTGTTACAAAACCGACATTAGGATTTGAACCACATAGAGGCGATATTTCATCAATGTCTGCATTATGGCTAGTTCCACAACTATCATTAGCTGGGTTTGCCGAGTCGTTTACTTCTATAGGTTTAGTTGAGTTTTACTACAAACAGTTTCCCGAGAACATGAGAAGTGTTGCTGGTGCATTTTTCTTTTGCGGGATGGCAGCATCGAGTTATTTGAATAGTTTTTTGATAACGGTTATTCATATGACGACAAAAGGGGCACCCACTGGGAACTGGTTGCCTGAGGATCTTAACAAGGGTAGACTGGACTACTTTTACTTCTTGATAACTGCTATGGGGCTTGGGAATTTATGTTACTTTTTGATAATTTCAAGGTGGTATAGGTACAAAACTAGCGACGCCTCTGTACATGGTGATGGTGGTGCCATGGTCGAGATGGAGAAGAAATCTGCTAAATCTCAAGTTTGAACTGTAAAACAGAACGTTTATATATAGAAAATGAGATTGCTAGAGTGGTATAGATTATCTAGTGGCAGGTATAATTGTATTCAAATTAAGTTGCATATTTATACTTCTGTAATTCATGTCTGTTGTTTTAACTCTCAAGTCAATGGCTCTATTTATCCAACTTTGTACAAGAACATCCTATTGTTCTGATGTCAGTTTGATTGTCTTTACTCTATATCAATTACAAAAAGTAGAAAAGGAGGTTTATGAGTCGTAGTTGCACCGATAAATCACACCTACATATCAACTAAGGCTTGAATCAGCATGCGTATTAGATTACGGCCATCGTTTCCATAACATCTCTTGTTCGATATTCTATATGGTTCATGCAGAACACTCTCACACGGTCAGAACAAAATTAGGGCCTTTAACAAACAAGCACAGGCCTAAAAGTTGCAAGCAAAGAATCTACAAAAGATAAGCGCTTGCAGAACCGGCTTCTTCAGAAGTAACAAAGCTTGTACAAAAATGTAAAAGTGATCCAATTTCTAAATAAATTGAGCTTCTAGTACTGATCCTGTTCAAGTTAATGTATTCAACTCCGTTAAGATAACTCCAAAAACCAAGCAAGTTACAAAATAAGTACCAATCAACAACAAATGACAATGTAAAACCAAAGGAACAAGTTATTTCATTTATCTAATGCGAGTTACTCGCCAACAATATGTGCCCATTCTCATTAGTCTAGACTAACTGAATCCAACACCCACTAAAATACCAGAATCCATGCTCCAAACTGAATCATATACACCATTAACATGGATTTTCTTCAAAAACCTTACTTCAACTTTTAAACTTTTAATAAAATAAATAAGAATAATTAAGCTATCAGCTTCCACCCAAAACTCTCTTCAAATCAGACTTCTGTTCAGATGTAAGCCTTGACGGGTACCGCACATCAAACTTGATTCTGAGATTCCCTTTCTTCCTAGGCTCTTTTGATAATGGCATTCCTTCATTAGGAACAGTTAGCTCATACCCCGGTTTCACCATTTCGACCACTGAGATCGCGAGATTTCTTCCATCAAGGGTTGTGATTTCAAGAGTCTTCCCTGTGAGAGCCTCCACAAGTGATATTTCTTGATTCATCAATAAGTCATTACCATCCCTTGTGTAAACATCATGCGGCTTCTCATCAATTACAAATATGAGGTCTGCTGCTATGACACCAGGTTCTTGGTTACCCTTCTCGGGAAAGGTAATTTTTGTGCCCTTCTTCCAACCAGGTCTTATCTCAATTGTTAAGATCTCCTCCACAGTCCGA
Source organism: Erigeron canadensis (assembly GCF_010389155.1). Classification (NCBI taxonomy): domain Eukaryota; kingdom Viridiplantae; phylum Streptophyta; class Magnoliopsida; order Asterales; family Asteraceae; genus Erigeron; species Erigeron canadensis. The sequence continues at coordinate 41,629,676 of NC_057762.1, forward strand.
ACCTTACTGTGTTAAAAAAAAACAAAAAAAAAAACAAAGACAACTAGGTAAAAATAAAGAGAAGGGATGCTGCACTCTCTGCACTTCGGAGCATAAAGAACATAAATATGTAAAACTAAGCCAAAAGGCCAGTCATTCAACGTATGAATTGTACAAGAAATTAGACACATAAAGAAAAACACATGTATACAGACTGGTGAGATAAGACTCCAAATCATAGCAGGTCTTACCATTGATTTGTAGATTTTTTACTATAAAGAGTTAGAGATGTAAAGAGACCACTATCAAACCCTTGCATAAAAATGGACTTAAATTCTCTGAACCAGCAGATCATGCATTATTTCTTACACGTGAGAACCTAAAATGTTCTCTACCTAAATTAATGGGCACTAACGCTTTCTACCTAAATTATGTGGCTGTACTGCTAATAACACGGACTCCTGGAGCATACTTATCGTAACAGTGCTCTATCCATTTTCCTGATGTAGAAGAAACGAATAAAGAATAGTGGCAAGATGATGGCAGGATTACAAGAGGTATTCATAGGAGAAGATATCTATGAAGCCAATCTAGAGAAAACATAACCGCAAGAGTGTCGGCAATATAATTTGGTTTAAAGCTCAATGTGAGATGCAGTCTCAGAATCAGCAAAAAAGCGATAGTACAACCAGATATACAGGCATATCCCTTTACAATAATACAGCAAGTGGAACCAAAGTACCAATTCAAGGTGGTAACAGAGCACAAGCTCCTGTTGATAAGAGAGAAGATGAACGATATATGACAACAGAGCTTTTCAAGAAACTTAATCAAAATCAATGAAAATTATTTCATATAGTGATTGATTTTTACAAAATTGCTGACTAATATCAATATTATCCATGGGTTATATTTCGAGTTACAAAATCCTAATAACAAAATTCAGATTGTGAATAATTCATATTTGGAAAACAGAACCAATAAACTAAGAACCATAGTGAAGAGGCATAAGAGTGGCGTTAACTCAAAAGTCCACAAGGTTTGGAAAGGTTTCCAAATGTTAGTTTGTAAAAGCATCTTGTAGTATAACTTTCATCCAGAGATATGTCACAAATTATGTGGATAATTAAGGATCTGCAGATATATAGCGAAAGTAACTAAAGTGTGCGAAGTTGCTAGATGTGTTGATCACACTTCAAGCACTATTATTGAAGCTTAAATGCATGTACTTTCCAAATCAAGTTCATTGAATTGATTGTAATGTCCATGTAATGTTATTTTGATTAGTCTGTTTTGCTACAAGCTAAAGTTTAGGGAAATAGATTTATGAGCAAAGTATGTTGTTGCAATGTGGCCAGATATGCTTGCATATTAATGATAAATAAACCATGGTCCATGGCCAACCGCCAACATTCTTATGCTAACACCAGTTTGTGCTAACGTGATGTATTTTGCAAAAAGAGAAAGCATGATACATTCTTAGAATATCTATATTAATATATTCACTTGTCTTGATCAAATAATCTATAAAGCAAACATATAATAGTTTTTCTCAAAGTTTCAAAAAATGGCAAAGGTACATTTATTCGAGACAATTACACATGATTCTTACATACTACACTACAAAAATGGCAACAAAAAAATTAAAATTAATCCGAAAAGACATTCATATGTTGAAACTTTAAAGGTAACAACTTGATATCTTGCATATACTTATAAATTAGATAGTGACGTATTTATATAGAAAAGAAATTAACTCGTGTCTAGAAATTACCTTGAGATTGAAAATACTACAGTTATAACTAGATCTTACAATCTTGCTTGCTATTATACTACAAGGCGTCTCTATCCTATAACTCTATAAGCCATAAATTAATCCATATGTCCCCTCCCACCCAAGGTATTAACTTGAATTACCGTCATATTGCATTTCATGCAGATTAACTACATCCCATAATATCCTTCAGAATTGATATGATCCAAGCAGTTCTACTTTCTAATATGTTACTGGAAGTTGTTGAGTTGGCTAGTTGTGTTCATTGTAAATTTCTTTTGCCACAATCGTAGATATGGGGTAACGGTGAATTTAAGAAGAATAAACGAGAAGATATACATGTTAAGAGTATCAACACTCAACAGTACTATTATACTTACCACTTTACCAGGTCTCTATGTGGTAACTTGTGAGAATCAGTAATTTAAAAATATAATGGATTGCGATCTCCTTCCAATCTCCTCACACCCTATGTTAGGACTTGTGACATATAGAAGATAGGGCAATTCAGATACTAAATATATCCCTTTTGTGTCACACTACTTAGTTCCCTTTCATCCTTGGAAAATTATTCCATAAAGTTTCAATCTTTTGTTAGAACTTTGACAACTGACAAGTTATCTACTTGTGCTTATTCAAGTTTGCTTCTAATTGGCTACATTAAACCTTTAAGGCGATCACTCCGCCAGTCCGCTGTCCGCCTATCATTCCACGAAGGCTAATTCTCTAAAAACTTCCAATTCAAAATTTTCGTGAAACAAGGAACTGAAGTCAAAAGCTTAGCAAAGTTTGTTACTTTAGTTTATAGAAGGTCCTGGCTTTGCATCTAGACAAAATGGACACAAAGGAGAAGATTTTTTGTTACCAAATACTTCCTAAAACAATAAAATTTAAGGTATACTCACATAGCTCAAACTTAAACATCATCGCATATCACTTTTATAAATACTTTTTAAAAAACATAAATTTGTATTTACATATATATATATATAATCCGGAAGTAACCAATTCCTGGAACGTGGAAAGCAGTAACAAAGAACAACTAAATACGTGTAAAGAAAAGACATTCAAGAGGCAGATAGGATAAACAATCTACAATTGTCGATCTCCTAAATCTTACTTCTAATTCATATCAAAAGGATGCCTAATGTCTTGAGAGAGTCCAATATATAAAAGGCAACAAGAAGTTTGTATTGATTTAGGAACAAAGTCTTAGTCTTTCAAGCTTTCCTAATATTAGCTCAACCCCGAATCACTTAAGTTGGTACTAATACGATACAATAATGCAATGGACCATCATACATCCTACTCATTTACACACCTACCTATCAATCATACATCACATTTTCTCACAATTACACATTAAACACCTCAAAAATGATCACGAAAACAAAAACGTACCCGAAAGAATCAAGAACGGTCCTAGAAATCTTCATCTTTTTCTTGGCACCTTTATAGAGATCAGCCAAACTACACGCCAACGGATTCTCAACAGCCGGCGCCTTCCTACTCGACGAAGCACCCTCCCCTGAACCCGAACCCGCCCCATTATTCACATTATTCCTAAAATGCCCTTCCTTAAACTTCCTCCCGGACCCACCACCCCCACCCCCATCAGACCCACCAAACAATTCCTCATATATATCCTCAGCATCCCTCGGATTAAACCTATAATTAGGGTTTGGATGTTGCTGCTGCTGTTGCTGATGATAATTACTACTACTATTATTAAAGTGATGATGGTAATACCCACGGCCGGAAGATGACGGCGGCGGCGGCGGGACTTGGCCGGACTTCAAGGCTTCTTCACCATAAAGATCATAGATCTGACGTTTTTGTGGGTCGCTAAGAACATCATAAGCTTCAGAGATTTGTTTGAACTTAGATTCTGCTTCTGTCTTGTTACTGTTGTGGTTTTTGTCGGGGTGCCAGATCATTGCGAGACGACGGTAGGCTTTTTTTAAGTCTTCATCGGTTGCGTTACGATTCACTTTAAGTATGTTGTAGTAATCTATACCCATTTTTTAAATATGGTGGTGGTGGTGGCGGTGGCGCGTGGAGGGTTTGGAAGATGATAATGGTGGCCGGAAAAAAGGGGGGGTTTATTGGACAAGGAGAAAACGTGTAGGTGTGTATGAAAGAAGAAGAAACGGCTATTGTGTCACACATTCTAACGTGGGTCCCTTGTATTGCTTATGAGTTATAACTTATGACACATTAAAAAAGAAAAAAAATATATGTTGCTAAAATCATGAAATAAAACAAAAACATGTTTCATCTTTACAACCCCATAAAAATCACATGTTTGAATATAAAATATCTCTCCATGAAAATCATAGTAAAAGATTGAAAGCATGTTGCTAAAAGCATACTAGTTAACCCCTGTAAAAAAGTAAATACAATTCGATATCATCTTATTATTGTTTTTGTTTATTTTATGAAATATTAAATGAACACGATGCGACAACAATGCTGACAGCTACAAGACGTAGTGTTGGTTACGACGATGGCGAATAGCCAAATACTGTATGCTATTATTGTAAGAAGAGCAGTGTATTTATTTTTAAAATAATGTATAGATGTTATAAGTTAGTTTTATTAAAGGTATATTTTGTATTAAATTAATTCATAGATAATGTTAGTTGTATTTGTAAGAATGTTTTGTTTATTTAAAAAGTAGAAAATTTTTTAAATGGAAAAAGGTTTGCTTTAATAAGGAGTATTGGTATTAAATGTTAAAAAATCAAGCATACATCATTTTAATTTAGTTTATATTAAAGTAGCTAATAAATGTACAATAATTATTAGCCATCTACAACAAAAATATATATATTTTATTACACGGTTTATATTCTTATGGATGGTTAATAATTATTGTAGATATCTCATCTTTTGAACAAGAAGATTCCTATATAAGTCCTCGAGAAATAATGTTAGAGAAGCAATAGATCTCGAGCCTCATACTATATCATCAAATTTTGTTATATCCTACCGATTTTGTTTGTATAGACTTATAATATCATATGTTTGAAAATTGGTCATCGACAATAGAAAGGAGACGATCGATTCAAGTATTTTTTTAATGGTTTTTTTTTAGTCATTAAGTGCTGATTATATTATTAAATGATTGAATATATAAATAATATTTTTATACATTAAATAAAAAATAGATAAATATCAGTTATTTTTGTTTATTAAGTTAAAAAAATATTGACCAAATATATTAAAATCTTAATTATTAAATTTATTAAGTAAAAAAAACAGAGTTTTAGAGTAATAACTATAATATTCTATAAAACAATATTGAAAAAATAAAATGTAGTAACATTTTTGTTCTTTCTCTAATCAAGATTTTAGCATAAATACCATTTTAGCTACATATATAAGCTCATTTATGTCATGTTAATGCAATAAGATTTTAAATTAATCCGTAAAGTTTTTCAACCTAGCATTGTTCTTTTTCAAAACGACTTTTAAACAAACTATTTAGAGATAAGACTCAACTCAGACAAAATCAGTTTTTTAAACCAGATGTCACACATTCTATACTAAGTAGTCATCTGAAGAAAAAAAATGACAGACCTTCTTTCAAATAAGTTAACGAGTATTAATTCTCTAATCTTTTAAGAAAACCTTGATGTCCGTTAATCCTAAATTATTGACTAGCAATTAAAGTAACTAACAAAAGCATTTTATTCATAAATCCAACAATATTCTCATTTTCTTCGAGGTTTGTATTCTTTTTAGTGATTTGAACTTTTGAAGTACATTGAGAACCAATTAATTATTGTTATATTCTATATTTTTTTCTTTTAATATTAAATGTCTAATTTTAATTTTTCTATAACTTTGAACAGGATTATCTTTGTTTTTGTTATACGAAGGTTGGTATTCGCGCATTGTTGCGGTTAAAAGGTAATGATAATACAAAACAGTGGGGGGAATCGATATGCGTGTGTGTAAATAGGAATGAGAGAAAGAAGTGACTGTGTGTTAGATCTTGGTAGGGTGTTTGTCTGATTGTGTTTAAAAATATAGAATTAAAGGTAATGTGTGAATTAGGCATTTAGGGACAATATGAGAATACTGAAAAGATTGCTGAATTTCTCAAAATATATAGTCTAATATATTTTATAAGAGATTATAAATATAGATATTAATTGATGAAAGTTATATTAATGAAAAGTATATTTAAAACTTAACTCCTACATGTATTTTATATAAAGTGTTATTTAGCCTAATCAAAAAAGTTTACAGTTAAATTTGAAAACAAATGATTTAACAAGTTAAAATTAAATAATTAATATGAGAATGAAAGAGTAGAATTTTAACAAAGATGTTAAAAAATAAAGTGTTTACAATGTTTTGATGTATGGGATATATTTTAATGTTGTGGACTTGTGGAATGTCTGTAATCTGTTTGCATTATTATTTCTTTATAGGTCACTGGTAAAATGTGAATATTTTAATTTGCTTTAGTGATGGTCTATCATTTTACTGACTCTAGATAATTGTATTTAAATTATAGGTACACTATTTTTTTTACCATAACCAGTGAAAACTTTGACTTCCATTTGACTAGGAAAAATCAAATACCAACAAATATTTTACTGTTACCATTATGTCATTAATTAAATTAATTAACCTTAAATCCCAAAAAGAATATTAAAAAAAAATGATATTAGAGCTTCATGTAGATGTGATCATCAAATCGAGACGTATCAGTTAGCAATGATCATTACAATTTACAAGTATCGTTAAAAAGTAAAGATGTGTGGATTTACCTTAACGTACAAACATTTTTCGTCATTACCCAATGGTCCCAAAATGTTACACCTTTATCCATGATATTGTGAGATTTATAACTTTATCATAGAGTACAATCATCTCGACATCTAGTTGTAACTTGTTGACTACTACTTTGCTGGAATGTGATTATGTGAACTTAAATCACTATAATGATTTTTTTTCCAATCATGTTACTGTGTATTTTTATATAGAAAATTTATATTTTCTAAAATTATATAGAATAAACTTCAAACTTAAAACATAATTGTTTAAAAACTTTAATATAATTCTTCAAAGTTCAAGCTTCATTCATTAGAATCATAAACTTAAACCAATTTAGCATTTTCTTTTTTTTAAAAACAAAAAAAAAAACTTTGACCAAAATTGACCTGAGTTTTGACCCGATCCGGCCGATTCTTGACCGATCCACCCGATTTTTGACTGATCCAGGCGAGTTTGATCGAGTTTTACAAGCGACGAAGTCGTTGACCGATTTTTGACTCGATTCCAGCCAACTCGACCCATTTAAACCCCGATTTCGATCCCGAGTTTCCGACCGAGTCGGCCGAGTTTTACAACACTGGTATTAACACCAATGGCATGGGTTCTTTCATTGTTTCTAGGACTTATACTGTGTTCTAAAGTCTTATTTTTAAAGAATAAAAATAAAAATTATGATAGAGAACGGAAAAGATGAAATCATTTCAAGTCTATCATAAATATGCAAAAAGGATTTATTTAACAAAACTAACATGGTACCCGCGCGTTGCGGCAGAATACCATGGTAAAGGTTTCTCATGTCATGATTAACAAATAAAAGTAAGGGTGAACAATCAATTAAACAACATATGATGGATAACGCAACTGCAACAACGACCAATGTTAAGCTAAAAATATCATGAATTAAAAAATATCTAACAAATATCTGTATATGCAATTTGCAACTTAGATGTAAAATTAAATATGTATTGAAAAACTCATGCAAAAATCAGATCCTTGTTTCGGTAACATAAAATTAAATATGTGGGGATGGCTGGACAGGCGGTGGAGAAGGTGCAACGACCGGGTACAAAGTGGGAGTTGGGGCTGGAACAGTCCGGTTCAGGGTGTTGTTGACTGTAGCGGCATTGGGGGCTGCAGAAGGCGAGGTTGGAGCGTGTCCATTGGATGCATTGATGGCATTAACAGGTGTTTGGGGATGTGTGTGCGATCATCGGTGGTGTTTCCTCCGGCAGGATGAAGAAGCATCGGTGGATAGACCCGTGTTAGCCAGTTCAACACACAATGTAAAGAGCGAAGGGTTTTTGTATGAATGTAGTATGAAAGTTTTGAGTGGAATGAAAGGTATTTATTTACAACTGGGTATTGATAATGTGTATTTTAATTATGGAAATTATTATGAAATGATGAAAAGATTGTTGTGAAAGTTACAATCAATTTTGATATTCGTTTATAAAGTTTGAAAATCTTCTTCTATTTGAAAAATATGTACTGAAAATCTTCTTGGTGATGATCACGTGGGGAGTTGACATCTGTTTGGAAAAGGATTTGGAAAAGTTTTATGATCATTAAAAAAAAGAGAAAATTACATTTTTGGTACCTCAATTTGGCAAATTTTGTATTTTTAGTCTCTAACTCAAAAAATTGCAGTCTTCATACCTAAAGTTTTGTGTTTTTTTCAGTTTTGGTACCACGTTCAAACGGCGTTAAATTTTGCCTTTAACGCCCTCACGTGACAAGCACGTGAGGGTTATTTTAGTCTTTTGACCTCGTTTTTTTGAGAAAAATACAGTTTTGATAACCTTAAGTTGTTAATGTTTTCACTTTTGGTACCTCAAGTAGGCAACATATTTTTATTTCACTCTCCAATTTTCATCTCAGACATTAACATCTATCAAAGAACACATGCTCCAAAATCAACAAACATGATTTTTTTTTTTTACGGCTCCTAAAAAACACCCAATAGTGTGTATCTATTCTTGAAATATTATACGTTGTTGGTGTAATTCAGGTGATTGTGAATGAACCGAATGCATTGGTGGATAGATGGCCAGAAAAAACTCATGTCGCCGAAAAATTCTCTCTGGTGGTGTATGATCTGAATCCTCTCACCCCTAATATTATATGTTGTTGGTGTAATTGCGGGTGATTGTGTTGATTTTTAAGTGTGTGTTGTTTGATAGATGCTAATGTGTGATATGAAAATTATAAAGTGTTAATGTGTTATATAAAAATGTTGTCTACTTGAGGTACCAAAAGTGAAAAAATTGACAACTTGAGGTATCAAAACTGTAATTTTTCTATAAAAAGAGGGGGTCAAAAGACTAAAATACCCCTCACATGCTTGTCATGTGAGGGCGTTAACGGCAAAATTTAACGCTGTATGAACGTGGTACCAAAACTGAAAAAAATACAAAACTTTAGGTATGAAAACTGCAATTTTTTGAGTTAGAGACTAAAAGTGCAAAAATTACCAAATTGAGGTACCAAAAATGTAATTTTCTCTAAAAAAAAAATAATTACCATAGTTAGAAAAACAATTTGATAAGAAAGAATTGATTATGTTCACATGGGGTGGTATTTGAAATTCAAATAGATGTAGGCAGGATTCGTTTGTCACACTGGAAGTTTTGTACATTAAGTGTTTTATTTAGTGGAGGACAAAATAGACATTTCTCTTCTTGTAACTTTCAACCAGGGTTATTTTCTTTAATATGGAGTATAGATAATTATGAAATAATGAAAAGATTCTTGCGAAAGTTACAATCAATTTTGATATTCGTTTATAAATTTAGATATACTTCTTTTTATTTGAAAAATATGTATTGAAAATTCCTTTAAGGTAACCCCGGGTGATCAAAATACAGGCCAACCTGTCAAACCCGTTTAACCGGCCCGAAAAAAACCGAGCCCGACCCAACCCGTTAAGTATATGGTCCGGTCCGCAGGCCTATATTTTATGAAATCTCGGGTTACGGGTTGGGTTTGGCTAACCCGGGGAAAAACCCGAGAACCCGCCAACCCGAACAACATTGACATTACATTATAATAGGACTCATGTAAACTCACAAAAATATATATATATATATATATATATATATATATATATTATATATTATAATAATAATTTTTACTAGTATTTTTATATATTTATATATGTATTTCAGTATTTGATTTAGTTTTGAATTTCATCCAACACACTTTTTTTTTATGTAAAATCATGTTAATAATGTAATTAGAAATTCTCACATAAATTCTTAATGTTGTTGTTGATAGTTAAAGCACAACCAAAACGAGAACCATTATGAGATATTGTATTGTAATTACACCATTATTAAAAAAACCTTAAGAACACTTAAAAACCATGAAATATATTGTTGTTCTCCGGGTTACGGGTTGGCCCGCAAAAACCCGAGCCCGCGTGCTAACCCGGACCGGACCGACCCAATGAAACATGAGCTGGTCCTCGGTCCACATATTTTGTATTTTTCGGGTCACGGACCGGGCCGGGTTGAGGTTGGGAGTTGAGCCCATGATCACCCCTAAAGGTAACCGTTACCAATGAAGTCTAGACCAAAATGTGAAGTTTAAATATGCGGTTCGATCTTTCGGGGTGCCCAGATCATGTGGGGATTAGGATTGAGATATTTTATTGGCATCATATGGCTCATACGGGGTGGGTCGATCAGTGGCGGACCCAGGATTTATAGGGACGGGTAGCACAAATTTTTTATTGTTGGCTTTATATCGACGTAAAATAACGATACCAACTAAATTTATATGATTTTTTTAGATTTTTGACTATTTTTAATGATTGTTAAGAGTTTTTGGCAGTTTGGGTAGTTTTCATTTATCATTTAATGCACAAGTACGTCTTTATGAGTTTATTATTAGGATAATCTTTTGAAAGTTTTGAATTAGTTACATTGACGGGTATCACATATTTGTTTGACCCGTAACACCAATGAATAATATATCATTTTCCAATTAAAATTACACTACATGGATCTAGCGGACCCGTAGCCCGATCTACCCCTAGGTTTAATGTAGGTCCACCCATAGATCGATGGGTATCCAATTGTAATACCGATGCTAAAGTTCTCCCATTACCCTTTTTTTACACTTATGGCCTATTCGTCTAAAAAGTAATATAAATACAGTTAAATGTAGACTCAGGTTAAGGTGTGTGGTATCTTTAAGAAAAATAAGAAAAGGGCAATAAATTGTTGCAGGGAAAAAATCGAAAATAACATACATATGGCATATGGGCATATGGCCATATGGGATTATGGGCCAATGTAGCAGATACCTAAAAGGCCAAAAGTCCAAAACATACCAAACAAGCATCTGGATGTATTTTGGTCATGCTAAGCCCAAACGCCCATGGAAATCAGTCCAAGATAAGATTTCTTACAAAATCTATATTTATACTTCTATACTTTTATATTATACTTCATTATAATACAAACGGTGAATTCTTAATTCAACAATTTTTTTCTACCTAAAATACCTCTGTACACAAACAAAACTATACACACTCCTCATTTCTTCTTCTCTAAACACACACAAACACACATATCTCACCATAACCACCCACCGTCATCAATCACCGCAGTTCATTACCACCTCAGCCATAATTCCCAAAGCCATCACCGTTTAGCTACCGCAGCGCACAGACATCGATCTGTATTCATACATATAATTTTCCTTTCAATATTTAAGGGATTAAGGTTAAAGATCAAGTGTCAAAATCATTGGTTTTATTATTTAAGGTATGAGATGCTATTTTGTGTTATCATAGTTGGTTCTCAACTCTATCATTTTCAGATTTGCTGTCAGTATAACCAAAAAAAATGTTTCAAAAGTATTATATAATAATATCATGATGTATAAGTCATAGTTTTTTATTTAATAAAGATTAAGATACATCAACCAAAACATTTCATATGCAACTCTCGTCAGGAGGCCTTAAAAGTATACAGAAACATGTAAACAAACAAAATATCTATAAATTCATATTACCAATACATCTGTAAACAAAAAAAAAAAAAAAATGAAAATCAAAAATTTTTAGAAGTACAAGAAATTAGGATGAAACAACACCAAAAAAAATGGTTACAGATATACAAAAAGACATATATCAAAATATATACAACTTGAAGCAAAAGCCGGACCAACATTTCTGTTTGCAATGAACTCTAAAACCCGATATGCAAATCCCTTTTCAATCCGATGACAAACAAAATGAAAGAATATTATGGACTTTGTATTCTCAAACCATAACAGTTTGACCCGTTAAAGCGTCTTCAAGCTGCAATGCTCCATCCTTCATCAAGTTAACACTCAAGCTCTTAAATCTATCTCTTGAGTATTGTCGTGATGCCTTCCTCCAATCCGTCCCTGATTTCATCATTGCAACGAATTCCTCAAAACTAATCCGGCCATCCTGAAAACAATGTTTGCCAAACGGTAAGCTGGTAAGATTTGCGGGTGTCAATTATGACTCATTTACTTATTAATGATCTGAGTTCGATTATGTTTATCTTAAACGATATAAAGGGGTAAGATCATGTACTTACTTCAAAAATGAAACTGCTTAAATGGGATCAATGAATCAAACATATAAAAAATAGGTCAAATAGTATATTTAATGCATAATCTGTGTAATGTATAATTCAAATCAAAGTATATTTTGTTTCTGAAAGAAAACCTTGGTATGCATATTGACACGAAGGTAAGTACATTTCTGGACCCAAAAAAAATTGTTAGATCAACCAGCCCGTAGAACAAATTGTATGTTTTGACCCATTACCCAAATTCCTACCCTGCCAGATTTTTCTAAGGGTAGCAAGAGTTGAATATTGTACCTTATCTGTATCGACTTCTTTCACAATTTCATTGAGTACTGCAATGTCTGCTTGACCAGGTTCATATAACACTTGTTCTAGCTCATCAAGTTCAATAAAACCACTGCCATCTTTATCAAAGAACATAAATGCTCTTCGAAGATGCTCGTCGTTTTCCATCTTTTGCAGGTGAATTGTCACTGCTACAAACTCTCCATACTCGAGGACTCCATTGCCATCAACATCAGCCTAGTCAATGAACCAATGATAAAATCTTAGTACCCAAATCTTGATAACCCCAAATATTTTTTGTATAATTTTAGTCAAATATCAATAAAATGTATAGATGTATATGATATCCAAGTTTAAATTAAATTACCACATCCATGAGCATTTTGATCTCAGGATCAGCCAATTGTGAACCAACTTTCTTTAAGCCAGATTTAAGCTCATCAAATGTAACTTTTCCATCGCCATCGGAGTCCATCAATGTAAACATATCTCTAATAACTTCTACTTCTTCAATAGACAAGTGCTCTGCAATCACCTACACCATCCAACCAAAAGACAAAAAAATTTACTTATATGCCTTAATAGAAAGACTAAATGTAGTAAACAAAAGAACATCAGCCAAATTAACGCCGCTTACCCTCAATGCTTTCTTCTTGAATCTATTCATCACTGAGAATTGCTTGAGTCTTGTCCTAACTATATCTCCCAATGGAACATTCGAAGCCTTCTTCTCGTTCTGTATCCATGGATGCTCTACAAGAAAGGTGAAACTTAGATAAAATTATTTTAATCGAAATCGATTGTCAAGTGGGAGATGTTTCAACTTCATTATCAGTATGATGCTATGATTTCAAACTTTTTTGAAACATTTATCAACATTCAAGTGTTGGTACTATATCCTATAGATTAACCTCTGGATTTAACCTTCATATGATTTATCTTAAACTTACCAAGAACCTGCTGGGATGTTAATCGCTTCTTGGGATCAGGTTCTAACATCTGCCTAACGAGACTTTTAGCATTTTCAGAAATTTGAGGCCAGGGCTCCCTCTTGAAATCAAGAACGCCCCGAAGAATTGCCAAAGCAACACCTTGCTCAGTTTCTGTGATCAGACAAAAAAGAAAAGACAAAACATTGGCATTAGAGTGTTAAACCACAAAGCTTAAATCATCAAATTTAATGTTTGTAGTAATACCTGCCCAAAATGGGGGAACACCACACAATAATATATACAGAATAACTCCAGCACTCCATATATCAACCTCAGGTCCATAATTTCGCTTCAAAACCTCTGGTGCCATGTAGTAAGGACTACCCACAATTTCTGAAAACCTTTGCCCTGAAAGCAGAAATCAAATAAGGGTAACCCAGGTAAGATAAATTCATAACCCAAAATCGACACGCTCATATGGTCTAAAGTGCCGACTATAACAGAATTCAAATAAGGGTAAACCCAGGTACACCTAGGCTTGAACCCATGACTTGTTGGTCAATTGGTCAAAAACTAGTAGCTTATCAGATACTCCGTTCAATTACCTGGACTAGGCCCCTCCATACAATGTCTTCATATTTTGACTAAAATATTACTCCAGGAAAAAGACATCAAAATGGAATCTAAACCAATCATCCTAATTCCAACTAATCCAATTCATCCAAACCCTTTGATCTAAAAAATCTCACCTTTAATAAAATTAAATAAATCTTAATAAAAACTTAATCAAGATATATATCAAGATTCAAAATCTTGGAGATAAATCCAAAGATTTCAATATCTTGGACTTAGAATCAAAATTCCTAATTCCATCATATGCAGGGTAGATCCAATTCTTAGGATTTAAGATCTAAAAACTAAAAAAGTTTGCAACTTTACCATCTTAACATATAATTCAATCTAATCAAACACTAACCCAGAAATATAAACACAAAACTATATATAAAAAAAAGGCTTTTTTTCAATATGAACATACCTGGCTTGAAGAAAACAGAAAGGCCAAAATCAATAGCCTTGAGAGCAGAATTTTCTTTCTTATTAGCAAACAAGAAATTCTCAGGCTTCAAGTCTCTATGAATGACACCATTCTCATGACACATTTTAACAACTTCAGCAACCGTTTTCGCAATTCCGGCCGCCGCACGTTCGCTATAATGACCTCTAGCCACAATTCTATCAAAAAGTTCACCGCCTTCACATAACTCCATAACTAAATGAACAGCTTCATTATCTTCATAAGTAGCACGCAATTTCACAATATTTGGATGTTCAGGTAACGTCGACATAATCGCAACTTCTCGACGTACGTCTTCCACGTCGACAGCTGTACGTAGTTTTTTCTTGGAAATCGATTTACATGCGTATGCATGTTTTGTTTCTCTGTCCGTACACAAATATGTGACCCCAAATTCACCTCGGCCCAATTCTCGACCAAGTATGTACTTGTCGGATATTCGAGTACGATGTGTTGCTAGTTGAGAGAAGTCGTTTAATACCCGGATAGGGACCGGGCTTTCGGCGTATGGGTTGGGTCGGGTTTTGTGTTTGTATTTGTTGTTTTTTGGTTGTGGAGTTGGTGGTGGCTCGTAACGGTTGGATTTCGGTTCGTCGGGTCGGATGCATGTTGTGCAGTTGCCCATGGTGGTTTATGGTGGTGGGTTTTGTTTTTTAATTTTAGTGGTGGTTTATGGTGGTTGGAAAGGAAGTTGTGCTTGCCGGAAAAACAAGATTGATTAGAGAAGAGTACATTTCATGGAAACAAAAGGGAAAATAAAGGATGTTTTCTTTCTGATATAAAAAGTCAAATATATTGTTCTACTACTATACTTTATTTAATTTATTATTATTTTCCTTTTAAGATATATATTCTTTTAGAAATTTTTAATTAACATGTTTTGGTTAATTATTTTCATTAACCCTAAAAGTGCTTTTTAGCCAATGTTTATCCTTATAACTCACTTTATACTAAATTAATTCAATAGAATAGATACTATTGTATTTAAATATATACATGAGTATAATATGTACGAGTAATATATATACCCTCATTTATTTTTTTTACTTTTTTTATGGATTGTTGGAACATTTAATCTGTAGTTCAAAGACTAAAAGACTGTAACTTAAATTAAAGATGATGTCATCATGTTGATCTAATGGTTATAAAAAATGGAAGTTCAATAAATGATTCAGATTATTTCATTTTAACATCATTGAAACATGAGATCAAAAGATTTAGTAGAGAATAAAGTAAAAAGCGAACCAACATTAGGATCTGATCATAATCGCCCTGAAGTGTTTGGAGCAGTGTATAATTCATGTTTAATTAGTTCAACAAGTAAAAGAGTTCATTACAAAAATCGTCATTGTGGCAGACTTTTATCCCCATATTTCATAAATTATAGTTTTGGGTTTTGATTTTGGAGTCTCATCGACAATTTTGGTTAAAAAGTTAACACTTCTTGTTAAAAAATCAACGCTTTTGGACCAAAACTGTTAATTGTGCTCTAAAGATAGCGACCAAAACTTTAAATTATGAAAGGTAGGGATAAGGTTTATAGTTTTTAACAAACCATATGGACGATCTTTGTAATTAACTCTAAAACAAACCTATGAAAAAAAATGAATATGTTTAAAAATCTTCATAATAATCTTCCTAATATTATAATTATACTTATAAGTGTTCTTCACTAATATCTTTGAAATAGAAAAGGTCGAGACATATCCTTTTTAAACTAGATATTTGAAATCATGATATATTTTGCAAACACAACTTCAAATATTCTAAAGCGTAGAGGCTAGAGATATCTCTAAGAAGTTAATTAAAAAATACATTGTCTCCCCATCTATAATTTTTAATGTAAAAGTTAACTTTAGTTGCTCATATATAAACAAATAGACAACTCACTATGGGTGTCAATTCATCACTTTTCATTCTTGTTGTTTATCAAAAGATTGAATTTAAGTAAATGCATACAAACTTTTTGGGTAACGGCTTATACTGATTATTATTTTACTATAATTATTATCTTGTATGACAATGAATTCCGAAGTTCTGAAAAATTGAAATCTGCGATGATACATATATGACAAGCTAAATTTTACTGAGCATTTTTACTAATTATTATCTTATATTATCATCTTAAACAAGTACATCCAAGTAAGAACCAGCTAAGAGATTCACCTGTATCAAAGTCTGTTATGTAAACAGAATGATTGATCTATATTTTATGATTAAATACTATATAGATTAATTAGTTAATTACTCGTGTATAGTATAAAGTACAAACAAAAAAGAATAATCTCTGGTTGTTAATTTTATTTCTAACGCATTCCTTTCCTTACTTGAGATTTTGGTCCCCATATTTGTCCAAGTATGGTTGGACTCTTCGAACTAAGAGTTATGAGGCATCATAATCAAGTAAAGTGTTAATACTACTTATTCTATTACTCGTATCTTATAAAATTAGTACACGTTTATGGTCCTGAATTTGATGATTTAAGACACCCATAATATTCAGCTGACAAATGTTTCTGAAAAAAGACCAAAAGATAGGAAATCATATCTATAAATCTAGAGAAAATTACATTTTTGGTCCCTCAATTTGGTAAGATTCACAGTTTTTGCTCTTAAGTGAATTAGTTACAAAAAAAACCCTTAAAGTTGGTCGTTTTTTTCATTTTACACTTTGTGACCTAACGGAGTTCAATTTTGGCCGTTAACCCTTACACGTGCCAAACATGTTATGACATTTCTATCATTTTCACCTTTAAGATCAAAAGTGGGAAAAATATACAACTTCAAAGACCAAAAACGTAAAAAAATTTGATCTAGAAAAATGAACTTTTATATTACTCATGTCTTTTCCAACTTCTATATTCTTATTCCTTCATCATCCTCATTCATCTCAAAACCCAAAATTTACATCCAATCTTATTAAAACTCCTTTAAAACAACTACAATCCTATAAATTCTAACAAACATCAATTATATATACATGTATTAGTATTATATATCAAACCCAAAAAAAATCATAGTTAATCTTACCAATTCTAACCTAGAATGAAATACTGTTAATTTTTATTTGTCTTTGTATACAAGGGTAGTGGTTATAGGTGGATACGGTGGCGATGAGGGATGAGTAGAACGATGGCGGTTGTGCTCATGGTGGCCGGAATTTGGTGGTGGTAATAATGGGCGGAGTTTGGTGGTGGCTGTAGTGTATGTTTGAGTTTTTGAATTTTTTTTTTAATCTATAAATATATAATATTAATAGATACGTATTTATATAGTTAATGTTTTTTAGTATTTATAGGATTATAGTTGTTGTAAATAAGTTTTATTAAGATCGGATGTAAATTTTGAGTTTTGGGATGAATGGGGATAATGAATAAAGAAGAAGATGAGAGTTTTAAATTTTGGGTCTTGGGATGTAAATTTGGGGGTTTGGGATGAATGAGGATAATGAAGGAAGAATAATATGAGAGTTGGAGAGAACATAAGTAATATAAAAGTTCATTTTTCCAGATCAAGTTTTTTTACATTTTTGGTCTCTAAAGTTATATATTTTTTCACTTTTGGCTTTAAAGGTAAAAATGACAGAAATGTCCTCACGTGTTTGGCACGGGTAAGGGTTAACGGCCAAAATTGGACTCCGTTAGATCGCGGAGTGTAAAATGAAAAAAACGATCAACATTATGTAGGGTTGTAAACGAACTGAACAGTTCACAACCAATATTTAGTTAAATGAACGAACATGAACAAAACTCTCGTTCGTTCATTTACGTTCGTAAACATTCAATAATCTGTTCGTGAACGTTCGTTCGTTTATGTTCATGAACCGTCGTTCGTGAACAATATTTGTGAACAATACTTTGTTTATGTTCGTGAACATTTGTTCGTTATGTTCATTTACAAATATAAATATTTGCTTTATATAATATATATATATTATTAATACCTAACTATTTAAGAAAAAATTTAAATAAAAATACTTAATTTATAAATATTTCCTTCGCTTGTGTTCGTTCATTAGTGTTCGTTCGTTTGTGTTCGTGAACAATCGTTCATGAACACAAACGAACGAACATGAACAAATAATTTTGTTCGTCAATCTGTTCGTGAACCGTTCGTTAAGTTAAATGAACGAACATGAACAAGATCCCGTTCGTGTTCGTTCGGTTCGTTTACAGCCCTAACATTATGGGTTTTTTGTAATTATTCACTTAAGTACAAAAATTGTGAATCTTGTCAAGTTGAGGACCAAAAATGTAATTTTTTCATAAATCGATAATACATTTTATTCCTTATTTTGTTTATCTTTAGTTAAGATATATACTTCCTGATTCCTCTATAATTAGTTTTCAATTATATAAACATATTTTGGCGAAGACCGAGTCGTGTAAATGAAAGTTTAGAGTCATTAGACAACCGAGGAAGTCAAAGTTGCATTAGGACAGGTTGAATGGAAATTAACGAAAATGAAGGAGGTGTCACACGAGGCCTTCTAGATGAAGTCTACACCACAACATTTTCTTTCAATGATTTTGATAATTTCATCCGTATTATCATTAATGACTGTTTTCTTTCTTCTTAAATCTATCGAGAACATATAATAAAATACCACATACGTGTTTGTTAGTGTTGACTCTTGACTTTACGACTACTAGAATTTTTTAAACTCAAGTAGATACAAGCCTTACCTTAAAAACAATAGATAAAAGATAAAGGGGATGTTAAGGATTGGTTTTTAGGGGTATTTGATATAATGGAATGTCAAAAGGAAAAAACAAATGAGAAAAACTTTCTTTGTTTAATTGCATCGGAAAATGAAATTAAAAATGTAAAAGTGAAAATGGTTTTTATTTTCTCAATTTTCTATAAATTATAGAGAATAGAAAAAAAAAATTGTTATGTTTTGATGATATATCACGTGTTAATTTTAATTATTAATTAAAATTTTGTATTTATCGTATTAATTCTCGATTTATATGAAATGACATAATTCATTCTATTTCAATTATTTTAGATTTTTATTACTTTTTCATTCATTATAATTCTTTCTTATCAAACAACCCCTTAATTCAAAGTAGTAATATGTTAAAAAAAATATATATATATATATACACTAGGAATAATGTCCCCGATCCAATAATATCTTATATACGGGTACTTATTTGATGAACCTATGTTTTCTCGTTCGAGATCGAAAACTTGCGGGGTTGGTGACGAATTGAAAATGCTTTTTAGAACATAGTTGTTGAAGTTGTTGACCAAATCAACACGTACATCGATCGATATTTTGAAGTTTGAACCCTTCTCAACAAAAATATATATAGGATGGATTTTATAGTATTTTGTTTAATACTTGTACTAGTACAATATGAAAGAAACATATAAACAAATTATAATGGATAATGATCCATTATCGGTCCAGGTTTTTATCAACTAGTCTTTCCGTCAACATTTGATACATCTGTTTTTATGTTATATGTCTTTCATAACTATTATACGAGTAATTGGAACTATTTATCCCTACAACATTTGCTTGCATCCTTTTATAATTGCATGTTGAAAGAAAAACCATATATTTTTAACATTAATCTTAGATATAAATATATAATTACTTTTACAAGTCACATAAGTTAATGATTTTTGGTTTCTCATGGATATTGTTTGGTCAAAATCAACTACATGTTAATTAACTACCTGTGATGGAAGAAGATGAAAAATAGTACGAGTACTATTTATTACAGTGTGAAACTTTCTTTGAACTAAATTAGGTAAAATCAAAAATTTTTGCATAATAGTAATATGTTTAACATCAAATATCAAATATTAAAAATCTACCGATTGAAAAAAAACAATGATGCAAAAAGGTACATAATACCTTTTGAACCAAGCTCCAATTGCACATGACTTGTAAAAGGGCATACACATGAACTGTAAATGGTCACAAAACAGTTGGTGTTTGCATGCATATTGCATAAAGCCATGGATGATAAATACTATTCAATAAAAAGAGGTCTAATAGTAATTTAAAAAACAAACGAGGGTCCATCTTGAAAACTGTAAAAGTGCAAGGTTTAATTGAGAGGCAAAATGAATAGTTTCAAATGAGGCCCCTTTAAGTTAAATAAAATGATTAAAAACGTCCTTTATTTTTAAAGCAAAGGCAATGGCTTTACTAGGTCTACTCAAGTACACAAGAATATCATGTTTGTAGGATGGAAGCATAATAATGATGTTTCAAAAAATCTTGTTTATTCGTAAAGTAATAAATCTTGGAATACACGATTCATCTTGAACTGAAAACCCCTAGAATACTCATTTGATAGCAAAATCTAGAAATGCGCCAAGTATAATCTTGGAACACTCCTAATGAACCCAATATTAATCAATACATTGTCACATCAACGTCATACATTTCCTCCAAATTCACACTCAATACACAATACATCCAATACATACACTCCAACATATTTATTTTCAAACTTTTAATTTAATAAACCACAAATATAATTTATCAAATAAATACATAATATTATATAAAATTCTAAAAACAACATTTTATTAATAAAAAAAATTACAACACATAAAAAGAAAACATAAACAACACATTAAAAAAAAAACATAACAACACTTTAAAAAAAACAACAACATCATAATGAATTAAAAAAACACATAACAAGTAATCTACTCGTCGTTGCCTTCGTTTTCATCATCAGACACCTCAACGAACCCCTTGTGCTCGTCCAACACCTTCGCTATCGTCTTCTCAATAAAATTTTGTTGTCGAGGATTCGGATTTGATTAACCCACAAATGAAAATGTCGCGTACATGGTACGTTTTTTTTTCTTCCTCGTGAATAGAATCAAGGGCGTCCGATTTTTTGTCAATAAAAGCTTGTTTGGAGCTTCCAAGTTGTTCGAGACGCGCGACCAACTCGGATGCACTTGAACGAGATGAGGTTGCATCCGACGATCCCGATGTTTGTGGCGTTTTCTTTTCGACTTTGGGGGGGGGGTGTCGTGGAATCGCATCCGGGCCGAAGAGGTTGGTGTCGAGTGGCTCTTCTTCGTCGAGTTTGATGGGCAGTTGGTCTTCATCACTAGACTCGATGATGCGGGAGATCATTTTCTTCTTTATCGCCATGCCATCGACACCGGTAAAAGATAAAAACTTCAGTCTATCTTTTAAAATGGTCCAAGCTTCATACATTGCAAATTTCCCACCCGTTTCCAAAGTATACGCTTGCCTAGCTTGTTCCATGACTTGCGCGTCATTTTCGCCACTACGTCGGTCATCATCATACTTTTTGTAAATAGTGTTAAATTTCCCGACTTGCTCCTTGATGAGACGCCATTTACCCGTGATTTGATCGGGTCGACGCTTGATTTGAACCTCGACATACATGTCGAAAACTTTGTTCCAAAAGTGGTCACCGGTTTGTGAAGTGCCAACGATAGGATCTTCGAATACATCGAGCCAACAAAGGGTCATGTGTTTTTCTCCCTCCCGGACCATGCTACTTTTGGCTTTTTGATGACTTTCTCACCCACGGCTTTCTTCCCTTTTGCCTTCTTACGTCTCGTACTACTTTCGGGTTCCGGTTCGGGTTGGGGGACGGGTTGGGGTGTCTCAGGTATAGGTTGGTTTGGAGGGGTCATACGAGGTTGTTGGGATAGTAGCCATTGTTGGTATTGTTGCCATTGTTGGAAGTTTGGATCATTTTGGTATGCCGGGTAATAAGGTGGTACGAAAGGTTGTGGCGTAAATGGTGGATATTGTGGTGTTGATGGTGAAGTATCGGTTGAATGAGCACCCGTTGATGAGTTAGCGGGAAGGAAGTTTTGAACCGTGTTAAAGAAATCATCGGAAGCGAAACGGTTGAAAGCCATTTTTAATTTTGTAGTGAAGAAGAAGATGATTTTGAGAGGAAAAAGATGATGTTTGGTGTGTGAAAGGTGGTATGATTTAATTATAAATAAGAAAAAAAAAAATTTAACAAGCAAACTAGTCGTTTGGTACTTCGGCCTCCAACGGTTGGATGTGGAACAAAATTTGAAATTATATGTCAACTTCGATTAAAAAAAAACAATTTCACCTCCTTCCTCCTTATTGCCCACCACGGAGCACTCCTATACGCCGCCGAATACGGACCAATACGGTCCCCAATGGTGTGTACCGTATTGGAAGTCGAATACGCGGGGTGCTCTTATGAAGTTATAAGCTCATACTTTGATATTGATTTTGCTTTGAATTTCTTTAGAACGAGAAACATTTTTTGCGCTATCATCACAATTGTGTCTAATGAAACTTAGAACTCATAACTTTTTGTTTGTTAAGTAATGGGTGAATCTCATATATCCCCCTCTTAATCTCTAAAATCACGTATATACCCAAATAAATAACATAATATCAAATATAACCAATATAAATATTAAATTCTCATATTAACCCATTTCATTATATAAATTTAATAAAAATAATTCTAAATAAATAAATTACCGTAAAAAACATCAAAAGTGTGTCTAAATAAAAAAATAGGTAAGTTGCCAAACTTTTACAAATAAGATTCATTATGTAGTTACGAATATTTGTTTTTAAAAAAAGTATATATTAACTTTATAAATTAAGAAAAAATCATAATTACTTTTCGAACCAATTGAAATCCTTTTTTCTAAAACCAATTGAAAAACAATTCTCTATTATTAACTTCTGCGAAACATCGTTTATACTGAAGTTTTATTCTTATTTTCCTTCCTTTAGCTTGGGAACATTGATACATTTCTTGTATTCTTGTAATGTTTTTTAGATAGAGGCATAATTGATATATTTTTATCAATACATTTTTTGATAGTATAATATTAGAGGCAAGATTGGGATTTAATTGTGTGAAATTGATTTTATCAAAAAAATTTAAATGAAATGGATAAATATGAGAGTTTTAGCATTTAGTTTGGTTATATTTGATATTATGTAATTTAGTTGGGTATGTATGTGATTTTAAAGGTTAAGAAGAGGAAATATGATAATCTCCCGTTAAGTAATGGTTAAACAAAAAGTCTTTTGATTACTAGTTTTTTTTTCTTTCTTTTTTTCTATATTCCTATTTTTATTGGAACCAATAAAGGTATGATAATTCTCACGTGATTCGTTATGCTATAGCATATAGAAAGTGGATTTGATAAACTAAGAACAGCCCAACAACAGTTTCAGGTCGTCACAAACAATTAACACGATTCAAAATTTCAAACATATTGATTATGGATCTATGGATCAAACTTATATACATATAATTTTAGGCTGCTTGTTCTTCTTCTTTTTTCTTTTCAAAAAAATTTATTGAGAGTTTGAGACCGTGTAAAAGATGTGCAATTTTTTTTTTATATACATATCCTTCTTTAATTGAAAAAAAAATGCCTTGCTGTGGTTGATTAAAATGCATGTATACTCCATTTATCTTTTAAAAAAATCGTTTATGATTAGACTCTAGTCACTCCGTCTCTACCATTAGAATATGACAAGCATAGTACCTTGCGGCGAATACCATTGACAAAGCGTTTTATGTCATGATTAATGTCTCAAAAGTCTAAGTTTTTGGTATGTGTGAAAGAGATAAAAGTCTAAGATGGATAGTGGTATACAATAATAATTATATGTGTAAAGGCAAATAGGTAAATTCATATGTCCCAAATTTATAAACTTTTCAACACCAATCGATAATCTTTGATAGGAAGTATAGATAATTTTAGTGATTACATTTACATATGGAAAAATGGATCTAAAGTGGCCCATATAATATGGGCTTTTAAACCCATATCCGCTGCGAAATATGCTCATGGGATTTAGAAAGTCCATCAAATTGACCATATCATAATTCATAAACCATTTAAAAGGACTACAGAGGACAGTCTTGTACAAAATGAACATGAAGTTACAAAAATACTTCATGAGAAAAATTTATTGTATCGCCGAAAACATTGATGATATAACAATGTTTTTTTTTAGAAAAAAAAGAAAGTTTTTAACAACGAAATAATTATATTGCCAAGTTTGTTTTTTTTTTTTTGTTGAACAGCAATTGTTATATTGCCAAGTTGAAATGCTATTGGAGGTAAATAACTTTTTATGATGTTTTAGAATTGAGATTCTTCAAGAAATTTTGATGTTTTTACTCTATGCACTTAATTTTGGTCGCAAGGACAAATGACTTGGTAACAAGGACTCGGCCTAACCATATATAAGATAGTCTATCAAAGCCCAGTAGCTCCATCAGATCATTTGTACCCATTTCTCTACATTTTTTTTTTTTTTTGCTACACACTAAACACTAGTATATAAACACACTACAACTCAAGGTCGAAAAAGTTTTTCGGTACAACTACAGGATTGTCACCCTAGTAGATATGTGAGTGATTTCATTTAAAATTCATAGAAAATTCTAAGGCATTGGATTCAAAAATAGAGGACTCAGATCAAGTCCAGTCAATTTATGACAAATTACAAAGAAATCACATATTTTTATCACATTTGATATACCTATATATTATGGTAATGCGTTGATAACCGTTATGAAGTGATCTAGTAGCAAGTATTCATTTTCTTCCATAAAATGTATGAGGTTAATTTTGTCACGTATAATGATTTTGTTGTTTACATCTAAACTAAACAATGATTTTGTTGTTTTTTATATAACCCGTATAAAAAGTGCTAGTTTGGTTGTACTATACGACCAAACTAGATTATTACCCGCGTAATACGTGGAAAACATAGATAATTAGGGGGTGTTTGGTATTGCGATTACAAAACAAAATCTACGTTTTCAAAATAGATTATGCGTTTTGAAAAGGCATGCAGGTACATGCTTCTCTAAAACTGTGTTTTCATAGCCGATAATCACTTTTTCATACAAACACCTTTTTAAATTATTTGCGTTTTACAAACGTAATAATCAAATAATCACTTTATAACGCAATCCCAAACACCCTCTTAGTGATATGTTAAATTTTTATAATATCATAAGTTGACAAATATTTAACCAGACAATAATTAAACCACTAAAAACATGAAGTTACATTAGTGGTAGTTTAGATTCCTGTTAAAAGTGATCAGACAGTTGAAAAATAGATACATCATCTATTAGAATTCTCACTAAGTAAAGTTTTCTTTTATTTGGATGTCTTTCATTCATTTGGATATGTCTGCATTGTCATTGTACTTGTGCTTTAACGTTTTGCTCAGATAATTTAGTAATACACGAAAATTACTAAGCAACTTAATTATCAATCTATATATCGCATGTTATTTTAATCTAACTTAAAGTTATACATATAATCATTGCAATTTTCATAAAATTATTTTTCTGATATATGATTATGATAGCTTACTATAGACTCCATATTTAGTTTTTTTTTTAAGAAGACCGGTTTGACATTTGGTCCGGTTTTCATAACATTGATTTAATAAAAACGTTATACGATAAAAATCATATACAAAAATCCTTATAACCAAATTTTATTCATTATATGATAAAATTCTTATAAAAAAATATAATTTAATTAAAACGTATTACATGAAAAAAAATATTATTGTAAAAAAGTAAAAATTAATTTTAAAAATAAAAAATGATATAAAATATAAAAATATTAGTTTCCATAATTATATCACTAAAAACATTAATTATTAATGTCTACACTTAAATAAAGAAATAAAAATAATTTAAACTTATTAAAATAAAATTAAATCTAAAAAAGCTAAATAAGGTATATGACATCATTATGTGATCTAATGACTCTAATTAAAAGTTAAGCTTTATCTAAAAATCTATATTTCTCTAATTATAAATTAAAATTTTTTTTAATATACATATTTAGAGATAGAGTAGTTCTAAAGATGACAACACAAGATTCCAATAAAACGGAGCGTCGTCATGGATGAGATAATATGTGTGCATATCTTGGGGACAAAGTAAAAAAAACCTCGTTTCCGGGTGGTTTGACTTATTATCTTCAACCATTCATTTCCCAAACTCACAAACTAATAAAGTAGAAAAGTAATAAATACTCTTTAAATATAGTCTAATACTCTAATAACCTTAAACCATGACATGTGTTATTCATTTATTCTCTCTCTTGATTTTATTTATGGATTTATACACATGTCATGATCAAATTATTATGAGGATAATAAGGCTATTTGTTAACAGGATTTATCATTTCCCAATTCAATAATATCTATACCTACATCTATATTATATTATAAAACAGATTTTCCTTAGATTTTCAACATTGAACATGAAATTTTCAATATTGATTTTAAGTACTTCTCCAAAATGTCCCTTATATCTATTTTATTTTTATCTAAAATAACTATAATACCCTTTCACTCTCTTCAAATCTCAACCAATCATCTTTTTTCTTTCTTATCCATAAATCATTTATTAATCCAATTCATTCAAAATCTTTTATCTCAAATTCCGTACATCGATAAATTATAAAAATTGAATGGGTGTTCTTAAAATTTCATGCTCTTTCATTAAAGATGTCATTCGATATACTTTCGACAAATTTTTAAATCCGAGGGCGGAACCCGCACGGCTAAGGCATTTGACTATCATACTCTATGACATATCAACTCCTATAACCTATCATACTCTATGACCTAGGTATCACCCCACCATCTCACCGCCGCAACGCGCGGGTACTTGCTCTCGTATAAAAAAATAGCCTTCTTTATTTATGGAAATGTTAAAAATATTGTAAGTAATATGACAATAATACCCCTTAATCTTCTTCTAAATCATCATCTTCTTTATTCACTAATTAAATTATCTTCACTACTATATTTAAAATACCCTTAATAAAAAAATTATATCGCCAGTCCTTCAACTATTAAAAAAATTACACTAATCATTATACTAATTACATTTACATCAATAGCCTACCCCAATATCACCTATCGTCGTTGCACTGTTGCCACCGCCGTCGCATTTACGCGGACACGCCATTCTAGTACATAGAAAAGCATACTATATATGGACGTGATGTAATTTGATTGAATATTTTTCTGTCACTAGACACTATATTTTTTAACGGCTAGGCACTAGTAGCGTAATAGTTTTTAACAGCAATTGTCACAATTTACCATGAAAATTTAATTGTATAAAAATAATATGATACGTGTATCCTAAAATAAAAAATATAGTGTTCTATATGAATAAAAATGTTGCCTCAATAAATTAATTTGTTAACAAAACATAGATTATTTATAGCTTTATTTTAATATTTTACGAAAGAAGCAAAAGTACGTTATTTTTTTTTAAAACAACATTAGTATTATTATTAGGACTTTCAATGAAAGACCGAAAGACACTACACATAAAGAACAAACTAATCTATCTTTTTTACTACGACAATTAATCAAAAAAAATGATGAAGAAACGATATCTTTAAAGATATCAATACTAGTTAAAGTACTACCATTAAAGACAACATTATTCCGATGCTTCCATAATGCCCACCACCACGTATAGAAATTCGTCTCTAAAATAGTCTTGAATTTCTTTAAGATTGGTAGACTCGATATCCATTATAGACAATTTGGGGGATTGAAGTCTGAAATTTGAAGTTGAAGCCAATCCTTCATCAGCACACGAAGCTCACTAGTGATGTTACATGTCTTGAAAATATGATTCGACGTTTCAGCATTTGACTGACATATAGGACAACAAATAGAAGGGATCTCAATACCTCTACGACTAAGGTTAAATCTAGTAGGTAGACGATATTTCAATACTCTCCAAGTGAAAATGTTCACCTTATTGGGTATCAAAGAGTTTTATCAAGTTTTACTTTCTTCAACAGGTAAGAAGGAGAGGTCTAGTACATACCTTAAGTCACTCACTGCAAAACATGTATTTCCATTATTAAGGTTCCATCTACAAAGATCAGGTTTATCATCCAAGCTAACCATATGTAATTCAGCAAGTAATTCAAAAGGTTGCGAGTCTTCACACCCACCCCTTATTTCCCTACACCACTACCAAGTTCTGGATCCGTTTAAGACACGTTCTGAAATGAGACAATCAGGTTGTTTTCCTTCGACGGTACCTACTGGACAAAGATGAGTCCCCAATCCAAATGTCTTTCCAAAATCTTGTATTAAGACCATTACCTATTTTTCGAGAAATAACAGAAGATGGCAAGAGTTCATCACCATGAATGGTTGCTGATGTCATACATATTTGCGTCCACAACCCCTTTTGTTTACTTTGAAGCGTAATATAAGTGTTGGATTCTTTAATCAAATAGCAAAAAATCTAAACTAGTGAGGCTTTTTTTCTCATGCTAGTTGATTGGTAAAAAGTCGTCGAGTGTCCAACATAGAAAATATTTACTCCTACTGTATTGCGTAGACACTTTCATATATGTTTTTGATTACTTTTTGTATGTTGGGTTGGTTATCGTATACAACTCTATGTTTTTTCCATGTTTGAGCACCATGTTTTCTGTTTTGGAATATGATGTTATATGGTAAAAGAGGATGGAATGGGGTAATACATATTATTTAGAAATTAAAAAAATTATAAACCTAACATAATATTCATTTTACTACCACTTTTAATATGTAATCGATGTGTGTTATATAAAAGAGATTGAGCGAACAACGTCGGGGGCGTCGAGGCATGTCAGGTTTCCGACATTGTCCCTCATTCAATCGTTGTCATTGGGACCGATGTGGCTTCACCCACGTTGGTTTTGGGCAAGGTGGTTGATTATATTTAGTTTTTTCTTAATTAATTATTGTGGGTAATGATTGAATATAGTGAAATACTAGATTTAAACCCGTGTCAAATACACTGATTGTTTATGACATATTAAATATAAAGATAAATATGTGTAATTCAAGAAAACTTGTGAAAGAACAAACAAGTGAATTCAAATATAAGAATGTAATTTAAAACCGGTAAATTTAAATATAAAGAATGTAATGAAAATCAAAGTAACAGAATGTAATACTTGAATATTGACAAAAACGTTTAACTTGTTCGTCTATTAATATCATGTCAAGACTTGTAAGCCGAGTTGGTTTTTTGTATTTATTAAGATACAATATTTTTTAAATTATTTAATTAGTTGGATATTTGGATAAATATGACTTTTATATTTTATGTATCTTATTCCAATATAATTATTAGTTTAAGAAAAATGTTTAAAAATGTAAATTTATGATGGAAAACATAAAAGTATAAATTATATTATGACATGTGTTAATTTAATTAAATTAGAGAAATTGAGATTTATAATTGATTAATTAAGGTTATGTCAGTATCATTTTAATATATCTCTTCTCTCTTTTGATCTAAAATAAGATAGTTTAGGACTAATGTGGCATAATTATTTGTTTGACAACTAATACTTTTGCTTACTTGTCATTTTTATATATTGTTTGATATTATTTATTGCCAAGGAATTTAATTATTATTAAAAAAAAGAGTAATAGTTTAAACTTTTAAATCTAAAAAGATGACTTGCCTTAAAAAATGGCATTGATCGTAAAGTTGTTAAAAAAAATTGAATTTTAAAATTAATAATTTAGCTTCCTTTAACCAATATTTTTTTTATTTTTGTTTTGCATTTTCGTTTCTATTGATAATATAACAAAGTTGGATTTTAAATTTATTTTGCAGTGTAGGTTGATGATAATGGCAGTCTAAAAAGTTTGTTTTTTTTAAAAAAAAAGAGCAAAAAACAAAAGGTATTTATTATATCTAACTTATCTATATATAACTAAGAGATGATTGATGAGCTTCCATTTTGTGATAAAAACCCTTATCGAAATGCTTCATTTCAATGCTTAAATGAGTTATTATTTCGGAACTATCGGTACTTAATGAATCATATGATTATGCAGATTCACGGAAGATGCGAGAGAGTGTAAATGACATTAAGTGACTCAAGAAAGAAGCCTATGAAGTTTACAAGGAAGTGATTCGGGAGTCAAACGAAGACGCAAAAGCACGAACAACAGGCACCAGCGCCACTGGCCACAAGCCAGCGCCGCTAGCCCACTTCAACCCAGAACCAGCGCCGTTGGTCGGCCCACAGCAGAAACCGACTTAAACACATATTTAAGTCAAACTAACCCTCAAAACCCTAAGAGAGAGCCGATTCAGCAGCCCTAGCCGCCCAGCAACAACCCTAGATCGTCTTTGCAGATTCCAAGGAGGTTTTAAACCAAATGTAATTCAAATTTTGAACCACATGTCATATTCATTTTTACATATCAATGCTAAATTAAGAGTAACCAGACCACCAAAACCTAAATCACCCACTTTTTTACCTGACAATTATATTTTAGTAAATCCATTACATTTCATTTTCCGAGTTCGACCCCCCCCCCCCTTCTCCTCTCCACCAAAAAAAGGAAGTTGTGATCTTTATCAATCGAAATAGAGAAAAATAATATATCCTAAATACTTTGAATCTACAATAACTTTACAAAATTTATGAAATATAACCATAGATGGAGTCCCCACTCCAATTTGGTGAATCTTATCTTATTTTCACTCGCAACTGTTCTTTAATAACATCTTAAGGGGGCTAGCAATCGAGTGTGTCTCAGAGAATGAGGTTCCATATATTATTACCATTTGTTTACACAATAACACAGACTCAGAACCATGAATCACATCAATAATATTAAACCTAACTTAATTTAGACTTTGAACCACATGTCATATCCATTGGTACAATATCAATGCTAAATTAAGAGTATCCAGACTACGAAAACCTAAACTACCCACTTTTTACTTGACAATTGTATTATAGTAGATCCATTACATTTCATTTCCTGAGTTCGACCCCCCTCCTCCTCCTTTACCCCTTCCACAAAAAAATGAAGTTGTGATATTTATCATTTATATATCCTAAATACTTTGAATTACCAAGTTAGAATTTATCATTGACAACACATTAGTATTGAGTTTAGATTTTATTCTGTAATAACTTTGCAAAATTTATGAAATATAATCATGGATGGAGTCTCCACTCCAATTTGGTGAATCTTGTCTTATTTTCACTCCCAACTGTTCTTTAATAACATTTTAAGAAAGCTAGCAATCGAGTGTGCCTCTGAGAATGGGAACATATATTTGCCTACATATTATTACTATTTGTTTTACACAGGAACGCAAACTCAGAACTATGAATCACATTGATGATTTTAAACCTAACGTAATTCAGATTTTGAACCAAATGTCATAGCCATTTGTACATATCAATGCTAAATTAAAAATATCTAAACCACCAAAACCTAAACCACCAACTTTTTTATCTGACAATTGCCTTCCAATAGATCTATTACATTTCATTTTCCGAATTCAACCCCACCTCATCCTTTACCTCTTCTACAAAAAAAAAAAGAAAAAAGAAAAAAGAAGAAGTTGTGATCTTTATCAATCGAAATAGAAAAAAAAAAATAATATATCCTAAATACTTTGAATTGCCGAGTTAGAATCCATCATAGACAACACATTAGTGGTGAGTTTAGATTTTATTCTATAATAACTTTGCATAATTTATGAAATATAACCATGGATGAAATTCCCACTCCAATTTTGGTACAATGTAAACTTTTTTAAGGGTATTTTTGTAATTTTGTTCCTACAAAATATTAATAAATAAAGAATACATATAGAAATTAACTTTGTTGTCATAGGCCTTTCTTTGAAAGTATATCACTTGGTTGGAAACATTATTTTTGAGATAAACCCCTCTATTGGTAGAGTAAAAATTTTAAGTTGTTTTTATTTTTGAATATAAAAAAAATGGTTGGCAAAAGGGTTTTTTTTTTTTGTTTGGGTAGATGTACACTACATTGATAATATAATTGTATGTAAAAACGTTATATTTTTTTCAAATTCCTTTATAATAGTAATCACAATAGTCATGCATATTTAGAAGCTAAATTATATATCATTAATTTCGATAATTTATTTTATGTTGTTTAATATAGCGCAACTTTTCTGTCACCACATGCTCCAAAATTACAGATCAATGTTAAAGATTGACGTTCCCAAAGTTGTCACTCACCTAAGCTAAACTCGGCCTTCTCAACACTGTCGTTGATAATTTCTAAACCCGACATAATATATATATATATATATTGTAGATATAGATTGTTACGACATTATTAATATTCAATTTTATTTTATTATTTTTTAAACTATAGCTTATTATTTTTATTAATAGAAATTGATCTATATATTTTATATGAAACATATATTAAATATTTCAAATTAAAATATGTTTTATTTTTTTTCATATGATATTAACTATTATTCTATTGGATCTAAGATAGATATTATTGTTCTATTATTAAAATATATATGAGCTATTAATCTATTGAATATTTTATATTAAAATTATTGGGTAAAAAGTGTAAATTTGTTATGGAAAATCAAAAAGTGTAAATTAAATATAAAGAGGGATTTTTTTGTATAGTTATAAAAAGTATAAGTATTAATATTGTCATTTAATAAAGATGAAATAATTAAATTTGATCTAATGGTTCTAAATCAAAGATGGAATCCATCCTTGTGATGGAAAATCAAAAAGTGTAAATTAAATATAAAGAGAGATTTTTTTTATAGTTATAAAAAGTATAAGTATTAATATTGTCATTTAATAAAGATGAAATAATTAAATTTGATCTAATGGTTATAAATCAAAAATGGAATCCATCTAAGGGTTTTTGTTTGTTTATTAATGAATTTAGTACATTGTTATATATACATTGATAGATTACTATTTCTTTAAATATAAGAACTATATATTTTATTTTTGAGAAATTTGAGAGTTTCCACCAATTTAGTGTCAGTACTTAACAACTTTTATGTAATATTAGTTTAATTTATAATTAAGTATATTTCGATTTATCTTAATCCTAATTCATGGTTAATGTGACTTAAGTCTTTGTGGGTCAACTAAGTTTTTTGCTTATTTGCTATTTTTTAACGCTTTTTAGTATTTTATGATATTATTTAAAGGAAATACTTAGTCAGATCTATTGTTTAAGGAATATATGATGGAATAAGAAGTTTTAAACTTTCAACTTAGTCGCGTTTACATATAGATTATATCGAATTATTTTATCATTGAATTAATTATGATATAGTTATTTTTTTTTAATATTTTGAACCTTTAAAAGATCTTATTTTACTTTTAAATTAAATAATGAAATTCAATAAACTATTTTATTTTTTAAAATTGACCTTTTCAGTTTTTGGTTTATGCATTAAAATTGAACTTCTGTGATTTATTTATGAAGTCTATTTTATATACTTTATTTTTTGATTTCAGTTATTGTTATGCATGATTTAAATATTATTTAAAAAAAGTTTATTGATTACTATTAACATGTATCCATTTATTATGTAACTATCTCTAATAAATAAGTTTACATTTCAACATATTGTTGCTACAATATTACAGTGTTATAATTTTAAAATTTGGAAAATGCATTATTTAACTTTAACAAAAATTTTACGAACAATTATTAACGCATGAATTTAATCTAGTATTAAAATTATATGAGTATTAAGAAGTTTAGTTTTAAACGTGTTTGTTACAAGTTTGGTACACTGTTGTATAATTGTTGATATGACAATTTTATGAGATGATGATGTGAACCATTACATAGGCAGCATGATTGGATCAGTGGTAAATACCCTTGCCTCTGGAGACAGAGGTCATGGGTTCGATCCTCATCTCATGCAAAGGTTGGAGGGCCTTTTCTACCATTTAGATAGAAACTGGAAGCAGCCTCTCTTCTTAGGTAGAGGTAAGGTCTGCCTACATCTTAACCTCCCCCATACACCGTCGAGGTATTGGGGCTCAAGACCCGCGGAAGACGACACTGAGCATTACTTTTGATGTGAACCATTACATATTAAATATCCACTTATATCGAACATGATATGATATATATGCAATTAAGACCTAATTTACAAACAAACTTAATTTTAAAACAAATGGCAGGTTAAAGAATTCACGTTTACATCTATATCTATCTATATCTATAATCCCTTATAAAGGGTATTCGAATTAAGATTTAAGCATATTTTTCTTTCCTAAAATACCCTCAACATTTACATTATATTCACACACCTTATCCCTGAAGTTTCAAAATTACCCTTACAAAAAAAAATGAAACTTTATTATCTTTACATTAACTTACATTACCCGACACCAATTATCGATGTCATCACTATCCGTCACCAACACCACTAAACCGTCATCGCCGTTACTGCCGCTGCATGGCGCGGGTACCATGCTCGTATCTACATAAACAAACCATTCATTTAAAATAATCCATGTTGATTTGTTTTATAGAAAGAGGGCACACCGCACACCAAGAGTTAGCGGAAGAGTTAAGACCGTCATTCCGTATTAGAAGTTTTATATTATTGTTTGATTTTACGAGTGTTATAAATAATTGATGTCATATATATAAAGTATTGTTATGTTATTGTTATATTATTATTTTTATTTATATCTTTGACAACTTTAAGGGCTCATTGTTGCAAAAATATGTTGTAGAGTATTTTTGTATTGCTTGAAAGATTTATTAATGTATCTACACATGATAAGTGGTCAAAAAATAATAATATTAAAACGACTGAAAAAATCGTTTTACATGCTCCATGAGATTGACATAGCCACACACAACCATCCTCACTCGTTGTGCACATAATGGGGACTCCAGACCAATGCGAGAGCTTGTCCCATGCCAATGGTAATGCCAAAGACGGGAGAGAAGGAGGTGAGGATTTGGTCAATTGGGACCGGCATTAGGGTTGTCGCCGTGGTGCGATATTTTTGAGGGGAAACAATTTACTCGTATTGTAATCTCATTAAAGACAAAGGTTATGAACAGTTTCAATTTTGTCTTTTTATGCATTTTTTAAAATAAATATAACATTTGCTTTCTATCCGGAAGGTTAGGGGTTCGAAACTCTCCAGCCCCATATCTTTTTTTTTGTTTTGTTATTGAAGGATTTAAAAATTTACATTTTGCCCCCTTATTATTTATCTTTCTTCCCCTTTGCTATTTGTTTTTTGTTTTCTGCCCCCTCTGATTTTCTATTGTACTTTCCTTTTTAAACTATAAAAGTTTTATACTTTATAGAAAATAACATAAATTATATTTTACTTATTTAACATTTTATTTTTTTTAACATTTTGTCTTTTTAACATTTGTTTCCTAGCTTTTGATGTACATTTTTGTTTTGTTTTTTTTTTATTTTCTTTTCATGACTTTTGTAATATTTTTATGTTGTAATATATTTGTTTTACATATAATTTTTTGAAAAATTTTGATACTTTTTTGTTAATTTATTTGTATTGATTTTGTTATTTGGTTTTATTTTTTTAGTATTTTATTTTTCTTTGCGGGTACGAAACCATAATTTTCTTTTGATTTGGTTTTTGGGTTTTATTTAAAAAATTTCTTGCCGTGATTTTCGAACTAATTTATGATAATGTCATTCAAAAATTACTTTTTTTGACGCCGCCCGATCAAACTTTCTAGTTACGTAGTATAAGGGGGGGTTTGCTAAAAAAACATTGTAGTTATGTGATGAAGTCCGTGAAGGTTGGAACACGTGGATATAAAATTCAACAGAAATAAAAGTCACAAAATATAGGGTTTACAAGTACACCAACACATACAACTTAGAAAATATCATATAAATAGAAAAATCTCACACATAAACCCCTTTGGTTTCCAATAAGCTTTACTGCAAATAAACAAACAAACAAATGAAAAAAATATAAGACCTCCCTCATGCCCTTGACAGAGTATGGGGAAGAAGTAGCCGCCACCCTCTTTTCTCATCATCTTTCCTTCATACCCATATCAGGTAATCACCTAAATTCATCATCTTTTGATCTTTAATCTCTTAAAGTTTTGAACTTTTTCATGTGGGTATCATTACTTTGTTGAGAATGTTGACTCTTTTTGTCAAATGGGAATGCATTCTTAATTCTTAGTTTTCTTTCTATCATACCCTTGATAGGTAATCAGCTAAATTTATCATTTTTTTCATGCTTAATCTCATCAAGTTTTGATTTTTCCATGTGGGTATCATTTTTTTTTTTGTTGAGAATGTATTATGTTTTCGTCAATTTTTTGATCCTGGTTAAAGACAATGGCTTTTTATTGTGCGTTTTTGTTAAACTTCGATGTTCTTGTGTTCTTTTGGTATTTGGTAATGTAAAAAAAGTTTTTTTGTTAAGATTGGTTGGTGGTGCTTTGAATATATTCATAGAAAATTTTGAAATGTCATAAGTTTCAACATTTGAGTGTGTGCTTGATTAATCTATTAGTCACAAAACATTTATTTTTTTTACTTGTGGTGTCAAGTAATGCTTTTTTTCTTCTTCTTCTTCTTTTTTTTTTTTTTCTTTGGGGGGGGGGGGGGGGGTACCGTTTGATTTTGTTATGCGAACAGGTTGAAAATATTGCAAGTATGTTAATCCATGGAAATGTGATCAAAGTTTTTGATTTTTGATCTTTCAAGTTGGTCTATAGTAATGATGTTTGTTTGTTCTCTATAAAAAAAAAAGAAGAGAAAGATTTGAATTTGGTGTTACAAACCAGAAACTGGTTGTGTAAAGATTGAAATTTTATAGTACCATGCTGGACTGTTAAGTTCAATCTTGGATCTTTTTTATGTTTTGGTTGTAAACGGTGAATATCGTTTTAAAGGCAAGAGCTTAAGCGTAGTAGAATGATCAATTAATTATCTTTAACTGATTATATGCATAAAGTTTGTGGATTTCTCTTTTGCAAAGAGATATTTTGACATTTTCTTTTCGGTTTATGAGGAACTAAATATTAATAGTAATACAAGTAACAAGGATACACTTTTTTCTGAATTATGATCATGCTGTGCAATGGAGTAATAATCATTATCATTATAGATGTTTCAGAGTGTTTGATGGGCATACGGTCTCATGGAATATATAATTAGAGCCAAACAAAACTTATTTGATCAAGATTATGGACCAATTTTTTTGTCATGATCAAAGTAGTTGCAAGGTGCACTTTGTGAATATGACTAACATTTAAGTTTAGGTTATGAGTATATC
Source organism: Erigeron canadensis (assembly GCF_010389155.1). Lineage (NCBI taxonomy): Eukaryota > Viridiplantae > Streptophyta > Magnoliopsida > Asterales > Asteraceae > Erigeron > Erigeron canadensis. The sequence goes on from NC_057762.1 coordinate 41,667,224, forward strand.
AGTATATGTTATTATTCTTGAAGTCTCATCTTATCCATTTTTATTAAAGGGGGAAGTAAACAAGATTGAGTGTTGTTTTATTGTTTTTATCTTATAAAGATTACAAATCTGTAAGGAAAACCTTTCCTTTCATGGTAAACCTTTGACATGCTTGCTTGTAGTCATATTAGAAAAAGTGCAACGTTTGATTCTGGTTCCCAAGTTCCTCCACTATGTCAATGTTGAATGCATATATGGCCTCTAGTTAGCAGTGACACATGTTTCTTTATATTTTTTGTATAATTTCTCCAGAGGATGTTGCGTACAAAGCAAATTGGTGTTCTCTCCCAGTCAGCCAGGTCTTTTTTCCTCAGTGGGACAAGATGTAGCGCGGATGGGGGTTCATGCACGTGTTCAGAAGATGAAGCTTGCACTTCTAGAAGGCAAATCACTGCTGCAAATGGAGCCCGACATCCACAAACAGCATCTTCCTTGGTGCCCAAAGCTTCCCCTAGAGTATTGACTTCTGGTAAAACTGAGTCCAAGATAGTTGACCATCCAGCTTATCACCCATCAAAGTCAACATCTTTGGCAAAACCTGATTGTGTAAGTTATGCTGATGATATAGACACGATGCAGCCGTCTGGTATTACTACTGGTCATTTTGTCAGAGCTGGGATGGCAGCTGTCAACTTTTTAAATGATGTGGTTAGTTATAAGATTCCTATGACTGAAGGGAGTTCATTTGTTGACTCAAATCAGAACTACGTGGTTGAAAAGGCCCGTCCAGCAACCGCTAAAACCTACAAGAAGGTTGAAGTAGGGACGACGACTTCAACTAACACCGCCAATTCATCAAACATGAAAACTTACAAAAAGGTTGAATCACATACATCTGCCCCAACAAGACCGAATGCTAAAATCTCTTCAAATGTCAGTAAAGGCAGATCAGAGAAGTACTCCTCAGGTAAAAGTCAAAATTACAACGTGGTCAAAGGGGCATCTAAAAAGTCAAAAGATTGTGTAAACCACTTCATGGTTGGTCAGCGTGCTCCAGAGTTCCGTACAGCCGAAATGATGTCTGTAAAAGAAACCCGGGGAGTATCAACAAAGTCCGTTTCTCAAACAGGTCGTCAGTTTTCGGGTTCGGCTCATATGGTGGAGAGCGTTGGTCAGATATTGAGACAGCTGAAGTGGGGTCCTGCAGCTGAAGAGGCATTATGGACCCTCAACTGCTCTCTAGATGCATATCAAGCGAACCAAGTACTCAAACAGCTTCAAGATTCTTCTATAGCTCTTAGCTTTTTCTATTGGTTAAAAAGGCAGCCCGGATTCAAGCATGATGGTCATACTTACACAACCATGGTTGGCATATTGGGTAGGTCCAAGCAGTTTGCGGCGATTAACAAGCTACTTGATCAAATGGTTCAAGATGGGCACCCTCCAAATGTGGTGACATATAATCGTCTCATTCATAGCTATGGACGGGCTAATTTCCTCAACAAATCTCTTGATGTTTTTGATCAGATGCAAAGAGAAGGTATCGAACCAGACCGGGTCACGTATTGTACCCTCATTGACATTCATGCAAAAGCGGGATATCTTGATGTAGCCATGAGCATGTATCAGAGAATGCAAGAAGCTGGGCTTTCACCAGATACGTTCACTTTCAGTGTTATAATTAATTGCCTGGGAAAAGCAGGTCACTTGGATGCAGCCCTGAAACTGTTCTATGAGATGGTTGGTCAGGGGTGCGTTCCAAATTTGGTAACTTATAACATCATGATTGCTTTACAGGCGAAAGCAAGAAACTACCCGACTGCATTACAGCTTTATCGTGATATGCAAAATGCGGGCTTTGAGCCTGATAAAGTGACTTACAGTATAGTTATGGAGGTTCTTGGTCACTGTGGGTATCTTGAAGAAGCCGAAGCTATTTTTGAAGAGATGACCCGGAAAAACTGGATCCCAGATGAACCTGTTTATGGGCTTCTAGTGGATTTGTGGGGAAAATCAGGAAATGTTGAAAAGGCGTGGAGTTGGTATCAGGCCATGCTTAATGCTGGTTTGCTTCCTAATGTGCCTACATGTAATTCATTGTTAAGTGCTTTTCTTCGGGTACATAGGCTTTCAGATGCATATAATTTAGTACAGGGTATGCGCAGTTTAGGATTAAACCCTTCTTTACAGACTTACACGTTGTTGCTTAGTTGTTGTACAGAGGCGCAGACATCTTTTGACATGATGTTTTGTTGCGAGCTGATGGGAGTCACGGGCCACCCAGCCCATGCTTTTCTACGGTCAATGCCATCCGCAGGACCTGATGGGCAAAATGTTAGAGAACATGCCGGTTTGTTCTTGGATCTTATGCACAGTGAGGATAGAGAGAGTAAGAGGGGGTTGGTTGATGCAGTAGTGGATTTTTTACACAAGTCGGGTCTCAAGGAGGAAGCAGGCTCGGTTTGGGAGGTTGCAGCCCAGAAAAACGTGTACCCAGATGCGGTTCGTGAGAAAAGCTCGTGTTATTGGCTTATAAACCTTCATGTGATGTCTGAAGGGACTGCGGTGACTGCATTATCAAGAACATTGGCATGGTTTCGTAGAGAGATGTTATCATCAGGTGTTTGTCCAAGTAGGATTGATATAGTGACGGGTTGGGGGAGGAGGAGTCGGGTCACAGGGACCTCATTAGTTAGACAATCTGTGCAGGAGTTGCTCAACATTTTTCGGTTCCCATTTTTCACAGAAAATGGGAACTCAGGGTGCTTTGTAGGCTGTGGTGAGCCGCTTAGTCAGTGGCTGGATCAGTCTTATGTCGAACGTATGCATTTACTATAGGGTTGGCCGAGGTTTACAATAATAACAATTTTGATTAATTGATTGTGATAAGGTGGTTTCCATTCATCATGGGTTCTGGAGAATTTGCTCAAGAACATAGGGCTCTGATATCAAGAGTTTTTGCAGTGTTAGCGGTAGCAGTGATGGTGGATTATTTCTCTCTTTTATTATATGTATCTATGATCAAGAAACAAAATCAAACATTATTATCAATCATAATTATTGTGGATTATTGTTCGTGCTTATCTGCATAAATTCTGATTTTAGAATTGGTTTCTCTTAAAAAAAAGCCCAAATGAGGTCCCAACCTATGAAGACCTTTTAAAAGCATATTATTACCAAGCCAAATGTTTGATAACAAAGGTCAATATCACATCAAGATAAAAAAAAACTATAGTTTGAATCGAGTAAATGCAAAATGATTGATAAAAATTTGAAAGACTAAAATTGATTATGACCAAAACTTTGATAGCTAATCTTACATTCAAATGTTCAATCGTTTGTCTGAGTTTTCTACCCATGAAATCGACATGCTTAAAATATGGTTAATAAAGTTGTAAGCAAGAAGTTTGGGACTTTTTCCCATCCAGGTTTCTGTTTTGGTTTAACTATTCGTATACGAGGTTGTAAATCAATTAAACATAGATTGAGATGAATTGAGTTGAAGTCCTAGAAGGAAAATACAAAATGAGCTTCTATTTGTGAGCTTTTTAGTACGTGTTCACTTGCATCACATACATAAGTGCTCTGAGAACAGTGCAATACGGTCACCCATAACAGTGCTAATTACATTAGTCAAAACAACTCCAGTGACAATATCGAAAATGTTTTTGCTGGAGGGAACTTATTTGATGCAAATAATAACAACAAACTTTAAATTTATACATGATCATTATGACAAAATCCAGTCCCGCTTCAATACCATAGATCCCAAGGAGGTAATATGCAACCATGGAAAGCCTTCAAAGAAACAAAGTTGGCATATTATGAGTATATGTAAGTAACTAAGTATATAACAGCTGTATAACTAAGCATCCTCGAAAACTTGAGTTTGGTACATACAGGAAAATTTGATTGATTGGGAATTAGTGAGTTAGTGTTCAGATTACTGCACAGAAGAATACTAATACGACTAACAAAAGCAAAATGCAGGAAGCTAAACTAAACTACTCTAGAACATACACGTGTCACTACCAAGCAGAGAGTGAAACCACACTCACAATTCATCTGATTCAAATAAGCCGGGTGTTGTAGGAACCACAGCGAGCACATTTATGGTATAACCAATGAAACGATGCTGTTCCTCTCTTCTCACAGTCATTGCATAAAATATCCTGAAATCAGTGTTTGAAATTGGTCTCAAGTATATGCATTTCACATGGTATATTGGTGTTTTAAAAATTACATGCAGGTGTGTGTGTATATATAGTGTTCTTAACCTGCGTCTTGCCAGAATACTCCTCTGGAATTTTCTCTTCAGCTAGCATTGCATCCAACATCCCGAAGTATACCTGGCAGAGATAAAAATTTAACTTGCTGGAAATTATCATATAAAGAATGAGTACTATTGATCCTGAGGTCTGGAGTCAAAGCAGTTCATCATTGTTTTAATATTACATTTATATAGGTCATACATAATATTACTGAAAAGACTATGTATTGCAACTTTGTAAGTTGTTGCATAAGCGATAACAATGGTGGAAATATATACGCAGGTTTTTTTTATCTAATCCATTTAAATATATAAGATGGCATTCTATGTATATATTAGGTTAATAACAAACTCACCTGCATATCTCCCAATGACTTGCTGCATATCGGGCAAGTATAGTTGGAGCAAGTGTATTCCTGACAGCCATCAAAGAGTCAACATAGCTGGTTATAAAAGAAACATAAAAAAAATAAAAATTAAAAAATGAAATGAATACCTGAAAACATGAGGAATGCATTACATGACCACATGCAAGGGCCTTCACAGGATTGCTGGATGTGAAGATGTACTCATGGCATATTGGGCAATTGTCTTCAAGATGCTTCACTCTGCAGATGTGAACCAAAAGTTGCCTTCCCATGCAGGCATTGCAGTTCATGCAATGAAAGTAGTCCACACCCAGACCTTTCCCAACTCTGCAGAGGTTACAATATGGGCAGTGGTATATTTTCCTGTTCACAGAATTTTTAAGGATCAGTAACAATAATTAATAAGCAGTATATAAGCATCTTAGAGTTCACCTCTCGTCGTCAAATAGTTTGCAGATGGAGCAGTAGTATCTAGCCATTGATAAATTGTTACAAGAAACGGTTGAGCATGTTGGACCAATCGGTTGGATTATCAAACACTTCATGCACATCATCATGGTTGTGGCTTTTCTGCATAGACTAGTATAAAGTATGAGAAACTTATAAGATGTTCATATTTCACAGAGAAAATTTCAAGTGTTTCACATGTACCTGTCCATTACATGTTCAGTATTTGCTTCATCATGGCAATATCTGCAAGTGTATATCTTGTTACAACAGGAAGCAACAAGTTTGCAGTTCCGCTTGTAGTGTTCACATCCGAAAACTAATCTTTGAGCATCACGATAAGATGGATAAGTACCTAGAACATCTTGCTGATTATCTAGCGCATCAACATCCACATGAGATTTTTGTTGTGTATTGATCCAACGGCTGAGAAAAATGGAACTCTGGGTCATAAATCAGAACAAGTAAAGAATAAAGAAAATACAAAATTGATTTTAACCTCATCATCAGATTCTGTATAATGAATGATTTCTTCTGGGGCTCCAATGTTTGGTCACAATTGACTCTTCTTATTGTGGCCTCAAGTTCTTCTTGACCCAATACTAGTACAGAACTTTTAGCTGTTTCAATTTGACGAGTAATACTTGATATCTCTATGTTTGACTTGTCAAGTTCACTGCAAACCTTACAACCCTCCACCACTTGGTCTTTGTGCGATTGATTTTCTTTTCCATCATCATTAGAACTTTCACATTGCATAATTCCACAGCTAATCATATTGCTTTTTGATAAATCTCCGTTTGTATCACACAAACTTTTTCCACATGGCAAGTACTTTGAGATTATTTCCAATGTCTCTGCAGCTGACATAGTCGTCATAGTTGATTTGTCAACCTTGGGAATGTCATATCTTTCCATACCATCCCACCATTCTCCTAACCATTGATCAAACATTGTGTTCTTGGCAATCTTGCGCCATACAGACATGAGTGCGTTGTGTTCTTCTATTGTCAAAGATTCTGCAAGCCAACGTATCATTTCTTGTAGAGTTTCTGCTCGTGTTCTTCCAAGCATGGATCCTATTACCTTTTCTTGCTCCTTGACAGACAGATGTTCTCTAAACAAAGGCCATAACTCAATTTCTTCATGGTCCACATGGTCCGAAAGCATTCTATTCATGCATTCACACATGTCATGGAGCTTTACACATAGCTGACGATACATTACCATTCGTCCACTTAAGACTGAAACATACATTTCGGAAATCTGATCCAGAACATAGGAAATTCTGTTGAAGTACTCAACATCCATTTTATGATCAATGGAGTATGAATGACTAATGTTCTGGGTAATTTCCTTTGCTTCTAGGGCTGGAAATGCAATTTCATCCTCTGCATCGCTGTGTATTTTATGTAGAACCCGTACAAGATGGAAACGTCGGTAAAACTCTGGAAATAAATCATTATTGTCAACCAGATTAACAGAAATAGAAGCAAGGTTTTCCATATCCTTCTTGAGAGCTTTGTGGAAGAAAAAGATAAGATCCACTGGTTTTGACTCTAGATAGCGGAGGGAACTTTCAGAGTTATTCTCTATACAATTTGTTGAAAAGTGAGTAGAAGTTTTCAAATTTTGAGGAAAAAATACATGAAAGTTGATCCCGCTAGAGTATGATGCGTCATACATACTACTGCTGTAAAAGGCAGACGAAGAGCTAGATACACCTTTATTGACCGTCTGCAAGTACGGAAATGCAGAATTGTTCTTAATTTGTTCTGAAAAAAACGAGCATCTGTTCTCGAATGCTGCACGCAGATCTTTTCTGAAACTGTCAACAGATGTCTTCCCTGAGTAACCAACGCGTACCCATTCATACAACAGGGAAGATAGCGATTTGTTAACAAAAAGGCGTCCTTGCTTTATGCTATGCAAAATGGACTTTGATTCATCCTCTGATAAATGACTTGAGAACCAAGTAACTGTGCACTTGAGCAACCCAAGTGGCATCATCTCAAGACTAGCATATAACAACCACCACTGCATTTCACGGCTGCAATTCATGATTATAAAAGGGAAAACCTGCCAGAGTAAAAACCAAGTAAGTGATAGTACAAGGGACTTTATGGTAAGCATTTTAAATCTTAAGGCACTTTAAAGGTAATAATAGAGTTTGTCTTACCTCAATTTCTACAAATGTCAGGTACTTGTGGATTCCTGTGGCAGAGACTTTTAGTTTATCACATAGATCCTCCACAAAGTTCGTTGCTGACATCACAGTTTCGGTCGTATACAACAACTGCTGCAAACCTTCAATTTGACTGTCATCCAAGAACTGTTGATATGAAGGACCTGGGCAATTTTCAGCCAACTCTATGCACATTGAGTAGAAGAGTTTATCCAATGCATAGCTGAATATTGGAAACTTAAACAAGTTAAACAACGAATGTAAGCATTAGTTGTTGCATGTGTAGATTACGCAAATGACAAGTATGTTACCTGTAAAATATGATGACGTCAGCAAAAAACTTGAGCTGAAAAATAACAGGAATGAATCCTGAAAGATCTTTTGAATCTCGAATTGAATATAGCTCTTCAAGAACTTCTAGCAGATCCTTATGATAGGCAGTGTGCCATAAATGAGCACCATCCAAAGGATTGTATTGAGAAGTTTCATAAACTGCATATTCACACCCTGGCTTCATTGGCTCTCCGCAATGACCCTCAGATTTATATACTTCTAAAATCTTCCGAAAATTAGCACGACCATTGAGGAATAGAGATCCTTTTCCATATTTATCAAAGTCTCCAGTGATGGCTTGCTCCTTTGCTTCAAGACATGATATTACAACCTTCAAGATGGATGCCGAAAAGGTAGATCAGTATGTTAAGTTGCGAACCGATTCAAATATTGGATCAGACAATACCTCTTGCAGATATAAATCCTTAGGTACTACTACTTTTAGACATTGACGAACATTGTCCCTTTCGTCTGAAGAGAGGAAGGAGTTCATCCATCGAAAGAAGTCTTCTAAGAGTAGCATAGGAACACTACACATAAACTGCCAAACAAATGAAGCCTGTTCTTGGGTAGAGAATTGCTGAGTCAGCAAAGGAAATACCTGTTACATTTTTAAAATCCAATCTTTAAGTAGCCAATCAAATGTTCTTTCTTTTTAATTCAATATCTTATTTTTATTTACTTCAGTCACACATTGATAGCATTATATTATACCTGCTCTATTATCTTTTAAATGAGGATTATTTTGGTACCTAAAGGCAATACCACAAAGGTTCTTTAAAGAACAGAGTTTAACGATTTAGATAAAACCCTTAAGGGACAACACATAAGCATTTATCATTCTGTCCATTCGTTGTGAAGGGACAAAATTCGCATCTAACTTAGCTCATTTGGCGCGTTTGCTTTTCACATTCAGGGTTTACGTCATACCCCTCTTTAGCCAAAGATGGAAGTTTAAAGCTGACAACTTTATGTCAATTATGAAGACTTCTGTTTCCAACTTTAACTAGGTAGATGTTCTTTTGCTGGTTATGTGGTAATGGTAGCAATAGAAGATAATCAATAATTGAGAACACTATGTCAGCTTACACCATGTCCACTAATTAATTGTCCAACTTCAGAAATGTATCTGTCATGGGGAAAGATATTTGGATGCTTCTTATCTACAGTTTTAATGTTTATTGAAGGGTATGGAATATAAAGAGCAATAGTTAAAGTCAGCAACAAGCCAACAAGCTTTGCTAGTTTCACAGACTTATACCGAAGGGTTCAAAGTCTGGATCCAACATGAACATATAGATTATAAAGTAGATTCATTATGATATGTATAGTTTGTCATTTATATATTATAGTTTCATAAAGGCACTTCTTAAAAGTTACTCATTTGTATACACTCAGTTTTACCACACGTTCTATGCATGCCACTTTACAAGCCGGAGTCTTTCTGGAAGCAGGATCTCTACCTTGGGTAGGGGTATGACTATATACATCTTAATTACCTCCCCCATATCTTGCACACACATGGTATTTGGTACTGCTGCTTAGTTATTCTATTTTGACAGTCGATCATTTAACAGTATAGTTAGCAAAAGTTGGTTGATATATCGATTCTAATGCTGAATTTTCTAATGCAAAGGAACTATATATAATACATGTCACTGAAATAACTACTTGTTTAGTAGCAAAAAGCTATTACTATAGGAGTATATGCTTTAAAAAGATACGTAGAAATACACTAGGGGGCATCGATCTCTTTGTGATTTGTCAGCAGGATGCAGTCCTCTGGATTTTGGGGGTATATCTCAAGGGCTCTCTAAGAAATAATTTGGATTCTGATCAGAGTGGTGTTTATATTAGACCGTTATATATGTATTAGTTTAAAATATGTCATAAGTTTGAGGTAGTCGAATGAAATAAATTCAAGGTAGTCAAATGTAATTTGTAATTCTATAAATTGATGTCAATGAGAAGGGAAAACCCCAAGGGAATTCATTATCATCTTACATGGTATCAGAGACCATGCATATCCATCTTAAATTTAATTGTGGTAAGAGTGAGATAATTAATGAAATAAACAGGATATAAGAGATCGCTTTTTGAGTGAGATCTCAACTATAGTGCGTTTTTAGTTAATATTCAAAAATAGTTTTTGACAGTCTACGCTTACATTTCTGCAAGACTTAATAATGAATGTTTTATATACAGCTCTTTACTCTTTAACTATCATCCAGTTAATGATACATCTTTCTTGCTACCCGTCATCTTTGTATCCTACGTTTCTCTATGAGTCTATGTACAAACTTGAAGATTACATATATTTCATTCTTTTAAATGGGGACCTCTACCTCATTATGTAAGTTCATGCATTATAAGGGTTGAAGAATGAGCCGGCGACTCATAGGCAGTGGCTTGGTTAAGGGAACCTACCGGAGCCGTAGCGAAAGCGAGTCTTCAGAGGGCAATTGTCACTGCTTATGGACCCTTCAAATAATGTTTGAGCCTATGTTCAAACCAAACAAACCCACCTCCTATATGAGTTAGGCTGGAAAGAATGCCCGCCAAGTTATTTACAGAAATTATCTTTTATATGATATGATTATGGTGCATATAACCTTTTAGACATGAAGTTCTTAAAATAGGGAAACTACCTATAATCCCCCTTAATGAGTTAACATTGATACACATTGAACGTAGAAAAAGATGGCACTATTGTCGTGATCTAAAAGCTGCTTTGTGATTTTTGAATATCGACCACAGATAAAAGCAAATAAGAATAAAATGAACTCATTAATTTCAGTAGTATGTAGTGAAACCAAAAAATATTAGTTGTGTCATACCTGCTCTTCTTCTTTTGCCATATGCTTGCAAATACTGGTCTGCAATGTACCAATGAAGTAAACAAGCTCTTGAAATGGCTTAGAAATACAGCTTTCATTTTCATTCTTCAACACATCTAGATAATGGAAAATTGAGTCCAGAATATCATTTGTGCTCGTATGTTCAAGCGAATATGCAGACACCACATTCTTTACATGTACATCCAACGCTCTAAAAATCACCTGAAATTATATAAATGAAATCATCACTAAATAAAATCAACAATATACCAATCCTGAATCCCCACAAGATACAATTAACTTAAGCGTCGGGGTCAGTCCACAGGCACGCTACTAAGTTGATTACAATGTCAAAGACGTAATTAACAAATACAGAAGGATATGATTGTACACTACTATAAGCTAGGAGCATAAGCTAAGAATTGCCTTTCACATATTGTTCTTAGCAGGCCTGGTGTCGATCTACTTGACCGGTTATCAACATTTCTTTACAAAATTAACTATGGACATTCATCTTCTAATTATAAGAAATAATAACTTGTAAGTCAACAGAAGTCAATTTAAACATGATGATACTATGAAATTTATTTATTTGTAATCCATAACTATATAATTACGATATCGGTAGGTTAATCCGTTCCACACGGGAAATGATATGATCTTTTTTGTCATACACAAAATTACACAGTTGTACATTGTCCAATATCACCTCTTTTTTCATATCAACAATATATATGTGTGTGTGTGTGTATATATATACATTATATAACTAGCTATAACTAAATAAATTCAAAAGGTGAAACAAACGAACCTCATCTTCAGCGACGGAGTGATACTTATTAACAAGCTTAAAAAACTCGAACCTGCGGCGGAGCTCTTGAATGAAGTCAGCAGAAGAGATGATCCTGCTGTTGCCATCATTCAAGGCCTCCGCCGCAGTACGACGTAAGTCCGCCACTTCTTTACGTAGCGCATTATGAAAATGCAACAACAACAATACCGGAGATTCCAGTAACCGTTCACCAGAAATAACCGTAACTTGTTCGAAAACAGCCGACATCAGATACTAATACAACTTCAGGCGGAGTAACCGCCAGAACTATGTTACTCAACTCCGGCCATTGAACTACCGTCCGGCAGATGATATTATAAATAACAACCGGAGAAGTGAAAGGAAGTACAGGCATGGAAGTTGTGGCGCATATAAACCCGTCGATCAGATATAGAGAATTATTATTATAATTGTTATAGTTTTATTATTATTATTATTATTATTTGTTTCTATGATGAATTACTAATTAATTATTGTTATAGACATAGTCTGGAATTTTTGGCCGTTCAAAGGCTTCGTGCATTGTGAATTATTAAAAATAATAATGATAATTTGGAAGTATTAAAATTGGAAGGTTGTGAGTAATGATTGGGATGTTATACCAAACGGCATAATAATAAACGACATACAGGTTCCACGTTTGTCTGTGAGTTGAAGTTGCAAGTAAGAGGCGTTGAACATGCAGTTTATACCTTCACCACCTAACTCTCTCCACGCTCCGTTTCTTTCTCCTCATTATACCAAACGGCATCATTTCAGTTATTTGCATTTTGTTAAATAAAATGATATGTGTAATCCAATAGTCTCTCCAGGGTAATCCACTAAAACAATAAGTCATTTTCTTTTCGTTAGTCATGTACATAAGATTTATCATTAACAAACACCAAATATTTTAATTTTCATTAAAGATCCAATTCGAATTTCGTCCTCTTTCATTAAAGTCGTCAAAAGTATATCGAATTGGATCTTTAATGAAAGATAACGAAATTTTAAGACTACTCATGCTTTTTGTTTTGTCTAAAGATTTGCAGTTTGTGAGATAAAATATTTTGAATGATTTTGATGAATTTTATTATTTAATTGAAAAGATTGAAAGAGAGAAAGAATGTGTGGTCTAGAATAGTTCTTGAGTTCTTTTTTTTTATGAATTCTCAAAATAACTCACCCCTATATTATACACAACAATTTAGAAAAATAAAATAAAATTATACCAACAACTACACTATTAATGTATTACACATCTATATACCCAGACAAATAAAACTTTTTCTTTAACCTTTCTTTATTAATTTTTGTTATAAATCAAAATAACCCAAGTTTTTTTAATCTCCCAATATAGATATATCTCAAAATTAATGATTCGATGACGATGACTTCTAAAGAATAAACTTATGACAATGAAGATAATATTTGTATGTATTCCCTATTTTTTTTTTAATTTATTAAAAATTTTACATTATATTAAAATTGGAGTGGAGAGAGTTGCCCCAATAACAAACTCATCCTTGTACGCCTAAAGTATATCGAATTGGATCTTTAATGAAAGAGGACGAAATTTTAAGACTACTCATGCTTTTTGTTTTGTCTAAAGATTTGCAGTTTGTGAGATAAAACATTTTGAATGGTTTTGGTGAATTTTATTATATAATTAAAGAGAGAGAAAGAGGGAAAAAATGTGTAGTCCAAAATGATTCTTAAGTTCTTTTTTATTTGTGGGTTCTTATATAACCCTTCCTCTATATATATATATATATATATATATATATATCACAAATAACTAATTATGATAATCATAATAGTTATGTATTAAGAAAAATATATATAAGCTAACTATTTCACAAAAGTATATTTTTCGGGTTTTACATTATGATTGAATACGTTTTCATCTAATAAGACCTTATCTGACACGTGTGGTCTTTATTTATTAAATAAATAATATATATTAGATATGAGTGTTACATCCGGTCATCCGGTGTGTGAAACGAAATTCTTTTAAGAGTCCATTTTCTATTCTCGAAGCAGGTCTTTTTTTTTTTACATTTTCGGATACAACTTATATAAGTACGCCATATAACTTTTAAAATTGTGGTCTCGCAAATAAAATATCCTAGCTCCCTCTCTAGAAAAAAATGGGAGAAAATTTACATTTCGTTTTTCCTTTGAATTTTCAAAATATAACATTTTATCAAATTCTATTCGTTTGTAATTTATTCTTTGGAAAGATTTTATTTCTTCCAAAGTTATCCTATGAACGAAACACGTCTTATCATTCAAACAGAATTATCCAAACCTCTTTATTTTGTTCCATGTGACGGGTTGCGTGAAAATTTTCCACCCCTCGTTAAAAACACTGCCAAACAAAAGTTTGAGTAAAATTTCACCCATACGTATTAAAATTTACCGTAGATGTAATGTCACATGCTACACGCGCCAATGAAGTGCGCCTTGGTTCCATTACTCGAGTCCAGCGCATCAAATCCCGGGCCTTGCGTCTCACGTGGTGCACAATCCAACGCAGCAATGACATTGACAAGGCAATATTAATTTAACTTTTAACCAAATATCACGCTATACAAATCGTGTGTGCCGGCCACGAGCTTTGTCGTCACGCGATCGAGATAGTCAACAGTCAATGCCTTTGTGGTTTTCGGATTTTCCTTTCTTTCATTAATGTTTTACTTCCACCTCAAAAGTTGTAACGTCACCACCTCAAATAATCCATTGAATGAAAGTTATTTGATGCCTTCTTTCTTTTATTATTAAAAGAAATACTGTAATAAACTAAAAAGTCCTAAGGCCAGAGTGAGTACTTATCAGGCATGGCCCAGGTTTGCTGAACCCGATCGGCTATACCGTCGCCGCTAGTCGGGTAGCATTTCGAGTAAGTTAACCGAGCTTTGGGTTCAAATATTGGAACGTTAGCTTCGTGGATCCCCCCTCCCAAACGGCTAAATCACCTTCTTTAAAAAAAAGAAAAAAAAAAACTTTTTTAAACCTTATTTTCTATCTTTTCACCCATAAAACCCATTTATTCTTTCATTTTTTACACCACAACTTCCTTTTAACCAAAATCCCTTCCATTTTCACACATCTTATTTCAGATACATTTTCATCAAATATCTTTCAAACTTGTGCACACATCTTTCCTTCGATAGTTTATAAAATGGCAAACAACAATTCAATGAATATTCGTTATGTTAAAATGGCGATTCAAGTCCACCTGAATTACGACTCTAGACACCGCTCTGGAGTAAACAACGTCATTCAGGACATTTCTGAAAACAAAGTGGCTTACCAAGCCGAAATCGACCGACTTGAAGCCCACAATCGGGTTCGTACCGCCGCCGAAAATAAGTATGTGGTGTATCTTCGACAAAAGATCGATTGGTTGGATCAACTTATTTTCCAACTTACCACCGCCACTACGACTTTGACAATCACGCTAACCCGTGGGGAGTTTTGGCAAGGCATTGTCGATGGTGGTCGGTATGTGGATTACTATACTGACCCAGAGGAGATGTACGTATCTCTCCACTTGGCGACGTTGTCGGGTCTCTTGAACCATACCGCTACATTCATCGAAACGACGGCGATAGTACTGTGGACTCGGACTATTCCGAGTGTTAGTCGTATTTATTTTTAGTATTATGTGTTTTTTAGTTTTATTTAAGTATTATTTATGTATTTTAGTATTATGTATTGTGTTTTATTTAAGTTTAATGAAATTATGTTTTATGTTTATATGGTTTTAATTATATGTATTAAAATTAAATGAAAAAGAAAAAGAAATTGGGTAAGATTGGTATGTTATGCCTACGATTTGGATAAGAATTTAATAGTTTTGAGTTGACGAGTTTTAATTAAAGGATAAACTAAGTAAAATTGGATAAAGGAAATATACTCCTTCCACTCTAACAAAAGCAGAAATACAAGTAAGATTTAAATACTGGTTCACTCACATGAAAGTTATGAATTTGATCATTACTCATTGTAAAAGCGGGGGTTGTTTTCAAATTTAGTTAAAATTAAATGCAGTTATTCTATGTTGGATTAGGAAAAGCCTGTGTATATTTTATTATACTTTTAAAAATAAAATTCATAACATTATATATATTATTAAATGGAATGAAAACATGTCACCTGCGTGAAAAAATAAATAAATGGGTGGAATCTCCTGATTTCATGTATCATTTGGTACCCACTAATCACTCAGCCAGGTTGGTGTTTAAGTAAATCTCAACCACTTAATAATCCTCTGATTATCGTAAGTTTGCATTTAGCAAGACTGAAACCCAAAATTACTCCTGGAAACTGATGACTGGTGGTCACTAGGCTATTACCCAATAGTTAGTAACTCACCTACGTGGTGAGTTACCATTAGTCCACATAACATCATGTAAAATGTTGTCAAATCGTGTCTGCCTGATCTTTTTATTGGTTTTTTGCACATTCTTCTTCCTTTTGGGTTTTCAAACAATATATTGCAACTTTTTTATGTCTATATCCCGTACATTTACCGTTATTCGGATTTTGTCACATATCATCCCGCTTGGGCTTTCTATTATGGGTTACTTATTGGTTTTTTAACACAATTTTTCGTTTGGGTTTCCAAGCAGCATATTGCAATTTTTTTATGGTGATATCCCGCAACGTTATGTAACTTTATTTGGTTTTTGCACACTTTCTTCTTTGCGGTTTCAATTAATATATTGAAAACTTTTATTCGACTTTGTTCTTTGTGCATATTAAATATACATATTCGATATTATAAACTTTTATATACATTTTTGGTATTGTTTTAATTAGTACCCTCTAAAACAAAATAACCATTTCAAACGCAAATTTAGAGCCCATAATGTGGGGTTCAAATTATACTAGTGTAGAATATGATCAGGGTTATTCTATTTTAGTCATAAAAAGTGATAGTAAATTGGAAAATGGTTGATGCATAAGAGCGATTGTAATGGTGATGGGGTGGTCAGCGTTGAAGCCAACGACATCGGGGTGATTAGGTGGACTGTTAGTCTGTTACCACAATCGGGGTGGTGGTAGGGTGGTTGTGGTGTGGAAAGCCGGCGTTGGTGTTTCGACGTCGGTAAGCTATGGGGTCGTTCAATTTTTCATTATTAATTTTTTATTTGTGTATGGATTATGTGTATTTGGATTTTGAAGTTTCTCAATTTCATTTTTGTAGATATGGTTATGGCGTCTCTATGTGCAGAGATAAAGGAGTGAAAGTAATAAGCCTTTCATTTTATAGTTTTTTATATATAAATTTATGTTTACCATTTAAACCATGAAGTTTTATATGTTTACAAATTATGAAAACAGTTTATAATCTAATAAATGAATATATTTAAGTTCAGATTTATTGTTTTTAAAACTTTTAATTATAACTATATTCTTGTTAATTATAGTAAAAGGTTTTTATGTATATAGATAAATATGTTATGTTTTTAATATAAAATATATAGATAATGTATGATATGGTGTGGTTATTGTTACGAATGTGACGTGGTTGCTAAGGGTGGAGGGAGTATCCATCCCTTACCCAAATTTACCCAATTCATCCTGCAATCAAAACTCGTCAAATCACAACTACCTAATTCTTACTCAAATCCTAGGCATAACATACCCATTTCTTACCCAATTTTTTTTTTATTACATAAATATATTAATTTAAAATATTTCATTTAAAAATTAAAATTAAACATTACCTAATAATAATAATAATAATAATAATAATAATAATAATAATAATAATAAGAACATAAAACAAAAAATAATGAATAATAACATTTCAGGGGTAAAAAAAATAAGAACTTTTCAAACTGGGCATGTAAAACTCATAAATATAACAATAGTTCTGGGCCTTTATGAAAAACTTTGCAATTATAATATACAGTATGTATATATGTTTCAGCTTTTCTTCTTCTTCTTCTTTGTGTAAGTCATCTGCAACTTCTTTTTTTTTTCCTTATGAAACGGTCTAACCTATTAATATTGAGGGGACCACCTTTCCAATGTTTAAAAAATTGAACCCAACACTCGGCTATGTTAATCGAAATGCTACCCGAAATGCTTTACCCCTTAGTACTAGTACTCCTCTCGGCCTAAGTGGTTGTAGTGTGATCCTCACATGATAATGATATGGCACACCACCTTAGTGTGGTGGTGTGACCATTATAAATGCTCTAACAAAATATTTGTTAATATGTTCTTGTTCATTTATGTTTTTCTTCTTTTATTTACTACTCATAAAAGTCGATAATGCTATAATGCTCAATTTAGTTTCTATCCAAAATATTTTACATGAACGTGTATGATTTTTTTTTAGTTTAAGCCACTGTAACTTATTCCTATATTAATTTTATAATTTTAAACCAAAGTTATCTTTTAATATAATAAAATAAATGTGAAGTAAATAATACATAAATAATGTTGTATTCAAACTCAAATTAAAAAAATATAACTAATTTATTTTTATATTATTGATAATAATTAAATTAAAAAAAAAGACAAATAACTAATTAAATTAAAGTCATGATAAATACTAGAGTTGAGTATTGCATTAATAAGGATTTGCATTGTTATCAAAATTCCTAAAATATAGATACCCATATATATTCCTAAAAAAAAATATTACATAATAAATATCTATTATTATTACTAAATATTACGAGCAATAATAGCGTAGCGGACATCCCCGTCTTACAATGAAGTTTGGGCATTTGGAGACCAAGGTTTGAATCCGAGCAAACAAGGTTTTCCCCCAATTTAGCGTCGTACCTTTTGTAGCGGTTAAATTGATGTGGTTTTCCCTTCCATGTGGTTCCTTGAATTCGTGGATCGGTCGTTAGTAACTGCCTGCTCATTTGGATGTAACGGCTAGCCGTCCCGTGACACGAATGTTCAAAAAATAAATATCTATTATTATTAGATAATAGTAAAATTAAATTTAAAGTAACCATAAATAATAAAAATTCTAAGAATTTGACAGATACGATATTATTCACTCAAATTTCAAAGAAACCTTTTTCATACAAAAAATTCCATTTTTAGTTATAGACACATCAAATGCCCAAAAATTAACTTTTAAAGTCTTGAGTTCTTTCAAATCTCACTTCAATAGTTGGTTAAAAAGAATGGTTAATTAAGGAGGAAGTAAATTAATAACATCTAATGTCATCTTTCATATATTTTGGTTTCCAATAATATCTTTGACAATTTATGAAGAGATTCATATATAAGCATAACCATATCTAAGATAAAAATGTTGCTTGCAAGTTTCAACTAAGTAGAAATAAACTTATAGTCTTGTCGGATATGAGAATGGAATTTTTGTCTTGTCTTCAAAAACAAATGACCGAATCACTTGATCAACCGGGTTGGTTTGATTAAAAAGAATGGTTAAATAACGATTAATTAAGGTGGTAAAACATTTAATTTCAAATCAATTATTGAATGCGCCGTGTGAAGCGCAGGCATGACACAAGCCTCCCAATTGACAACACGTTTCTCCTCATGTTCTTTGTTGATGGAAGCTTCTTTTGGCTCTTTCGCGGAACGAAACAAACCAAGTAATTAAATACTTGATTAGTTGATTTCATATGTTTTAGAGTGAACCGTCTGGTGGAGTATTATATAACTTATTGGATTAAACAAATTTAACATGTCTATCATCTCATCATGCATGAGCAATTATTTGGTATTGTCTTGAAGAGACGAAACTGTAATATAAGCATGAAAAAAAGTTAGCAAAATATAATTTGATCCCAATACTTTCTTTTAAAAAGTATTGGATTTCTTAAAATTCAGCATTTTATTTTCTTCTCAAAATACCCCTGCTTAAACATAAAACCCTTATATACATTTTTTTTTTCCATTTTCTCTAATCATTACATCTTCTATCACCCCCCCCCCCCCTCCTTCTTCACCGCCTCCATCGATCTCCACCATCGCCTCCCTTTTATAATTCGCTCGTTAAATGTAAAATGGATCAAGTATATGAGTAGGGAAAGTAAATTTAAGTTTATTAAATTCCTAAGCTTGAGTATGAAACATTTCACACATTAATTTTTTTAATATTTATTGTATAATAAATGATGACTATTCGAACCCATAAATTTAATTGGTTAAAAAATTGGTAAGTGATAATATTCATACCTAAGCTTAGATATGACTGGGTGACTCTATTTGCCCTTTCGATCTATTTCTTAATTGAACTAAAGGTAAAACGTGTTCTGAATGGTCCAGACCGAAGGGCTTGGCTCCCAGTTTTGGTTGATTCTCGGGTATTTGGTCTTGCAATTGTTTACTCTTTTTTCGCATTTCCTTTTCGTTTTATCCATCCTTAATATCTCGATTGATATAAGTTCTCCTCAGAACTTGAAGTCTCGAGTTGGTCAAGCAAACTGATTCATTCAATTCTTCGCCTCCATAGACAGTTGACGACAAAAGAAACGAAAAAAACAATCCATATAAATTGACGTCGCTCAATAAATTTTGTGGTTGATGTTATTTGTAAACTAGTGATGATAGCACTAAATACAATCCATAATTAAGGGGGCAAAGCAAAAAAAATAGCTTTTCAATGAACCTTATATATATAAGAGTCTAGTGATTAAAGAACTTGTAACTGCTCCAAATATAAAAAAGGTAATGGATTTAAATTCTACATATGAGAAAAATAAAATAAAAAACAAAGTTCTGTTTGGTTAAGGGTTTTTGCTCATTTACGATGAGGTTTCTTATAAGGCTAAGAAGAGAGGAGGTGCTGGAGGTTGGACTACTTGCACTAGGGAGCGTCACGTGACACCCTGGGTTGTTAAAGAAAAAAAGTGAAAGTAAAGTTGCCTAAATGATGAGGTAGACTAATGATTGATTTGATTTATTATTATTTTTTTTATTGTTTATTTTATTATTCAAAATACATTTTATTGTGTTAATATATAAAGTATACATAGAACATTGCATAAAATACAAAAAAATAAAACTACAAATATATTATAAAATAAAAAAATAGGGGTGTAAAATAAAACTAACAAAATTTAGACAACTGCTCAATAACTATATAATAGTTCAGGGTTTAAACTGAAACTTAACTTTTATATATAAATGTTTTTTATTTTTTTATTTTTACACGGTAGCAATAGATTATTATTATTTTTTTTAACACCATTATTACAAGGAAAATTAAATAAAAAGTTCTTTTCTAATTAAAATAATTCCCATTTTCAAACAACTAGTTTAAAGAGGAGTGTCCGGTCAACATTTTTCAAGCAAACCTTAGAGAATGATTGGAACACGGATCCCTGGGCGGGAGTGGTGTTTTTAGCGACCTAACGGTGATTCTGGCGTGGTTCGCCCCTTCTTTCACCCCACTCCTCTCAGCCTAAGGGGAGTAGATATGATTGGGTATATTAATGAGCCATTCCGATTTGCCATTAAAAAAAATCAATTTAGTGATAAACTATTTGTAACTGCTCCAAGCACAACAAAAATTGAATGACTTCATTATGTATTAAAATATTGTATATGAAATCTGAAAATAGTTTTAAGATATGATTAATTTACGTACTATACTTAAGTATGTGTTATTTAAATCTCTAAGAACTACGAATAACAAAATCCTTAATTAAATAAGATTTTTACTAATTTTGTATCTAGAACGACGAATAATTTGATACCCATACTTGGCAAACTACATGTGAGGTTAAACTAGTAACTAGTTATCTGGCTGTATACATGGAATATGTACAAATTACTTATCTATTTTAAAACGGAATAAATGTTTCATTATGTAATCAATACAAAAATTTGGAAAACTAATTTTCAACCTTATAAGGTTTCATCTTTACTTTTAAATTTTAGTTCATGTATTGATGGATTACAACTTATATATAGTCGATCTAGTGATAAGACAAATAATATATGTTCTTCAAGTCTCACATTGTTCATTCTTTTAGTACCAATTACCAATAAAACCTAGACGTGTTGTAAACTTCTAAAAACACAAGTTTGATCCTTAGGGTGTCAGATCATGTGAGTATTAGAATGGAGTATTGAACCGGTATATAAAATTCATTCGGGGTGAGTTGATAGGTATTCAAAGATGATATCGGGACTAAGGTTCTCCCATTACTTTTTTTTTTTACAATTAATGAAAAAGTAAAAACAATTTTACATTAAAAGGGTAGTATCTTTCTCAAATAGGAAACGACTTACTTACGTTGATGCATCATGATTTGATTAACAAACTTAATCTGACTCGCGTTTTATAAATAACGATCGATATAACAGATTTCAAAACATAAACGATAGTGTTCTTTATGATTTTTATAAAAATATGACGTAAAATTTAATACAAATCTCATGAACCATCAATCTAATTTACTCCATATCTTACTCTTATAATGAAAAATCTTTGTGCTTATGTATCTTAAGTACGACTATTTTATTTAAAGTCAAATGTGTTTAACAAATCACAAAGTCAACTCGCATACTTACGCAAGTAAAACTCCGTAATCCGTACCACCATATAGTATAGATACAAATATCTACATGCGATTTAAAAAACTTAATATATAGCATTTAAATCTGAAAGAATTATCAAGTGATGATCGGTACGTTGAAGATTTATTAAGGAAACACACGTCAGTGGCATAAATCGGATCGATTGATGGAGTTGAATAATAATGCAAAAATGTTAGTTTTTGGGTTTGGTGAACTAATATTTGAGCTGAGATTGTCTAATTTAATAAAAACAAGTTTCAGTAATCAATAAATTTGTAAAAAATCAAATCAAGTTGGGATGACTTAACTAGGGCTGTAAACGGTTCGGTTAGCTTGAAATTTCGAACCGTTTTTCGAGTTTCGGTTCGGTTAACTATAAATTTTGAATCGTTAATTTCGGTTACCCGAAAAAGTCGGTTAATTTCGGTTTCATTTTCGGTTAACCATTTATTAAAGTTATGTTAATATAATGTTTAAGTTTTCAATTATAATAATCAATTTACATTGTATTAATTAATTTTTTCTATGTATAATAGACATTTAACTAAATTAGTATTTTGTTTTATAAATAAATATACATTACATTTAATTTTAAATTAACTTTTTCTAACGTTATATTTATGAAATGCAATTTTTTATTTAAGAATATCATGATTTACTACTTAAAATGTTTTTTATATGACAGTATTAATATTTTAGATAAATATTTTAAACAAAGTTAACAACTTTTTTTTAAAAAAGAGTATATATATATATATTTAAAAAAATTACTTAGAATATTCAAAATTAATCACAGATTGTGAAAGAAAGTTAGTAAAATTGTTAATATTTTAGGTAACAAATACAAAAATTTAACTAAATAGATATGTAAATAATGTATTCATGTAATACATATATGTGTAAATATACATATATATGATTATATGTAAGTATATAACAAAATTCGGTTCGGTTAACTGCGGTTAATAACCGAACCGTTATACATCGTTTTTTTTGTTTTTTCAGGTTTCGGTTTTTTCGGATTCGCATCACACGGTTCAGACCGGTTTTCGGTTTATTTCTTACACCCCTAAACTTAACCCACCACATATGTATATTTTTCGACAAATTGCCTAAAAATAGACAAATAATGTTCGTCTTTTAGATTTTAAAAAAAAGTTAATTTTGCGACACACAAAAGAAATCATTAGTCATCAATGTGTAACATCCAAGGGGTAAAAGACTTTTCAAGTGAGGTGGTTTATGGTAGCTTACTGTGCTACCCTTTTATTTGTTGATTGATGAATACCCCCACCCCCCTTTTTTTAATTAAAATTAACATTACGATTATATTATTATAAAAAAAAAAAAAAAAAACTTTTTGAGACGTCTTGTATTGTTTGGGATAATCATTCTTCATCTCTTAATGCGATAACTAATATGGTACTTAGATAACTGAGAAATTTCTAATGAGAATTTGATTTGCTAGAGGCTTTTTATGATTTTCACCATGTTGTAAAAGAACAGATCGAGCCTCGAGGTACAGTAGTGATAGGTCATATTTATATTCTAATGTAGTTTCTTACATTTTTAGGCAAGCCAACTAAATATTGAAATTGGGATTGGAATAGCAATACATATTGGTTCCTTAATACATGTACTAGCAAGTAGCAACGGAGTATCTGGACAAATGCAATACTAAAAGCAAATTGCAGAGTTATTGGTTCTTTGATAGGTGGTGGTGATAATGGCGACAAATGGTGATGGTAATGGAAAATTGTAAACCAATGTGTTTTGTCAAACAAAGATTTTACAAGATTGTGTTACTATGCAAGAAAGAAAGGAGAATTTGTCTACTACAAAATTTAGTCAAAGAGCATGAGGATAAATAGTTACTTCATGGACGGCATTACATTTTTCCATCAAGTTGAAACATGTTACATGTGGTAGACAAATTACATTTTGTCAACATTATTCACTATTCTTTTGCAGGCTATAGTTGTTTAGATTATATTTTGTCAACATTGTATTGT
Organism: Erigeron canadensis; assembly: GCF_010389155.1. Classification (NCBI taxonomy): domain Eukaryota; kingdom Viridiplantae; phylum Streptophyta; class Magnoliopsida; order Asterales; family Asteraceae; genus Erigeron; species Erigeron canadensis. The sequence continues at coordinate 41,691,002 of NC_057762.1, forward strand.
CATGCATAGTCTATAAATAGATGCATGAAATAAGTTACAATTGCAACCAAGTTTCTACGTAAACAAAAGTTTTCATATTTTGAAGTATTACTTCCTTTGTAATACTATCACCTTTTATCCAAATTTTTAGTCTTCAAGTTCTATACAATCAAGTTTCATTAAGATTTAAGTATTTCCCATCATATTTCCAACATAAATTGGCATCAGAGCTTGTTCAATCTATATTGGGTTAAACGGGTTACAATATTTTTAACACTCATGGCAAGACAAGGATTTGATCTTAGTCATGTTGTTGTCCCAATTTTCGATGGTGAAAACTACGATTATTGGTGTGTCAAAATGGAGACATTATTCCAATCTTTAGATGTGTTAGATGATGTCCATAATACATTTAAAGAGCCATTATCAACTGAAAAACAAACGGTTGAACAAATGGCTGAATTAAAAAAGAAAAGAAGCAGAAATGCAGCTGTTTTAAGTATAATTCAGCGGGGAGTTATACCGTCAATTTTTCCAAAGATCATGTGGATCAAGAATGCTAAAGAAGGTTGGGAAGTTCTCAAACAAGAATTCCAAGGCGATGTAAAAGTGAGAGCTATCAAATTGTAGTCTCTCAGACGGGATTACGAGAATATGAAGATGAAAGAAAATGAGTCACTTAATGACTATTCGTCTAGATTAACCGATTTGGTTAACCAGATGAAAAGTTATGGTGATGAAATTGAAGACCAAAGAATCGTCGAGAAAATTCTCATTACAATTCCAGAAAAATTTGACCCAATTATAGCAGTCATTGAAAACACCAAAGATCTCAAAACTTTGGGTATTCAAGAATTGCTAAGTTCGTTGAAGTCCTACGAGGAACGCATGACACGTCACATAGGCAACGCGATTGAAAGTGCATTCCAGTCCAGCTTGCAAAGTGATAGAAAGCCATCACAAAGTTACGAAAGAGGGAGTTTATCCTATGGTGGAAGAGGAGGCAGAAATTTTAGAGGTCGAGGACGTGGCCAAAGCTATGGAGCTTCAAGACCCCGATTCAACTTTGAAAGAAAATCACCCGCCGAAGCAAATTCTTACAAGTGTTCGATTTGCAAGAAAGATAATCATGAAGAAAAAGATTGTTGGAACAAAGGAAAGTTTCAATGTTCTTATTGTAATCGATTTGGACATCTTGAAAAATTTTGTCAACAAAAGAACCAACAACAACAACAAGCCAACTACTCCGAAGAAAAGCAAGAAAATGGAAATGTGTTTTTTTGTCACTCAGCCACCGTCAACAAAACTGATATTTGGTTTCTTGACAGCGGTTGTAGTAATCATATGACCGGTGATGAAAGTATTTTGGTCGATATTGATACTACAATTAAGTCTCATGTGAAAATGGGAAATGGAGCAGTGGTGCAAGTAAAAGGCAAAGGCAAGATCCCGGTGGAAACCAAAAGAGGTATCAAATACATTAATGATGTTTTGTTAGTTCTTGATCTTGACCAAAATTTGCTTAGTGTTGGACAACTTGTAGAGCATGGATACTCTATTATTTTTGAAGGAAAAGGTTGCAATATTTATGACAAAGGCAAGAACAAAAGTTTAATGCAGAAGATAACAATGGGAAAGAACAGAAGTTTTCCCATCACACTCAAATATGGGAATCACATTGCTTTAAAAGCAACAGTTGCAGATGAGTCTTTGTTATGGCACAAGAGACTTGGACATCTGAATTTTCAGAGTCTAAATTTACTTCACCAGAAAAATATGGTTGGAGGTTTGCCACAAATTCAAAAAGTTGAAGGAGTTTGTGAAGGGTGTGCACTCAGGAAGCATCATCGGAAACCATTTCCGAAAGGAGTTGCTTTAAGAGCCAAGGGAATACTCGAGCTAGTACACACCGATCTTTGTGGTCCAATGAGCAATCCTTCTCATGGTATCTATTTCATTCTATTTATTGATGATTTTAGTAGAATGACATGGTTTATTTCATGAAAGAAAAATCACAAGTTTTTGGAATTTTTAAAAAGTTTAAAAGTTTTGTTGAAAAACAAACTGGTCGTTTTATCAAAGTGTTAAGAAGTGACCAAGGCAAAGAATATAATTCAAAAGAGTTTGATAAGTTTTGTGAAGATGAAGGCATGGAAAGACAGGTTACCACACGATATACACCTCAACAAAATGGTGTAGTCGAAAGAAAAAATCAAACCGTGGTAGAGATGGCGAAATCAATGTTGCATGAAAAAGGTTTACCAAAAAGTTTTTGGGCAGAAGCAGTTTACACGGTAGTTTACTTGTTAAACAGAAGTCCCACAAAAGCTCTAAATGACAAGACTCCACTTGAAGCGTGGAATGGAAGAAAACCCTCGGTAAGGCATCTTAAAATTTTTGGATGTGTTTGTTATTCTCAAATACCAAAACAAAAGAGGCACAAGTTAGATGAAACAAGTGAAACTTGTATTTTTGTAGGCTATAGTAGCAAATCAAAAGCTTATAGATTGTATAGCCTAAATAAGAAAAATGTCATTATTAGTAGAGATGTAGTTTTTGATGAAAATTCTTCCTGGAATTGGGAAGAAGAAAAGAAAGAGGGAACAAGTGTTTCTATGAAAAATATGCAGGATGGAGCTGTTTCAGAATTCGAAGAAGATCATCAAGCAAATGATGAAGTACCAAATGAACCATCCCTGAGTTCACCTCCATCAACACCAAAAATCCAAAGTTCTCAAGCATCCTCACCATCTTCAAGTCCACCACCAAAATTTCGTAGGCTAACAGATTTATATGACAACACACAAGAGATTATTTGTCATTTTTGTCAGGTAGAACCAGAAAGTTTTGAAGAAGCGATTCAAAATGAATCATGGAGGAAGAAATTAGAGTCATTGAAAAGAACAAGATATGGGAGCTCGCAGACAAACCGATAGACAAAGATGTCATTGGTGTCAAATGGATCTATGATGACTAGTCGAAAAGAACAAGGTCAAATTCAATGCAGACGGTACGGTGCAAAGAAAGAAGGCAAGACTAGTCGCAAAAGGCTACTCACAACAGCCTGGATTTGACTATGATGAAACATTCGCTCTAGTTGCTCGAATGGATACAATCCGAGCAGTCATTGCATTAGCGGCTCAGAAAGGTTGGTCTTTATACCAACTTGATGTCAAGTCAGCATTTTTGAATGGAGAACTCAAAGAAGAAGTTTATGTGCAACAACCTCAAGGATTCGAGGTTAAAGGAAAAGAAGTAAAAGTTTACAAGTTGAAGAAAGCTCTTTATGGGCTTAAACAAGCACCACGAGCATGGTATAGCCAAATTGATGGTTATTTCAAAGAAAAAGGTTTTGATCAAAGCAAGAGTGAGCCAACCTTGTATGTCAAGAATCAAGGTAAAAACGATATCCTTATTGTGGCACTATATGTCGATGATCTTGTTTTCACAGGAAACAACGCAAAAATGATTGAAGATTTCAAGGACGAAATGATGAAGAAATACGAGATGAGTGATATAGACCTTCTAAATCATTTTCTTGGAATGGAAATCTATCAAGATGATAGCGGAGTTTTTATTTGCCAAGAAAAATATGCCGAAAAGATTTTAAAAGTTTTTGATATGTCAGAATGCAAACCGAAGGACACTCCTTTGGTTGTGAATGAAAAGCTCATGAAAGAAGACGGTTCAAATAAAGTGGACGCCACACTTTATCGAAGCTTGGTCGGGAAATTGTTGTATCTCACAGCAACGAGACCTGACATCATGTTTGCAACAAGTTTACTCTCAAGGTTTATGCACAATCCAAGTCATATTCACATGGGAGTTGGTAAAAGAATTTTAAGACATTTGCAAGGAACAAAAGATTTTGGAATCAAGTACGAGAAAAACAAAGTTTTAAATTTACATGGTTTTTGTGATAGTGATTAGGGTGGATGTACAGATGACATGAAAAGTACATCCGGATATATTTTCTCACTTGGTTCAGGTGTATTCAGCTGGTGTTCAAAGAAGCAACAAACAGTTGCACAATCATCAGCAGAGGCAGAGTACGTAGCAACAGCTCTAGCCACATCACAAGCAATTTGGACAAGAAGAATTTTTGAAGACATTGGTGAAAAGCAAATTGAGCCAACAACAATTTTTTGTGATAGTATGTCAGCGATTGCAATCGCAAAGAATCCAGTACATCACAGTCGCACAAAGCATATTGCTTTGAAACATCATTTTATCAGAGAAGCAATTGAAGACAGAGAAGTGAATCTCAAGTTTTGTGGAACACATGAGCAGTTAGCGGACATTTTTACAAAAGCACTTCCGCGAGAAAAATTTCAGGAGCTCAGAAAACAACTGGGAGTTCAACCAAAACACATTACGGGGAGAATGTAAACCAATGTGTTTTGTCAAACAAAGATTTTACCAGATTGTGTTACTATGCAAGAAAGAAAGGAGAATTTGTCTACTACAAAATTTAGTCAAAGAGCATGAGGATAAATAGTTACTTCATGGACGACGTTACATTTTTCCATCAAGTTGAAACATGTTACATGTGGTAGACAAATTACATTTTGTCAACATTATTCACTATTCTTTTGCAGGCTATGGTTGTTTAGATTATATTTTGTCAACATTGTATTGTCATGCATAGTCTATAAATAGATGCATGAAATAAGTTACAATTGCAGCCAAGTTTCTACGTAAACAAAAGTTTCCATATTTTGAAGTATTACTTCCTTTGTAATACTATCACCTTTTATCCAAATTTTTAGTCTCCAAGTTCTATACAATCAAGTTTCATTAAAGTTCTATACAATCAAGTTTCATTAAGATTTAAGTATTTTCCATCATATTTCCACAAAAATGGTGGTGGAGAGAGACTGAGAGGTGGTACTAATGGTGGCGGGTCTGGAGGCCACAAGTGGTGGTGAGGGTGGTGGCAGGTGGTGGGAATAGTAGTGGTGACAGTTGCTCATGGTGACAACATGTGCTAACAGGTGGTGGTGGTGGTGACGGTGACAAAAGGTGACAGGTGATGGTGGTGGTGGCAATACGTGATAGTGATGGTGATGGTGGCGGCATGTGGTAGTGGTGATAGCGGTGACAAGTGGTGGTGGAAATGGGTGGTGGTGGAGGAGGAGGTGGCGGCATGTGGTGGTGGTGACTGGATGTTGGTGGTAGTGATAGGTGGTGGTAATGAGGAAGCAAGTGAGTTATCATTAGCATCCCTTTAATTTACTAAGTAATGCTTTATTACCCATTATTGATTAATAATTACGTTACTTACCCACAACCAAACATGATTAATCATTGTCTTTCTCATTCCTTACCTCATAATATCCCCAACCAAACGCCCCCTTAATATTTATTTTTAAAAATAATTCAAATTTTACGAAGTATATCATAGAGCTTTTTCATTGTATACATAGGACATTTTTTATATCTAATCTAAACCTCCAAAATCCATTTACGACCGTGTATACCAGTAACTCTATTTAGAAAGATGTTGTAAGTATCTACAATTAACTAACTATCACCAAATATAGTCTAATGATAAGGAGACTTATTTTCTCATAAAAGTTTTTTAAGTTTAATCCATGTCCTAAACATTTTAGGCATGATTACATATATTTAACTTACATCTAGTCACTTATGGTGGGATTGAGAACTAAGACAAGTTATAATAAGAGATTCTCATTTATTGCTAACCTCAACTTGCACACTCAATAACTATAAAATAGACCATCTATAGAGATTTAGCTCGATCATAATAGCTAAAATGGTTGAAAAGTCATTATAAACACCGAATCGAAACACTTTTTTAAAGACACCATAAATTATTTTTTTTAATTCCCTTTTTTTTGCCCTATCATCGGTGTCACGATCCCAAACACCCCTTTTTCATAATACACGAATCCTGACTAAAAGGGTTTTTTAGCTAGTGGTTTAAATTAGAAATCTATCCTGCGAGATAACTCTAACGCAAACATGATTAAAAGTTTAAAACAATGCATGTTATATCTACCAATATTTGTTGGTTTTTTTAAACAAAAGTAGAAAATCTAAACTTAACTTTTGGACTTTGGATCCGTTTCATTTCCGCCATTTTTTTTTCTTTTATATTCTGCCTTTTATAAAGAAAAAGTCAATTTCAATACATCTAGGATCTAGCCATCTTGGGTTAGATAATCAATAAAAGCTAAGATGATTCAAGTCCATCACGATGGGTTTTTTTAGTTAACCGAAACGTCAATGATCGATATTGATTTGATTATTTATAATCTAAAAATAAAAGTCAAGGTTTACTCCGAGCAACTTTCTTCGAAATCAAAAGTCAACTTCATTTACATTAAGTGGTTATTCACCGGAGATTAGGGGCTGTAAACGAACTGAACAGTTCACGAACAGTTTATGAACCATTCGGCGGGAAGTTCGTTCGTGTTCGTTCGTTTAGTTAAATGAACGAACATGAACAAAACTCTCGTTCGTTTATTCACGTTCATGAATGTTCAATAATCTGTTCGTGAACGTATGTTCATGAACCATCGTTCGTGAACAATAGTTTGTTTATGTTCGTGAACATTTGTTCATTATGTTCGTTTATATATATATGTATATACGCATAATCAACTATAGTATAAAAAATAGTTTATTGATGATATATATATTATCACTATCTAATTATTTAAAAAAGAGTTAAAATAAAAGTGCTTAATTTATAGATATTTCGTTCGTTTGTGTTCGTGAACATTCGTTCATGAACACAAACGAACGAACATGAACAAGGGCCGGTTCGTGTTTGTTCGATTCGTTTACAGCCCTTAGTCGTATTATGTAGTGTAATGCAAGGCTTGCATTTAGGGCTGTAAACGAACCGAACGAACACGAACGAGACCTTGTTCATGTTCGTTCGTTTGTGTTCATGAATGACTGTTCACGAACATAAACGAACGAACACTAATGAACGAACACAAACGAATGAAATATTTATAATTTTTGTATTTTTATTTAAACTTTTTCTTAAATAGTTAGGTATTAATAATATATATATATATATATATATATATATATTTATTATTTAAAGTAAATATTCATATTTGTAAATGAACATAACGAACAAATGTTCACGAACATAAACAAACTATTGTTCACGAGCGACGGTTAATGAACATAAACGAACGAACGTTCACGAACGTAAATGAACAAACGAGAACTTTGTTCATGTTCGTTCATTTAACTAAACGAACGAACACGAACGAAATTCCCGCCGAACGGTTCATGAACTGTTCGTGAACTGTTCAGTTCGTTTACAACCCTACTTGCATTCTCATAGATTATAAGTTATGTGCGTTATCACATTTTTATGAAATAAAATCGCCGAGTCTCAAATTTAAATGTATTTAAAAGTTCTTAAGTTTGGATTTTTGAGCTTAATTTGTGTTTAGTTTGGTCACTTAATCATGTGTTTAGAAGCTAAAATTTTTAAGCTATATCAATGGAAGGTTGCATTCAGTTTAGTTTGCTCGAAGTTGAAAATTGAAAAAAGAAACATTGTGAGATGACAAATATTACAAACTACTTTTCATAATATGAGTCTATGAGGATTAACATTGAGATCAACTGTAAACGTATAATGTATATATGAGGTACCGTTCATATTCCCTCATTGAGGAATGTTTTCTATACATATCCAATTCCTATTGGCTAGTACACTATGTGCCTATGTGGCGGTAGGTGCGTATATGCAGGGACAAGATACAAATCAACATTGTAACTTTGTAAGCAAATATTCACTTTTGTGGAGTACCATCGTAATTCAAACATATTGCAACATTGGATATCTGGAGTACTTCGATGTAAATATTACACTCAATGGAGATGGAAAAGTGATCCGCCCATTCAGTAATCGTTATAATATTCTTTACTTTTGTGTAATCAATCGTCAATTCAGACTTGAAAATAACCATATTACATATAATACCGTTTATGAAATAATTTACAATATAGATCTTCCAACCCTTAAATAATCATACTAACCCATTTTATATCAACTAATTTTACATTCACCACTACACCTCCACTACATTCACATTGTTACTCCTTTTCAAAATATATGAAATTGTCCCAAAGACCACTTTCCAAAACAAACATTTTAGAGTAATTATAAAGGTCGAAAAGAAGAAAACAAAATATCAGGAGCACAGGGGATTAAATGATGGTTTTGGACCTTTGGTTTTGCAAAGTGGAAACACATTACCATTTCCATTACATTACCACACCTGTAGTTGGGCTAGCCACACTTCTGGTTTGGACTAAGCTAAATATAAGGATTAGCCACAAGCCCACGAGACATTTCAAGATGCACTTATAGGCAGTATTGTAAAACTCGGCCAATCGGAATCGGGGGTTAAACGGGTCGAGTTGGCTGGAATCGGGTCAAAACTTGGTCAAAGGCTTAGTCGCTTGTAAAACTCGGTCAAACTCGCTTGGATCGGTCAAAAATCGGGTGGATCGGTCAAGAATCGGCCGGATCGGGTCAAAACTCGGGTCAACTTTGGTCAAAGCTTTTTTGTTTTTTTTAAATAAAAAAAAATCTTAAATAGGTTTAAGTTTATGATTCTAATGAATGAAATTTGAATTTAAAGAATTATATTAAAGTTTTTGAACAATTATGTTTTAATTTTAAAGTTTATTCCATATAATTTTTAAAAAATATAATATTTCTATAAAAAAACCTGATCCGGGTTCTCCTTGATTCCGATCCGAGTTTTTAAAAACTCGTGACTCTTGCACTCGCCGATCCGATCCCGAGTCACGAGTTTCTCAACCTTGCTTATAGTTGACTACGAACATATCCCGTGTTCATCACACATTTTCATTTTTGTGTGATTACTACAGTAATTCTTACTGTATTTAAATACTAGCTAATCAATCCGGATTCAAGCATTCCTAATAAAACTTTTGTTAATATTTATTTGATCCGTATGTAACCCGCAACCTAATATTTAAAAAATGGGTTTCTGTTACAACCTAATAATCCGATAATCCCAAGCACCATTCAACCTCTTCAAACTTTGAGAGTCTTTATCACGCAAACTCAACCGAGCCATCCAATCCAATAAAAGATATTGACAGATATTGATCCACAACCCGGCCGCATTTCTTTTAAGTAATAAAGCGGGGCGTGCTTATCACCCGCCGTTATCCACTATTTAATACGAGTAATTATTTAAAAAAAATATTACTCGTAAAACAAAACAAACCATATTCCCTGGCCATCAGCACAAACACGTGTCAATGAAAATGAGAGTAATGCAATTATAATCCCAAAACAACATTTCCAGCTGATTGTTTAGAATAAACAATTTAATCTAATTAATAATCCGAAAGGAAATGGAAAACAGCAGCAGCAAATGGATAGCCACAGTAGCAAGTATATGGATCCAGTGCAGCTCAGGCGCATCTTATTGTTTCGGAATATACTCAGCCGCACTTAAATCCAGCCAAGGCTACGATCAATCCACTCTCAACACCGTTTCCGTTTTCAAAGATATCGGAGCTAATATCGGCATTTTATCCGGTCTCCTCTACCATTTTGTTACTACTCCTACTCGCAACAACAACGGCGGCCGATTGTGGTTGGTTTATTTGGCCGGTGCTGTCCAGTGTTTTGTCGGATACTTTTTTATGTGGTTGTCTGTTACCGGAATTATTGATAGGCCTCATGTGTTTTTTATGTGCTTGTTTATGTTTATGGCTGCACACGCCCAGACCTTTTTTAATACCGGAAATGTTGTTGTTGCTGTACGGAATTTCCCCGATTATAGTGGAACCGGCGTTGGTATCATGAAGGTAACTTATTATAGTCCTCAACTTCTCTAATTTTGTAAATTATACAACTATAGACACAGGTAGTAATTCAGTGTAGCGGTTTGATTTTATTTGATGTGAATTGATAATATGTTGGATCAATAGATGCATATCTATAAGAAAGATTTTATGTGATGACCTGTGAATTTAGTTTTAGTTAAATATGTTTTTTAATGTTTTTGAAGCCCATAAAATGAGTTTATTTTTGATATTATTCTATATATATAATAGTAACATGATAATGAATTTTGCTCTAAAAATATTCAGGGTTTTTTTGGTCTAAGTGGAGCAATACTAATACAAATCTATCAGACACTATTTGATGGAAAACCAACCACCTTCTTATTGATGCTTGCCGTGTTTCCGACAGTCGTCCCACTCGTGCTCATGTCGTTGGTTCACGCAAACCCTTCGGATACAACCAACGACAAGCCTCATTTGAACCTCTTGTCTTGGATTGCACTAACCATTGCTGCCTATTTGATGATCATAATCATCTTAGAAAGCATCTTCACATTCCCATCATGGGCTCACATCATTGCAACTACTGTTCTTTTGATACTAGTGTTATCGCCTCTTCAAATTGCATTAACAGCTCAAAAAAGTACACAACAAGGACCGTCCCCTGTAATGGATCCGTTGATCATGGCCCCTGAGGCTCAAGAGGGTGCACCTGTTGAAATGAACCTGATACAAGCCATGTGCACCGTTAATTTCTGGCTGTTGTTTCTAGCCATGATTTGTGCATTGGGGTCGGGGTTAGCAACAATCAACAACATAACTCAAAATGGCGAGTCTCTTGACTACTCAACGTTTGAGATCAATGCGATGGTTTCTTTATACAGTATATGGAACTTTCTTGGCCGGTTTGGTGGTGGGTTTGTATCTGATTTCTTCCTACACAAGTATGGATGGGGCCGGCCGGTGTTTATCTCAATCACTCAGTTAACTATGGTTGGGGGCTATTTGATCTTTGCCTCAGGTGGGAATTTGTACATTGGTTCAATGATTGTGGGTGTTTGCTATGGATCACAGTGGTCTTTAATGCCTACAATTACTTCAGAAATCTTTGGAGTGAAGCATATGGGGACTATTTTTAACACTATAGCGGCAGCTAATCCTCTTGGTTCATATTTGTTTTCTGTTCAAGTGATTGGCCGTATTTATGACAGGGAATCTGAAGCAGGAGGGGGTTCGTGCCATGGGATTCATTGCTTTATGCTTTCGTATTTTATATTTGCCGGGGTTTGTATATTTGGTGTTTTTGTTTCCTTAGTGTTGTTTTTTCGCACAAGAGGATTTTATGCATTGATTTTGCAGAGACGGCCGAAGCAGTTGCAGGGATAACGAGAATGCTGGAGAGTATGAAACACTCCCCCGAGCCATTAAAGAAAAAAAGTTGCGAATAATTCGTGACCATTTGAGGCATACCAAATTGTTTGATTCTTTTTAATGCCGGTGATTATGATTATTTGTTTGTCTCATAACTCATAAGCGGGGTTCATTTGTAAACAAAAATGGTGAAGATCATTGTTCACTTTGAGATTTACATATATGAATTCACAGATATGTGACATTTGTTCAAGTCCCATATCTGGTGATCACTCCTTGAGTTATTTCCATCTCCAAAACTACCCTTTGATTTTCAGGTCAAACTTTGTGAAATTTCAAATCTGGACCAAACTTGGGCTTCTAGTTTTAAGCAAAACTTATCGTGACCACAAGTCTTGGATGATTTATATGATTTGATGTGCTTCGTTACTAGTTAGTACTTTTATTTTGCTCAAAGTTAACTAGTCACATGAGATAGTCGAGTAGTTCACCATATATAATAAGTAAATCCGGAAGTTTTAAGTGCCATATTATTTAAAAATGTTGGTGTGTATCACATGATGATATTATAAGAGTAGCGTGTTAAACAACGATTAATTTGTTATTAATATTGAACTAGTAAAGCTTATACAGGTAATAAAATAAGCTGATAAGAGAATCACGATCTTTTGTTATTTTATATGTTCATACAATGTGAAATATAGGAAGCTATCAAATACATGATACCGACTTAACTTTTTAGACAACATTTAACTTATTATATAGTTTGATCTTGATAATGATCACTTAAAATGATTTACTATAGTATTAATATCATTGTAATGATATTATTGGCAGATATGTACCATATTATAGGATTATTCCAAAGAAATATTCTGATTCATTCTTTCAATCTTTAAATAGCTTAATAAATTATTCTCACAAAAATATACTCCGTAATTAATAAATTTTGTTCATATACCATTCCGTCTATCCGCCATGTCAAAAGTAATGCTTAAAAATAATAATAAAAGAAAGTTTCTTCTGGTTAAAGCACTGCGTTTCATTTGGACAAAGATATTACTCGTAAGATAAATAAATGAATTATTTTTGGATTCTGTCTCTTTTCCAAGTTACAGGACACTGTAACTTAATCAAATAGCGACATTTTATAGTTAGACCTAGATTATTGTCCCTCATTTTATAGTTTGACCTAGATTATTGTCTCTCGTAATACGTAAGAGAACATATTTAACTAATGACATATTATCATTTTATAGTATCATAATTTGGTAAACATAGATAGAAGTTGTTGAAAATGGATCAATTAGTATCATGATACAAAACATGTAAATTAATATTTTGCTATAATGAGTTAATCTATATTCTATTATAAAGCAGATTTTATCTAAATTTTCAACATTGAACTTAAATTTTCAATATTGATTTTAAATATTTTCCTAAAATGTCTCTCCTATCTATTCTATATTTACCTAAAATAACAATAATATTCTTTCTCTCTCCTCAAATTTCAACCAATCATTTTTTTTTTCTCTCATCCATAAATCATTTATTCCTCCAATTCATTCAAAATCTTTTATCTCAAAAACCGTACATCGATAAATTATAAAAATTGTATGGGTGTTCTTAAAATTTCATGCTCTTTCATTAGAGATGTCATTCGATATATTTTCGACGAAATTTTAAATCCGAAGGTGAAGGCCGTACGGCTAAGGCATTTGACTATCATCCTCTATGACCTAGCTATCACCCTACTATCGCACCGCCGCAACGCGTAAGTACTTACTCTAGTTTACATATAAACAAAGTTTTATTAAAGACTATTGCATTTACAATTAAAGTTAAGATATAAACATAAGATTTTATGTTTCTATAGTAAAACTTAAAATAATGTATCAAGTGATAATTTGAAATTTAAGGTAACCAAATTTGTTTAGTTGAATATAATTAAGAATCAAATATAGATTTGACTTCTTTTTAAGTCGTGTAACTATATTTATCATTTTTTACAATCTTTCACGTAGCTTAATGCTTATATAAATACACATATAGAAAAACTATCAAAATAAAGAATAATCTTTTATAAAATATCAAAGGATCATAATATATCTAGACACTACACTTACATTTATTATTCATTTGATTACCACTCAAGCAAGCTAATGAATATCATATTTAATGCCATTTTTTTAAAAGGTTGTAAACGTATCAATATTCCTATTAGAACTATATATATATTTTTCACTTCTATTTAAAAATATACTTTAAAATTTTCTTTCTTAAGTATTTAGCCTAAAAAAGTCTAGTATTTTTTTATAGTTACTTTTTTAAGAATTTCTAAAAGTAATTTTACAGATCTTTAAATTATGTATTTATAGTTAACTTTTTTTTTTGAAAGCTGAATTTCGCTGAAAACTTCGTGTCGCGATTCGACAGCGAGAGGTCTAGTATACGTTAGGGGTGAGGTTGGGTCGGTTTTAGTCTAAAACCGAAACTTAAGCTTTTCGGTTTTTGTAAACCAGAAACCAATGGATTCGGTTTTTGTTCGGTTCGGCTTGGATCAGTTTTCGATTTTTGTTTGTTTTTTTTTTTAAATAATTATAACTTAATATGGCATACTTGATTAATATAATAGCTTTAAGTTATTTATAATGGAAATATTTTGAATTTGTATTGGAAATGTATAAGGCATAAAAGAAAAAATATATATATGACATCTAAATATAAGAATAAGCTGCAGAACTTATTTTGTGATTAACACAAATTCAAAAGTTGTAAGAACTTAATTACACCGTACATGAATCATATCTATAAACCCTTATAAAGGGTATTGGTTTTAAGAAATTAAGCAACTTTTTCATTCCAATAATACCCTTCTTACTTCTATTGTTTTTTACACCTCCTCAAGTATCTATCGAAAGTACCCTTATCAAAAATTTAAACCCACAAAACACACAACATCCTTCTCCTTCGCATTCTTCGATCACCACCACCGCCTTCATTTTATATTGTCCTCACCTTCTAGCCGCTGCAATGCACGGGTACTATGCTCGTTAAGACTAGTTCATTTGACATATTCTACTAACTTTTTAATCTATATTAAGAATAAAACATACAGTAACATAGAATCAACATTTTACATGTACTCATTAGATTAATATGTATAAAAGTGCATTTATAGGAAGTTTTGGTTCGGTTCGGTTTTCACAATTGGTTTTTGCATATGAAACCGAAACCCGAATCGATCCGTTCAGTTTTTGAAAAACCAAACCAATCCGTTGGATTCGGTTTTCGATTTATTAGGTTTGGTTTTCTCTGGGTTTTTCGGTTTTTGGTTTTCCATTTCGGTTTTTGCTCACCCCTACTATACGTTGTCTTAATCGGATCCGCGCTAGAGATCTCCCTCGAAGTAGAAATGCCTATTTCAAATACCCGATGGGGAAAAACCCCTACTAATCCGCCCGGAGGCACGATTAAAGTAAAACATGCCCCTTCAAACTTGAACCTGGGAAAATCGAAGCCAAGCCCTCGTAAAAGGATTTCCTTATGTCCTCCCCAAGGCTTGAACACAATACCTCATGTATGGGGGATTATCTTTCAACGATTAAGTTAATGGTTGAATTTAGAGTTTTTGAATTTTGAATAGTGTACAAACAATTGTCTTTAATATCATAATATATTGACATTATAAAAAATGAATTTTTGTTAAAGTAGAAAGACTAATATCGTGTTTACTTAAAAATACATTTGGTAACAACAAATTTTTTTTGATTTAAGGGTTGTGATCAAAAGTTTAAACTCATCTAATGATTCTTGTTTCTTTATAAAAGAATTTAGTACCTTCTTATATATATACTGGATTTTTTCCCCGCGTAATACGGGAAATAAACATAATAAATTTTCAAAATAACATAATTATTAGTTATGTATAAGACATGTTGAAATATAATTATATTACTATTTAAACTGGCTAATAAGATATATATTTTTTTGTATAATGAGAATGTAATGTTAAATATATCTATTACTATTCAAAATTTCTTTTTAGTGTTGTTGGTGTGCATAATACTTTTATTATATATTTGTGTAATGACGATATAAAATTAAATTATAGACAAAACATTTTATTTAGTGTAATGATAAAATTTCAAACCAACTCACTTAGATGGGTTGGTCACCATAACACCATTGAGGGCTTGTTGTCTTAGGGACGCATATTCAATTCTTGTCATAGATAAGACTGATAATGGTAGCTAATCATCAATGCAAGAAACTCAGCATTGAGGTTTCGTAGGTACCAATTCCGTACATGGGATCAAATGGTTCACATCAATCTACCTTTTTTCTTTAAATGAATTTTTAAAAAACATATTATCTTCTTATCTTTACTGCTTTATAAAACAAATTACCTTTCTCCTCTTTTAAACTTTCTATCATTGAAAAATCCAAACCCTTCACATCAACCAATTATCAACTCACATACTACATCTACCTAAAATATCCTTAAAAATATTTTTCAAGTCTATCTATTCAAACTATCACTTTTATTTATTTACTAATTTAAATATTTTCACCTAATATACTTATCATATTATTAATGAAATTATTTACAACATACATCCTTTAACCCTCAAATAACTAAACTACCTCTTTTACATCAATTACTTTACATTAATAATTACACCGTTATCGCCACCACCGTCACTACCACCACTCGTCGCCGCCACCGCCGCTGAATTGCGCGGGTACCTCTCTCGTTTATATATAATCAAATACCCAATTATAAATCTTAAACTACAATATGTATCTATTTAATAAAATAACATATTTATTTATGTGTTTTGTTTGAATAATCTAACTTCCAACAACAAATTAGATAATGTAACTTCCATATTTTTGTGGTTTGTTAAATTAATTTTTCAGATTTTATAACTTTTTTTTTTCCTTTTTCTTGTAATATTTTCTCAAAATATAGAAAGGAATTGTTCTTGCATTCAAATTTAAATATGCGTAAAAATTTTAACTAAGTTAATAAGAAATATAATGGTTGTGGTTAAAAATAAAACTCATTATGTTTTTATAATTACATTTCAAGTATCTAATCTAATATCTAATACAGTGAATGGCATGGTTTTTCTTTTAGTAATAATAAATGGTTATTTATCTATATATAATATAAAAGTTGAGTTTTGAAATCAATGTTAAATCAACACCATCTTTCTTAATAAATTCAATACTTAAAGCTACTTATATTAAATTACTAGCAAAAGCTTATTATGTGTGTAAGAAATTAAATGACTTGCAAAAGTTAACTATGTGTGAGTTTTTATATATAAAAGTTGGGTTATATGAACCAAACTTGATGAATTTACTATGATGAATTAATGGTAGTTCATTGTGTTTGTAGAATATGTATATATTTACTACATATATATGCATGATTCTTTTATATGATCAAAGTGGACCTTTCACATATTCATTTCGGTTGATAATTCAAAGGGTTACGCATGGAAATTAATTCAAAGGGAAAATTCTGTTTTGGAAAACCAAAAAGTAAGAATCTTTCTTTCTAAGTTGTAAAAGTCAATTATGTGTAGAAAACTTAATTATCTACATGCATCGAAGTTAATTACTTACAATGCAAAGGAAAATTATGTGTGTAGGAAAGTTAATGACTTGCAAAAAATGTTTTAGAAAACCAAGAGTATTAATCTTTATTACTAAATCTTTCTTCCTAATTACACATATAAACAATTTATTTGTTAAACAAATGTCGATAATTAGTCCGTGTATAAATAGACAAATATAGAAGTTGAGTTTTGAAATCAATTCTAAAACTACATCATTTCTCTTACTAAATTGTAATGTAAAAACTACTCATGTTAAAAGAGTCTTAAAACTCTAAAAAAACTAATTAGTTGCAATCTCTGATGTAACATGAGTTTCAAGAGTCAATTATGTGTGAAAGGAAGTTAACTAATTGCTTATACACATGGAAGTTAATTCGAAGGGAAATTATGTGTGTAGAAAAGTTAATGACATGCAAAAGATGTTTTGGAAAATCAAGAGTATTAATCTTTAGCATATTGGGAAGTATTTGCCAATAAGATGGGCATGAGAGTTTTCTTTAGCATTTAGCTGGTTTCTTCAAGAACGGTAGTGGGACTTCCACCGTCAGTCATGCCCTCAGATTGACTATGTTGGTGATGTGGTCGATCTCTACCGATAATGAAGATGCAATTTTGCTAAGTCTAATCACCACTGTTGTTCATAAATAAATCTTTATTCCAAAATCTTTTTTCCTAATTCCACATATACACAATTTATCTGTTAAATAGATTTTGTTAATTAGTCCATGTATAATGGGACTATAAATACCAAAAAAATAAATTAAATTAAATATATTTATAGTTATTTCATATTATCATGCATTTGTATCTATATCGATATATGAATATATATAAATTGTTATATAATTCTTTTTTTATTTTTTGGATTCGGTAGGTCATGTTATTCTGTACTTTATTTATTATCAGATATATTATAATGTGTGTGTGCATATTATATTTTTAATTAGTTGAAAATCATTAATAGAGAAAGTGTTTAGGTTGCTTAATCGTTGGAAGGAATGTGAGTGGATTATTGATGATATAAAATAACTTATTAATGAAAACTGATGATCATGGTAGTTTTGAGATGCTTTCAGTTGTACATCCTAAGGTTTGCATATTTGATAGAGTCTATAAATAGGCCAAAGCACCAAATCTTTCACCACCACGACCTTGCAATTTTTATAGCATCTTACTCTTGAAAAAACTAACCTCATCAATGAGAAAGGTAACAAAATCTGAGGGAAGCATAGTGAAACTGTGTTTTTGGACGACCATCTCCTGTTAGTAGACAAACTAAACATATACTCGGTATAATTTAACTCTTAAACAAAACCAAACAATTCTATCATGAAAATAACTTTGCTTCATCCCTGCTGTCCAACGGACGGGTTTTAAGCCCTCGTATTAGTTAAATAATAATTAAATAATCTATAAGACTTTAATGTATATAATATAATTGTAAATGATTTTGATAACTTAAATAAGTTATATAATACAGATCGATCTATGGCTTCATGTAATCTTTTAATAATATTATTATTGTGATGTTATTATTTATGAGAGCAAGTACTCGCGCGTTGCGGCGGTAAGATGGTGGGTGATACCTAGGCCATAGAGTATGATAGGTTATAGGAGTTGATATGTCATAGAGTATGATAGTCAAATGTCTTAGCCGTACGGACTCCGCCCTTGGATTTAAAAATTTGTCGAAAGTATATCGAATGACATCTCTAATGAAAGAGCATGAAATTTTAAGAACACCCATACAATTTTTATAATTTATCGATGTACGGTTTTTGAGATAAAAGATTTTGAATGAATTGGAGGAATAAATGATTTATGGAGGAGAGAGAAAAAAGATGATTGGTTGAGATTTGAGGAGAGAGAAAGGGTATTATAGTTATGTTAGATAAATATAGAATAGATAGGAGGAACATTTTGGGAAAGTACTTAAAATCAATATTGAAAATTTCAAGTTCAATGTTGAAAATCTAGGGAGAATCTGCTTTATAATATAGTATCGATTTATGGTATATTAATAATTAAAAATGTTATATTTTGACAAAACACACAAAGTATAAGTATTATTAGTGTCATTAATTAAAGATGAAATAATTAAATTTGATCTAATGGCTTTAAATAAAGGATGAAATCCATCCAATGGTTCTTATTTGTTTAAAAATGAATTTAGGATTTTGTTATTGGTAGATTGGTAGATTTGTAGATATTTGATATATATATATATATATATATATATATATATATTTTTGTTAAATTTAATTAAATAGAATTTTTTGTGGGATATTAATAATTAAATTACTAAATATTAATATAAATACAACTACATCTGCTTTTAGAAAATACAACTCATAATTAATCATCCCAATAGTGGATGATATGGACAGGTGTAGTCAACCTTTATCAACTTTACAAACACGTACTCGTATTTATTTAACATTCTGACGATGCTTCACGTTTTAAATTAGTACTCCGTACAAAACTCGACCAAACGGCCGTAACCCAACTGCTAAATTCATTTCATTTAATTTTAAAGAATTGTATTAGCAATAATGCAAAAGAGCAAATGGATAGCCACGGTTGCAAGCATATGGATCCAGTGCAGCTGCGGTCCATCCTACGCTTTCGGAATCTACTCAGCTGTACTGAAATCCAGCCAAGATTACGATCAATCCACTCTCGACACCGTCTCAGTTTTCAAAGACATCGGGGCTAATATTGGAATTCTATCTGGTCTGCTTTACCATGCGGTCACATATAATAACAGAACCAATTCAACCTCTCGTTTTGGGGGGTCGGCGGGTTTACCCTTGGTTTACTTGGCTGGAGCGGTTCAGTTCTTTGCAGGCTACTTTCTGATGTGGTTGTCTGTTACGGGAGTCATTAACAAGCCTCCTGTATTGGTCATGTGTTTGTTCATGTTCATGGGTGCACACGCCCAAACCTTTTTTAACACCGCAAATATTGTTGTTGCGGTTCAGAACTTCCCTGATTATAGCGGAACAACTGTTGGCGTTATGAAGGTATATATGTACCTACGTAATACATATTCAATCAATTTAATTGTATTGTATTGATGATCGATTTGGTTGTGTAATTAATTGTGTTTGTATATCATTAGTTTCCTAAATAAACTTTACTACGAGCTGAGTAATTGATTAAGATCAGCATTCAATTCGTATGTACATTTGATCTTACAAATAAGTAGTCTCTCAAGTGGCGTCAAGTTAGAGATTTTTTTTTTTTTTTTCTTTTAACAACAGATATCAAGTTAGAGATAGATTTTGTTAGATGAAATCGAAAATAATATCGCTTGAATATTATCATAAATTCCTTTTGAGTGTAGTATTACCTTGGTTATTATTGTTAGGTGTTGTGAACAATTGTATGAGAATTGATATTAGTACCAAATTATTTGATTATTTTACCACGTCGGTGCAGTTAATACTTGTACAGTCTGTAATGATACTTGTACATAGTGGTAAGAAAATTAAAAATAGTGGTACAAATATCATCCCCTCAATTGTATACTTAAAAATGTAATTACCTATTACTCACTTTTTAAATTTGGCACCGATTGATGGAAAAATTTAAATTAGATTCGGATTATAAGTTTATCAAAGTTTCTATGGAACTAAAGTCATTTTGTTGACATTTCTCAGGGATTTCTTGGTCTAAGTGGAGCAATATTAATACAAGTCTACTCGACACTATTTGATGGCAATCCTACAAGCTTCTTACTTATGCTTGCTTTTTTTCCAACACTCGTGTCTCTCTTACTCATGTTTTTCGTTCATATAAATCCCGGGGACACCACCAACGACAAACATCATTTGAATGATTTCTCATTGATCGCGCTCATTGTGGCTGCATATCTAATGATCATAATCATCTTTGAAAACATCTTCACTTTCCCATCATGGGCTCACATCCTCGCCACCACCATTCTTTTCATTTTGCTTTCGTCCCCTCTCAAAGTAGCATTGGCAGCCCAAAAAGGTGAACAACAAACACCACCGCCCATCATGGCTCCGCTGATCATAACTTCAGAGACTAATGAGGGTGTACCAAATGATGTACAAGTAGAAATGAATCTATTACAAGCCATGGGAACTATTAACTTCTGGTTGTTGTTTGTACCTATGGTTTTTGGGATGGGGTCAGGGTTGGCAACAATCAACAATATATCTCAGATAGGCCAGTCTCTTGACTACTCTACGGCTGAAATCAATGCAATGGTTTCTCTATGGAGTATATGGAACTTTCTAGGCCGGTTTGGTGGTGGATTTGTATCTGATATTTTCCTACACAGATATGGATGGGGCCGGCCAGTGTTCATCTCGATTACACAAGCAACAATGGTCATTGGCCATTTAATCATTGGCTTGGGTGGGAATCTGTACATTGGTTCTGTAATAGTGGGCATTTGCTATGGATCACAATGGTCATTGATGCCTACAATCACTTCGGACATATTTGGAGTGAAGCATATGGGGACTATTTTCAACACTATCGCGGCAGCTAACCCCATCGGTTCATATTTGCTTTCTGTGCAAGTGATTGGAAGCATTTACGACAAGGAAACACAAGCAGGAGGGGGTTCGTGCTATGGCATTCATTGTTTTATGCTTTCTTATTTTATATTTGCCGGTGTTTGTATGTTTGGGTTTCTTGTTTCATTGGTGTTGTTTTTCCGCACAAGGGAATTTTACGCATCAATCTTGCAAAGACGCTCAAAGCAACTTCAGTTTTAGCCAAAACACAAGAGAGAATGACCTTTGTGTTGCAAGTCATTATATAAAAATTGGATTGTATTATTGTTTTATAATTTATACATTCATTTTTTTAATAGAAACTCAATTATGTTGGGTACTTTACTACATAATTTCATCATACCTACACATTATCAATAATCATTCTGTATTACTTACTGTACTGGTATTGCAACTCAGGGTGATAATGTTACGAAGTGGCACAAAATGAGAAAGACAACAAGACTTGAAAATTGAATGTTGTGTTGTATTAAAAATTGGACTACTAACTGACACAATCTATTTTATAGATGAAGAGCTACAACTAAACTTATAAACAGAAGAAAAAATTCCTGACTCAGAGAGTCGGAGCCTCTACTTCAACTAACTGAGAATGCCAATAGACTCTCTTAAAGACTTGGTCCATCCATTAAACATGAATGACTAGTAAAACACAATATTAAACACGTGCGATATGCATCAATTTATTTAATAGATAAGAGCAATTATACCAGTAAAGAAGCTGCAGAAACAAATAGATCTTCACTGTCGTCAAGAAGAGCTTATTCCCAAGTCGCTATAGTAGCCTGTTTAGAAACCAGGCCATTTGGTCCCTTCTAAGCTCCAACTGTATAAACATTGTAGAAAAGATTTATTTACACTACTAGTTAACAAAATGCTATTGAACAAAGTTTCACATACGAACTTTTATATTGCGACGAAGTAGACCCGTATGCAGGGTTGCATTGCTTGGATTACAAAGCAAAAAGATGACTTCAAGGTTTCAATATCTATATGGAGGTGGCATGATGGGTGGAGCAGGGGGGCTGGGTAACAGGTCAAAAAGGTAATTTGGTACAGACCATGTTGAATCAAAACACTTTTCATCCAAAATTTTTCTTTTGCAATCAAATACATAACCAGTCATTTTCAATCACATACGATACCAACAAAACAATACAATAACCTTTTACTAGTTTTACACATGTCTAGTTGACTGAATATTTAGCAGAATCCATCTACCCCCTCACCGGAAAAAAAAAAGATGCCGGCGGTCCTTAACAAATGGACATCAACGATAGCCAGCATATGGATACAAACCACCAGCGGCTCACTCTACACTTTCTCATTCTACTCACCATCTCTCAAATCCTCTCAACACTACGACCAATCAACTCTCGACACCGTTTCTGTATTCAAAGACTTCGGTGCCAATTCCGGCGTTCTTTCCGGCCTACTTTACACCGCTGTCGCATCTCCATCAACACCCATCAGTTTCCGAGGTGGCCCGTGGATGGTTTTGTTGGTTGGGGCTGTTCAGTGCTTTCTGGGGTACTTTTTTATGTGGCTTTCAGTCACAGGAAAGATTCACCGGCCACCTGTGCCGGTGATGTGTGTGTTTATGCTGTTGGCTGCTCATGGTGTGACGTTTTTGAATACGGCTAATGTTGTTACCGCTGTTATTAACTTTCCTAATCATAGTGGCACTATTGTTGGTATTATGAAGGTATTTTGTTTTGTTTACAAATATACCTAATTTTTTAGATGCTTCATACTTGTATGTTGTTAGGCCTATTAGTTTTATCAGCTGATACTTTTAAATGCACATAGTTTGATTCATTGAAAGGTATAGGCATTAATCAAAGTTTCCCCTTTCTAAAAATGAAATACTAGCTGACTACACTTACCATTGATCACTTCCTCTGTCCTAAAATATTAGACACCATTTTGACTTTCAGGTCAAACATGTAGTTTTTCAAATGCAATATTCAATATAAGAGTTAGTTTGTAAAAACAATCTTGATTTTCATAGTATTATTATATTGTTACAATCTTGGTATATTTAGACATTTAGTAAGTGACTCCATTTGACATTTTGACTTCAAAAGTCAAAGAAAATTGTGTGCCTCATTTTTGTTCATTGGATAGGGGTTTCTTGGCTTGAGCGGAGCGATACTACTTCAAGTATATCTCATGATATTTAATGCCGGACCAACCCCGTACATTCTGATGTTAGCTTTGCTTCCGTTGCTTAACACTTTGCTGTTCATGTTTAGTGTAAGAGCTTTTCAGACAAATGAAGTTGACGAAAAGAGACATCTCAATGGTTTATCACTTATTTCCGTTACCATAGCAGCATATCTCTTCTCCATTATAATTGTAGAGCAACTAGTTACTTTAAGCTTACCAGCCCGCATCACTGTTTTCTGTATTCTTGTCATGTTGCTAGCATCACCTCTCTTTGTTGCCATCAGAGCACATTCAGCCGTCAATTTTGCAGACACAGATTCACACCAGTTACTGCATAACGTTTCAAATAATCAAGATATCTTGGAAGAAGAAAAAGAAGATGACAAGAATCTGGTGCAGGCTATTTGTACGGTTAACTTTTGGTGTTTGTTTCTTACAACTGCTGCTGGCATGGGGACTGGCTTAGCCACGGTAAATAACTTAGCTCAAGTAGGCGAGTCCCTTGGTTACGCCAGTTATGAAACCAGTACTCTAGTCTCATTATGGAGCATTTGGAACTTTGTGGGTCGGTTTGGTGCTGGATACATCTCCGATCACTTTCTCTATACAAAGAAATGGGCTAGACCGGTGTTTATAGCCATCACTTTGGCACTTCTGAGCATTGGCCATTGTGTGATTGCTTCCGGCATGCCTGGAGCTCTTTATGTAGGGTCTATTCTTGTGGGTGTTTTTTATGGTTCACAATGGTCATTAATGCCAACAATTGCTTCAGAGATTTTTGGGGTTTCACATTTTGGGACGATATTTAACACCATCACGATTGCAGGTCCCATTGGATCTTATATTATATCTGTGAGGGTGATTGGTTATCTTTATGACAGAGAAGCGGCTCAAGGAGGTGCAGAGCATTGCATCGGGACTCATTGTTTTAGGTTATCGTTTCTTATAATGGCTTTTACTACATTCCTGGGCTTCATTGTTGCTATGGGGTTGTTCTTACGAACACAGAGGTTTTATAAACAATATGTGCTAAGAGGAGAACGAGGTTGTAACTGAAATAAGCGTGTCAGAGATTGTATATACAGCTAATTAATAATGTTGGCTGTGTATAAAGAAATGAAAGATTACTTTAATAATTTGTCTTATGTTTTTTTCAACAGTCAAATTACTAACTGATGGTATGAAGTATGAACCCATGAAGAACATGGTTACAGGGAGCTACTAATACTACACAGCCAGACTACACTCCGGTTAACATGAAAAAGTATAATTATCTATTTATTTTCTGTTTATGTTATGCGTTTCTTTTATAACTCATGGGTCAGATAATAATACATCAAACACAAGTAACCACTATGTCAATATAAAAAAAATAAAATAATGAAGTTACTTAGTACACAAATGCTTAGATAATTATGAGAATTCAGGAACTCTTAACTGTACATAATCTGGACGGCAAATGTAACAGGTAGTGGGGCTGTCCGTAGTGGGGCTGTCCGGCGCAAGTTCTCAGGCTATTGGGGTCTAGCGGCTGCTTGGTTTATGGGTTGTGAACTTGTGATGTATATGTGGGTGTACATCTCTTTGTTCACTGTTAATATTTACACTGTCCCCATCTTGGTGGTTCGGTGAGCAACAATGGTTTTGATGAATCTTTGATCTATGTGACATATGTTGTTGTAAACTTTCAAAGCGTGTTTGGAACCCATACCATAACTCATGGTTTATTCGGTTGCCATATATTGCCATCACTTGTTAATTGCTAATGTAGTAATGTTTACATTAGAAAAATGTTAGACTTACAGACTAAATACAAACAAAACTTTACACAAAAACATGTGTCATAAGATATGGACCAATGAACAAAGAGAGAGAAAGAAGAATGATGAAAATAAAATGATTTGATTGATGGAAAGATTTGTTTGTAAACTTTTGTTTATATTTAGTTTGTAAATCTAGCATCTCTCGTCTTTTTATTGAGATGGAGCCGTGAAGGCGTGTGGTATATCTGAATTAATGTATTACTCATATTTTATTAAAAAGTTAAATGATTTTGACGGTTCATCTATTTAGAATTATGTTGAATCATGGATTGGATCGATTCAATATGTTGGATAAATTGAAAGGAGTCATTATTCATGGACATTTGGATTTTGGAGTGCTCGACATGCCAAAAAAGGTTTTAAGAGAAACCAGTTTTGAAAAACTGAAAGCGAACAAAAAAAAAAAAGTTTCTCCCAAACCGATTCCAGTTCTAGAAAAACCTCCGGTTCCAAAGTCTAGAATCAATTTTTAACCGGTTCCATATCGGCTCGGTTTCGGGGTTTTTTTTGGAGAAAAAACCGAAAAATAACCGGTCAAACTTTTGACCAAACCGATCCTGGTTTGGCAAAACTGATTCTTGATCGTGTTGACCAAAACTGGTTTCGGTTTGGAACCTTTTTTTGTTTTTTTTTTTTTAGAAACCGGTTTTCGGCCATCCTTCTTAACGAAACGAAAAACACATTTGGGTCTTCGATCACCTCGTGTTATCCAGCCCAAAAGCCTAGTCCGGCCCATGACCGGTTTATATTTAATTTAAATTAAACAGGAAAACAGGCTTCAAAAAGAAAATAAAAGTCAAAAGGTTGAGTTCAGTATCACCATCCATCCATCCGCCCTTTGTCTTCAAGGTTTTTGAGAAATATAATAAAGAAATTCGCATTTCATCTTCCACTTTCATTCGCTCCATATGTATCTATATTTATATATATAATCTATAATAATCCATACATACAGTTATTAATGACAAAGCTAAATATGAAGAAGACAAAGGGAGGCAAAGTCATGAACCCTACCGATGCCTATCGCAAGGAGCTTCGTAAAAAGGAATTAAAACGAGTAATTTCTTATTCTTTTTTCCTTTATTCTTATAAATGTAATTCAATTTTTGTTTTTATATATCCATTTATATTACTGATTGTAATCAATTAATTCATGTTTCCCTGATTGTTGCCCTAATTTAAACTAGTATGCTTATTGATTAGGGTTTATAATTCACATTAGGTTTTCTTTCTAGATTGATTCAGTTTTGCATATTTTTTCGGTGAATTATGGGATGAAACTGATTGATGTGTTATTCATGTCGATGAACTTGATAGATAGCTAACTTGGCCAACAGGATTCGTCCTGGCGGCATCGTTATTGAGCCAGCTTTTTATTCATGTGCAATGATCTTTGGGGAAGGGGCGGGTTAACGCCTAAGGGTAGGGTTGTGTGACAAAGCGATTTTTTTTTGGTTAGATAGATGGTTAACATCGTTTATGGTTTTGAAAAGTTGTGTTTTTTGGACAGAACAAGAAGGAAAGGAAGAAGGTGAGAGAGGTAGGAATATTGAAGAAGGATCCCGAAACCCTTAAGGAGCAAATCGACAAGTTGGAAGCCATGAGTAAGTTCTCTACTTTCCCGATGATCTTTATTTTTATTTTTCGTCCAAATGTAGTGTGCAGCACTGTTGCTTTTGATAGTATATTCTTAGCTTCCAAAGATGCATATAGCTCAGGAACTCTAGTCAAGTTCTTAACTTCTTATAAGCTCAAGAATTTAGTTGTGTGAAGAGTGTTTTGCAAAAGGGTTAGAATTTAATAACAGGTTCTGACTAGGATCTTGACATCTGTGGATCTTAAAAGATAAGCATATACTATTCTGTTTACAGTACACAACAACGATAGAAATTTCTTATACTTCATAGAAGAAAGAAAGAGACGAAAAAGTTAATGTCTTAATGATGAATGTGCACAGGAATAGAGAGAAAGTAGAAATCAGATATACTTTTAAGTAAAGCCCAAGGTAGCCTAACAATAAGGTATTGGAGTTCTCCAAATGAGGTCCCAAGTTTGTATCCTGTGACCTACAACCCCTTGGCCGTACTCGCCTCATCTAATAATTCAGAATCGTAGTGGGTTTGGTGACTTGCCTCTCTCCATAGGTCTTGCAGGGTGGTCTGTGGAATCCATGGTTGACACACCAGGTCGGTGGTGGGTGGTGTTCCTCTCATACCCAAAAAAATGATAGACTTGCAAGTTATAAGAAGTGACAAAGGTGTTTACTCAGCCACTTAATCAGGGTCATTACCTTTTTCTTTTGGTAAGCATGAGAATCTCATAAAAAAAGCAGAAGTGATCTGAAGGGCAAATACCCAAGGCCCACCAGTACTCTGTAAACTAATGGGACCGGGCTAATTACCAGCCATAAATGGGACAAGTGGTCTCATGGGGAAAGAGTATACGAGTGGTATCAAGATTGGAGTTAGGAGTTAGGACTAGTTCATTGCCTGGTGCATAAGAAGTCTGCTTCTCAGTTGAGGGGGTAATCCTTGTATCCGAGATGATCAGGGGCATGACAAAATAGGTTATAATACTGTAGGAAAATACTTTTCAATAGTTCTATCTTGGCGCCATGTCTTCTACATATAATTTACTGGTTATGCCAAGACGTTTTTGGAGTGCATCCTCAACATTTAAAACACGTGGAAAGTCTAATATGCACAGCACATATCTGATAAGCCTAACTAGTCCACACTTCCTAAAATTTGAGTTAGTTAAAATCTAAGTATCTAACCATACCTGGAAAAGCTTGTTGGGAGTTTTTATTAATTATTTTTATGCTTATTTCCTTTGAGGATATATTATTGGTCACTAGATTGAGACTAACGTTTGCTTGCTACAAATGTTGCAGAGGCAGATGGTGCGTTGGACAAAGCCAGAAAACACAAAAAAAGACAACTTGAGGATACATTGAATCTCGTTATGAAGAAACGAAAGGTAATGATTTAGGTGATCATAAAAAACTGTATACGAAACTCTTTCTTCTAGCTCCAGAGCGGGGGCAGTAGAATATGCGAGTTTGATACTTTGATTTTGATTCTAAAGCATAAATAATGATAACCGTGTATGGTTAGAAAATATAAATGCTGATATAAATATGGATGATCATGGTTTTACAATTTTTTGGCAGGAATATGAAGAGAAATTGAAGGAAAAAGGCGAAGCTACAGTTATGTACAGGTTTGTATTTTCAGATGTGACCAGTTATATAAGAATATTATATTAAAATGTAGGACGCAGAATACCTTTTTAAAAAAAAATTTTAAATGTGAAGTTATGTCCTGCAGTCACCTGGGACCACCTCCTCGTAGAAGAACTTCAGAAGAAGAAGAGAGAGCTACGCACCCACAACCCGAGGTAAATGTTTCAACTGTGAGCCCAAGTTAGTAAATCATAAGATTATCTACCACCTGTTGCCCCAAGTTTATTAATTATAATTTTTAACAGGATTCAGTTTACTATCATCCTCAGTGGAATCCAACTGGTGCTCCTCCGCCTGGAAAGCCACCCATGTACAAGTCATCAGTAGGACCAATAAATCCTTTAGTGGAAGGATCATCAAGTGGTGCTGTGAAGGATGAACCGGATGACGTTGATTTATCTATTCCACCACCACCACCTCCTCCTCCTTTGCCAGTTGGTGATACCGAGTCTAATGGTGATGTTTCTTTACCCGCATCTCTGCCTTTACCACCTCCTCCTCCAATGCCACTTAAACCGGTCAAGCTAGAGTTGGATACCATGTTGCCACCACCTCCCGGCTCTTCAACCAAAGACCACGCCTCAAGTCACCTTGTGCTTCCTCCTCCTCCGCCACATCAGCCACCACCACCTGGCACTGCCGGAAATGAAAGGGATAAAATTCAGTCGATAAAATCAGAAGATTCTCCCCAGGAAGCTAGTCAGGCATCAACCAAGCTTCCTCCACCGCCTCCACCACCAGGGTTACCCTCTAAGTTGCCTGGAAATCAATCTGAAGGTGCTTCAGAAGCCAAAGATTTTTCTAAAATGGTTCCATTGCCACCTCCTCCAAGACAACCTCCTCCTGGCATGGTCCCAGTTATGCAGCCAGGGATGTCTCGATTTCCACCACCGCCACCACCACCTCAAGATATGAGGCCACCGTTATCTGCTCTAGGAATTCCTGGGCAACAACCTCCTCTTCCTCCGGGAATGATGCCACCAATGATGCCAAGGCCACCTTTTGGGCCTCCCCCGATGATGAGGCCGCCACTTCCACCTGGCCCCCCTCCTCTTCCAATGGACGATTTTATGAGACCGACTGTACCTCAAAAACCCTCATATGTCAAATCAGCTGCATCCACTGTTGTTAAGAGACCTTTAGCTCAGCATACTCCACAATTAACAGCTATGGTGAGTTTCATTTGGTGATTATTGTTCTATGATGTTCTTTATTTTGTTCTCGGAACTCTGGTTTATCTTAAAAAATTTTTTTTTTTTTTAAAAGTTACTTGTGTGTGTTACAGGTCCCTGCATCGGTTCGGGTGAGGAGAGAGACAGCTGTACCAAAAACAAAACCAAAGCCGTCTGTTTCATCAGTATCAGTATCTCCGCATCCTGCACCAGTTCTAACTGTTCCGAAAGAACCAACGGTTAAAGTGTCGACTTCATCAGCAGCCAAACCTCCAAGTGTAGATGATTCTTACATGGCGTTTTTGGAGGATATGAAAGCTCTTGGTGCTCTTGACAACTAATGGAAGGGAATTGTACAGGATGTAGTGATGGTGGTCCTGTGGGGTAATTTGGTGCATAGATACATTTCTTGTCATCCTTTTAGTTCAATATTCCTTTATGATTTCCCTGCAATGGAACCGTCTTGCTCAAGGCTCTTAACGGGTTCCTTGTTTTTGGATTGTATGGGAGCATTCTGAACATTAGTTGTCATGGGCTGAACGTTAAGCCAGATAGATGTACTGTAAAAGGATCTATATTGATCTTCCAAATTTAGTTTTTTTTTTTTTCATCGCCAAGAAAAGCTATTTAGTAAGCAAGTGCTTGTAAAAGCATGATGGCTTGTCAGGTTGCGGGTTTGATTGATGCAAACAACTGGACTGAAGATTTGTTGATTTATCGCTTTATTTTTCTTACTGCAACTATTTTAATTATGGGGGTTTAAGTTCCATACCGATATTGTGAAATGTGAACTTCAGTTAGCGAGATTTAGTGTGTGGAAATATGTAAGTTTTAACCAACAAACATGATGATGATATATAAAACTGAAACTGTGCTGATGTTGAGATAGCTCCATTTGTTTAGATTGCTGGTCCATGTTTTCTGTTATGATGTAATACATTTGAAAAACCTTATGCATAAATAAGTTTAATGTTGTTGGACGGCTCATTTCCAAACGTGCAAGGTGACTAGGCGATTTAAGACGAGAGTAGTTTTTCCAAGGATTTAATCAGATATGTCAAGCTATATGTGGAATAGTCAAATAGTCCTTGACGTTGATGTAATAACTGAAAAATGTTGTCAATAACAAAGGTTTATAAGTACTGTTTTTAATAAATACAACTTAGAATTGTGAATATGTATGATTTTATGGCTCATCTATTTCTAGTAAACATACAAGTAAGAATCAAACTGAGCTTGAAAGGCTTGGACTCAACTTGAAAATTTTATGCTAAGCTCGACATGCTTTTTAATTGAATCTCGAACCTCGACTAGAAAATATAATTGCTAAAGCGTTGTCTCATTATTACCAAGTTCATATCGACTTTTCCATTTATTTATTTATAATAATAATAAATCTGGAAAGTCGATTCCTTTCCTCTGGGTTTAAAAAAATAAATGGTTTGCGAATTTGGGCTTGCTGGAACGCGAGCCCAAAGATAATGTAAGTCATGGAGATTCGGCCCAATTGGATAACCCTAGACAGGACATATACAAAACGCACCCCTGGTTGCATACTCCTTAACTTTTTAACAATAGCAGCAGCATCAAATCAACCTCGTCTCCGTCATCCCGAACTGAACTCCAAGCTGCTCTACTAGGGTTTTCCTCGTAAGATCTCTTTTCCTTATTTTATTAAATATATATATATATATATATATTCATGCCTGAAATCATACAATAGAATATATGTAATGTGTGAGTTTTTGATTAGTTATTGTTTGGATGCTCTACTACATTTTACTAGATTATTATTATTTATCGTTACTTAGACCATAATTTCTAATTATTTAGAATATAATAAAATAAGATTAAGAAAAAGGGCTGTTGTGTAGTTATGGAGCCTCGAGTGAAGAACGGGTGAGCCGTAAAGCTTAGTTCTTCTCATAGCGCTCCGCATATTTATTTGCCTTTACCGCATACGAAAACTTTGTCTATAGTTTTGTTTTCATTGGGTTGTTTTTGAGGCGTATATTTTAGTGAAGACTTGAATTATATCTTACGATATATGATAATCAGATAAGAAACTGTACATTACATGATATATAATCACCTAAAAACCGATGTTTTTTTGTTAGCTTAAATCGTTTCAAGTATATATTTATTTTGCATATAACATTAGTATATTAGTTGTTGTGTGTGAGTGAAAATGTGGCTGTGTTCATGTATCCAAAATGAATATTAGTATACTAGCGTTTATTTGTTATTAATTTATGGGTTTTAATGAACTAGGCCTTCAAGATGTATACCTCAATGAAGAAGATCCAAAAGGACAAGGATGTTGAACCCACCGAGTTTGAGCAGACTGTTGCTCAGGTCAATGCCTTTTCTTTCTTTTTGAGTTTTTTTTTTTAGCTTAGTTTATTTTTTGAAATGTTTGATGATTTCTATATAATCATATCTTTGCAGGCTTTGTTTGATTTGGAGAACACTCACTCAGAGCTCAAGAGTGACTTGAAAGACTTGTACATCAATTCCGCAAAGTAAGAATTTATGATGCCTTCATTTGGATATGTCATATGTATCAATTCTTTTTTAGTTCATTATGAATAACGTCCGTATTGTATGGTCTTTTGACAGACAAGTTGACGTTTTTGCAAACAAAAAGGCTATTGTGGTTAATGTTCCTTACCGATTGAGGAAACCCTTCCGCAAGATCCATACTAAGCTTGTTAGAGAGCTTGAGAAGAAGTTCAGTGGCATGGTACTTGTTGTTTTTTTTTTTACAGCCTTTTCTAAAATTCAAGACGAGTGATTCTGGAAACTATTGTATGTGTGCCTTTTGGAAATGGAAACAGTAAGTGAGTTTATATTGATTATATAGGATGTTGTTTTCATCGCCACTAGAAGAATAGTGAGGCCACCAAAGAAAGGGTCTGCAGCTCAAAGACCTCGTTCCCGCACCCTTACAGCTGTGCATGATGCCATGCTTGAGGATGTTGTGCACCCTGCTGAGATTGTCGGCAAACGTATCCGATACAGAATTGATGGGTCCAAAATCATCAAGGTGAAATGCAGTACTTCTCAACTTTGAAAAATGTTGTTTTGAAGACTTCATGTGCTTTTATCTGATTTGCTTGACTTGAAACTTGTGTAGGTCTACTTGGACCCAAAGGCACGCAATGACACTGAGTACAAGCTGGAGACATTCAGTGGAGTCTACAGGAAGCTTTCTGGTAAAGACGTTGTCTTTGAGTACCCCATGACCGATGCATGAGATGTGTTTAACTAGCTAGGCTTTCGAATCCTTTGCCTTATATTTTATGTTGAGAAGTTGAGAATTGTTTATTTTTGCTTTTGAAATTTTGACTATACAATATTAGTCTCTTTTGATCGTTTCTGGTACCCATTTATATCTGCTGTTTGATGGGTTGATATTTACTTGTTCTCAACCTGGTCTCTTTATGTCAGTTGTTTTTCCAGCAACTGATATCGATCTGTTGACTTTTTAGATTGTTTGTAATCCCCTTCTTTCTGGCGTGTAAGAAAGCAATGGAAATCTGACTGAACCAGTTTTTTTATATATTGACTAATGAAAACATATTTGTTTGTCAGGGTGCTAATATTAAATTTTTAGCTATAGGTAGAGTGTAACTAACAGTATCAGTAAGAAATACACAGTTGCTCTTGAAGAAAACTGTCGTCACATGGCAATCACAACTGCATGAGCATGTGTCATTTGAACCTTGCCGTCTCAGGTTTAGAAATCACACATTTAGGCGTGTGGTTAAGTGATGGTAATCACTAACCAGTTAGTGGTGAAGGACGATATGGCTGGTGATTGGTGATGTGAGTGTGATCCGCCCTGTAATATGGTAATGATAGTATGGTAGCGATCCACCCCCACCCCGTAATATGGTAGTCATAATCTTCATCCTAATAATCTTCTGACAATAGTATTTGAATCAGATTCGTTCACTTGCAAGAACAAGATGAATCGTCATCAAGGTAATTTGGTAGTTAGGAGTTCTACGTCATTATGTTAGACCACGTACGTCTTGGTGTTATGATGTGTTATCTCAAAAAGTCTGAAGAGAGAAAACCTCTTTCATTTACTTGTTTACAAAAATTCCTTCTTTCCTAGTAATCATGCCACAAGTCATAAACTAGTAAGATTCAGGAGTAAGTTTAAAATAATATATCATTGTCTCATCCTCGTTAAGGATGTGGCGTAATGAAATGTGATGCCGTCATCCACACGGACCACACCATATGCTTTTAGTGGGTGTTTGGGATCTGCTTATTCGTATGTTTATTGTTATTTTTATTTTTTAAACATATAAGTAGTAACAAACACCTGTTAGAAATTGATTATCTGTTTTATAACGAGTAAGTGGTTTTTATAAGCAGAGAAGTGTATATAAATAAGCAATTCCAAACACCTCTGGGTTGGAATGTTTCTAGAAAAAAGCGATCCAAGATTTCTATGTAACCCGTGTTTGGTTTCAAATAGGGATTGGGCTGTAAAGAGGAACAAGAAACTTGTTATGTTACTTAACAAAGTGATTTGAATTATTACCAAATGTCATACCAGTACTTTGTTATTGCACTATAAGATGAGTATTTCTTCTTATCTTTTAATGATCAATGATTATATATTTTCAAGAAACTTAGTCTTGACAAAGTAATTCTTCTTAGTTGGCAGTTAGTTGTACCCAACGGATCATTGACTGTTCTTAGTGAGAAGTTTAAACATAATTTTTCTAGGTAGTGGGTGGACTTATATTTAGCCTTTCACGTTTAAGCCTTCTTAGCTAGACGACCGGATTTAATATTTTAAATGAATAATTCTATCAAGTCAGTAACCCATTTAACATACTAATCTACATCATAAAACAAAAACATTCGACAGGTTAAAGTTTCAAGTATATAAAATTTCTTATACTCGTATTTCTGTGTTTAATACTTTAACATAACTAGATATTTTCAATATATTTATAACAATTAATGTACTATCAATTAGTTACAAATAATATTAGATTTAAATCAGTTATAAAGTCTACATATAAATAAAAGTAAATAATATTAAATTAAAGACCAACTATTTTTTGTGTAATATCATTGTAACTCTATTTTTTTAGAGTTACCACATATCATCATACAAAATCGATATCTAGCGGAACAAAACATCGCCACACCAATCCTTATTCCTATGACATATATCTTATTCTTCATGAAATTAAAAAGTCAAAGTTTTTTATAAAATTAACTGAGAACTCTTGACTCAGTAGTCCTTTTAAAACCCAAGATCAACGCCTATAAATTTAGGCCAAAACCATGAATAACGTAAAACATCCGATATTCGAACTAAAAGTTGAATTATACTTTATTCTTAAAAACAAACTAGAAATGAAATGTTTTTTATTTTACGAGAAAAGAATTATTTTAAATGAAGATTTCTCCAAATAATTCAATATTTTGCATAAGATAGTCATAAAGTCTTCTATAAATTATTGCATGTTCATAACCAACCATATTTTCTTTATCTTTCATGTCTCTTTCAACAAGTTGAATATTGCCGGTATTTTTAATATACGAGAATAAGTATCCGCACGTTGCGGCAGTGAAATGGTGTGGTGATAGGTCATAAAGTGTGATAGCTAAATGCCTTAACCGTACGAGTTCCGCCCTTGGATTTAAAAATTCGTCGAAAGTATATCGAATGACATCTCTAATGAAAGAGCATAAAATTTTAAGAACACCTATATAATTTTTATAATTTATCGATGTATTGTTTGTGACATAAAAGATTTTGAATGAATTAGAGGAATAACATATTTATGAAGGAGAGAAAAATAAAGATGATTGGTTGAGATTTAGGGGAAGAGAAAGGGTGCTTGGTAACATAGAATTGATAGAAGAGACATTTTGAAAAAGTAAATGTTAAAACTTAAAATGTTAGACATAAGGAATCTGCTTTATAATATAATTATATAAGCATAGATATAGATATAGATAATACTATCTTCCTATTATATAATCGATATCATAAAATAATAAGAATAATAGATTGCAAGTTGCCTCTATTTTTGTAAAAGGTTGAAACCTTGAGTACATCACATCTATCAATGTGGTCACACGACATAACAAACCAACCAAGATCCCTCTAATCCTTTGTTTCCTTCACTTTCAATGAACATTTCTCGTTAGGATTATCTTTTAAAATCATATGGATTTACGAATATCAAGATTTTTCATGTTAAAAGTTATCGAAAAAAACTAAATCTTTTATCTAAGATGTTAAAAAGAAAAATAAACTATGGTTTCATTTGTAGCAAAACAAACCAACTGCTACTAAATAAAATATTCATGAAGAAATCTTGCTACCATAATACTAACCAACTACCAGATAAACTTTTGAACCAAGAATTAATTGCCAAAGTCAACTATGAACACTCTCAACATGATTCAATACATGATGCCATCACAATCCCATCTCTATCTATACAATAATTTTTTGACAAACCATAAGTCAAAAGACTCATTAGTGCTCCATGAAGAACATAAACCAGTGAGAAGCTTTCTATTCTCACTATTACTCTATTTGCTCACATGATGATGATGATGATGATGATGATGATGATCATGAAGAACATCATCTTCTTCTTGGCAACTTTGCTTCTTTTCAGTCATCATGTTCTTTCACTTCCATTGTGTACAGATTCTAGTAAGTTTCTTTCTACTTTTTGGTAAAAATTTTATGTATCTTTTTTACTTATGTTATAATGTATCTTGAATTGTATCATGTAACAGGAGCCCCACTTCCACCCAAGACTCCTTTGACTTTCTGTAGATACAATGGCAGTTCATGCTGTGACTCTGCCCAAGATGCCAATTTAAAGAAGCAGTTTGAATCCATGAATGTGTCTCAACCTGCTTGTGCTTCACTTCTCAAATCTATCCTTTGTTCGGTATGCATTTATATATTCTCTTCATCATAACCAAGATTCCTTTCAATTTCTGTACACTAATTTTTGCTTAACGATGTATTAAGATTTTGAATAAAACTGATTCCCATGCTATACAAACTCTTTCCTTATCTATTTCCCATGCTATATATATAGTACTATAACTTACCCAACTTGTCCCAAATATTTTGTCCAACTTACACTGAGTTGTCCCAAAATAGTTATCGACTACTGAAAATTGATAAGAATAAAGGTCAAGTGCCCATACTAC
Source organism: Erigeron canadensis (assembly GCF_010389155.1). NCBI lineage: Eukaryota > Viridiplantae > Streptophyta > Magnoliopsida > Asterales > Asteraceae > Erigeron > Erigeron canadensis. Next base: position 41,727,989 of record NC_057762.1, read on the forward strand.
AAAGTATTACATAAATCAGGAAATATCAGGTTAGAGATAAAGCGTAAAACCACCATTTTTTGTAAAAAGTAAGCTCAGATAATTACACGTTTCTTAAATATTATCTACAATAACAATACCCAATCCTGTCACATGCAAGGTATGGGGAGGTGAGATATAGACAGTCATACATCTACAATCGGGTAGAGAGACTGCGCACACATTTCTTAAACTTTATGTCTACCGGACAACAATTTGGGAGCACGTATGTAATTTCTTGAAAGTCTTTGAAGTTTGATTATACCCATAATTAATTTCATTAAGCTTATATAGAATTTAATCAATTTTTGCTTTGATGTATCAAAGATTTTTAATGAAGTTGTTTCCAGCTATATAATATACGAGTAGTATATAAATAAGACTTAAGTTTTAATCTTCAATGTTTTCAATTTTCAGAGATGTGATCCATTTTCAGCAGAACTCTTTACAATCAACACTGTTGCTAGACAAGTTCCTGTGCTTTGCAACTCTACTGCTGCCAATAACAACTTTTGTGAAACAGTATGGGATACATGTCAAGATGTATCTATAACAAACTCACCATTTTCACCAATACTACAAGGCCAAACTCCAACTCCTTCAAATACAACCAACAAAATTACTGATATCTGGCAATCCAAATCAGATTTTTGCAATGTAAATGGTGCGCCTTCAGCCAAAGATTCTGTTTGTTTTGACGGAGAAAAAGTAAGCCTGAACATAACTACAAATAGCACCAAATCATCACCAGGTGGTATGTGTTTGGAGAAGATTGCCAATGGTTCCTACCTGGATATGGTGCCTCACACCGATGGTTCAAACCGTGCGTTCTTTTCCAACCAAAAAGGCCAAATTTGGTTGGCTACAATTCCAGACATTGGGTCTGGGCGCGTGTTGGATATAGATGAGTCCAACCCGTTTCTTGATTTGACTGATGAGGTTCATTTTGATACTCAGTTTGGGTTGATGTCAATAGCTTTGCACCCTAACTTTGCACAAAATGGGCGGATCTTTGCTTCGTTTAACTGTGATAAGTCCAAATCACCAAATTGTGCCGGAAGGTGTGCTTGTAATTCTGATGTGAATTGTGATCCTTCTAAGCTAAATTCTGATAGTGCGGCTCAACCCTGCCAATATCAAACTGTGGTGGCAGAATACACTGTTAATGGGACAGCAACCTCTCGGGCATCCGTAGTATGTTTTCTTCTTAATTACAATACTCAGACACGCTTGTACTTGTTGGGACGTGACCTCATGACCTCTTGGTAGGCGGGCTACTTGATATCACTAAAATCCTTAAAGAAGAACATAAAAGAACTCATTGCTTTCTTATCTAGTTTTTTTTTGGGGGGGGGGGGGGGAAGAAAATAACTCGTTTTCTTATATAGTTGTGTCATTTTTTAAAAAATTGGATGAGAAAGACTTGTCTTGTCCACACCTATACCTATGAACCTATGAACCTATGAACCTGAAACCTTTGCTATGTGCCTATGTGGACTCCCTGGGTTCTGGTAGGCCAAATGCCACGGGTTATTAATATATGAAATTCTTATGTTTGACTTTGTCCAGATTCCAAATGCTTCACCAGTGGAAGTGAGGAGGATATTCACAATGGGTCTTCCTTCCACGTCTCACCATGCCGGACAGATTATTTTTGGACCGAATGATGGCTACTTGTATTTCATGATGGGGGATGGTGGTGCTGGCGATCCTTACAATTTTGCACAGAACAAGAAGTCATTGCTTGGCAAGATTATGAGATTCGACGTTGACAACATTCCCAGTAAGTGAAACAGTAAGCTGAGTCACAGTTTCCATATCTAATGTCAACTGTACTGAATTTCAACTTTAAATCCAGGTGAAGAAGATATTACGCGTCTTGGGCTATGGGGAAACTATTCTATCCCAAGGGATAATCCGTACATCCAAGATAAAGATTTGCAGCCCGAAATATGGGCCTTGGGATTTAGTAACCCGTGGCGTTGCAGCTTTGACTCAGAAAGACCATCTTATTTCATGTGTGCAGACGTAGGCCAGGTATAGATAGATTTGTCCTTAAGCTTATAATTAGATTTCATTTCTTGACAAGATATTAAAATTATCTCATTTGTCAACAAGAACGACTATGAAGAGGTGGATGTGATCACTAAAAATGGGAACTACGGGTGGCGAGTTTTTGAAGGAAGCTCCATTTACACCCCTGAACAAAGTCCTGGTGGAAACACATCTATAAGCTCCATAAATCCTATTTTCCCGGTAATGGGATACAAACACTCGGATGTAAACAAGAATGAAGGTTCCGCTTCTATCGCTGGAGGGTTCTTCTATCGGTCTACAACTGACCCGTGCTTGCACGGAAGGTAAAAACTAGTCAAATTCTTATTTCTTTTAACAAGTCTAAACAGTAGAGGTTATTTTAAAAAAGAGTTTTTGAAAGACGATTATTCACGCATTTTTCTTTTACGGGACTTAAACCCATAACCTCATAGTTGGTGTGGTGGGCAACTTACATACAGTCAGGCTAGAAACCTTTGGTAAAACATTAGAGAGGTGATTATTTCAACCTAGATAGGTAAGGATCAATTTGGGTTATATATAGTTTGCAATAATGATTTTATCTGGCAAACTTAGAAATATTGGTAAAGATGAAGATGTATTGAACATGCCTGAATCACCAAAGTATATTTAATAAGAATTAGAACCTCATAGAAAATGTTTTTTCAATACACTGATTGCCATGCTATTTTTTTTAATTTTTTTTAAATTACACTGATTGCTATTAATAATACCAAATATATTCCAATTAAATTATTAAATATCACTAAAATTCATGAAAAGGACAAAATAATCGGTGATTGTGAGTTGTCCCATGTGACCCAGACTGTTTTGACCCGTAGCTAAAAGTTACCCAAATTGACCAAAAATTGTTTAGACCCGTTACTTTAGTCTGAATTTATTTGCACCCCTCCTATGGTGGTCCTTCATTCTTTATCTGACTTATTTTTTTGTCACTTTCTCTGCCCCATTCCCCATCATCACCAGCACACAAACACACACTACTTTTGGAGTTTATTAATTTCTAACAACACTAAATTTTTCTTCTTTTTTTTCATCTCCTTACTCAGATTCCAACAACCAAATGAATTTTTCAATCCATCATTCATCTTTCTCTTTTAAAACATTCAAAATTATTTAAATACAAAATCATTCTATCAGAGTATTTTCACATAAAAGAATAATAATTTTTATAATTAACAAATATACAAGATAACAAAATTTTTTAATGAAAGATATGCAGTTAGAGTAGTAGTAGAGAGGACTCTTCTTTTCAATCTACTTTTACAAAACCCATTTTGAAAAAACAAAATAACCGGAAAACCCGGATCTCCGGCAGTGGGTCCGGGTAAAAAGAGATGGGGCACGAAAAAAAGAGGTATCGGCCAGAGACACCCTTGCTCCGGTGGAAGTATGGTAAAGATGATGAGGGTGAGAAAGATGTTAAGGTTGGAGGTGAAAAGCTGATGGATTCTGGCCGGAAAAAATGGCCGGAAAGTGAGAAGAGGGAAAGATATGTCACTATTAGCAAGAAAAGTAATAATTTGTTTTGTGGTCCACGACCTATATCTTGTTCCATGGGGGTGTACAATTATTAGGGACCTTAGTAAGAAATGCTTTTAGGCCATCAATGTCACAAAGACATACATAGAGTATCCCTATACCGCTTTCCCTAATGAACTGCTTTGACGTGTTAAGTCAAGTACGCAGTTGCTAATCTCGGGATCTTTGTGACTTGCAGTTATTTGTATGGCGATCTATACGCTCACAATATGTGGGCAGGTGTTGAGACCCCTGAAAATAGCGGGAATTTCACATCGAGCAGTATTTCGTTTGGCTGTGCCAAGGAATCTCCTGAACCATGTAGTCTTGTCCCAGGAAGTGAACTTCCTGCATTGGGTTACCTCTTTTCATATGGGCAAGATAACAGCAAAGATGTATATTTGTTGTCCAGTAGTGGTGTGTATAGGATTGTTCCTCCAAGCCGTTGTGGGTATACCTGTGCATATGAAAACACGACCTCAGATTCAAACTTGGGTCCTGGATCGCCTCCTAATTCAAGTGCAGACATATTGAACGGTTCATCCAAGGGCATACTAGTGCTTCTATTATTTCTCCTTGGACTGAACTACTAAACTCCATAATAGCTTCCACTATCTGAGGCCTAGTCTTACACTTATTGTATCAAGTAACACATGTCATTTTTCCCGTCTATTCTATATTCCTGTAATATTATGAACACAATGTTAATGTTGCCATTATTTTCGGTGATAGACGCCTATAAATGTCCAATAAGGTGCTTTTATTTGCAGAAAACACTTCATTAGGTTTCATACTAACAAAATATTAGTGAAGGAGACGACAGCAACACAATAAAGATGATCTGAAAAGGGAAAGACGTGCCTTTTAGATTAAAACCCAACAAAATCTTTCCATCTCATTTAAGTTCTACAGTAAATTACAACGACCCAAGATTTTGTGGTATCAAAACTTCTCCGGAGCACATGTATACAATACCCATCTAAGAAAGAGGGGGGGACAAGAAACAAAATAATAAAAAAACATCCAGAAAGGGCCTTTCTTGATCAGCCCACATTTTTTCTTGAAGCTACTTTATCATCATCATCTACAAGAAAAAAGTGAGTGGGTGTCATCTCATGTTGCAACATTGGGGGCGGCCATGGAGCTGTAACTTGTTCCACATGCAAAGCATTTGTCTTGGAGACTGATAATGTGCTGTATAGTAATCTTCTATACATCCGAACTGGCAAAACTTCAAACTGTGAACGTATTCAACGCTTTTTGTGGTGTTGAATTGTTCTACCCACATTCCCATACTCACATCTTCCATCTTGAACAACTTCAATTTATGTTTCTCAAACTTCATTGCAATGAACTCGGCAACATCTGATGATAATATGTAGCCTGGACCATTTGCATATGGTGGATAATCTTCTTCCGGCCATTCCTAACAGAGCACAAGGGATCATAATTCTAACTTGCTAATTGCATTTGGAAAAGCAGGTAAGGAGTTGTAAGTAAAATTGATTGTGGAGATAAATGTAATATGACCATCCCTAACTTCAAGCACCCATCCTATCAGCTAAATCTGATTCGAAAGTTCGAATTAATAATTTAAAGACTGTCAATGTTAAGTTTAATTTTGGTGCAAGAGATCAAAGATTTCTTTATGTTTAAGGTTAGCTAATTCTTTACCAAAGGTGCATTGACCTAGAGACATTGGGGTGACCTATTAACCAAGAGGCTGCACTTTCAGGTTTCATTTAAGATAAGGTGGTTACAGGTGCCTTACGGAATATTAATTGTTTTTCTTTTTCAGAAGAAGCGTCCAAAAGCATATTTCACATAATAGAGGTGTGGATCAATCACACGATGCAAATTACCTAGTATAACTACAGCTTATGCATAAGTTCCCAGTACCAACTATCCATGTATACGATAAGAATGTGCAATTAATGAAAAAGAGAAGAGGGCAGTAGTAATACCTCATACGTTACAGACCATTTACCATATCGTAGGGGTTTATGGTAATAATTGATATTTCCCACATACAGGCTTTTACCATCACCAATTTTATTTGCTTCATTAAGAACAGCATCAACTCTAACAAATGTGTCGTCATCACATTTCATGATATACTTGGCGGATGCGGTATGAACCTGAATTGAAAATCAACATCAATTAATTAAATACCCTCCTAAGATGATTAGAAAAATATCAACTTTTTATTTTTCCATAAGACCTTATAACTTACCCCGTATTCACATATTGCAACAGTTTTCAACACTACAAGGTCATAATTATCCATGTAAGGCACAATCACGATATCGCCAAAGAAATCTGCTTCTTTCTTCAACTCAATATTCACTTCCTTTCTTGCATGCTAATGAAGCAATGACATTACATGCTTAACTGTAAGATTCGAGCATAAAGATATAACAAGTAAAAAAGTACATATAATTCGCATCTTCACTTACCAATGCAACAAAGAAACGAGCAACAACGTGTGACGACTTAATAAGGTTATGCTGCATCCAGGACTTCCTGACAGCCATACGTTCAGCAAAATGATTTCCTGCTGAAAGAATGCCAATGAACATATCAATGGGACCATCTGGAAGAGGTGGGGCCTTCCACTTGATTGACATTTCCAGGTGTCGTTGAGGAGCGAAACTAGGATGTGTTGAGGGTAGGGAAGCAGCATATACAGCGTTCACATCAATATCTCCATTTAAAGCCAGTCCAGTGGCATCCTCCAACGCAAAGCCCTATACATGTTAACAAACTCTTATTTCTGGCACCTTTTAACAAAAGACGTTATCTAATTGAAGAAATAAATTCTGCATCAATAAGTTCACTTACAGTTCGATAAGGAAACGAAGTAACATGTCGTCCATCAACATTAACATGATACCCCTCTAATCCTGCACTAAGAGTCAGGACAAATAGCTTCCCTTCTGCAAAAGGGTAAGGCCAGTCAAAAGTAACCTTTTTGGTTCGACCTATTAGCCGATTCAACCACCAGCTTGATTTTGACTCTTCTGTGTGTTCATCGTCATCACGGATCCACTTCTCACATTTCACCTGACCATCAACTATAAAAAACCTAAGAAAATTAGTTAAGAACAAAAGTTGAAATTGGTCTACTTGCGTTGCATAGAATTAGTTATAGCTGTATACTTGGAGATGATAGCTAACAAACTTAACTTCTAGATAAAAAGTTGTTTTCAAAAACAAAATTACGTACATTGGTCAATTCTCATTGATTTCCAATGAAGTGATAACTACATTTGACAATGATATAAAGCAAATATGCAATTTAAAGGTTGTGGTTCCTTTCTAAATACCAAAATAAGGACAAACAATCTCAAATAATCAATCAATATGAATTGTGAACTTTCACATAAATCATATTCAAGTACACAGCAAAATAATTGGAAAAAATGTATTGAAAACTAAAATCCATATTCACTCGTAATCTACAGGGACTTACCAGTTTCTTCATCAGCCCTAGATTTCCATCCTTCGCATCTATGAGCAGATCCCCATTGCATCCTATAACATGTATTCTGCTCAATTATGGGCTTTCCGCTCCAATCACCTTTCAACCTGGGATTAAAATGCAAAATCCTTGGTGGGTCTTCCCCATCAACAGTTTTTAAACCCTGTAACTCCATCATAAACTGTGAAACCATCAAATACTGACCCGATTTCAACAATGAAATCTTCGGGTTCTGCTCTGCATGTGCCTCTCTAGGCCTACCAACAAGTGTTATATGTGATCCCAATGTCATCCCACAAGGAAGCACAATAATATTTCCCTTCTCTCGGAAAACCTTCCCCGATAACATTATCGAATTCGGACAACTCTCCCGAGTTTGATTCTTCCTCTTTTCAGACGGTAACTTAAGTTTACCCGATTCAAGTTCTTCCCAATACTTCTTCCCAACCGAAAATGCTTCAGTTGCAGACTTTTGTATCCCACCAAACCCCTCTTTCGGTTCACCATTTAAACTATTAACATCAAAATTCAAACTTGACAAAACCTTAAACTCTCGAATTCTCCGCGAATGCCGGGAATTCGAAGGAGTTTTTGCAACTATTTGGGGGAAATCTAAAGGTCTAATTGGGGCTTTCTTATCCTGTAGCTCCTCTTCACTATCTAAAGCAACAAAAGGCTTTTTAGTCATTTTATCACTAAAGAAAAAACCACTAGAATCACTCCTATTATCATTATCTTCTTCTTGACTAACTATTTTCGATACAAAAGGCACTTCTAAACCAACCATAAACAAATAGATAATCCCTAAAAATATCAGCACATGTATAGATCTTTTTTGCTTCAAAATCAACAACAAATCAACTTTACTTCTTTTCATCTTCCACAATTTTTACACAAAATTCCTTTCTGGGTATTTCAAGAGGCTTAAAAAGATTACAACTTGATAAACACCCACAAGTCAAAAAGCCCTAAAAACGGTTAAACATATATATTATCACTATCAATATATATATATATGGGTGTATATAAGGATTCATAAAGTTAGGGAATTTAGGCTGATTTCGATGATAACAAACCAGACCCAGTCTCTAAAATTGAAAGATGAAACATACCCAGAAAGAGAATAATATTGTATGTATTGTAGAGAGAGAAAGTAAAGAGGTTACCCCACGGAGGCACGGACGCGTTAAAGTTCTAGTCTTGTAGAGAGAGAAAGTGTGGGTGTCTGTGTGGAAAATAAAAAGCTTTAAACAGTGAGTCGGTCGCCTGCCTGGAACAAAAATTGAAAAAAGGAAAAGAAAATATATTCTCCATATATGTTCAATTCAAATCTAGTTCAAAAAGATACCGTTTTTAATTTTTTGCTTTTTTTTCTTCATTATTGCAACCTTTTTTTGAGGTGTAATTCCATTTATTTTAAGTTATTAATTTGTAACATGCCATTCTAAAAATTAAAATTTATTTTATAATATAACTTATAACTATTGAAGTTGGTGATGAAATTTCATATATGCGTTTTGGATTTTCTGATCTTGTTCAAATTTTGTTACGTCCTAAAATAAAATGTTGCCTTTATTTAGAAATCAGCACCAACAATCTTTAAAACCTTATATTATATATATGGTAAGTTTCTTATGTCATTGAACTTTAAAGTCACTCTATTTAGTTATTTGGTGACAATTAAAACCGGTTCCATTAATGGAGTGAATTAAATCTTACATGACTAGAAATATCCCAAACCGTCCTTTCGTATGAATATGAAACAAAACAAAAAAAAAAAAATTGTTTGGATATAATCTCTACCAATCTATAATGCTTTTTATCACTTCACTTTTTTAAGATTTAAAACTCATAACCATCACTTTTTGTTTAAGTATGGCAACGTCCCGATATGGGCCGGGTTTAAGTAATCCCGGACTCGGACCCGAACTCGAAGGGTCTTTATTTACTTACTAACCATCGGGTCACGGTTTTTCTCATGGGTAATCGGGGACCCATTATTGTTAAAAAAAAATTAAAACCCTTTACTAACTATCTAATAAAACAAACCACCTTTTTTTTTCTTTAAACTTTCTACCTTTTAAAACCAAAAATATCATTCTCTTTTATTCACTAATTTAAACATCTCCATCTAATATACCATTAATACCCTTAATGAAATAATTTAAAGTATAAATTCTCCAACACTTAAAATAACTACAATATCACCTTTAACATCAACTAATTTTACATTCACCACCATTGTCGCCCCCATCACCGTCTCCACTGCCGCCCTCACCACCGTCGCTACCACCACCTCCGCCATCACTACCACCACCCGACGAAGAAATGGAGCAAGGTAGCTTTTAATCCGAGGACATTCAGATCATGTAGTGTTGATTGGTTAAGAAACAGTATTATTATTATGTTAGCATTTCATACTGTTTAAACTAATTAGAAACATATCTAATATAATATATATGGGTCGAGTATACGGGTTCGGGTATGCAAGTTTTCAACCATATCCCAACCCGGACCTGTAAAAAAATTCAAAATCATCCTCATACCCGGCCCTATATAAAAAAAAAGTTATTTATCCGTTTTTGTCTATATAAAAAAATTAGTTATCATTGTTTTAGAAAAAATATTTTATATAAATTAGTTTGTTACGTTTAGACTAGACTCATTCTGAACCCATAAGTGCTTAAGGACCGCTTTTGAAACTCACGGTGACATTTTCTTAACATTTTGTAAAGTCATCAACTATAGATAGGGTCCAAGCGGGCCAACACATGTTTGATTCTTCATGTCATTTAGATTCTCTTTTGCAAAAATATAACCAAACTAATTTTGGTTAAAATTATTTAAAAAATACAAGTAATCGATTAGGTTTTTTAATGTAAGTTATTTAGAGATAACAATTTCCTTACTAAAATATCTATACTTCTATATCATGTCAAATTCGTACGAGTTACGAGTCGACTCGTACGAGTCGAGTCAAAACAAAAGAAAAATGAGGCGACTCAATAGAATGACTCGTTTTATTCCAGACTCGTAACATGACTCGTGTTTTTGTGGTGCGAGTCAGTCCGAGTCACGAGTTGAGTAACGAGTCAAAAAAAAAAAAAAAAATTTAATTTTTTTAAAACATAACTCCTTTATATGCTTTTAAATTTAATTTGATTTTAATAGTATTTCTAATCTTAGCTTAATGTATTAATACAATACAACATGTCTACAATAAATACTTGCACATAATTATAAAAATATACATTTTCAAATATTATGACTCTTACGATTCGAGTCATGAGTCAAAAAATCAGATTTCGAGTCGAGTCGAGATTTACGAGTCGACAACTGAATAGCATTCTCTCACATGGTGTTAAAAATGTCATCATGCGAATGTACAAAATTACCCTCCTTTGTTTCAATTCAAATGCATGACAACTCTAACACTGTCATCTCAATTAATTGCCCACTTATACTGTTAATACATGTATTATTTGTTAATGTTGGCTGCTATTGAAGTTACGTTATTATCGTGATATCTCGTTTAATTGATTGTCGACTTATACTATTTTCGGTAATCACGACATCGAACGCACTATCAATGGTATCCGTTGCAAACGCGTGAATAGCATGCTAGTATAGTTCAATGAAGATGAAGATGTCCGTGATAGTTGTAAACTTTACTTCTTCGTAAATTGTAATTAACGGGATTAAAACCACTATGGGGTATATGGTTTTGTTTAATATCCACGGTGAACTTAAACTACTACTTACTATAAAAAGATTCATTGCTTCTAAAAGTATATCACAACTTTGGTGATCAACCAAAACTTCTCAATTTAAAAGTTATTTTAAACAAAAGAGTTTTTTTTTATTATTATAACTAGTTAATCAGTCCGGCTTCAACCCGGACATTTATAATAAAACTTTAAAAGCAATAAAAATCTAAAAAAATTTATATAATTTTTGTTATTGATATACTATAACTCGGCTTGAAGATATTAAATTAATTAACACAATAATTATATATATTACTACCTATTGCATTAATAAAACATAAAAAAACATTTATGATATTATATAAAAAAACTATTTATTTTGTTTTCTAATTAAAAAATAAATCTGTAGACATCATGAATAAAATAAAACATTTTAAAAATATTTAATTGGCTATTTAACTTTAAAATTTTATTAAATATGACATCATAAATAAAATAAAAACATTTTAAAAAATTTTGTAGACATGCCACATCATAATTATTTCTAAAAATAGTTTAAAAAACAATCCTTTTTTATTATATATAAAGATATGTCTTTTTTTTAAAGTGAGATTCGATTCAGACATGTTAGAGACAATTTTAACCAGAAATTTTCTGGATTTCCAACCCCCTCCTCATGGAAAATTCTTTTGAGATGAGAACCCCAAGAATCGAACTTGAGACCTTAGATAAACTTACCCCCGAGACCCACATAGTCGATTTAGAAGATATCTCTGTCCAATGGAGTTTAAGCCAGTGGTTATTATTATATTATGTCTATCCCTATCATATCTACCGGCATTTGGCGTTAGAGGAGTTGGATGGTAAGTTGATTGGGACATAATAATGTTTTACATATTCATGTACATATACTAATTGTAAAGATCATCTCACATGGAAACCAGTCAACCAATTTGGCATCACTTAGTCATCTAGTGTATTAAAATACATAAAAACATTCATACAAGTTGATATAGATAAATCTGTAATCTATATCTTATACCATGCCATTACCTATAGAATGATCTCTTAACAATTATTTATAGTTAAATAATATTTTAATGATATCTGAAATGGAAGTTGAAATGTAATGTCACATATATCTTCATATTCGTAGTTATATCTTCATTTATAGTTATATATTACTCGTATAATTTATAAATAGAGTTATAAAGTACTTATAATTTGCAATTACTATACTAATATACTATTTGTGGTTTTCAACAATATTATATTTATTTAAGATAACTAGCATGAGATAAACGAATGATGTCTTTTTTGTTTAAATTGTCTAGAGATTATAACTATTTTTAGTTACAAACCTAAATATTACTCGTAGAATCATTTCTGACAAATTTCGTGACAAATCCCAAGATATTTACATAACCCATAAAGTTTTAAACTGGGAGATGATATATCTTTTAACTCATTAGGCTAAAAATTCTCATAATAATAATATGGTGATATTAGAGAAACTTAAGAGATAAGATTAAGGAATGGTTTTAGCGAAATCCATATCTCTTATATAAATAAAAGAAGATTGTTTCTGGAAACTTTTTACTTATGTGGCATGCCACTATTTTTTCCTAAACTATTTTTAAAAATATATGATATCATAATAGATTTTCTTTTATTTTAAAAACTATTTTTTATATTAGGCAATATGCCAATTTTTTTTTTCATATTATTTTTTTAACCTTAATTATTTTTAATTAATATTGAAAGATAATATCCCAACTCCTTAACTTTAGTTTCATATCTACTATTGATTTATGATAGTTACTTTTTAATTTTTCATCACCCTAATCGGTTTTATGTATTAATGTTAATCTTTACAAGTATGTTGCTATCTCCGTATCAAAGTTTTAAAATTTTAATTAAGCGTCTCGGGTTAAACCCGGGTTGATTAGCTAGTGTCATATTTATAGAGTTTTTTTTTAAAAAAAAATTGGGCTAATGTTTAAAAAGATTAATCATTTTTTGAAAAATATATTCACAGCTATTATTTATTTTATTATCTTAAACAAGAAACCACCGAAGTATTAATATGAAACTAGAAAAGAGACTTTCATATCAAAAGGAAACGGTTAGCTTATTTATCAAGACACAAGGTAGCCATATAATTTGGTAGAAAAAATTGCTATGGATAAAGAAAATGCTTTGTGAATATATCACTAGCCCTAATAAAAATGAGATCTACAAGAAGACCTAAGAAGCTTATGTATGGGAAGTGATATTAGTAGCACATAATTTAATATATCTACCACCTTTGTGTATTGCATATTTGTACAATGTGTTACGAAACATGTACAATATGATAAGTATATCAAATATTGTGGTACGATTATCACTTATTGGGTTGGGCTTCATAAGAAAATACTAAAGAAGTTCATGAGAAAATATTAAAAGATGGAAGAGTTACCTAGAACCTAGAAGTTAAAACTCAAAAGTCAAAACCACATTTCATTTGGGCTCTAGAAATAATTGGATTCCACTTTTATACGGGCTGGACCTCATAGATTTTGAGAAAACCATCCCTGCCCTAATGTTATTCTGTTTTAGCCATTTTTACTCTTTAGAAAAATTATAAAAGGGCCTCATTTTTTTTCCCCACCGGTTGAACCTTAAACAAACCAATAAATCGTTCCGATTTTGAAAATATATTGATTTTAGACTTTAGTGTTCATTATTATTACTGAGTATATTTTTTCTTTGATTTAGGATATGACTATAATGGTGAAACCTTTTACATACCTTACATAGTGAGATGTTGACTATAGGCCGTTACAAGTATTCAGAGGAAAACCCCAAAACTTGTCTTCCCTAAGAGTCGAACTGGAAATATTGGGTAAAACTTGAAAGTGGCTCTAACCAGCTTTAGTGTTTAATTTGGGTTTGATTTTCTCCTGCGTTCCATTTTAAATGTCTTATTTTGACTTTGAAAGTTTTTTTTTTCCACAACTTTCACCTTAAATTGTTTGTGCATGTTATAAAATAGTTGATGTAAAATATATTGATAGATTGAACTTTAAATGTATTTTTCATTAATATAACTTTAATTTGATATTATATTATATAAACAAAAATACTTACGATTAAAATTAAAGAAAAAAACTTGAATAAGTAAAATTTGAACATTTAAATTGGTATTGATAGAATAATACGAGTAATTATATTCACCTAGCACAATACAAATTTAGTAATGAATCACCTAGCGGCTTAGGCGTTGTTCACTAAAACTAATGAACATCAAACACATACTTCCACGAATTGACCGTTCAACGGTATGATATAGTTATCCAACTTCCAATGCTCTCAAACACACACACACACTAGATTCTCACTAAACCACCTAAAAACACACTCCAAATCACAACCACACCGCTACAATGCCATACAACCCCACCCACCGGAGAAACCTCTCAGCCCCAAACACACCCGTAAACAACCACCACAACCCACACCCCTCAGGCACCACTATCCAAGAAATCTCAACCCATTTTTCAAGATTGTATCAAAACCATAAAGCTTGTACCTTGTTACAACCATCTTCAATAATGGATAAATTGTCCATTTTACAACCCACCACCACACGCCCTTTTAATGAAACACCCACTTCAATGGTCTTGACCAAATCACAAAGTCAAAGAACTAGTGGACCCACTTCTATAATCTTGACTAAATCACAAAGTCAAAGAACTAGTGGAGGAGCTAGAAACAGAGGATACCATTACACAGCTGGTTATCTTAACAATGAGCCTAAAGAACAAGAAGAAAGTATCAAGGAAACCATTGTAATTAATAACAGTAAAAAACCAGCCATGAATGTTAATGGGTGTGGTAAGTTTATTCCAGAAAACCAAGAAATGAGGAAATTACAGCATGGGCTTGAGGTAAAAATGCAAACTTTGGTATCAAGTGGGATAAATAAGGGGATAAGAAGGTCATGTGGGTATGTAGAAATGGCTGATTTCTTGGCTTATAATGGTGTGAAAGTAGTGTCTACTGATATGCCTTCATTCATGCAAATTCATGCTGTGGATGTGACTAGAAAGACTTATGATAGTCTTGAAAAGTTTACTGCTAAAACCCTTGCTTTGACTCTCAAAAAGGTATAAGCTTTTTTCTTAAAGTTTTGTTGACCTTTAGTTTGTCTTTGATTGATTATGCATAAATATTGTTGTTCTTGACCATGATTTGGTGTTTCTTTTGTTGCATATAAAGAATATATAATGAAATCAAGATGTACATGTAATCTTTATGAAATTAAGTAAGGGTAATTAATACTCGTAAATAAGATTGCTAGCAATCATCATTAATGGATAGAAACAATAGAGTCATTATTTTGATGATTACACCTTGCAATAAAAATTGTACCAACCCAGTTTGAAAAGGACTTAACATTGGTTACTGACATGGATAGAGAAGTTAGTGCAATGACAAGTAAATGCTTGGATATGCTTACTGTTTGATTTTTGAGGTAAATAATTATTGCCTAGTTATGATAGTGACCTTATTAAGGTAATCAAATGTACAATACCAATTACCGTAAACAACATTATATAGGTTAATCCTAAGGGTTGTTTTGGGAACACATTGGTTGAGCCACATATCAGCAATCATCGGAAGAATCTTAGTTTGGCCTGGTTAGTCAGTTGGATACTAACATCTCTGTTGTGGGTTACACGGATTCTTTTGATATGAAATTTTGTTCAATTGATGCATATTATAGTGATGGACTGGAACACAATATATATTAGTTGGTATCGGATATCGTGGTCTTTAAACAAAATTTTTACGGGTTTAAACTTGTGACAAAGGCAGTATATAAGGACATCTGAGAGATTATGGTAGGTACCATATGTTTAAACCAGCAGTTTTAAAATGTAAAGCACATTAGCACATGGGTGATCTTCCTTGGAAAGGCATCACATGTGTTTTAGTAACACTGTTATTTTAAGTCTCTTTTGATGTTTATCTTCATGGTGTTGAATTTTTCGTTGGTGGCATATATTTAGAACCAAAATAGAGTATATAAATAATTTTTTTCTCCAATAGACAGGTTTAATAACGAAAATCAAATCATAATGGTTGGGGTCAAGCACATGTTGGTTGAAACTTGAAAATGCTTCTGTTTGAAACTGGATGGTTCACACTTTTTATAGATGGTTAATTTATGTGTTCAACTTCATATAGGTACCTTAACAATAGTTCTTCTAATAAGCTTATTTTGGTCTTTTAATCACTTAACATAATAGCCTAATTAGTAATTACACTTCTACATTCTAACCTGTAAGTGGTATTCAAGGGTGTTGGAAGAGCGTCCATTTTTGTAATCCCAATTATGTTGTAATGATTTTGCGGTATTGAATTGGCTTAATTTTTAATATCTTTTTTGCAGGAATTTGATGGAACTTATGGACCATCATGGCATTGCATTGTGGGGTTGAGTTTCGGGTCATTTGTGACACATTCTGTGGGTGGATTCTTGTATTTCTCTATGGACCAGAAGCTATTTGTTCTCTTGTTCAAGACTAGCGTCCGCAAGGCACATTGACCACAAGACCCGCCCAGTACGTAATGATAATAATATAAGCCTAACCCGTTAGAATGTTGGCTCACACCCTTTTCACCTAATCCATATTTTAGCGGCCACCTCACAATTAGATCAAAGTAGGAAAAGAGCCCCTTCCCTGTACAATCATTCTCCTTGCAAACATTCGACTCAACTCAAAGACAAAGATATGCTGCTAGGCTGCTAGCTTTGTTTACAAAGAGTTGTATTGTACCTTGTAGATCAAGATCCAAAACTTTTAGTTTGTTACTTTGTTATTGAAGAGTAGTGGGCCTCAAGATTTCTGTATGATGGTCTCATATCCAAGGCCCATTCAAATGCAGAATCTGTTCATAAAATAGTTTAAAAAGTTGTACTTCATGAGTTGAATTTTAAAATTTTAGGGTTGGGAAATGATTTTTTATGCCATAACAGTACAACTTGTTAACTTAGGTAAAAGAATCAGAGTGTATCTTTTTTGTTTATATAGTAATTGTACAATACCCGTGCAATGCAGTGGCGACGGTAGGCGACGGTTTGGCGAGTAGTGTAAGTAATTAATGTAAAGAGGTTTGTGCATATATTTTTAGGAATTAGGGGATAAATAATATACATTGTGGTAATTCTACAAATCTTTCATTTGAAATGAGTAACTTTTCAACAGAAAGAGACTAGTTTTAATAAGGGAAAAAAGATAAGTTGAATATATTTGAACAAAAAATTTGATTATAACGAGTCATTAGTTATCACAAAACGGTTAACGTTGAATATAAAGCATATATGAAATATGTTTGCAATCGAACTCCAACACAATATGATAAATATTTGAACTGTCTAGATTTTCGTATAAAATATTTTTCTATGACAATCGTTGGAGTTATATAATCTACATAATAGCTTTGTAATTTTATGATAAAAATATAACTATTTTATATACGTTAATGGTATCCATATGAGGGTCATTAGCAAAACACTTATATAAAGTTGATACTATCATTTTAAGTTCAATAAAACCAATTTAGTAGGTATTGTAGTTATTTTTTTCATACCAATAAAAAGAATTGACACGTCATTTTATCTTCCTTCATATTAATAGCGATTCATAATCCACCTAGATCTCGCAGGCATTGTTGCCCCCCGGCCGTATGTTGTCACCACTAACCCTCTAGCTTTCTCAAGCTTTAAATTTAAGGAAAAAAGAAAGAAAAAAAAAACCGACAAACCATTAAAAAGTATGTCCTTCCATCATGTACACAGACTAATTAATGAAAGACCGTTCTTTGCTTTCATATATCCTTTTCGATTGTCATTTCGTTAGTTGGTAGCATGAGTTGGGTGCACGATGATTGATCCATATCAAGTAAACTGATCAAACAAAAGCAAAGCCAACTAATCAAGCATATATACTAGTAACTTTTTATTCTAGTGTTATTTTTAAGTGGGTCATACTCTATGGTGGTGCTATAAAATGTATGACTGAAGATGTAAAATTGTTTTTAGATACCATGGAAATGATTCAATATTTGTACGACTTAACTAGATGTTCAAAAATTACAAACCTTTGCCAGTGCATGGTCATGAAGTCCCATTTTGTAATTCGAAACTTTATTTATTCATTCTTGTGAGAACAACACTACTAGGCGACGCGTAAAGTATATAAACACACACCAAAATTAAGAACATATACTAAGACTAATTAAGGGATCAAAAGTAGGATAGACTAGATGTTAGGAAAATGTCACTCGTTAATATGTCCACAACTTGAATTTAATTAGGAACACACATGAGTGATTAAGCAAAAGAACCCATTAAAAACCACTTGATTAGGGAAATTACCAATCTGGGGATGATTCAAATAAGACTTTCTAGTGGCCTAATTTACTCAAATTTAACAAGTGACTTAATTTGTTAGATTGCAAAGTTAGGCTCAACAATGGTCCTTGCCACTTACACTACATAAAAGAGTCACATATATCTTATCCTTCAAGTACTCAAAAGATTGCCACATTAGTTAATAACGCTTTGATAGATGCTTTAAACTACATATTAATTTCGTAATGTGGGGCTGCCGGTTCTAACTTGTACTCGTATTGTACCGTTTTTCTTTATTTGCTATTTAGTGTTTGTAACTATGTATTGATTGTTGATAAACCGTGGAGTTCATTCTGGATCCTAGAAAGTCCCTCTACCTTTATGGTAAAGGTAAAGTTGTCTGCATTTTACTTTTTTTTAAACCCCAATTATGTCGTCGCAATTGAGTACCGTTGTACAGTTGTGTTGCTGTTTATTTGTTATTGTTGATAAACCGTTTTTATGGACGTGAAAATAGTTATATGCAGATAGAATTGAAGACAACATGAAAAACACGTTAATTAGGAAATCTTTGAACCGATCGATTTAATAATAATAATTAAGGCTTACTTAGTTACGTTTAAGTTATAAGTTGTTTAATTATAACAAAACCATCCACCGCATCCATAATACGACAACACGTACCCAACTATCTAGCTACCTAGCATAACCTCCAAACACCTAGCATGCCTAATACGACTCACATCGTTGACAAATTTGAGGTTGTAAACTATGACGTGCCATAAGATTTGTTAAGTACCTCTATTAAGTAACAACCAAGGAAATTAATTAAGCTAATTAACCAAAAATTGTCGATGAAACACATTTAGATACAAAAATGGTGGCCGGCGATAAATGATTAATATCATTGGAAGTAAGAGCCAAAAAGTTTAAAACTTTATTATGCAGTTTAGAGTCAAAAGATAAATGGTACCCGCACACAAATTGAAGCTTTTGTTGTTTTGACAGTGTACGTAGTAATCATTGATGATATTGGCCGGCCTAAAGCTCGACCGTGTCCTTTAAGTTGCACCCAACTACGACTGGCCGGGGGTAGACACAACTCGAACACCTATGGAAGATAAGCGGCTCTAATTTACATGCTCAAGTATATGAAGTTGCGACTTGATCGACCTCACTCATTGCATCGCAATGGGGAGAACTCTCGGCCTAGCTAGTTTGCTTAACTAACTAATGTTATTTCATTGTGGCATACAATATATGTAGCTATAGCTAATTTTATTGCAACACAGTTAAGTTATGGTTGCGGAGTCACTTGTATTGTATTTCATAGGTTGTTTTTGGTTACAACGAGATGCTCGGTTTTCATGGTTTAACGAGAGAGTTGTCTTCAATTTGTAGACAGCCATTTTTTAATGGGCAAGTGATATCCATACCCATATATATATATAATATGTATTTTACCCCGCGCGATGCACGGCTAGTTAAAAAAGTTATTTTATGCATATGATAGACTTTGTTTTGTGGTTAGAATAACAACCAATTTGATTACTGTATTTTATGTGTTTCAGCCAAGAGAACGAAGGAGAGAAACAACACAATTGTGTTGGACGACTTTTTATTCTTAATTTAATATGAGTTTTGATTATTTTTTTTTTATATCTTATGTATATAGTTTTGATTTAATATTTTTATATTATATTTAATAAAATAAATTATATTGGTTTGAGAAGAAGTATTATAAGATAAATATTATGAAAAATGTACGGAGATGCCAAATAGGATAAAATCCTATGTGGTAATTTAAAATTGATGTATTATCACAAACTTAATTAATAAACATATTCATGAGTATTTAATTAGAAACCATAAAAAGATGGTATAAATGTATAACATACCAATACTAATAGATGAAGCTTAAATGGGGTTTCTACGGTTGAGTTAAGGGATGACGATGTTCGTGGATATATACAACACAATGGTTGCCTGCTTCGACTACCACTAAGTGTACAGTCTGTAAAACCACGGACGGTTTGCTTTCAATTTTCGGTAAATTGCTTATAATATATTAAACGTTTGATTCAAGGTGATGAATAAATAACCATAACTCGTGGGTCTTTGAATGGTTATGCCAAAAGTTATATACACATTATATGTTTTAAGCAAATATTATCAAATAAGGATATTCATGAATTTTACGTTGTATATAGCATATATGTGAATGATCACAATCTATAAACAGTTTGTCAAATATGTTTACCAAATTTAGATCTAGTGGATCTAAATTTTCATACAAAGGGTGCTTCTTTTTTTATTTACGTACGTAACTTATTTTTTAAATATTGTATGTATATAGTTTCTATATATTTAAAATTTAGTAATGTATTTAATTTAAGATAAATATAGTAAAAAAATTATGAAGATGTCACGTAAGACAAAATCCTATGTGGCAATTTTTAAAGCAAGCATTAAGTTGAAAGAAGGTTTTAGAAGACCAGGATTCTTACTATTTTTATCCTATGTATTTTACTCGTGCGATGCGCGAGCTGTTATAATTAGTGTCCAAAAATACTTAAAAATAAAAGTTCAGATGTATATGTATTCATGATTGGTTCATGATGTTTTGTTGTTTTTATTGTTGTATCACCATATTATACATAACCAATTGGTAGATATTTGTAAATTATACAAAATTCATAAGATAAAAAAAACCATTAACGACAATCACTTGTATTCCTATTTTTTTTTCCTTTGTGGCTCCATCCTATGATTGGTAAACAACTATCACTTGCAAATCACAAATAGTGATAAAGCTAGTCAACAAAAAGTTTCAAATCATACCAAGTCATTCTCACTCGTTACTCATATAAAATGTAAAAGATCAATAATATTATCAACAAAAGGCAACATACTCAATAAACTTATGGTTATGCAATTATATTTATAATGTATAATAAAACTATGTCAAGAAAGAGTTTCAAATTGTTGGTTTAGATTGATCTTAAATACTTTTGCTACAATTCCATGGGGTGTTGCTTGTTCTTCAAGCATTCCAAATAATACATAAAAATTCGATAAACAAATATATAGTTTTTATATTAATGCAATTTGTAAACAATATCAACTACTAAAACTTGAAATATATAATTCTCTATAATTTTGAGATTTCATGATATAACTTCCAAGATTGCATTTTTTTCCCCCATACACGTACGATGCTTTTTTTTTTAAGATTAACAGGATTTCCATTGTTAATTTTGTATTATATAGTTTCATTTGTTTATTTAATATTTACTGTATTTAACTTTAAAGTAATAATTTATTCTTGTATTTAATATTTAATTTGATTATAGATATATAAATATTGTCAAAAAAATTATGGAGATGCCATGTAGGTAAAATCCTATGTGATAACTTTTTAGTATATGTTTAGTTTTGAAGATGTCTTTAAAAAGCTTAGATTATACTTTTTTAATAATTATATAGATAGAAATGCAATTTTTACATTAGATTATATTGCACCACTCAATAAGTTAGGAATCAAATATTTTGAAAAAATATATCATCAAATAAGTTTTTTACTCATGTTTTTAGATTAATAATAAAAGAACGCAATTTTTCCCAAAAGTTACAAACAATAAATCGATCATGTATGACTTTATTTTCTCTGTTTATAATACTTGCCCCTCGCTACGCTAGTCATATATCTTAACAAAATCTTTGATTTTTTTTATTTTTTTTTTGCTTTAATTACATTTTAATAGTTTTATTTGCCCTATAACTATTTTAAAAGTTTTATTAAATAAAAAAGCGCAAATAGGCTGGCTAAGGTACATGTATACAGTGGCGCTTTGTGAGGCGTTGGATCCCAATTGTACAGCTCAGATACCAAACTCCCTACACAGTATACACTACCATACGTCCATACTCGCTCAAGTATATAAATTTACACCACGCGCCATAAATGTACAGAGATTTATAGCTGCATTCTACCCTCTGTCGGACACGTGTAACCCGTAGAAAGCGAGTAGACATTCTTATCCAGTTGCCTGTTTCTATACCCTATGATAAATACTTCACTTGTACCGTACAAGTAATTGATAAGGATTTCCAAAGCTAATTGTCTAATCAACTTTCCTTGTTCTTTCAAAGAGTTGCAAAAAATAGTCCCTACATTTTTATCAAAAACATCGTAATTGATCATCTTAAAATATTTTGCCTAATGATTTTCTATTTATTATATTTCTCCATTACTTTGTTTGAAATATTTATGACGCTTTATCTTATAGTTAATTAGTAGACTTATTATTAGAATGATTAATTATCTATAAATTTTTATATGTACTAGACATGAGTTTATGCGCTATATACTATAGCTAACAAAATGGTATATGATACTAGAGAATTCTCATCCATTTAACCTTTAAAAAGGTGTAGTCATGTAGATTGAGGGAGCACCCTAATCCTAATACCCCATTGATACCAACATACAAAAATTGCACGACACCTATTTGAGTAAGATAATTCTATCATCATACATAATCCTATGATAAAAGTATTATTTTTATGGTAAGGCTATGGACCTATATTTACCAGAACTTTAATGATAGTTCGTTTTTCTTTTTATTTCTAAACTCATTGATATCGGTTGTTGCCGATAAAAATAGATGAATGACGCAACATAAAAATCTATTCTATTAGTCATTGCAAAGTAAAATGGCCTCGACCACACCAACCTTTATTCGTAGCTGTAGTCCAACAAAATGATTGATACTGCATACACACAATACCTGACTTTCTTGATTATCTGTCAGAAAATTAACCTAACACATTGTCGTTAAAAAACTTTAGTTTGATAATGATAAAAGTTATCAAGTTGCCTAATTTAGGTTTTAACTCTTGTAATTTTACTATGAACTCTACATGTAACTTTTTTTTTAAAAGGTGTGGATCATTTGCGCACAACAGGGGATCTAGTTTACGTCGTCTTAACTGGGTCCGCGTTAAAGAGCCCCTTCAACCTCAATAACTAGTAGGAGGAGAAACTCCCTACTAAACCGCCCGAAGACACGAGATTTAATTGGGATAAAACCCAGTTGCCCCTCTACAGGACTCAAACATATTTCACAAGAGGACTTTATTTGTGAAATTCATTGAAGATGTCATTCCTATGTCTCGAACTCGAGACTTACAACATGCAAAACTGGTATTCAACCACTGAACTATAATGAGAAGTATTCTACATGTAACTATTACTTTTCCAAATTGAATAAATTTCTACGTCTCATAGCCGATATCATTTCCACATGAACCCTAATTGGAGAAGGAAAAAAAATACCAATAACCACTTTTATAAAATTGTTAGAAAGTAAACAAGATTAGACCACTAACAAATAGTAAAGGGACGTTTGTTGTAAATCACCAAATTTGTTTCCAATAAACGGCATAAAATACGCCGGGAGCGCACTTCACTCCTTCACTCACTCGCACATCTTTCACATCTCTACCTCTACTTACACCGCTCTCTGTATCTATATCTATTTATATACAAACCTCCTCTGTATCTATATTATAATCCCTAAATTCACTACATAATAATAGTACATTAAAAAATATAAATATTTAAATCCAGATCAGTTCAGTCAAATTTCCATATCTAGTCTTCAAGTGAACTCAATATTTATTACTCCAATATATATATATATACATACATTGTATTTGTATCTATTGATTTTAGTTAACTGATGGATCCACCTATAATCAACGAAGCTTCTTTCTCAACTGCGAATCCTTCTTCTTACAGTTTAACTGAGATTTGGCCTTTTTCTTCTATGAATGGAAATGAGAATTTGGGGCTCAAAATTGGCAGCTTTGTTTCCGGATATGGTGACGCCGGCGGTGAGGAATCGTCGGTCACGGAACAAAGTGGCGGTGGTCGGAAACGGAGAGATGCTAATTCTGAAGACGAATCTTCTAAACTTGTGTCTACTAGTACCGCCACTGATTTGGTAATTTTTCATTTAAAAAAAAAAAAAAAACTTAGTTTTAGATAAATTAGGGTTTATAATGTAATGCATCAGTTATGGATAAAATATATGGTATGTGTGCATATATATACATAGAAATGATGTGTCTTTTGAGCTTGCTGTTACTGTTAGAATGCTGATTGAGTTTATATATATGATGAATTTTTATATGGATAGAGCAATTTGAGTGGGAAAAGGATGAAGACATCGGGATCGAAAACCGAATTAGGTGGTGGTATGAAAGTTGATGGAGAAGGGAGTTCAGGGGGATCAGGTAGTAAGGCTGCAGGTGGTCAAACTAGTAAACCGTCTGAACCGCCTAAAGACTATATTCATGTTAGAGCAAGAAGGGGTCAAGCTACTGATAGTCATAGTCTTGCTGAAAGAGTAATCATCTTGTTATTTTAGTGATTTATTATCGGTTTCTGCTGATATATTTGTGCTGTTTTTTTACATGATCTTGATTTGAACGTGGTTGGTTTCAGGCCAGGAGAGAAAAGATTAGTGAAAGGATGAAAATTCTTCAAGATTTGGTCCCAGGGTGTAACAAGGTGCTTTTTTTGTATTGAGTGAATCATTCATTTGAGTCACAATTTGGCCTAATGGGCTTTTTGAAATTGAGTTTTTGAAGTAATTACTGATGTTAGAATATTATGAACAAGATAATTAGTCACGATACCAAGGGTTGCAAGTTATTTTACGTATTGGCATTTTCTTGGTTAGTTATATTGTTATAAAGGGTATTGATTGATTTTGATGTTATGTATTAGGTTATAGGAAAAGCACTTGTACTTGATGAAATAATCAACTACATCCAATCATTACAACATCAAGTCGAGGTACTTCTTTCCACATGCTTTATTTCATGTCTTTTTTAAAATAATCTATGTATGTTTTCTCACTATTTGTTGTGTATTCAATGTTATAGTTCTTGTCTATGAAGCTTGAAGCTGTAAATACAAGGATGAACCCTCCCATTGAAGGATTTCCCACAAAAGAGGTAAGTGTTGGAGTACCTTTATCGCATTTAACGTGTTCTATTGGCGTGTTCTTTTCATTGTGAATTACGTGCTATAATTTGCTTGCTGAAAAGTTTAGACAAGGTTGTACTATTTCCGGCCCACAGTTAGGTAACTATTGTCTCACAGTTACGTGTATCCTTAATATTTGTAAATTTCAAAGAGTGGAAACGATACCCACAAAAAAGTTTTAATTCAATAATAAAAAAACTTAGTATGTGCTTCACAGTTTGCCTGTACTCATGATTTGCTAGAATTCCTACTACATCATGCGATTGGTAGCATTCGCTGTTATCATCCATTTTTATGATAATAGAGCTCTAATCTCTAATTAACAACCAAATGAAACTATGTTTTCCTGAGTTTGACTCTTCAAAAGCTGGAACTTATCAAAATCAAGTTGTTAACACGTTTCCTTTTCATAAACCAACTATGTAACCCGGAAAAAATAAACATATAAATCAACTTTCCAGAATCTTATGAACTGATTAAGAATTCCGAAATATGAACATTACTAACGCTTTTTACCAATACATTTTTTAGCCTTAAATTAAAAATTCAAGGGCGAAAATAACCGTTTTATGGTCCAAACCAGACTCCGTGCCCAACATGTCCAACATACGTTATTTTTTTTTTTTTGTGATAAGTATCTTAAATGCGAATACAATGACACAATCATATTGTCTAGCTCTAGGACCATATCCTCATGATCTTTACAGAATCATTTGTAGCCGTTTGCAGAGTTGCAACAAATCTACAAATGAGTTTGAGGAACTTATTACTTTTGGACCACAAACTTTTGTCATGCACAAGCTTAATCTTGTTGTGTAGAGAGTTTGGACCACTTTGCACTACATTTTGAAACCAATCTGTGGTTCTTGTTTTCACTTGCTTCACCCATCTTGTTCTATTGACTTTGAGAGTGGAATGAGTTATTATTGGACCGCTGAACGTTATGATTAGTCAGAATCCCTGCTTTAGGTGTAGGAAAATCAATGCACCGCTTTGTTATAGATAATCATCAACATAGCAACATTTTGTGGATAAAATTTTTGGAAGAACTTTTTTTTTTAGATCTGGGTTTTGATATTATTAGGTTTGACTCTCTAATATCATTCAGAGACTATGAAATGATTCTCTTATATGTCTGCCGTCTGCGTATGCCAAACTCATTTGTGATATATAGATATGTATGGATGCTTATTATGGACTTGGTGAACTATTCAATCTTTGTGTTTCAGCTTGGCCCACCACCGTTTGATGCTGCAGGACTTCTTTTTGGGTCACAAACAACACGGGAGTACGGTCAAGAATCACAATCAGAGTGGCTTCATATGCAGTTAGGAAGTAGCTTTGAGCGAGCAACATAGTCAACATGAATCATAATTTAGCTAACCAGACTCTTGGAAATCTTGCATTAACAGTGGAAATGCGAATTTCCAAAGGTATGTAAGATAAGATATATTTATATATGAACTTTTTGTATCAGATTGTCCTCGGTATTTAAGCTCTATACTAGATCATCTGTAAAAAATTGCAATTCTGGACAACCTGATTGACCAAGACTACCTGCTTTACAATGGCCAGGAAGAGAAGTGCGTTTACATGTTCTTTTATTTTCTTTTTGCAAGCAAAATTTGATGTCTGTTGTCATTAAATGTATTAAGTAGCAATTTGATATCTTTTTTTCTTCAAGTTAATCGACTAACTAAAGCTCGTCCATGTTAGATACGATCCTTAACATGTTTATTGAATTTATTATGGAATTATATTTTAGAACAAAATGATTTGCAATGCTACTTGGTTTGTGAGCCTCCTTTTCGAGTCGAGTTGGAGTCAGGCACGGCTCCAACATGCACCTTAATTTTTTCACAATGTAATATTTTTTATTTAAAACTATATTTGGAAATTTGCCAACACCAAAAAAAGAAAAGAAAAAAGAAAATACATATGCAATCGCTAATCAGTGACATACGATTTCAATCCCACATTTCAAATGTCAATTTTTATATGATAGTAGCTATGAGCAGATAATCTACATACATTTTTTCTTCTTCAACGGGTAATACTTTCATTTTATTGATCTAAATAAAATTATCCATATATATTTTCCCTAATTATTAGAGTTTCTTATTTTCTTTTGGTTTAGATTGAAAGATGAAAGTGTAATGATAGATTGGAAGGGCCGAAGGGGGATTTTGTTTTTGGGAATCTCACACTAGACAACATATTATTGTTATCTTGCATTGATTTAATATGAAGACGAGTCGATACAATATAACATTATATGGGTCGTCTAAGTTTAGTGAATACTTAATGTTTTTGGTTATACGACGAAGTTGTAGTTGGTTCGTTATGTCGTCTTTTAGGTTTGCATATTGGTTGTAATTAGATGGCTATTATTTTGCCGGTATAAAAATTTATCGGAATTTGATCGTTATATTCAAATTTTTTTTTTACCTATATAATGTTTTAAATTTGCCCCCTTACAGTAAAATTTCTGGCTCCGTCCCTGGTTGGAGTCACATGATAAAAATATATTTGCCAAGCTCACACAACTTGCAAGGTACAAATATGATGGATGTACCACAATGTACAAGCTTTATAGTGTACTGTACAAACATGTAATTTACAGTTGTGGTAAATTTATTGATTGTTGCGGTACAAATATCAACTCCCATTGCTTAATTTAATGGTACCGTACAGTTTACAATCTTTATCAAAATGAAACTAGATTGATTTGAGTATTAAAAAAAACTGTGCATTTACTTGTATATTTTGTCTTTAAAAGGGAAGATGTTTGTTGAATAGTTGATAGTTATTTTTTCAATTGTTGTATAAGAATAAGACGCAAATTGCATAAAAGGATAACAAATGTTGGTTTGATTTCTATTTGGGTAACATCTTATTTGTATCTTCAAGACGTAAAGAAAAGATCCAAACTTAAGAAGGGATAAAAACCATTTATGTTCATTAAACAATTCTGGGTATGCAGTTGGTATAATGACATCATCATAGTTACATGACTTGAGAGATGCATATTGTATCCTGAAACACAACCAAATTATGATAATGGAAATAGAACTTCAAAATAATAATACGAGAAGTTTTCATTATTCAATCAAAAGCACAAAGTGACAACATACATACATATCAACATTCAACCATGCACAAACCCAAATAATCAGTACATGGAACTGGTTATGTATATCATTAGTTCGACGCACTTTTGCATAATCCTAACCCAGATAGACTGGTAAGGTTATATCATTTCTGGCTTCTTCTGCTCCTCCTTCGGCATGGTGAACGTCAGCACGATACACTTAGACAAGTGGCTATCTGTACTTGGAAATGTAGTCTGCTACTGTGATTTTTTGACGGTTTAAACTTAATTTTCAATTGTGATCCTCGAAGGCTATATCGATAATCTAGTCTCTAATTGAAAAATGGTATCTTTGGGCCAACTTGTAAGTTGTAATTGTGTTGGCTATATCCAGATAATATAACACTGTTGGGCTGAAATTAATGTTTTTGTTCTATAAAATGTAGTAAAAGCAAACCATGAATTGACGCGAAATCTCTTCAAATCAATAAACTGAATTGATTGTAAACCAAAACCCGTAGGCTTTTAACTTCTATTTACAAACTTTCTGGTTTTGATTTGGTCAGTAACCGACCCACCCATGTGTATCCATGAACTATGTGATCCTAATGAGGGTCACTCTCTCAATGATTCATTTATTAAAGTAACATTCCTCGATACATATAAACAAATTTGTTCTTTAAGCACCTTAAGTAGTCAAGTACCTGTGAATCAGTTAACTATAACTTACAGAGATATAACTAAAAGTCCTTACTTCTTATATTGCCTAAATGTCAAAAGATTGTCCAACTTAAAAGATATATCTCGTTACAATTCATTTCTCACTATAAACATCTTAAGCCATTATCTAATTTAAGCCGTATCTTTGCAGGATACTAAATGAAGATGATATTTCGGTAGCTTGTTTATATTTGCTGGTGTGCATTTGTGGTTTCAGGAGGAAAAGATCGAAGCCCCACTGATCACCTGACTGTCTCGGAGGTTAGAACCACATAGTTTTCTATTTGGACCAAGCTTCTCAATGCTGCAGTGTACAATGACCTGATCTTTTTTTTGCCAGCGTAAATTTTGTTTTGCCTTCGTTGTTTATCAATGCACAACTCCTAGTCTTCTCGATATAATAAGATTCAGTTGTAATAGTTCACGTTGTCCTTCACAACCATTTATCAGTAGACTTCCATAACATATGAAGCATTTTTGTTAACTGGACCTTTTTATGTTATATAAAAAAGGGTTACATTAAATTTAAAACAAGGACGGCCTACTATTGCAGAAACTCAAGAGGTTATGGGCCATTTTAAAGTTCTTGGCTGACTTGAACTTTTTCTTGTAAACAAGTAGCACTTTGCTCGCTTTTTCTTTATTTTTACCATATGTGATCCTATAACACGAGGTTGAGAGTTCAAGAGAAGCATCGTGCCTGGCTCATTGACTGTACATCTGTACCTCTTTCCAAAATATGGCATATATACATAGAAACCTGAAAATTGATAAGTAGAAAAAAACATTTTTTCATCAGAATCTTAGCATATTAATATTTGGGAATTAGGAGGTTGCAAAAGGACGGGTTGGGAATGGGTTAAAACAATATAGTTTGGTATGGTTCAAAATGAGCCAGGTTCACCAAACACACAATTCTCCAGTAAATTTATAACTGATTGAATAATTAGTTCGCCAAATGTGATTACAAGTTTACAACATGAGGTTTTAGACGTTTAGGCGTTAAACATTGATTGTGGGTGACTTTTGACCCGTTCGACCCATTCCCTCTTTAGCTACTTCTTTTAAACCATTAAACATAAAAATATAGCCCATTCATAACCAAATGGATCAATATTTTGAAAAAAGTTTAGTGTTAGCAGTTACCATAAATTCAAGTACCGACAAATTTAGGTATCTGTTGTGCTAATATCCTCAGATGTTTCTTCTGAGTGACGTAGCTTCCGTAAATGTTGGGCTATCTCCGTTAGAAGTTCAGCTCCCTTTTCACCCTTCTGGAGTGTCATTGCAGTACGCTTTAAAAAACCACTATCTGCTTCTAAAGCTCTCAACCTCCCCCTGATTACGGACACCTCTCTTTTAAGGGTTGCTTTGTTCTCTCTCACTGTAATTGCATAATAAATCCATGTTTTAGCATATAGAAGAAGTAAATCAAAACAATAACTTAAGTTAAAGAACATAGATTGTAGAGTTACCTATATCATCCTCTTCATCATCTTGTTCATCTTCCAATGCAGATGACTCGATATGCTTTTCTAAATTCTTTAACATACTGTAAAGCTGATATTTTTCAGTTTCAAAATCCAGCAATGGTTCCTCAAAGGCTTGCCTTTCGTTTTCTATGGATCTTTGAGAGTGGCTATCATCATCCCTTTCTAAAGGGCTCCCAGGCTCATTGAAGTCTTGTGCTAATGAACTCCCTGTCTCGTCAAAGCCGTCATGATCCCTCCCAAACTGGCTCGGTGGATCATCATACTCCTTTCCAAATAGGGTCTCGGGCTCAGATTTCTCATCAAAGGATGACAAAGATTGAGACTTCCATTCCTCCTGGTAATATTCGTCTGCATCAACTTCACATTCATCACCACCTACTTTCCTAATTTCTCCATATTTCTCTTTGTAGCTATCAAGTTCTGATTCCATAATCCTTACTTGTTCATCTCTCTTAGATACCAAATCTTGAAGTATTTGAATAGATTCTTGATCATACTCGGCTTGCTCTTCCATCATTCTCTGATACTGTAATGCTTCCATTTGGACGGCAGCCTTCTCAGCTTGTAGGCGAGTGATCATTGCCATAGCGTTGCTAGCTGCAACAGCTGCTGCACTTCTTTCTTCTTCGAGTTCCATTGACAGCATTTGAAGATTTTTTTTGTCTACACGGGCTTGTGTCTTTAGCTGTTGTAGACTCGAATCACCATCTCCTGGAGCTTCTTCATTCACTTCAGACAACAAATCGGACTTTTCTGATGAAGCGTTCTTAAGAGTTTTATTAGCCCATCGCGGACTTAATGCAACTGATTCCGTTAGTGGGATCCCAAAAAATTTGTTGCTTTTTAAAAGATTTGGGGTTTTCAAAGACTCTTCATCCATTTCCTCATAATCAGGGACCAATGTGACTATTCCTGATTTCATGTCTTCTCTAACTTCTGCATAAATGATCCAGTAAAAATCTCATATCATGGCAATTTAGACCCATGCACTTATGAATGGCCTTGCCCCATTTATTATGCACAAAACCTCTTAAAATTCTACAATTTATCTTACTGTTGACATAAGGTAGGTTATGTAATAGTATCTATTAAAACACACCAATTCTAATGAAAGAATTTAGAGAAAGTTGAATAAAATGTTTTACGGGTCAACACAATCCTGCGCATTATGGTCTATGGAAAGGATTAATGAAACAAGATGTGCAAGTAAAAGATTTCTCACTTTTAGCATCAGTCAATCCAAAGTCATACTCTGGCATATCTAGTTCGTTATCACATACAAATCTGAGCTCCATATACTTTGAATCATCAGTTTTCCATGCTGTTGGCGTGAAACATGTGTGTGCTCTAGGAGAAGAAGTTGTTGCTAATGTTGAAGCACGGGCATTAGAAAAGCTTCTAGTATAAGCTTTAGGAGAA
Organism: Erigeron canadensis; assembly: GCF_010389155.1. Taxonomy (NCBI): domain Eukaryota; kingdom Viridiplantae; phylum Streptophyta; class Magnoliopsida; order Asterales; family Asteraceae; genus Erigeron; species Erigeron canadensis. The sequence continues at coordinate 41,759,977 of NC_057762.1, forward strand.
GCTTTTGGTTTTAAAGGCTCACCACAACATGAACACCTTCTCACATCAAGTATGTTCTCGTTATAACCGTTACCCGTCTTGATAACCATCTTCTTATCATCTTCTTCTTTCAATTCATCTTTTTTCTTTTGCATGTTTTTTAAAAGGGATTTGTTAGTGTTGGTATCAGATTCTTTTTCCGTTGCAAACGAAAGAAGACAACCCTCACACATATTTTGAATATCAGAGAGTTTTCTATGTACATGACAATAAGCCAAGGAAGATATGTCCTTTTTGTGACATTCACATATGGATTCGTTATAATATGTATTTGGGTTCTTACCCACGAGCGCATGATCCACCCGTGTGCAAAGCACACATGGTGGTTCCAACTCGAAGATTTTGGCAAATGTACTTGAAAAAAATGCAAGGAACCCATCGACGAAAAGAGATGCAATTAGTATCCATTCAAGAATGGCCCATAACAAGAATTGTGGGAATCCACCCATCTCTTCCACAACAAATTTCTTGAATGATCTTTTCGACATTGCCATGTCAACGAAAAATCGAATTTGATTATGTGGGAAATGGTTGTGGACATACAGAGAAGAATGTCGTTATAAAGTATCAAAAATGAAGAGATCATGACCTGTGTTACGATGTACTTGGATCATGATCTACCTCCTTCTCCCCCTGGAAGTACCTGTTTAAACGAGATAGAGATCGATATCTTTAAACGAGGTTTTCAAAATTTCCTGCGAAATTTGGTGGAGATGCAGAAAACATATTTTGTTTCCAAAAATAGAAGGTGTGTGTATTAAGGAATAACTCTGCCTCATTTACCGTTTAATCATGCACCTTTTAACTAAAATATTACAATGTTCGTCACAAAAAAAAAATGATTATTATTTGAGATTAAAACCTAGCCTGGAATGCATCCGAGTGTACAGCTAGCCAACTTATTTATGAAATGAATGGATTACTGTTATGTTTGTATGCATGCAATGGTTGAAATATGGCTAAAAAAATAACAAACTTGTCAAAGTCTTTCAGATAACTTTCATTTTATACAACTTTTTTAAAATCATAATTAAGATGCGTTTAGTGGTGAAAAATATTTTTAAGTTTTTCATTTCTAATACTAGCTTATCAAACCCCGGGGGACATCGAATATACATATTTAAAGTTCGAGTATATATACATTTATATTTATATGTGTATAATAGATACATAACAATGAAGATAAAAGACAAGAAAAAATAAACATAATGATAATTTTGAATCAATTTTGTCATGTTGGTAGTAACATATATTTTTAAAAATATGCTTAAAGATATTTATTAACTAATAATATGGCAAGAATTTAAAAAAATATAATAAACTAAGCAATGTAATTTAATGGTAAAATGATGTCATAATTTATTTAGTCGAGAATGAAATAATTTTTAAAAATAATTTTGAAGTTGCCATGTAAAATATTGTGATAAAATGATGGCGTAAGCATAATTTTGTTTTATATAATATAGAGATAGAGATTCTTTTAAGTGTCAATGTTTAAATTCAACAATTTATATGTGAACATAATGTTGAAACTTAAGATTTTTTTATTTTTTTTTATCCATCACGGTAGTTATTTATACCAAGCAAGAGCGGAATATAAATCCCATGGTATAACCAAAAACCTCAAACTAGCAAATACATGCTAGAATTTTAACAACTATTTACGGTAATATGTATTTAGCCACAAAGAATGAAAAATGTTTATTTAGGTGATAATAAAGACACATTCTTCTTCAATACTAATATAAATAATCTAGATCAAATGATTACTTAATTGAACATGAAAATACAACAAAGCACCATCTTGTTTGTTGTCATTGCTTTGAGTTGAAGGGACCATAGACAAAGCTACATCTCATTTAAGGAACCATTTTTAATGGTGTTTGTTATTTCTTGTATAGATGATTCCAATATATGTATACATAAAAATGAAATGGACATGTATTGTGAGTTCGTGTTAGTTATTATCTATACTATATTATAAAGCAGATTCCTTCCAGATTTTCAACATTTAATTGAAATTTTCAATATTGATTTTAAGTACATCCCCAAAATACCCTTCTCATCAATTTTATATTTATCTAAAATAACCATAATACTCTTTCTCTCTCCTCAAATCTCAACCAATCATCTTTTTTTTCTCTCCTCCATAAATCATTTATTCCTCCAATTCATTCAAAATCTTTTATCTCAAAAATCATACGTCGATAAATTATAAAAATTGTATGGGTGTTCTTAAAATTTCATGCTCTTTTATTAGAGATGTCATTCGATATACTTTCGACGAATTTTTAAATCCGAGGGCAGAGGCCGTAGGCGCGGGTACTTACTCTCGTTTATTAATTAAATACCAAGTTCGAAATTGTATATGTTATGATTGTTTGGGGTTGAACTTGATTCTCGTCTATCATATTAATTCACTAACCATATTTTAAGCTTAATTTACCCATTTACAAGAACGGGTCCAATAAACTAGTTTAATAGCTTAAAGGAGCTCAAGTAGTCTCATATATTTGATAGTTCAAAAACTCATTTTAAATAAGTTGGATTCATTTTTAAAATGGTTAAGCTTAATCTCAAAGTTCTTATACTTATATGGTCATACTTTTCATTCTTGAGTTTTACACCTTACAACTCTACATTAATATAAAAACAAAGGGCTAACAAAGTACTATTTGAAAATATAATTTTACAATTAATTAACATGGCTGTTAATAAAACCGAATCTTTGATAAACTGCATATGAACTATTCAATAAGTGATTTGTTTATCTCTGGTTGTTTGATTAATAGAGAACATGAACAAAAAACTACCATTTAGTTAAACGGAAATTACGTACATAATTCTCATTTGTTCATTTATCTTCGATAAGTTACGTTTGTATAAAAAACAGACATTTATATATTTGTAATTGTAAATTGTAAATGTCTTTCTCCGACTAACTTTCATTCCTTTTTTTTTTTTTTAATCTTTTTTAATAGTTTAAATCATGAGTTATAATCATTTCCAATATATATATATATATATATATATACTAAAGTTTGAATTGAATCATAATGTTTTCTGATTGTATGTTGTTCACTTGTTTGTTTGTTTTTGTTCGTAAATGGACACATAAACATGGTTTCGTATTTGTTTATCAGTTTATAAGTAGTTTGTTTTTAACTAAATAAATACAAGCAAAGCTTTGACATATTTGTTTGGTTTCTTTGCAACCCTGATCATTAGAACATCTACCTCTTATATTAAACGAAAACGATAAATTCTGCTAATTCATCCTCTAACAATTTTCTTAAATATACGATCACGAGACATGTAAAAATCAAAAGTTGAGATAATCATGAAAGAAAATAATTATATTACACATGTCAAATTTTGAAAAAAATTAATAATAAGTTAAAATTAAAATCATGAATATTACAATTAAAAATTGGCAATTTTATTGAAGCAGAACCCGACCCGAAAGAAAATTTGAAGTTGAGGATTGACCAACAAAAAACGTCAAAGACTGAAACACAAAACAGATTATCAAACTCCAAACTCAAAATTCAGATCTCTCTCTCTCTCTCTTTTTCTTTCTTTGTATCAAACGGCTGATAATAATTACTACCCCCCAAGTGACAACCCTTTGCTCACACACACGCACAGGCGCCAAAATTTTTACACTTTTTAATCATCATCTTCAATACGACTAAATTATTACAGTATTATTATACATACGATTATACACACCCTTCCATTCCCTAATTATATTTATATTATTATTATTATATATTATATATATACAGTACTACTACTGTATTTATTTTATACTATATATATACACACACACATATAAACGAAAACCTTATTATTATTTATAGAATAGATATAGATATAGATTTGAGTAGTTGATTGATTTAAGGGGGGGGATGTCGCTGGAAAATATAGTGAAAGAAGCATTGAACGCGCTTTATCATCATCCAGACGACGCCGTTCGTTCTCAAGCCGATCAATGGCTTCAAAAGTTCCAACGTACGCTCGATGCTTGGCAGGTTCGTTTTCTTTTTTAATTATTAATACCTATTGGAGTTGTTGTGTTCTATCATGAGCAATATTATATTGAACAGTATTATAGTTTTTTTCAATAGGTTTTGAAAAGTGTTATTATTTAGTAGTAAGAGCTAATTAGGGGTTTCAGAACTTAGCAATTTGAATTTGCCGACTTAGGTTTCGAATTCTAGTGCCATAGATTTGTTAATTACTATATGTATTGTGTCTTGAGAGGTGCTTAAAGTGAAAGATTCAGTCCCCTTTTTGTTCATTAACGATGATCCGATTGAGATACCTCCTTAGACGCACAAACGCGCGCACACACACATACACATATACATGCGGTGGGGGTGACATTCGGCTTCACTGGATGGTGTTCGGTGGTGATGGTTTATCAAAGGGGAGATAGATGGTGAGATTATGTTGGGGTCATATTCAGAATGACATATGTATGTCAGGTCTGCATATAAATGATATGCTATGCTATATATATCATTCGTGGTACAAGGGGAAAATAAATCAAAGTGGAGGTGAAGTCCAGGGATATCTAGTGTTGTGTTGAGTTTTGTTTTTCTTGGTCAACCATAAAGTTAGTTGAAAACCAATTTGGGCATTTTTTCTAGTTTAACCTGAAATCTCAATCTTTACTTTTGTGGAGACTGGAGAGTATATAGGAGAAATTTTAGCAATCTTAAACTATTACGGACACGAATGCATTAATAAGGTAAAACTTAGAAAGTTTACAATTATACAATCTTAAACTTACAAACCTGGGTGGGGCATTCTTGTGCGCTGCATTTCATATTTTCATGAGTAATCCTTTTTTGGAATCTCTCCTTTTTCTTATGCCTAATTTGAATTTAGTATGAAGCTTTAACATTATGTTATACTGTTTTATCTATATAGTTATAATTAGAATTAGAATATGGGGGAAAAGGTATAATTTGTCGCCATTCAATGTATAATGTTTAATAGCTTACATTATAATGTGATATTGATGCATAATTCAACCCTGTGTAGAGGAAAATGTTAAATGTATGAGAGAAAGGAATGTAGAAAATGGGGACAAGAATTGAACACTGAAGAAGGTGGTGACTTAACCATTAGGACATGCTGCAATAGCTGTCAAACTCATACCTTTATAAATTTTATTAATTTTTATGTGTGCAAAAGATAAGTTTCTTAATATTTTCGACAAGTGCGCTAAGCATAAACAACTTGATGGAGTCAGGTGGCCACTCTGTGGATTGTAAGGCTGTTGCTGTCAAAGTTTTATCTAGATAAATCTAGCGTGTTTACTAAAGTTAAGTTACATAGGCTGACAATTGTTAAGTTTCGTGTAGGTGTCTGATAACTTGCTTCACGATGCTAGTAGCAATGTAGAGACTCTAATTTTTTGCTCACAAACTCTCAGAAGTAAGGTAATTCCATTCATCCTTGCCACCTTCTAATCAATCAAGGTATTCTTTTGTGCCATTCTCAAAAATTGACGCTTCAGACTATCATCACTTGAGCTAAGTTTACTGATTTTTAATGGCATAAATCTAAGGAGTGTAGCCTGTGTGAAGTAAAAATTTTTGGTAACTATCATTTAACAATGATTCATATATGGTGCTTTTTTTCCTTTTCTGGTAATAGGTGCAACGAGATTTTGAAGAATTGCCATCCGAAGCATTCCGTCCACTACGTGATTCGTTAAATGTGAGTAAATTGCTTCAATGTTGCTTTAATTGAATATGGGGTTTAACAGCTGGTATTTTACTGCAGAACTTATTGAAAACATTTCACAAGGGCCCGCCTAAAGTTAGAACCCAGGTGCTGTCCACGCCCTCGAACATAATCTAATCTACAGTGCTTACTTGTCTGCAAATTGGTTTTGTGAGTTTGTAAAGGATTTAGTTTTAAAGGTGTGTTGCTATATAGATTAGTCTTGCTGTTGCCGCATTGGCTGTTCAAGTCCCTGCTGAAGATTGGGGGGATGGTGGCATTATGAATTGGCTTAGAGATGAGATGAATTCACATCCTGATATCATTCCAAGTTTTTTGGAGCTACTCAGAGTCTTACCTGAGGTATGTTCCGTTACCTACATATTGTCTTCCAGTTGATGTCATAAATGCTATTATCAATCTTTAATGTGATATACATACTATCTTTGAAACCAGGAAGTCTTCAATTACAAGATAGCTGCTCGTCCTGATAGACGCAGGAAATTTGAAGATGAACTTGCCTCTACAATGGATGTTTCTCTTGGCATTTTGACAGCGTGTTTAAATATTCCAGAATTGAAAGAACAGGTGAGAAGAATGTGAGCTAACAAACATCATCAGTTTTTATTGTTATGTCATTATTAATTTTTTAGTGAGGAATTTGATAAAGTCGGAAAATTCAATAAATGGCTTTACTTAATTAATCCTCTATTTGACGAACAGGTAACATCATTCTTGCAAACATTTTACTGATCAATTCCGCTTCCATTTTGTTTATTGGATACTGTTATGTTTTTTTGACACATGCATTTCCTAATTAAGCTTTTTTTAATATGTATTTCTTGATATTGTCTGTTTTTGTTCCATGATCTTCTAACCATAAACTTATTTAGGCATTGGAAGCTTTTGCATCTTGGCTTCGACTAAGACATAGGTATATTTTTTCACTTTATTGTTTTCTCGGTGCTTTACAGTATGATCATATTGTTTGGTCTTTTGATAACCCTTTGCTTACAGGATCCCTGCATCTGTTCTTGCCACACACCCGTTGGTGCTAACAGCTCTCTCTAGCTTAACTTTTGACGTGCTTTCTGAGGCAGCTGTAAATGGTAATACAGAATGAAACTTTACATGTTTTCTATTGGGCTCAGTTATTATTTCATTTGTGTTTAGGTTAATCTCTTGCCACTTTTGACGTGATATTTTTTTATGTTTCTTAACTGCAGTCATTTCTGAATTGATACATTACACATCTGCAAGAAACTTAGATGGATTTTCTGTTCAGATGCCTCTAATTCAAGTTATTGTGCCTCAAGTTATGAATCTGAAGCCACAACTTCGAGATGCTTCAAAGGTATTCATCTTATTATTTCCTTCCAGTTTTTCATGAGGTACCAATTGGTTTATTTTTTTAATTTTGATTTAGGATGAGGAAGATGTAAAGGCGATTGCTCGATTATTTGCTGATATGGGTGATTCATATGTTGAATTGATTGCAACTGGTATGATACTCGTCCATCGGTTATTAAAAAAATTATACTTTTTTTAACTTATTATTTTAGATAAAATTAATATCATGAAGTAATATTATGTACAGGTTCAGACGAATCAATGTTGATTGTTCATGCTTTGCTGGAAGTTGCTGCACATCCAGAATATGATATTGCTTCCATGACATTTAATTTTTGGCACAATCTTCAAATTTGCTTGATAGAGAGGTGTCCTTTTTAAGTTCTCACTTTTTTTATTTGTAAAACTAGATATTTGTTACAATAATTGCTATTATGCAGAGAATCGTACGCATCACTTGGTAATGAATCATTAATTGAAGCAGAGAGAAATAGACGGGTGCATGTTTTCCGTTCATCTTATGAATCACTTGTATCCCTGGTGAGTTATTGCATTATTAAGGCAGATTGTGTTTTTGATTGTCCTTTTTGCCCCTTTCACTTACGAATAGTTGTATTTTGTTTGATTCTATCACAAACCTGCCAAATGGATCAAGTCAGAGAACTTAGCTAAATAGAAAACATGTCAAATGGGCCAAAAGTTGCCCAAAGTCTGTTCTGTATTGTTTTATCCAAATATTTGGGTTATTTTTATGATCATAGGTAAAAATTATGCATTCATAACTTTTTTTTTAACTCTGGACAAATATGTTTGCTGGTCAAGCTGATCTGATCCACCGCATGTCATCCCCGTTACCTGCATTCTTTATAGACATCAATAGCCTATAACCAAGTTGTCCTATTGTTGCTTACAGGTTAGTTGCAGAGTCCAATATCCTCAGGATTACTCGGGACTTTCGAAAGAGGACCAGAAAGAGTTTAAACAGACTAGATATGGTATTCTGTTGCTTTTTAATGATATTCTATGCGTTTAGTGTAGGTCCAGATAGATTCAAAATGTGCCCTACGGTCACTTATTTTCTGTAATCGCATAATCAGTAATCCATATGCCAAGATATATTAATATTTATATATGTTTTAGGTCTCCAAACTTGTCGTTTGTTTTTCGTCCATATGCTTTTACTTTCCGAGTTTCTGATCGATATTCTTATAAGTATTTCTATTTTATCATATTTTACTGACATGCGATATGAATTTATAGCTGTGGCGGATGTCTTAATTGATGCGGCGTTAGTTCTAGGAGGTGAAACTACACTTAAAATTCTATACATGAAGCTTGTTGAGGTACATAAAAGTTCTATCATTGTTTATCTATCTATGCTATAGTATAAGACATCTCCCCAACCCCCAAAACCCAACCCACAACACAAATCCTCTACTTCCTTCTGTTTGTGCTTTGGTAGCAGGTATAAGACTAGCTTATACTAAAGAGCGGTTACCCATCATTCATTTACCTATTCACAGGTAGTTGTTTTAATTTTTAAAAGTGAATTATATTGATTCTGATTGTATGACTTTCAGGCTTTAAATGGCCCCCAAAATGGTGATACGATGGATTGGCGGCCTTCAGAGGCTCAACTATATTGCGTCAGGGCAATATCCGATCTTGTTCCTTTTGCTGAAGCAGAAGTCATGCCCCAGGTATACAGTTACGGCTACAAAGTATATAATTTTTTGACCTGATAGTTGGGTGACCTTTTCAATATGTTTGTGTCTTACTAAATTTTGATATCCCACTAAAAAGTGAACCTTTTATATCAGATTATATCATGGTTGTCTATGATATACACCCCTTGCTTAAATTGCATGACTAATTCTTATATAATTTGTTCTTACTTGTTTGTTTAATTTGGACAGATTATGTCGCTGCTTCCGAAACTTCCTCATCAATCACTACTACTTCAAACAGGTTATATAAATATGTTTTACATATCTGCATTTTATTTCTCAATTTCCCAATAACCAGAATTTGAGTATTTGACAACCTTAAGCGTCTGGTTATGTGACTATTGCAACTTCAGACAGCATATACTTATCCTAAATATTGGTGATTTTGCTGGAATATCTTCACTTTGTTATTAAGAAATGGGTGATGGTGGATATTCTTGTATGCCAATTCAGTTAAACATGAATTTAGTGATGTAGAAATATGGACAAATAGCTCCTTTTCTTGAAACAATATGCAATGTGAGCTGTTTCTGCTTTCTGGTATGGCAAATGGATATAAATTGTACTTCTCTTTAATTGCCATTATAAGATATCACTGTTGTTGATTCCATGAGCCATATTTATGAAGAAAGCAAAGACGTCTGCTAGAATTTTGATTGACTAATGTGATTTTGTTGGTCTGAGTCCTAGAAATTTAATTCTACAAGCACGGAAACCTTGTCAATTAGTTAGTGGGGAAAACGTGGGATGGAGTTTAAAAGAATCAGGGGAAGTTTTTTTATTTAAGAACATCTCAAATCAACTGATTAACTTGGCTTCATTAATTTATCTTGTTGTCCAGTATGTTTGACTGTTGGAGCTTATTCTAAATGGCTTGATGCTGCACCAAGTGGACTCTCCTTTTTGCCTTCAGTCATTGATATTCTTGTTAGTGGCATGAGTATGTCTGAAGACACTGCTGCAGCTGCTGCATTGGCTTTCAGGCACATCTGTGATGGTATTCTATTCTGCTCAGTTCTCTAATATGCCGCATCTATTTTTGGTCTTTACTAATTTAGACTTGTGGCCTAGACATATTCAATACTCAGCTGATAAGAAAATTTATGAACTTAGATCACGATAGGTGGCAAAATGAGCAGGTAGATCACAATAGGTGGCAAAATGGGCAGGTTTGGGTGGCATGGATTACAGACCAAGACAGTTTTGGGTAAAATTGGGTAATGTTTGATGAGGATCAAACATTGGTGGGCTGGGTTGACCTTGAACATATAGTTGTATCATAAACAGTAAGTGTGTCAAAGCTTACAAAATTTATATTATTCCGATAATAGTGATGAATGTTTCAAATAAGAAGATTTGGGAAATTGGGAGGTTTTGTGAATCAAAGATACACCACGTGTTTTCCAGCTAATATTTTTACTTAACCCCCTAGAGGCAGAACATACCTGAATTCACCCGTTTACAAATAAATGAGTTAAAATTGCCACCACTACAATTTAGTAATGCATATCCAGTCTTATACATGAACCTATATCAATCACAAGACCCTTTCCAAGTTAAAAATCGGTCTTGTAAAATCTCTATGATATCAACATGTAACAGGGACAGGTTCTGTCTACACTATTGTGTAAAGTAGATTTAGTCAACCTTATAAAATTTCGACAACCTTTTGATATTTCTGAACACTATAACCAATCACTGATCTTTATTGTTTAACAGATTGAAATTTTCAACTCTATTAACCAAACACTCATCTTTCTCTATCTTACTATCTAATCTATTGAATCAAACCCAAAGACCACCGCTGGTCATTGCCATAAGGCTTAAAATGTCAATTATCTATTATTAAAGTTAAAGAGAGTGTAAAATTTTTCAGCAATCTGCCTATACTGCATGTAAAATATGTATCGTTAGCTCTACAATGATATCTTCTAAGTTTATGGTTATAGATTGTGGGAAAAAGCTTTGTGGATCTTTAGACGGTCTTTTTCAAATATACCAAAGGGCAATGACTGGAGAAGGCTCTTTTAAAGTCGCAGCTCAAGATTCTTTGCATCTCGTCGAAGCTTTGAGGTAGGACTACAATCTTGCAAAGAATATAAATCATTTCAGTAAATGATTTCTCATAAATCTTCTGTTGCAGTATAGTTATTACTGAGCTTCCTCCAGACCAGGCTAAGAAAGCCCTCGAGGCACTTTGCATACCTGCTGTTACTGCATTACAGGTTTGACAAATTTTGGGATTTATCAACAGAAAGAGAACCATTATTAGTTAACTAATCAATCATGTTTATTTGTTTCTTTTACCGACTTACATGTATACGAGCAGGAAGTGATTAATCAGGGTCCATTGGTATTGGGTCAAAAACCTGCTCGTGAAATCACTGTTCATATCGACCGACTTGCCAATATATTTAGGTAACAAACGAATCTTTTTGCTTCAGTCACTAATATAACCGTAACCTGGAGGTCTAACAATTCAGAATAATGAATTATCTGCAGATATGTAAATAACCCAGAAGCTGTGGCGGATGCAATTCAAAGACTTTGGCCACTTTTCAAAGCCATTTTTGATATGTATGTGTTACTTTAACCATATTCTGAACCCAGTATTTTTTTTCTCATAAAAGATAAGCTTATGAGGTGCTGACATGGCAGTCGTGCTTGGGACATGAGGACAATGGAATCACTATGCCGGGCTTGTAAACATGCTGTGAGTTCAAGACTACAACATATCTTCTTTAAATTTAAGTTTAAGTTTAACTTATCTTGTTGCTAAAGACTTGTTTAATTAACTGTTTTGAAGGTGAGAACATCTAATAGATTTATGGGAGTTACAATTGGAGCAATGCTTGAAGAAATACAGGGTTTATATAAACAACACCATCAACCTTGTTTCTTATATCTCTCTAGTGAAGTTATAAAGGTATGTCGATACGCTCTAAAGTTTCAATTAGAGGTGGCATTTTGGCACATTAATGGGTTGATTATTTTTAGGACCGTCTTCAATGTATGCATCCAAACACCAGAATGATGTAAAATTTGGTGTCATCCATCTCCATGAAAACACCCAAATGGTGTAATTTTTTGGTTTTTCACTGTTCACCACACCATATTACAACATTAATGGGTCAATTTTATTAAGACAGTCTTCAGTGTATGCATCGATGCACCAGAATGATGTAAAAGTAGGTGTTAGCCCCAACCAAGACACCCAAATGGTGTAATTTTTTGGTTTTACACTATTCATCACACCATTTTACAACAGAATAGGCCTAACACTATAACACTATTCATCATAATTAATATTTATAAGGCAGTTTTATCAAGTATTTATAATATTAAAAGTAAAAGTTGAATTTGCAAAAAAAAGATAAATTATTAATCTAATCTCATTTAGACATTTACATTGAGTACCATATGGATTTTCTTTCTATACAATTGGTTAAGTATTTAATTAAATGGTACAGATATATATTGGTATTTACATTTAAATTTTTTTAACATTGAAAAAGTAATTGTTGGACATTACAATGCAGATATTTGGATCTGATCCTTCTTGTGCCGACTACTTAAAAGTGTTGATCGAATCTCTATTTAGCAACACGGCATGTTTGCTTACTAAACTCCAGGTCTGATTTAAACAACTACTCACCTACACACGCTCATGACACATCTTGAGTAGTTTTTTTTTTTTTTTTTTTTTACGTTAGTTTAATAATACGCATCAAACTATTAGGACTTCACTTCCAGACCAGATATAGCAGATGATTGTTTTTTGCTGGCTTCACGATGCATTCGTTATTGTCCACATTTGCTTTTCCCATCTCCCGTATTCGCATCATTGGTGGAATGCTCCATGATTGGAATCACTGTGCAGCACAGGTTAGTCCTCTATATCTGTATCAGCAATTATCTTTTTTATCAAGTATTTGAATATATAAATGTCTTATTTGAATAGTTCTGAAATTAAATAAAAAATTCCGTTGCAGAGAGGCGTCAAATTCTATACTAAGCTTCTTGTCGGACATATTTGATCTGGGAAAATCAAGTCAGGGACAGCAGTTCATTTCTTTGAGGGATAGCGTAATAGTGCCTCGAGGTCCAAGTATTACCCGAATCTTGGTTGCTGCTTCAACAGGCGCTCTTCCAAGTTCAAGATTAGAAACGGTAACACTTTTCATAAATAGAGTTTGCAATTTCGACCCATTTTCTTTTAATGAATTTGGGTAAAATTCTGTTTCTGATTAGTCAAATATGTATGCTAATAGAAATTAGCTTAAAAAGAAACGGGTCTGGTGGGTTGAACGTCTCTAAAGTTGCCCGTAGCTTACTTCTAGTGCACAAAGCATCCTAAATAATTGAAAAAATGTGCTTGGTGTAATCGATGTTATCATATTCGATTAATTAATTCTAGAAAATGGAAGTCAAGAGAAAATGTGCTCCGTAAAAAGTATCACCTCTTTTGACCTGTTATTCTGCGCTTCCATTTTAGCATTTCACCACCTCTACTAACACACGCTGCATTGCAAGATTAGTGCACATGATGTATTCAATCTCTCCCCATCTGTTTTTTTTTTCTCAACATGTGTTACGTATAACAGGTGGCATATGCCCTGCTAGCCCTATCACGAGCATATGGGGCTAAAGGTGTAGAATGGGCCAAGGAGAGCGTGTCTTTGATTCCAGCTTCTGCCGCTACAGACATGGAAAAATCAAGATTTTTACAGGCGTTATCGGATGCAGCATCAGGCGTAGATATCAAAGGCTTGACGATTCCAATAGAAGAGCTATCGGAGGTTTGTAGGCGAAATCGCACAGTCCAAGAAATAGTTCAAGAAGCATTGAGGCCACTTGAGTTGAATATGGGCTATGTATCATAGTTATATCATGACGGGAAAGGGTCATTTTTTTGTGCCTAATCTTCTCTTTTTTTCATTACTCCAATTTTTAAGGGATTATAGTGGGGGGTGGGTGGTGTGGTGTATAATTGTTGTAATTTGTGGGTAGGATTTGCAGGAAAAGATGTGTTGGAATTGTTTTACCTAAAATTTTGGTTGAGGCTTATCACTTTTAATTTTTCTTATGTATCCCACCCCTCTTTGAGAATGAATCATACCTCTTCTGATAGAATTGTTAGAATTTTGGTAATATATGCCTTTCAGTTTCAGTATTTGTTTACACTGCTTTGGGTGTCTTAATCTTGTTTGTAGTTTATAGTTTTGCTTCTACCATTTTTTATGGCACTTGGTGTATGATTATGTGTTATACTTGTCCGATTTTGTTAATGTTCAGATCTCAGGAACTCTATTCTATAAATTCTTTGCCACGTGTATCAGATCCAAGTAATGATCACATTTGAAGTGGTGAATCAGAATGGCCATGCCAAAGTAGGTGACAGAAGTTAACAAAAATCAAGTGAGGTGTGAGGGATGTGATATTGTGATCCGTACTGGTGGGGTGGAGTGGGAAAGCATGGCGGCTTTTCAATGACACTGGGGGTATAACCAATGGCAGAGTTATGTGGTGGCCAAGGGTGGTCGTGACAACTCTATAATTTCTATAAAACTCTATATATCTATTACTATTTTGTGTATTTATCTAATTTTTAAAGGTAATTGGCAACCCAGACTGTTGTAATTTAACTTTGTAGTTTGATTTATACTCTTATTAGTATCATAAAAATTGTTTGGCGACCCCAAAATGAGAATCCTGCCTCCACCAACGCATAACTACATAAGAGCTTCCCATGCCTTGTATGCATAACTGTATAATGACGCATTAATTATGTGGTACAGTACATGAGTTGAGCTAACTTGATGTTTTTAAACTTTTAAGTTCACTTTGATATGATAATCGGATGAGCTCTCATATTGAGGATTTCAATCCCCACCTCTATATCCGGATTTCAACTGTAATTTCTATCTCTGTCCCCATTAGGTAACCGGGGATATGTTTTTCTTTGAATAAGGAATGTGTAATTGGACGTTATTTTTCATCTTTATGATTATAAATCTATATACAAACTAATATTTATGTTAAGTAATTGATAAACAAAATATAATACGTAAAAACTTTTTAAAAAAATGTTTTGAACTTAAAGTGATTGTAAGATAACTATATATATGGGAATCAGGAATTTATGGTTTCCCGTCCCCATCCCCGATAGAGTTACATCCCTATACCTGTCTCCGTTCCCAACCAACTCACGGATTAGCTGGTCAAATCGGATTCGGGAATCAGATTTCACATTGGGGTACAAGTATTTTTGCCATCCTTAGGTTTAATGAGATACGATTTTGGATTTCGGTTTAAGCTTTTAGAACAGTCAAATTTAAAAAAATTGAATTGGAGAAATAGAACCCCGTAAAATGAATCGTTATAACAACAATGCGGAAGTCCGCTAAAAGCACGGTATAGAGAGATGAGATGTAAATATCCGTACCTTTACTTGATAGTATAAAGATTACTTCCACGAATACTTCCATCATAATTTGCAAAAAAAAAAAATATTTATATTTTTCCCAAATACAACAAATCATATAAGAAAACCAACCAAAGCATATTGAAAATCTAAGTTCATGTAGTCGTTTATTTTAACCCGCTTCCAAATCTTATTATACTTTTGATCTAGGACTCATATCCATGAAGAATTGAAGATCAATACAAAAAAACCACACCAATTGTAATTGTTGCCTCCAATTCTTCTCGAACTCCTTGATCTTGTTCCCGTGGGTGCGTGACAACAGGAAGCTCAGAGTTTACAACTGGATCCGTACAATTACCTAGGATGCTTGTTTTAGGCGGGTCACCGGTCAGCTATAACATATGTAATTCTTAACTTTTGAACTAACTGAACGTTGTAGCGGGCCTAAAGTGATATCCGGACAGGTTATGAAACATTTGAGGAGCACCAAGGGATATTCATTGATCCTAATATTTTGGGAAAGCTAAAATCCCATTTTTACTTCCATCCTTCCGTTAGCCATCATCAAACACATATTCTCTCAAAGGTAACAAACACTTTCTCAGTTCTTTACTCAACAAATTTATATACATATACTTACATAGATCTCTATATCTGTATCAACTCTGTAAGTAAATCGTTTATAAAAATGTAACCCCCAGGTCTTCCATCTCCGCCCTGAACAATCATTTCTCGGCAGGTCTCACTTTTTCAAACTAACACTCACAGACACACAGACACACACACATACATACACAAAAGCTGTACGTATAGTTTATAAAATGACATCAACAGCTCATCATAAGAAAACCCTACACTCTATGCTAGCAAGCAAACTTCACAGCTTAACAATCCCACAAACATCATCATCATCAGCCACAGATCAAGATTTTGATTTTGCTGACGTATTTGGCCCAAATTCATCATCATCTTCATCAAACCCTAATAATAATTTATATATAGGTGACCCACAAATTATCCACAATAGGTCACACTCATTTATCGGCCCATCCCCACGTTACACTCTCTCAAAGTCATTAACTTTTCACCAAGATTTTGACCCGGAAAGCTCCGGTGAAGACGACGAGGTGATCGATGTCGAAAAAGTTGAAAAAGATGAGGGATTTGAAGTTGAGGATAAAAAGGGTGAATTGGGGTCTAGTTGTCATAAGAGAATTGGGCCCGGGGATTTCGAGATTATGAGGGTTATTGGGAAAGGGTCATTTGGGAAAGTGTTTCAGGTTAGAAGGAAGGATAGGAGTGCACTTAACGGTGAGATTGGAGACGGGATATTTGCGATGAAAGTGATGAGGAAGGATACTATTATTAAGAATAATCATGTGGATTATATGAAAGCTGAAAGGGATATACTTACTAAAGTTGTTCATCCGTTTGTTGTCCAGCTTCGTTATTCGTTTCAGGTACTCTCGCTTGCCCTTAGTTTGTTTTTCTTTAAATGTATGTTATTTTGGAGATAGAGCATTTGGGTTTATTGTTTGCCTTAGTTTAGTTTGCTTTGGGACTCTATGGTTAAGCTTTTGCTAATAACAAGCCTTGTACTTGCACAATGCAGCTAAAGAATAGTTGTGATGGTTTATCTAGGGTGGGAATAAGAGGAAGTCTTTGGTTAAATACTTAGGCTTAGGTCAAATGAATAGATGATCTGAGAAATGGGATGGAATATCAATCTCCAAAGTCTAGATCATTGTCATAAAATTGGAAGGGTCCCCAAGTAAGATGGTTCATAATCTCATGTAATAGATTAGATGATCATGTTTTAAAAAATTGTATTTTTTTTGGATATTGAATACTTTTTTGAGTAATAAAGTCATTAATGCTCCCTTTTGTGATCAATGGATTCAATATGTTTCGGTTCAGATTTGCCATATATGGATTTCCATTTTCAGAAAATTGTTATTCAAATGACATATTCACCATCAAGTCATTACAAAGGCGTTATATAGGTCCCACTAGCTTTTCTTTAATCATAGAATTAAGGTTGAATAAGTCTCCCCACACCTCCTCAGAAAATTGTTATTCAAATAACATTTCAAAGTTAACTTTAAAAAAATGGTAAGGAAATACCAGTAATGATTATTAAGTTAGTATGTGTAGTAGTATGATTACATTTGAATACCAGTAAATAGTCTAATGCCTGCACTTATTTGACATATCCGAGTATGAGTATGATAGTTCATTGGTGCTTCTAATGAATTGTAGGACCGTTTCCTATATATACTATGTACTGTGTAGGTTCTATTATGCTTTCTTTAGACTTTATGTAACGCCGTATGTATTTTGAATCAGTTAATGACAAGTTGAAAGAAATTTAGTGTTCATAATTAAATTTAAGGTTCTTTCATTTGTACTTAATTATCAAATTATGTTTTGTGCATCCTTACAGACCAAAACCAAGCTGTATCTGATTCTGGATTTTATTAATGGAGGGCACCTTTTCTTTCACTTGTACCGGCAAGGGATCTTCAGGTACATGTTTATGAACTTGTACTTACAATGATGTATAGTTATGTTCTTAATTTAAATTTTTGTTCTTGGGTATAGTGAGGATCAAGCACGAGTGTATACTGCTGAGATTGTATCTGCTGTTTCGCATCTTCACGAGAGAGGGATAGTGCATCGAGATCTTAAACCCGAAAACATACTCATGGACTCAGATGGACATGTAATAGCCATGCACATGAACTCAATAATTTTGAAGTGCATTAGTTGATTTCATTTAGTTGTGCTAACTCTCTACTCAATTCCCAGATTATGCTAACTGATTTTGGTCTGGCAAAGGAAATTGACGAATCAAGCAGATCAAACTCAATGTGTGGGACTACAGAATACATGGCTCCTGAAATATTGTTGGCTAAAGGCCACAACAAAAATGCAGATTGGTGGAGTGTTGGGATCCTATTGTATGAAATGCTAACTGGGAAGGTAAAGTACATTGATAACTGGAAACAATGAATTTTTGAAATATATGCTCTGATGCTCATGATTGTTTCTTTTTATACTTGAATCTAGAGGTTGCAGTTTAGAACTAATTACTCAGGAATGGTTCAATTTGAGTTATGTATTAATTCAATGCCAACTTGATCAAATCAGCTGTATTCGCTTAATAGGAAATAAGTCAGATGGGTTGAACGGCGCCTAAAGTGTTTTTTTAACGTACATAATTTCTAACATCTTTTTAGGGCAAACTGCAATAAAATGCCAAGGCATTAGTAACTTTTTTGCGCTATATGTGATTAATTTTTTTACATTAATGTGACATACTTGCATTTCTTACTAAAGTGGTATTATTCCCCATCGCAAATCCTTTGTAAGCCCGCTATGGAGGACTTTGTTAGAAATAGGTCACGGGTTCGAATCCGTTCCCAACTGCATAAGGTGGTACCCATAGATAGGTGCTTATTGTCACGGCCATGTCAGGGTTCCTCTGCTGATCTAAACCTTTGCCAGAAGCTGTCTAAAATGGTGGCAACTGGCAAGTATGTTTCATATAACATTATGCAGTGAATAATTTATTGCATCTTTTTGTTTGCCCTCATTACTTTCGAAACATTGTGTTATTATTAAAACAAAAAAAGGCTAAACATAGAACTTAGTGATATGGTTACAATTAATCTCCAACTTATGGTTACCATTAGCACCAGACTATTGTCTAATATTGATGTAAAGATGTCTTTCCAAATATAACCGCAAGTTTGTTGTTGACCGTGCTACCTTTAGCACCTCCCTAATTAAATATAACCTTTGTAATACTAATTTTAGAAATTGGAACTTTGTGTAAACTATGAAGTGTTTTGGGTTGAACCTGATTCCACCTGTTTCAACCATATTATAAGTAGCCATTTTGATTTGTTACCGACTTACCCAAACCACCTTACCCGCCCATTTTGCCACTATGCAATTCCATTTTTCCAATTTGTATTTTGTGTTTGCAGTCTTACTTTGACTCTAAATATACTTTTATCATATTTTACATCAGCCACCATACACTCATTCCAACAGAAAGAAACTCCAAGAAAAGATCATTAATGAAAAACTGAAACTGCTACCACGCTTAACCGGGGAAGCTCACTCTTTGCTCAAAGGGGTAAGTTCAGCTAATTGTGATTTACCTATTCCCATCTCTTTAATTGCCTGAACTAATTCAAATCTATATGTTCATTCAGTTGTTGCAAAAGGACCCCTCATCAAGGTTAGGCAGTGGGCCCCGTGGCGGTGATGATATTAAAGGTCATAAATGGTTTAGAACAATTAACTGGAAGAAATTGGAGTTGAGAGAGTTGCAACCAAAGTTCAAGCCAGATGTGAGTGGTGAAGACTGCACAGAAAATTTTGACAAGTGTTGGACTGCAATGCCTTTAGACGATTCACCAGCTCCTACACCAACTGCCGGTGAGCATTTTCATGGTTACACATACGTGGCCCCTAACCCTTGGCTTTCATCTCCTGAATAAGACCTTGAAGATGTGAATCTGCATCAAATTTGTCAATTTACCCACTCTTGATTGGGAGTATACACATTTGTTCCAAAAAAAACGTGTAACAATTTAATTCTATAACATTTATTATGATGCGAAGGAGAAGTCATCCTTTTATGCTATTTTTGGTTTTACTTTTTGTAGGGAACCCAATTCTAGTCAACAGTTTATTCAGCTTTCAGTTTTCTTTGTACAACAGTTTATGTAAACTCTACTAACTTTTTAGTAATGTTTTTATTCCTGTATGTACAAAGTTATAGTTCATCAATGGTTATAGTTGATTATGAGGTTATTGGACAAAAGCATTGCTCCACATGTTTTTATTCCTGTATGTACAAAGTTATAGTTCATCTGATTGTTCAACTTTATCATGCATCTTTTTTGCTTTTTATCGAATGTGAATTTAATAATCTTTCACTAATGTCCACTGATACTAGAGTCGAAGTTAGAAACAAACGATTTTGATGTCTCGTTATAGCATCTCTACCACATATTTTGGCAGCCATTAATACAGGAGGAATGTACACAAGAATGAAGAATACACCAAAATCATAGTCAACAGTTAAGCTTTTCAACTGTGTGGAGAGAATGTGTTTACATTGCTTTGACATATATTTAGGCACTTTTAAACTGCTTAAGTGCTAAGGAAAGAGGGCCTCTCAACTTTTTCTTTAACAAATCAAAGTGTAATAAACTGAAAAGGATGATTTGTAGATGTAGTAGTGATGTGGGGCTCCACTTGGAAAGGGAGGAGCAAGTATTCAATACTATTTTTGGCTGCAATAAAGCACGGTTCACTTTCAAGCACTAAAATGACCCTCTTTTAAGATTGCAATCATTTTACTATTGTTATTAAAACACACAAGCAGAGCACTTAAGAAAGTTAAAACGGCTGGTTTTCGATTAATTTACAACAAAAGTCAAAATATTGAGTAGTTCAAATCTGATCAGTACACACTTATATGTGGTTTTAGGATGCGAATTACACTCCTAAAAGGTATGCCTGCCAAGCCAATGACCCGTCTCTAATCTCTTGCACATCTAGATTACTTACGTATTAAGTGATACTATGTCAACGATGTTTCTTTGTTTTGTTTTTTTTTTCCATGGAGTCCTCAGTCCTGTCTAGATAACTTGTCTGTTTGGGTAATAACAATCTGTATAAATTAAGTAGTATTGTTAATTTGTTATTTGTTTTATGTGCTGAATGAACAATGTATAGAAAAAGGAATATTAAAATCAGTGGCTTGATTGGTAATCAGTATATCCCTTACTTTTTCAATTAAGTCATTTTGCACAGGTTAGGTTCAAAAGAGACACATCATGACTTATTGTATTAGAAATTGTTTACAGGCAAGCAAATAAAAGACTGATACTCATATCATTACACCACTAAATCTATTTTTAGGCATTAGGTATGAATGTCGATAAACGAGCAAATTATTCAGCAGATAGGTTTGCACT
Source organism: Erigeron canadensis (assembly GCF_010389155.1). Taxonomy (NCBI): domain Eukaryota; kingdom Viridiplantae; phylum Streptophyta; class Magnoliopsida; order Asterales; family Asteraceae; genus Erigeron; species Erigeron canadensis. The sequence continues at coordinate 41,781,258 of NC_057762.1, forward strand.
CCATGTGAAGTTGCCTGGAAAACCAAAAGAAATACTACAGTAGTACGAGGAGTGGTTGAACTACTCAAAAAGTTGGTCTGACCCCTTCATTTAATATGTATGGGAATGGGGATTCCATTCTTCTTCGCTACTTTCAAGGTTCTATAACATGTTGTGATTTCTTTGTTATACTCACATAATAAATTTCTCGTTTCTTGAATATTAGTATTATACTTTTCTTAGTATATCTATATCTATATCTATACTTATACTTATACTTACTATCTTATAAAACATTTTATCATTTTTTAAAATTTATTTGAAGTATCTAAATTACCCCTCTTCTTTTTTTTACTAAATTAAACATCTCTACCCAATATACCTATAATACCCTCAAATCTCAATAACTCATTTTCTCTCTCCTCTATAAATCATTTTATTCCCCTAATTCATTCAAAATCGTTTATCTTAAAAACCGTTAATCGGTAAATTATAAAAATTGTATGAGTGTTCTTAAAATTTCATGCTCTGTAATTAGAGATGTCATTGATATACTTTCAACAATTTTATTAATCCGAAGGCGAAACCCGTACGGCTAAAGCATTTGGCTATCACACTCTATGACTTATCACCTCATAAGACCTATCACCCCACCATCTCACCGCTATAACGCGCGGACACTTTCCCTCGTATATTCTAATACAACATTTACAACTAGTGAAAATGATACATATTTATTTATTAAAGATTTCATTGCAAAGATTGTGAACACATATATTGACTTTAGCATCAAATTTAAAACGCAAATCAAGACGTAGATGATCTCCAGTTTGGCTAATAAGTAATAACAGAGATAGTCTTTTAGTATACTATATATGTAAGCAAATCCACTCGATTGAGATGAAATTTATATTATTTTTGGGGGTGAAAGGATGAACGAAAATCATTGATGATTCAAAACCAATTCTGGCCATCTTTTTATTGTAATTTTTTAAATTTTCTTTTGCTGATGAAAGGCTCTTTTTGATTGTAATAGATGAAAGAATAAAATAACGTAAACCCTACATTATTAACACTTGTCTTATATGTTGTTTGTCAAAATACATACACATATTAAAAATAAAATAAAATAAAATAAAAAAACATGTTGATATTTTATGCCAAATGGTCACAGCATGATTGCAATGGTTTCTATCTCTATCTTACGAATGAGACAAGCGAAAAACACCCCTCTTTTTTATCTCTACATTTTTTGGTCCCAACTCATACAAAGACAATATATCAACATATTGTATCTTCTTGCATGAAATATATGATGTATTTTATCAATATAAGCTTTGTGAATGACTATTAGGAGTGGAGGTATTCCTTTGCTTTTGGGAATGCCCTTCCACCACTCAGAGTGTCACTTTACAATGATTGGAGGCATTCATTTGCTTTTGGGATATTCCCTTTGGAGTGGAGGCATTCCCTCCAAGGGCATTCTTTTTTTTTTTTTTTTATTTGATTTTTTTGGAAAAATGAATATTAACGGATATATTGAACAGTAACGGCTACTTTTCAAATTCTTAATTTTTATCTATAAATACCCCATCATCCTCTCATTCTCAAAACACAACTAAAAATTTTAAAAAAACACACAGAGGAGATGAACTTTGGGCAAGGAAGAACACGAGATGAAGCAACCCGTCCTATCGGACAACCGCAAAAAAGACATTGAATTGAGAGAAAATGTGTATAGAAATAAACTGTAAAGTGGTTTATATACTGTTTAAACAAAAAAACTTCCATGTGAAAACCCATTGATTGCTGTTCAATTAAAGGCTTTCCTGGGTGTCACAGCCTGTATTGATTGCAATGATAAGAGGATAAGATTTAATCCTCAACTTTTTAAGATTAAGTAGGGACTAGACTAGTAATCTACAGAGAATGATAACAATCTCATTTTGTTTTATTTTTTTCTAACCACTTCATAGTCCAAAAATCTTGCATTATAATATTAGCTCAAATTCTTCAAAAATTTTAAAATCCAGTTTTTCTCTATCTTCAAGGATATATATAATCTTACCAATAACAAGATAATGTAGTATCATTGTGGTGGTTAGCTAGCTCAACTTGTTCCCTTGACGAATCTTCCAAAAATCTTTTTATCATTTGAATGATTAATATCAAAAGGGGAAGTTTAGCAAATGTCAATAGAGTGATAGACACTTGGGTTGTAACTACACACATTGATGCATATATTATACGAGTATATACTGTATTATACGTAATTTGTCGTTTTTTGCAAAACAAGGGGTATCAATGTATCATGCTAATATCAGCACCCACCCACCTTAAGGTGAAAATGCCACCAGACAACAATAATCTGGATAACAATATCACCACTAACTTGAAGAAAAAAGAAAGGGTCCTACCAATATCACTATCCCTCTTGTTAGCACCATTGAATGAGGACGACTAAAACTGGCCTCCCTCCCATGCACCCAAATCTCATCCTCATTCACTCATTTGTTTTTCGTTTTCTATCACACACTGCAACAACCGCCATCAAATGTGCATACATATCTATATATTATAGTAATATCATAAAAGCAATTTGCTACAATTTGATAGTTGATACCCCACTAGCAATAACTAAACAAGATTTTATAGCTTTCTATTTTTCTAATTGCAACATAAATTCCAGATGGAAATGCATACATGATACAACAACATTTATCACACATAATACTAGTAATTTAAACAAATCTTGGTCTGTACATAACAAAAGATTAGATAGACAGTAACAAACAAAAGACTAAAAACTAATTAGCAAACTTGTGCAGATTGATTGAGTTTATTTTATTTTCTTTCTAGTATCTTTTTTTTTTTTGGTGTGTGTGTGAGATGTTTAACCAACACTAATAAGACCATTTCTTCCATTGTTGAATCCTGGGATCACTTGGAATGCAGTGGAAGGATTTGTATCACAAGACAAGGACAGGTTTAGCGATAATGATAACGAGTTCGTTTGGTGTTTCTGAATCAAACCATTATCTGGAAATAGAGGGGTTGGGCGAATTAACGTCGATCCCTCATTGAGTTGTTGTTGGCCAACAGTACTTTCCACTTTAATTTCGATTGGTAATGGTGAAGGAACTGTCGGTGGGAAGGATGCAATTGGGAATCCACTTATTTGTGAGTTGCTATCTTGATGAACTTCTTCTTCTTGTTCCATTGGGCTTGCATCAACCTAATCATATAATTACAAATGAACAATTAATCCAACAGTTTTCTTAGTTTAGGTCACACACTAAGCCAGGATTAATTGATTAGTAGAGGCGTTGTTAAATACATATATAGTAAGTAGTGAAGACTCACGGAATGATGATCAGTAGTAGTGGCAGTGGTGATGTCAAAGAGGCTGGATCGACGGCGACGACGATTAAGGTTGGTCCGGCGAAGGAAATACTTCTGGGCATGACTGGCAACTTGGGTAGGGGTACGGGTCTTGACGAAGTTTCTGGAAATGCCTCTCCAATCCCCTTTCCCTACTTTCTGTAATCCCACCAGAAACAGCTTGTGTTCTTCTTCCGTCCATGGTACCCCTTCATTCATTCATTCAGTATAAAACAATCCACACACATCATCAATATCCTCTTACTAATAATTAAAACTACCATTCACAATGCATGATAGTTTATTGTTATTCAACTATCACCAGAGGTTCGACTGTCTACATCTCACCTCCAATACACGCATTCGGTAGGTGATATATATTCGATTAAAAAAAACTTAAAAAGTCCAATGAATGAATGAATAATAGAAATAAATCCAAGATCTAATGAACTAACCTCGTTTACGCTCTCTGGCAACACCATTGGATTGGTTGCCAAGGGCAGCAGCTGCATCGTCAGCAGAGGCGTAACCGTTGTCCGACGAGACAATCGCGGCGGAGACATCAAGGTTGTTGCTGGCAGGAGGAGGAGGATGGAGAACATGAACATATTGTGATAGATCGTTCATACTGACACTTTTTCTCATCGGATCGACGACTTTCACTCTCACTCCAAATAACATTATCTCTTGATTATCCGATGAACAACCACTCTCCCCCATCATATTTTTTTCTTATTATAAATCAAATTATCTTAAAATTATATATTGTTGTTGTTTTCTCTAATAAGAAATGATTGTAAAAGAAAAATGAATGCAAGGAATCTACTACTTATCTTCGGGATGGTCGGATTGGGAGATGATATTGATGGCCGTACGAACACCACTATACATACATATATTTTTTTGTTTTTATGGATGGATGGATGGATGGTTGGATAGATATATAGATATAGATAGATACAGATTGTGGCTGTATATGTATGTATATAAAAATGCTAAAATGACGGGTGGGTTCCATGTGGTTAGCAGTGTTGGAGATTGTACATCATACACGTGGCGGTGTGTGGTACGATGATTATTTGTCTTCGAATCATTTCATTGGTTGAATTTAGAATATGACCCTTACCTTACTGTCAAAGTCAAAATTGCGTTTCTCATGTGTAGTTACTTGTTAATTTACTTTACCCATTATTATCTATCGAATTGAATTTATAATTGGAATTTGATTAATTGGAATTGGGTGTGAGTTAAACAGAAGCGACAAACTCCTAATTAAATTAATAATCCCAGGAATGATAATTTTATGACTACTCTCAATTTTGTAACACCACTAGTAATTTCATTCAAGGTAAACGTCAGGTTTTATTTTATTATGATGACTAGATTTTAGGTCCATATTTAATACTGGACACGAGACTTACGATATATTAATATTAGATTTTTATACATTTAAGTTATAAAGGATGAGGAGATCTTACGATTTATACTATATTAGATATTCATAAAAGTAATAAAAGCCACTTGGTAGAAGCTCTTGACTCTTGGAGTAGAGACCAAGGTTTGATACTTGGCATTGAGTAGTTGTAGGATTATTTGGTGTATTAGTATTTAATAATTATATTTGTCGTTCAATATATATATATATATATATAGGATAGTGATCAAATGAGAAGATGCCTTAAGGAATTCAACTAAGATAATCGTCTGTTGTATATAGTGTTGGATAGAATATAATAATAATAGTATTAATAATAATAATAATAACAATAATTCATGTGTAATTTTCATATACTAATGTTTATATATATATACTATCTATATAAACAAACTACCCTCCTTAAAATTTAACACTCTACCTTTAAAATCTCCAATTTACCCTTTTAATCTATATTACCATAAAACACTTTATTCCTGGAATTCCAAATATACCCTTAAAAAAAACTTACGCGTGTCCCTTCCCTTCCCTTAAGTTGCTCACATAGTATACCAAAAAAACACACATGCGTTACTGAATTTAATAATCAATCAACATAAAAAACGCTCACTCTAAAATAATAACGGTGGTAAGAAACACTTGAGTTAAATCATACATTCATGTAATAACACGGTACAACTACTTAACCAGCGTTTTTTTTCCTATGTCTTGCTGTATCGCGCGGGTACAAGGCTAGTATATATATATATATATATATATATATAGGTAGTATACTTTTTAATACCATAATAATATTAGAATTTATCTTTTCAATCATTAGATTTAGTTAGACGATTATATAATAGTATGTTGGTTTTCCATATATATAATAAGATTTATATTTATCTAATATGTTGATATATATATAGTTACTCAATGTGTTTCCCATGAAATTTATAATTCTTTAATGTTTGACATGTTTTTCATGAAATTTATAATTCTTTAATGTTTATTAATTTAATTAATTAAAGTCAAAAAAAGTCAAAATTAAAATTTGAGAAAATCGAAAGTTGTGATTGCTTAATAAGTTATTAGGGTAACTATGTTTTAATATAATAAAAGATGATAAATATAAAAAAACCTATATTAGATGGGGTGTATATGTTGCTATCTCCTGATCATGAGTTTGTCCTCCTTTATTTATTTTATTATTATGCCATCAAACACCAAAAGTTGAAATGTTTTACACACATAAAATTATGTGTTGTCATGTATTATTTTTCTTTCTCAACGGAAAAAGTACTTGTCCTGATCATGCTTCTTTTACCACCCAACCATGTTAGGCCGGTCCTTATAGCACTCGTTCCGTGCGTCTCTCGAGCGTCCGACGCAGCCAACGAGTCAGACGCTAGTAGCACGGTTGCGTCTAAGCCGGCGTCGGGGAGCTTGCGTCCGAAATCGAACGCACGTCTGGTGGTGCGTGTGGGGTCCGACCAACGGATCTTTTGCCGAATAAAAAAAAACATGATTTTTCAAATTTTTTTAAAACTAACGGCTACTTTTGATGATTTTTGTTTTTTGTTTTTTTAAATTTTCCTTCTCCTATATATACCTCTATCATACAACCATTTTACATCACACTATCAAACATACATAATTTACTCATTTTCAAAGCATTTCATTCACACAAAAATGTCTGATTCATCAGCTTCCTCCTCTTCTAGCTCTGATTAAGAAGCAACCGAATACAAATCAATCAATCGAGCTGTTTCACAGATGAATGCAGTTTTCAATCCTGAGGCAATAACCGCTTGTCTTAACGTTATCTTTGACGAAGAAGAAAACGAGGGCCAAGCAGCTTCAAGTTCTTCAGCACCCAAGTTGACTAGAAGGGTGATCAATCGAGATCACCTTGATGCTGCAAAACTTTTATACAATCATTACTTTGCGCCTAACTGCACCTACCCACCCGACATGTTCCGTAGAAGGTTTAGAATGCGAAAGGAAATGTTTCTCCGCATAGCGCGAGATATACACTCCTTTAACAGCGTTCAACCGCTACCGAAACATTTTCAGTTTTTCCACAAAGCACCGACAGATGCTTCTGGTCGTCCTGGTTTTAACATTTTCCAGAAATGTACCTCTGCAATACGCCAGTTTGCGTATAGCTATAAGGCTGATGCTTTGGACGAGTACTTGCAAATGGCGCAAGATACTGCGTACCCGTGTTTAGATGCTTTTTGCAAGTGTGTCATACACTTGTATCAAGAAGAGTACTTGAGAAGGCCAACAGAAGTAGATATCCAACGGATAACTGCTAAACATGAGCAGGTTCATGGTTTTCTGGGTATGCTTGGTAGCATAGATTGTATGCATTGGGGGTGGAGGAACTGTCCGGTGGCATGGCAAGGGCAGTACACTCGAGGCGACAAGGGTCATCTCACAATCATGCTTGAAGCGGTTGCTTCATATGATTTGTGGATCTGGCATGCTTACTTTGGCCCTGCTGGTTCGAACAACGACATCAACGTCCTCAACGAGTCAGATTTGTTCGACGATTTACTTCAGGACAGGGCTCCTAAAGTAGAATTTACGGTGAATGGCCGCCACTTTGGAAAGGGATATTACCTAGCTGATGGTATATATCCTGAATGGGTCACCCTTGTCAAGTCTTTCAAGTTCCCGATGGAGCCGAAAACCACCAAGTTCAAGAGATACCAAGAAGCTGCAAGGAAGGATGTCGAGCGAGCATTCGGGGTTCTTCAAGGTCGTTTCCAAATTGTTGGGCAACAAGCCTGGGCCTACAGTGTAAACAAGATAAAATGTATCATGTTATGTTGTGTGATTCTACACAACATGATCATTGAAGATAACGGGGGCGCAATCACAGCGTTTGAAGAAGAGTTTATAGCTAATATTGTCCTCCCAACTCGCACATGGAATGAAAGGTGTTCAACACAGCTTCGTATGTACGGGGAGTTACACGGTAGACAGACTCATCATGAACTCCGCAATGCTCTGATTGAACATGTTTGGAACCTCCCGGAACGCGGCCGTCAACGTTAATTCGTAGTACTTTATTTTACGCAATTTATGTTTTTTAGTTTAATTTTTAAGTTTTAAAATAAATGTAATCTGTTTTATGTTTTTTTTTTAATTATTGTAATGTGCTTTTTAATAATAAAATGTGTTTTAATTTTAATAAAATGGATTTGTTTAGTTTTGTGAAAAATGAAAATGAAATAATATAATAATGGATGAATAGTGTTAGAAGTGGGTTAGAAGTGGGGGTTATAAGTAGGGGTGTGTCTTGGTGTGTCTAGAGGAGAGAGAAACTGATGAATAATGTTAGACATGGGTTAGACGCCGTTCCTTATAAGGACGGGCCTTAGTTAGTAACCTAACCATCTTTTCCATTTACCAACTTTATAGATTAAAAGCCATCCCAAAAAACCTTGGAACTATATCACCATTAATTGTACGGTTCTCAACACAAAATGAAAAGAAAATAAAGACCAAAGGTTATGTAAGAAACAGATGATGGAGGAAGCTACGTAAAACTTCCATTAATGGTCGGATATGTTGAAATTATGAGAATATTCCAATACGGGTCTCATATTTATGAACCTTTAGGGTCGCACGCAAAGAATGAGGATGGCTTAGTTGAACTTTATATTTATAACAAATAATCATTGTAAAGGATAATAACTAAAAGTTTCTAAAAGTAATTTTTGGAAAGTTTTCAAAAATAGATTTAGAAATGACGAGCGGGTCGGAAACACGAGTCAGGTCGAAAACGGGATCGGACATCAAGCATCATGAGTCGACCCATGGGTCGGGGTCCCACACTAGGTCGGCCACGAGAAAAGGAAAAAGGGAAAAAAGGATGTTTCCTTGTCCCACATTGATTGGGAGAAGGAAACCTAAGGGTTTTCTATTTTTATAAATAGAGACCTAAAACTCTTTTTCAAATAAATTCTCTCTTCTCTCTTGTAAAGCATGGGTCAAAAATCACCACCCTTTTTCAAATAAATTCTCTCTTGGAGATTTTTGAGCTAGCTTTTCTAGTTATTTTTAAATACGGTGGGTATTTAGTTATAACGAAAGTTATAGCTAGCACTTAGCTAAGTGTTGTAGATCCGTTCGTGTGTACGAGTCTTTAGAGGAGTTCCTACTTTGGGCTCTAGTACGTGACGGAGTTCTCGTCTCCGGGTTTCTACAAAGAGGTTAGTCTTCTTTCATTATTTATATATTTATTTATTAGTTGGTTATATTGCATGCATGATAGATCGCTTTAGGGAATTAATTAGTTAATTGTTTTATTAACTTGTTCTGCATATATAATTAGTTAGGTTAATTAATTATTGCATAAGTAAATTAAACTAGATTAATTTAATTGCTTAACTAATCGTAACTAATTAGGATGTTCATGTTTTATTAAAAGTTTTTTTTTAATTAAATTTTTTCGAGTCAAATTAGGTTACGAAATTCGACCTCCCCTTCACAAGGGAAGTCGAATTCGACCTTCATATATATTTAGGGTTTTGAATTCTACATCTCTTTTAAGGGAAGTTGAGTTCGACTATGATTAATTAAATTGATTTTTAATTATTTATACTTTAAACCTTAAGTTTTGAATAAACTAAGTTGAAGTCCTTTCAAATTGTGAACATCCATAATCGATACAAAGAGTTGTATAGTTAACTAGGTTTTTGGCCCGTGCGTTGCACGAGTTAACCGAAATTTCTAATGAATAACTTAACAAAAACTCGATATATGAGAACAAATTTCATAGAAAAGCGAACATTATTTTTTGAGAAATTTAAATAATATGTCAACAAATCACAAAATAATAAAACAACATTATAAGAAAAAAAATTGTAAATATCATGGTGGACAGCCTGTTTTCCACTCCTCATTTTTTTCATCCCTCTTCATCTTCTCCTCATTTAAAAGAAGACCAAAAAAGCAAAAATAAAATAAAACGAATAAGGTGGAGTGTGGGGAAAAAACTGGACACCACCATCATACCACTTTGCTCCTCGCTCTATAGGTACCTATAGGGTGGGGCGGTGTTCTACTCGGTTATCTGTCAGTTTCCACTTTGTTACCTTATGTACTCTTGTCTCTCTAAAAAAACTAAACATAAAGTATATAGAGACATAAGTTCAACTTAAGTGAAGACAATATTTTTCGTGATAACCCGTAATATGAATAACAAATAAAAGGGAATACATTATGTATTAAATGCTTTGTATACACTTATAAACAACTTTAACCATCTCACTCTCTTATATAGTAAAGCTGTTTGGGAGATTACACATTCCTATGTGCTCACATACACTCTAATATCTTTTTTTAGATAACCAATCTTATTTTATATAACATGTAATAACTTTAATGAGACGGTAACATAGACTACAACTATGAAAAGAATAATAAAAAGACCACCAACAACTATCCTTTTGATTATTTACACATAATAACATGTTTTGATAAAAAAAAAAAAGTTGGAATCCTAGTGGCGGGATCTAATTGGGGATTGCGAGTGTGCTCTTTAGGCGGACTCAGTCAAAACAACGTCATCAAATTTGTTCACTCATTATTAAAAGTTTGATGATAGTTATAATAATAACGAATTTTTTTAGACAATCCATATTGATAAATTATTCACACTTTTAATTATTTTGAATAAATTATAGAAGTTCATCAAGTGGCCGGCCCTCTATGTGCCCCTCTATGTTGGCTTGGTGACCAGGTATAGAATCTCAATTCCTCATGAATCATGATTTCGGGCATTACCTCTTCAGATGCGTGCAGGGCGTGTTATCGCACCCTTGGTCTCCAAGGATGCATTCGGGTTCCAAACGCTAGCAAACTGTTCGCTTGGATGTCACTGTTAGGGTTCAAACCACTAACCAACTATCACGCCGTTTTAAAAAAAAGAAAGAAAAATGTTTGTCATGCTTTTATGTGTGTAAAACTATATTGAACTAAAAATGTCTATTGTGGACAAAAGTGATGTGACAAATTAGATATGAAAGTCTACACTTAAAATTGTTTGATTTTTAAAACTTCACATTTTTTTAGTTTGAATATAATGTGACACACTTTTATAAATTTGCTTAAAAAAAGAGAGTATTTGATCAAGAGGTTAAGTTGTATGTTACGACTTACGTAAAGCAATTAAGGGATGGAGGAATACTTTATTAGTTTTGGGACATGTATAAATTAACAAACATTAAATTAGATGAATTGGTTAATACAATTTTTATAAGAAGTCGAGCGCACGGGTTCGAGTCCCATTATGGCTTTTTATATATTTTTAATAATAGAGATGTTATAATAAATAAATAAATACAATATGTGTAGGTGGTTGCTTACGTATCAATCTCTGAGATACCAACAACGTAGGAACGCTACGTAGGAAAAAGATGATGTGGTGATACCGGAGATATGCCACATCATCACTTTGAGATAAAGAATTATATATATATATATATATAGAGAGAGAGAGAGATAAAATCCCAACAAGATAAGCATATACCACTTCAATTCGTTCTTGGGCTAGACCTTTGGTTATTGTACCCTAATTTGTATGACATGAAAAAAGGAGTGAACCTGCGAAGTATATTTACCAAGTGTCAAAAACAAAAATTTTAATAGATGTTTCCGGTAAGAGACGAGTTTCAAATATTAAAGCTCGTCAAAATGAGAAGCTAGCGAAATAACAAAACACGGTGGTCCTAGGTAGTCAAATCGGGTTGTGTGTCTATTGTCTAAGGGCTAGTAGTTTTTTGGTATTTTGTGTATATTGATGTTATATTTACTGTATTTATCCTAACTCGGAACTGAAGGGAAAGAATGTCGGAGATTCAAAAATATGTCTATTAAGCTAAAACCATCTTCTTCAACTTGATTTTTTATTTTATTAAAAGTTTTTTTCATATGTCTATTAGCTTTGTTGATGAATCAGCTCGATAATATTAAGCTAAAACCATCTTCTTCAGCAATCTATTATGGAGTCGATGATGGCTTTGTCGCCTTGATGGGTTACTAACTATAAGTCTATAATAATCTCTAATTTGAATAACACTCTCAGCTATGATGCTATCAAGTTTTCTCTTATCTCAAACTCACACAATCATCTTATTCTATATTGAATCCTGTGAATTGAATATGTGATACACGAACCCACAAGCATTTGACATTTGTTTGGGAGCAACTTAAAAATACATGTTATCGTTAAGGTAAATGTCAAAGTGAAAAAAGGTAAACTTTTATAGTTTTATTGTTTATTTATTTATGTTTCAAGCTGTATAACTTGAAATTATGATGCATATTTATTTTTATTGTGTAGAGCTTACCAAAAAAAATATTTGGCATCATTTGATTGGATATTAATATTTCTTACTAATATGGTTAGTTAGTAAGAAAATTAATCCATCATAGTTATTTTTTATGTAGGTATCCATGTTTGGACATACACTCTAAAATTTGACCATTATAATAATTTTCCCAAATAAAATTGCAAATACATATATATATCTAACCTATATAGCACATGTATATAACATTTTCTTCTTTACAAACAAACATAGCTCTAACCTGCATATCCACCAGTCTTGTAACATATGACAAACACAACAACAATTAGAATATTGTCATGTAACATATAACCTCTTTGCTAATTAGTACGAGTGTTTATATTTGCATGTAAATTTGTAAATGCGAGTATTATGACGAATTCATCAAACTTTAGCGATTTATTTCATCAAGCTTTGATTTGGGTTTTGACCCTATCTTTGTAATATTTAAATCTGATGTTGATGCACATTCCACAGTTGTTTCTGTTATTTTGATTGGTCTATATTGTTTATAGGTTTTCAATCTATAAATATTCTTATTCGCTTGAAATTAAAAGGAATACTAAATTTGTTAGGTATGAGTTCATACATATTGGACTCTTAATTATATGAGTTCTTTCTATATTGACATCCTTCCCCTTGTTATTAATTTAACTTACAATCCAAACGATAAGTGTAAAGTTTTAAAACTAATAAAATAATTAAGTTGGTAATGATGCACATGTGCTATGAGATCTTAATGATTTTAAAATATGTAATCCGAATAATAGCACCTCTAAGTGATAACTTATAATAATCATTTTAGATTAGACCGTAGCTTGTTATATGAGAATTGGACAAAATAATGAACACAATTTTTTTTCTACAAAATAATGAACACAATTAGCTTTAAAAAAGATGTAGCATTATCCTTATATTTTAACTATGAGTAATATGCTCGCACAATGTGACAACGATAATGATAGCGACGCGAGGTAGTGGTGGCGGTGACGGGTGATGGAGGAGACAATGATGGTGAATGTAAAAGTAATTGTTGTTAGAACCTTAGAGGAGGTAGCGTAGTTATGTTAAGTATTGAAGAATTTATGTTGTAAATCATTTCATTAAGGATATTATTAATTATGGGAAAATTGTACACAGTTATAAATCTACCCGAACATAGAAAAACTATTTCGAGAAACACCTATAACAAGTATGTGGCAGAAATATTAGTGGGTTTGCCAAGCAAGTACATATTTGTCAATAGAAGTTACATAATTGCGTAAAATTTTAGAATGGCCTGCATCTCGAGATCTAATGTTTTATGTTGCTCTCGTTTTGAGATGGAAAATAAAATCAATATCGACTGTAATTAAAAAGTCAACTCTATTCTTCATCTTACAAGTCATAACATCCACTACATGATCTTTCAGGTTATTTGATCATAAAATGATTATAAATCCAAAAAGCAGGTTGTAGTTAAGGCAAACAGGTAAGCACCACGTAGAACACTCGTATAAAACATTAAAACATGCCTCTTGTCAATTGACAAATGCAAAGGATAACATCCTTTGCATCACACCAAAGGAGCATATTGGTTTAGTGACAATCAAATCAATCATATTAAGTGGATACTAAGGGTCACGACTTCATATGTTCACAACTTCACATCAATTCGATCAACGTTTCCTATAATTAGAGAGACAATTACAAATGTGAAAAGAACAACATAATCGTTACCTTGTTCAACCCAATTATCAAAACAATTCCTATCTTTCAAGAAAAGAAAAAAAAATACTTACTAATTAACACATAATTCCTATCTTTTATCTCAATTGGCTATTTTATATTATTCATCTGATTAAACTTTAACAAAATTTATATACGCAATTTATAATTAGTTTTTTCTCTCTAGCGATCCCGTCTTCTACTCCAAGACCAAAACAAGAAGAAACTATATATGGATATACCCACTGACCCAAGAATGTACAAAAATAAGTTTAGATATGTAACCCACAAAACTTATATAAAACTTTGATAACATCGTTGACCACTTCCAAAGAGGTCTAAGTGCTTATATCATCAGGGACCTCTTTACAAGATTTAAAAAACGGTCAGATGGCATACGTTTGAGTTCAAGTAACTAGTAACTAAAAAAAAAAAAGGTAATTGGATGGAAACTTCTTGATCTCATATACCATCTGGTACCAATTAATCCTCTAGCCAGACTAGTGTCCGGATGATTCAACTACTTAATAATCCTCTGATTATCTCAAATTTGCATTTGGGAAGACTCAAACTCAAGATCCCCTGAAAAGTGGCAGTTGGTGGCTATTGGGCAAGTAACTAGAACAAGAGAAAAGCTCATTAGTTTACCGTTTTACTAACTGTGACTCTTTTATCTACAAAGTTACTAAGTATTAACTATTCTATATTTATTTATTGATAACTATAGTAAACGTTTAAGTAGTACATTAGTTATTTAGTTTAAATCTAATTATATTATAAAATTGAAAGGTGAAGAAATAATGGATGGTATATTATATACTAATGGATGGAGGTAATTGCATTCCTTGCCTAAAAAACAAAAAAAATGCGTTTGGACCGTCCGTTTAACATTTAATTTAATAATGCATAGTTGGTTCATCATCTTGATAGATTTTGATACATAGGTGGTTCATCATCTAGATAGATTTAGATAGATTTTGATGAGCTCGGATATTTTTAACCCGTTAACCAGAACCCTATCCAATTGACACCTCTAATACCAAGGGATGATTAATCTATATTAAATTATTATAAAAATAAAATTAAAATATCTTAATCCATCGAAATCTAAAAATACTCATCATTTATCTATATTATATTATAAAGCAAATTTATTTTTGATTTTCTACATTGAACTTAAAATTTCAATATTGATTTTCAGTTTTAACACTGTATGCATTCTATTGCATGATGTACTATACATCATAGCCACATTACATCAATAGCTTTCAATACTCACCGGCGCCACCAGCGCCACCACCACCAATCTCCGCCACCACCACCGTTGTTCTCGCCGCTCGCCGCCACCACCACCCGTCACCACCGCCGCCGCCGCCATTACATCACTGCCACCGTCGTCACCTCCATCACCGCCGCAATGCGCACCGTTCTCGTTCCATTAATTCTTTAATCCTAACATACTAAACACTAAACAATAAAAGCTATTGCGGAGTAGAGCCAACCCAACACATCAATATACCAAGTATACCAAATCCTGCCACAGAGCCACGCCAACGCAACAAGCCAACAATACACCACACACATGCTTCAAAAAATACACCACACACATAGTACATACATGATATATAGACATATAGAGCATCCCCTTTGCCACATTGATGCATCATTCATGTATTCATGGTTTCCTACCAACAGGTCAGAGACCTTTTATACACTAGACCGTTACATCCAAGCAACGAACACATTTAAGGATTCAAAATAATGTCTTGAAGTTATGTACACATGACACGTATCTATATCTCTTATAAAGTATAAGTAACCATGTTTTCTCCACCCTCTTTTCACTTTTATTTTTGGAGAAACAAATCATCCCAATAGTTTTCAAAATCTGTATTTCCATTACAAGAAGTTGATCACATTTCTATCAAGCAACCCTGAAAAGTATCTAAACACGTTCAAAAATCTTATCCCCGTCAGGTACCTAACATAATGCAAGTCACTAAACCAACATAGGTGAATGTAAATGAAAATGAGAAAGGTACATAAAGACTGGCCTATGAGCCATGGGTAATGAGAGTTAGCAAGTCGATAGAGCAAAATTGGGTTCAAATTCTACCTTAAACGATGATCACAACATCAGTTTCACTACTACTATTCCCCATATGCATATATGTTTCTAATCACTTGTTCCTGAGGCAAATTGAAACCTTCGAAGGATGCATACCTATAGGGATTTTCTACTCATTTTAGACTGCGATTTACCAGTTGTATCTAGTTCTCTAAATGGGGGCCGTGAATAGCTCTGTTCTTGTATCGGTCTTGGTCCCTCCATGTATATCTATCATTACTTCACCATTATTCATACCACCTTTTCTGACCCAAGCCTTGTAGGTTCTTGAATCCGGAACAGGAATTGGGACATTATTCAAATTGATGATCCCGTCCTCTTCAGATTGTGTTTCCATGTCGCTTAGAATCTTCTTGAGTTGTGCTCGTTGACACACAATTCTACCCTTGTTCCATCCAGGTAAACAGAAAGAAGATGAAACACTATCCTTTAAAAGCGAATGAGCCATCTTTACAACAGGAAAATCTCGTGTTATGGAGCTCTTCTCAGTTTAGCCTCTTCTGCTTGAGAAAAATATATGCAAGTGAACAATGTTAGGTTCAAGTAATTGATTGTCAAGCAAAACTCATATCTTGAAACAAACTAAATGCTATTTACGTTAGTCAAAACTAACAATCTGAAGGTACATATTTAAAAGAAAATATAAGTGAAAGGAATTTACACGACAACCACCGAAGCTAGATGAGGAAGGTCCTCCCCATCCACTAACATCTGATACATATTTGCAAGCTAAAGTGATATAGCTGTACATGCACCACCGTGCCATAACCTACACACAATCATATATCAAATACATAGATTAGAGATACTGCAAAGTGATGGGTTCAGGCAAATTGGGGAATCGGTCAAGACATGCATTTTCTGTACAAGCCGGAAACCCAAAACACTAGTCCAACTTTTTTCCATTTTCCTAGGAATAACTGATGTGGGAGATTATAACAAGAACGATAACGTTTCAAGAGTAACCTAACTTTCTGAATAAAATTTTTTTTAGGAGGCTTATGCATTAGAGACACACTTCTGGCAACTTTCAACCCGCTTAACCCGTTTAGTTCTTCTGATATCTTTCAAAATCTACCTGTAGGACTTGTTAGATATATGAATGAGTTGAATTTTCCACGCCTAGCAAAGATGTGTATACATCTTTTTGATACACGTGTATTTTCTCTTATTTTTTGAAAGGATGATAAAAGAGCTGTATTATACCTGTGTAGATCAACAAACCAAACACGTTTACTGTTACAAAATATTTCTGGAAAAGGTCCTTTCTTTGTTGCTTCTTGAAGCACTCGTGTAGCTTGTTCCTTCTGGCCTAACCACCAAAGAGCTTCCGGAAGTGTGTTGTAGAATCTTAATCTTAAACCTCGGCCTTCAGTGTTAAGTTTATCAAAAACATGCTCCACCATTTGCCAGTTGGATGCATCATCATAATCTCCCCTAATCATCTGCCCAATCACCTGATGAATATTTGATGAATCACATGTTATCATCTCATCCAGCAATTTATGAGCATCGTCCCACCTGAAATTTAGAAAATACAAAAGCTGTAGAAGAAACTGGTAGAGAGAAGCATTGATCATTTTGACTGGCTAATTGCATAATATTGTAACCAAATTTTATTATTTCCAATTCGGTGTTGATTGTTTTCTAATTTCACGCAACCTACTTTCGAATAATTTCTATTTTAGGTAGGCGGCCATTATTGTAACCAAAAGTTTCAGGGAAATGTTACAAAAGTTTAATAATAAATGAAAAATGCTACTTCAAAAACCTCATGCTCATCTCTAACCACTACTACTAGACAATACCTTATGTATGTTACATTGGTACAAACAAATGCAAGCTATACTTGTCTGTTACAGCCACATCCAAGGTGTTCCCAGAGTGTTCCAAAAGATCAGTAGAGAGTAGAGACCTTGCTTCTTCAATTTTATAAACTGTGGCAGCCATCTTCATAAGCAGAGACACTTATTACTCAATCAAGCAAGGATTTTTGAGCCATTCATCCAGTTTCTTGTTTTATTTACTTGTACTGCTGTACACATATATGCTTCTATCTAACCATTAAAACACATTAATATATGAAACAATGATAATATTCTACTAAATGCCGTTAAATGTCATATATATTGGATTTGAGACTTGTTTTGGACATCAAAAAGTTTTAAGTTATCTTTATTGTCAAATTTTAATTTTACCTTACCGTAAATTTTTATAAATTAAGAAATCTTTACTCATACATTTATAGAGAAATAAAGTTGTTAGACTCAATATCGAATTATCAATCATGAAGATTAGATGAAATCATACACATAAACAAGTCAATAATACGAGGCATACCCATGATTTACCTAGTAAAAATTTAAGTTTCTTATTTAACTAGAAAGTTTTTCTTTAAAAATAGATTTCAATGCTACATTGTTATTTATTCACATTTTTTATAGCCATACAAGTATAAAAATTTAGGGAAAAGTAAAGGTGATGTTGTCACATAGCTAAGTTGGGTGAAATCCCCCTCACATACTAATTTTTTAACCCCCCATGTTTTTTATAAATAAAGAAACTAGCATGTGAGAGGGATTTCACCCAACTTAGATGCCTACCAACACCACCTTCACTTCCCCTAAAATTTAAGTATTAGAGTCTCAAGTCTCAATAACTAATCTTTCATTTGAATTTTCATTTCGATCCTATGTATCCATGTACTCCAACCTCATCCTGTTAGAGGTTAGACTTGTTACCCGAAAACAAAATTTACTAATAAGATTAATAAAAAAAAAATAATTTTTTTTCCATGTGTAACCTCCGGTTAGACCATTCGTAACCGTTCATCCTTTTACCTACACTTTTTTCTGCCAAATCAGCATCACCTTCTCATTTCATTCACCTTATACTTTTTCCTTTAACCATTCACCTATCATTTAGTCTCACTTTTATTTAATTAAAAACACAATACATTTAATCAATATGTAAAAATGGACCACACATTTTGTCTTTTTAGATAGGTGATCATAATCACCTTTCTCTCTTCACCTTCACTCATCACCTACACCTCTTAACCATTCATCCTTTTTACCTTTACCTTTCACCTACCTTTTTTACTTACCTTTACAAATGGTAACGCCACACCCATAGAAACCACTCCACTACAAAACTTCCATTCGAAAAACATGAAAAAAAAAACGGTCCAACAACATCTGGGTTCGCGAGTTTAACCAAATAATGGCATATACGTAATTTAGAAAACAACAAAGGGTGAAACTGTAACATAGAACTTTCAGTTCGTAACAGACAGCTGCTTACGCACAGGGAACAACAAACAACCAGCCCTTTTTTATTTTTGTTTCTCTACAAAATTCAAATCAATTTCTTCTAACAATGGACGCTGGCGAGGTAATTTCCGACGCCATTTAACTTATTCTGGTGATAACTTTAATCGGATGTTACGTTATGAATATATTTCTTTTAAAAAAAGTTTTTTTTAACCGTTTTTGTTGATTTGGGTTTGTTAAATTTTTGTTTTTTTTTGGTGGGTTGATCTTGTTTTTGAGTATTCTGCTGGTTTTTTTGATTGGTGGTGTAGAGATTAATGGAGCTAAAGAAAGCTTATGCGGATATCATATTGAATACTGCAAAAGAAGCGGCGACACGGATTATGGTTTCGGAAAAGAAAGCGGTTCAGTTTGAATACGAACTTAAGAATTCGAAAGACGATGCGGTTCGGATGCTTACGAGACTTAAACAGATGATGGATTCTAAGGTATAAAGAATAAAAATGTTAATTTTTTGGTGACTGATGTTTGAGAATTTGCTCAAGGGTTTTTGTATATTTTTTTGGTTTGTTAGCGTTTTGAGAGTTGTGTTTGGTTTGCTTGGAAGTTTAGCTGAATTGTTTTTGGGTTTTTGTGGGTTTGACGATTGGAGACTAGACGAGTGTAGGTAAATTCTAAGTTTGGGTTCCTTTCATGTATAAAAATGGTCTTGTGATTAGTTGATTAATAAGACGGAAATTTGGTGTTTCTATTCTTTCTAGCTAATGAAATTGAATGAATGAGTATATAAGAGGTGTTTATAATGTAATAGGTCTACTTTTCATTTCATATGTCTATGATCAATGTTGTACTATCCATGTAGTTAAACACATTCTTATAGTTTGTGATTGTGGTTATTGAGTTTCATAGTGATGAGTGTTGACATTCAGTTTGAGAGAGTTTAGCATGCTTCAGGCTGGGGCAACGTGGGATGATTGTTTACGGCTGCCATTTTCATTCGCATCTCTAAAAGTCTTCTGGATTTTTTTAGGTTTTCAATGTCTAGATTTGTAATCTGATGTTAGTTCTGATATCCATTTCTTTGCTCCAAGCAGTAGGGCGGAATACCTCTGTGAATTTCCTGATTGTGGAGGCTTATTTATAGGTACTTTACAGGGCCCTAGTTACCTGGTACAGTAGTAACAGAAATCGGGGCAAGTACTTACCTTGGGCATCACATTTCTTATATTTTTACTTCCGATGGTTTGCTTTAAACTCTTAAAGTAGGATGAAACGATAAAAGCACGTATGCAAACAACTCATATTAGATTACAAGAACATTTTAGTTGTCACATGTTCACATAGGTGCAGTTCAGTGAAAGATGTCAAAGATAGGCACAACACAACCATTGCATCACCAACTAGTGCACAATAGAAATTACTTCAAATTATTCTGTTTAGAAAGATTGAGGCTGAGAAGACTGGTGAGTGTTAATGGACACAATAGGAATTACTTCAGAATATGTTCGGTCTCAATCACATTAATGGACACACACACCTAGACCTTTGCTAAGTGCAGAAAAAGGATTCCCATAATTGTTGGGGTAAGAAAATCTAGATATACTATAGGCCTTGATGAGTTGATGAGCTAATGGAGTAAACCAACCACTCAAAACCAGCCTCAGTTGGGATCTTAAGAATTTAAGATAAGCATATCGTGAATAATGGAAACAATACCTCTATTAGTTACACTTTATGCTTGTGGGCTTTGGCATCTGATTTTGACAATAGTACACATTTGGCTGCTTTTAAGTTAAGAAGAAAAATGGAATTTCTTTTGGTTTTAAAGAAAACCTTGATGAGCACATTTAGTGAAAAAGCTGTTACAAGGCATCACCAGATAAATAAATTACAAGTAGTTCAAGCAAATGTAGGCGGTGTCCAAAAAGGTTTGTAATATGGTCTGTCTTGATCACATATAAGAATATGCATCTTTAGTATTTGGAGGCTGAAAAGGACATTTACAATTGTTGGATTCATGAGAGAAAAGTAGTGAGGTCTTGATGTGAATATGTGGTGCGTGTGACGTTTAAAATACAGTGGAAGTAAATCTGGATATGATAGGGTTGATGATTTAATTAACTAATGGAACTGAATAAATTACCTCAAAACTAGCATGAGCTTCCATCTTAAGACAACTATATCTAAGATAAAGGAAAGCATCTGTTTTTGACAATAAGACGCTTTGGTTGGTAAACCTGGTGTTTCTTGGTGTTTTTGGAGCTTTACAACACTTTGTGGATATTACATGCTAGATGTTCACTTTTGAACTTATTCCAATTGGCTATGGGGTGGGAGATGGTTGACTTGTGTGTCTAGTCTTTTTACTAAGAAAAACCTATAGTTATTTTCCCTCTTCTTGATTATCTTGAGAAATCATATTTTCATCTTTGTTAATTTGGTGCCGTTCGAGTGTTTCAAGTTAGTTAACACGTAATTGTTTAACTTTTGTGTGTCTTTTATGTCCCGATCTTCTAGATGTTTGGTGACTGAATAAGAAATAAGAAAGGAAAATCTCTGTTTCTTTTTAATTGGAATTGTCAAGAGTGTCAAGTTTAGGACATAGAGTTAATTTCAAAAATCGTCCTTGTGGTTTTACCAAAAAATCACTTTTCATCCTTTAAACTTTGAAATGACACTGGAAGTCCTTTATACGCGGATAATGGTCACGTTTCGTCCTTTAGTCGATCGTATAAAGGACGAAACATGAACATCATCCGTTAGATTAAAGGATGAAATGTGACCATCATCCGTTAGATTAAAGGACGAAACGTGACTATTATCCGCGTATAAAGGACTACCAGTGTCATTTTGAAGTTTAAAGGATGAAACGTGATTTTTTGGTAAAACCACAAGGATGATTTGTGAAAATGGTGACTTTCCGGTTAGGAGCTGGACATGCATATCCTTGGTCATTTTTCTTCTTCAGCATTTCATAGCATAACAAAATGTTATTAAAATGCATCCCCTGATTTATTCTGTTATGGTATCCTATATTCTGATTGAAATTTTTGTTTGCTACTCGCTATGCGGATACAATAACAATGAAACATGTTTAACTATACACTTGAACAAAAGGTTCATTTTTTTTGCAACAGAGTAAATACAATGCTTAATATATGTGTATTGCAGTATTTTAACTCATTGGTTTGGCTGCATAATCTTTTGCAGATTCGTGAAGCGGCAATGACATCCTGTACACAACAAAAGAAAATTGAAGAACTCGAAGCACAACTTCAGGAGGCTGAAGACATAGTAAAAGACCTCAGGGAAGAGTTAAGAGCAGTTGAGATAGAACTCGGGAGATTCTCACAACTGAAAAAATTAAAGCATCCAGTACAAGCAGACAACACAATAAATCGTGAACCCATTACATTCCCTCCCTCAGAAGTTCAACCCAATTTATATGTAGATCAGACAAATAAAAGCCATAGACTTTATAATTCTTTATTCCCTTTAAAGAAATCTTTAATTGCTAACATTGATTTACCGTCTATAATATTGAGAAGCAAAGAAACTGAGCTGTACAGAAATGCGTGTACCCAAAGAATCCGTGCTTGCGAACAAACCACTTCGGATACAAAGGTATCATATTCTGTGCAAACAAATGGCATCAACCCCAAGTCAATTACCAAGGAGGATAAAGTAATAGAGAAAGATATAGTTTTAGAGCAAGCAAACTATATGGATATAGCATCTGATAATTCATGTTTGACTTCTCCAAGTTCAGCCAAATATTTAACTGATACGCCCGTTCAAGAGAACTCTGATGAAGGTAGAGAGGAACATATGTCTATTAAATGTGATAATGATGATGCTGACTCGCCATTAATGAATTCGAAGACAAAGGTGTCTGAGACTAACGAGGTTCCAAGTCAACCTTTGATTGATAGAGTTATTAAGTACACTTTCGAAAGGAAGAGGAAAAGAGGAGCTTTAGTCAATGGAAGTACTTCTAGCGAAAGGAGCGAGGAAGACCAAATGGATAATGGTTCCAAGGTGAACTTGATAGGAGAATCAACTCCAGAAAAGTTACGGCTAGAACGGGTTGCACATCAGGTTTGTGATTTGTTTTCGTAGCTGTCATGATATTTGTTCCTTCCGATGCATCTTTACTAAATACTAATTGGTCTCTATGGTAATGATTATCATTGTAAATGTATAGCATAAGATATATGCTTCCCAGAGCATGATGGCAAATCCGTATATGCCTATATGGAATAATAATAATAATAATTAATAATAATTACAGATTAGGTTCATTAGAGTTAACCAATTTGGACCTGCCCAAACTGAGCTTCCAGTTTTGTATATTACAGGACATGACAAACTGCATATATGTTTCTGGTTCTAGTTTGGTCAGGACTGGTAGCAGTCCTACCAATTTGTAGTGACTACTCATTGTAATCTTATTAACTTATGACTAGTGATACGATTAGTCAGGCAGTTCGATATTATTCTCGAGAGCCTAGCATGGGAGCTCTTCTTTTCATGATGGGTTCATAATACGTTGTTGATGTTATGTAGGCTTAACTGAAGGTTCATGATATGAAACCGACTTGGTAAGTTGTTAATACTAAGAAATTGCACTGTAATTAAAACATAGTTAATGGACTTTCAAGAGGTCAATTGGCTCTCCCATGGTTCACTTTTGAGAGGTAAACGTTCACTTCCAAAAATATCAAAATTACTAATCAAGTTAAGCCTGAAAGTCTGAAACGTAAAATTACATGTCTAGGTCCCATCTATAAGCTCTCTAGACAATCCATTTCTGACAATAAGTCTGATTTTTAATCTTTATCTAAAGCAGAGTAACCTACTGAATATAAGAAAATAATGTTAATACTCATCAAATAATAATATTAGGAATCATCTCATCTTGATCACTGTTGTTCATACCAGTGCATAAATGAACAATCTTTTCCCTTCTATAATATTTAAAATAAAGATCGAGGCATCAATAACACTTTCTTTAGAGTTAAATACGATGGGACCACTGTTACCAGTTGTTTTAGAATAATAAATGTTCGTGCTTGAGGTACATTTATTACATCTAAGGAGGCATGTAAGGAGGCTCCATCCTTGTTTAGGATGCAAGAGAAATGGGCCTTATCACCTAAGTAGGAAAGAGGGAAGAGAAGCAAAGGACCGGAGGAAGTATGCTTAAGATGTTTATTATTGGACTGTCACGACATTTTATTTTCGTTTTGGAAGGAATTAGGCTGTTATGATTGCCTGGTGTTTGAAGACCTATTGGTAGTATATTGGTTTGTTCACATGTCTTGTTTCTCAGCCTGTTTTCTCCCAACGCTAGCCTCCTCACATGCCTGGCCTGCCCCTTAGTTAGGTCCAGTGGCCTCTAATTCCAAAGACCTCGCAACTAGCTTTAACAGCCATAGCAGAAGGTTGACTAGTACCGCTTGTAGGAACGCTCCTCTTGTGGCCCTAAGATCTTAGCATCACAGATTACGACAAATAAAAAATCAGAAGTGTGATAAAAAGTTATTGTCTTATAGATGCAAGTGTCGAAAAAGAAGAAATTAATGTTTAGTAGATCAAATCCACTAGGTACTCTTAGCCAGGCCAATGCTCGACACATTATCATTTGTTTGAGATCCTCTTTAGAAAGCATGGTTCTTCTCTAGGTCTTAGTTACTTTGTACAGTCATATCTATACTATTATATAGAGCATTTATCTACCCACATTTTCTAAAGGGAGGAGCTGCAATACAAATGCACTGTGTCACACTTCTTTCTTAACTCTCCCTCTTTTACAGTAGGTGACAACCGACCACCGTGGGCGGTGGCAGGCGGCTGGCTGAAAATGTCAACCCTCTCCACCCACTCAAAAGAAAAACCATCGGATTTCTAAAAAAATCTCCCGAGAACCACTAGAACTACCAAATTTTTTTGAGAAACCGCTAGAAGCTACCAACACTTTGTGCAGATAGCTTTCTAGTTTTAACTTTCATATAACTAGATCATCGTCTCACTTGTAGAACTTAAAAAAGATCGACAAAATTCCATTGACGTTGAGAATTATTGTCTGATGAAGACAAATTGAAACAAAAAATTTAAGCCGGGATACCTTTATGAAATCCTTTGTATGTGGTAGACATAATTCTTATGCTTCTGGTGAGTTAGCCCTAATTGTCAGCTGAGGATTTTAACTTTGTGAACATGGTGCCCGTGTAGAGAATCTAGAGTAGAGGCTCAAAAAGTTCCATGGTATTTCATAGAGTTGGCAAATATCAATCCATTTCTACTCTAATGGGGGTCAAATGGGTAAGTTTTAGAAATTAGCTATAATGATGCAGTTTTCTTAGCAATCAAATGGCTCAAAGACAATCGATTAATCAAATACCAAAAACCATATAGGTTTTCTTGACAAAACGTCAATACTTTTATAAATTCAATAATAATTAAACGAAATTTTACAATAACAATAACCAAAATCCTTATTTATACTAATCTTGATACCCTAAAATAGGAAACAAATCAATTCATATTTATCATAATAAATAAAAAAGATAACTTATAAAAATAAAATATAACATCAAAATAGAAGATATTTAAATTAACCGCATTGTGGGTTGGAGCGGGTCACGGGTCTTCTGCATCATTCTCTCCCTCTTCGAAAAAACTCGTCCTCGAGTTTTGACTTAGGACCATATCCACCTTGGTCAAAAGGAACAACGGGTTGTGATCCATGCACATCTGATCTGAATCACCTAGAATGTTGACCCGGGTTGTGTCGTCTTGGCCTCAAACCAAAATAAGTATCCAAATTAATAGCTTTGTTTGCATTGGCCTTAGTTTGTAATCCAGTAGACTCGCTTGTCAATTGCAATATGATATCGTAATCCCGAAGAATAGAGCTTGTTTCAATAGACTTTAAACTCGATCTAATATCATGAGAAAATAAATTAGATGGTCCACTGTTTTTAATACATGTATTAGATGGATTTTTATTCACCACCGTCCCCTTCATATTTCCTTGCATTAATTTCAAGTAACCCATTTTGAAACCCAAATCACTATCTACGTCAACCAAAATTTTCTTGCCACTAACTGTAAAATCACTTCCATTTATAAATTCCATATTCTTAGACAATGATATCTTGTATCTTTCAAATATCAAACATTCTGCATTATGCGATATTGGCACTTTCAAATCCAACGCATCATCATCGCTACCTAACGAACTTGTAACAGCAAATAAAGTCATTAACGTTTTACAAGTCAACTCCTTCCTTATGAGCAACACTATTTTGCTTTAGTAAAGCCTAAGTTGTACCCTACTCCAGCATCAATCTTCAATTTACCCCAAAACATATTACATGTAACTCCGACACAAGTCATCCAATAATACCCTTCTTCATCTTCGTATTCATCAAACATAGGAGGTGATTGATAAAAGGTGCTACAATTCCCAAGATACTCCTGCTTCTCAAAGTTGTCATCCTGGATGAAAGCCTCCGAGTCGGTTTCTTGAAACTTGTAACCATCGCCGTCTTCAGGATCCTCCTTCCCAATGACCTCATCCCAGATGACATCTTTTTGGGTCAGTTTCCTGGATCTTGCGATCTTGTGAGTAGAACACGAGTTCATCGCTGCCTCTTTCGGCGAGTAAAAAAGTGGTTCTCATCACGCAGAGCCATTTGAATTAACCTGAGCTCGGATACCAACTGATGCAGTTTTCTTAGCAATCAAATGGCTTAAAGACAATAGATTAATCAAATACCAAAAACCATATAGGTTTTCTTGACAAAACGTCCATACTTTTATAAATTCAATAATAATTCAACTGAATTTTACAATAACCAAAGTCCTTATTTATACTAATCTTGACACCCTAAAATAGGAAACAAATCAATTCATATTTATCATAATAAATAAAAAAGATAACATATAAAAATAAAATATAACATATCAAAATAGAAGATATTTAAATTAACCGCATTGTGGATTGGATCGGGTCACGGGTCTTTTGCATCAGTTTATAGGTTTGAGCTAACTTAAAAACAAAAATGGCCATAGGTTGTGCTAGCTCTCATAGTTGTATACTCTGTGTGTTCATAATATATGATAATGACAAGTTTGACCTTCATTTTGTACAGTTTGTATCTTTATCAGATAAGAAGTGGTGCTGCTGAACCGTGAGGAAAAAGCAGATAGTTTTCGACCTTGATATCAACGACAATGCTATATTCAAGGAAAACTTATATATTCATTAGCCCTTGTACAAACTGTAGTATATGCAATATTCTCTACTAGCTCGAAATTTTCACTTCAAATGTTATGTTAGTTTCCTAAATCATGAATGATTTTGCATAGTTACGGCCTTGGAATGGGGCCATTGTATCGTGCTCCCTTGTTCAAAGTGGAAAGTTCAGGAATCTCTTTTCTTCTAAGTGGTCATCTTGTTGATATGAGAAAACAAATAGATTAAACTTGTAAGATGGCGCTGTGATTCTTTCATGCAGGTAAAATGCATATTGAATGCCATGCCCTGCACTTCAAGGCTAATTGAGTTTGTTATTAACATTCAAGTAAGAGAGATCAGAAGACAATGAAATTGAACTCGATATGCTAGGGACAATCTATGAATCTGAAACGTAATACACATTACCCTTACAAAAGATCACAAGAATGTTATGTCTTTCTAATTTTCCTTTTGCAACCCCCCCTGCTAGATACAGGACAAACGACCATATACCTGCAGAACTCAACTTGCCATATTCTTTCAGGAAGTTTCCTGTAGAATAATAAGGTATTGCTCTTTAGCGCCCTTCTTTCCGCTGGCTTTGCCTTATCTCTTCATCTCATTTCAAATGGAGATTCAGGGATCTCTAATGTTTGGGTAGCTAATTACTTACACCGAAAATACTAATCAATTATAGTATGGTCTTTTTATAACAACAGAAAAGTTACTTTTTATATTCAATATTCTTTTTAGGGTATGTATAGGGAGGAAGTGAGCAACACATTCCATCATGCCCACAGCAAATTTGAATTTACTTTTCATTGTTGTGTTATGGTCTGCTTGTGCTCAGAGGGTGGTTTGCTTCATCAGTAAATATAGTACTAACAATTTAATTGTGAAAGTACTCGTAAATTTTAAATAACAGTTATTATCTACTTCAGTTCAATATAACAACTCGTCACGCAACCGCTAATCTCATTATGCCATATATTTCACACCACTAAGCTACCATTGCAGAGATTAAGCAAGTGTTAATCTCATGTTATCATAAATTATTATTATTAGTTTTGTTCTAAAAGTGTATATATTTATTACAGATTGCTCTTCTTCTGTCCTTTCCATCAATGAATACTAATGATTATAATGGGGGATGAAGAGTACAAGTTAAGCAAATATTGTTATCAGGATATTTATGGTTGAAGAAATGTGATAAAAAAGGATATTTGGTTTTTATCTTTTCAAAGTCTTATATTACATAGTTCAAGGACAAATAATAAATTTACATGATTATTACGATATGTTTGATTATAACTTTTAGTTTTATTTTATTTAGAATAAAATGAACATTTTGCAACAGTTTCTTAAGACCATCTTACAAATTTCTTACAATATTACTGTGGCAACATCAGTTTCACTACTAGTTTCACTACATCAGTTTCACTACTACTATTCCCCATATGCATATAGTTTCTAATCACTTGTTCCTATGGCAAATTGAAACCTTTGAGGGATGCATACCTATAGGGATTTGCGACTCATTTTAGACTGCGATTCACCAGTTGTATCTAGTTCTCTAAATGGGGCCCGTGACCAGCTCTGTTCTTGTATCGATCTTGGTCCCTCCATTTATATCTATCATTACTTCACCATTATTCATACCACCTTTTCTGACCTGAGCCTTGTAGGTTCTTGAATCCGGAACAGGAATTGGGACATTATTCAAATTAATGATCCCGTCCTCTTCAGATTGTGATTCCATGTCACTTAGAATCTTCTTGAGCTGAGCTCGTTGACACACAATTCTACCCTTGTTCCATCCAGGTAAACAGAAAGAAGATGAAACACTATCCTTTAAAAGCGAATATGCCATCTTTGCAACAGGAAAATCTCGTGTTATGGAGCTCTTCTCCATTTGGCCTCTTCTGCTTGAGAAAAATATATACCAGTGAACAATGTTAGTTTCGAGTAATTGATTGCCAAACAAAACTCATATCTTGAAACAAACTAAATGCTATTTACGTTAGTCAAAACTAACAATCTGAAGGTACATAGTTAAAAGAAAATATAAGTGAAAGGAACTTACACGACAACCACAGAAGCTAGATGAGGAAGGTCCTCCCCATCCACTAACATCTGATGCATATTTGCAAACCAAAGTGATACAGCTGTACATGCACCACCGGGCCACAACCTACACACAATCAAATATCATATACATAGATAAGAGATATTGCAAAGTGATGGGTCCAGGCAAATTGGGGAATCGGTCAAGACATGCATTTTCTGTACAAGCCGGAACTGGTGGGTTGACCCAAAACACTAGTCCAAAATTTTTCCATTTTCCTGGGAATAACTGATGTGGGAGATTATAACAAGAACGATAACGTTTCAAGAGTAACCTAACTTTCTGAATAAAAATTTTTTTAGGAGGCTTATGCATTAGAGACACTTCTGGCAACTTTCAACCCGCTTAACCCGTTTACTTCTTCTGATATCTTTCTGTTAGACTTGTTACATATATGAATGAGTTGAATTTTCCACGCCTAGCAAAGATGTGTATACATCTTTTTGATACACGTGTATTTTCTCTTATTTTTTGAAAGGATGATAAAAGAGCTGTATTATACCTGTGTAGATCAACAGACCAAACACGTTTACTGTTACAAAATATTTCTGGAAAAAGTCCTCTCTTTGTTGCTTCTTGAAGCACTCGTGTAGCTCGTTCCTTCTGGCCTAACCACCAAAGAGCTTCCAGAAGTGTGTTGTAGAATCTTAATCCTAAACCTCGACCTTCAGTGTTAAGTTTATCAAAAACATACTCCACCATTTGCCAGTTGGATGCATCATCATAATCTCCCCTAATCATCTGCCCAATCACCTGATGAATATTTGATGAATCACATCTTATCATCTCATCCAGCAATTTATGAGCATCGTCCCACCTGAAATTTAAAAAATACAAAAGCTATAGAAGAAACTGGTAGAGAGAAGCATTGATCTTTTTGACTGGCTAATTGCATAATATTGTAACCAAATTTTATTATTTCCAATTCGGTGTTGATTGTTTTCTAATTTCACGCAACCTACTTTCAAATAATTTCTATTTTAGGTAAGCCGCCATTGATGTAAATGGTCATATCCACATCTGTGTCCAATTTACCAATTACCTGAAATAGGAAAAATACAGAAAGGTTGTATCTTTCTGTGAGGAAGGAAACGATTTATCATCCAGAATAAAGTTATGGATTAAAGTTTGTTGCTTTATATGCAATCATTCCTTCTATTTTTATAACTAACCTTTCACTCTTGGCGTAAGTAGCGAGCATCATGCAGTAACTCATGACACTAGGCAATTCAACCATTTTCTCAATCTCCTGAAACTGTTCTTCACTCTCATCCACAAGTCCTGCAAAGCAGTAAACACTCAATACAGCCTCGAGGGTCCGCTCATCTGGGTGACATTTCACCTTTTCCATGTCAACATACGCCTTAATTGCATCTTCAAATTGTCCCGCCTGTCTAAATGCCTCGATGACACCATTAAATGTATCACTATTCCCCGAAACACCAGACTCACCCATTTTAGAAACTATGGCTTCAGCTTCTTTATACAACCCTCCTCTAGAAAACACATCAATCAAAGAATTAAATGTCTCAACAGTTGGAATGCTTCCAAATTCATTCATCGTATTAAAAGTAACAAGAGCTTCTTCATACAAAGCAGCTTGTCCATAAGCCTCTATAATGGCAGTATACGCCTTTGAACTCGGCACTAGTCCACTCTCCCTCATATGCAAAACAATCTTCTTAGCATCCTCATGAAGCCCTCCTTTGCCACACGAAACTATCAATCCCTCATACGTCTCCATATTCGGTTCGATCTTTTCCTCCACCATGTCATTAAACAACGTTATCACTTCATTATAATACCCACCTTCCCCAAAAACATCTATAAGTATATTATAAGTACCCGCATCTAACCCCATACTACTAACTTTCATTTCAAGAAAAAGTTCACGAACTTCATCATACCTCCCTTGCCTACCAAACAAATTCAACAATATAGTATAAGTTGTCGCATTTGGCACACACCCAGCACTCTGCATTTGCCTAAACACATCCATCGCATCCTTAGTCTGTTCCAAATCCGAATACGCTTCCAACAAAGCGTTATAACAAGGTGCTTCAGGCAAATTCCCCCTAGACTCCATTTCCTTCAACAATCCCGAAACCTTCTTCAAATCACCCAACTTCCCAAACGTCTGAACTAAATACTCATAACTAGTGGCATCAGGTATTGTCCCGCCTTCATTCATAGTCCTAAAAACCATAACCGCTTCATCACCTAACCCTCTATTAGCACACGCAGCAAGTAACGTATTATAAGTAACTAAATCCGGTTGTAACCCTTCATGTCTCATTTCGGCAAACAAACTTAACAACCCCTCCCAATCATACCCGCCTCTAGCACACGCATTAATAACAGTATTATAAGTCAACACATTAGGCAATATTCTCTCTTTCTTCATCCTATCAAGCAATTGTAACGAAACCTCATACTGCCCATTTCGGCCATAAGCATTAATTATGGATGTATAACTAAAAACACTACGAGAAACGCCTTCTTTTGGCATTTCATCAAACACCTCTAAGCATTTTTCTAACAACCCTTCCCGACCCAAAATCCCAATAACAATAGTATAAATATGATCATTTGGTTTCGACCAAACTTGTCGTTGCATTTGTTTAAACAAACGCAACGACCTCTGCCAGTCGCCACGCGACGCAAGTTCCTTAAACACTATAGCAAAATCATTTAAACTTAACTTATTTTTAAAAGGTTCGAGACACCTTGCGATGCTGCCACGTGGAGGCAATCCAGATAGTTTGTTGAGCAGGCTTTCAACTTCGTAGCTGTATTTACCTTTCTCTACGCTGTTTGCTGGGTATCCGAATACGAGTTCTTTTGGTTTGGGTTTGGATCGGGTTCTGGATCTGGTTCCGGGTGGTTTTGTTTCGTTGACTATCGTTGACCGGCGTTTGGTGTGCTGGAACTGAAGAGGTATCTTCGGGGTTGGTGTTAGGAAATGGTGTTCTGTACGGATGAGAATTTGGGGGATTGAGTGGTATGAAAGTAGTGTCATGTTGTTTGGTCTTTTTTATGTTTTTGTTCTAGAATTTCAAGTCATAGTGAGTTGAAAATTGTGTTTGTTGGGTGTGTGTGTAACTGAGGTGAAGGCGTGAAGCAGAGAGGGTTTAATGGAGAAGAAATGGGACTTTCTTTTTGCTGTTGTGGATAACAACTGCCGCTTTATGTTTTGTTTTGGCAAAAACTCCCCATTCGAAAAACATGAACCAACAAACCCGGTCCAACAACATCTGGGTTCGCGAGTTTAACCGAATAATGGCATATTCGTAATATAGAAAATAATAAAGGGTGAAACTGTAACATAGAACTTTCAGTTCGTAACAGACAGCTGCTTACGCACAGGGCACAACAAACAACCAGGCCATTTTTATTTTTGTTTCTCTACAAAATTCAAATCAATTTCTTCTAACAATGGACGCCGACGAGGTAATTTCCGACGCCATTTAACTTATTCTGGTGATAACTTTGATCGGATGTTACGTTATGAATATATTTCTTTTAAAAAAGTTTTTTTTAACCGTTTTTGTTGATTTGGGTTTGTTAAATTTTTGTGTTTTTTTTGGTGGGTTGATCTTGTTTTTGAGTATTCTGCTGGTTTTTTTGATTGGTGGTGTAGAGATTAATGGAGCTAAAGAAAGCTTATGCGGATATCATATTGAATACTGCAAAAGAAGCGGCGACACGGATTATGGTTTCGGAAAAGAAAGCGGTTCAGTTTGAATACGAACTTAAGAATTCGAAAGACGATGCGGTTCGGATGCTTACGAGACTTAAACAGATGATGGATTCTAAGGTATAAAGAATAAAAATGTTAATTTTTTGGTGACTGATGTTTGAGAATTTGCTCAAGGGTTTTTGTATATTTTTTTGGTTTGTTAGCGATTTGAGAGTTGTGTTTGGTTTGCTTGGAAGTTTAGCTGAATTGTTGCATTTGGGTTTTGAAGGCTTTACGATTGGAGACTAGACGAGTAAACGAGTGTAGGTAAATTCTAAGTTTTTGGGCTCCTTTGATGTATAAAAACAGTCTCTTGATTAGTTGATTAACAAGGGGAAATGTGGAGACGGAGGATCAATATATTGGTTGGTGCTTTAGTGAAAGGACTAAATTCTAAGTTTTTGGGTTCCTTTGATGTATAAAAATGGTCTCTTGATTAGTTGATTAATAAGACGGAAATTTGGTGTTTTTATATAGCTTATGAAATTGAATGAATGAGTATATATGAGGTGTTTATAATGTAATAAGTCTACTTTGGTTCATGTTGAATAGTATATTTTCATTTCATAAGTCTATGATCAATGTTGTATTAGCCATGTAGTTAAACACATTCTTATAGTTGTGATTGTGGTTATTTGATTCTATAGTGATGAGTGTTGACCTTCCGTGTGAGAGGATCTAGCATGCTTGATGCTGGGACTGTTGGGTTTGAAGGCTTGTTGGCCAGAAGGCCCAATCTATTAAAGAGGCCTGTTTAGGTTTCCTTGGGGAGCAAGTTTCTAACCCTAGCTGTTCTCCTATATATACCTCCCATTGTAATTGTAATCTTATGGTTCAAAGCTTAATAAAATAACCTAGTTGCAGCCGGTGGACTAGGCCCCCCACTGGGGCTGAACCACGTTAAATTCTCGTGTGTTGTTTATCTATTTTCTGGTTGTTATCTTCTTGTTTAATTGCTTCCGCTGTGCTACGGCTAAGGGCTGTTCCTAAGAAGTGGCATCAGAGCTAAAGGTTCGAATAAGGGGCTGCTATCTTTGCCGATTAGGGTTTGGTTCAGCCTTCTCTTGTTCGCTGTTGAAACAGATTGAGACAGATCTGTTTGGCTGCTGTTTTTTGCGATTAGGGAGCTCGATTTTTTGCTTCTCTTGTTCGCTGGTGTTTCATCCAGCCGCCACCTAGCCTTTTGCTGTTTGGATCTGTGCTGATATGCAGCTGTTCTGTTTGCTGCCATTAGCTGCTGTTCAGCCGCTATTTGCTGGTTTCTGCTGAAATCTGCTAATTTTGCTGCTGTTGTTGCTGCTGTTGGCCGTCTTCTTTCTGTGATCTGTTTTGGGTCTGGTTTGCGGCTGTTGTTGCTGCTGTTCCGCCACTGTTTCATCATCAAACAGCCGCCCATCGTCGCCGCTGTTGCAGCCGTCACTGCTGCTGTCAGCCGCCGCCGGTTTGGAACTCTATTAGGGTTTCTGATTTGGGTTTTTTTTGTTGATTGATCATTTGGAAGATGATAAAAGCACTGTTTCAGTTTTTTTCTTGTTTGAGAGGTATTAGCTACTGTTCTTGGTTACCACCGTGACATTCTTGTTCGTCATTGATTAGAGGTTGAGGTATTGTCTCTGTTCAGTTTATTGTTTGAGTTGTATCTCGGGTTATTCTGGTTCACGATTAGGGTGTGTTTTTTGCGGGTGGTTGTTACTAAGTTTGTTACTGTGATATTACCTTGATAGATTAGACAAGAAAAGAAGATAAGTACCATTGTTTGAAGTTAGTCCATTGAAACAAGGTATTAGGTTGATTAGGGTTAAGCCTTTGTTCGACCGGGTATACACATGTGTTTTGGATTGGATTGGATTTCTGTTGGATGTGGTATCGTTTTTGAAGAAAATAGAGTTAGCAGGTTTAGAGTGCTTTGTATTTTGAGTATTCCTGTTCCGGGTTGCTAGTGTCGACACGAGTGAAAAAAGTTAGCCAAGTCATGGAACTAACGCTTGTTTTCTCTACAGCTGTTATTGATCGTTTGCTATTAACTGGTCTGGAAATGTGGATGTTATTCCTTGTCCCATGTCCAGTTTTGATCACTGTTGACTTTTGAGTGGATCTTTGTACTAGTATTGGGTGAAGGCTTTCGCTAGTTGAATAGAGTAAAGGTTCGTCTCATGAAGTCTGGTTTAGCATGGGTTAACAGAGAGAGTGGGAGCTGTGCGTAGTTGACTTGTAGGGTTGCATGCGGTGCTCAGGGTTTTAGAGTCGCCCGAGGTTGATAAAATTCTGCTTATGAGAATGTGTCTGGGTTGATGATGCATTGGGTCTCATTGGAAGGCAGTGAAGACTCTTGTTACAGATTTTGGTTTGCTTCATTTTATGTTACCTACTGTAGTGAAGTGGAGTGTGCAGATTACTGCACTACAGGAAGAATTGAACCAACTTTCGGAGAAAGTCTTGGCTCGCGGATTCGAGAGTTATACGAGTCTGGTGCGCGGTAGAGGGCTCTGACTTTCGGGTAATCTGTTTGAGCGTATTTGGAGGTTTGAACTTGGACGGATTTTGTAACAGTGGGAGCACGAGGAGTGTGTTGACATATGTTGAAGTCGACGTTGAGTTCTCAAGACCAGGGTTTCGAATGAAATCTCTCCTGTGATGCTACCGCTAGTGGAGAGTGTTGTTATTCCTCTGGAGTCTCTGGAGCTGGTATTTGAAATCAATAGGAGCCGGTTGAGATTGAGGATGAGTCATTGGTGGACTTTGCCATGACTGAATCAGTTGTGTCTGACTGTATTGGAGCGGTTTACAGCTTCAATGGGCCTTTCAGGTGATTAATGAAAAGGGCCGTTGCTACTAGGTATACATTGGATGCATGGATTGAAGTTTGGTTTGTTCTTGAGAGCTGGACCTGTGAAGACTTCTGTTCCTATCTGTTTTTTATTGAAATCTTAGCTTGTTCATGGAGAATTGAAGACTTGGGAAACTTCTGTTTTGAAGTTTAAGTTTGTTCTTGGAACCGAAGGCTTGGAGGATTTCGCTTATCTGAAGATTACTGGAGTTACTGGATGACAGGAATGTTTGTTTGAATGGCGGGCTGAAGTTTTTTCGCAAGGCCTTCAAGTGGGAGGTTGTTGGGTTTGAAGGCTTGCTGGCCAGAAGGCCCAATCTATTAAAGAGGCCTGTTTAGGTTTCCTTGGGGACCAAGTTTCTAACCCTAGCTGTTCTCCTATATATACCTCCCATTGTAATTGTAATCTTATGGTTCAAAGCTTAATAAAATAACCTAGTTGCAGCCCGTGAACTAGGCCCCCCACTGGGGCCGAACCACGTTAAATTCTCGTGTGTCGTTTATCTATTTTCTGGTTGTTATCTTCTTGTTTAATTTCTTCCGCTGTGCTACGGCTAAGGGCTGTTCCTAAGAGGGACAACGTCGGATGATGTTTACAGCTGCCGTTTTCATTCGCATTTCTTCAACATTGATACGGTCTTCTGGATTTTCTTAGGTTTTCAATGTCTACATTTGTAATCTGATGTTAGTTCTGATATCCATTTCTCTGTTCCAAGCAGTAGATCGGAATACCTGATTGTGGTGGCTTATTTTTAGGTACATTTTACAGGGCTATAGTTACCTGGTGCAGTAGTAACAGATTTCGGAGAAAGTACTTATCTTGGGCATCACATCTCTTATATTTTTACTTCTGATGGTTTGCTTTAAACTCTTAAAGTAGGATGAAACGATAAAAGAACGTATGCAAACAACTCATATTAGATTACAAGAACATTTTAGTTGTCAGAAGTTCACATAGGTGCAGTTCAGTGAAAGATGTCAAAGATAGTCACGACACAACCATTGCATCACCAACTAGTGCACGATAGGAATTACTTCAAATTATTTTGTTTAGAAAGATTGAGGTTAAGAAGACTTGTGAGTGTTAATGGACACAATAGGAATTACTTCAGAATATGTTCGGTCTCAATCACATTAATGGACACACACACTTAGACCTTTGCTAAGTGCAGAAAAAGGATTACCCTAATTGTTGGCGTGCGCGAGAGTTAATGGAAGAAAATTTAGATATGCTATAGATCTTGATGAGTTGATGAGCTAATGGAGTAAACCAACCACTCAAAACCAGCCTCAGTTGGGATCTTAAGAATTTAAGATAAGCATATCTTGAATAATGGAAACAATACCTCTATTAGTTACACTTTATGCTTGTGGGCTTTGGCATCTGATTTTGACAATAGTACACAATTGGCTGCTTTAAGTTAAGAAGAAAAATGGAATTTCTTTTAGTTTTAAAGAAAACCTTGATGAGCACATTTAGTGAAGAAGTTGAAACAAGGCATAACCAGATAAGTAAAATACAAGTAGTTCAAGCTAGTGTAGGCGGTGTCCAAAAAGGTTTGTAATATGGTCGCTTGATCACATATAAGAATATGCATCTTTAGTATGTGGAGGCTGAAAAGGACATTTACAGTTGTTGGGTTCATGAGAGAAAAGTAGCGAGGTCTTGATGTGAATTATGTGATGCGTGTGACGTATATAATACAGTGGAAGTAAATCCAGATATATTAGGGTTGATGATTTAATTAACTAATGGAACTGAAAAGATTACCTCAAAACTAGCATGAGAAATCTTAAGACAACTATTTTTAAGATAAAGGAAAGCATCTGTTTTTGAAAATAATAAGCTTTGGTTGGCAAACCTGGTGTTTCTTTGTGTTTTTGGAGCTTTACATCTATACAACACCTTGTGATTATTACATGCTAGATGTTCACTTTTGAACTTATTCCAATTGGCTACAGGGTGGGAGATGGTTGACTTGTGTGTCTAGTCTTTTTACTAAGAAAAACCTATAGTTTTACTATATTCCCTCTTTTTGATTATCATGTGAAATCATCTTTTCATCTTTGTTAATTCAGTGCCGTTCGAGTGTTTCAAGTTAGTTAACACGTAATTGTTTAACTTTTATCTGTCTTTTATATCCCGATCTTCTAGATGTTTGGTGACTGAATAAGAAATAAGAAAGGAATTTCTCTGTTTCTTTTCAATTGGAATTGTCAAGAGTGTCAAGTTTAGAACATATTATGGTGACTTTCTGGTCAGGAGCTGGACATGCATATGCTTTGTCATTTTTCTTCTTCAGCATTTCATAGCATAACAAAATGTTATTGAAATGCATCCCCTGATTTATTTTGTCATGGTAGCGTGTATTCTGATCGAAATTTTGGTTGACCACTCCTTGTCACTACTTGCTATGCGGATACAATAACAATGAACAAAAGGTTCATTTCTTTTGAAACAGAGGAGATGCAATGCTTAATATATGTGATTTGGAGTATTTAACTCATTGTTGGCTGCATAATCTTTTGCAGATTCGTGAAGCGGCAATGACATCCTGTACACAACAAAAGAAAATTGAAGAACTCGAAGCACAACTTCAGGAGGCTGAAGACATAGTAAAAGACCTCAGGGAGGAGTTAAGAGCAGTTGAGACAGAACTCGGGAGATTCTCACAACTGAAAAAACTAAAGCATCCAGTACAAGCAGACAACACAATAAATCGTGAACCCATTACATTCCCTCCCTCAGAAGTACAACCCAATTTATATGTAGATCAGACAAATAAAAGCCAGAGACTTTATAATTCTTTATTTCCTTTAAAGAAATCTTTAATTGCTAACATTGATTTACCGTCTATAATATTGAGAAGCAAAGAAACTGAGCTGTACAGAAATGCGTGTACCCAAAGAATCCGTGCTTGCGAACAAACCACTTCGGATACAAAGGTATCATATTCTGTGCAAACAAATGGCATCAACCCCAAGTCAATTATCAAGGAGGATAAAGTAATAGAGAAAGATATAGTTTTAGAGCAAGCAAACGATATGGATATAGCAGCTGATAATTCATGTTTGACTTCTCCAAGTTCAGCCAAACATTCAACTGATACGCCCATTCAAGAAAACTCTGATGAAGGTAGAGAGGAACATATGTCTATGAAACGTGATAATGATGATGCTGACCTGCCATTAACGAATTCGGAGACAAAGGTGTCTGAGACAAACGAGGTTCCAAGTCAACCTTTGATTGATAGAGTTATTAAGTACACTTTCGAAAGGAAGAGGAAAAGAGGAGCTTTAGTCAATGGAAGTACTTCTAGCGAAAGGAGCGAGGAAGACCAAATGGATAATGGTTCCAAGGTGAACTTGATAGGAGAATCAACTCCAGAAAAGTTACGGCTAGAACGGGTGGCACATCAGGTTTGCGATTTGTTTTCTTAGCTGTCATGACATGTGTTCCTTCCAATGCATCTTTACTAAATACTAATTGGTCTCTATGGTAATGATTATCATTGTAAATGGATAGCATAAGATATATGCTTCCCAGAGCATGATGGCAAATCCGTATATGCTTATATGGATTACTAATAATAATAATTAATAATTACAGATTAGGTTCATTAGAGTTAACCAATTTGGACCTGCCCAAACTGAGCTTCCAGTTTTGTATATTATAGGACATGACAAAGTGCATATATGTTTCTGTTTCTAGCTTGGTCAGGACTGGTAGCAGTCCTACCAATTTGTAGTGACTATTCATTGTAATCTTATTAGATTATGACTAGTGATACAATTAGTCAGGCAGTTCAATATTATTCTCGAGAGCCTAGCATGGGGGTATTCTTCTTTCCATGATGGGTTCATAATACGTTGTTGATGTTATGTAGGCTTAACTGAAGGTTCATAATGTGAACCGACTTGGTAATACTAAGAAATTGCACTGTTAAAACATAGTTAATGGACTTTCAAGAGGTCGATTGGCTCTCCCATGGTTCACTTTTGAGAGGTAAACGTTCACTTCCAAAAATATCAAAATTACTAATCAAGCTAAGCCTGAAAGTCTGAAATGTAAAATTACATGTCTAAGTCCTCTCTATAAGTTCTCTAGACAATCCATTTCTAACAATAAGTCTGATTCTTAATCTTTTTATAAAGCAGAGTAACCTGCAGAATATAAGAAAATAATGTTAATACTTATCAAATACTAATATTAGAAATCATCTCATCTTGATCACTGTTGTTCATACCAGTGCATAAATGAACAATCTTTTCCCTTCTATAATATCCTAAATAAAGATCGAGGCATCAATAACACTTTATTTAGAGTTAAGTACGATGGGACCAATGTTACCAGTTGTTTTAGAATAATAAATGTTTGTGCTTGAGGTACATTTGTTACATCTGAGGCTCCATCCTTGTTCAGGATACAAGAGAAATGGGCCTTATCACCTAAGTAGGAAAGAGGGAAACAGAGAAGCAAAGGACCGGCGGAAGTTTATTATTGGACTGTCACGACATTTTATTCTTTTTTTTTCTTTTTGGAAGGAATTAGGCTATTATGATTGCCTGGTGTTTGAAGGCCTATTGGTAGTATATTGGTTTGTTCACATGTCTTGTTTCTCAGCCTGTTTTCTCCCAACGCTAGCCTCCTCACATGCCCGACTTGCCTCTTAGTTAGGTCCAGTGGCCTCTAATACCAATTTGTTTTGAGAAACCTCTAGAAACTACCAACACTTTGTGCAGATAGCGTTCTAGTTTTAACTTTCATATAACTAGATCACTTGGTTTAAAATAGCGTGCAACAGGCGTTGCGTTGCGTGTTGCGACCCTATAGCGCAACGCCAAGGGTGTGGCGACCAGGTTACATGTTGCGAGCACAACATGCCTGTAGCGAGCCGTTGCGTGTTGCGTCCGTTGCGTCGCAACATGTACAAAGTTTTTTTTCACTTTTTTGGGCCCACTGTTTTGATGTCAACTTTCAATTTCAAGTCTATTAGTCTACTTTTATGGTTTGTTTTTTACTTATTATACATTTGGTGTCGTAAAATCGCAACCTATTATGATTTGGTGATTTGAAATCACAAACTATTGTCTTT
This sequence comes from Erigeron canadensis, assembly GCF_010389155.1. Taxonomy (NCBI): domain Eukaryota; kingdom Viridiplantae; phylum Streptophyta; class Magnoliopsida; order Asterales; family Asteraceae; genus Erigeron; species Erigeron canadensis. Next base: position 41,822,538 of record NC_057762.1, read on the forward strand.
CTTATGATATGGAATGTTATCTTTTGGTATTCAATTGTTACATGTAAAGTATTAGCATATTTGTAGAAACTGTCGCCGCGAATATGTGTTGCGCTCGCGGCGCTCGCAACGCAACGCTTGTTGCCTCAGGGACCTTATCGCCACGGGTCGCCACACGCTATTTCAAACCAAGCTAGATCATCGTCTCACTTGTAGAACTTCTTAAAAAAGATCGATAAATTTCCATTGAAGTTGAGAATTATTGTCTGATGAAGACAAATTGAAACAAAAAATTTAAGCCGGATACTTTTATGAAATCTTTTATATGTGGTAGACATAATTCTTATGCTTCCGGTGAACTAGCCCTAATTGTCAGCTGAGGATTTTAACTTTGTGAACATGGTGCCCGTGTAGAGAATCTAGAGTAGAGGCTCAAAAAGTTCGATGGTATTTCATAGAGTTGGCAAATATCAATCCATTTCTACTCTAATGGGGGTCAAATGGGTAAGTTTTAGAAATTAGCTATTATGAAAACGAGTCAGATAGATTGAGGTCATCTAAAATGCATTTGAAGTGCATATTATAAAACCTCATAAATCTTAGTATTTTGATTATAGTTAAAAATTAGTTATTAGTTTATCAAAAAGAAAATGATTAAGTGTTTGGGGTTGGCTCAACCTGACTCAACCTTGTTTTGACCTGTTTCTTGTCCTGCCCATTTCTCCAACTTCTATTTGGTTCTGGTAGATGGATATTCGAAGTTAAATATTCTTCCATTACGACTCTTGTTCCTAATGTACATGATGCAGTTTTCTTAGCAATCAAATGGCTCAAAGACAACAGATTAATCAAATACCAAAAACCATATAGGTTTTATTGACAAAACGTCAATACTTTTATAAATTCGTTAATAATTCAACTGAATTTTACAATAACCAAAATCCTTATTTATACTAATCTTGACACCCTAAAATAGGAAATCAATTCATATTTATCATAATAAATAAAAAAGATAACTTATAAAAATAAAATAAAAGATATTTAAATTAACCGCATTGTGGGTTGGATCGGGTCACGGTTCTTCTACATCATTCTCTCCCTCTTCGAAAAAACTCGTCCTCGAGTTTTCACTTAGGACCATATTCACCTTGGTCAAAAGGAACAACGGGTTGTGATCCATGCACATCTGATCTGAATCGCCTAGAGTGTCGACCCGGGTTGTGTCGTCTTGGCCTCAAACCAAAATAAGTATCCAAATTAATAGCTTTGTTTGCATTGGCCTTAGTTTGTAATCCAGTAGACTCGCTTGTCAATTGCAATATGATATCGTAATCCCGAAGAATTGATCTTGTTTCACTAGACTTTAAACTCGATCTAATATCATGAGAAAATAAATTTGATGGTCCACTGTTTTTTATGCTTCCGGTGAGTTAGCCCTAATTGTCAGCTGAGGATTTTAACTTTGTGAACATGGTGCCCATGTAGAGAATCTAGAGTAGAGGCTCAAAAAGTTCGATGGTATTTCATAGAGTTGGCAAATATCAATCCTTTTCTACTCTAATGGGGGTCAAATGGGTAAGTTTTAGAAATTAGCTATAATGAAAACAAGTGAGATAGATTGAAAGTCATCTAAAATGCATTTGAAGTGCGTATTATAAAACCTCATAAATCTTAGTATTTTGATTATAGTTAAAAATTAGTTATTAGTTTATCAAAAAGAAAATGATTAAGTGTTTGGGGTCGGCTCAACCTGACACAACCTTGTTTTGACCTGTTTCTTGTCCTTCCCATTTCTACAACTTCTATTTGGTTGTGGTAGATGGATATTAGAAGTTAAATATTCTCCTATCACGACTCTTGTTCCTAATGTACATATGTTTGAGCTAAGTTAAAAACAAAAATGGCCATAGGTTGTACTAGCTCTCATAGTTGTATACTCTGTGTCTTCATTATATATGATAATGACAAGTTTGACCTTCATTTTGTACAGCTTGTATCATTATCAGATAAGAAGTGGTGTTGATGAACCGTGAGGAAAAAGCAGATAGTTTTCAGCCTTGACATCAAAGACAAGGTTATATTCAAGGAAAGCTTATATATTCATTAGCCCTTGTACAAACTGTAGTATATGCAATGTTCTCTACTGCTCGGAATTTTCACTTCAAACGTTAGTTTCCTAAATCATGAATGATTTTGCATAGTTACGGCTCTGGAATGGAGCCATTGCATCGTGCTGCCTTGTTCAAATTGGAAAGTTCAGGAATCTCTTTTCTTCTTAGTCGCGTAAATTTTGGAGTATTGTGGTCCTCATCTTGTTGATATGAGAAAACAAATAGATTAAACTTGTAAGATGGCGTTGTGATTCTTTCATGCACGTAAAATGCATATTGAATGCCATGCCCTGCACTTCAAGGCTAATTGAGTTTGTTATATAACATTCAAGTGAGAGAGATCAGACGACAATGAAGTTGAACTCGATATGTTAGTGACAATCTATAAATCTGAAACGTGATACTCATTATACTTATAAAAGATCACAAGAATGTTTCCTGCAGATACATGACAAACAACCATATACCTGCAGAACTAAACTTGCCATTTTCTTTCAGGAAGTTTCCTGTATAATAAGGTATTGCTCTTTAGTGCCCTTCTTTCAGCTGGCTTCGCCTTATCTCTTCATCTCATTTCAAATGGAGATTCAGGGATCTCTAGTGTTCAGATATGTAATTACTTACACTGAAAATACTAATCAAGTATAGTATGGTAGATAAGAACAGAAAAGCTACCTTTTATATTCCATATTCTTTTTAGGGTATGTATAGGGAGGAAGTGAGCAACATCATTCCATAATGCCCACAGCAGATTTGAATTTACTTTTCATTGTTATGTTATGCTCTGCTTGTGCTCAGAGGGTGGTTTGCTTTATCAGTAAATATAGTACTAACAAATAAATTGTGAAAGTATTCGTAAATGTTAAATAACCGTTATCTACTTCAGTTCAATAACAATTCGTCATGCAACTGCTAATCTCATTATGCCGTATATTTCACACCACTAAGCTACCATTGCAGAAATTAAGCAAGTGTTAATCTCGTGTTATCATAAATTATTATGATTAGTTTTGTTCTAAAAGTGTATATATTTATTACAGATTGCCCTTCTTTTGTCCTTTCCGTGAATGAACACTTATGATTTTAATGAGGGATGAAGAGTACAAGTTAAGCAAATATTGTTATCAGGATATTTATGGTTGAACAAATGTGATAAGAAAGGATATTTGGTTTTTATCTTTTCAAAGTTTTTATTTTATTACATAGACAAATAATAAATTGACATGATTATTATGATATGTTTGATTATAACTTTTAGTTATAATTTATTTAGAATAAAATGAACATTTTGCAACCATTTCTGAGACCATGTTACAAATTTCTTACAATATTACTGTAGTATATTTAATTCTACCATGTCTCTTGCAACCCACTCCAAATCCATTGTTAGTCCTTGTTGTAGTGTGGAACAAACAAAAGTCATGTCTCTTCCTTCTCAATTTGCACTAAATATCATACTTTAAGATTCGGAATAACTTTCACTTGGTTTTTTATTTCGGACATCATTTTGACTTGTCGTGACACCCTTCTCATGAGACCATATGTCAACCATGGTTGTTTTCCAACAGAACTTTGCCAATGTTTTATAAGCTTATCATAGATAATAATTCACATAACAAACTCGCTATGGAAATTAAATGGGATCCCCTGATACACTGTCTCCATATAAAACAAAAATATCGTGGACATAAAAAAGAATTATTCGAGTATTTATAAAATGCATACACTACCTCTAACTTTTTAACAACGTTATCTCCATTTATATCAATCTTTTACATTAACTTAACTTATGCTACTCACAACCGCTACCACTAGTCGTCTTCATCGTCAGCGTATTGTGCGGATTTTCCTTATTTTGAGAGAGAGAGAGTTTCCTTATTTTGATAACCATTTTTTTTGTAAAAACCATGAGAACTTTTAAATTATATATTTGTTCACATGTTTTTTTTTTGTTCATTCACATGTGAAATGATATAAAAATGTATGTTGTAGAATAAACTTTTTGAAGAAACATTCAAAGTAGTGTTTTATAAACTTGTTAATGAATTTTTATAGTTATACTTATAACCAATCTACTGTAATTAGAAAGGTGAAGCTGCAGCAAGACTCGTCGAGCACATGCTGTCCAGCTGGTGGTGTCCCTATATACGCGTTTCAATTTTTTATTAGTTTAGGTTAACATATCATTTTGGGGAAATGAAATGATATTATTTTTGTTGGCTTGATTTCTGGAAATTTATTCCCAAAATTTTACAGTACCCTCAAATATCATTATTTCTTTTTAGCTTGTTTCGGATTTTCGTGTTTTTTTTGGATATGTTAATGAAATGAGCCTAATGAGTAATGGATGCCTTACGCGTTAAGTACGAGTAATATTTATCACAATGACATACTGCCGGTTTACTAAAGAGAATTTAATCAATTTATGTAGGAAACATGTATTAATGAGTTAAAAATGTTTACTTGAGATTAAATATAGAAAGACCCTAGTGGCAAATTATTGTTTCGTATCCATATCACATGGTTTTTCTGACTTTAGTGATATAATAATACTCGTATGAAACAATCTAGGAATCCGAGTGAAATTTTAATATTTCTTACAACGACGAGAATGAGTGGATGGTGGTAATGGTCAACAAATTATCGAGTCAACCTATTGTCCGTTAAAGAAACTAAGTACTCCGTATAATATAGAAATATGAGACAGTGGTTATGACGGGCAATAGTGTGGTAGCGAATAAAGCATTGAGTGGTGTAGATAATTAATGTAATAGGTTGATAGATATATTTTTAAAAATTAAATATTGATTGCTTAATTTAATTATTAAAGATATTTTAGACGATTCCCTTATTCCAAAACATGTGACTTTCAACGGAACTATTTTTTATTAAATAATATTGCTTTAATCATTAAAAGTATTTTTGATGATTCCCTTGTCCCAAAACATATAGCTTTCAACTATAGCTTTCAACATAACTGTTTTTTTTTTTATTAACTAATACGAATATATATACACAAATAAAAAAATGCAAGGTAATGCAAAATTTTTGCTAATTTAATCATGTATAAATATGGATAGTGTGAAACTATTACAAGTTAACAATTTTAATTTTATTAATATGACTTTTTTTTTAGAACAGTTTATTAATATGACTTGATATACCTTAATTATTAATCTATACAACCACATAAAATATCCAACCTTTACCTCTTTATCAAATTACAGCATTGTTTTAAAATGTCTCTATCATTTAATATATTTGTCATTTAATTAACAGTCTATCAAAATTACGTTAAAGAAAATTATTATCTTTTACATCAATAACTTTTTATATAAATAATTTACACTATTCGTTTCTGACTCCACGACCGGTCGTGACCACCTCGGCTAATCGCCTTTCACCATCTACTAGCGTTTCCACCATTGCTTTCATATCGCACTAAGGCTATGTGGAGTGAGGCAACCCCAGCCCCGATGCCGCCCCTTTGCCGCCGGCTACACCGCCCCGGTGGGCGGCAATTGCCCAAACACTTGCCTGCCGATCAATTTTTGTCGCCTCCTTTGGTTATGTTTTCAAAATTTTGTGCCGTTAAAACAGCTAGTTTTTGTTTAAATTTTTTTTTTTTGTTTTACTTTAACCATTTTCCATTATAAATACCCTTCTTCACTTCTTATTTTATACATACTTCTCTTCTTCTTTCACTTTTCTTTCTACAATATATAAAAATCATTCAAATGGCAAGAGTTTGGACCCGGTCCGAAGAAATAAGTTTGGCACGAGCTTGGGTCGAAGTGTCAAACGACCCGTTGTCGGATAACTTTCAAAGGAACAAAACGTTCTGGATGAAAGTAACCACTCTTTTTCTCGAATATGAAAACCAACCATCGATATCGAGATTCCGATGCGGTGTCCGCTAAATGGCGCCGCATGCGCACAAGCATTAACGTATTCAATATGATGTTCAACCGTGTGAACGAAGGTCACAACGATGGACACGATGCAATGGTTGCAAGGGCTTTGACCAAGTACAATACGGTATCTCGACACAACGGTTTTCAATACTTGAAGGAGTGAGAATTGATCCGAAACAATCCGAGACTTAGAGATAATTAGTCGTTTAGTTGTCTTGTGTGATGTTTGGAATAAGCTTTAGTTGTATTGTTTGTTTTTTTATTTGAAATAAAGTGTTGAAAAGTGTTTTTTATATTTTAGTTAATGTTTTTTATTACATATAAATTTATAAAACAAAAAAATAATAATAATAAAATAAGGGGGAGGACTTCCTTTGAAGGGAGCCTCATTCCTATAAAAAGGAGGGCTCCCTTCAAAAGGAACCTCCGCCACATGTCAAAAACTCCCTTATATGGGAAGCCCCCTTTGCCCCCACTCCCCATAGTCTAAGGTTACTATGGTGTATTTTATTGCATGTGCGATCAAATAAGACAATACAAAATTAAATGATATCTCTTTGAAATTTTATGTAAATTATAAATTTAAATATTTTATTCAATTAATATGATTAACGCGTCAAGTCCACTAAACAAATTTTATACTCGTATTATATTTTCACTTTCTCTTTTGTTTTATTCTTCACTCTCTTTCTTTTCTATCTAGAAAAAGTTCCTTTCTCATGCATGGCAACGGCCAATGGGACCTTAATTAACTTTACCTTTTATTATTCGCTTTTAGGTCACCTGCTCTCATTTGCATTACAAACTTGTCAACTTTTGAAGTACTTGCACACTCATGTTATATACAACAGCGAATTTGGAAGACCCAATTACACTAATTGATGATCGGATATTTCTGATGATTCCGAAATAATTCAGTCATGGTAAATAGGTGACAACTCTCTGGTCTCATGTACCATCTTATATTTAAAGTGCACATTGCATAAAAATCATGTCCGATTATTTATCATTCTCACACATGAGTCACTAGATATAGGTTGCCCTTTTGCATTTGTCAAGATTTGAACATGTGACTTGCAGCCTTCATTTATAGACATATGTGATCACATGACGACAGTACCAGTTGATCTATGATCAGTTGATATTCAGTCATAATTAAGATACCTAGGTTCAAAGGCTCAAAGCCGTTCTTAAGATTTTTGATGCTAGACAATTATCGTTTTATGTTTAGAATTGTTGCAACGTAATCAAATGCCCTTTCTATATCCTATCTTAATTCTTATTCTTCTTATGTACATAACGAAAGCATATATCCAAATATTCAATCATGCTATATATGATAACCAATATTATTAGATAGCAATCATATTCGTTCGATAATTACAATATTGAGTTTAATAGATAATATTTTCACTTTACATTTGTCATGACGCTAATAACTTTATCAATATTTATTTATATATAATATTCAGATTGGACGGGTAGTCTCAATATATATAAATATAATAATAATAATTGTGAAACAAAAAGTATATTACCAATATCACAACTTAATGAATACGAAAACTAAATAAGAAACATATGAAAATTAACTCCGTGTAAATATTGATTCCAATTTACCCTTTTTTTCCAACTCTAGTTAAATAAAAAGAGAAACAAAAAGTCTATGACCAATATCACAACTTAATCAATACAAAAGCTAAAGAAGAAACATATGAAAATTAACTCCATATAAATATTGATTCCACTTTACCCTTTTTTTTCTCCCAACTTTAGTTAAAAAAAAAAACAAAAATTGTATAAGCATATGAAAATTAATAATAATAATAATAATAAAGTTTTTTTTATAAGATTTTTTATTATAAGTAGGTCATACTTTATTAAATAAATATTAAAAAAATAGATGATTAATTAAAAGAAAAGAGTATATTAGGCTAAAGGAGGGGATTAGGGGTGCTAAGTGTACTCTCAACCCCCTCTTTAAGCTATATTATTATAGAGGAATTAGTTTCCTGGAATGTAAGAAACTTTGAACGAATGTCTATAGTAGGAAATAACTAAAGTTGTGTGTATTGTATGTAAACAACTCGAAATAATGTTTATTGTACGTAAGAATTTCGTTTCAACCAATTAAAATCTGACAAGTAGCACTTGTATATGGTTGCCACGTATGTTTTTTCAACCAATTAAAATCTGACAAGTAGCACTTGTATATGGTTGCCACGTATGTTTTTTTACATAAAATAAACATTTTTTCGAGTTGCTTACATACAACACACATAACTTTAGTTTTTTCTTACTATAGACATTCGGTCAAAGATAGTTACATTCCAGAAAACTAATCCCTATTATAGATAGATGTCCACAAAATACATATTTAAGCTCATTAAATATAATAAAAGTATTTATAAATACATATACATATATATATACGTGTGTATGTATATATATATATATAAGTGATACTTTAATAAAATAATACGAGTAGTTAGATAACAAAAACTTAAATGACAAAGGGATAATGACCTGTGGATGCAGTGAACTATGACAAAATGTCTATGTAATGTATCTATCTAATCGGGGTCTATGTTATGTAACGAACTTACCAAAATTGTCTAAGTGATGCATGTTACCGGGTAATCTACAGGTAGCTGGTTACCATCCAAAGGGATAATGACCTGTGAATGTAGTGAACTATGACAAAATGTCTATGTTATGTATTGATCTAACCGGGGGTCTATGTTATGTAATGAACTTACCAAAACTGTCTAAGTGATGTGTGTTATTTATTGTTTCCAACTCCTCCCGATTATTTGAGAACTGGTATTTTCTTGTTTCCATTTAGTTATTTATTAATATCCCGAAAAGAGAAATGATGAATTTCGAGGTCAAGGGGATTTGATCTTTTCAGCTTTAGGCTTGTAATGCGTTCTTTTAAATTTGTTGTTTTGTTGCTTTAACTAAAATCTAGCAATTAGTTATTCTTTCTCATTTCAATTCTACGTTAAGCATTGTAAGAATACGTCCCATAGTCTCTCATTGTTTATTTGTGTGGGTTGTATATATGTACCCTTAGATTTGTGTGTGTTAGTGTGTATATGTTTGAGAATATATGTAATGATTGGTTTCAGATTCTTGACTTTATAAGGGATCATAATCTTCAAATGCAATTTTAATTTTTGAGATCTTTGATTTTTTGGTATATGATTGTGTTAAGGTTGATCGGAAAAATTGAGAGATAGGTGGCGACCAGAAGATATGAAGGTGTTTACAGTTTTTATATAATTAAAGAACTTATATACATATATGTTTCCATAACTTATATTTATTTATATATGTTAAATAAATTAATTAATTATTAAGATTAAAAAATAAAGGGAAAAAAATTGATGACCGGCTTTAGCCTATAACATGCATCCCTTAGACAGTTTTGGTAAGTTCGTTACATAACATAGACCCTCGATTAGATCAATACATAACATGGATATTTTGTCATAGTTCACTAGATTCACAGGTCATTATCCCTTAAAAAAATTGGATGGTAACCGGCTACCTGTATATTACCCGGTAACATGCATCACTTAGACAGTTTTGATAAGTTCTTTACATAACATAGACCCCCGTTTAAATCAATACATAACATATACATTTTGTCATAGTTTACTACATCCACAAATCATTATCCCTAAAAAGGATAAATCACACGTTTTGATCCCACTACATTTGCTTTGCAGAGTACCAAACGTGTGCAATATACAACCAATCAAGGTTACATATATAGAGGTTTTGAGTGAAATAAAACAAATATTAAAAATAAAAAAAATGAAATGATGAGTTTTTTTTTCAATTGAAAATCACGTTGTATCATGAAAATCATTGTGTATCAATATATATATATACTCATGTTTGTGAATTTTCGTACATCAATTTTATCATAATTTACAAGTCAAGATTTTGTTCTATAATTATTTTACTTTAAAATTTGTTTTATAATAACCAACCCCTACATATATAACATAATTGTATAATATTTGTATTTAAATATTTTTCATAAAAAGATTTGCTCATAAAATTAAGGTTTCCTTAAATATAAAATTATGTATTTATGATTTATATAAAAGTATAATAATTATAAAATTGAATTAATGAGAATTAAATGTAATTTTTAATAATTAAAAAAATACGAACTTCATTCAATGCATCATAACTAGTGACCTAGTGACATTAGTTAGCAAATCAATTGTTTTAATGTTATGAGTAAAAAAACACAAATGAATTGATTAGTAAATTAAGGAAAATGATTAATCTTGTTAAATATTAACCTAAAAATCTTCATAAAACCTTATAAACATGACATGTGGATTCCACTTATTATCTTTCCTAATTTTACCTCTTAGATCTTTTCAAGTGTCATCATTCTATTGTTAGCGGAATTTTTAAGAGATTTTATTAGCAGGATTAATCATTTCCCCATAAATTAAACCTTCACCATATATAACTGATCTCAGTTCAATATTCATATATTTTTATGTAAATTTTATTTGATTTACTTAATATATTTATCTTGCAAGGCAATGTTAAGCTAGTAGATTTCTAATAGAAAGGTTAAACCAAGTGAAAATTATCCAAAGTATAAACAAATTCAATACCTACATGTATTTGTTTCACTCCTAGCCTATAAATGTTTTGTCTATTTAAATATTTGTAAATTGTACGTTTAACTTTAATATTACCAATGAATGGAAAAGGGGTTATGCATTCATGCTAACTAACGAGGTTCAATGAAATCCGCGTGTCGGAGTTCAACTACCATTTGTTATTGACACGGTTTTATTATGCTATTTATAAATCCAAAATTGTCATACAAAGATTGTTTCAAAGTTTGCAATGTTAATAAGTAACTCTCAATGTTGTCTTTCAAATGATTATGAGTCGCAGTATCGTTTACAACGTGTGTTGGGCACTTGGGCAGTGGCGGAACCAGAATTAGAAGTGACCCGTAGCACAATTTTTTTTCCACTAACCTTGTATCGGTATAAAGTAACGGTAACAACGATAACTACTAAATTGTTACGATTTTGAGCATTTTTTAACAGATTTTTGACTATTTTAAATATTTTAAAGAATTTTTGGCACTTTTAGTAGTTTTTCTTTATCATTTAGTTGTAAAGATATATCTTTGTAAGTTTTATTGATATAAAAATGTTTCAAAAGTTTAAAGCTGGTTACATGACCGGTATCTTATATCTATTTGATCCGTAACACCAATAAAAAATACTTTATTTTTTAAAAAATTTGAACTACGTGAATTTAGTAGACCTGTAGCTCGGGCTACCCCTATAAACAATGTAGTTCCGCCCCTGGTATTGAGAGGTTGTGACTTAGAGAACATCACCATATACAAAGTAGAAAGACATCTCCCAAATCTACCAAACGTGTAAATGGACCTACAACGTTGCAAAGATCATGAATCGGAACTCTTGATTTCTCACTAAAAGGCAAAAGTTTGCAATATTTCATGTTGCATGTACTCGCTTATATATTGTGTTTGTTGTTTTTATGATATTATTCGAGAGTCTTAGGTTTCATCTCAAATATGAGTGTAATTAGGAGTAGATTTATAAATAACATTAAAAAATAAAACAAAAATAAAATAATTAGTAGCACTATTCACATTCCAAAATGCAAGTATAAAAATAAAAGATATTTTATGTTGTGCACGTGGCCACTTCCTAATGGAAGTGGCAGCATTTATATTCTAATCCCTTATTATAGACGGTAATTAACTTGATCGAATCAATAATTTGATCGTTTTGCACGAATTCGTTGGATTTGTCCTAAATTTGCTTTCACCCTTTATTATAGAATCTGTTGGGCGTTATACAAATATACAATTGTTTGACCACGATAAAAAATAATAACTTAGAATTAATCAAAGCAACTTAGCTAGCTGGGACCATTTCAATACTTTAATAACAAACTTCCTTCAAATTAAAAGAAGATCTTGTCTTGGTGGTTATAATTGAGATGATGATATATACTTCTTCCAAATTCCGATAAGTTGCGAGTTTGAGATATACTTGACATAAAATAGGTGAATTATTATGTGGTTTTGAATTAAGATAGATTTTGCAAATGGATTTAGTGCACGAAAATGTAAGTAACTATGGCCGAAAAGTTATTGTGTGCATGAACTTACAGAACTTCTATTGTATGCATGAACAAAATCAGAAACGTTATATAATACACGATTGACCTATTATTCCCTTAGCCGGTAACCCTTGTGAATTCTTAGCTACTTGCTGACGTCGTCAATAATTTTGTCTTATTCTTATTTTGTCATTTTCTGCATTTTTTTTTTAACAATTATATATTTTTATAGTTTCTTATTTTTACCACATAATTTTTAGGTTTTATCACTTTATTCTAATTTTTTATATAGAAGTATAATTTACTTTTAAAGTTTTTAATTTTTATCAATTAATTTTGGATTTTAACTTTAATCATCAATTTTTTTAATTTTTTTTCCCTACTTTCTATATCTTATTTTAACGCTTTTAACTTATTTGTACCACTTAACTTATTGGTTTTTTAACTTTAGTTTAACTTTTTGTATACAAACTTAATTATAGTTTAGTTTTAAAGTTTTTAATTTTTATTAATTAACTTTGGGTTTCTAACTTTAATTATCAAATCTTTTTTTTTTCTTTACTTTCTATTTCTTTTTTTAAGGTTTCTAACTAAACTCTTGGTTTTTGCCACCAAATTTTTTCAGTTTCTACTCTTTATAGTAAATTTTAAGTGTCCAAACTTTTAGGTACTGTTGTATGTAAAAATGCTTGCATGACACAGTGTCGATCCCGGGTAAGGTCCCCCGGGGCAACGCCCGGGTCAAAAAAATAGTTCTAACTATACACATTCATCAGAATTTAGAACCATAAGAATTGAAAAAAAATGGATCTCTATATCTTGATGATGATGATGTCAAATAAATGAAAAACAAACAACAATCATTGATGAAAAACGATGTCAAACCACCGCACATATTCCTTTATCTGTATTTCATCATGAAACCGACAAACAAGTAATTCCTTTTACACCCCGCCACCGGGAGATGTTGGTCGTCCATTGTTAATGTCTTTTGCTTTTTCTTCTTATCTTTGATTTTATCTATGTATGTGGGAGATCTAAAAAAAGAAAAAAAAAAAGTAAAAGTTATAAAAATCTTGATACAATAGATATTTATCATAATTCCTTACACATAATTAACTTATGGAGTAATGTTTTTATATGTCTTTAAACTACTAATTAATAACTTAAGTCATTATATAAATCGTCATTGGGAATTAGCCCAACTGAACATTTAATGCCCCTTATGTATTTCAGCAAAATGTTGGTCCCAGGTTTGAACCTTTGAAATACATATTGGGAAGTCCTTGCCAATGAGCTGGGACATGAGGGTTTTCTCTAGCATTTAGCTAGTTTCTTCCAGAACGGTAGTTGGTGACGTGGTCGATCTCTACCAGATAATGAAGAGGCAATGCTGCTGAGTCCAATCAATACTGCTGTTAAAAAAAAGTCATTATATAAATCATATTTTATATGGTTTTTATTCTAGATTACATTATCGATCCATTAATTAATTAGTTAAACAATGAATTGGAGAACATCTTTACGCTCAACATACGATAAAACTAACAAACATTGTTTGGGTACACCAAGTGACCAAACCTGTGATGACAAATGGAGTGCAAATCCAAACTATGGACACAAAAAAGCAACGAATATTTTGAAACAAAAACATCACACATTGTTTGTAGGTAGAATTTTAACAAACAAACTGTATAATGCCAAATATTATACCAACATGTCACAGACTCGATCGCGTATGCAGCTATTTATCACTATGTCAAATAACATTGTATATAACTAAAATGTTAGTATATCACATACAACCAAACATAACATATACCAAAGGCTTAAGAATACTAAACGATAACATCTAACTTATCATTATCATGCTTGTGCAATTATGGTTATTCCCGGTCGAACCAATTGTCCGAATGGTTATTAACTAGTAATTAAGAAAATGACGGCATGCCGTGGAAAATGGACTATACTCGTAGAAATTCACAAAAACGTTGTTTAACAGGATTTCATAATACTATCCATCGTTTGACAAAATTGTTTATAGAATTGAAAATATCAAATGATTGTTATTAACAATCTTGTTTATATAAAATATCAAGTAACCAAGGTGGGGTTATAAACAATACAAGTTTAATTGAGGTAATTTATGTATATACTAGATAAATGCTTGCGTAATTAATGCGGCAGTGTGACAGTGGTGATGGTGGTGGCAATCACTGGTGCTCGGACGGTGATGATGGTGGCGGCGATAGGTGGCAACGACATGATTTTTAATTTAAATTTATTAATTGATGTAAAAGGGGTAGTGTAATTATGACCGGCCAATAAAAAATGTTAAAATCATATATTTAACCATGGTCGGCCAAACAAAAGCTTGCATGCTACAAACTATGGCCGGTCAAACAAAAACTTACACGTAACAACTCATATAGATTGCCACGTTTATTATATTACATGATTTGAAATTTTTACTAAGTTTGTGCACACAATAGAAATTCTGATAGTTCGTGTCGTGTTTAGCTACCTACTATACATTTCGGTGCATCTATCCTTGAAATAATTGGTCAATTTTGTTTTGGCTTATCAGTTTCCTCAAAGTTACATAAATAACACGTACGTTGTTATGAAGTTCTTTAATTATGTTTATGTCAAATCACATATATTAAATCAGAAGTGTGAACTTAGCTTTATTAACAATGGTGATTCCTAACGGTATAACACAAAACTAAACCATCAATCAATCTTTTGATAAATATTTCATTAAACAAACATTCATTTCATAATAAACTAGTGTTATACCCGGCCATTGGCCTGGGATAACGATCGATCGAACACAGACTTGAATACCGGTCAACATATCAACTATTACCATTTGAAAAAAATTCACATTCTTAAAAAATACGTAAATCTTAAAACATAAAACTTTGACAACGAAAAAAAAAATCGTAAATTTTCTTGAAATATAAAAATTAGAAGCTTAAAACTTTCATGGTGAAAATAGAAAAGACTAAAGCGAAGCAACATGGTTAAAGTGCGAAACACTAAAATAATATCATCCTAAAAATAATGATATAAATCAAAATAAATTATAAAAAAACTCAAGAAGGCATGTTGATATCTACACAACATTCTAACTAAAAACCAAAAAGAAAAAAAACTAAGCAGGCAGGCACGTTGCTACCAGCAGTCTGCCAACATGCTTCACTATTCACACCAAATTACTTTAAATTGGAAAATAAATGTTTGAAGCTTAAAACTTTCATGGTGAACATAGAAACAACTAAAACGAAGCACCATGAATTATGAAACATAAAACTTTAATGATAAAAATAAAAAGTCTCGAAAGATTTAATGGTTAAAGAAAAAGACTATAACTTTATCACACTAAAAATAATGATATATGTCAAAGTAAAATATAAATCGAGGAGCGTAAGTTAAAAAAAGTCAAACCCCGACCAGGAACTTATAGCGGCGACGTCGCCGCTAATACTGCGAGCCCACGTAATGGTAAATCTGACAGTAGAAAATAGCGGCCCCATTTCAGTGTCAGAGTATTAACGGTGACGTCGCCGGAAATGCCTTGATCGGGTTGACTTTTGCCTGGTGATGTTACCCGATGCCATATAAATAATAGTTTGTAAAACATCTAGGCATCTAGCTAGAAAATGCAGTTTAGAACTATTCGCCATTTTGAATTTTGATTAAGTCCAAGTCAACACATTTCATTCAAAGTCAACTATTCTGTGCATAAAAGTAAAAGGGAACTTTCACGCATGACATACACACATACAAGTTACATTACCAAAGGAAACCCCAAAGCAATTTCCAGCAGCCACCCCAAGTGACCACCCCCCATGACTATAAGTAATATATATATACACTCTCTAATATGGATATATGGATCTAAACCCCCCTTGAAAGATATCATTAAAAATATCTACTCTTTTAATTAGCTTCAAGAGAAACATTTCATTTTTCCACATCATATCATATATATATAGTAAAACAAACACTATGAAGAAAAATAATGTTCTTATATTGTTATGTGTATTTCTTTTTACGATATTAAGTCTTAACTCGATAGTCGAAGCTAGGATTCGACATTATCGATGGGAGGTAAAGTACGAGTTTAAATCGCCAGATTGTTTCCGTAAACTCGTGATCACTATAAACGGAAGGAGCCCTGGGCCGAGCATACTTGCACAACAAGGTGACACCATCATTGTTGACCTTAAAAACAGTTTGCTCACTGAAAATGTTGCCATTCATTGGCATGGTATCAGACAGGTAAACAAACAGCCGATCATCAAAAATATAACTATATTTATATTTATGTTTTGAGATTAATTTCATTAAATTAATGGATTTGCAGATTGGAAGTCCATGGGCTGATGGAACTGAAGGCGTTACTCAATGTCCTGTTCTACCCGGAGACACTTTTAGATACAAGTTTGTTGTTGATAGAGTAAGTTAATTACTTATTACTCGTAGTATTTTTCTAATCTATCTATCTAATATATTACTAGAACTTAATATGATTTATTATATATGTCATTTCATTTTCGTTCAAGCTTTTGATATTTTTTCTTTTGATATATATGTGTTCAGGCAGGAACCTACTTGTACCATGCGCATTACGGGATGCAACGAGAGGCGGGGTTATACGGATCTATTCGTGTGGCATTGCCGGACGGAGAAGCCGAACCGTTCTCGTATGACTATGACAGAAGTATTATTCTAAACGATTGGTATCACAAAAGCACATACGAACAGGCTGCCGGCCTTTCTTCTATTCCCTTTCAATGGGTCGGTGATCCTCAGGTATATTATACTACAAACAATTACTACCATGTTTTTTTTTTCTTTTTTTCTTTTAAGCAGATAACTATAACCATAATATAATATAATTTCATACAAAAGAATCCAATGACATATAGTATATTTGTTGTATACTTTACTTTTAGTAAATATATAATCATTTTATTTTACTTTTGGCTAAAATTTATTAGTAAGATAACTCGACATCAACCAAGTCCTGTTTAGCTAGCTAACCCAAATTTTAAGTGCATTTATTATTATATGATTCTGTTTTAACATTTGTAGAAAATAACATAACTTATAATTTATGATTTTTGTTTCAGTCATTGTTGATTCAAGGGAGAGGCAGATTCAATTGTAGTAGCCCAACGATTGCCGCGAGTCAATGTAACGCCACAAATCCCGAATGCTCGCCCTATATTTTCACTGTTGTTCCCGGAAAAACTTACCGCCTTAGGATTGGAAGTTTAACTGCTTTGGCTGCTCTAAGTTTCGAAATAGAGGTAAAAACCTAAATGCTAATTAACATCGCTAGACTGTTCAAGATTTAGTACAAAATAATTTTGATATATTTATTTTTAACGAAAAAAAAAAGTAATTTGTTTTTACGTTTTTACGCAGGGGCATAATATGACAGTTGTTGAAACCGATGGTCACTATGTAGAACCATTTGTCGTAAATAATCTTTATATATACTCGGGTGAAACATACTCGGTTTTAGTCACAGCAAACCAAGACCCGTCGCGAAATTATTGGGCTGTGTCAAAAATGGTGAGCCGTAACAACACGACTCCAAATGGTCTAGCCATTTTCAACTATTACCCGAACCATCCCAGAAAATCACCACCTACGGTTCCACCAAGTGGACCGTTCTGGAACGACGGTCAAGCCAGGGTTAACCAAAGTCTCGCGATTAAGTCTCACCCTAACTATATACACCCTGTCCCAAAAACATCTGATAGAGTGATTATTCTTTTGAACACACAAAACCGGATTAACGGAAGTGTCAAATGGTCCGTAAATAATGTCTCATTTACCCTGCCTCATACCCCGTACCTCGTTTCACTTAAACAAGATTTACTTCATACATTCGATCAAACCCCTCCTCCAGATGTCATCAATGGGTATGAAAAATACGACATAAATATTGCCGCGCCAAACGTTAATGCAACTTCTAGCAACGCTTTGTATAGACTAAAGTTCAATACGACAGTAGACATTATTCTTCAAAACGCGAACACAATGAATGTTAATAATAGTGAGACACACCCGTGGCATCTACACGGGCATGATTTTTGGGTTCTTGGGTATGGAAGCGGAAAATTTAACGCTTCAAAGGATCCCGAAAGTTATAATCTGGTCAACCCGATTATGAAGAACACAGTACCGGTTCATCAATACGGGTGGACTGCTTTGAGGTTTGTCGCGGATAACCCGGGTGTTTGGGCTTTTCATTGCCATATTGAGTCCCATTTTTACATGGGCATGGGAACAGTATTTGAAGAAGGGATTGAGAAAGTGTCAACATTGCCTTCTTCTATCATGGGTTGTGGTGATACAAAAAGATTTATTAGGCCCTAAAAGTGTGTGGTTTTTTTGTTCTTATTTTTTTATAAAAAAGATCTTCACACTTGATTAATTTGAAGGATCAATTTAAACATTAGTGATTTTTTGTGTAAATTAAGAATGATAGGTGATGACAAAATGATTAAACAGAAGTTTGGATTGTTAACTCAAGGGGTGTAACTTTTGAGCATATATAAAAAAGTACTCGTATATATTTAAGAACTATATGTATACGCTTTTCGTTACGTAGAAATTTTGTGAGTAGTATCGTATTGTATATGTCTAAAAAACTTGAATGTAATACTATATATAGTTTTTCCATTGTTTATCATGTTTAGCAAAATAACCATTTGCAATGCGCGCAGCATTATGATTATGCACCCCCGGCCCTTTAGAGTGTTCTATTGGAATTGTAAACGTACTTAGTAATTTTTATATCAAAATTGTAATCATTTCTTATGTTTTGTTGCATAAGATGTTTGGTAAAATGTTATTTAATCAACACTTGAATATTACTTTAATAAATTATGGCCAAAAAGCATTTTATCACTCTCGATTTGGTTGACTATTTCTAGTAATCTGAATGATCTAAGATTCTAAGGTACGTGTAATATTGTACATGAACTTGGACAAGGTCTTTTGAATATCTAAACTCATTTAAATCATAGATAAATTACTTTAATATCACATTAAACTGGTTGTGATATAAAAGTTAAACTCGTTGTCGTCACAATTCACAAGAGTCATACGTTTGAATTTTGTCAGGTCAACATCTTGACAATGATAAATAAAATTTCCGAAACAGCCACAAAGATATTTCGTTAGGCCATGTACAAGAATTGCTCATCTTTCCAAATAACAGCACAAGATGCAATACGTTATCAAATATGACTTGGCTTTGATTCAATGCCAGGCCTCGCACTTGACATTGTAATTTCACATGTGACTGGCCCAAGATGGATAACTGGGCCAATTTCCGAACCTTAAACAGTAGGTTTTGGAATTGAGTTGAGAAATTGAACTCAACAGTCTACACAAATCCAAGTACACGTTGATCTTAATTTATATAAATGGTCTCAATGGTTTATTTGAAGTTTCACGTTTGAGTCTTTGAGATTAAAAACCTACATAGATGAAATTTGAAAAATGAGGATATCAAAAGCTAATGGATGTTGCATTTTCTGGATACCTATACTTCTCGAGTCTTGAGTGCCTTTCTTCTACCGGAAAATATGATTTACTGACAGTCACTATTTACCCGATCATCCCCATTTCCCATCTTCCATTGCTATTTTGATCATCCGTATGAAACTGTTTTAGCCTATGAGGGGAAAAAAAAACACAAATTTTTTATAAAAAAATAAAAGATCGAAAAAGAAACTTATAAAAAATTTTAGTCTCAAAAGAAATAATTGAAATTTGAAAATTTATACTGAGGAATAAGTTCCATGTTTACACGAGATTATAAACTTAAGAATAGTATCTAAATAGCATAAGTACATGATTAACAGGGTATCGAATGTATTATACACGTTAACTATAGTTTTAAAAGTTCTATGTAGCATTTTTCTTTTCTAATAAGGTCAGAAGTACTCATTAATGACGGAAAGTATAATATATATTGTTTTATCCCTTTTCGTGTTAAAAAGGTCTTCGCATAATTTAAATTTCTCGATGAGAAACCATATCCCTAGAGATCTAGAGATCCACCATGAATAAAAAATTAGATACATATGGGTCACCCCGAAGTATATATGCTTATGATCGATAGGAAATACACCCCCAAATAAGTACAAAGTACGTACATGATTAGTTCAAGGGAAATCTATTTAAACAATACCAAATTTAACACATGCATATATACACAGTTACACACCCAAATCATGTAATTAATTAAGCCATGGATTCATTGGGTATACTTACTTACTTCCCTTTGCCAATGAAACCAGTGGTGTAGGACAAATGAACCCCAAGTGCCACAATCACAAGAACACCCACACCAACATTCACCAGCAACAGCTTCCTATCTTCATTCGTCAGTACCTTTTCATAATTCTCCTCCAGTATTTTGTCACCCTGAAAACCGTCACGTCCATCATTTCTTTGTCCCAATATTAATCCTCCATCCTTGAAGTTATTTTTGCTCATATTCTCAAGTAATGCGTGCATTCCCTCTCCTGCATCCAACCATGGTTTTTCAGCAACATTATGCGTGTCTTTCTTAGGAACATTTGATCCAAATGCAGATTCTCCATATACTTCTTTTTCTTCTAGAGTACTGGTTTTCAATGGTTCTTGTTTGATTGGTGAATATGAAGACGTCATTGGCATTTGTTGCAGTGTTAAAGCGTTGTCCACTAAAGGTTCTTCTTGCTTTGTTGCTTTGAAAGCTTGTTCATCCGTTTTAGGGGGAATTTGTGGTGTGTCGACCATCTTTCTTCTAGACATTGTAATTTTTAGAATTCCGCCAGAATAACAAATACCTCTCATTTCACAGTTTTCAGGAACTCTATAATCTTCATTAACCACTCTAACGTTTCCGTCATGCCAACCTTCTCCACGAACTTTAACAATGTTCAAGTCTTCATTAGTCGTAGCCTCAGTCATGTAGAAACCTTGAAAGACAATAAATTTAATTAATCATATAACTAGTTAAACAAAAACAAACCTTAATTGGAATAATATTACAGTACGTAGAATAAAATTGATGGATTTATTACTAGGAAGATACACAAGAAGAGTGTCATAATCTTCCTCTTTTCTCCATTCGGACGTAGGCTTGAAAGGTATTGCCAAAGGAGCATAGACTGTATGCATATTACCCATTTTTTTTAATGTTATTATATTTGATGATGTGTTTTTGAAAAGATAAGTTTAAATATGGTTAGTGTTTATTTAAAGAAAGGAAAAGGTTTGTATATATACATATATTTCTGTGCAATTTATATATATACATGGCCGGTTGATTAAACTTGACTCAAGGGGTTTAGGCTTAGTTATGTATGAAGATATACCAAAAAGTTTACTTGGTGTTGGGTATATGCTTATGTATCCTTGTTTGGGTGTTCAAACTTACAAGGCAAAATATTGATGCTTGTTGAATGACCTTTCCTAGAGCTCACTTGACCCCAAATTATTAGCTATTGCCCATATATAGAATCACTTGTTGGTTACGTTTATGGTTAGCCAGCTAGCTAGCTAGCTACATAGTTTCTTCTTCCTCTATATATAATATGTTACATTACATACTATTGTATGTACCAAGTAAAAAATCTAACAGGTTATCCGGACAACGTCGACAATAATTTAATTTATTGTGGTATCTGAATGAACTTTTGTGTCGACGTGTGTGCATGTTTACACGGATGGTGTTTCTTAAAAGATGGAGAAGGAATATAAATGGTAAAAACTAAAATGATAAAAAGGAAATGAAAAATTAAAAAATAGTACAAAACAGAAAAACAAAGAAAGTCAAATTAGTGGTCTAAATCAAATTTTAACTTGAATTTAAAAAATTCAAATTTGTTTTATCTTCTACTTAATCAGCCCGGCTTCAACCCGGACGTTTTTAATAAAATTTTAAAAGCAATAAAAATCTAAAAAAATGTATATAACTTTTGTTATTAATATATTATAACTCGTCTTGAAGATATTAAATTGATTAACACAATAATTATATATATCACTACCTATTGCATTAACAAAACATAAAAAGACATTTATGATATTATATAAAAAAGTATTTATTTTGTTTTCTATAAAAGAATAAATTTGTAGACATTATAAATAAAATAAAACATTTTTAAAATATTTAATTGGCTATTTATCTTTAAAATTTTATTAATTAGATATGACATCATAAATAAAATAAAAACATTTTAAAAAAATTTGTAGACATGTCACATCAATAGTTTAAAAACAATCATTCTTTATTATATATAAAAAATATATATTGCATATTTTATTTTAGGAAATTTAACACTCTTTTATATCTGATATCCCCTAACCTTAAACATCCTTAATATATTACGAGTACTTCTTTATAAAACAAATTACTATTTTCCTTTTTAAACTTTTCATCTTTAAAGAAATCCAAAATAGCTTTAACTTTTAACACATTTTCAACCCACATAGCATATTAACCTAAAATACCCATCTTTCTATATAAACTAGTTAACTCTCTTATTTATTTATTTAAATATTTTCATCTAATATATATATATATACTTATAACAATGTTAATGAAATTATTTACAACATATATTTTTCAACTCATAAATAACTATTAACTACACTACTTTTTTTATATTTATAATCACATCATCACCGCCACCGCTGTCGCCGTTACTAATGCCGCCCATCGCCGCTCTCACCACCAACCGTCGCTGCATTGTGTAGGAATCCTTCTAGTATTCCTATATTAGAATAGAATAGTCATCTTTTGATTATTCAATTTTTATTTATTTATTTTGACTTTAAGTATTCGCTTATGCTATAATAATATAATTTTTATATCTAAAAACTGATAAGAATAATCTATAGATTAAATATAAATAACAATATAATAATGTTTGAAATGCTTCAAATTATTAAATAGATGATGCTTTAACATGTCACATGTAATCATGTTTCATGATACAATACCAATATTTTTAAACATAATGTAAGTATACATAATTTTTATTTAATTCTTGACAGAGTATATGTCAGGATATTATAATTGATTTTTATTGCAAATTTTTTTGTTACAAACCACAAAACAATTTTACCATCGACAAACAGGTAAAAATACTTCAATTACATCTTCTTGGTTGGAGGTCTTTATGGAAATAGTATCTCTACCTTTTGGATAGAGATAAAACTATCTATAGCTCACATCCCCCATACCCCGCTCAGGAATTGGGTACATTTGTTGTTTGTTGTTGCATCTATAATAATTTCTGCATAATATAGTTATACAAAACGTAGTTAATTTTATATTTTTGTTATAAATGACTAAATTTTATTGTAAATATCATTCCTCATTTGAGAGTTTATTTAAACAAGAAAAAGGGAAATAGGTTAAAGATCATTGAATTGGGCGTCGTTGTGTGAGCTGTTTGCTGCAAAACAAATTGACTAGTCGGCCCTCTGCTACAGGTAGACAAACACTAGAATAAAAAGAGTAAAAGATAGAAGAAATATAGAAAAATGGGAGTGTTAAGCAAAGCTGGCGATTTGGTGTTCAGGGGTTTCACTTTAGGTCTTGGCGCCGCCACTATCTATCTCACCGCCACTTTTTCCGTCAATGTTTACCGCGGTCTCGCTTGGCACAATGCCCAATCGGTATATCTAATTCTTTTTATATTTATATATATATATAAACCAACCCTAATAATTTCTTTCTTTTAATCCCTTGCTGCCAATTGTTTGATAGCTAGTTTTCTAGTTTAGGGTTTACTTGATCTGTTTGATTCTTATATATTCCTTGTTTATAAACATACCGCCCCTAAAAGTAATCTTCAACCGCTTATGATCAGCACACTCTTAAACGGTGAAATATGAACACATGAATTTATATGTTTAGTTTATAGGATATCCTTACCCCCTGTTTCAGCTAAGTTAGTAATCGTGTTGCATCGTCCCTGTTGTCTGTTTCTTCTAATTATTATAGCTGTTCGAAAATGAATAATGGGAAATGTTAATATCAAGTTGGCTCTTGGTTTTCAAACTGGAAACAAGAAACTGACTTACCTGCTCATGATTCCTGAGGCCTCAATAGTGATATATTTGCATCAAAAGCTGTCTTCTATAGGTCTATAATGATGAAAAACGCTATATTACAAAATATATGTAAGTGATCTCACTACTGTGAAATGAAGAAACAAAACTCAGCTTATTATTCAAACGTTTTGAGTTAAGACCGATGTTGATACACCTATCAAAATTATGTTTCTGTATTAATTTTGCCATGTGTGTTTTGAATTTATATATCCGTATCGTTGGTTGGCCTTTATTTACTTTAATGTGAAATGAAAGCAATTATAAATATCGGCTTTGGTGGCCGATATATCGGTGATATGTCAGTTCTCGGTAGTCCACTGCTACGATATTTCACATATCGTTCAAGTATATCGGCTTTGGTCCATATCTGTCAATATCGGCCCTTGGCGGTCGACCGGCAAGATACCGCGACCGACATTTAGAACCTTGAATGAAAGCATACCGAAGTAGGGGCTCATGACGGAGTTTGACATACCACCGCTATGTTTCCGAGACATAATTGGCCCCGACCAATTTACCATTCTTGTTTTCTATTGCTTGATATGAGAATGAGCTGTGGTTTTCCATTCACTGCATATGAATTTAATTATTCTGTAATTGTGATGCAAACATATCAACTTCTTTTTCACAATTCTGCAACATTTAATGTTTACAAGTTTCCGTTGGCTTTTTTGTTACAGAAACCCGGGAATGATGGGACTCCTGATCACGAGACATAATCAAATCATGTTGTGGCCTTTTCATTTTATATATGGTCAAGGCAGTTGCCTTCTATAACTTGAAACACCTCTATAAATTATTGGAGAGAATCTAGTACTTATCCTGCTCGTGTCAAACATGCCAAATTACACAAATGTTTTTTTAGTTAGTTGTTGATCCAGATTTGAAGTTTTTGATTAATGGTTCCTCTGCTATTTGGTAGATACATGTTTTGAACAGCACAAATACTAAACCAACAAAGCTGTAATCCGACTTCCGAGTTTATTTGTTTTGGTTGAGCTATCTCAACTATAATAATATGAATTCTATTGTCATTTTATTGTTTTTTATTTCGTTGCTCTCTTACATCTGATCAGCCTGGTTTTTACAGAAACCTTTCATTTGAACGCATCAATGTTGCAAAACGTGTTGAATCTAGATACTTGTTGACAAAGGGCATGACTTTTCAAAAATAGTTTTTGCCTTTTTGGTATTTCATTGTGTAAAGAGCAAAATTGTATGACATGCCAACACCCAAAGTGTAATTTGGTGTTGTAAATTTTTGGAGAATTTTCATTTTTATCATAATGTATGACATGCCAACACCCAAAATGTAATTTAGTTGAGCTAATACAGCTATTTGTTGGTGAGTGGTAGTTTGAATAGTCGTGTTCTTGTTCAGTTGATTGGTGAGTTATTATATATAGAGAGAATGTGTTTTGCGACATATCACCTCAAACAGTTTTTGGTTCTTGCTTTCATAAACAGGTTGATATCGAGTCTGGAATCATATTTTTGTACAATTTGAATGCAACATCTTTGCAAAGATGTTGAACCCAGACACTTTTAGGTAACGTTGACAAACGACATGACTTTTAACAATGGTTAATGCTTTTTCAAAGTATTCTGAAGAGCAAAACTTACCATTAAACTACCACAACGCCTGAGGTGCGAAGTCTAAATTACTGTCTAAAGCTGTGCAGATTTGCAATAGATGCATTGCCCGGTTCTTAAATTGATATGGGTAGCAATAGAATGAAAGCAGTGCACTAGAGACATTGCTACTGCTAGGCAAACATATACGTACTGTTGGCATCTGTAGCATGATTTTGTTATATAAGGTTACAACATGAGAAATTGAGGATGTGGTACATTAAGTGTATCAAGTAAGTAGTATGCACTCGCTGTAAGAACAAATCTGAAAAGAGGAAACATATGCTTCTCAGCAATCTGTGAGGGGGAAAAAATAGTCGAAACGACCAAATAAATTAATGGGAGCAGACATTGCTCAAATTCATCAAAAGACGATAAACCCTGTTGAATTGATATTAATCTTCAAATTCCTAGCCGCAGCCAAGAAGCAGTCTCATGATGGCAGTAATATCAACATATATACACAATCAAAGCTTCTCCAAATCCACTCATTTATGATAATGCATCATATAATTTGCTTCTATAATGTATTCATGAGCCTAACGCTAGTAGTAACGCTAACACGTGTAACAAGTTCCTGTAACGAAACCTGTGGCAGAAGATATGACAGAGCAAGATAGGCATCAAAAGCCTATTTGAGAATTAATACTCAGAAATCACATGGGCGTTCCGATGGACCTCGGCCAATGGATTCTTGATTAACCCATTACCACCTCCATGACGTCGAAATCCCCTGTTCTCTGGGTCACGTGAATTAAGATTCATATGATTGCCATTGATATGGCCTGTTGCTGTAAATGGAGATGAAGAAATTCTGGTGTTTGAATGCTGAATTTCCATTTTCTTCCAGAGCTTAGAAGTCAAAAAGTCGGCACCAGGTAATTTGCAGCATAAGGTGTCTGCAGGTTCTGTATGTGACAACCTTCCAGTTGACCTGGCCAAGTCAAACGAGATCTCATCCAGTGTTAGCTCTAGACCATGCACTCGTGTTTCCAGTGATCTCATCCCAGTCTGTGAGCTTCCGATAAATTTCTATCATTTGGGGGTCAAATTGTCAGAAACAGTGTTCACAACTTGAAGTATAACCAAGATAAAAACTGTACTAAAACAGAAATGGAGAAAATGAAAGACTTTTAGATGACACATACAGTCCAAGGTTTATATGCTACCAAAGAGTTAATTTACTAAAAGGGTGAAATTAAAGGATATTTAATTGCAAAGATTTGCTTTTCCTATATTTAGATACTTCTATAATAATGCACATGTCGTCGGCAAGATCGGCAGTGACATTTGGAACATTTGGTGAGAAGGTAGCACTTATTTTTCAAGCCCCACAGTATAGTGACAAACAAGCTGTTTTTAGATGTGTATTTGGTCAACAAATTAGTGTTACCAATTAAGTGGACCAGGTTGTCTAAACGAAAAGTTAAACAAACTTTAACAATATCGTTAAATACAAAATAGCTCGCTATCAAAACAAAGAGCATAAAAAATTAAGAAAATTACCTGGAGGAGATCAAACAGATTGGACTGTTGGGTCTCAATCTGGACGAGTTGATTGCGAATCAAAGATAACTCCTCGGAATCTTTGTGGCTTTTGCGGATATCCTCCGTGATGTTACTCCCTACAATAGTGGAACTTAACCTTGCATTGTGATATTTAGACTCTTGCACATCTTCATCAACAGTCTCATTAGAAAGGGCTTGTTTTGCTCCTGTTTTCACATATTTTTTGGTAACATGATCGGCGTCCACAGACAATGGACTTGCAATTGCAGGACGAGGTGCAGCAGCAGTGTGAAGTTTTTGATCATCATTGGGCTTCTTACGATCCAACTTCCTGAACATTGCTGGACCAGTTTTATTGTTACTATTTTCCAACGAAATGCGACGTGCTGCAGATGCAGTGGAAGAACCATTAGGCACAGTTCTCTTGCTAATCACCTGAGTCCTTGGAGGATATCTTCCATCACTGGCAACTTCAGCTCCTGGATCATACATCAGCAAATCACAGAATTCAGAAATCATACATTTCCATGAGCAAGAGATTTTAGAAAAAAAGAATCAAGAAGTCGATGATATAAAGGTAATTGTAAGAAGTTAAGTACAAAATATGACTTCTTACCACTTCAAAATCATCAAAAAGTTGTGACAAAATGCAACAAGAATAAAGAATATCAAATGAAGTTTCTAGCAATCGCGCACAAAAAGTTCTTCTGTTGTATTCAACATGATACACAAAAGTTTGAGAGGACAATAAGATGTTGCTAATGAGGATTTCAGATCTAAAATTAAAGCATCTATAACTACTTTAATCCCAATAAAGAGGACATAAATCAGACCAAAAGTAAAAGGCATCATGTGATAATGCAGCTTTATAAGATACAAAACTAAATTAAGAATCTAATTTCATAAATTACATCTTGAATACCTTTACAAGACGACTGTGATTCCGGCAGAGTGAACTCCTCAGCCACATCCGGAACTGCCTTCCATGCCTCGATCATCTGATTCATCGTCTCCCTTACGCTTTTCACCTGCATTATTATATATATGATCAGAGACACATTTATGCATTATCTTATGGAGTATATCAAAACTCATAATATGTATACACCTAGCTTGTCAAAATGATCATATCAGATACAATTATCAATATCTACCTTATCAAACCTCTTGGCCTCAAACGTCTTCAAACACGAATCCTTAAATTCGGACACCAAATCCGCCTCAACAAGAGCCAATTTCTGCAGCCCCTCCGCAGCCGCTTTCCTCGCACTCCAATCCTCACTCTTCACAACAAACTCAACCAAAACACTCACCAAATTCCTAACTGTCACCAAACTGGAAGCAGCACCAACGCCAACCAAGCTCCTTAAAACCGTCAACAAAGCCGGTTTCGCTTTAAAACTCTCAGACTTCAACAGCTTCTCAATCTTAGGTATCATCCTTCTCAAATAAACCACATCCGGATCACGTGCACCGTCCACAGCTGCAGCTAAACACAACGCCGCACCGATCTGAGAATTCATGTCCTGTTCGGTTACCAAAGCGTCAACTAACGGTTTCACAACAGACGTAAACGGCGGTTTAATCACATGGACCGCAATGGAGGTAACTGCAGCTACGCATGCTGACCGTACAGAGGTGTCATGATCACGAAGACGGCGTATAACGGCAGATATAAGTTTAGATAACTGAAAGGATGACAAAACATCTCCGTGAAATTCGGAAACAGTTGCGATTAAACGCACGCATTGTTTACGGACAAGAGAATGATCAGAAGAGTCGGTGGCGGATATTGAAGATATAAAGAGTGAGATGGAATCTGGAGATAAGTTTTTGGCAATGGATTCGAGTTCTGATGATGCTGCAGAATGTGTGTCCCGATCGGATAGTTTGTTAAGGCAGTTGAGAATGTTGTGTTTAAATTCGCGTGTGGCCGATGTTTGGTTACTGCTGGAATGTGTCATTGTGTGTGTGATATTATGGCGGTGGTGGTGTGTCTGGATTCACCGGGAGCATTAATGCCTGGGCGGGAGCGAGGTGGGGGTGATTGTGGTTTGTGTTCTGTTCTGACTTTGGGTTTGGTTTATCTGAAAGGTGTTTGATTTATATAAAGTAATATAATAAAGGGGTCAAATAATTTAGCATTGTCAATTGGTGAGACACTCTAGTTATATGTACTTTTATCCATGAAATGGGCTGATTTTATCTATCTATTTTGTTAAAATGCAATTCATACTCTATTAATCCTTAATTATTGGAAAAATTTTAATGAAGCTTTCCTTTTGGCACCGGTTTTCAGCTCGTAAAATCGAGATCCAATTAAACAACTGATTATTCCTTGTTAAGATTTGTTTTTATTTAAAAGTCACCTGTAAAAAAAAAATACATTAACAATTTAGTATTTAAAGTTATCATACAGATTAATAAATACATTTATAGCAAATTAAATGACAAATGTACCCTTTACAACATAGGTACATTACCCATAATATTTAACTGATGATGATTTGATATTTAGTAATTGATTTTTAAGCGTATAATTACTTGGATTTTTTTCTTTTTCAAAATTGTTTCCTTACTCACCATTTAGTTTATAAATATCTTGATTGGCAAGAAAAAACCAAGAAAACTAGTTAGATCTTCATTAAGTATACCTATTATGCCACATATTAAAAGGATCAACCATGGCGCACAAGTTAACAACTAGTGCCCACCCGTGTGACCCCAACACTTTGTAAAGTGACAAATTAGGGCATATCTAAGTTTATTGAACACATGCCATATTTAGATCACTATTTGATTTTGATTATCATCTTGAAATATGATTTTCAGATCGCACAAGTGATGTTTTCAAATTATTTTTATTTTAGTATTTTTAGATGTTCAAGTATAATAATACCATACATAAAAATAATCGATTAAAATATTTAATAATTACCACTGAGATAGTTTTTCGAAGTTAATTAAAAAAAATTCTGAGAACTCTAATAAGCATATGTTAATGGCAAGTGTTAGTCTTGTTTTGTGGTGTTTCAAAGGAAGGTGAGGGGCAATGATCATTATTGGCGAACTAGGAAGCAAACCATATTTGCTTATAATCAAAGATTTCATTCATTTCTTTTCAAAGATTGATATTTCAAGAAATGACCATATGAATCATAAATCCTTAAAGTATTATTTAAGACTTTTATAAATATCATTTATCATGATGTAAGGATCGAGATCTTAAACATTATGGTACAGTTAATTAGTAAAATATATTACTTCGTAGTTCTCTTATGAAAAAATATATTCAAATATTTCTTTTCTTTTTTGAAAAATATATTTAGATATTTGTATGGTATAAAAATAAATTTAAAAAATAGTAATGTAGTAAAAAGGTGATGTCATATTCTTCGATATAATACATTTGAATTTGAATATATATATAAATAAGGGTCCTAAGAGGGGAGGGAGTGGTCGCGGGGAAGAGGACGCGGGGAAGTGGGGTCGCGTCGGCACACCGCCGTTGACGGTTCACCGTAGGAGAGAGAAGAAAAATTTGGGGGAAGAGAAGAGAGAAAATGAGGGAAAAGAGAAGAAAGTGGTGATTGATGGAGAAGAAAGAGAGGAAAACCCACTAACTGTTGTTTCAATTTTTTTATAAAAAAAAATCCATGGAAGCTTTATATGTATATATATATAACCCTATATAGGGGGACAATCAAATAAGAACAGTTTTAAAATAAGAACGGTGAGAATACCTTAAAAACATCATTTTGATGCATTAAAAGTCTATAAAACTGACATAGTGCATAACTAATTATCATTATTTAAGCGTTTAACAACACATTGATTCATCAAAATCGAAAAAATCACGTTTTTTGTTGGATGCATCATTTTGATGAATATGCATCCAAGATGGATGCACAAAACAAAAAACATGATTATTTCGATTTTGACGGATGAATTTGTTGTTAAACACTTAAACAAAGTTAATTAGTTATGCACTATGTTAGTTTTATGGACTTTTAATGCATCAAAATGATGTTTTTAAGGTGTTATCACCGTTCTTATTTTAAGAGTGTTCTCACCGGAGTGTTATCCTATATATATATGTGTGTGTGTGTGTGTGTATGTGTGTGTGTGAACTATGAAGAAGAAGAAGCTTTATATATAAACAGATCTGATCTTTGTAGTTTATGTTTTTATTTTTTGTTAATTGCATTTCAGTCCCTGTGGTTTATATATAAAATTGTTTTACTTGCGTTTTAGTCCCTGTAGTTTATTTTTAGCTGCATTTCAGCCCCCTGTAATCAAATATGTATGTTTTGACTTTTTTTTTTCTTAATTGTATTTATATATAAAATTGTTTTAGTTTATATAATGTAGTATTAAAAATAAATAAAAAATAAATGAAACAGTATTAAAAATAAATGAAAAAGAAATGATGAGGTGGAAATGAGGGAAAGATGGCGCCAATGATTTGGGGAAATAGGGGAAGAATAGAGTTAAATGAGATGACAAACTTTTATTGGTTATTGTTGACGGAAGAGGGGTGACCACTCCCTCCCCTAAAGGTTACATTTATACTTTAATTATGTCCAACACAAACCAGTTTTTGCGATAACATTTCGTTATAAGATAGCCCTATGTGAACATTTATTGTTGTTATTGAAACATAATTTGTAAGTAAATTATATAAATCAATAATTATTTGGATTTGAGTGCTTACATTATCTATATCTATACTATATTATAAAACAAATTTGCTTTAAATTTTCAACATTGAACTTAAATTTTTAATATTGATTATAAGTATCTTCTCAAAATGACCCTCCTATCTATTTTATATTTACCTAAAATAGTTATAATACCCTTTCTCTCTCCTCAAATTTCAATCAATCTTTTTTTTTCCTCTCCTCCATAAATCATTTTATTCTTCTAACTTATTCAAAAAAAATTATCTCAAAAATCTTTTATTCTTAAAATTTTATGTTTTTTCATTAGAGTGGTCATTCGATATATTTTCAACGAATTTTTAAATCCGGTAGCGGATTCCGTACGGTTAAAGGCGAAGCCCGTCAGGTAGATTACCTCATCACCGTCGCCGCCATTACATCACCACCCCGCCATCACCTTCATCACCGCCTCAACACACAAGTATCGTTCTCGTAACATTAAGAAATGCAAATCGAGGCTTCGAGTATTTTATATGTCTAAAATTATGAACCCGAACCTGCGCATGTACTTTACCTAACTTTCATATGAAATAATTAAGATTCAAATACTATACATATTTACTTATTTTATATATATCTATATAAGGTAACACTTTAGTAAGAACACTTTTAAAATAATAGTGAGAACACTTAAAAACATGATTTTAATACATTAAAAGTCTATAAAACTAACATATTGCATAACTAATTATTATTATTAAAGTGTTTAACAACACATTGATCCGTTAAAATCGAAAAAATCACGTTTCTTGTTGGATGCATCATTTTGATGAATATACATCCAAGATGGATGCATGAAACAAAAAATATGATTTTCTCGATTTTGACAGACCAATGTGTTGTTAAATACTTAAATAATGATAATTAGTTATACACTATGTTAGTTTTATGGACTTTTAATGAATCAAAATGTAGTTTTTAAGTGTTTTCACCGTGTTCTTATTTTAAGGGTGTTCTTATTTGATTGTCATATACACACACACACACATATATATAATAGTCTGTCAAAATCGAGAAAATCATGATTTTGTTTCGTACATCAATCTTGGATGCATATTCATCAAAATGATGCATCTAACAAAAAACATGATTTTTTTTATTTTGACGGATCAATGTGTTGTTAAACACTTAAATAATGATAATTAGTTATGCACAATATTAGTTTTATGGACTTTTAATGCATCAAAATAATGTTTTTTAATGTTCTCACCGTTCTTATTTTAAGACTGTTATTACTGGAGTGGAGTGTTATCCTAAACTAGCATATACGAGTAGATGATTATATATGTGGGTGGGGGATGATTGTCATGGAAAAGCCGATCGAAAGCAATTGGGCCCTTCACAACTTTTGATTTTTATTTGGACTTTTGGGGAAGTTACATTTACAAACAATTTTCTTTCATATGAAGCCTAATTATTAGACAAATTATGAGATGGGGTTCGTCGAGAGGTAAACTGCAAGCCATTCTTATCGAAGCGTTACTAATTTATCTTACAAGTTAATGTTAATCCTTCGGAAGACATCCATTTACGTGTACAAAACTTTGATATGAACATGTACACTTAAAAGTTAAAACTGTATAGTCGATCAATTTGATGCACTTAATTTGTTCACTTAATTAAGAAGACTTAAGGATTAAAAGTGTATTTCGTATCTTGGAAAATTAAGGGATTTAACAAACACATACGATTTTTGTAATGAATAATA
Organism: Erigeron canadensis; assembly: GCF_010389155.1. Lineage (NCBI taxonomy): Eukaryota > Viridiplantae > Streptophyta > Magnoliopsida > Asterales > Asteraceae > Erigeron > Erigeron canadensis. The sequence goes on from NC_057762.1 coordinate 41,856,409, forward strand.
CAAGTAGATGATAAATAGTTGAAGAAATGCCGTTTTCAAACTTTACACACTATATACTTTTTCTTTTAAAAAGTGAATTTCGCTTGTCACTTCGTGTCGTGATTTGACAATGAGAGGTCTAACATACGTTGTCTTAACTGGGTCCGCGCTAGAGAGCTCCTTCGAAGTTATCTATTTGGTGGTATCTCTAGTATAACACATCTTAATTTCTTTGTAGTGTATATAGGCTAGGATTATCTATTTGGTGGTATCTCTAATAAACATAGTCGGCTCTATAGTTGTGGTGGGTTAAGCGACAACCTAAGGCCCCCAAATAGTTAAGGCCCCCAATTTTAGTGTTACTAGACTAAAAATATTATTTTGTGTGTGTGTGTTTTTTTTTTCTTACAGTTAGTTTTGAAATTACAATACTAAAATTTAAACCAATGTACGTCATAAAAGATTATTGGCGGTAGTCTAAAATGTCATAACAAAGATTAAATGAGTTAGCTATTTATCGATTGAAGAATATGTATTTTATGAAATTAAGTATGAAAATTTGAAGATTTGGTTAAACGCTTTAATTATGAAATGGCCTTCAAAATTAGTCTCACTTTGAGCTCCAAAAAACGTTAAGTTGGCCTTGAGGAATAAGCGATAACCAATGAAGAAAAACTTTTCTCTTTTTGATGGTAGGTTTAGCCATCGACTCAATGGATGATGTAACGTTATTCTCTGATACTTTATGACAGTATAATTTTCATTTTCACATATGCTTTTATCGATATATGGTATCTTTCTCCCTTTGGTTCAAAGTTATATTTCGCTATTGAACCTTTAAGTAAACTCCGATTTATCATCAGCATAATTATAATTTAGAAACTATAACAGATATTATTGAATGAAACTTTCATTATACTTAGAGGACATTTTCTATATCAAATTAATTAGTTTTGGCTTTGCTAATATTATCCATCTAATATACTCACACTCCATGTGCTTCATGAATGATGCGTAAACATATAACATGGTTGGGAAAAGACACATGCATGAGTTGTTGCTATATGGCATACAAACAAATTATTAGATGACATTATGACCTACATACTCCATTTGCTAAGAAACATTCCTTTGGGTTTGTGGTTGATTCTTTATACCAAACAAAAAAAAGTAACATGGGAGGCTTACAAAATCATATATTTGCCACATTATTTTTTCAACACAACTATAGTTGTAGTTTCCGATTAGTAATTTGTAGCTTAAAAGATCATTTTTTCACAATAGTAAATTAAGGTCTACCTTAAATTATCATGATTTAATTAATCATTATCAAATATAAAATTGATGACTTAGTAGTCAGGACCTAAGAGTGAGATTTCAGACTCAAACCTCCTTAGATAATATCTGGTGGTGAGCAAGTAGACACGAAAAAAAACTCAAGAATGATCACGAGCTAGGCTCATAGTTATGCCATATATATATAGTTGAGTTAAAACTCGAAAACTAACATAAGAAATCCTTATATCTACTTGTTCATTATTCAATTGAATAAAATAAGAAGGTTTTTGAACATGTTACTATATTTTTCTTATAATCAATAACTTACAGTCTTACACTATGTATATTGTTTATGAACATGTCTAATAATACACATATATGCAAGTCAGTGATTGATAACGAGTATATTGACTACTAAGAGCATTGTTTTCTATATTGTTTATGAACATAAATTTATAAATTCATATATGTTGATGTTTATCTTTGAAACATCACTTCACTTAATCAAATAAAGTAATTCCTTAAGAGATACTTTAGCTCAATCAATTTGATATTTCTATGTTATGTTTTGAATAGAATATTTTTCATAATCTCCTCTTAAAACCAGCTCGATCGAGCATATCTATATAAATATGAGACATGTCAACTCTTAAAATTGAGTTCAAATAAACTTCAGTAAACTTATTGATCAGCCCAACTTTAGTCTTGTTGGATTCGAGCCCATCATGACTCATACATACTTAATTACTAGTTATATACTTATATCTAGCTTGTAAAATGCTAGCTAGTTCTATTCTTATGCACGTACATATTTGCTAAAAACTGTAAAATACGTATATATCTAAGTCAAATGTTTATCATCCCGTGATCTCCACTCATCTAAACTAAGAAACCTAAATTAATTTAAGAGTCCACCATCTTCCAAGTTCCAACCCACGTAGCCCAAACCTAGCCCAAGATGCATGTTTAGCTCAAACACTAGCCCATGATTTTATAAAAACGTACACATACAGAATCTCTTGCTTTTTTTCCTTGTTTCATTCAGTTCACTTCTTTCAACATCGGAAAACAGCTAAATCGTATGAATCAAAACTATGTTCTGGACGTTTGACGATTGATATCTAAAAATCTGTATTGAGTTTGTTAATAATCTTATTTGATAGCAATTAATCATCGTCATTGATTGTTATTCAAGCTAACGATTGCCTTTCACCATCATTTCTTTAAACAAATAAATAATAATTTTATTAGGCTACAACCACATGTACATATACAACCGACATTAAGATAGAAAGAGCCAACACCGGTAGCCTAACTGCCTAAGCTAACCATGCCGAGACATAAAGCCTTCAAATGGTCCAAACTAGCCCACCACCAACCTGATAAAATGGACCTGTTTTTTTTAAAAAAAAATAAGCCCAAAGAAATGAAAAGGTAGTATACTTTTTGATAGAGAATTTCGAAAGACTAAAATGATGGATTGATGGTGACTTAATTCAAAAAAGGAAATGGAAAATTGGGAATCAAGAACTAGGCTTTCATTGCCATAAGAGAGTCATTAGATTCTATATTGATAGTTTGATACCATAGCACTTAAATGCACCACAAACTAATAACAACGTAGTTATAATAATTGACATCCAATATAAGAACTTGACATTTGACAATATCGATTTTACTAGTAGGTGTATATCAAACTAAGACTCTAGTACAAATGCCTTTCTTATCTATATCAGTCTCAAATCTCAATGCTATGGTATGGGACCATGTAGGCGTTGATGTTAGCTTAGCCACTTAACATAAAAACGGAGGTTGGAGCTTTAAATCCGAGCTCATGTTCTTTTAATCATAGTATCACGCGATTTACCTATTTTCAAGTTAGCAGTAGAACAGGTCGGTACGGAAACAAAAGTAGTTCAAATGATATCTGATTTAAAGCTCAAACTCGTCGTCATTTTCTTATTACAAAACTCTAGCTTAATATTTGTACAATGTGGTGACACCATATTCTTTTAAGGCAGTTGATTTGATTTTTAACATTTTAATATTTATTTTTTTAATAAAAACTAGCAATGCTTAAAGTGGCGGTCGTAGACGAATCGGGATCAAAGCGGTCAACGCTTGTTTAAGCGATTGTATTACTTTTTGTAGTTATACTATTAGTTTTTTATAGAAAACTATAAAAACTTTCTATTTATCTTAATCTTGAAAAATTACTCTTTATATTACAAAAACGGAAAACCTATGTGCTCATGGAGCATAAAAGGACCAAAGATGAGCCCATCCCACAGTACTACAAAGCAATCATACTTGAAATGAGAAATAACACAACCACATTTCTGTCACTTATAATTACCTTTTTCTGTCCTTGAGAATTAGCTCAATGGTTGAAAGATTATCTCCTATACATAAGGTCTTGTGTTTAAGCCTTGAGATGACATAAGGAAGTCCCTTTATGAGGGTTTGGCTTAGGTTTACCCAGGTTCAAGTCTGAAGGGCAGGGTTTAATCCAATTAATCGTTGTGCCTTCGGGCGGATTAGTAGGGGGTTTTCCCCCAATCGGGTATTTGAAATAGGCATTTCTACTTCGAGGGAACTCTCTAACGCGGATCCAGTTAAGACAACGTATGCTAAACCTCTCGCTATCAAATCACGACATGAAATTTTCAACGAAATGCACCCCTAAAAATTTTTTACCTTTTTCTAACAACTTTCTACACGTCAATACTAAAAGTGAATGGTTCCCATATCAGTTATCAAAAAGTAGTGATGTTCTCCTTTAAAGATGCATTACGTTTTGCTTTAGTTTGTTTTGGTAAAAGTACAAACAAAACCATAGTATACTTTATAGTTTATAGTGTTTATCTATCTATTTTATATAATGTACAAAGACATCATTATTTTCAAAAAAATCTTACTTGACGTAACTAGACATATTTCTATTATTTAATTTATTTATGACATCATTTTTAGTTAAGCTTTGATTTTTAATTCATATTTTAAGAAGTCTTTAGAAACTACCTTAAGTCTCATATAAACTAACATGTAATTACATTTTTCTCTTTTTGAAACTTCAACTATATCAACTTTTAAGAATAAAATCTTACGGAGTATTATAATCATTTTTTATTTTTTTTTAACTTACTATTTCCATTTTTTTTAACATTAATTTTTCAATTTATCTCAGATATTAAGCTAGTTAGTTAAATAAGGAATTGTATGTTACTTTAAATAATCAACAAAAACTTAACCAACCCTAAAATTGTTAAATAGTTTTACAAATAACTTAAACTAGATGTTGGCAAAAGATCGGAACTGGAACCAATTCCAATCAACGCGACGAAGAACCGGAACCGGTTCTTAGTCAACGTTTGACCGATTTTTTTCGGTATTTTGTCCAAGAACCAATTTGGAACCGAATTTTGGATCCAAAAGTGGAACCGGTTCCAAACCGATCGGTTCTTAAGGAACTGGAACCAGTTCTTGAGGAGTTGTTTTTTTGATCCCAAATTCGGATAATCTGAACTGATTTTTTTGGAAACGGTTTTTTTTGCCCATGTTTAACTTAAAACATATTTTTACTATTATATAAAGCAAATTATGTCTATTCCTTACCCAAAATGTCCTCAATGATATATCTAACATTATTTATGAGTTTATGTAATACCCAATATACTTTTAATGAAATTAATTTACAATATTTATCCATGAATTCCTAAAGTAATTACTATATTCTTTTATATCGATAACTTACACTACTTACCGTCAACACCAGTCACTCTTATCATCACACACTGTTACTACCACTGTCGTTGTCGTTTCGCACGAGTATTCATCTGGTCATTATATTAACCGGTAACATATCCTAGCATTGAAAAAAAAGCTTTATGCCTAGATACATAATGAAGGGATCGTTACATATATTATGATCATATCTTACATTTTATATAATTTAGATCTTTTTATGCTTGAATTAGAGTCATTATATAAATATTCAATACATAGAGTAACAAGGAATAATAAGGAAGATAACATTTTCCATCAAAATGTCATCTACCTAAGATTGAACACTAAGAATAATAATAATAATATTAACATAGTATACAGTATTATTATTAATTTATTCGAATATACGATAACATAGATAGATATTTAATAAAGAGAAGAGATATTATATTGAGGATTTGAGGTTACATACAAAAATAATAATAGAAAAATGCAAGGAATGTAGTCCAGTGGCAGAAACAGAAAATAAGTAGTGAAGGGAGGGAGAGAAAAGTAAAAAGAAATTACGTGAAAAGGAAGAGTTTGGTGGTAAAGAGGGAGACTGCGTGTTACTACTAAAAAGAAAGGAAGGACCGAAGAAATAATAAAACTACCCTTTTTATAAAACAAAAAACACATTCACAGAAGAGATAGACAGAGAGGGAGCCGTTATCTACTTACTTACCAGCCTGCAATCCACAAAAATAAAAAATAAAAAAATATCAAGATTCATCAAAATCATCTCTCAATCAAAATCCATCCATTCTTTTTATATATCTATCTCTCAATTCTGGTATATCCTTTTGCAATCAATTTCAATTTCAATTTCCCCTAATAATAATAATCCGATTTCTTCATTCAGCCATGGTTAACGCTTCGATCTCCACTCCCGCTTCTTCTAACGACTTTGCTAAAAAGAAACGAGTATGTATCTCTCTCTCTCTCTATATATATATATATATATTATATGTTGTTGTTGTTTCAATTAATTAATTTTTTTTTAATCAAAGAAACGTGTTTGTTTGAAATTACTATGCTTTTCTTTCTAAATTTTCTGACCTAATTGAAGGTGAATAGAACTGCTAAATTGAAACAGAGCAAGCTTGATGTTCGCCGTCAACAGTGGCTTTCTCAAGGTAAAATTTTACTCTTTTTTTATTATCACTTTTTCTGTATCTGCATTGTGTAATTGATTACTCAGTTATTGATTTTTTGGTTAAAGTTAATGGATTTTATATATATCTGCATGTGTGAAATTTTTAATTATCTGTGTTATCTAAATTAATTGATTTTATACTGAAAAATAAGGGCTTTTATATTCATCTGCATGTGCAAGTTATATAATTTTTTGATTAATTGTGATATATGTGATGTATTTGTTTAAGTACGAAAAATGTGATGAATTTGATGTTACAGTGAAGACCAAGGATATCGGGTTGAAGGAAGAAGCAAATGGTGTGAAAATGTCTGCTAAAGAGACACATGCAGTCAGGGAACGAGAGCGTGAGAGTTCGCTGGTGAAGTTGGAAATTTGTGTTGGTGGTGAAGAGAACGAGGGTTTGATGGGTAATTATAGCGACAATGAATCGCCTTTGAGTCATACCAGCAGTGGTAACAGATCTGTTACTAACTTTACTGGTAGTAGTATGAGCTCCAGTGGTAGTAGCAGCAGCGGCAGTAGCAGAGGTTGTTGTTCGGCAAGTATAACAGATGAAGATGATCGCCGTGATGACGATGACGAGGATGATTGTTTGGATGACTGGGAAGCAATGGCCGATGCTTTGGCTGCTGATGAGATTGAAAAGAATTGTAGTGACCCTGATTTGGAGTCTGCTGTGCAGGAGAAGGAACCTGAGGCAGAGGTTGTGTTGACCACAACAGCGGGTCAAGAGGGTTGTCGGGCCAGGACTAGTTTTCGGGCGTGGAGACCTGATGATGCTTCCCGTCCTCAGTGTCTCCCAAAAATGCTGAAGCAAAACAGTTTTCCTATGAAATCAGGGGTGTACCATGGTGTTGGATTTGCTCCTTCGTCGTGCCCTATATGTTGTGAAGATTTAGACATGACTGATACAAGTTTTCTTCCTTGCCCATGTGGTTATAGGCTCTGTCTTTTCTGCCACAAGAGGATTCAAGAAGATAATGGCCGTTGTCCGGGCTGCAGGAAGCCTTATGACCAGCCTGACACCAAAAACGCACCTTTGAAGGTGGCTCGTTGTCAGAGCATGAACCCAATGTATTGAAAGTAGTCTCTGGTTCTTTTGGATGGTTACGGTGGGCCTCCTTTTCGTTCGCGTGTCTTGCTTGTTTGGTTACTGTTAGACAACGGCACTAGTGCTAGGTTTGTCCCAAGTAGTCATTCTTTTGGATGGTTACTCTAGTCTTTTGGGAGTTATGCCGGTTCTCTTGTGAGTCAGATCTATATATTTATAGATATATGCTTTTATAGAGGACTAGTTGGTGTGTGGATACATAAGGTGGTATAGAAATTGAATACATGCTTGTCAATGGTCTGCAAATAATGTCTATCTTATGACTTTGATGCCTAAGACTTTGAGTTCCTGCACACGCTACTTATACAATTTTATCATATAACAATAGTTATAAGAACCATATTTTAAATTACCAAATCAGTTTATAGTTTTCCGTGTTGAAAAGTGAATAGATTTACTATAACAAATAATTATAAGAACTATATATGAAATCACTAAACCAGTTTATAAGTTACTCATGTATCCTGTCTTCATTTTGCAGTAGTTACCAACCGTATATTTTGTACTGAAAGGTGATGAATTTATGGCAGATCTCATTTTCTGGGATGCATATATGCTTGATTTTGCTAAGTTATAAATTTTAATCTTAATTCTTTTTGAGATTGTTATATTGTCAAATATATGTTTTTGTAATATGATTTATACTTGTTATTGTAATATGAGTCGCTTTTGTTTAGTATTTGAAAGGCGACTAGAAAAAAGAAGACAAATGCTTAATGTAAGCATTTACTCTTGAACCTGCTAACTAATAGGTTCAGAGATTTTCTTAAAATACCAGGAGAGCAAAAGACCAGACATCCATTTGCAGCTATGTTTTTCAACACAGTTAGCTGACATAGCTCAATACATAGATAGGCTATTTAGGTTCTTTTATTCAGCAATCAAGCAGAACGGTAATCAGATATGGTGACCTTTCTTTCTGAAGTAAAAATTGAAGATACGTTACCAAATGATAACGCACTGTAAGTGTCCCTTTATTTCTTTTTCTTCTTCATTGTATGGCATCAATGAAGTACCTGATTCTTACTATATTTGGACGTTTGAGTTATTATACTTTATTTGATCTTTACCTAATAGCTAGAAAGTGTGTAAATTATCGGATGTTGACCTAAGGACATGAGGTTAGGTGGAATTTGATAAAAAAAGATAGAACTTGTATACCTTTCAGGTTGAATACCAAATATCTGTTATTGGTTTGCCTCTTAAAAGCGATGATCTTGAACTTTCTATGTTCAAGATGCCATGTACTATTTTTGGATGCAAAAATTAAAAAATAAATAGACAGACATTGTATCACCATTTATTCTAATGGGAATGGTATAAAGGGCTAGGCTGTTCACTTCATCTAGAATTGCAACACTGTGAAGAGTGCCAGAGAACCATTCATGCCGTACATAGTGGATGATATATGATTATAAACTGCCTGCATATGTCTAAGAAATACAAACTGAGCATATGAACATGTTACATCCTCATAATCAGTTGTAGATATATCTATTGTCTTTATCTCTAAATACAGGGTTATAAACTGAAGGATAGATCACTTTGTTTAGTTTTAAATGGAACTTTGTAAAATACCATCAACTACTCTTTTACTTCTATGGAAATGAAGAAAATGGCATTTATCAATTTTTGAAGTTAAAAGCATGTATACTGTACACAGCGAACCAGTCGCCAATGGGTACATAGTTGTTTTTGCATACTGATTCCAGATCATCTTTGTTGAAGTTCACCCATAAAGAATGAGCTTCTAGATTAACTCGAACTCTTATCCTGCAACAATTATGCAGCTACCATCAACAACTATAACTGCTTAAAATCATTTTAGGTGATAGCACTGACTTACCATATCATTACCAAATATTAATTAGATATGGATCTGACAGGACGTGGGTGAGCATATATCATACTGGTAAGGCAACAGTAATATTCTCCAGTTTTACATAATGACCATAAAGATTGGTATATCCTGAAGTGTTCCCAATGCTATCCTTTCAGTATGTTTGTTCCATATCTGAATATACCTTTCTCCGACCATCAGCATATGCCATATTCCATAGATAATCCTAATTATGAGCAATAACCGAAACCAAATGCCTATCGGTTAGATCTTTGGTACCGATACCAGTTTAATAGCATTAAGGTTTCGGCTTCACCTGTCTGATAATCTACTATGATTTGGTTACGTGGACGTGATAGAAAAATGAGTCGTTATTAGATTCTTAAAGTTAAAAACAGTCATGAAAATTAAAGAAATTTGATGAAGAAAATGCGTGAAGTCTATTTAACACATTTAAGGAAATAACATATAATAGTTTTTTACCAAAGTCAAATTTAATGAAGTTAAAAATATCATAATAATACATTACTGTACCAAAATTGAAAATACTGAAATATCAAATTTAAGGAAACAGATAATGTATATTGCCTTAAAATACATTTTTCATTTAAACTTAAAATCTTGATTGTTGTGACGTTTGATTGATGACCCAAATAGTGGACAACATCTCTATTGATTCAAATTCTTATGAATTACAATATGAATTATTTTAGATTTCTTAAAAGTTTTGGTATGAAACTGGGTAAACTTCAATTACTACGACATGAATGCTCTAAGGATTACCTTAATCTAAACGAAGAGGAAGAACCATATCTCTCTGTAAAGAACTATCGACTTTTTGGATACTTTAAATCATGAAAAGATTATAAGTACCCTCGGGCAGAATTGGAAAAGGTATGCTGATGAATAGGTGCTAACAATTAAGCTAACACTACTTCATACTCCTAACAAGTGCAGATTAGAACTTGCAGTTCTTCTGCAGTATTACTGTAGATTTCTTATTTTATTGAATGAATTTACTGGAAACATTCTCTTGCTATACGTGCAATATACGAAATGGTAATAAAAGAATCATGAAAATCATCCATTACATATCGTGTTCACGTGAACCTTAGAAGTCATCCTCCGAATCACTTGAACTTTCAGGCTTAAAGTACAACGACTGCATGTTTTGAGCCATTAATGGTGACATCCGCAGTGACGAAGGTCCCACGCCTTTCACAGTCTTTGTTCGCACCTTCCTTGTGAGATCTGCACACACTTGATCTACCATGTCAAGGAAATCTTTCACAAAACCAAATATTTGAAATGAATGTCCACCTTTATCCTTAAAGGATCCGATTTGGTAGAAATCTGTAGTTTTCTTTACAAGATTCATAACCCTTGTTTGCTCTTCCCTCACAACTTTCAGCTCATCTTCACAGTCTTCTAAAAACTCCTTCATTTCCTTCACAAACCCGTCTCTTCCACCGACTCCACAGTGTGTCACGAGTTCCTGAATTTCACACACTTTCCCTGAGAGGTTCGGACTTGTGGCCACGAAACTGTCATAGTCTAACGTGGCAGCTTTTTTCACATTAGCGAAATCTGTACTTAATCCTCCAAGAACAGGTAAACCTAGCATTACATATTTCCTATCTCTTTCTTCTTTTGCTATCATGGTATCAGAATCTTGATCATTTTGGCTGCTTTGATGATTCCTGTTGATCATACACCGCCTACCCTCAGCTCGGGCCACTTGTTCAACAACAAAATGTAGGAGGGTAGTATCTCCATCAATGCTCTTAACATAAGAAAGTTTTCGAAGAGCGCTAAGGTTAAAGCCTTTAGCATTGCCTCTAGCAGTTCCAGCATTCATGCGATTTCCTGCCTTGAGAATAGCTTCTAGAAGTTTCAAGAAGATTCCAGGGGCTCTTAGTTCTTTGCATCCCAATTCAAGTGTTTGCAAGGATTCCTTAAGATGCAATATTTCTGGGTCGTAATTCGATCTAAAGAGCATGGCATTGATCCTGGTGAATGCTGTTGGGATTTCTTTCAGTATTTCATAAAGGAAAGATTCAGCATCAGGGAGTTTGGCGGGGTTTCCATTAAATTGGAGGATTCTGGAAGCTTCTTCTTCCGTTGGTGAGATTTTTGTCAGTTTCTCGAGTATATCTCCATTTAGTCCTCTGCCATCTGAGATGGCATCAATGATCTCTTTGCGAGAAATTGCAAGTGATTTGAGTACGATTGCTGTGTTCTGTGATTTTCTAGGATCAAGAATTGAAGCTTGAGCTGATGGAGTTGAATTTGAGCTACCAAATTTAGGAGATATGTGTTTTGCTTCTTTAGAATTTTTCTTTATTGCCTTGTATCCAAACAAGGTCTCTATAAGTTCCTCATCAAACCTAAATGCATCATAAGTTATAGGAAAAGGTTAGAAATCATGTAAAGAAACAAGGTGGTGTTGGATAAAGAAGTCGTGCTTACTTCAAAGAGCCGTCGACAATTTCATTCCATACAACCGAATGATCTGCATCAGTATTCACCTTATCCCAATGAAATGGCTTCATCTTCTTGGGGACTTCACGACTTTCTTTTGACCGTTCTTCGTTCTGATCATCCGCCTTTACTTTTGGTATTGTAGGCGGTCTCATTGATGAACTAAAGCTCCCTGAATGAAATGATGAAGGGGGCGGTGCATGGTTCCTCCTTGTGAACACTGGTGGTGGTTGAGGGGTAACTATCTTTTTTGAGTATGCAGATGGAGGTGGGGGTGGTGGAATCGGCGGTGACAGCTTCTGCAATGATGGTTGCGGCGGAGGTGGTGGTGGAATTGGTGGTACTGTCTTCTGCATTGGTGGTGGTGGTGGTGGCGGCGGCGGCGGTGTTGGGACTACTGATGATGGCTTTTGTTGCCATGCTGGATGCTGTGGTGTTGTCTTTTTCGGTGAATAATCAACAGATTCAATACACTCATGAATTGGTTTCGATGTTTGGTGATCATCAAATCCGCTATCAACTCTTTTATCCTCTGATTCCATGGAATTCCAGACACAAGTTCGTAGTTGTCCACCTTCAAGCTTCCTCAAATAAAGAACTTCTAAACCATTTTCTTCTACCAAAACACCTTTAAAAGTCCCACCTTGTTGTGCCAGTTCTCGGGTATTTATGATTGCATCTTCTCGTCCAATTCTTAAACTTGGATTATTCTGACTCTTTTTCGCCATAGTGTACCTGTAGTAAAGATAGAAACAAATCCCAAAAATTATTACTGTAATTGCGGATGTCAAAGAAGCAACCTCAACCGCTGAATAAGCCATATGTGCCTTTTGGGTACAGAAGTGATGCTACAAAACTCGAAATTGACGAGAAGTCTTTCTAATATAGATCAACGTAATGATAGAGCCAGAAGAGACCTAGTTTCTTATTTTCTATTTGAGTCTTCATAAAGATTAAAAAAATGCTACTAGTACTATATTAAGAAAGGCCAAAAAACAGGCCAATTCTAAAACAATAAAAATGTCTGTATATATGAAAATTTTAATATGAAAGGCATCACTATTTGAGACTGCTCCTATGCATGTTGACTTGTTTAAGTGTTGACCCATGTTATAGCTGTGAAAAGCTTCTAAGTTCTTTTCATAACTAGAGACCTTAGGCTCCCATATACTTGCAGTTCATATGTTTTTCTATCCTTGTCTACGAAGAATACATTCTTTAGGCCTTTGTATTGCTTGAATTACAAACTTGGCTTATATGTAGATAAAAAGATATTATTTTGAGTGTATCTAGTTATATATCATTATTATCTGGTAATTTTTGACGTGTTGGCTCGTTTAACTCTAACCTTCCCGTCATCAGATTATCTAGGGAACTCTGGCTAACAAATTACCCACGTTGTAAAACTAAATGAAAGTCAAATCCATATACTGGCCTGCAAATGATCTTCTCTGTTGGCTGTATATCTTGTAACTTACGACAATTTTGCACATTTGTTTATCGGTTCATTGATTCGCTACCTTGTCGTTACATCTGATTAAAAATTCAAGTAATCTCAACTGTGACATATGCCAAACCGTTGTATGTTTCAACTTATTTAATCTACCATACAAAACCTTAGTTAATTAGGCAGTTGCATGTATATGGTTGGCCTGCACTCTATGGCATACATCACCATCACTATTGCTGTCACTGACTTGTAGTGCAAACAATAATTTTGTGTTTTCTAGTTTTACAATTCGATTATGACGATTTGATCAATGATGTAAGATGTTTACAATAAGCATTATGGATTGACTCAGTCCATGCTTTGTGAAACTAACTAGGAATATAATAGTACGTGGAGTATCTGTCCAAGCTTTCTAAATAGTACTCGGTCGTATTATTTTGACTGCTTTCAGTGTAAATATTTAAGTTATTGTCTAATCGACTACTGTTGATTTATTTGTATATACGAGAGCAAGTACCCGCGCGTTGCGGCGGTGAGATGGTGGGGGATAGGTCATAGGAGATGATATGTCATAAAGTGTCGTAACCAAATATCTTAGCCGTACGGGCTCCGACCTCAAATTTAAAAATTTCTCGAAAGTATATCGAATGACATCTTTACTGAAAGAACATGTATGGTTTTTGAGATAAAAGATTTTGAAAGAATTAGAGGAATAGAATGATTTATGGAGGAGAGAGAAAGTTGTAGGCATTGATGTATGGTACATTATGTATTATCATGTCTACATTGTTGAAATTGAGAGTTGAAACCCTATTTGTTTTATAATATAAAATATAGATATTTGTATCATTTTTGCTAAAAAAAATATAAAATATATAGTAGTGATATTAAAAATTACAATTTTACTGATAACAAACCAAACATCAGGTTTTGTGACTATATAACCCAATGCATAAACCAAAAAACAAGTTTCCTAGTAATCATACTACACACATAGTCAAATTGTATATATTGTTAGTATATATATATATATGTAGTGTAGGGTAGAGTTAATGTGAGAACCACAAATATGGAGAGAACCATGAGAACCACTAGTTTCCCCCTCTCTTTTTTTGTGTGGTTTTTTATTTTTTTAATTTCTATTTTTCATTTTTTGAAACTTTTTTTTGTTTTTTATTTTCTTTTAACAAAAACTCATTCCAAAAAAAAAAATAAAAAATAAAAAAAAATTTGTAAAAAATCATATGGGTTACGTGTTAAGATAACGTATGGATACGGTACGGGCGTTACCTTACATCCGTTCTAAAGGAGTTGTCACCGGACGTATATGGGAATGGTATAGATTTGATGGGCGGCGATCCAAGAGATAGTGACGATTGTTACGGTACGGGCGTAGCCCTTAGTTCTAAGGGCAAAGCCTTTAAAGATGATTTTTCAATGGTTTTCACGGTTCTTACCATATATGTTGGTTCTCACTTGATCCATTCACTATGTATGTATATATATATATATAAAGTTATTTTGAGAACTTTTTTTTGCGAGAACCTTTGAAAACTTTTCAAATCAAGCCCAACCGATGATTGTTCTTTACAGGAAAATTGTTTTTTAATTGTTTTCCAAAGAACTTATGTATAATTTTGAAGTTTATAATTGTGTGGAGCATGAATTATCATCTGTTATACAATTATGTGGAGATTTAGATTCATGATCACATGTGCACGAATATTGCTATGATCACACATATACAATCAGTTTGGAACAATAACTAACAGCTCCTTGATTTCAATACTTTCCAACTAACTGCACCCATCTATAGTACGTAATATTAAATGGCATAGTTAATTAGTCATAGAGGAAAGTTAACTTTAAGAAGAAAAAAATGGAGAGAGAGCGCAAGAAAATGATAAAACGAAAGTTTTTCTTTCAATAAAGTTGAAAGAGGAGGGACAATAATCTAATAATGAAAACGACTAAAAGTCTTAAAGGATTTAAAGCCCTTAAGAGTTGAGATAAAGAAACCAAAAATAAAAAAATAAAAAAAGTGAGATTTAAATGATGGATACTCTTGGTATTAAAATCTAGAAAGCGAGAAGCATGTTCCACTTTGAAATGTGTAAGAGGAACATTTTTCGTAAGTAATGGATTTTACAAAGTGTATTGACTTCTTATTGATTGGTAATTTATTTTAGTTTTTTGTTAAATTAAGAAAAAAAATAAGTTGGCGAGGATAAATGAATTACCGCATCTTGATATGGATGGTATTTTATACGAGTAATAAATTTTGGTTGACATCTTTTTATCAATGAAAAACATGAAAATAAGAGAGTAGTAAACTACCGCTCCTTCTATCCTAAAAACCATTGCTTGTTAGTATAATGTTATGATTTTATCTACTTAATTGTCTTTTAGTAAGTAGTAGTGGCGTTATGTTTGTTTTTGTTATGTGGAATGTAATGTTTTTTCTTCTTGTTATATTTGGTTAGTCCTGGTTTTTTAGTCCCGTTTCTAGAGTTTTGCATTATTTCGGTTTTGTTGATGTGTTATTAGCTATTAAAAGGAGGATCTTTTATGACATGGTGATGAATTAAAAACGCCCCCCATATCCCCACCATTAATTTTTTAGTATCTCGACCACTACCACTTTTTGCAGCGACCCTCGCTGCAAAAAGTGGAAAAAATACGGGCTCCCATGTCTATAATGGTAAATATGGCAGAATAAAAGCGGACTCCCTGTCAAGGTCGCTACAAAAAGTCTGGTCAGGTTACCAAAAAAGTGACTGGGTTACCAGGCGTCATTAAAAACTTCTGTTTTGGTCAAATTCAGTGTGTGACCTTGAAAATTGACAAGTCCATACGTTTGTTGACTTTTAAAGCAAAATTAGACTTTGACTATACATTAAATAATCCCACATTAACTTGCATTTAACTTTACAATAATTTTGCATAAAGCCGTCCCCTTGCAAAAGATATGTAGGGTCCTTTTTTGATTTGTTTTTTGTTTTTTAAGCTTTGGATTCTTTGATGCAACAGCGAGTCCAATCTTTCTGTCTACCTAATTTTTTATTTATTAAAATCCATCTTTTGTTTTGATTACATGATTTTATTTAATTTTTAATTAACTTGTGATCTCATCAAATCTTCACAACTTGGTTCTCAAAAACCATGTTATTATGCGTATATAAAAGATTTCACAAATCAAAGCATTACCTTTGTCCAGCAATACAATACAATATAGTAAAAAGTAATTTATTTTATAGAATTGAGTGTGGATATATTAATATTTATTTAAAGATTCACATACTTTTTCTCAAGATCAAATATTATAGCTTTTCAAAGATCATCATACTAAAATAGTTTTAGTTTGATGGTCATTGGTCAGTACTCAAAGACACATATTATAGAAAGTCAGATAATATTTGTTTTTGTTAACAATAAGAAAAATAGTCGATAGAAGATACAATTATGAACTCAGACCAAGTTGTTAATTTGTTATAGTACGAAAGTAGTAAACCACACTTAGTCAAGTTAAAACTATTGTTTATTTTGACCATGTAAGACACATATATTGCGACTGATTTTAATTTCCGGCGCCTTACCGGAAATTCTTAATAGATTCCGCTGTTCAAAATAAAATTAATCAAAATTTTAACAAAAGTTTAGATTAGATGATCAATTAGTTTGACCATGTAAGACACATATATGTTAAATATTTATATCCACAAAGAGTAATTAGCATTTAGCAGCAAATCAACAAAAGAACGTTATTAACAACCATTTGAATCAAGGCAGATAAATAGGCAAAAATATGTATATATTCATCAACAACAAAAAAGTCATGTTGTGTGGACTGGACACATACACACACACAACATCCATATAATATTGTTTCCTGATGTCAAAATATGTAGAGGACATTCAAGGTAAAAAACATGTACAAATCTTTTTCAAGGTTCCTCTAGCTTAGTCAGTCAAAAACATCGCACCAATTAAGGTCAAAAAATCAGATTGAAATATATGGCGACTAATTAAAACTACAATAATCTAGCTAGCTTTGGTGTTCGTTGTTGAGGTGAAGCCGGTGGAGACATTGTTGATTTGTGGCAGGCAAGAGCTGCTGGCAGCATCGGCAATCGCGGATCATCATTTCTTTTTCTTTTGTTGTGTGATTGAATTTCAATTTCGGTTTCATTGGTTTTGAAAATTGAATCCTTTAAGCGCTTCACATCCGCTAGCTTCACGGGTTTTAGTAAATATTCCTCTGCCCCTTCTTCCAAACATCTGTTTTCAATTAGCACATATAAAAAGATGATCGATCAGCATATATATATATCATTCTATTTTATTCTATCAAATTAATAAATTTATTGTGATCTTCGAATAAATAAGGATTGTTAACCGTACCGATCAATTCGTGTTAGGATGTTCTCAGAAGACATGATCACAACAGGTATCTCCTTCAATGTTGAAGAATTCTGAAAAATAAACAAAAATGGTATCAATAAAAACCCAAAATTACACATTGAAAAACTAAATACGACACAACAAATAGTAATATAGATAAAGACAAAGTAAATAGAATTACTAAAATACACACACCTTGATTTTCTTTAGGAGTTCAAATCCAGTCATCCCAGGCATTGAATAATCGGTTATGATCATGTTAACTTTCATTTCCTGTCAATTACAATATATACAATTATTAATTACTTGGTATTGTAAGAGTTATATTATATAACACAATTAAAAAAAAAAGAGCATATCATAATTTCTAATAAGAATTGAAAAATATGAAACTTACATGAAAGTGATCGGAATTATTGTTATTTTCTTGTTCTAACCCAAGATATTGTAAGGCTCTGGTACCACTATCAACAACAGTAACTTTGAAAGACGAAACTTTGAGAAGCTTTTCAATAACTTTTCTATCAATATTACTATCATCAACAGCAAGTACATGTAACTCTTTTGATGATTTCATTTGATCACAACAAACATTTTTGTTGGTCTCCATTTTGCAGATTGATCAGGAGAAAAAATAATAAATGTTTATGAGATGAGGAGGAAGGAGATTGATATATAAAATGTGGAATATATAGAGATTGTGAATGTATATATACGGAGGATGGGAGACAGAGGGGACAGGAAGGGAAGAAAAGAGATAATGAGGAGATACGGAGAAATCTTTGGAAATCTATAGATGAGTATAATCACACATGTCTTTCCTTTGTCAGCCAGCTCCTGACCCACACCGCCCCTGTTTTATATTTTACCACTTCTTTTTTATATTTATATATATTTTTACTTTTCTTTTTTCATAGAATCAATTCACACACACGTCTTGGCTTATTATATACACGAGGTCTAAGGAGTAACGGTGTAGTCGGCAAGTTTTATCAGCAAAAACCATCGGCTATCATCGGTTCTTTGGCAATCTTATAGCACATGCATCGGTTAGTATCGGCAAGTTACATCTGCAAATTTTGACAAGTTACATCGGCTAGTTTTTGTCGATGCTAATGAACGTTGGGCAAGTGCCACGTGGCCAGTTTAGGTAGAAAAAGTGAACGTGGGAACGTGTTTAATTTTTTTGCAAGGATCGGCTACTATTGACAAGTTTTTGGCTATTAACATGTGGCATCTTGGTATTTGTTATGTTTTTGCCAAAACTTGTCAAAGAGCCATAAATTAGCACTACACCCTTGCCCCTTAAAACCTGTGCGTTGCACGACCATGATGAATTATAATTACTTACGCATAGTAGTTGTATCTAAAAAGTATTATTTTGATTGTTAGCGTGTGGTTTAAAAATGATCAATAGTAATACGATGTTGAGGTGTGTGTAAGAGTGAAGTTATAATATGAACATAAATGTGAAGATGAAATGTAATGAAGTAATCGACAATAC
Source organism: Erigeron canadensis (assembly GCF_010389155.1). Classification (NCBI taxonomy): domain Eukaryota; kingdom Viridiplantae; phylum Streptophyta; class Magnoliopsida; order Asterales; family Asteraceae; genus Erigeron; species Erigeron canadensis. Next base: position 41,875,377 of record NC_057762.1, read on the forward strand.
AATAAACATTCTACAAACATTTATGTAGAAAACAATCCTGCCTACAAACCTTTTCATCAAAGATGATGAAGTCGCTATTACTTTTTATTCATGCTGATCACATCCTAACGCCTACAAATTATGACAACAATCGGGCCAGAAGACTCTTTGTGAAATTGATCCAAATAAATAGCATCCCTTTTCTTATGTTTTTATGCAACAATACCATTACTCTTCCCCATTTGAATATGTAATTATTGGCTTGAGATAGACTTACTAAAACTAAATGCTTTCAAGAGGAAAGAATACAAAGTGGGATGTGAAAGATGGATCCCTCGTATATATAAACCCTCATAAAAAACCAAACAAATTCTACAACACTCAACTCAATAAAACTCTCATTAACAATCTATCTATTTATCATGAACCTAACGTTTACATATATACATATATTTACATATACATATACATAGTATCTTTCACATTCCACTGTTTGAAATTTATAATCATCATCAATATAATCAATTACTACTCTTCCAATAATGCACATATACCTATTAATAAACTACATAACAAATCAAGAATTTACTACCCATGCTACATACATTTGTAACTATGCAATTAGATGTATAACAACAATTATGAAGAGACATTACTTAGTTTATTTCACATTCCACCCTTTAAACTTCTTAATCATCATCAATATAATCAATTATTACTCTTCCAATAATGCACATATACCTATTAATAAACAACATAACAAATCAAGAATTTACTACACATACAACATATATTTAGAAACTATGCAATTAGAGATATAACAATAATTATGAAGAGACATTATTTAAGTTATAGAGTTGATTCATAACTCAACTATTATATTATATTATATTATATTATATATAAGGATAAGGATAGGGATACTTATAATGATATCAAGTTAAAGATTTTCATCTGCATTTGAAAGTTGCAATTAAATAAGAGTCATAGCATAATAAGCTTATGATCGAATGAGAAGATTTATAAGTCTTCATAATTAATTCATACATAATAAAAATCATTATAAAGAGAGATTAAGAAGATAGAGGTTATAGGTTTAGAATTGATTTCAGAAACTCAACTTTTATTATATATATATATGTATGAAAAAATATTAATCCTCTTAACAAATAACCCTAAAAATTGTTTTAATTACTCGTATAGATAATGACAAAAATAATGGAATCCACGTAAGCCTATATTATAATTTTATGAGCATTTTTAAGCTAATTTTTTTGCAAGATATATCATTTCGCTTTTATATATATTATCTCCGTCCCATTATATGTGTCCATTTCTAAAATTCCGGAGGGTTCATATGTGGATATATTATTTTATCAACTTTCATTAGTTAATTGATATTGCTCTCTAACCTTTTTGTTGAATTGTTTAATCTTTTTATCTTTTTGATTTTTATATAAATAGTTTAAATATAAAGATATTATTAACTTTATTTAAAGCTTACGAGAAATTGTTGATACTATAGTATATGAAATGCTTATACGGTAGTTTACTAGTTTATGAATGTGACTTGACTTTTGGGACAAGATTTGTTGCAGAAAACTTTATCGATTTGATTTAAACTTAGTTATTGACCCCGTGCGTTATCGCGGGGTACGTTTTTTATATAATAAATTTTTGGCAAATTTATGTCAAATTTCCGAACATAAACTTTAAAAATGACAACTAACCATCTAGCAATAACATAAAAAATATTGTAAAGGAATAATAAGTCGTATAAAAACACAAACAATAACTATATTAATGTTTTAAATGTTTCATGTGTAATCATTATGAAAATTAAATGATCATAAAATAAATCTTTAAAAGTAAAACCATAATCAAAAAACAGAAACCCAAAAGTCTAGTGTCAATAAACAAATCTTTAAAAGTAAAACAAATCTTTAAAAGTAAAACCATAATTGTGTGCAAATTGTATGATGAAAACCTTGAAACCCAAAAGTCTAATGTCAATAAAAATCAAAACGAAAATTTTGATGTGGATACAAGTTAAAAGAAAAAACCTATTACTAAAAAAACAACTAAACATGTAACAATACAATAAAAATAATGTAAAAGAATATTAAGATGTATAAAAACATAAACAATAACTATATTAATGTTTTAAATGTAACATAAATGTAAGACGTAGCGATGATAAAAGTTATTGTATAATGAAAACATTATATGTATAAAAAGACAAATGTGAAAATAATCAAACACCAAATGTTTAAAAGTAAAACCATAACTGTGTGGAAGTTGTTTGATGAAAATATGATAACTTAAAAGTTTCGTGTTAAGAAAATGAAAGTGAAAACTTTGATATGAGATAAAAGTTAAAAAGTAAAAATTTTAGCGGGTTAAAACGAAACTTAGTTAAAATTTAAGGGTTAAAAAACTTGTACATTTCACGCATAAAGTACTTGTATATTTATATAGATTTTTAGTATATATATATATAGGGAAAATAATGGGTACAGCAAATTGTACCCAAGCTTAGGTACTACACACACAAATATGCCCCCTGATTTTACACTTTTATCCTTCAATTTATACATGTATCAAAAATGTCCCCTGATTTTCAACTTGACTATACCTATCATACGTACAGCCGCTGTACGTATGATATCCCCATATATATATATATATAGTAATATAATAGGAAAAGCGGAGGGATATAGCTAAATTTAACCAAGCCAATGCTCATGAAATATTACTGTAAAAGGGCCCCAAAGTTACTTTGCGCCTTGTAATAAAAGCCATGAATCCGCGTATCTTTTGCAATAAGATCATGATTTACGGGTAGGGGGTAAAATGCACCAACCTAGTAATTTCTGTTGCAACATCTTTGTAAAAGTAAAGAATATAGAGATTAATAGATGCCATGCCACTGACTTCTTTCCAACTTTCGCTGTGGATATGGGTAGTGTTTCTTGAGTAATTTATCATGCATGTTTGAAACATTTGTTACTATAAAATAGAGTTAGATGTGACCAAAGCCTGCTTAACATTTTCAGTGGCTGTAAGCGGCGTTGATTAGGACCCTTTTTAAAATCTAACAAATATCCTTTCCTGGAGGTTAACGCGGGTTTCACCTTGTGCATGATGGCCTCAACCTATGTAATGTAATACTCTTGGGAGTAATTCGTTATGTTTTACGGCAAGGCAAAGCCAAGACTAAAAGAAAAGAAACGACCTCGATATCAGATCTAGGCTATCAATTAAAAATGAAACACGTAAGTTTAAAACCTGAGAAATGTAAATAAACACCAAATTAAAATCCCCAAATTCGAAGCCCTAATAGCTTCAAACAAACTATAGACCCTGCAAGTTTTCAGAAAACCAAAAACACGAAAATTTCAAAAATCTTATATAGTGTATGTAGATATAGAAATAAAATAAACATCTTTTATATTGTATCTTGCACTGTTGTGTATATATCGTGCATAGAATGGAATCAATAAAAACGATTGTTCACATCTTAAAGTTACTTTTTTGCTTTTTACATTGGTAACTTTTGGTATGATATAGAAACAACAATGAGGCTCGCAGAAAGTCAAAGTCAAAAGATTGATTTAATAATTTTTCATGGTCCACAGGACCACAGGTGAAAACATGCCTATAGAGTAAATCAAAGCCACATAAACATTTTGATCGTGTTCATTAAAGGTTAGTTTAATTTATTTGTATTTGTATTGATTCACCGAGACTCAAATAAGTTAGCAACGTAACTGACGTTTGCATCTATTTCCACAACTACATACTGTCACCTTAAGTATCATCCCCGACTGTCGATCCTAGAACCACACATCATGTTCTCCAAGGTCACTTTAGTTATTGGATAAATATCTATATCTTCTTCTTTTTTTGTTGGAAAAGAAAATTACAGTATGTTACAGTGAAGAGAATTTACACCAATTTTCCCACAACAAATTATGTTTTCTAAATTTATACCGATACCAATGAAATCCAATAGTCTTGACACTTTGCAATATCGACTCCTTATTAGCCTTTACATTCGACAACCTTACGTCATTCCTTGCATTATACGTGGAATTCATGAATTCTATTCCCTTACATCTCCAATTTTTATTGTTTCATGTGTCACAGTTTTATCATTAAAAAAAGTTTTTTAGATTAATAAACTAAGCATATGATATGAACACTACAAATCATATTGCATTTGTTCACACTTTTAGGTGAGTGTGAACAAATTAAAAATTTTGTCACGTTTTTTAGTGTGTAGAAATATATTGAATTAAAAGTGTGTGGAAATTTCTCCATACTAAAAAGTATGTAGAAATAAAAGTTCATATAATTATTTTGTCACACTCTATTTGTCCACGGTAACTGAAAAAGTTACCGTGAACAAATGAGGTGTGACAAAATAACTATGAAAGTTCACACTAAAAAGTGTGAACTTTTATTTATATACACTTTTTAGTGTAGATAAATTTTCATACACTTTTAATTTAATATATTTTTACACACTAAAAAGCGTGACAAAAATTTTAATTTGTTCACACTCACCTAAAAGTGTGAACAAATGTAATATTATTTGTAGTGGAATATGTAACTATGTAAGAGGACATGATCATTTGACATATCTCGAAATATACCCTTTCAATATTTAATAGTATATAGACTAGATTTTAGCCCGTGTCCAGTGTTGTACACGGGTTTACGATATTATCAATATTAGATTTTCATACATTTAAGTTATAAAAGCTTATAATTTTGAAGATATACGGTTCTAAGTGTTATACTTTGCAAGTTGTAGTACAGTAATCACAGGTTCGTCACAGTCATAATTAGCTGAGACATATCGATAGAATTGTTTGTCGTAGTCATTCCACAAGGCACATGCTATAATAATTTATCTACTTTTTTAAAACCAGTTGTACCCATAATGTGATATTATTATGAAAGATAGTTAAGAATTAAAATATAAACATACTTGTGATCCTGTACTTGACATTCAAGTATATGTACTTGATCATGATGCCAACCCATAACACGCATAGGTTTATTTTCAATCACCTATCCTATGATAATTAGATAACAATTATGCTTGTTTTCATATTCTTTGATAATAGTTAGGACTCTTGATTTGAATGACAATTGTAACTTCAAACATTAATACGCAAAACTAATATATAAAAAAAAGAGAAAAGTATGTACCTTTTTGATTGAGAGATCGAATGAATATTGAATGGAGTTCATATTGATTTGGATTTAGTATTCAAGTAACTTTCTGTTGTAAATTGTGATTTCTTCTGTGACCGTCCCATGTTCTGTGATTCCTATTGTGTTTAGGATAAAGATGTTGTATATCATCATTTGTTATTATGTTTTGGATAGGGCTATCAATCTTGACCCAACCCGAACCCAACCCAAAAAAAGTCAGGTTAGGGTTGGGGATTTTCGACCCACCAACCTGCCAGGTTTGTTTGTTGGGTTGTCAGGTCGACCCACCAACCCAACATTTTAAAAATATTTGATTTATATATAATATTTTATACTTACTATCTATTTATCCATACGCCATATTCCCATTTTCTATATATCTAATCTAAAGTAACTTCACATCTAAAATAAAAGAATGTCAAAATTTTGTAAGATGCTAACTGATGTTGGGTGAGACAATAAGTTTATTAACTTTGTGCCAAGTTCTAACAATACCATCGTATTTCTTTCTTTTTTGGTACTTTTTGTTTTCAACTTACACATCAATGACAGAGCTTTATATTGGTTGATTTATTCCGTTATATATTTATATATATTTGCTTATCAGGTCATGTGGGTTGGGTCATGGGTTGGCAGGTTGTGGGCCAGGATTGAAATTTCTGACCTGAAACTTTTTGTGGGTTGGGTTAGGGTCAGGGTTTTCCAACCCACAAACCCGTCAACCCGAACCCGAACCCATTGACAGCCCTACCTAAAACTATAACTTACCAACGATCAAGTCAAACAAGCTTATAGTACGAAGAAACCCAATTTACATTTGCAACTAATGTCAAGCAAGCTTATGGTACCGAGAAGCAATTAGAGGCAACACAAACTTAAAAAAATTAGCATATTCATTATGTTGTTTGAGGAGAAAAGTTCAACTATTCAAGCAGAATTTAACCACCAAGTATGTTGATACAACTGTTCCTTTATTACATTGTTTTGTTTTTATCATTGAGGTAAAACTGTAGTGGTATCTCAATCCTCCTTATATGGGGGTCTTGGGTTTGGGGTGATCCAGGTTTGAATCTTGAGGGGATAAGGTTTACTCTTATTTACCGTCGTGCCATTTGGCGGATTAATAGGACGCATTCCTCATTCCGTGATTCCCTGAAAATTCAAATGACATCTTGCACGAATAAGAAGATTTAATATTAATAATATCGTAAGTCTTGTGTCCAGTGTTGGATACGGGTCTAAAATCTATCTTTTATTATACTAAAGCACAATTGATTTAATAACTTATCGACCAATCATAGTTATCGATTTCTTAATGTTGACTTTTGTTTTTTATTTTGACTTTAATTTACATTTTTTGTTTTCAATCACAAATTTACACTTTTTACCTAATAATTTTAATATAATATAATAAATAAATAATAATAGCTAATATATATCCGATATATTAATAGCTAATATTTACCCAATTAAATAATAACTAATATATATACAATAATATGTTCTATTATATATATATATATAATAAATTAAATTTAATGTAAATATATTAAGGTCTTAATAATAAGGGAAAAATTCATAAAAAGGTAATATTTTTTCCTCAAAATTTCTAATAAGAAAAACCTATTTAGTTTTCGTCTATTAAAAGGATTCAATTTCGGAAAAGTTCTCAACAAATGTAATATCGTTAGTTTTTAACGTGAGACCTTCGTTAAATGTCATGTCGACTTGCGTGACGTGAAAAAGTTGCAGGGAATTGATAAAAAATTTCTCAGTTATTTTCCCACATCTACAAAAATGAACAATAAATCAATATTCCTTATATTTTCACATATCACAACAATCTCATAATTGATTAAAAAAGAAAAAAGTAATACATATTTAAAAAAGAGATTCCAAGATCGGAGTTTTCTATCTATGTTTACAATATATACCTATCTTATATCTATGTATCAAGCCGAGATCGGAACTTTCCAGCCACAAGTCCAGGTAATCGGAAACCACCACCACCAAATCCAGCTATTTACCGAAAATCACCACCACCAGATCCGGCGAATGACGACATCACCATTAAATTCAATTCCAGCCACTAATGCCTAACACGAAGCATTTATGATTGGTGATCCATTCCTTTCCTTACTTTGCTTGAAACACAGTCACTTTCCCAAATCGCAAACCACCGTTACCGGAAAAACGAGCATTCCGGCCACATAGATTTCTGGCTAACCTGTACTGCCACTCGACGGACCACCGACATCCCCAATCGGTGGTGATGATGATGGCATGTATTCGGGATTATGGCCATAAAAGATGGTATGTTAGGATTAGTATGCCTGATTTGATAACATGTAGATTAGGGTATTCTTTGTTTGACTAAGTCAAGTGATGGTTGTGGTGATAGTTCTACACTTCTACTTCGTTGATATAATGTAAATGTATTGTGACATGTGATATTTATTTATTTGTTCATGAATCTGGACTTCATAGATGAATTTTAATAGGAAGAGGGTAACATCACAGCCAAAAGTCAACCCGATCAAGGTATTAGCGGCGATGTCGCCGTTAATACTCTGACACTGACAAGGGCCCCGCTAATTTTTCGTTCAGATTTACTATTACAGACATGGGGGCCCGCAGTATTATCGGTGACGTCGCCGCTAATACCCTCTATGGTGGGGTTACACATTTTCCCCTGGTGGGGCTACACATCCCGTTTTAATAACATAATTTGGTGCGAGTATAGGGTATAGCGATGATGATGATACATATATATGATATCAAATGTCCAGGTGGCATGTTGATGTGGTATTTAATGGAGATCCAATGTTAAAAACTAACAATATTACTTTATTGATAAATTTTCATAAATGCATTCCTTTTAATAAATGAAAACTAAATAGGTTACCCTTATTAAGAATTTTGAATAAAAATGTTACTTTTTTACATATTTTTCCCTAATAATAGTTGTACTATCTTAATTTTAATTTTAGTATATACTAAAAGACAGTTTAACTAATTACTTATTAACCAATTATATCATTCGATTTCATCAGCTTGACTTTAGCTGATGTCATCATTTGAGTTTTTACATAATTTTTTTAATTAATAAAAAACAAATAACTAAAATAATTATTTTTAAAAAGTTAAAATTGGTTTCTATCTAGAAAGTCCGGTCTTCACACACGAACAATTGATTTAAGGTGTTAATATGTGACAAAGATGAGAAGACAAAAAACACTACAACAAATTTCATCTATAAATAAGTTTTTCAAATGATGAAGCAGGGTATATGTTTCCAATATAGTTTTATTACATTAGTTTTCTTTATATTAGCTTAACATTCTTGACATTTGAATTAAACACTTAGTATTTACTTATATCATTAACATTGAACTTATAAGCTTTATTAGTTACATGTATTAACATCTAATATTAATGATGTTGTAAGTAGTGGACACGAGTCTAAAATCTAGTATATACTATAAGACAGTTGAACTAATGACTTATTAACCATTCAAATCGTTTAATTTTATCAAAATGGCTTTCGCTTATATCATCATATATTTTAATTATAAATTAAAAATCCTAATAATAATTATCCAAATATATTATTATATTAGTAATTGTAAAAAAAACCTCATTAATTTACACTTATTTGTTTTTTATCAACAATTTATACTTTTTTAACCTTGAATATTTTATTTATATTTATTTTTAGCCATCAACTTGAGACGATTTTTCTAAAACTTTTATCTTATTTGTGTCATGGGTCTGCATCATGATTAAAGACACATGATCACAATTATGTTTATATTTTAATTCTTAATTATCTTTTATAATAATATCACATTATGAGTATATTTGGTTTTAAAAGATTTTATAATAGAAAAATTATTGTAGCATGTGGCTTGTGGAATGAATACGACAAACAATTCCGTTAATATGTCTCAGCTAATAATGACAGTCATGAACATGTGATTATTGTACTACAACTTGCAAAGTTTAACACTTGAAACCAAATATTTTCAAAATTATAAGGTCTTATAATTTTAATGTATGAAGATCTAATATTGATAATGTCGTAAGCCTCGTATCCAGTGTTAGACACGGGTCTAAAATCTATTAAAAAATATTCCGTATATGTCAACATCAATACTTTTATCTTAAAACGATCTACGATGAAAACCTGACTATCCATAGGAGTATTAGTTAAATAAGATTTTCTAACTTTACCTATGACCCACCAAAATCTTTAAAATCTTGCATCTCCCTGCCGTCAAGGGAATTCTATTTCTTTTATTTCTCGAACATATATATTCATTATCAGCCGTTCAAAAAAAAAAAAATTCATTATCCTTTTTTGGATATATTTTATGTTAGTCTTCTGTTGCAAATCGAGCATTGAATCATTGATAGCGTATATGTTTAATTTAACAAGCCTGAGAATTATCCATAAATTACAATTAGTTACTTGCATCGACTACAGTCTACATATACACCGTTAAAAAATATATATATATACCTACATATATTATCTACTATCTATTTGAAACATTCATTAAACTTTCATAACAGAATATTAAATGCATCTATAATGTTCAAACTAAAATATTTATATCCATTAATATTTACTAATTAATATTAGCAAATTTTATTGGAAGCCCAAAGGAATCCAAATGTTTAGACGAGATCAATAATTCATTGTATTTGTACAACAACCCGGGCTTAATGCGTGAACGAGATAGACGAGAATCATGAATGGGGGATTTGTGGGGTGTTTTGGATTCTCTGACTTTGCCTCTTATACACTACGTATCATTGTTATACTTAGCGTTTTATTTTATACTAGCTTAAGCACCTAGGTAATACCCGGATAGTATTAAGATAACTTATCATAGAGTAGTTCATAGTTATAGAAGTTGTGATATATATACTTCTATTATAAAAAGATTAGCTCATTATTTATGAAAATGTTGAAACTTGTGTAATATTTACACACAACACCCTTTAAAATATTATTATTTACACTACCCACTTACCATTAATAATTAAATTACACTATATCTATCATTTATGTTTCAAAATATCTTCAATAAACCCTTACATCAGTTACTTTTACATCAATAACTTAAACCAATCGACACCGCCTCCGTCACTAACAACCTTAATCTAATTATCTATCTACATCTATATTATACTATAAAGCAAATCTCATTTTGTTGAATTTAAGTTTCACTATTCCATAATTTATCAAAACTGCATTACATCAATAACTTACATTATTTGTCGCCGCAACCACCACCACCAATCTCCACCACAGCCACTGTCGACGCTACTGTCGCACGCCAACATTCGTTACTGCCACCCTCGCCGCCATTACATCGCCACCACCATTGTCACCTCTACCACCACCCGTCACCTTCATCACCGCTAGATCGCGTGGATACCCTTCTAGTGTTAAATATGAAAACTTCACAAGATAGCTAACGGTGTAATACGCATATATTTATAATAGCATATCATTCAAGTTTATTCAATATATAAAACATAATAACATAAGTTCAAAATAAAAAAAAAATGTACTAATAATGAAGTCAAAATAGGGCTGTATTTAACGTGCATAAAAAAACTTGTACCTTCCATATTAAAAGCTCATCCCCTGATTTTCATGGTAAATATACAAACAATTTATGCACCTTAAACACAACCCTAAGAGCTGTATTTAGCAAACCCTCTAAATAAATTATTATCAACTTAGGCATATTCTTTTTGGCATAATATCTTTTATTTATGCAAGTTATTAGATAACTATAAATCATCAATGAATACACAGATCATTTTAATCAAGGATTTCCAATTACAATAATATATTTAATTTTATTGGTATTGCTAATACACCCTTAAATTCTATGTTAAGTAAAAAAAAAGTGACTATTTTATGCACATTGACTTACAGATTTAGTTACTGTATTTAATTTTAATACGTATTTAACATCACATCAATTTAGTAAATTGTGGTTTCTTTAAATTGATTATTAGTTTTTTTAGGTCTATAAATTAGTTTAGAATCTAGTATAAATAAAGAGTATATATATACAATATATAATAAAAATAAATATACAATGATATGATGTGATTTGCATGGCACAATAAAATCGGTAGAAACTAACAAACCACTTGTTAGTTAGTTTTTATTATATTTAAAAATTTATTTATGACATCATAATTAATAATTTTTTTAAAAAAATAGAGAATAAACGAATTTAAGATATGCCAACTAAAACTTTTTTTTAGCTAAAATGTAGGATTGGACTTTAGCTTTATATATAAAGAAATTTGTGTTTGTTATGCTTGGTGGGAAATGTTCCTCTTTATATAATGATAGATTCATTCGTTTTTTAACGTCATGATAGTTTTAGAAATTTGTATACCTCATTTAAGATTAAAACTTCTTACATTTAATTTACCACAAATTAGAGTTATAATAATTAAAAAAACCGTTTATATTTATATTATATTTAACAAGCTAATCGATCCGGGTTCAACCAGGACCGTTTAAATAAAAATTTAAAACCGAAAAATACATAGAAATATATATGTAATTTGTTGTCGATACACTATAATTTGATATGTAGAAAACAACATACTTGTAAAGATGGACATTTATATATATAACAGATTAGGTTAATGAAAAAGTAATAAAGATTAGGTTGATGAAAAAGTAATAAATAACTGTTATAAATTAATGGTAGATTTGAAATTATAAAGAGTTTGGATACAGTCGAACATTTTTCATATTAAATAAAAAAAATTAAGGTTAGAAAAGTAATATGAAAAAAAATGCCATAAAGCATAATATTAGCAAATAGTTTTTGAAAGGAAAAAACTATTATGACATCATTTATTTCTAAGTGTCCACGTTTTAATTTTTGAGTATTTTTTTTCAACTTTAACCGTAAATATTTTTATTTGTGTTATATAAAATTTGATATAAGATATATGAATTGATTGAGTTTTAAATGTATTTTTCATTGATATAATTTTCATCAACTAATATGTAACACAACCAAAGATATTTGCGGTCAAAGTCGAAAGAAAAAGACTTGACAAGTCAAAATAGGACAATTAAAATGGGACGAAGGGAGTATAAATTAAACTTATTGAGTTAGTAAATAAAGAAGGTGGTAAGACCCTTGCAGAGTTCCCCATCAGCATAGAGCTTGAGAAGCTCGGACCTGGTCAAGATCCGAACAACAAGGAGCACACAACTACTAATATAGTCTAGTAGTCGTTTTTTTCTATTAGTTGCGATGCAAACAGGCCTTTACTTAAACTAAATTACATAAATTATTAAAAAAAGTTATTGAGAAATTGAAGTTTTAGGGCTTAAATTAGATTGAATATGTGATTTTCTAGAACTTTTCAGAGAAACTAATTAATCGATTGAAAAAATAATTTTTTTTATTGATAAATTGAATTTTAAAATAATAAATTTTTATTAATATCAAGATGACTATCGTCTATACATATACATCGGGTCATTGTTCACTTCAATATGAAAATTTATTTCCATTAATAGGAAGGATAGAAGATTTGGTTCTGTTTATATGAAATGAGGTACACGAACGAATGATTAAGCCTACAGAAAGTAGATTAAGATGAAATGACGTTAACAGACATAAAAACCATTCATGGGATCCTTCTTGGATGGTGAGTTAGATATCACAGAATAGGTGAATAGGGGTAAAAATGGAAATGACTTGACTTTTCATTCATGGGGAACACGCTACCACCGCCTTCTTCGTCTGACCAAACCACCGCCGGCGTCAACGTCAACATTACGACTGCTAAAGGAAAACAAGACGCTACTGCTGTTTCCAATTTTAACGTACTGCTTTATTTACTCACGAGTTGTTAATGTTTACTCAACAACTTTCTTTTAACGGTCAACACCTTTTTTTTTTTTTTCTTTTAACAAAAATATATTACTTATCTATATGCAAAGGTTGGAGAATCTTTTTTACCATTTAGGTAGAAATTGGAAGCAGCCTCTCTACTTAGGTAGAGATAAGGTCTGCCTACATCTTAACCTCCCCCATACACCGTCGAGGTATTGGGGTTCAAAACCCGCAAAAGACAGCACTGAGTAGTTACTTACTTTTTTTTATATTCTATTATAAACAAAAAGCCCCTTTTTATCTATATTCTATTATAAACAAAAAGTCTTTTTTATTTTAGTTAATTGTACCGTTAAATTAACAGAATTGTCTTTGAATTTTTATGTTTAGCCCTTAATAAATTAACTTACACTCTAAACCTTGATTTTAATAATTAACACTTTAAGCCTTTATCTTCTAAAAATTTTCACTATCACAATTACATCAACCGTCACCACCACAAATGATACCATCATGGACACCACTAGCTAGGCCGCCTTCCCCATCACTGCTGCCGCATTGCGCGGGTAACATGCTCGTGTAAAAGAAAAAACAAATACTTTACATATAATTAAATTATCTACCCCTTTATAAAACAAACTATCCCCCCCTCCTTAATTTTAAGAACATAAAATGACACATTTATCCTTTATTTTAATACATCTTTATTTCTATTTTATAGATTATGACTAAAATGTCATAAAAAAAATTCAACCACTATATCTCCCTCACGCAGAAACATATAGCAAAAACCCTAACTCAAAATTCTCTCCCCCTCCTTCCGTATCCCATACAACAATTAATCACATCTTCAAACGCAATAAAATTACTTTTACGTTAATAACCACACAATTACCGTCGCCGTTACCGCCACTGCATAACGCGGACATCAATCTATATAAAATAATGCAAACATGCCTTGTTGCAAAAATCGAATTTCTGATTTCTACCCAAAAACCAATAGACTTTGCTAAAGCTAAACCCACGTTAATATATATCATTAATCGATGTATTTACAAACATGTTAAAATATCAAATATATAATATATTATATAATTATTTTTAGAACGACAGATAATATATTAAAACAACAAAACATCTAGCAAAGTACGTGTTCACAACAATGTTACAATTACAAGGCAAAAGCGATTACTTGGAATCAAACTGAATCAACACAAGCCTAAGCACATCTTTGAGGTTTGAACGGCGAATAATGCAAAAAGAATCGAAAAGTTTGTGTCATTTACAGTTACCTTAAGACAATAAAAAAATTCTCAAATAACAAAGGCTGAGCCACTAATTTTCACTATGTGTTTTTTTTTATGCATTCTCATATATATCTGAAGAAATGAACCGACTAAATGACAAGAAGCGGGTTAGAAAGCCACTCTATGCACGACAATTTTCTCTTTTTTGAATATGCTAAAGAACCACGAGTAAGAATACGTAATAATTTACTCAACAAGATACTCTTTATGGTGCACCCCATCCCTAAACAATTTGTCATTTCGAAATCTCCAACTTATCTAATACTCGTATATGATATAATTAGTTAAATTTCCTTTAAAGAAGTTTACATGTAGTTTTTTTTTTTAATAAATAAAAATGATATATTTATATAAACAAAAATAAACGAACATACATATATAAACGAATAAAAGTTTAAGAACAAGTTATCAAACGTTCATGAATTATGAGCAAGAATACTAGCCATGCAGAAAAAAGTAAAAAAAAATATATGAAAAAATATATTGCAAAAATGAAATAAAACAAGTACGAGAAACAAAACAATGAAAACAATATATACGATAGCAATTCAAAATCTAAAAGAAATAAATTACATATGAAATGACAATTATTCGCTTGTTTAATCTACCTGAAAGTTTAAAAATTCGTGATACAGTCATGACATACTGTCACCAACGGTCGTGACACGAATGTGATACAACCGTTGGGAGCGGTAGCTGTAATATCCTATGATTTATTACTTCATATGGTTAATTTACTATTTCCATAAGGCACTATGCACTCTATTTTATTTTAGAGAAGTGACAAAACTACAACATGTTTTAGCCATCTACAACAATATTTGTTTTATACACAGTGCATTAAAACTTGTACATTTATTGTTGATTGCTAGTAAATGTTATAGATTTATCACTTCTCTTTATTTTAGGATAAAACCAGATACATGTGGCCATGTGTGGGACCTAACTTGCGTTTGATTTATAGTTATTGTAATTTTTGCGTCTTGTTAATTCACATTAGTAAATTTAAAAAAAAAACAGTAGCATAAGATATGGAGTAGTTGTTACGAAATAAAAATATGCTATATAATAAAAAAGATATACAAGATACGATATGAGCAGTGGTTACAGGTGGCGGTGAAGGGGTCCACTGGCCAAGAAAGATATGGAGAAGAGGTTGGGTGGATTTGGAGATCGACATATATATCGTACACCTGATCCACCAAATCAAATCCTTTCCAAACATGGAGATATGTGAGTAATTTTATTTATTTATTCATTTGTTTTTTAATTTTTTTCAAATGCCTCACTTAACTACATCGTAACCACATGCGGTCATGACAACTCCACAATATCTATAAAATTCTATATTTTAAATACTATTTATATGTATAACTAGTTAATCAACCCGGGTATGTTAATTAAAATTTAAAATTATAAACTATAAATAAAATTCTGTAATGTTTTTCTTAAAACATTATAACTTGATATAAATCTAATAATTCAACTAACACAATAATGATATAGTTAATAAATCAACTAAATAAAAAGACATTTTATTTTGTAATATTGTATAAGAGATATTTTTTATTCTTTAAATAAATGATTAATATATTTATAAAACATGTAAAGAGCTATTTCTATTTTATTTATATATATATGACATCATAATTAAAAAAAAAACCTTTTTAAGATGAAATATGGATTTGCCACATCATAAACTTTCTAAGAATACTTGTAAAAAACAATCTTGTTTTATTATATATAGAGATTACTATTTTAAAGTTATAAATACGAGAAAATTTAGAAGCCAAACTGACCTCACCAAACCAAACATCATACCACAAAAAATGCTATTGCCATTACCAAGTTTTCTCGAAAAAGAATGAAAGGGAAAGAATACCAGAATCATCAAGCTTACAAGCCACCAAATTAAAATTATGTCAAACCCCCGCCTTAGTAAAATTCGGCTTAACCCAATTTGTAAAACGACCGGTGTAATTTAGCTTTAAAGTATAATTTTTACGCTTATTAGTAACATGAAAACTATTTGGTAATTTCATACTAAAAATCCTGGCTCCGTCACTAACTTAATAGATTATTGGAATATCATCATATCGATTTATTACTGAATATTTTGTACATCTTTAGATTCATTTATTAGTGTATAATTTTTGCATCTTTATTATACAAATTGATCAGTATGTATTGCAACATACTTATGTTGCACAGACCGTTAATATACAATTATAATAATTTATATTGTTACGACAACTTTTGCTTATACAGTTATACTTTATGTAATAAAATGTATATTTTTGTTCTAAATGGTGAAATTAAATGATATAATACCAACATTATTTTTTATTTACATATTAATCTTTGTAAGAACTTTTAGAAGCAAACAATGTTTTGACAATGTGTGGGCTAGAATGAAGATGGTAGTTAATATGAGTGGTTTCTTTATTAACGTGTGCTGGGAAACGAATACCACCTCCAAAAAAACAAAAATTCCAATATCTGCCTTCTTTTTCGTTTGGGACCGTTTCTTTTTATTTCAATTTTTTTTCTTTTTTTGGTTTAAATAATTTCATAATTTGCCTTCTTACTCTCATTACTTTAAAAAAAAAATGATATCTATATCAATACTTGTATATGTTATATTCATTAAAATTGGTGGTACGAATATCTTTTCCTATTTACTTTAAGGGTTTTGTAGCAGACTATCATTAAAGTGCATTAAATAGTTGTCCGTTTACCATAAAATTTAGAGATGAAATTTTGATATGAAAATAAACAATTTTCTTATGCATGTTAAGTGATTTAAACATTTCCCCTACTTTAAATAACTATGCTAATTTACATTATCCTAATATAATTCGGTATTTCGGTTCTAAAGGGGGAGGGAGCCGATCGCGAGGTGGGGTGCGAGTTCAAGGGAGATGAAGCGAGCTCAGAGGGTATCGGGTGCCACGACCGCGAGCTGGTGAGCGAGATGGGGGAGCGAGCTTCAAGCTCGCACGGAGTTGGGTGTTTCTAAAAAAAGGTGACTGTTGTAGGGGGCGAAATGTAAATTTTTTAAACGGTCAAGTGACCGTTTTAGGGGGTATTTTGCCAAAAATTCAAAGATGAAGGTTTCTTCTTGTATGTTTTAAATTACAAACCTCCATTGTATATATATAAAAATATATATATATACATATATCCGGTTTCATATCAAATATATGAAACATATATACACACATAATCAACCGATAATGGATCTTAGAAAGAATAACACATACGCAAAGATGAAAGGTCGTGGATGGCCAAATTATCAACAACAACCCACACCTGGGCAGCCACAACAAAAAACTCGATCCACCACCAAACTCACTCCCGCTAAGATGTTAATAAATGAGATGGAGTAATTTGATTGGTTATTTGAAGGGAAATGGGAGGGTTGAACCTTCGACTCTCTCCCGCTAAGATGTTAACAAATCTTAAAGCATCTTTAATGCAAATTGACTAAATAGTCGCTAGTTTCTACAGTATTTTCTTTGAAAAGTTAGTTTTTACAGTATTATTTTATGGGTTTTGTTAGTGACAGCCCTTAAGGTTGTCAGTAAAAACTAATTTGGTGCATTAAAATCAGGGGACGGTTTTTAATATATAATGTACAAGTTTTTAAGCATGTAATAAGTTGTTAATGACAGCCTAAGGGTTGTCATTATCATTTTCCTTATTTTATTATTTTTAATAATTAGTAATTGTTTACATTTGTATCTTAAAAGTCAACCTAATATTAAACACAAGGATAAAGATCAATTCATTCGATTGAAAGATAGATTGTTTGCCCTTTAAGCTGACATATGACGCTGCGGTGGTAAGATGGGAGGGGTGTTAGGTCATATGAGGTGATAAGTCATAAAGTGTGATAGCCAAATGCTTTATCCGTACAGGCTCCGCCCTCACATTTAAAAACTTGTTGAAAGTATATCGATAATATCTCTAATGATAGAACATTAAAATTTAAGAACACCCATACAATTTTTATAATTTACCAATATACGGTTTTTGAGGTAAGATATTTTAAATGAATTTAATGAATAAAATGATTTATGGAGAAAAGAAAAAAAAAATTAGTGGTTGAGATTTGAGGAGAGAAAAAAATGAGTAGTTAAGATTTAAGTATTATAAGTATATTAGCTAAGGATGTTTAAATTAGTGAATAAAGAAGAAGGGTATTTTAGGTACCTCAAATCATGAATTGAGATTTTCAAAAAGGATAAAATGCTTTATAAGATAGTATAGATATAGATGTGCATATAAAAATGAATTAAGATCCTCTAATGTTATGATAACTTTATAGGTTAAGTTGAGGGGATCTCAATCTTTGGATTGAAATCAAAGGTAAAGATTCAAAAATCAAGTTTGAATCATGACATTTGATTTTAATCTAAATGTTATAATCCTTTCAACTTTACTTATGAAGTTGTCATAATTTAGAAGATCCTAGTCTTATAAAAACTAGATTAATACCCGCTCGGTGACCGGGTTAGAAATAATCTTATACTTGCATCACATATTGCGAAAAATATAAGTCTTAACAAAGATGAAATTTAGTATGAAATCGAAGATAATGTTAAGATAAACTTTTAACATTTATATATATATTTTAGTATAACATATTGAGGCTATTAATACTCGATCCCGACCTGCCAACTTGGAAAAATTTTAAACTTAAACTAATTCGTAAGCCTACTAACCCCGCCAAACCATATGACATGTTTGAACTAAATTAATTCACCAACCCATTTAACCCGCCGGTCGATTATCCCTGGTTTATGGATTGACAACTTTAGGTTGAAATTTCTATTCCGATTATGATATCAGTCAGGTTCGAGTTAGATATTTTCAACCGCCAATCCATACCCGTCGACGCGGACTCATTGACATCATAATATATATATATATATATATATATATATATATATATATATATATATATGGAAAAGGTTCAAATGAGAACTAATTGAATTGGAAGAACCATGAGAACCTTTTAATTATAACTTGGTGTTTATATGTGAATAGTCTATGTAAACAAATTTATGCACATTTGAACATGTCAAGTTATAGCTAATATTATCTATGTTCATATATGAATGGTTCTCAAATGAACCTATGTGAACGAATATGTTCACATATACCTATCATATATGAACATCAAGTTATAATATAGTGGTTCTCATGGTTCTTCCAATTTAAATGGTTCTCAATTGAACCTTACCCATATCTATATATATATATATACATATATATATATTATATTTATAAAGAAGCTTTGTCTTTTTAAGCTTAATAAGCTCTTTCGGGAAAACCGGTCTTCGAGTATCTAGGCATGGTTTACGCCATGATCAGTATAGGTGTTCTTGGATTTCTTGTTTGGGCTCATCATATGTTTACCGTGGGCTTATTGAAATAAAAAAGGTCTTTATAATTTGAAAATGTATATTATAAATAACTCAAATAAATATATACTTCTTTGTATGTACGGAAATATGTACATTACCCCATTTAAGATTAAAGTAGGTATATGAACAATAATGGTTATGCAAATGAATAAACTCCTAATTTTAAATTACGTAAGAATCTCCCCACCCACCCACACACACCATAACTCGGTCACCTATCAATGGGACTCGAATTTTAGTGGAACACATTAAGGTCAAACACCTTATCAATGATCTATCAACCAAATTTTCTATCTATACCTTTAATGAAATAATCTACAAAATAGTTTTTTTAATTATTAAAATTAATTAGATACATCTTTTAACATAAATTACTTTTACATTTACCACCATACCACTATTACTATCACCACCGTCACCCCCACCACTCGTCGACGTCACTACCTCCACCCGTCACACCACCTATTACCGCCACCCGTTGCTGCCACCGTCACACCGTCGCCGTAACCACCATCATCGTCGCATCCCGATAGTATGTATCTAGTACAACTTGTCACAATATTATATTACTGAGTACTATCTTATTAGTCAATCCTAAACTAGACTTTTGATTTCACCTTTAGTAATATTCCATTATAAACTTAATGTTTATACTATAAATTGGTATTTTTATTGTTAAACCCGAATAAGTTATATGCAACTAAATGTATATAAAATTTATATGAGTTATTATTGGTTGAATTTGCCACATTAAATACTAAAACATGTTGACATTGTTAAAAAAAATTAAGTATCTTAAATACCATAAATAGTTGCTATAGTTGAATATGGAAGTTAGACTTTAATTTAGATGGTTGTGATTAATTTGTTTATGAATTTCAAAGGCTAAGATCCAGAGACAAGTTTTTTTTTTTTTTAGCTCTACTAACAATAATCGGCTCTAATGTTCTAATAATGGAATAATGGAGATACATATATAAAAGTTAATGTTTAGATCGTGCATGAAATATGCAAGTAATTTCAAAGTAATTACCATGTATTTAGTATTAAATAGTTACTATAATTACAAAAGAATATATTAAATTAAATAAAAAGAGTTACCATATATATAATATAGTCAAACTTGACTTTTAGTTTATTTATTAGTTACCATATCTTGAATTTTAATTTCAAAAACTCAGATCGTTTGGTTTATTAATTTCAATGGTCCAGATCGGAAGTTAAGTTTTTTTTTTATTATCTGCTCTACCAGCAATATATATATATATACTAGGTTTTTGACCCGCGCGATGCGCGAGCTCTATAAAAAACTATATAATACACTTTATATATGAAGAAACGATAGCGAACATATTTCATTAGAATTACGTGATGTGAACTATATAAATAATTTAGTAACATATAAACATATGGTTGAACAGAAATAGATTCAACCAAAAGCTTGACAAAATATGAACTTAAAGAGATAGAAGGACTTAAGTTATTAAGCTATACTTTAAATTATCATTAAGAATTTAGTAATATGTTTTGCTTCTAGTAATGACAAATTACCCCTGTATGTAAATAGTGCGGCCCGCTATTTAGGTATTTTTTGACTATGGTTTTTGTATATTCATATAGTTTTGAAAACTTCCATATAATCATCATAAGAAAAAAAGGAAAAAAATTTTATGTAATGTTGAATAAAAAAAATAATGAAATATCATTAAGTATAGACGTGATTTTTAAGTTAAAGAGAAGATATCATTTTATCTAATGAGAAGATCTTAGATTTCTACAATATATTTATTTATTTATTTATTAATATATATGTAAGTTCATTTTTTTTCTAAATATATAGTTTATTTTTGAAAAAAATATGGAGTTGACACATAGGATAAAATCCTATGTGGCATTTTTTCAATATAGTTTTAGATTGCAAGAGGGCTTTAAAAAGCTTAGTTAACTACTTTTTTTTATAAAAGTTATATATATATATATAGATATAACCGGAACTTAAAAACAGTTTTATTGTTTATATATACATAAACAGTTAAACACTATGTATGGCCATTGCCCACTGGCCAAGAGTAACGTTTTTATGTGGACCGATGTGATCTGGGTCACCGGCATGGAAAGGCCAAAGTGTATTGATTTTTACAAACACAGCAAATAGTAGTGACCCCGTACGAATAAAAAAAAACCCATTAATTGATTCATGTTGGAATCATTTCTAGTTAAATTAGCTCAAAAGACATGATGTCAGCTAGAAATGATTAAAATTAGTTTCTTATTTAAAATATATAAAAAAATTCTTGTCCACAAGGATGTTGAAAGAAACCATTTAAAGAAGAATATAGATCTTAGGTTAACCACTTAACCGGGATGGCATTCATATTTGTTCATATGGTTAACCTAATTGAGAGAAATTTTTTATATCATTTCACCAATCTAGTGTCGTGGAAAATTGAAATATTCGTAATGTAATTGTAGTTATTTGGCCATGTTTGCTTGAACTTGTCTCAAATATTATTATTATTATTATTATTTTTGAACAGTATTCTTTTGTTATTTGACTCTGATGAATGTTTACTTGCATTATTCTTTTGTTTTGTTTTATTTATTTATTTTTTGTTTTTTTTATATTATATTATATATATATATATATATATATACGGGAAAAGATAAAATAAGTCCAACTTATTTTGAGTCCAAAAAAAGTCCATTGATTTTCTTCCATCTCTTCCAATTCCAACCACCTCCTACCACCACCACCATAATCTCCGACCACCATCATGATCATCCGGCGACAACGACTATCTCCGGCGAGACTTATACATGTGTAAGTACAACTTATGTACACAACAATGAAGGTTAAAGGCGGAGCTCGTCAATCCATATGACCTATCACCCTCTATGACCTATCACACTATGACCTATCACCCTCAATGACCTATCACTCCCACCAGCTTTGGTTTATGAATATCATTAAGGGCGAAGCCCGCTCCGAATCATAATTTTTGACAACCACCACCAACCACCATCATCACCGGAAAGTTAACTTACACATGTGTAAGTTGTATTTACACATGTGTAAGTCTCGCCGGAGATGGTCGCCGTCACCGGAGGATCATGGTGGTAGCCGGAGATGATGATGGTGGTGGTGGTGGTGGTGGTCGGAGTTAACTTACACAAGTGTAAGTTACATGGACTTTTTTTAGACTTTAATTAGCTAGACTTAATTTATCCCACCCCTATAGATAATAATATAGTAATTTACATAGAAATAAAAGGCAAACGGGCAACGAACTGCGTCGCCACTCATTTTTGTATAGCAAAACTAAGATGTAAAAACTACATTAATCGATCGTGGCGTCATGACATTACTGTGCATGACCCGTTGGACCCTTCCAAGTAGCTCGACGGCCTCAGGTGCAAGAAATCCAAAGGTATCAAATGCAAAGGGTATTAATACGTGTTGGTTGTCGAGACATGCCCTCTCATGTTTGGCCACTTTGCATGAGACAACTTTTAAAGCGGCAAGACCGGCTGTGAAGCTACACCCTATGTCCACAAGAGGAGAGACTCCTGTTAAATCCACACATGCATGTTTTCCCCCAGTCCAACCAAACACCAAAATGTCAGCAGGTCTGAGAGTAGATCTCCTTTCCAACGGGTCAGTCAAGAAATTCACAAGCGCCTCTAGCAGAAATCCTAGCCCGCCTAAAAATGTCAACGAGAACATCCCTAACCAAATAATGTCTGTATTTGAACCTCGGGAGCTCTTTACTATGAAGCGCATGCTCCCAAAGGAATCCAAACAAGCTTTCCGACAAATAGGGCAAAAAATGCAGAAGGCAGCAAGATGCTTGTACAATTCAAACTTTAACATGTATAGCCACAACCATGTAACCAGAGCCCCTCAAAAAATAACAAACCAGTTGACTGGTTTTCTTCTGATATGCCTGGCTAATCAATGCGAGCATCTATACCCATGAATTTACATTTGAATATGCCACCATACTTGAATCAAGACAGGTTATTGTCTGTAGATTTTTAGGAGTTGCTCTAACTGACTTACCGAGGCTTCTAATTATAACATGGATTGATTTTGTATCAAGCTAGGGAGAGTTGGTTGAATTAAGCTGCAAATACCACATCCAGTCATCGGATGGGAATTCATTTACTCAGGACGGATATAGATGTGCCAGACTGTCGGTCATTTTGATGAAAAAGGCGAAATGATAGTTTATTATACAAGATTTAGGAAATAATACAGGTGCTTGTTGCATGATCAAACTTGCACAATATAAAAAGAATACAAATTCCCTACTAACTTCATTATGTTATTACCACTGCCTTATATACCATCCAATTGGGAACACGAAGTATTGGTTCGGAAAAGATATTAAATGACGAGAGCACTGAGCACGTACAGAATTAGGGTTTGACCATGAGATGCCATCATCTTGCTTTGTTATAAGATGATTTCATGTTGAACACTAACATTCAGAGTCTTGTTAGGAAGGACAATGCAATTGATTACCACTACTTCATCTTCAACATTAACAGCTTCACCTGTAATTTTTAAAAGTAATACTTGATTTCTTATTAATCAAAACAGTGGAACTTAACTTATTAAAATCAAAGCTTGACCATTTGAACTCCAGAATTTAAGCTTAATTTTATAAATCTGATCAAGCATTGTTTTAAATGCTTGATTTGATACCACGAGTAATCATTTAGAGGGTGGTTGGGATTTGCATATCTGACTCGTGTATGTAAAAAGCAGAAAATATAAGTACTATGTATTTAACACATCAACTGAATTAAGCTTGATCTGCCTTTTAAAAATACAACTTTGCATACGTTGGTTTACAAACGCAATCCCAAAACACCCCCTTATCATAACTTTTTTTCTAAAAAGTTATCAAATGAAAGTATATATCGTACCAAGGATTGTCACACCAAGCTTTGCATTGTGATCTCCTTCAGCCTGTACACGTGACCACCGTCCAATAGAACATTTCCAACCAACAATTGAATGAATAACAACTGCATTTTCCTGTAATCACATAAATAACGATGATAAGCCACATATGGGTTCTTTTAAGGCCGAGGGCCGAGTGGTAACTGATATACCTTGATTTCAACATCGTCAAGAATGATACAGTTGATCAGCCGTACACCAGCTCCTATACGTGCATTAGCGGATATCGATACATTTGGACCAATCTATTCAAATTATGAATCAATATGGCAAAGTTAGAAAGTATCAATACATTGTATGTGATAAAGATTTTTGTAGTATCCACAAACATGTGTCACAAAAACTAGATGTGGCAATTTCAGCCATTTACTTATGAATGAGCCACCTTTCAAAAAAAAAAAAAAACTTATGAATGAGCCGATTGAAATTAACATTCAAATGGACCAAAACATGTTGCGAACCGGACAAATGTGTCTCACGTCTAATTCTAATGCATAAATCCCTGTAAATCGTTTAGTTCAAATATTATAATACTATTAAAATAAAACCATATTTGTATACAGTGTTAAACACTCCTATTGCTAAGAGAGTATTTCCATCACCAACAAAAGTTCGTTTGACCCTTTACCCAATCCACCTGACCCACCCAATTTGCCTTCTTTATGCGGAGTCTGCAGAAATGCATATAAATTAAAAAAAAGGGGGTTAACTTATTGTAATTTCATCTCTGGTGAATTTGAATATGCAAATAGTAAATATTGTCATGATTCAGCGGGTCATGCCACTTATTTTATTTTCATTAATTTCTAACCTTTACACCACAATTTGTTAGCCTAATTGCAGATAAGAATATTTAGTTGACCTGCTATTATTCATGATAACGCTACAACTCATTTACTATGCTGAACATGTAAAACAAAGGCCCATTCACCTTTGCTGTTGGATGAACTTTTGCTGACGGGTGAATGTAAACATCACCGATTATGGCGACACTCTTTGAACCATCTCCTTCGGTCAAAAGATGCGGTGAGGTGTGGCGAAACAGAGAAAGATACAAGCCAGAGCATTTCAAAGACATTCTGCATAAGCGTGAACAAGGAACGATTACCTTGTAAAGGACTGGCTTGATCTATGGCTGAGATAAAGGATTTAAAATGAACACCACTTACCCAGGTGTTTTTATTTGTTCCCAAAAGTCCATAGTTTCATACGTGTACAACTGCTTCTTTCCTGCAAGTGGTGATAATATATCTTGGTCCAATCTAACAAACTCTGCAGGAAGACTCCTATCAGATGTACTTGTATCAGGACAGATGTTGGAAAACAAAATTATAGTCATTAAATTCCCAAAGCCTAAGTTTTGTTTTTATCAATTAAGTCATTAATCTGTAAGTGTAAAAAAGGTATAAGAACAGAAGAAGGGAAAAAAATAAGGTCGATCTTATAATCCTAAGTTACTGCATTAGTACCTTGTTGCAGATTGTAGGGCTTCAAAGCTGGATTGACGTCTTAGGTTAGCTACAAGGCAGTCAATAAATAGATTTAAGGTTACATGATACGATGATATGTCACCAAATAACTACATAAAATTAAATTTACAATACAAATCTATGGCAATGATACAAACAGTAACTTTTGCACTGGTAATTTCTTATAATTCACCTCTGTCTTTTCGTTGTGTAGATACACCCTGAATGGCAGTAAAGATCTCTGGTGTAAATACATAAACACCACAATTTATTCGGTCACTGACCTGTAAATCAGATATCTTATTAGACCCAGTGAGTAATAAAATCTGATGTAAATAATGACTTCACTCAAGCACGTACAAAAGTTTCAGGTTTCTCTGTATAATGCAGCAACTCATTGGAACTAGAATCAGCTACCAGCTCTCCAAATTGGTCTGCTGATTCAGGGGAGACCTGCACCGCAAGGTAGAGCACAATGCCAAGTAAGAAAAAAAGATTTCCTGGACAAATGGTTTCTATTTTTACCAATGACTTTTAAAAAAGCTATACCAACCTTAATTACGAGGATTGTTCCCATTCCACCATATCTTTTATGAGCCTCTATGATCATATGAAGTACATATCAGCAAAACCTGGTTATACATTCAGTTTTAACATCAACATTTGACAAGTCAAAGAAAGAAGACATACCAAGCATCTCAGTTAATGGGAAGCTGCAACAAACATCACAGTTCAGCAAGAAGATATGTGACTGTCAGGAAAATAACACAGTGCCACGTTAACATTCTTGATCACTAGGTAGGATATTCAGAAAATGGTATTTTCTTTTCACATTCTTTTTTGTTGTTTTAATGAAGACAATAAAAAATGAGAAGGGCAAAGGTTAGAACCGGGTTATCTTCCATGATAAGATCTCTGAAATTGTATAATCCACCAGCAGACCCATGTGGCTTGTCCTCTTTCAAGTATCTGTTTCAGGATGATACAAAGGTAAAACACAGTTACAATATATTAAAAAAGGTTAAACCTGAGGTCGACTCTAACATTATAAAAAAGAAAGGCAAAGTATCAAGACGAAAAAGATTAGAAAATTACCTGACAGGGACTTTCAGCTCATTAGAGATGGAGGACACATATAGGGCAAACTCGCGCTCCTCATAAAAGCCAACAAGATAAATCTGTGCTAGGTTCGGTATCTACAACGGAAAGTATTCAAGTCAGAAGTTTTCACCATTAACCTTTGTTACAAAGATTTAAATTTCACATTTTTCAATTAAAAAAGTGGCTAAAGTAGCAAAAATTTTTGGCTGTTGTATTGAGTATATAACATAAAGCTTACCTTCTTACAGGCAGAGATTGGATGATGAACCATTGGCTGTCCTGCCAATGGGAAAAGTGGCTTCGGAATATTCAGTGATAACGGTCTGAATCGAGTACCTAAAAAAATATATATCCAACATGAATTAAAATAAACAAAAAGAATATAAAATCCAAAAGAATCATTCATAAAGTTCAAACAAACTATAAGAAACAATAATGGCTTTTATTGTGTTAAATAAGCAAAAAAGCTATAAGCCATGAAAAAAAAACTAGGCCAAACACCCCATATCTGTTCCAACTAACTAATAGAATAATTTATAACTTTCTCCCCTTTTCAAAATCAGATTCCATTTTAAGCTCCGAATGATCAATAAACTTTAAAATAAGAACACATAAGAAACACACATATACGAGTATATTACATACAGACACCGAACAAAAACTACTAGATTCACATTTATACATCTCAAATATCAAATATGAGTCGGAAAACGGATGCATATTTTTTTTTTAAAAAAAAAAAGCAGATAGAAACCAAAGATGCACAATTTCAGATGCAAAGCACGGAATTTGTGTATAGATGTTTTTTTTAAAAAAATATATGCATTTTTAAAAATGTACATCCAATTTTCATGATACATGAGATGTAGGGATATGAATCTAGTGATTTCGTTGTGAATATTTGATACATCGTTACTTCTAAAATATTGTTATTTAGTTGACTATGTATACACACACAGAATGTAAGGCTGATTGATCTAAAAACAAAATTCAGATAAAAATACGAAGAAGTTATGCCATGATGAATTTTTAAAAAATGATGATAATAAATTTAAAATATGTGACAGCAATTGAAGTGAGTATATAAAAAAAAAGGAAGGAATTGGACCTTTAGTGGGGCCACCAACCATGATCACAGCAACAGCTCTTTGATCATCATCTGAGCTCATTATTCCCATTCCTAATTCTGTGTTGTGTGATATAATAGATACTACTACTATATATATATAGATCTGTCTGTCTCTATAGCAGCCACAGATAACTAATTACTACTACTACTAGTTCAATTTGTAACAAGTATAAAAATACAATTGGCGCTTAATTTGTAACCAACACAAATAGAGACTGAATAATGAAATTTGGAGGATGCGATAATTGTACTGAAAATGTGATTGAGAAAATAAAGAGAATTGAAATGAAGTAAGAAAAAGGACTTTGGAAGAGTGTATATCTATGTATGTGAGGGTAGGGATGAATGAATGGAATATATGGCTTATAGCTACAGTTATTGCGTGTACATGATGATCTTATATATATCTCTATCTATCTGATGATATCTATTCTATTCTATGTACGAAAAAAATATACATATGATATCGGGAGGGACCCTCTCGTCCAATAAGCATAAGCCGACAGTTTGAGATCGGATCGGATCGGATCACAAGTGAACTCTGAAAATTTTAACAAGTTGTCACAAATTCACGTTGTTTGACGAGTGTAGTCTAATCAAGACATTGCATACTCAATAAATTTGAGATTAATCTACAACCCATTTTACATATAATTATATCATATATGATTCATTATTACGTTTCGATTGCATATATTATTATATCCAAGCGTAGTCATGAGTCGCCGAACAGTTTTCATGATACTAAAAAACATAAATTAACTTCAAAATTAAATATCCATTACTGGGGAAGGGTACTGATATTAAATTCTGGATTGATGTATGGGCAACGGACGAGCCCCTTATGGTTAAATATCCATTGCTGTTCAAAATTGAAAAGGAGAAGAAAATATGTGTTACTGATAGGTTCAATAAGGAAGAGTCGACTTTTAATGGGCTTTGGAATTGGATCAGACACCCGTCCACATCTGAGGAAGTGGGTGAGTTAGCGAGTCTTTTAAGCCTATTGGAAGGGAGGATCTTGTTAGATAAGGATGATAAATGGGTTTGGTTGGGTGTTAAGGACAAAGTCATGACGGTCGGGAATGTGAAGGATCTGATCACATGTAACAGAGACTTCACCAACAGGTATGTTTTCGATTGGTGTAAATGGGTCCCAAAGAAGTGTAATGTGTTCATGTGGCGAGCGGCAATGGACCGGATTCCCATCTCGATAGCCCTTCAGGCCAGGTCCTGTCACTTTGAAAATCCCGAATGCGTCTTCTGTGGTGATAGTGTTGAGGATGTTAATCATTTTTTCTGCGAGTGCATTACAGCGGCAAGAGTGTGGTAACATATTAGCAATTGGTGTAAGTCTCCTTCTTTTTTCATTTTCTCGATTAAAGATTTATTGGAATATCATGAGATTAAAGGGAAAAGCAAGATGGAAAGGAAAGTTATAAAAGACATTATAATGACAAGTTGTTGGTGTATTTGGAAAGTGAGAAACGAGATCAAATTTGAAAAGGGTATCAGCAATATGACTGGTATTATTCAAGACATCAAGTCTTTCGGGTTTTTGTGGTATAGGAATCGTACAAAAAATAAGAGCATATCGTGAGAAGATTGGTGTAATTTTAAAATTGTATAATTTATTGTAAATATACCGACGGCATTTTGCCGGGGTCTTGTGAATAAAAAGTTTACTTTTCCAAAAAAACACTACAAAATTAAATCACATGAGTTTTGATGGGATACACGAATAGAAAAAGTCAAAAAGATGATACCAATTTAAAATTATTTTTTTTTATCGAAACAATATAACTCATGTTTTTCAGTTATTTTTTACTTGAATCTATCAACTTCATTTAGACAAGATGCATATAACTAGTGATACAAAATTTTCTTACTTTTATTAGTATAAGGTGAAATGGTGCCTTTACTTCAACACCAAGAACACCATATGAATTTGCATCACATCCACTTAAATTGACATACCCGCTACCAAAATACACACCACATGGTAACCATAACTTTATAACTTTATTTTATAAAATATCCATCTTCGATTATTGTTGTAATTCAACTTTAAGCAAACCAAAGACTTCACCTATCACATAAAGGAAAACAAGAAACACGAATCACAAGCGTCGGATGATCATCCTTGTGTTTCGAGTTGCAATTGATAATGGTACACTGGATATTCCTTATCTTATAGCTTAGGAGAAGGGGGTGTATACCAACCCCATGGATCATTAGAGATGTAGCGCGTCACCTGCTTTACGCTCAAGTAGTTATCAAGTCCCCTGAAACGAAATTACGAGTCAGATAAGATACAAAAGTGGTAATTCTTACAAATGTATGAAAATTATATTATAAAGTTTATAAACAATTTTACCATTCTCCTAGTTCACGGCCAAAACCACTACGCTTTTTGCCACCCCATGGAGCTTGAGAGAAACATGGCTGCGAGCAGTTCACCCAAACAATACCTGCATCAAAAGCCTGCACAACATCCCATAAGTCCATGAACACAATTTAATAGGGCATAACAAATAGAATTCTACATTAGTTACAAATGAATCAATATAACTGCATTGTCTGCATTTGGCATTTGCTAGCTGGTTAATTATTCAAGAAAATTTTCTACTAATTTTCTATTACCTTTGTAAGACGATCACACCGGTCCAAATCGTTGGATATTACAGCAGAGCCCAATCCGTAACTGTTAAAAGAACACATGCTTAGGAAAATGAGAAATAGCAGAAAAACTGGTCCGATAGCTAATTCGTGAATCAATTAACTCACTGGGTGTCATTTGCTAATTCAATTGCTTCTTCTTCCGTGGAAAATGTTTTAACACAGAGGATAGGTCCAAAAACTTCATCTCTCCAAATTTGCATGGACCTGGTAACGTCACTAATGATGGTTGGCTCAATATAGAAGCCACTTTTCAGATGCTGATACATATTGTAAATATTTGTCAGGTAACAAACTGAATGGAGATATTAAGGAGTCTAATTTAAAAATAAAAGACTCACCTGGGGACGTTGCCCTCCAGACAAAATAGTAGCACCTTCACTTTTGGCTGTTTCAACAAACTTTGCCACCTTCTCATACTGAAATATTGAATAATGTAGACATCGGTCATTTGCTAAGATGTATGCGGGATTTGAAAATTTTCTTCGTGAATCCAACTTGGAAGAAATGGTATACAACTAATTTCTTACCTGTCCACTGCTGACCAAGGGTCCAAGCCTACAACCTTCCTCCAATGGATCTGAAATCTTGATGTTTTTAGCCCACTTCACAAGCTTGTCTAGAAACTCCTTTGCTATACTTTCCTGTAAATCAACATAACCATAATTATAATTCAGTAAACAGATAGTTGGGATATAATCTAGATGTTTTCTACCTAACATCACAATGTACTACCAATATATACTTACATGTACTATAAGGCGAGAAGTTGCACTGCAGATTTGCCCATTTGTCCAGAAGCAACCAAAGAGTGTCCACTCCACAGCTGTTGTATAGAAGGCAAAAACTTATCATTAAATTAAACGCAAATTATAAAAAAATCGATTTACAAAAAAAAGGTTGAAATATTAACAGACCAACAGCATGGTCTATTAAATGCAAGGTTAAAACATTTATTGCAAGGATGAACAAGATTTATGCTTCAAAGTACATACCTTTATCAATGTCAACATCATCAAACACAACTATTGGGCTCTTTCCACCAAGCTCAAGCGTAACAGGCTGCCAAGCACACGGATGATATGAGAAAGAAATTTAAGGCTCAATTCAGTGGTCACATTCAATGTGTCTAAGACCATCAGTATCGTTCCTAATCAAAGGAGCAATTTTAGACTTAATTCAGTGGTCCCTATGTAAAGAGCCTCACTCAGCATTCTGTTATCCAATTTCATAGAGATACTTTCATGTCTCATTCGACTTGTATTTCGGTGATCACATCATTTAATGTGGATTCTTTCCTACATAAGTAACTATTTTAATGTCTCAAGTTTGGTTCCCAGAATTTATGGGAACCCAGTGGAATGAAATTTAGAATTTCCTATGTTAACCTAACATGACAAGGAAGAAAATTCATTTTCCATTCCACCGAACATGTTAACGTCAAAGTCAAACCCAACATGGTTCTTTATAGAGGTGGTAAGATCGGCGGGTCAAGGGTCAGACTAACTAACTGACCATTTTTAGTACAGTCTAAAAACCAATGGGACTGGATTGCATTGACCAACAAACACTTTTTGTCCAAATTTTTTTTTTTAAAAAAAAAGTTAAATAGTACACTAATTTTGATTGCAAAAACAATATTATTACATGGTGGATCGAGTCTTTTAATAAAATAATTTAGAAACTTGTATACTTGTATCAAGAGATTGTGGGCGAATTTCAAGTTTCAACCTTTTGACATGTTAACCTTTTAGCAAAACCTTTTGATTTGACAAGTTTGAGATAAAGTCATACGACACAATCCAAATCCACCCGTTCATGAGTGAATGGGTTAAAATTGCAATCTCCAGTGATTTTATCATTAATAGGAATACCTTGACATTTTGAGCTGCAGCAGTCATAATCTTGCTTCCTGTGGCACTGCTTCCCGTAAATGCAATCTGTTTCAGAGCCATACCATTATTGGGAAGTCGATTTGCATTACAAAAGTGTGAAATATTTTAAGCCTATAGAGGAAGAGTAGAATATGAAAACAACACCAAATATACCTTATCAACATCAGGATGAGAAGCCAAAGGAGCACCCGCTTCTGGGCCTAACCCAGTCAGAATGTTGAGAATGCCAGGGGGAAGTCCCACCTCCCTACATACTTCGCCTAATTCCAGGCAAGTACTGGAATTGAATAGCAAATGATTAATATTAACAGACATTACCAAGAAAAATGGAGAAATAAGAATAGCAAACAATATATATATGACTTACAGAGATGCAAGTTCTGATGGCTTAAGTATTGCAGCACACCCAGCTGCCAGGGCAGGTGCAACTTTCCATGTAGCCATCAGCAATGGGTAATTCCTATATAGAATAAATATAACAAAGTTCAAATATAATATATATAACAATAAAATAGCCTATGAATACACGCAATTCGACTAAAAAGTCAACAACTCCGAATGCTTTGAGAAAGAATACCATGGAGTAATAAGCCCAACAACACCAATAGGTTCCCTAAGGACATGACATTTGAATGTATCCATTGGAAGTTCAATAGGTGCTTTTTGCTTTGCATCTAACGCTTCAGCAAGATCAGCATTATATTCGAAACATCCCGCGACATCATCCTGAACGAGAAAAGATATATTAGTTGGCTGTACTTTGACTAAGAATAATATGCAATACCAATTATGTTGAATGGACATACTATATCCCATGCTGCTTCATCAAGTGGTTTTCCACAATCAATAGCTTCTAGTTTTGCAAATGTATCTTTTTTCTCAGTTATCTGCATTCAAATGAAAGTTTATAAGCATCACCAAAAATTCAAAAACAAGACAAACCCAATTTTTTTAAAGAATCATGAACTACAAAACCACTAGAAAGCTCAAAAATGTATTTACTAACAAAACTAAATGCATACCTTTGCAGCAATGGCACGCAGATACTTTGCACGATGTGCTCCAGTGGCTGATGCCCAGTCTTTCCCTCCGTCCCGTTTAAGAGCCCTGCGAGCTGCTTTAACAGCCACATCAACATCCTCAGAGGTAGCTGCTGGAATATCCCCTGCAACACACATATAATAGAAGTTACAATGTAAGCAAATTAATTAATTAAGACAAGCACTTGGTGGGTCAACCTATTAGATCAATTTTATACCCGTATATTTTGAAAATATTTTCGGATTGTTGACCCAAATAGCCAACCTTAACCCAACCCAAACAAAATCAGGTAGGTGATTTTATTCATGTCGGTTTCTGGTTAAGTCAAAGTACTGCGAGCCCTAATAAGAAATTTTTTTGGTGTATGACTAAACCTTTGGTGTGTCACAATCCACAAAATTAATGCAAAACGCTTTCTCCACATAAACCAGGTAATGTGGCAAATTATATGCTACCACATATTAGCAAAACAAATATACATGTTTCCTAATGAATTAATAACTAGACATACAACAACAATAGCCAATCATTCGACACACACACAGACACAACAAGTTCTAAAGTAAGATCACATTCTTATGGCGGCTATTAACACATAAGCTAAAATAAACTTAAAGAGTTCATAACTGATTATGCAAAAAGTGATACACTTCTACTATATAAACTTTTAGATGTAGATCATGGGAGATGATTCACAGATTAATTGTATAAAATATCTAAGCACAAATAACAGTATAAAAAAAAGCTAGTGAAAAATTATATTGAAGTATATAGATACAGATATATGGTATACCAATGATGTTCTCAGTAGCTGGATTGACGACAGGGATGCGATTCTTTTTAATAGGCTCTCTCCATTCACCGTCGATGAAAAGCTGACGACACGGTATTGAGTGGGACATAATGATAAGATTAGATAGTTGTTGAGTGAATTTGAAACTTGAGTAGTTCAGTTAGCTGTTAATCCTTCCCGGAGACTGATGCGATACCGACGGAAGGGCGATAGGTTGTGTAGATCGGGTGTGATGCGTTAAACTAAGTGGTTTCTGTTTTTGTTGTTTATACTTGATACGGGTATGTGTGTATATATAGACACATTATCTACGCAGGATAGGATTTCTTTGTTATATGTATTATGACTAAACCAGATGTTTTTAATGGATAAACCAAGTATTAATAATACGTTATCTTATCTTAGAATTATTTATTTTAATTATAAATCAAAAATCTTACTAATAATCATTATCCAAATATATTATTATATTAGTATTTATATTATTTTGTATAAAAAGTCTTATTAATTTACACTTTTTAACCCTATATACTTAATTTATATCTACTTTTAAGCATGAACTTGAGAAAACTTTTTAAAATTTACAATCATTAATTAGTTAAAAAAATTTCAATATATTAAATAATGTCTACATAAAATTATTTCAAAACATAATGACTTATTAACAAATATTATATTACATTTTTATAAGTTATAAATATATTAATCTAATATAAACACAATTTGAACTCTAGATACATAACTCAAACATAATAATAGATGGCGATATACAACATCCTTATCATAAACAAAATAAGAATCACAAAATATGAAACGATCACAGAACAAATCACGATTTATAACAAAGGGTTACTTGGATACTAAATCGAAATCAATATAAACTCCATTCAAGATTCATTATATATCTCAATCAAAAGGGTACATAATTTTCTCCTTTTTCATATATTAAGTTTGCGTATTAATGTTTAAAGTTACAATTGTCACTCAAATCAAGAGTCTAATTATTATCAATGAGTATGAAACCAGTCTTAATTGTTATCAAATTATCATAGGACAGGTGATTAAAAATAAACCTATGCGTGTTATGGGTACACATCATGATCAAATACATATACTTAAATGTCAAATACAGGATTAAAATTATGTTTATATTTTAATTTTTAATTATTTTTCATAATAATATCACATTATGAGTACAACTGGTTTAAAAAAGTTATATAATAAAGAAATTAATATAACATGTGCCTTGTGGAATGAATATGACAAACAATTTCATCAATATGTCTCAGCTAATAATGACAGTGATGAATATATGATTATTGTACTACAACTTGCAAAGTATAACACTTAGGACCCTATATCTTCAGAATTATAATCTTTTATGACTTAATATATGAAGATCTAATATTGATAATATCTTGAACCCCGTGTCCAGTGTTGAACACGGGTCTAAAATCTAGTATATATACTAAAAGATACCTAATAGCTTATTGACCAATTATAACTCTCAATTCTATCAAATTGAAAGTTGATGGCTAAGATAAATATAAATTAAGTAATCAGGGCTAAAAAATGTAAATTATTGATGGAAAACGAAAAAGTGTAAATTAATGAGATTTTTTCCACAAATATTAATATAATAATATATTTGGATAATGATTATTTTTAATTTATTGTTAAATTAATTGATAACATAAGCGAAAGTCAATTTGATAAAGTTAAGTTGAACGATTTGATTGGTTAAAAGTCATTAGTTCAACTGTCTTATAGTATATATTAAATTAATATAATATTAATATATAATATTAATATTAAAATAAGATAAGATTATAAAGATAAATTTTTTTTTAATATAGGTCGACATGTGAGATGGAAGATGGATAATTACAATCATGTTCTAACATATCTTTAACTCTATACTCTTTTTAAGTTTAATATAAAATCATATGTGTTTAAAAATTTTCGTTTTTCCTTTTCTCATTATTTTAAATTTATTCTCAAACTAAATTTTGCACCCGAGCGTTGCCGCGGGACAAATAACAACACATAAATTGTCGTGGCAAAAGTTAAAAAAAAATAAAAGTATAAAAAGTAAATAAAACAAACTATAAGTAAAAGAAATGAAAGCGATGTGGTAAAAAGGTAAAAGGACGAAAACTTTAGTAAATTTATGCAATAAAAAGTGAAGAAATTGAAACTTTTGTGACAAAAGTTTGAAAAATGAAAGTTTAAAAACTAAATAAAACAAAATTTTTATGCCAAAAGTAAAAGAATTAAATTTATGTGACAAAAAGTAAAAAGGTTAAAAGTTGTGTGGCAGAAATGAAAGAGCCAAAAGGTTAATGGCTGACAAAAGTTAAAAGAACAAAGTTACGTGGTGAAAAGTAAGATAATGAGACTTTCGTGACAAAAGTTAAAAAAATATAAGTACAAAAATAAATAAAACAAAACTTTCGTGTGAAAAGTAAAGGAAACGAAGGTTATGTGGCAAAAAGTATAAGTGCAAAAACTTAAAAAGTACAAGAATAAAACTTTCGTGATAAAAGTTTAAAACTAAATAAAACAAAACTTTTGTGAAAAAAAGTAAAAGAATTAAAGTTATGTAACAAAAAGTAAAAAAACTTAAAAATATCGTGGCAGAAATGGAAGGAGTCAAGAAGTTACCGCTTGACAAAGGCTGGAGAAACAAAGTTATTTCGTGAAAAGTAAGATAATGAAACTTTCGTAACAAAAATTAGAAAAATAAGAGTAAAAAAAAAGAAAATAATGAAAATGACCTACAAGTTTCATTGTAATTACGAATATGCCATTGGGTATTAAAAAAAGGCAAGAAAATGAACGGATGTGAGAGGGCACGCAAATTCATACTTCTAGTTTTATTATTATGTATAATTGATTATTTTTTATCTATGGATTTTTGTATATCACAAGATTTTTGTAAAATAATTAATAACTTATACAACTCTCAATTCCATTAAATCAAAAATCGTTGATGTCATAAATCTATTTCATAATATAAGACTAGATTTAACGGTAAGATCTATGAAGATATATCTTTATCTATATGTAATTGTAACATAATAACAATCTTATAATTCGTATTTTAATTGATTCCAAACAATATCATGCTCACGTTCATTATATTTTCTATTACAATATATTCATTATATTGATTCAATGTTTTGTTATTTATCATAATATGTTCTTCATGTTTTACTGCATGTTTTGAAAGTGGGTGAAGCACTAAAAGAGGGTATATTTTAAAAGGAAATGATAAACCTATAACAATACATGTTTTACACAGTTGTAAACTGTGCAATAAAATATGCATATTTGTTATACATGACTAATAATTGTTATAGATTATCACTCCCCATTTTAAAAGGTATAGTAATAACAAGTCATTTACAAATTGATTATAAGATTACATGTCACTATCCATTCTCTCTACTTATTATTGCTTTAAATGATAAGGTATTACAGTCTTTACATTTCAATTGATCAGTTGTAAATTTGTATATTTTTTATATTTGAATTATATATTTAATAGTAAACTAAATTTGAAACTACAACAAAATAATATCTAACGTTGATAATGTCTTAAACACCCGTATAGTTGACACGGGCCGAAAATCTAGTCTAAATACTATATTATATTAACATTTATATTAATATTTGTAGAAAAAGTCTCATTAATTTATACTCACCCGTCCCATATTGAGTGTCTTGGTTTGACTTTTTGAGTCTTTTTCCTCTAACTTTGACTGTAAATATCTTTGTTTGTGTTATATAACATTTGATATAACATATATAGATTGATTGAGTTTTAAACGTATTTTTCATGTATATAACTTTCATCAACTAATATATAACACAAACAAAGATATTTACGGTCAAAGTCGGAAGAAAAAAACTTGACCAGTCAAAATAAGACAATTAAAATGGGACGGAGGGAGTATTTTTTTTGTTTTTGTTTTCATCAACAATTTACATTTTAAGTCTGAAATAATATTTATTTTTAGCCAAAATTTTTTTTAAAATTTTTGTTAATCATTTAAATAAATTAAAATTTGTTATGTCTCATATGGTATGCACGTGAGGGGCTTACGAGCCACATTGACAATTGTTAGAGGGAGGGGTGTGTCGAAGTAAAAAGTCACCTTAAGCTAATGTAATAATCATATGAAAAATAAAGGGCGCCTGGTAACCCGATCAGACTTTTTGCAACGACCTAAAGAGGGGGCCCGCTTTTATTCTGCCATATTTATCATTATAGACATGGGGACCCGCATTTTTTTCACTTTTTGCAGCGAGGATCGCTGCAAAAAGTGGTAGTGGTCTAGATACTAAAAAAGAATGGTTAGATATGGGGGGCGAAAATAAAGGGGTGATACTTGTTAATGTGGTATATCTTAGGGCATTTAA
Source organism: Erigeron canadensis (assembly GCF_010389155.1). Taxonomy (NCBI): domain Eukaryota; kingdom Viridiplantae; phylum Streptophyta; class Magnoliopsida; order Asterales; family Asteraceae; genus Erigeron; species Erigeron canadensis. The sequence continues at coordinate 41,914,720 of NC_057762.1, forward strand.
TGAAATTAACTCTTATGAATTAACTCCATGTATGAGCTTCGCCTAATGAAGATAAACAAAAGATTCAAATCGATTACTTATATTTTTCGCTCTTTCCTACAAGTTTAATCTTAATCTGGTAAATTCTACTATTTTTTTTCTTTCTTGTGAGCAACTGAATTTTGAGGTATCGAATATTGATTGGTATGGGCTGTAAAAATTAATTGCAACTGGGTTCATTGCCTCTGTATATATATACATTACAAATAATTAGTTAAACAAACATGGTTACAAATACTGTATCAAGTTATCAATTGCTAGTGCCTAGTAGTAGTTTTTGACTTTTAATTAATTCCCCTAGGTGCGGGGTTACTAGGAAGCATGAGAGAATTATATATAGCTCTCGTGTTCATGGACGATAGAATTGTTAACTTGATCAATTCGAGATTTCCTCTTCTCGAGAGTTTGACCCTTGACGTAATAAAGAGTTGTTTGATAGAAACCTTGGATATCACTTGTGCTTCCTTGAAGAGACTCAAGCTAGGTACGGCTGCTGATATATGCAAGACGAGGACAGCATCAGCAGCAGGCAAATCATCATATACAAGTTGATGCTCCAGAATTACTTTCTTTCCATTATACTGGCAATTAAGGAAATCCCTCGATCTTCACATTTTTCCAACCAATATTGTTCCAAAGCAAATGAAGCTAAGCCTGAAGGTGGCGAATCCGGTTGATTGTTCCTTTTTCGTTAAATTGAGGGAAAATCTAAATCTATCAAGCAACGTACTTTGTCATCAAGATATCAAGCTTTAAGTCTTTTTACGCGGTGCCCTTCAATGTTGACATTGATGAGCTGAGAACGATGGTCCCGTTTGAGGCAACAAATTAATAATGTCGACCAAGTAATGGTGAAATTCGAAACGTATACATCAGATAAAAGCTTTTGGCTTTGACGCGCTTTTGTGTATATGCCATCCCAATTACATTAAGGCAGATCACTTCTATACCGGTTCTACCAAGCTACTTTTAAATGCCATGTCGTTGGAGGAGAAAACCACAAAAAACGACCTTAAACAGCTTCAAGTCAAACATATTCTTGATACCAAATGGGAAACCCTGACAAGTTCATGCATGGATACAACGCACTTACGGGTATACTTTTGATTTCAGATTAACTTAATTGGTGCTCTCCCTAGAATTAATTGAAGCTGCTCGCTCGTTCTTCTTCACTTCTAATATTGAACAATATATGAAACAAATAATAAGCGTACAAATAAAGATTTTGATATAATTGTTGCCTCCTTTAATAAGTGATGCTTGTTTATGCATGATCATAACACTTAGAAGTTTGGTCACTAAATGCTCATTAATTAATTAGACCTGACTCAAAATTTATTTTTCTTCTGTACGTTCTTTTCTTCCATGATGATGATCCACTATTCTGTTAATGAAAAAAACACAATGATAATCATTTTAATTAGCTGAATCTGAACTAATGATGCTAAAAAGTTTAAGGAACTGTGTTATTAAATACAGCTGATGCACTTTTAAAACCAATTTGGAGGTGCGGGGAATCGAACCCCGTGCCTCTCGCATGCGAAGCGAGCGCTCTACCATATGAGCTACACCCCCTTTTGTCATAATTCGGTTGATATGTTATTTATAACATTTAAAGTTTATATTTAAATAATGCATTTGTTTTTCCTGATAGGTCAACTTCTAAATCTTTTTTCTTTTCAATAATACAGGGATGCATCAACTGTATTTCCCATATATGATACGACTATTAGGCCATTGCTTATAAGCTTCTTGATGGAGCGCCCCAAGCAGCGAAGACGCAAGACGTTGTTGTCATGGAGCTTTCGTTTGTAGCCTCTTCAATGCAAAGTCATCGTGAGGATTACGAAGGACGACGATGGTCGGTGGAAGTAAAAAAAAAAAAATCTTTTTTTGTTGTTTTATATTTAACGGCTATAATTTTGGTTTTTAAAATTTTTTTAATCTATTTAACCCCTACCATTTTACAACAATCAATCAACAACAAAACACCATTTCAACTCATTTTTATCATCCCCAAACCATTCAATTTCAACAACAACACGACAAGTGGTGGCTCGACGAAAGCGCTTACCATGGCTTAGGGAAATGTCAATCAAAGATGATGAAGATGAAGAGTAATCTTATCATTATTAAGTATTTCGTGTTTTTATCAAGTACTGTCTTTTTTAATCTTGTGTTGTCTTTTATTGTTAAGTAATGTAATGTGTTTGTTTAATAATAAAATGTGTATTTTTATTATATTTGAATGGTGTTTTGTTTATTAAAAAATATATAAAAGGATTAATGATGTGAAGAAGAAGTTCTAAAGAAACTTGTCTTATAGGCAGAGAGAGTCCTAAGTGGTGTGATGCTGACGTGGCAGTAAAGAAGCTAGAGGACTCTCTTCCCTATAAGGAAAGACCTTACTCTTCTTATATATGGTGAGAAATTACAAAAATAACACGTTCATGATTAGATCGATCTCACAAGTAGTGTGCTTACTTGTTTTAGTTGGTTGTACATTATGCATTATAATACATGTGTTTATTGTAGATGGATAAAAAATGTTATAAATTTATCATCACCCATATCTATATCTATAACCCCTTATAAATCATAGACCTCTCCTATTTTAGGAAATAATTTAGCACTTTTTTTATACCCAAGATACCCTTATATCTTAATCTTAATTCTCCTATAAACTTAATCTATACTTTTATACTATTTAATAAATAAAACAACCTTTTATGGAGGAATTATCTAAATTACCATTAATGATTAAATTACAATATCACTCATTTATCCAAAATATCTCCATTAACCTTTTACATCAACGAGCATAATACCCGCGTTGCGCGCGGCTGGAAAGTGATAACAATATAAAAGGGATGTGGTGGTAGAGAGCGTGGGAGGCGGTGGAGAAAGAAGGCGGCGGCAGCGCAACGCGTAATAATGATTAGAGAGGATGGAGGAAATGAGGGTATAATATAAAATTAAGCCACATATGCCCACATATGCAAACAAGATGATTTTATCAAAGAGGCCGGTTATAATCACATTAACAATGACTAAAACATATAACAAAAAGTGTGCGTCTAAAGACTATACATACAAAAATATCAACATGGAAAACAGAACCAAAAAAAAAAAGCAATGAAACCAACACTTGTTGATCTTTTTAATTGATCATGGGTTGCAACATGTATCAATAAGAGGAGTTTTTATGTGCGGTTTTTTGGTACTTGTGTTTGATCCAATGAAATCCTACCGTTGATCCTCGTTTGATCTTCCTAAATCCGGTTGACGCCACCGCTTTGGTCTTTTCCAAGCCATCTTCTAACTTGTCCTTGATGCTGCTACGATTGCTATACGCCGGATACACATACACCGTGTTCCTGTCGTACTGATCCGCCCACATATGATTCCTTGAGTTTAGTTCCTTTTCTGTTCTGAAATCACCATAATTTCCACCTTCCATTTCTTTCTCTAGTTTTTTCTCTTTCTTTTTTTTGTTTGTAGAGAGAATTAGAATTTGTATGTATGTTGTATATTATAGATGGGCTCGGTTGTTTATATATATATATAGGTAGGTACATTTTGATTTTCAACTTTCGCTGCGCCTTGGACATCACTCTTTCTAGAACATCATTAATTATTCATTTATTTTATTAATACTAATTAATTTAATTTTAATACGTGTGATTTGATTTCACAATAAGTTATTATTCATGTATTTGACAAAAGTATGGTCACCTTCCTTTTGTTTTCTCTTCCAGTAGTAGATTGACTGGCTACCTAATCTAGAACTTTTTTATTTCGTTTCATTTCTATATATAATATATATTCTATTATTGTTGGTCCTTTTTGAAAGTTGAAACCCCACATGTTTTTCTTCTTTTTTATTTAGAAACAAATCCCCTACATGATTATTTATACTATATAATTTTCAATGGTTTTGTTTATCTACATTTTGCTAACATGGTTTTGTTCGTCCACACTTTGTTTTAATATATTAAACCCGGGTATTTTAATTAAAATTATAAAACTATAAAATATGATGTAATTCTTGTTATTAATATATTATAAATCGATATGGAGATTGTGAATTGAATAACATAATAATTATAAATAAAAGTATCCATTGCATTAACAAAACATAAAAAGTTTGTAAAAAAAAATTAGGAAGCATTTAGTTAGTTATTTTTAATTAAATATTGTAAATTATTTATGACATCATCTTTATCTTTATATATTAAATAAAAGAGGATTGTTGTGACATCATCATTCCATAAATATTGCTTATTGTTACATCCAAATTATTTCTTAACATTAAGTTTGTTTTTTTTTTTTAATTTACTTATGATGTCATAAACACTCTTATTCTTAAAATTTATTGCATTTTCGTTTTTGTTATTTTATAAAAACATTTTTAGAGATATATATTTTTTAATTTTTTAGAGAAAAACTCTAATAAATTATACATTGTCTTATAAGTTTCATCGTTTAAATAATTTTATCATAAAATATTTTTAATTATTTACATATTATGCGAGTTAATAAACTAATTATAACTTATAAGATATACTATTTTGAGGAGACGAATGCTCTTAGACTATCGCAACTTCGCGATTTTATAAAACTATTATTGATATGCTCGGGTTAAACCCGGGTTAATTAGCTAGTAATTAAAATAAAGACCTTTTAAAAAAAATGTAGACTTGCCACATCATATTTTTTCTAAAAATACTTTTGAAAGATAATTGTCTTTTATTTAGTATAGAGATAGAGATACAAATAGAGATAGAGAAGATCTTATAAGTATAAATATAATAGTATACCGATAATTAACAATGCCATGAGGTATATATCAAATGTTATAATATTACTCGTATTTTATTTGGAAGGAGGGAAGAAAGTACTAGTATTGGCTTATGTATTCAAATTTGTTTGTAAATAAATAACACGAGTATAATAAAGAGGAATAAAGTCAGTCATATCTTGGTTTGAACTTGTCAAAGTAGTTGGACCTTCTCATGTCAATTACTGAATGCTACAGTTGGGTGTGGAATCTCTATCTACTCTTTAATTGATATGTCAACAGAAAATTCGTGTGTAATTTGAGCTTTCCTTTTACACAAAAGTTTACGATAAATCCACATTTTAAAGCAAACACAACAGTTTGATTTTTTTTATTTATCAACTAATAAATTGTCTCAATTTTTTTTATTTGTCAGGACCATATTAAAAAACACAATGTGTTCACACATCACACATATACCTGACACAGACAACACCATTGTGCCCTCTACTACACCAACATCACATTGGTGATGGTACCATTTCACGCAGTGATGGCTAACCACGTACCAAAGTGAGTGACCACACGATGCCCGCATGTGTAAAAAGGGTGTACACTGGCTAAAATTACATTACTATTGTGATTACAACCCAAAATAAGCCTGTCTTATGTCTAATGATCAGACGAAATTGTGGATTGTGGCAACTTTGTTTTAAACTCATGCTTCTAAATCAAAGCGAAAAATCCATGTTAGCAACATTGGCACATTGCTCATGTTTGTGAAATCTCTTGGAAAAAGACTTTAAGTTTCATTTGATAAGCTCATAAAAGTTCACACCTCGCTACAATGGCTCTCCAGGAGCAATCTTATTGTACCACAAGCACTTCCATTTTTACATTTGACTGTGTTAAGCTAATGATCAATTATAGCAGAACCACGCAAGTACTTGTTGAAAAGCCACTGCGATGTACTGAGGGCATCACCTTCGCTTTTAATAGGGTATGCATACCTTGCATTCTGCCAGTCGTTTGTAAGCTTGATCCATTCTCTTCTCCAACCTGTTACATTAAAGCTTTCTCCCTTTGCCAAACTCACCATCAGATATTTGAAATAGATGGCTGCTCGAGGGCCATAATAGTCTCGCAGAAGTCCACTCCAGTACTTGTTTCCTGTATAAAGAGTAACGAGCATATTGGTGTTATAAACTGGCAGCGGATTGCATAATACATCAAACTCAAAGCTGCAATAGAGGTGCACTACAAAGGTCATTGAATGCAAGGACCGAGTGTAACTGTTTATAGAGTGTAGGAATGTAATCGTGGTTTACAAGTTTTTTGCCAGAGCATTGATTATACAGGTTGTTGTAGATTAAGTAGTTACAAAACTTGTCTATATGATAATTAAATTATGTCAAATAGAGTTGTGCAAACGTGCAATGAACCAATCAGATCTGCAAGACATAGATATCTGCCTCATCTCTCTATCCTCGGGTAGATGTATGGCTATCTACATCTCACCTCCCCCATACCCGCCCTTCGTGAGATTGTGTATCGTTGTTGCATATACTTGCATAGGTTTGTTATCAATTTTAACATGATGACATGACATGATTAAAACATTGAATATCTAGTCGAATGGTACACTGCTTTTCTCATAAAAACTGTAATACCCAGCACATAGTGTAAGAGGATGTATTCGACTAATTTTTTTGAAGTCCCCTTCTAGGCTTAAAACAATATCAGAAACTATATGGAGTGTTGATGACCGGAAAATAAGAAATTTAAAAGAGATGTATCGCCATTTATTTTGTAACGGAAAGGCGGCAAGCTTTCTGTTGGTTTATGATTTATCTGGGTATCACTTTTAAATTTCCGTACCACTAGTATTCACAAAAGAAATCCAAAGCAACACTTGTGTGCACATACCATAATCCCGAAGCAGGCTAGCCTCCACCTCTGTGTTATCAAACCACATTGTGATTTGAGTTCTTGCATTCCATTCATACTGTTAATTGTCAATAAAAGGTTTTAAAGAACCCCGGGAATCTATTTATATGTAAAATCTAGAAAAAGGCGACTTAAAGATCCAGGTTACCTGTATCTCCTGTTCCTTGTCGACAGCAAGTTGCTTTGAACTCTCTAACCATGGTCCTAGTAGGAACCCTTCATGGCAAGCCAAAAGTGTGTCCATATCATTTACAAGGTCAAGAAACTTCTTGCTAAGGTGAGTGACACCATAACCATCATGTGAATCATAGGCTGAGATAATATCTAGAAACAGATCATTAGCATACTTTGCTAATGCTTGTCTCGTCAAGTCAACAAGATCATACCTGGCAATAAGAAAGATGCAAATAATTACATGAAAAAGAATGCTCACTAGTACTCGCTATGTCAATAGAGGATTGCAACAATTTTCTATCTTGGGTTGTTCGGTGGGGTAGGGGTAACAGTTTAAAATGGGCTTAATCTGGTTAGACTGACTCACAACATATATTTACCCCTTTTTTGTTGTAGTTCTATTTCCAACATAACTAAAGCTTCGGGTATGATTGCAAAAACTGTATTATTAATAGAAATCAAGCACACTTAGGAATTGGGATCACAGTTGTATGAGTCGAGATTGGTGCCTGACTTGTGAATGACCTTGACTCGCAATTTGTTGGCTAACTTGAGACTCGAGCGAGTTGAATTTTGATCAATTTTTGCCACTAAGGTATACCAGTCCATTAGAACCATGTTTTTTAGTTAAAGCCACCGTATTGGACTATGCCCTTTAAAGCTTTTAAGCTATTTTCTACAACACTTGGAAAAATTTAAGTGGTGACATTTGCGACCCTCACTGCACTTGATGATAATTGTGTGAGATTTGAACTCAACCTCTGGGTTATCCTAAGAAAATCCCTCCCATCCACTAACACAAAGCCTAGATGGTCAACTTTGTAATACTATTGATTTCACAAATTAATTCCTATGGTCCGTTTTGGAAAGCATTTAAAGCATTGAGAGATAGACATTGTGTCATTGTGCTTTTAGATAATCGTGTCTAGTCAAATATTTTAATTTTTCTCGCCATCACTTGGGAGTAAATTAACACAGAACTCTTGAAGAAAGATAATGAACTGAAAAATTAAGAAGCACGAACAGTTCACCTATAAGTTTTGCTTCCAGATACTTCATTGCCACCTTCAATGAAAAGCTCTAGTGCACGTATAACTTCTGGAGTTGAGTACCACAAATGGGGTTTGTCAAAAGCTTCATCGTCGTCTTTTAGGGAAAATCTCTTTAACAAAGAATTTTTAGACTTAAGGTATCTTCTTCCATGCATTTGTGGCTTAGAAAGAAAGGATGGATCAATATCTGGAAATGCAACTATTACATCCCTATTTTTATCCTGCAAAGAGTTCATCAACAACATTGGTAACAAAAATCAAGATATAATATGAAGCCTCTTGCTATTTTTAATAAATTACTAAGAAAATAAACAATTACTTACGTAGGCACCATCGGTGCAATTATAAACTGTGTGATATAATATATTCCAGGCCTCTTGCAGTGATGGAACAAATCTTCCATATCGTCTGGTGGGATATGAATCAACCCATGTCTGGATGAGATATATTTATTTGATTAAAGGTAGCGATGTGAGATGTTTTCAGATCATAAAATTTCTAGTTTCCTTCAAATTGACACGTTTGCAATCTTGTTACATGCATCAAAAGAAGTTTATGCTACCTTGACATCAATTTTGTTGTGCTGAAATGCCATTTCAGACATCAGATCGTAAACCACGGGATTCTGCTCGATACCTTCCATTGACATTCCAACTCCAACCTAAGAGAAAACATCATCAAATGCATAAAAGAAAGAATTATAAATAGCTATAAACTTAAACATTTTATTTTATGGACAATACTGAAATGTAACATCAAATCTTAGATATAACTGTAGTTTCTTCGATAGAGGATACAAGGACATTTGTGTACCAATCTTAGAGCTCATAGTGAGATCGGAGCAACAGCTAAAAGTCTAAATATTTGTCTTACCATTGTTGAGTTTTTGCTAATACGGGCTTCAACAGGTCCAGACCCAACAGAATCTAAAACGCCATACATCTCAACATTTCCTGCAAAATTATGTAGCATGCACCTGCGAGGCATCAGAGAGTAGTTATAGGAGGAAGGACCATGAGGAAAGTAAAAAAACCTTGTACACTGGAACCAGACAGTTATTAAGTTTATATAATTTCCTTGTACAAACTGAGCTCACAAGTATTCAAAGAGTAACCTAAGAACTCAACACCTTAGAATTCTAAAATATATGAATGGAACTACAGATAAATCTTTGGACTAGTAATTGAGATTTTATATTAACCTCGATTTCGTATTCTCTATGTGTACTGCTTATGTGGATTTGTGAGTAGATTATATATACCCGAACCTTTGAGTTGTAACAGTTAAAGATGGACCTTAGTTTCACGAATGTTGGGTGTACTAAGAAACTCTTGAAATGGTAGATGAGCAAATGACCGATATCCATTATCCTTCAAACACTTGATATTAGACAGGCCTAAAGCCTAGAGTTCTATGACATGGCAGCCATATGAAGTGTCCTTGCTACATAGCTTATATTCAATACTCTTTTACCCTTTATTTTTCCTCTTTCCCTTTACTCTATAAACAATTGCAAAAACCTATGATGTGTTGTTTGTTATGGAGACAGTTGGGTAATTCTGTGTTTTCTACTATTCAGTTGACTATCAATAATTCAATATGCAAACGATGTACATATATACTTTAGAAATGCGAGGGTCAACATAAGAAAGATGCAACTTTCCAGATATATGGAACACCATAGAACTGATCGGAAGTGATCCAAATAGGTTTAACTTCAGCAAAAAGATCAAGAACAATCATTTTCCCAATAGGAACTGCATGTAGGAGTGCCTGAAAGAAGAATACAAATCCTTTGACATCAGAAAATACAAATGCGCACAGAAAAGGAAAATTATGGCATATAATAACATTACCATAAGTTACATTGACTAAAAGATATCTACCAGCTTCCATGATATGAACTAAAATGACACTAGTACCTCTTGAAGGATGAATGAGTTTGAATTAATCTATAACAGAATGCAAAGATCCACACGTTTATCTGATCAAATCGATGCACGTACCTCAAATATTTCCAAATTCTAGAGTAGCAGAAAAAGATCTTTTCCAATTTGAAAGTAAATTTAAGTATTCTAAAATGGTGATTAGCTCCAGATACACATGCCATAATCATTAAGAAATTTCTATATTGTTAACTGATGATACATATAGATCATGCAAGAAATTTCTTTATTGTTAATTGATGATTAAAAAAAATTGATCATGCAGGATCAAATTATTAAACCACTAGGGCGGTGGTCCATCGGCAAGGACTTGTGCCTCTCAATGTAGAGATCACAAGTTCTATCCTGGCAATTGGCATAAACCCCCTGGTGGCCACTGGCCAGGGAGGTTCACCCACTATGACTCAAGGATCACAAAGCGACTTTTTCTGGGATCAGTCTGCTTGCAAAGCGGGTGGGATTACCAGAGCTCGTAAGTGGCCAAAATAAAAAAATAAAGATCAAAATATCAAGGTATATTCGGATCATAGGGTGGAAAGGGATGGGACCTGCATTTGTGGAGGCCTCCAGTATGGATCATATGCAAACAGCCATCCCTGCAAACACAATACGAGTACATAAAAAAGTAATTGGGATATGTGAGTGGCATTAAAAGATGCATCTGGATGAGAGAGATTAGTTTTTGCTAAACAAATTTCATTTAGTTGCGAAATTTAGGGAGCACGAGAAATTAATAATTAACCTTATGAATACATTTTATGGTTATTTACCTGCATTAACCAAACAGCATCATCATCACCACTTTGCATTCCCTCAAAAATGGCAGCAGCCAGAGAAGATATGTACTTTGGATCATCTGTAGGTGGTGTATTCTCATCAAAAGTATCACTGGAACAGAGTCATAACGCAAATCAATTACATATTGCAAAGATGAGAGGGAGAGATGAGAAGAAAGCGGAAAAAGGTAGAAGCTTTATGACATTTGATGTTTCCTCAAACAAGTTACATATGAGAGAACATCATGGTAAATGGGTAAAAGAGGGAAGTTGAATACATCCTTGGAGTATGTCTTAGCAGTACATATAAACCCCAATTAGAGGAGATACATTACCAGTTGTATATGTGGCTACTCCGTCCATACTCTGAAAGCAAAAGGTAACTTCAGTAGTAAGAATAAGATGATACTATAATACAAAGATTATGAGAGACACACCTTTGACTTGTTGCTGGATAAAAGCTTTCCCAATCTCAACAAACAAAGGATCAGTTGCATCAAGAAGATAAGTACAACACCATCTAGGGTTGCTGTCAACTGTAAACCTGGAAGAAGTAACATAATAATAACTTACTTGTGGTAGATTTGTTTGCAGTAATTTACAGTAGAATGACTTCACCGGGTTAAAGTAAAACTTTCACATAAATAGGCAGCCATTCTCAAAGTTTATCACTGTATCATCTCATCTCAGAACATATATATTCAGAAGCACACCAACCCTCAGTCAGAGAGGAAAGGTAGGTAAGCTGGTAAATGCTAAAGATGGCATATGCCAATTCATAAGTCTTCTTGGTTATTGTTCCATAAAGTTTCAAAGGATTGTCATATGTAAATTATAATAACTAGAGGTCACCTCCCACTAATCTTCTGGCATTTAGATGAAAATAATAGTACGTGGAGCCTCTTCAATTAAAATCTCAAGAACTATCTGATTAATGATGCTTGCTCTCATCCTCTATTTAGAACTTCAAGTTACCCATCAGTCGATCACCAAGGTGATGATAGTGATTGGAAAAACTTTCAGAAAAAATGTATATACTTATTCGATTAACATTTCCAAATTCCAATAACTGTATCTGTCTTTAGCTTTCAAGAAAACAATAATAGCTGCAAAAATCCTACAAAAAACAAATTTGCCCCAATTTGCAAGACTGCAACTACAATGGTCTTTTTAAAATTTGAATACAAAAACAATGTTCACAGAGGTTCAAGTTTACAGCGTTTTTCTTTGAGGAATTTCTGCAGCTACCATCTTTAAATAGAGCTAGGTTCATATACAAAGGTTATATATGTTATTACACGTAACCAGTACCAAATGCTAAGGTAAGGGTTAAAAGAACACTCACCAATTTCCTAAACGTGTTATCTTGGCCGAAGGATATACATTTTTCAAAGCAGCAGGCACATTTCCTGAGAAGGCTGGTAGGACTGCAACACAATAATAAGAGAGGAGAAGTATTACAAACAACTTTTACAGTCCTTTCTATGTAATCCATACACTTCATGTTATCAGATGCTTAATCCCCACAATCTATTCTACCTGGAGTCATTCCGAGCTCATACATTCTAGAAAGGATTTTCTTCTGCATTGCGAGTTGTTGATCAAGCCAGCTTTGTGGGAGTGGTCCACCCCAACTGCAATAAGTATATAGGCCTTACATACGAAATTAAAGAAAACCGCCTACAAATATATCTTTGAAATAAGGCACAGGAACATATACTAAATGCAGCCCATCTAGTAATGTTACTCAGTTTAGTGGATCTATACAAGCAATATTACATAGATTGGGTACATACATGCGGCTTGCTATGTTCAGTATACTACATCTGTAATATTATTAGGAGCTAATTTGACTTCGAATATATATTAAGCAGAATGTAACTATTGCTTTAGGATACAACAAAACTTTCTAAATCTTCCTTTATGAGGTCGCTTTTCAGACAAGGACTGCTCAAATAAGAACTCAAAAGTGATAACTGATAATCACTAAAGTACAATAAGAACGCAAAGCTCACCCATGCAAGTTAGCCATGCGAGACCATGAAAGAAATGCTGGACCTCCAAAAAAATCATTCAAGTCTGCATTACTAATGTTAAATTTCTGCCACAAATCAACACCCATTTATCAAGAGAAGAATACCAATAAAAAAATTTGTTGACTTGTTACTGAGATTAAAGAAAAATATATAATCATAGTCCAAGTCCAAAACTTGTAGTAGACACGTTAGCTTCTTGTTGGCAAGGAACATAAGTCAAACACTGGGAAGTCTAGAAGAGAAACTATGGTATACATTTGAAGTATGAATGAGAAAGAGTAAGTAATTATATACCTCAAATACTTTTTGCCAGATAGCTTCTTGGCCAGTAAATGCCAAAGGCATATTGATGCCTTGAATAGCCATCCAATCAATCTCTTTTTCCCATCTTTGCCAGTCCCACCATGCAAATGTATCTATCAAACGCATGACCATATCAAAAGTTAGTAACAAAAATACAGCAAACTTACACGAAATTTCACAAATTGTTGAAAAATTAATACGAGCATACAACTAGATGTGACAGCATTTTGGTAGTAATTCCAAGGAACAGGTCTTTGTATCAGAAGACTGTCATCTTTCATACGAGGAAGAGACCCAGCCTTAGGCACCGACGATAGTTGTGAACCGCCAGTTTTATCCCATGATATATGTGCTGCACACAAGTTTTTTAAATACCAGTGAAGACCAGATAATAGTTCCACTCCAGTGACACCGCTAATACTGTTAACATTTGCACAGAAAAGAGCAGACATGGATAATAAGCAACTCGGATACAAAGAACTTAAAGTTGGTAAAGATACAATCATAAAGCCATATTTCTAATAAACATAGTACCTAAACATATAATAAATGGTTGCAGTTTTAAAATCTAGATTTCATGTGAGCCATCGCTACTTCAACCAAATCAAATTAGTTCTTTACGAAAGTTTGCTATCATACAAAGACATAAACCTAAGTAGTCATCTGATAATTAATGAAAACTAGAAGTTGTTCTAATAATCAGAACTCCATATACTAAGAAGTAGGTGTACACATGATGAAAGAAGTATCATACAGAATTTCAGGGGCACCCGGAATATTTGAAGAAGGGTGATTACTTATCATAAAGCATGACACTCCACCACATTGTTCCTATAAATAAGAGAAAGCAGCAGAGCGTAAGTCTGGCAACAAGGCTATTTATGAAAAATTTCAACTTGCAGACCACAAACTCAATCATAAATAACCCATTCGAAAATAAACAAGTAAATATAATTAGATAGAAAGTTACTTTAGTGATGATTTGAAAATCAAAACTGGATGAATGAGAAGGAATAAACCGATGAAGCACAGCCCTAGCAGCTGACAACTGTACGGACGCCGGAGCTTTTTCACGATCCTGGACTTTAATAAGAGAAGACACGTATTCAACTCCGACGGTTGATGATTGACTCACCGGAAACAAAAGGATGACGGTTACAACTAAGCAAGTGACGTAAGCAGTCATGGCGGAAGCCAATGAAGAATAACAAGTTTGGACGAAATGTGTGTATATAGATACAAATTAAAGAAGACATTTTTGAGGGAGAGATTCGGTGGGTTGGAGGAAAAAGATACAAAATTTGCAGGCCGTTTTTGAGTAGTATAATCCAGCATGCGCTGGTTGGTGCAATAACGACAAGGATGAACACACACGAAATAACCCGATCGGACCTGGACGGGTGTGAATAAAAACGGGTCAGGTAATTTTATCTGACTTCGGGTGTACTATAAAATGTAAAATGATTGGGAATGAAGTCTCATGGATAGTTATCACTCGTTATTTTCGACTCAATTCGAATTTTTATTTTAGACTCCTGACTTGAAACATAATTCAAATAAATAAAAGTCTAAGATGTTTGATAATATACTATATTTTGGTTCCGGAACTTGCGGAGTTATTAATATTTAATGTTAATTTATTATAGTTTAAAAGTTAATATACTATTTCGAGCATTAAAAATTTTACATTCTTATTTTACACCATTAAAAATAATATTTTATCTTTAGATGAAAGATATATATTTTATATATTTCAATTGAAATATGACAATTTTATAATTATATTTTTATATGTTTTATTTTTTTTCCTATAATAAATTATATTTTTATATAAATTGTTTTTCTTATATGCGTCATGATAATTCTAGTGGATAAATATAAGCTATTATTCTATCGGATATATATTAGCTATTAATATTTATTTATTATTTTAATATTGTTGGATAAAAAGTGTAAATTTGTGATGAAAAACAAAAAAGTGTAAATTAAAGTCAAAATTGAAAACAAAAGTCAACTTTAAAAAATTGAGAGTTGTGATTGGTCAATAAATTATTAAAACAACTGTGTTTTAGTATAATAAAAGATAATTTTTTAATTATATGAATATTTATCGTAAAAATAATAATTTAGTGATACATTATTAAGCTAAAAATAAAAAATTCTATTAAAATAATATCAAATTTAATAGTATATAAAAGAGTTCAATTTAAAAACAATAAGAGTTTTTTGATAAAAGTAAAATAAAATCTTGACTCGTGACTCGACTCGTAACTCTGAACATGACTCGTACAGACTCAACGAATGATGGGTCATGTTACGAGTATGAAGCAAAAACAAGTCATCCATCGAGTCATCTCGTTTTTATTTTGTTTTGACTCAACTCCTACGAGTTTAACAACTATCGTCTCATGTATTATTTTGATATCTAGAGTGTGCGATATATACTTCTCTATACTTCTTTGTCAGCGTTTGAACTTGTGGAAAACTATCTAAAACTCCTTTTCTTTTGAACATGAATTTTTTTGAGGACTTTTAATCTTCTTTTTTGATAATTTTTGAATTAGTCTTATCATGAACCATTTATTCTAAGGGTTCATAGAATTGATAAGAATGTAATGAAATTGGAATTCAAATTTCATTCCTTTCCATGTTTGGTTGGATAATTGATGGAATTGAAATTTATAACATTCCAACAAATTCCTTTAAACATAGAAATTTAGAATTCCTTCACATTTGCCATGGAAAGTTTTGAATTCATTAGGAATTCATACATTTTTACCAAAAAACCCTTCTTCAACTTCTTTATAAAAGTCTGCCCACACATTTCCATCTTCATCAATCATCATCGATCCAAAACTTCTTTCTCTATAGCAGCTCCTTCCTCTACAACAGTCTTCTCTTTAACAACAATAAGAAAAGCAGAAATCATATTTCAGATCGATCTTTTCATTTTCTCTTTGCTAAGAAGGTTTGTGTAGAAGAAATCATTGGATTTAATTTTTTACAATTAGAAAATCATATCTATACATACAAGATTAGTATTTTAGGTGTAGGAATGTGGCTCGATGTTAAATCACTATCAGATTTAACTTTTCTTAATTTGAAAAAGTATATATACTTTAATATTTATTATATGTGGGTTTTTCAGATCCAATTTTCTATTCATGAGTAATTTGTAAATACAATATCAATTACTGTAATATTTAATTGCTTGAAGAAGTTTCCTGACATGTTTTTTTAATTGCAATTTTATGTGATTTAAAAAGTGTTTATCTATTTATAGTATTATTATATTATGTTTTACTTGTATATATAAAATATAAAATGTATGATATGTTATTAAAGTGAAAAAGGTATTGTAAAAAACATAATAAGGGGTAATTTTGTCATATGATGTTATCTAAATTCAGGTTCTTTCGTAAAATTCCGTTGAATTCGGTCAACCAAACACATGTCAAATTTTATAACTTTTAAATTCCAATTCCTTTAACAAATTCCAATTCCTTTAAAAACTTTATGTGAACCAAACAACCCCTAAGTTTCTAACCTTGGTAGTATGTTTCCCACTTTACCTTTTTCGATTAGTGTTAGTAGCAAATATTAAGTCGCACACGTCTAGTTCAGATATTTTGTACAAAATAAATCGATCGCCTAACGACTTCATATTTTCCAATCAATTTCGTTTTACTTTTATCTTTAGTTTTTCCATTTTGCTTTGCATTTGTCGATTATCCCAATGGCAAAATGCTCATAAACACAAACATAGTTTCAAACAAAATACATGTTAGGTCATCTCTAATGGTATATCCAGTTTACCTGAGCATACAAGCCACCTCAGTTGTATTCTAACACATCAACTAATAAATAGAATTCATTTTGCCTCCAACTTAACACACTAAAATTTAATTTGCCCTTTCCACGCCATCATTAATTTAATAATAAAAAATTAAGAAAACTAAAAAGAAGTACATGAAACAGTAACAAATTCTTGAGGAAAAAATTATTGTGGCCCACTTCTTTTGATTGCTTTCGGTATGTCCATGTGCATTTTGGTTTAACAAATTGATGAACAAATCGATGCTTTAATGGTAACAAATTGATTTTCGGTTTGCTTATGCTTGAGCACCTTGTCATGCAATCTCCATTGGAGATGGCCTTAAAAACTACTCGTATTTCATGCAAAAATGACATTACATCCATGACCTCCCCTAGGCCCTTCCATGTCCCCTCCCTCCACCGTTGTCTTTTTTTGTCTTTCTTTTGTTTAGGTGTTGGGAAATGACTACCAAAAGCAATTACAACAATTTGAAGTCCCACCACCCATACTACTACTAAAACTACTCTACGTCACTTCCACTACACCATTGTAGATAGATGGTAAGGAACAACTGCCTGCAGGAATAAGCATCAACTGCTTAAACAACCCACCACTATCACATCATCCACGAGCTGCTGCTGCTGCTAAGTTGCAACCAAGTCAACATTCATAAAAAATTTATATACTTGTACACACCAAGATTGCATAAAACAACCCTGCGACTAACTGATCACAAGCAATTGAGCAGCAAGTTGGTAGTTTTTAGACGAAATACTATCGATACTGTTGCTGCAGAGCTAGTCTAGACTCTAGACCAGTGGCTGTGGGAATCACATGACTAAATCATCAAGGCTAATTTTAAGTTAAACTGGGTAGGGGAGAAGTGGTTAGTAAAGATTAAAAATTATATTATTAAGACCCTATTAGTAGGCCATATTGTTGTCCTCAAAAATTCTTTGCTTTTAGCGTTGGGTAAACAAAGTAATCAACAATCCTACTTGGACCACCTAATTGTGCCTCCAGAAACAGTGGCGGATCTAGGTTTTAAGTTCATGAGGGTCCTTAGAACCATGTAACTTGGTAGACACAACAAAAAAAAAATCTGATCGGGTCAGGTCCTATATTATATATATACTCGATTATCCAGTTAAAGAGTAAAAAAATGTTTCAACTATTATTATTTGATGAGATTTCATTAAAGTTGTTTCTAAACTCTTTACCCTGCTTAGGGATTGGGTCATGTTATTGTTGTATTTCATTGAAGTTGTTTATAAATTACTAATATCACATAATCACCGTTCGGAATTATATGTGAGTAGTTATTTAGATTATAGGTTAATATATGATTTTTGTTCTTCAATTAATAACTTTTTAAAGTCAAAGGGTAGAAACTGAACTTATAACAATAATGAGGGTCACATGTAAAAGGGTTGTCAATGGGTTCACGTTCGGGTTCGGATTGGCGGGTTGAAAATCTCTGACCCTAACCCAACCCACTAAAAATTTCAAGTCAGAAATTTCAACCCTGACCCATGACCTGTCAACCCGAACCCAACCCACCAACCTGAAAAAAATTGGGTTGGCGGGTTAACGGGTTGATTTCAGGTCAATTAGGTCATGGGTTCGTGGGTAAATTTCAGGTCAAATGGGTCATGGGTTGACGAGTCAAATGGGTTGGTGGGTCGACCTATTAAAAAAATTATATAAATTTAAATTCTTATCAGGTTGGTGGGTCGACCTGTTAATCCAATGGGTCAACCCGAACCCAACCCGGAAAAAATCAGGTTAGTGGGTTAACTGGTTGACGGGTTAACGGGTCGAGATTTCACAACCCTAACCTGCTTTGTTTTTGGTTGGGTTCGGGTTGGGGAGATTGAACAACCCTAACCTACATGTAATTGTATAGTGGTTCTTCTTCTCCAATAAAGGACGACCTGCAAGTCACTTAACTCAAAAGGGGATTCTCTATTTCCCATTTTACAGAGTATACTATAATTTTATAACAATTGTTCTCTGCAATTAAACCATTAGATCGTAAATTTAAAACTTAAATGAGTTCGTATTATTTGTTAAAAGTTTAAAGGAGTTCCAAGCTTAAATTCAAGTAGGTTCATATAGAATCTTTAATGGTCTCTATAAGATATATTAGTTTCTAAGGGTGGTCCATTGAACCCCCTTAACACACTATAAAACCGCCACTGTCCAGAAATAGAAAGCACCATTTTTCACCAATTTTCCTGGTCCCAGTGGCCACAATTTTGTTGCGCCATAATGTCATTGATGGATGGATTGGTGATCAATCTACCAACACCACCATTGCCTATCAAGCCTAGTAGGAAAAGTAACCAGAATTTAATTAGCACAAATCATATTCTTTTTGCCTACCGTACTTTTTGCTATATCCCCAACCCATTGCAAAAGGGGAAAGGAATACAAAAGAAAAGACAGCTAAAGATAAGTGAGAGATCATAATCACCTGCACGTAAGAAAAACCTGTGAAGCCTAAGATGAGATATGACCAGTTAACCGATTTATTCTATCTTGTAGCTGGGAAGTCATCAAAAAGGAATCATTATCTCCAAATTTTGTATTATTACATAGTCAATTGCCTTGAGAGAATTATAAACAAGACATATTAAGAATCTTGTGCAGAGCTACACATTGTTTTACAGTTACAAGAAGCCGTATTTTGCACCAAATATGTATACATGCACAAGCTTAGCTCGTTTTACAGAGGTTTTATTGGGTTGGCTTAGGTTGTTCAATCTGGCCTTAATTAAGTTCAGGCACACAAAAAAATAGAGGAAAAACATATGACGGCTTGAGGTCTACCACTAAACTTGACTCGAATTCTTATCAAGTTCATTGAAGCCAAAAATTACGTGAAATGCTAATTTATATATGTAACCATGGCTGCTACTTATAAATGTAACCATGGCTGCTAGAGGGTCGAGTTTCTATCAAGTTATTTGAGCTCAAGTTTGACTAAAACTATTAGCGATTACTTTTGAGCTTTTCTCTTCCTCGAGCTTGCATCATAAAGGTTTGTTGGCTACTGAATTAAGTTTGGGATTAGCATGTTTTTAAGTTGAGCTCAAAATTAGCTTGTTTTTTGGGTGAAGTGAAAGATGTGTGAAACTTAGGCCATGGAGAAGGGAGGGGAGAGCGGCACAAAACCCCTGAGGAATTTGATACCAGGAAAGAGCCAATGTTTCTTTTCAATTCTATAGTAGTGACTAAGAAGCCATTCTTATGACTAGGCATGAGCACAGGTCAAAACCAAACCTGGCAGTGCAACAAAATCGAATCCGTTACCCTATCGGGCGGGTCGGTTCAGGTCAGGTTCGAGCAGGCCTGGGCCGGGTCTTGGGTTTTCGGGTCATATGTTCATCCCTACTTATGACTATATCATTAAAGGATAAAATAGAGTCTCTTTATAGATACAGAACCACCAAAAACACATAATTTTTGCATGTGCACTTGTACAATATGTTTCATAGGCCGACAAATATCTAAAATACTTTACTCAAAGCATGTAAAAAAAGATGGCAATTTGGTTATATAATATAGATTGTACAAAAGCAAGAAAATCTGCCATTAATTTGTGAAGGGAACAATCTGCATGTAAACAGATAATTGGCTGCTGAATACTGATAGTGCTACCCACAATAGAAAAGATGCTTTATTTTTCTAAATTAGATATATTTTAGTGTTCCATTGATGGTACAATGGGGGCACTACAAAATATCTGTCCAAGCATTAGGGTGCAAGCCAGGGGATACAAAGTAGCATATAACATGGGTCTAGAAATGAAGTGAATGAACCAGGAAAAAAGGCAATAGCATATCATAACAGAGTTAGGCATAAAGACCAGGTTTATTAGACTAAAGTCATGCTTTTTAAGATTTAATATGAAAACAGGTTAAAATTCTGCTTTTGGATCTCTTTTAAGGATGGCACAAAGACTAAGTTACCATTTGGATTTTTAAAAGACAGGGTTCCGATTGGTACTTCATGTACCATCATAGTTACAGACTTCCTCCTAACTTGAATAATTAGATTGTTGGAGATCAAAAGTTTGGTGATATTGCTTTGAGTGGAAAAGACATGACCATTGCCCTACAAAATTATCAAACAACTTAGAAAATACAAAGTGCTGCACAGTATATTACTCTAAAAGTATGCACCATGCTAGGGGTTATGTTTCTCGGTTCTAACTTTCTTTCTTTCAATGGGCAGATTACAGCCAAAATACAGTTTCGGTTACTTTTCACCCATTTGGACCATTTCCCTTTAAGCTACCTTTTTTAATTTTACTGTTTGACAACTATAGGTAAAATCACAATCTGAATAGGCCCATTTATAAGTAAAATTTGTCTCCTCTAGCATAAACTATACACAATAAGTATCCATATGATAGCATCATCAAACAGCACAGGAATTGGCTTCAATGGCTGAGAAGGCTAAAAGATCAAAGACACATGACTGCCCATTTTCAAAGGAAAAGGGTCAGATAGGCTACAATAATACAGTCAGCTTAAACAGAAACCTCAAGAGATATTAGCTAATTAAGTGGATGATGATCATCCCACTAATTTTAAAATCCATCCTGGCCCATCAGTGCTACATACGTTAAAAAGTTGGGTTGGTCTTTTTAAGTTAAATACCATATAGCCACTTACAAATGAACTCTTAAGGTTGGTAATTTCCTATAAACGCCTCACGTATCAAACTCATTTACTGCATGTTCCTTTCACCACACTAAAATGTCACATCTTCAAACTTCCAACTCACAAGATGAATCAAAGTTCCAATGTTCTTATTACCTTCACCAAGACTCAAACTTCCTCTACACCCAGTCAAGCCTTCCATCAACTGCGGCAATCACATCACAAAATCTAGATCACTACCTACCTGCTACACATCAGTGCATCTCTACTATCCAAGGAAATAACTCCTACATCTCTTCTCTTGTCATTAATGGAAAGTCACTATACATAGGCTCTTCCAACAAAGAAATTCAGATGTGGAAGCGCGATAGATTAAGGTCAGAAGTTGATCATGAAAATGTAAGCGATGGCATGACAATCACAGGAAAAGGTGCTGTAAAGTCACTAGTGTCTTCTGCTGATAGGATATTCAGTGCCCATCAAGACCACAAAATCCGTGTATGGAAAGTCAATGAAAACGAGACGCATCAGCATAAGTTAATACAGTTAGCCACGCTCCCAACATTTAGTGATCGGACTCTTAAGCTTCTAATACCAAAGAACCATGTACAGGTATCACGCCATCAGAAGTCCACGTGGGTCCATCACAATGATACTGTGTCAGCATTAGCCGTGTCCAAGGACAACTTGCTCCTTTACTCAGTCTCATGGGATAGAACACTAAAGATTTGGCGGACAACCGACTTCAAATGCCTAGAGTCAGTAGCCAACGCACATGATGATGCCATAAATGCACTTGCAGTATCAAGCAATGGGGATGTTTATACTGGATCCACCGACAAGAAAATAAAACTGTGGAGGAAATCACCAGAAGGAGAGAATCACTCTCTGGTTACTATGATAAATAAACACAAATCTGGAATCAACGCATTGGCACTAAGCACCAATGAGAATTTTTTGTACTCTGGTGCGAGTGATAGGTGCGTCATGGTTTGGGAGAAGAGTGATGAGGATAACATGGTGGCAGTAGGTATTCTCAGAGGGCATGGTAAGTCCATAATGTGTTTGAGTGTTGTCTCAGATCTGTTGTGTAGTGGTTCTGCAGATGAAACTATAAGAATTTGGAGAGGATTTGAGAAATGTTACTTTTGTTTGGCTGTATTGGAGGGCCACAGAGGTCCAGTTAAGTGTTTGACATCTGAAACGGATCATAGGCGTTCATCTGATACATCAGCCTGTTATCTTATCTACAGTGGCGGGCTTGATTCTGACATTAAAGTTTGGCAGATTTGTATCCCTTTATGTTAAACTACTAGAGGTCTTCTTTGCTTTAAAATTTAATTTTGCATTGTATGGCGTCATATTGGAAGTCATGTCTTTCTTGTTTTTACTCACTCTCTTGTTTTCGAAAGGAGGGAGATAACTGATTGGGATAACATTACTCGTCAGTGAAGACATTGTATGTGTGGGATTTCAGAAAGAAAAAGAAATAAAAGAAACTTGTGCTTGCATATATAAGTTGTAAAACCAGAACTTAATGGTATGGAAATGACTAGAGTAAAAGCTAACCAAAAAGCATTTTGATGCAAGTCATACAAGTAAAACAGAAAGTACATCAAATAACATTGTTACGTTGATACAATAAGGTGCAAAGCCTGAGGGCAATTACTTGTGATGCGGTCTCTAACTCATAAAGCTTAGCTTAGCGCACTATGTCACACGGAGGCCATATTTTAGGTAACGGAAACTATAGTATACACCCAAATTGATCAAGAAGGCAGTTTACCAAATGTTGATGAGAAATACTTTAAATGGCATCTTTTTGGTGTTCTCATAAGCACTGCAATAAAGCAGTAATGTTGGAAAGTTTTTTTTGAACTGAATAGCTTCTTCCTATATTGACTAAAAAGAAAGTATGGATTTACTTTTGATCCTGTATCATGCATCACATATATGGAGAACATGATGATTCCTTTCTGAAAATACTTTCAAAACTTCCTACAAGGCCAAACTTCATTTAAGAATGCAGAAATGTGTATGGTTCACGCTAATTACCAATACAGCTTAAACTTTAAAACAACAAAGGAATAAGGAAAAGAGCAAGCAGGATCAGTGACCATTTGAGTTATCTACAGTGGTGACTTTGCAAGTGTACCTGGATCAGTCGCGGACACTTCTTAGGGGTGGGGCCATCTTTCAAACATATGATTGCAGTTCTTTGTCCAAATGGACTGTGTGAATACACTGTAGAGAGTAATACAAGAATAAGGAATGTCATTTAATACAAAACTTACATTGATGCCATGGATATGACTGCAGTTTGTAACTAAAATTTCTCAACTCTATCTAGGAATAATAATCTCAAATTGCAATGAACAAGGTACCACCTAATATTACAGAGTAAAGATTAAATCTCTATATGTCAAGGGATCTTGTCATTTAGAACAAGCTTTTATATATTTTGATGTTTGTATAGACAGATTCTGCATTACACAACTCTTTGTTATGTTTGAACACTCTCAATACCAAAAGACTAAACTACCCCTTCATTTGAAAGACCTTTACTTCCATTACACAACACATCTCTTGGTTTTCTGCAAATGTGCTTTGTGGTCACATTTTGTCTAATATATTCTAAAATATAATAATTTTTCAAACATCTTACCGTGACAGTACCTGGAAAAGACGGGGTCTTGCTGGCAGTCGGAGAGGGCGTAAATATGCTCAATGGGGCTTCGTAACAAATCAGCAGAAGACAGTTAGGACAGCCAAATGATAATGATAATGATAATGATAGGTACTTTCTATACGAGGAAAGTCCAGTTGTTGGGTTCCATGAATGGAATTCTGAAGAAATTTCAGACCTTCATGTCAACGGAAATACTAGTTCAGAATGAGGTTGCAAATGACTAACATGGTTGATGAATATGATGATATGCTGGTGGATCCTGGGTATAGGAATGTATACGATGGCAGACCATCTCAAGAGTACATTGGGCAATATGGCTTAGAAAGGGAAGAGGATGATGATGAAGCAGAAGTAGAGGATGATAACGATGAAGATAAAAATGAACAAGTTGGTGTAGATGTTCAAGAGTTCAAATGATGAGACTGACAAAAACCGGGATATAGATCGTGGAGGGACAATTGCAAAAAACCCAGATGACGAAACAGATTTTTCTTCATCTGTGTATAGTAATTAACGAACTAGCCTAAAAGTGTGCTGAATGTATGTATGTTGCAAGCAATATAAGGAAGGCCCCAGAGATCGGGGCTAGATTGTGTTTTTATGTAGACGTGATGAGAGTAGGAAATTAGATGGGATGTATTACACATGTATTTAGCAGTTGATCACGGTGTTAATTGTAATCAAGAAAATTCCCATAAGAGAAGAGATGGTGCAAGTGAGTCACTTTACATGGTACAACCACCACACTAGATTAATCTCAAGTATACTTTATTTGTTACAATGTATGTAAATTTTGAATCGAACTCTAAAACTTATAAGGAAGAACCCATTATTGCATTTTGCATACATCATCAGATCATCTAACCGTTAAGCAGTTCTTTAATCATGCTCTTTTGAGAAGCGTTCAATCTCGAAGGGAACTTGATGTTGAATTTGATCCTGAGATTCCCTTTCTTAGTCGGGTCTTTTGAAATAGGCATCCCTTCTCTAGGGACTACTTCCTCATAATCAGGATGGATTACATTATTTATCGGGATTGTGAGGTTCCTGCCGTCAAGGGTGGTCAATTGGACAGTGCAACCAGTCAACGCCTCAGCCAAAGTTATCCGCCGTGTTACAACCAGATCATTGCCATCACGAGTAAAAGTGGTATGCGGTTTTTCATCGATGACGAATATCAGATCTGCGGGTATCATGTTTGGTTGCTCGTTTCCTTTCTCTGGGAAGGTGATTTTGGTGCCTTTCTTCCATCCAGGTTTTACGTTAATGTTTAATATCTCCTCCACTGTCATTGTCTTGCTGCACTCAGTCATAACAAATAAATAAACACAAGTCAGAACAGAAAGATTTTTTGCAACAAATGAAAGAGTAGCCTTTGATGCTGAGCTGGAAGAAAACAAACTAACTTACCCACTAATGTCAGCAATGTCTCTTGATATCTTCATTCTCTTTGTAGTACCCTTATAAAGCTCTTCAAGGGTACAAGGAAGGCTCCTCTCAATTGGGGCAGCTTTCCTGGTACCCGATCCAACTCCAGCACCACTGCCGCCACCACCAAACGAGCTGAAAATACTATCAAACCCACCCATATTATCACCAAACATACTACTCGAAAACCTTGTCCCCCTCATGCCATCTCCTGGTCCACTACCAGCACCACCCCTAAACCCGAAAAACTCTGCAAATATATCATCCGCGCTTCTCGGATTAAATGTGAAGGGTGTGCCTCCACCAGTTGAAAAGTAGGTGGCACCGCCGCCAGGACCACCCGCAGCATCCGGCGGTGGCACTTGTCCTTTCAGCCCTTCTTCACCGTACTGATCATATATTGCTCTCTTTTGAGGATCACTCAAAACCTGAAACATTAATTATAACTTCAGCAGGATCATCCAAACACTAGTATATTATTTTTATTTAGATATAACTATCCGTTTAAAAAATAAGCGACGCTAGAATCACAAACAAACAAATTACAAACACGTACAGCTTTACAAAATGATCCGGCAACTTAGGTGTACCAATCACATATAAAGCTATGTTCTTTCGCTTCATCAATTTGTTAAACTTAGCATTATTACTCTTTAAATATATTTTGTTACTGAACATTGGATGCTAATTTACCTGCAGACAGGTACTTTAAGAAAACCCATCATGCCAATAGAGCTAAAACTCATTGACACAAACAATAAATTAACTATAAAGAGTATTGGATTAATCATGAGTAATAAAAGAGTATTATATATATATATATATATATATAGAGAGAGAGAGAGATAGGAAGGGGCCGGGGATACATACATCATAAGCTTCAGAAATCTGTTTGAATTTGGCTTCAGCATTGGTTTTGTTATTGGGGTTTTTATCAGGATGCCATTTCATAGCAAGCTTCCTGTAAGCTTTCTTCAAATCATCATCTTTAGCATTCTTATCAACTTCCAATATCTTATAATAATCAACTCCCATTTCAATTTCTTCTTCTCTTCCTTTCACAATTGAATTATTATTTGCAGTCGATATATCAGATTGTTCAAGTAGCGGTGCGTGTGTGTGAGAGAGAAAGAGATAGAAATAAGTACGAGTAATTGATGATTAAACAAAGAAAAGCTTGGTGGTGTGTGGAAGCTCCCCAAGAATGTGGAACATTCCAGAGTCGCCCAGAAATTCCAAAATCAAATATATATATATTTTTTTTAACACTTCCTTTTCAAGAATTAACTTCAAATTTTTACAACTGTTTTTACAATATTATTTATAAAATATCAAAGAAAAGAGGGATAAAATGGGAGTGTTTTTATAAACTAATAGTAAACATTTTGACCTTAGAGATAAAAGTCTAATGTGTGATTTTCATCCTACACCATTTAAATAAAACTTGCAAACCGTCTTTTTTCCTAGATAGAAATAAAGCCGTAGACAATTCTTTATTGAAAAAAGTAATAAGGTATCTAAACTGTTTGTGTTAACATAGATATCTAATTTAAACCTTTTTGATAAAAAAAAATAATAGTAAAATTTAATTTCTATTTTATTATAAAAACTTTAAGTACTTATTAGGTTTTGTGTTATATCAATGATTTTTGAAACTTTTTGGATAATAGTCATTGAATCATGAATTTTGATTTAAAAGAAATGGTGTTCATCAACTTTCTTAATCAAAGTTAATGCCAGATTCACTACTTATTTAATAAATTATGGCTTAAAACTCATACAATATACATCGAAGTTTGGATGATAATTGATTTCATTAGTTCAACTTTTATGTCTTCCCATAAAACAACATCATATAGATTATGATAAAGGTTCACTTACAATTGGATGGATTGTTTAGCAATAAATCTAAAATATGAATAGATATGGCTTTTAAGTGTCACACGTTGTAAAATTTATAGTAACTAATAGAGGTTGCTACACAGTTTCATTTGGCTATTGTATGTACAGATCCCATAATCAAAAGAGCATAATAATTATCAGAATGCAAAAGATAGTTCTCGAATAACTAATACATAGTTATATACTAATGTTACATATTTTTTTTTTTAAAGGTGAATTTCGCTTGAGAACTTTGTGTCGCGATTCGACAGCGGGAGGTCTAGCATACGTTGTCTTAACCGGGTCCGCGCTAGAGAGCTCCCTTGAAGTAGAAATGTCTATTTCAAGTACCCGATGGGGGGAAAACCCCCTACTAATCCGTCCGAAGGCAAGACGATCAATAGGGGTAAACCCTGCCCCCTCAGACTTGAACCTGAGTATTGTAACATAGGTTCACAATACCCAAGCCAAGCCTTCATAGGAAGACTTCCTATGTACTTCCCAAGTCTTGAACCCAAGACCTCTTGCTTGTAAGGCAAGTGTTCAACCACTTGAGCTAACTAGGAAGTACTACTAATGTTACATTTAATGCAATAAGCAAATGTGTGATCCTATGTCTATAGAATGTAGGGTATTGTGAACCTGCTCATGGCAAGTATGTTGGCCTTAAACAATGAGAATTGAATTTTAGTCCACGATATGTTTCAACTTTTCCATCAGTTTTGAGTTTTGACATTTTTATGCGTCTCGGTTAGTAGGGAGCCATTTAACACGGAGGTTGCAAGCTTTGTAAGATAAACTATTCCCCTGGACATCCCGTGGATGTAGAATCAAGTTTTAAAAAATGATTACCGTGATATGTAATGTAATGGAGCTATGGTATAGGAAAGTTGCATACCATCAAGTTGTGGGCTACGATTGCATATCTTTAGTAAGATATTAATGACAGCAATTTGTGAGTGATTGACCTGCCTTATCATTATTATTTTGACCTTTATTGGATTACAAATGCACTATAATCGTTGGTCAGTAGATGTGTGGCAATAGAAAGTGCCCTGCTTTTCATATCTCTTTTCTGCACATCGGTCCATGGTATTTACTACGAGGAATTAGATGCCATAATGTCCATATGTGGTAGTCGCATGGCATCGTTCCCCAGCAGTTCTTCAA
Organism: Erigeron canadensis; assembly: GCF_010389155.1. Taxonomy (NCBI): domain Eukaryota; kingdom Viridiplantae; phylum Streptophyta; class Magnoliopsida; order Asterales; family Asteraceae; genus Erigeron; species Erigeron canadensis. Next base: position 41,943,428 of record NC_057762.1, read on the forward strand.
GGTTGCATTTACGGGAAGTTGTAGGGAAGCTACGTGTATGGGGATATAGATATATAGTATGTATCACATGATATTGCCCGCATCCTATCCAAATAAAACACCTACAATGAATGAAGTAGAAAGCATCAAGTCAAACACCAAAATATGATGACATAGATCACATGATTCAAAAAGACTCCCACCATAAATTCTCAACGAATAAAAACATTTGAACATACTTGGTAGGTTCGGGGCCCACAGTTTCACATAGCTTATACAACAGATTACAACCATATAACGAACATGCCAAGATTTATCCCGATATAAGAGAACGATTTATACTTCAAGTTCACATGACCAAGCTTTACATAGTTCCGTGTTAAAAAAAAAAAAGTTTACATAGTTACCTGGTCGGTTGATTTCTTGCATCATACTTCAAGTTCAAATAAACCAAGCTTTACATATTCTCCATGGCTAAATTGAGCGGCATTCATGTCGAAGCAGTAAGCATTAGCTGCTTAAACAACTCACCTGCCACCACCATCACACCATCCACAGGTTGCTGCTGCTGAATTGCTAGTTTGCTACCAAGTCAAAATTCATACTGTATATAACTCCCCTCGACTAACTGATCACAAGCAATTGACCAGCGTAGCTGATTGAGAAATACTTATACGTACTGTTGCTGCAGCTAGTCTAGACTCCAGATCAGTTGCTGTGGGAATCTCACATGACTAAATCATTGAGGCTACTTTATATTAAATGGAGAAAAGTGGTTAATAAAGAACTAAAGATTAAAGATTGTTAACACCCTATTAGTAGGCCATATTGCTGTCCTAAAAAATTCTTTGCTTTTTAGTGTTGGGTAAACAAAGTAATCAACAATCCTACTTGGACCACCTAATTGTGCCTCCAGATATAGAAAGCACCACTAACACCACTTTTCACCAATCTTCCTGGCCCCAGTGGCCACAATTTTGCTGCGCCATAATGTCATTGATGGATGGCTTGGTGATCAATCTACTAACACCACCACTGGCTGTCCAGCCTAGTACAGAAAGTAACTAGAATTTAGCACAAATCATTCTTTTTGCCTACCGTACTTTTTGATATATCCCCAACCCACTGCAAAAGGGGTAAGGAAGACAAACGAAAAGACAGCTAAACATTAGTAAGAGCAGTTAACTGATTTATGCATTCAGTATCTCGTAGCTGGAAACTCATCGAAAACGAATCATTATCTCCACATTTTATGTTATTGCATACTAAATTGACGGAGAGAACTAAAAACAAGACATATTAAGAATCTTGTGCAGCGCTGCAATATTTTTTACAGTAACAAGAAGCCGTATTTGCACCAAATAAGTATACATGCTCAAGCTTAGCTCGTTTTGCGGAGGGTTCATTGGGTTGTCTGAGCTTGTTCAATCTGAACTTAATTAAGTTCAGGCACAATAACAAAAGAAAAAAAAGAACATATAACGACATGAAGTCGACCATATATTGACTTGGCTCGAATTCTTATCAAGTTCATTGAGCCATAAAAATAATGTAAAATGCTAATTTATAAATGTAATCATGGCTGCTAGAGGGTTGAGTTTCTATCGAGTTATTCAAGGTCAAGTTTAAATAAAACTTTAAATGGAGCTTCATACTAGTGATTTCTTTTGAGCTTTTGAATCGAGCTCAAATCTCCTCACGATCTTGCATAATAAAGCTTTGTTGGGCTTAGCATTGAGTTGGGGATTAGCTTAATGTTTTTAAATTGAACTCAAGACTAGCTCGTTTTGTGGGAGAACTGAAATATGTGTGAAACATATGCCTTGGAGAAGGCAGGGGAGAGCAGCACCCTAAACCTCACTACACAGTAAAACCCATTCTAAAGTAGTGTTTCTTTTCAGTTCTAAAGTAGTGACTAAGAAGCCATTCTTATGACAACATCATTAAGGGAATAGTGCCTCTTTATAGGAACAGAAGCACCAAAAACACATAATATGTGCATAGTTTCATAGGCCGGCAAACATCTAAAATGCTTTACTCAAAGCATACACAAAAAGATGGAATTTGGTTATATAATATAGATTATACAAAAGCAAGACAATCTTCCAGTAATTTGGAAGGAAACAATCTGCATGTAAGAAGATAATTGGCTGCTAAATATTGATGGTGCTGACCACAGTAGAAAAGATACTTTATATTTTTTTGGTATATTTTAGTGTACCATTGATGGCATAATGAGGGCACCATAAAATGTCTGTACAAGCATTAGGGTGCAAGCCAGGGTATACAAAGTAGCATATAACATGGGACCAACAATGAACCAGGAAAAAAGGTTATAGGATATCATAACAGAGTTAGGTATAAAGACCAAGTTAATTAGGCTGTAGTCATGCTTTTAGTTTTTTAAAATGAACACAGTTTAGAATTCTCCTTTTGGATCTCTTTTAGGGATGGCATAAAGGCAATGTTCCCATTTAGGTTTAAAAGACAGGGTTCCTATTGGTACTTCATGTACCATCATAGTTACAGACTTCCTCCTAACTTGAATAATTTAATTGTTGGAGATCAAAAGTATGGTGATAATGCTTTAAGCAGATACGACATGACTATTGCCCTACAAAATTATCGAACAACTTAGAAATAATAAATTGCTGTATAAGAGTATATTACTCTAAATGTATGCACCATGCTAGGGGTTATGTTTCTCGCTTCTAATTTCCTTTCTTTCAATAGGCAGATTACAGCCAAAACAGTTTCGGTTACTTTTGACCCATTTGGACCGTTTCCTTTAACCTTTTTATTTTCACTGTTTGACCACTATAGGTAAAATCACAATCTGAAGAGGCTCATTCATAAGTAAAAGTTTCCACCTCTAGCATAAAACTATACACAATAAGTATCCATATGATAGCATTATCAAACAGCACACTAGCACAGCAATTGGCTTCAATGGCTGAGAAGGCTAAAAGATCAAAGACATGACTGCCCTTTTTCAAAGGAAAAGGGTCAGATAGGCTACAATAATATAGTCAATTTTAACAAAACCTAAAGAGATATTAAGTAATTAAGTGGATGATGATCATCCCACTAATTTTAAAGTTCATCCTGGCCCATTGGTGCTACATACGTTAATAAGTTGGGTTGATTTTTTTCAGTTAGATACCGTATAGCCTGGGGAACAGTTTTTTCCAAAGAACTCTAAAGGTTGGTAATCTCCTATAAACGCCTCACGTATCAAACTCATTTCCTGCATGTTCCTTCCACTACACTAAAATGTCACATCTTCAAACTTCCAACTCACAAGATGAATCAAAGTTCCAATGTTCTTACTACCTTCACCAAGACTCAAACTTCCTCTACACCCAGTCAAGCCTTCCATCAACTGCCGCAATCACATCACAAAATCCAGATCGCTACCTACCTGCTACACATCGATGCATATCTACTATCCAAGGAAACAACTCCTACATCTCTTCTCTGGTCATTAATGGGAAGTCACTATACATCGGCTCTTCCAACAAAGAAATTCAGATGTGGAAGCGCGATAGATTAAGGTCAGAATTTGATCACGAAAATGTAAGTGATGGCATGACAATCACAGGAAAAGGTGCAGTAAAGTCACTAGTGTCTTCTGTAGACAAGATATTCAGTGCTCATCAAGATCACAAAATCCGTGTATGGAAAGTCAATGAAAACGAGACGCATCAGCATAAGTTAATACAGTTAGCCACACTCCCAACATTTAGTGATCGAACTCTTAAGCTTCTAATACCAAAGAACCATGTACAGGTATCACGCCACAAGAAGTCAACGTGGGTCCATCACGATGATACTGTGTCAGCATTAGCCATGTCCAGAGACAACTTGCTCCTTTACTCAGTCTCATGGGATAGAACCCTAAAGATTTGGCGGACAACCGATTTCAAATGCCTTGAGTCAGTAGCCAATGCACATGATGATGCCATAAATGCACTTGCAGTATCAAGCAATGGAGATGTTTATACTGGATCCACTGACAAGAAAATAAAATATTGGAGGAAATCAACAGGAGAGAACCATTCTCTGGTTACTACGCTAAAAAAACACAAATCTGGAATCAACGCATTGGCACTAAGCACCAATGAAAATTTTTTGTACTCTGGTGCGAGTGATAGATGCATCATGGTTTGGGAGAAGAGTGATGAGGATAACATGGTGGAAATAGATACCCTCAGGGGGCATGCTAAGTCCATAATGTGTTTGAGTGTTGTCTCAGATCTGTTGTGTAGTGGCTCTGCAGATGAAACTATTAGAATTTGGAGAGGAATAGATAAATGTTACTTTTGCTTGGCTGTGTTGGAAGGCCACAGAGGTCCAGTTAAGTGCTTGATATCTGAAACAGATCAAAGTCATCCATCTGATACATCAGCCTCTTATCTAGTCTACAGTGGCGGGCTTGATTCAGAAATTAAAGTTTGGCAGATTTGTATCCCTTTAAGTTAGACGGGTAGAGGTCTTCTTTGTTTTATAACTACTTTTGTATTGTATGGCGTGATATTGGAAGTCATGTCTTTCTTGTTTTTACTCACTCTCTCCTGTTTCCGAAAGGAGAGAGATAAGATTGGGATAACATTACCCGTCAGTTTTAGCATGTTTGGGACTTCACTTGATATATACTCAAGGGTGGTTTCCTCCATAAGGTCTTGAAGACATTGTATGTGTGGGTTTTCAGAAAGAAAGAGAAATAAAAGAAACTTGTGCTTGCATATAAATATATAATAGTATGGAAGTGACTAGAGTAAAAGCTAAGCTAACAACAGTTTGATGTAAGTCATACAACTAATTCAGATAGTACATTAAATAACATTGATACAATAAAGGTGTAGAGCCTGTAGGCAACTACTTGTGATGCAGTTAAATCATAAAACCTAGATTAGTGCACTATGCCACACGGACCATATTTGGTAACAGTAACTATAGTATACACCCAGATTAAATAGATGGAATCATAGAAGGCAGTTCACCAAATGTTAATGAGGGATACTTTTAATGTCTTCTTTTTGGTGTTATCATAAGCACTGCCATAAAGCAGTAATGTTAGAAAAAAAATTTGAAACTGAATAGCTTCTTCCTATATTGACTAAAGATAAGGGATGGATTTCCTTTTGCTCCTGTATCATGCATCACATTTATGGAGGACATGGTGATTCCTTTTCTGAAACTACTTACAAAACTTCCTACAAGGCCAAAACTTCTTTTAACAATGCAGATATGTGTATGATTCACTCTAGTTGTTTTAAAAACCATTTCATTGCAATGTTAGAGTAAATATTACAAAATAATCACCACTACAATTTGAAACAATAAAAGAATGTAAAGGAAAAGAGCAAGCAGGATCAGTGACCATTCGAGTTATCTACAGTGGTGACTTTGCAGGTGTACCTGGATCGCGCGGATACTTCTTGGGGGTGGGGCCATCTTTCAAACATATGATTGCAGTTCTTTGTCCAAATGGGCTGTGTGAATTCACTGGAGTAATACAAGAATAAAGAATGTCATTTAATACAAAACTTGCATTGATGCCATGGATATATGATTGCAGATTGTAATTGAAATTTCTCAACTCTATCTAGGAATAACAACCTCGAATCGTAATGAACAAGGTACCACCTAATATTACCGAGTAAAGATTAAAGATTTAAATGTCAAGGGATCTTGTCATTTAGAACGAAATTGATGCCATGGATATATGATTGCAGATTGTAATTGAAATTTCTCAACTCTATCTAGGAATAACAACCTCGAATCGTAATGAACAAGGTACCACCTAATATTACCGAGTAAAGATTAAAGATTTAAATGTCAAGGGATCTTGTCATTTAGAACGAAATTGGAGCTTTTATTACAGTAAAATACAAATTACTAAATGTCTATCAAACTTTTCTATAGAACAATCATTCTCCTCTAGTTGGTGAGCTTCCAGTAATTGTAATTTAATGTTTAAATTCTAAACTGTCATGATTGACTAAGTAGCTTTACAACATGAGACACATGGATTGCAGGCATGAACTAAAAGATATCAGTGCCCCATAGTGACACATGAAACCGGCTAGAGAGCACACAAAATATTCAAAAATTGTCCTACCTAGCTATAATTTGAATAGTGAGATAGCTGATGAACTTAAAGTGAGAAACATTGTGACAGTTTCATCATGTGCTATCATGGAGGGGATAGCCTTAATTAAGGTCATCAACAACCTTAGTGACAAATGCCCAGTGTAATATATCATAAGAGATTAACTTATTTCAGGTTACTATAAGTTTATTATGAGTAATCAATATGTAAATACCATAGCATGTTTGTAACAAGGAAGCGCCCATCAAACTAATTGCTCTCTTGGCTCTTTTGACTTCTTCCTGACATTATTAAGCAAAACAGATCATTTTCACGGAGAACCAAAAGATGAAAGAATATTTGGAAAAAAATGATCCTATACATATTTATGACAAGAGAATGGACAACTTTTCACCCCGTCCATTTGAAATATTAAAAAATAATAAATTTCATCACCTACACACCGACTTAAAGAAATTCATATCATACACTATTAAGTTAGTTATGTATCATATACGGTAACATAAAGTTACAACTAACAAGTTCAAGTACCACAACTATCACTTTTGTAATCTCCAGGCAGTACAGCTAACAAGTTCAACTGTTCAAGTACAACAACTATCACTTTTGTAATCTCCAGGCAGCTTAATGAACTAGCACTTGCATGGAGCATTATACTGAATACGGGAAAGATCTTTAGAGAAATTACATATACGTTATGGACTGAATCTGAGACTGAAAATCTCTAATCATATTCATGGGGAAACCTACATAGCTGCATATTCCCGGTACTTATATTTGGCTTAGAAAAGAAAATTCTATAGCAGGAAAGTCATTCATCATCAACTAATCCAGATTCCAAATTGATGGTATCATTCTATGTTTCTATCGAGTTTTCAATATATTCTGTTCATAAGTTTAACATCGGATAAAATAGAAGTTTCCATTATCCACCATAAAACAATATGATCTTTTGCTGAAGCAGCACAATCAATAATATATATGTTGCGAGGAACAGACTCGATAACTTCCTAAAAAATTTAAAACCGTAACTAAGCATAACAGGAGAAAAACAGATAAGTACATCAAAATAAAAAACAAGCATGTACCTCAGGATCATGACCTTTCGCAGCAACAAACAAGCCACCAACACGAACAAGAGGAAGACAGTACTCAGCTAGTTTGGAAAAACAAAAAGAAAGTTCAAACAGAGGCACAAGTACCAGATCATTGTAAACTCCCTGTAAAGTGGAATGTACCTAATATCCTCATTTCTGCAACAGCTCGTGCCACTGTAACATCAAAGACCTCTCGAAATTCTGCATTTTGTCCTACCTCCTGCCCTATAACAACACTTAAAATATTACGCATTTCCTCTGGGAGAGGAAACCACAAGAAATATAACATATGTTCGTCTGTTTTATACTTCTATGTGCATTGCTGTTGTATGATTATTAAACATGTCTCATAGCTAACACAAGTTACGAAAAAAAAAAGAAAAAACACATATATAAAGTAATAACTAATCATGTGACTAAACCTAAAGAGAACATATATGGTGTAAGGATTTGGCAAAAGGCATACCTCTGCTCTTCCTCTAACAATCGTCACATTAGACAAACCAATCAACCCAACCACATGCTCTAAGAAAACACATCGCTTGTTTAACGACTCCAGAAGCGTCACTTTCCAACCTACATCAACAAAAGCTTGTTCCATGATTCAAAACTCAAAACTACTCGTCCGAAATAAACAAGACACGAGAGCACATTTACCAGGGCAAGCAATGGCTAATATCAATCCAGGAAGTCCAGCGCCACTTCCTACGTCTACTAAATTAACATTATCACACGAAGATTCACAATGTGTAATATATGTGTTGCGAATTGGAGGTATAATCGCAAGCGAATCCTCAATGTGTCTATCCATCACATCGTTCGGTTCAGTAACCGCAGTCAGATTCATTTTCTACAAATCATAAGCATTCACTTACAATCCAAATACATAAAATAAGAGAAATTTATATTTCACATATATATAATAAGTGAGAACAAAAACCTGGTTCCATTCGAGAAGAGTATCGACGTAGAGGCGGACTTGCTGCTTTTGTAAAGAATTTAGGGTTTCGAAATGAGAGGCGTTGAGGATTGAAGATTTTGTAGTTGTACTTCTTTTGGTTATAGCCGTTGGTTTGAAATACGAAGTGCGGTCAAGGTGTTTGATGAAATTCCCCAATGAAACCGGGAAATTGAAAATTCTGGTACGTGATACAAGCATCTTGGCGCGTGAACGAATCCGGACCGAAAATCCGAAATATTGTTTATACTTTATACCCGATAAAGTTTTAATTTTGACACCTTTTGACCTTTTAAGTTTTGGATTTTGTTAACCGGCAACAAAGTTCTATTATTCTTTGTTTAGCCTTTAGCCGTGTAATTTTGTTTTACTTTGAGACATTAAAAGTTTGTTTATAATTAGGTTTTAAAAAGCTAGCAAGATTTAATTATAGAATTCAATTTTGTTTCTTACATGGCTTAAATATATGACTTGACATCTTAATCTTGCTAGAAGTCCTAAAACTTAATTAAAAATAATAGGATTCTTTAAAATAGATGACTATTATTAAAGTGAATAACAAGTTGTACTTTTATCATAAAATAAAAGGGTGACTTTTCGATATATTCATAAAAGATATAATTTGTTAATACACGTTAACTGTAACTCTTATGATTATATTTAACATTTTTCAAAAATGCAAATATATACCGTATGTAACAAAAGTTTTGTAAAAGAAATGGACAAATTTAAAGATAGTAGAAGGGAAAACTAAAAAACAATGGCCAAAGCTGTATGTTTGGATAAAATTATTTTTATTTACGTAGTATAGACATGACAACAACATATATCCACTGTCTCGTTCTATCGATGCTTAAAACCACGTTTAAAAGGGACAATTGTTGGGCCACCGATATAATGGAACTTGAAAAAGATTGAAGAGAAGGTGATGCTACCCCTCAATAAGACAAAAGGTTAAAGACGGAAGTTTCATTTGACGTGTGAATTTACACACTTTGCACTTTTACTCTAGGCATTGTATTGTGTATTTGATATGATTTGATGTGCACAAGCCTTGTCAAAATAAAACTTCCTCTTTGTAATTGTAATCATTAATGAGTATGGTAACTCGCGCGTTGTAGAGGATATCATAGACGGCGGTGGTCGGGGTGTTGGTGATTTTTTTGACAGAGAGAATAAGCGAATGGAGATTTTTGTGTTTTGTTTTAAGGGAAATGATAAGTTGGTAATTTTTCATGTCTCAAAAATTCTAAACTTTCAATATCACCCTTATAATTTTTATAAAGAAATATAGATATAGATATATTATGGATTTTGCTAATCAATGTCCCGATTTTTGAATATGGTGTTATAGTAATTACTATAAGCAATACCAAATACTGTAGTTATATATATTGGATACCACTCTCACTAGGTTGCACATTACAATAGACATTACAAAAGACATGGATTAGAAACTTTGATCTTGTTAAAAGGAAGGAGTATCTAGTACATGGATGTAAATGGGCAAATTAAAAATATTAATGAGTGGAGTTTCTAGTTCTTTGAACATATATTTCTCTCGGTACACCAAAAATTAAAGTAAACCTAATTTAAACTTTATTTCATTCTGGTTTGGGTTTTAACAATACACATATATATTATTACGATATTATAAATGTTATGGGTGAAATTTCAGGTTTCATTATCTTGGGACCTCAAGATCATGGACCTTCAGGATCTTGACACACCTTGACGAATTACTAACGATAAACTTCAAGTATTGTTTCTATGAGAATATTATGCAGGTAACGTGATATTTATCACAAGGGAAATATCTCTAACGGTACAAAAGAGATTCAACACATGTCTTATTTGATCAACACGCAAAGAAGACTTAGTCCAGCATCATAATCGGACGTCAAGAGGAATTCAGCATGAGCAGAATATCTTCAAACGGCTACAATATCAGTCAAGATATGCTCCAACGTTCACCAGATGAAGACCAGGAAGATCCCTGTAATTTCAGAAAATTAGTTATTAGGCTGCTCTATATAAACGAGGACCTGATCAATCATCGGATATACAACGTTACACACACTCACATATTTACTTGCTTATTTTCTCTGCTCATACTTGTAAACAACCAACACACTTTTCTTTACTTAGAAAGATCGATCAAGTCGCTCTATCATTGTAACCAATTTACACCATTAATAAAAGAACAAGGCAGGGACGATTGCTTCCTCCCGGGGTTTTTATGCCGGCAATCCATAAAGGATTAAGGGCTTTTCCTCGATAACAAATCTCGGTGTTCTTTGTTCCTTTCTCTTTATTTTCCGTATTTATTTACGTTTATCTTTCTTTATCTTGCTTAATCTATCTTATATTTGATTATATAGTTATTTGCGAAATCTTTTGACTACCTTCTTTTATTTAAGTCGATATAATCTTGATTTATCATACTTATTTTAAACGCATCTTTGAATCTAAACCAATTTTACAAGCCCTTAACCTCACGAATGAAAGTTTGGTTACATAATTGATCTAAGTCTTCAAGGTTGATTATCATGGATAATTTTTGACCAAAACAAGAAACCACATTTGTAACTATAAATATTAGAAATTAAGATGTAAAGGACTAAAATGAGGGGAAGCATGTTTTCTTGTAATGATAAATTAATTGACTAAAAACATATTAATTAAAGAAACCTAGCTAAAATAATCTGGAACTAAAGGTCTAATAGTTATAATTTTCCTTATGTGATCAAATTTTAAGTAAGTATACAGAGTAATTACAAAAAGGTTATCTTGGGAAAAAGATTGTAATAAGCAAATCACCACGAAAAGCCATACTATAGAGGAAAGGTCATTTAAGAATCCACAAATAAAAAAGAACTCAAGAATTATTTTAGATCACACATTTTTTTCCTCTTTCTCTCTCTTCAATTAAATAATAAAATTCACCCAAATTATTCAAAATGTTTTATCTCACAAACCGTAAACCGTTAGACGAAACAAAAAACATGGGTAGTCTTAAAATTCCGTCCTCTTTCATTAAAGATCTAATTCGATATACTTTTGATGACTTTTTAATTTTTGTTTTTTTCTCTCTTATACTTGTGTACCTAAATAAGTTGGGTGAAATCTTTCTTACATACTAATTTTTTAATCCATAAAAAACATGTGGCCCATTAGTTATTCATTATATATTTATGGATTAAAAAATCAGTATGTGAGAGGGATTTTACTTAACTTAGGTGTGTGATAGCACCACCTTCACTTTTTCTTATATATAAAAAATTAGTATATGAGAGAGATTTCACCTAATAAGGACAAACATAATATAACTTAGTGTGATTCTTGATAGTGAAGAGACTATATTGTATTCGAAAAAATTTAATCGACTATGCATATCTAGTCAAGTACAAAAGAGAATTACCAGATAATACAAACAACTTTTACATGTCGATTGGTATCATATGACTCGTGGTTTAGGGTGAAATTGCAATAAATAAGTTGTCCTCGGTCGAATTGGTTGTATATTTATCAAAAATATAACTAAAATAATTGAGTACGTGTTGATGTATCTAATAAAGCATATATACACATCGTGTAGCTTTTTGAGAAAAAACGGCATATCACAACTGTATATTATTAAAAATTTTGGTTAAAAAAAATAGTTTTTGCAAACTATAAATAAATTTTTTTTTAATCGCGCGTATGTATTTTACGTATCCAAAATAGATATATATGTGGTGAATGAGAAATCAAGTCTCACTTTAGGTGTTTGATACATCAAATAACAACAACAAAACAGAATCTGGGTATGGAAAGTGAGATGTAAACAATAGTCTTGACTCTATATATCTAGAGATAAAGAGACAGTTTGCATAAAAAGCTCCGGCCAAACGAGAGAATACCAAAAGTACGTAATTATTTGGTTCGATGAAATGAAGTGTAACTATCTTTGTTAGATATATTAGTTATGATTTCATTTTGAAATTTTTCAATGAGTAATTATATTGGCTCGATGAAATTTAGTGTAACTATCTTTGACAGTTACATGTTAGTGGCCGTAATGACTAATGAATTGCTATCATTTTAAATTTGGTTTTAATTTTCTTACTTTAAAATATGAAGTCTTGATTTGTTTGGAAGAGTGATCGACAAAGTCATATTTTTACTAGAGACACCAAAAGAAAATTAATTCATATCTACTGCGAAAATTCGTCAAGATTTCAGGCATATAGATTCTAACTTGCGCAACACTACTGTTTCAAGTGTTGTGTCTTGAGAAACTGACAACGTATATATGTGACATAGGTTTAAAAAAATACATGTCAAACACGAGTCTTGGTTAATTATTCTTGTAAAATAACATATCATGTTAGTTACATCTATATTTCTACAATTTTCTTATTACTATACATTATTTTGAAATATTCAAATCAAACTTATCCCGTGGTTAATTTCGATGTATCATACATTTATTTCTATTGCAGTTCGTTTTTATTATAATAAGAAAATGTTTGGAGTAGGACACATTTTTCCTACATTGATCTTGTTAAAGCATTTTTTTTCATTGCTTGTTTCGTAAGTGTAAGCTAAGTGGATCGTTCACTAGGTGACCCACATCCAAGTTGCGAACGAGTTACTAGTATTGAAATATGATCACGTAAAATGAACGTATATCCGGAAAGTATTTAAGCCTACGGGGTCACACATTCACACATCTCGACACAAATATAATTATAATTAATTGATATAATTAATGTAATTTATTGATTAATTAAGATCACGGAAATCTAACGGTCGTCTGTTAAATGTTAATAGTTAACGGTACTTAACTGACGGACTTAACGGAAGAGATAATTGTAATTAAGAAAACAATTAGCAAACCCTCTAGAATATTCTCTAGAGGGGACGACTACATAGGAGAAGGAAAGGGGTTTCATAAACCCTAAACTTGGTCATCAAGTTTTCTAATCCTATATAAAAAGGGCTAGGTTAATTGTTTTTCATACATTCAATTCGCAAGGTTTTCCAAAACCCTAAATCTCTCTCCCTCTCTATTTTCGGTTCTATAGCCGAAATTCTCAAACCTTTAAAGGGTTCTTGGTGATTTCGATCAAAGCAAGTAAAAGGAGAAGTCAATCGTTGCCGGTTCGTGATCAAGTACTAGCATACATACATCCTTGTGTCGTGTGTGCAAACGTAGAGGGATTTACTTCAAATCCTCATAAAAGTTTCTTACTTTTCATCTTCAATTAAAGGTACATGCTTTCTTTCTTGGTTAATTAATTAACTACATAGATCTATCTTCCGTTGCGTGCTTTGTGATTTGATTTGATAAATTGTTATATATCCCAACAACTAGTTACTACCAACACCGCCCCCCATAGGCGACCTGGGGATTTTTTGCTTTGGGCGTTCCATACAAGTGGTCAGCCATAATCTCTCTTTAATCTCGGCAGCAGTTTGGAATATGACTTGGCGTCACATAGATCACGTGCCCCCTCCATGGAGTTGATCCACTCCTAACTTCCTAAGCGTGCTTACATTCGTTTCAATTTCCTTTTATATATGTCTATTATGCAATCAACTTTGTTGCAACATAATGGTCGGATAGAGTTGTATTATAGTCCTAGCATTTTTCCTATATTGCACCTTAAGTTGCCTGCATCTACTAGGAACTATAGTTTTCACTAAACAGAAGACACAAAAAATAAATTAACATATTAAAATGGAAACGAAAGCAACCCAATTTCCTTAACCATGCAATACAAAGTTGAACACAAGAGATGTTCAAAACAAAACGTTAGTATATATGGGCGAGTAAGAAGGACTAGTAAAAAAGGAGACAGTGGATTGGAAAGGAAAATAATGGAATTGTACAAGTCCATGCTTGTTGTAGCGTGCAATGGGACTAAGAGACATAAAGTCAAAAAGAACCCCCCAAACCTTTGTGTTTTTTTTTTTTTTGTGGCTTTGGGCCTTGTTTGGTGTTACTCAAAACATGTCTTTGAATCTCTTAAAAGATTTACTTTGAAAATACAATAAAAGTTGCAAAATCATCTCAAAAGGCCATTTCATTTTAAGAGAATCTCAAACATGTATATGTGTGAAACTTTATTAAGAGGTGCTTAATCCGTCAAATATTACTTGCACCATATGTATTTTACATAGTATAATCATGACCATCTACAAACACTACCAAAATGACGAGTAGTTAGGTGTCATGTTTTCCGTCAAGATGTCACAAGTTTAAAAGTTGTAATCTTTTAGGTAAGCATAATGACGGTGACAATAGACGAAAACGCTCAAAAGAATACACTGAGTAAGCTACAAATATCTAAATAATATAAACTCGTCATTCTAACATAACTCGAATGGAAAAACTGTGTTTTATCTTTGATCATATACATGTTGGTATCGTTAAGAGATTCACTAATCATGTGCAATTCTCAAGTGATATACATTTTGTGGTTCGTATATACCGTCTATAGACAATCAAAAACCATAAAGGCACAGTTTTATGAAAGAAATTTTGTAGAAATTAACATTTGGTCAAGACAGATGTGGAAAGAGTCCACATGGTTGTAAGCTTTGCCTGTCTGTAAACTGACCAATGTTCTAAAGATTCCTTTGAGGGTTTATTTATCCATTTATTGATAGTTTATCATATAAAGTGGGAATTTAACTATATATTTATGTCTATGAGCAAATATTCTTTGATCTTCTTTAGCAAACCCCAATAAAGGTCACAACCACAGATTAAACAAATCATCTTCTCTCCATATACAGTCCATAAACAGCCTTTTTCCTGTGGCCTAAAATAGAATAATATGCCTTTTAATATTAATAATTATTACATTATCATAACCATTTATTAAACTCGTACTTTAAAGCAGTGTGGAATTGTGAAGTGGTATATGTAGGAATAAAGTTTTGGATTGTAATTTTCATGGTATTAGTTCGTTGATTATGAAAAATGTGTGCTAGATATATGAACTTGTTTATGAATTAACTAACATTATACCCGCACAATATAACGGTGGTCATGAAAGCGACGGTGTTTGGTGGGGACGACTGTTGGTAATAGATACGGCATTGAGTGATGTAGATATTGATGTAAAAGTAATTTATGTAAAGAGTTAAGAAAAAGGTTCATGTGGGAACCCTTTAAATTAGAAGATTCATGAGAACCTCTAAATTATAATTTGATGTTTATATGTGAATGGTATATGTGAACAAATTTATCACATATGAACAAATCAAATTATATTTGAAATCACCCATGTTCCTATGTGAATTAGTTCTCACATGAACCTAACATAAAAGTTAATAAAGATATTTTAAAATAAAGAACTAATAGTATAATTTAATCATTAACAACATTTTTGACAATTCATTCATGGAACTTTTAACAAGGGAGTGTTTTTTATAATATATTATAAATTGCATGTATTCGATTTAACATGGTAATCATATAACCATCGATTCTTTATCAGTTATTGACTAAAGTATACGGGGCATATAAGTTAGATATCCCAATTTATACGTAATAACTTCATCAAAAGATTTTGTACGATCGTATTTGAGGTGAATTAGTAACCAAGAGCTTTTGGATTTTAATTTTATATTTGTAAAAAATGTATACATATTTGGATTTTGTAATAATATATATATATATATAGGGTAACACTCTAGTGAGAACACTCTTAAAATAAGAACGGTGAGAACACCTTAAAAACATCATTTTGATGCATTAAAAGTCCATAAAACTAACCTAGTGCATAACTAATTATCATTATTTAAGTGTTTAACAACACATTTATCCGTCAAAATCGAAATAATCATGTTTTTTGTTTTGTGCATCCATCTTGGATGCATATTCATCAAAATGATGCATCCAACAAAAAACGTGATTTTTTCGATTTTGATGAATCAATGTGTTGTTAAACACTTAAATAATGATAATTAGTTATGCACTATGTCAGTTTTATGGACTTTTAATGCATTAAAATGATGATTTTAAGGTGTTCTCACCGTTCTTATTTTAAAATTGTTCTTATTTGATTGTTCTCATATATATATATATATATATATATATATATATATATATATATATATATATATATATATAAAAGACGACGAATTATCTTATCTAAAGTTTTCAAAAATATACATTATGTATGTGGTCTCATGCCATCACCACTTAGGTGGGGTGGTAGAGGCTTATGTTTCTTAGAGAAAAACCAAAGTTCAAATCCTAGCAATGAAGTATTATGTGTATATAGATTAGAGTAGGAGTAAACTAGGATTGGCTGTTAAAAACGAAATTGTATGTGGTCTCATACACATCCATCGTCGTGAAATTAATTCATCTTATAGCCCAAAAATATTAATCAAAGGTCATACTTTGAATAAAGATACTTTGAATAAAGATAAACAAAACATTTTTAAACTGAAACCGATTTTGGTCTTAACCTGCAAACGGTTTTATAAGAAAATAGACTAGTTAAGATTATCTGATTTTTATAAAAACAAAAGACAGATTATCTTAAGCTGTATGTGGTCTCATACAAACCCATTGTCGGGAAGGTAATTCATCTTATAGCCAGAAATGTTAAAGGTGATCATACTTTGACTCAAAGTTATGACTTGATCGAAAAAGGCACTTCGAGCTTCCAACAAGTGAATTGGTTTAAAATTGGATTGAAACTGAACCGATACCCTATAAAAATTATATATAAGACAGAAAAAGGCACTTTATAAAAAAACTAAACCTAAATCAAAACAATAGCTAGATATCGGCCAGTTTTGTTCAATTTCCCCCATTCGGTTTTGGCTTTGTCTGCCGTCTGGTATTTTTATAAAGGTTATAGCCCTGGGCCGGAGGTCCCTTCCACTTCGGTGGATCTGGAAGCAGCCTCTCTACTTTTGAGTATGGGTATGATCTGTCTATATCTTACCTCCTCATACCTCAGTTTATGTCGGGATTGGGTACCGTTGCTGTTGTTGTTGTAGTATTGATAAAAAAACAATTCAAGGGCTAACCTTGACCAAATTTTGAGTATGTATCTATCTGAAGGTCAATGCAAAAAATAAGATAAATATTTATTTTTCCTCCGGTGTTACTAACCATAAGTTACATAATTTGTGATTAGTAAAACCATAAGTTACGTACTTCGTCTATTTATAGCGTGCAGATCCTCTTGATCGTGCTTGTTTTTTTTCTTTATATAAAAAAAAGTTTTTATCCTGATAAATATTTTACTTGTGATACTTAAATTAAAGATCAAAAACATATATATAGAAAAGTACATTTTCATATCCGTAAAAACAAGAAGAGTGTTATTGTCAATGCATAGTAATATTGTTATCGATAAAATAAAATTAGTCATCCATATATTAATCTGATCCCCTTTTACTTACTTTGATGCATATGTTCGGTAATCAGAATGCACTTGATTAAGCTTTACCCTTTGTTTTAGGATGTTTTAAAGTGAAATCATTTTCCTTTTTTCACAAAGTTTAAGGAGCTATTTGAATATTCGCTTTTAACGTAAATAATTATTATTATTATTATTGTTATTTTTTTTTTGAAAAGTATACGTAAATAATTAACTACTCCTCCAATATGATAACTTAGAAATAGTATGATACGAGTACTCCCTCTTAAAGGGCTAATTATCATTAACTTGGCACGTTAGCCTAAATCCTACTCTCTGTAAAGGAGATTCATGTTCAAAATTTTAAAAAATATATATATATATATATATATATATTCTTAAGGAGTCATATTTCAAAAAAAAAAAAAAACTTATCTACTTATATGATTCGATATATAAAGAAAATAATTGTGCATTAAACAGTTGTATGATATGCATAAGTTATAGTCCATTATAATAAATTTATCAAAAATTGTGATATAAATATCATCACTATCCTATTGGTATTGGTATGTGATGATTTCTTATTAATTTAAGCTTAGATGAAAGATAACGCACATCTTTTATATATTATATATATGTTCTTTTAACTATATATATCTATATTATACGTACAATATTATTTTGATTAATTTATCTATTTTATAGAAGTGTAATTAATTAAATTCACATATATTTACAAAATGTCTATAATAAATGAATCCATAATAAAATATATGTATTTGAAATATGGTTACATATTTACATGTATTTGAAATAAAAAATATTGTAGAAGTTGGAGATATGAATTTTTATAAAAAAATAAATACATTTTTTCAAAGTGAGCTTATCTATACTTTTATATAAAAATTACAACTCCATGTTGAAAGTTTACAAAAATGAAACATGTAAATTAACCAAAATATCCTTAATGAATTAAATCAACATCAACTATTAATATTAAATCATATCATTAGTCCATTATATTAAAATTTTTTTACTGACCCATTTAAACCAGATACCTTTACCTAAACCAATAAATATCGCTATCATCGTTGCCGTTGGCTCATCGCCACGGTGCACGGGTATCATGCTCGTGATAAGATAATGTTGTTCCTAACATGTGGTTAAAAGAATTACATATATTAATTATTAACTAATGCTGGAAAATAATAAATGATGCATGCATCAAAAATATTCACCGCCTAAAGTTGTGACTTGTAGCAAAAGATTCCAATACAACTAGATTAAATATATCTTTAAATTTATCGATAACCTTTGAGTTCCATTTGAGTTTTACCTGTCACTATTTGAATTACCCTTGTATGGTATAATATTATCTGATTTTATAACTTGTTTAACCGTTCAAGGAGAAAAAAAATATGACTTGTGTCTCGAGTTTATTCTATTTTCCTATGCATGTACTAATGTCATATATATATATATATATATGATAAGAAATATATTTATAATTTTTTTATTTTCTATTAAATATATGGATAATGATTAATAGACTTAATTGGTATGGCTAAAGATAGATCTAATAATACGATGATAATACCTTGCATATGATGAATATTGGTAAATATTAAGAGAGAGAAAACTCACGTAACATATGTTAAAACATTTAAAATATTAAACATATGTTTATGTTCATAATTTAGGTCTATCAATAATTTTCCCAAAGTATATACCAAAAAGTTGATATTTACCTACATTATATATAGATAGACGATATAGAGAGAAGATGAGCACACGACGCATTAGATCTTTTAGTCATGATTTCAAACAACAATAATCATGACTTCCTCTTCCATCCCTACGCCATCACAATCACTCTTCAAAACCATCATCACCACCACCATAATCATTACCCCTTCAATCAAACTATCCTTATCATCCACCAACCCAAATATAAACACAAAAATACAAACCATGATCATCATCTTACATGAAGAAGTTCAAAGTCCTCTTTTTGAAGATATGACAAGAAACCCTAGCTAATAACTAGTTTCCTTAGTCTACATATATCTTCAAAGCTAACAACACAACCTCTCTCTCTCTCTCTATCTATCTATCTATCTATGGGGAATTAAGCCACTCGGTCCGATTCATGTTTGCTAGCTAGATCAAGCATCAAGCTAGCTTCAAGCATCAAGTTTCATTTGTTTAATTAATCATGGTTCTTAATTAGGTTTTAATTCTAGCTAGGGTTTTCTA
This sequence comes from Erigeron canadensis, assembly GCF_010389155.1. Classification (NCBI taxonomy): domain Eukaryota; kingdom Viridiplantae; phylum Streptophyta; class Magnoliopsida; order Asterales; family Asteraceae; genus Erigeron; species Erigeron canadensis. The sequence continues at coordinate 41,963,213 of NC_057762.1, forward strand.
ATTACATGGGTGTTACGTTTTTCTTTGTCGTTAATTTCTTCATTACAAACAAAACCATAAAGTGTGCCCTTTGCTTAATTATATTAGCTTCTTGATCTTGGGTTCTTATTGTGTTTAAAATGAAGCAATTAAAAATGAAAGAAATTACGAAGGTTTATATTATTATTACTTTATTGATTATGTATGTCAAGAAGAACATGTGTTTGCTAAGGTCGTTGTTGAGTGTTTCTTTAGCAAAATATTAATGTAATGATATTGTTGGTTTTGTAGTCAAAAATTAAAGTGTGTGACTATTTCTTGGATTATACTTTATAAAATGCTTAGTTTGATTTCTATGAACATGTCTCGATCATTTCTATTCAGGTAATTATTAATAATATATATATATATATATATATATATATATATATATATATAGAATCTTTGATTGTATATCTCGATCTTACTTGTTACGTCTCTAAAACAAAATGTAATTTTGATGATCAATATATATATATTTAAAAATTTGGCAAGAGAGTAGAACGTACATAGCAGATAGCATAATGAATATTCTTATCTTGTAGCTAGTATATGTTTTTTCAATTCCGAGATCAGGTAATGATGTAATGCTTTGCTTTGTATTTTTACTTTTTTGTCCACGAGATCATCATGCTTTTGACACTGACTTTTGTTTCTTTTCTTTTCTATATATGTCGATTGCATATATATTTTGTTCTTTCGAATATATTTTCATTGTACAACTTAAATATTACTATAAAGTGAGGTTCTATTACTCGTATTATTTTAAGAAAATTAAGAGAGATCGATGAGAAACTGGCAATTCGGGTGTGTCGTCATGATATTAATTATAAAACCATCTTTCAATTCCTATCTTTTATAACATAAAGTTCATGTTAAATTTAAACATATTTGTACTCCGTATATATAAGAGAATTTCAATATAATTAAAGGTGTTGCATGCTTCATATAGTAGGGTTTCATTTTAAGACCTAATTTAATTTGATCTTCTACTTAAGGATCACGCATTAAGCGATGAACAATTAATATTCATGTTGATCGGCATGGAATTAAGCAAGTGATATGAAAACACATTTAAAATAAAAAATATAAAAAAAATACTTCATCCCCAAGAAAAACCAACTGAATTGAACATCTTATAGGTTAAAAGAACCACAATCTAATTAAGAAATTTGAGTGGATTAATTAGTTGTAGCATGCATACTAGGAGTGTTTTCTAAAAATATTTTTAAGAAACATGGAAAACGAACAAATGTTCAAGTGTGGTTTTTTCAAAATAAATATCTTGAAAACATAAGGTTAAAAAGAAACATGAAGTGTATATTCTATTTGAAGATATTAAAACATGTGACTTTTCCAAGTCTCATCAAGCGTGTAAAAAGAATAATATGTTTTGGGCTGCTCTTTTTTACACTGATATTTTTTCTTTGTTTACGGAAACGTGAGACAATGTGACTATTATGCCCCTACACTTCATTTTCCCAGTTCCTTACATTTATCCCCTTTCCCATATCGGTTCATCAAAATTAAACAGTGAAAACAATTTCATTTTTATATAACTATTTGACATCTCCACAATATCTTTATAAGAATAGAACCCCTCTTGCTTTGAAAATAAAGGTATTTATAAGAATGGAACCCCTCTTGTTTTTTTTTGATATCAAACAAATTCCACTGCACCCACAAGATATCTATTACTCCGTCTGAACCTTCAAAGAATGTGTTTCTATTTTTATATAACTATTTTAACTTTTTGTTTAGGGGTTCAAATCTTATATGGGTTTAGTGTGATTTTATTCGCAACAGATCAATTAAAGGGTGGTTTTTGTTTGCTTAATTTATATACTCGAGAGATATCAGATATACATATATAGATGCAGTTATAGAAACTGATATATGTAGGGATTTGAAGGAAAAAAACGAATTTGTGGAAAGCAAGGTTGTAAATCATACTCAGAGGGTATATTTGTCAAGTCTTATTAAATTTCCTTAAACCAAGTAATACTAACCGTGTAAATATCACCTCCCTATGTTTTGTTGAGAAAAAAGGACTTTGTAATCCGATGGAAAACATATATATATATATAGAAAGGAAAAGAAATAATTTTAAATTGTATTGGAGCGCCGGATAAACGCTTATTTGGCCACCATTAGTTGGATAGAATATTCAAGTCATTAGTTTTAACTTTTCTCTAACCTCACAAAAAACTATTCTCCAAAATAACTTCTTTTCATATCTTAATATACCATATTACCATGCACTAATTAAAGATATATCATGTGTGTTACTGCAAGTTGTTTCTCTATAAAAGTTAGTAATTACAAATTTGATGATTGGGTGTGTATTACTACGACCTTTATATAGAGACATAATAATGGAGATACGGTTAAAAAGCATGTGAGTCTTATAATTAAGTTGTTTTAACACCGTGAACATGATATTTGGAAATTAAACCAAAAGAGATCCCTAGCTAGCTAGTACTACGTACTTACGGCTAGGAATGTAAATGAACCAACCATACATGAATAATATATATATACACTATCGGCTCATTTAGCCATTTAGGTTATAACTTAATTAGAAAAATGCGCTTGATCATCATGGACATGTTGATGTTGAACATAAAGTTGCGTTCGATAATCATGTTCGTTCATAATTAAAGAAAATTAATTAATTCATGTTCGTTTGTTTGTTTTACGTGAATGGACACAAATAAAGTGGATATACAAACTAACATATAACCAAAAGCAATATTAATTATGATGTCAATGTGAAATTATATATAAGCTAGACATTAGAAAAAAATGGAAATAATTATCCCATATGCTTAATTATTAATCATGAATTTTCGTTTGTATGATGTTACTCGTACTAAATTTTGTACTACGGTCAACTAATTAATTTAAGAAAGAAGATTTGAATGCCATAAATCTGATCATACATAAATGGACATCGACAGTGAAAATTCATGAACAAGTATTTGAACGTTAAAGGAATAAATGAGCAAAACTTTTCATCAAGATTAATGATCGATTTATGAACAGTTCATCATTCGATATCTGTTTATGGCCTTAATTAGCCCTTAATTAAATAACCCAACTGATATTTTGACCACTTCTTTCGAAAGCCTAGCTACATGAGACGTAATTACGTAAATACGTTGTTGTGTGTACGTACGTGGTGGTGGTTTTAAACTTTCTTTAATTAAATTGCCTACTTAGTGAAGTTTTTTTATGAAATTTTTTTACCTGTTCTCTATATTTTTTTTTATATATATATAAAATTTTGATCAGGGTAACTTTTTTTTTTTTTCAATTTTTTAAAAAGAGATAAGAAATTAATTATCTACTCTAATAAGGGAAATATGATGTGAACAGTGGTTTTTTTGTCTTTATCTGCACATTGAAGATAAATAAAAGAATTAGCAATAATTAAACATAAAATGGATTTGGTTCAGTGGTTGTTCTCCATGCCTTAAGGAGTGGAGGTAGGGATGAGATCGGTACAGGAACCGTACCGAACTGGTATCGTCCCGATTAATCCCGATACCGAAAAAGGCTCAAAGCGAGAACCGAATACCGTACCGATTATATGAATACGGTACCGGTTGTAACAACCCTCATTTTCCAATTAGGATAATTTACTTGAACTTATCTAGGTCCTTATCCCTAGAGGTTTATTAAGAGAATCGACCTTCTAGACATTCAAAGCATAGCGATAATTACCCCATAGTACAGTGAAATGCCATAAACAATAACTATAATTATTCAATATGATCTCAAGCTACAGATATTAGTTCTAATTGAACTTGACAAAATGCCAATGAACCAAAAATTGAATCTCGAGAAGTTAAGTTATATAAATAATAAGGTAAGACTCACAAGTTGTGATAACAATCATAAATCTTCACAAAGGACCAACAATTCAAACGCCAAACTAATTGACGTACATTTGAACACAAAGATATAATGACCATCTTGAAAATAAATTTATAAACTATTATGTACATAATAGTAAGCTTGAATAATAATAAGTACATAAATATATTGCAACATTTGAATAAGTCTTCCAATTAAAAAATATGCATACAACTTAAACTTATTATAAATATAAACTCTTATAAAATCCACCAATCAACATACAACTAACCCACTTATTCTTACACTCATACACCCATAATACATACATATACTTATTTGCATGTCTTAACACTAGTTGGGAACTAACCCAACACCTCACCCCATGAGTTAACCAACCCATGTCTTCCCACCACACCTCTTAACCAATAAACTCACTCCATACCTTTAATTTTTTGCATAAGCCACATTTTTTATGCCCCAAGACCCTCTCTCCAACCAAAAAAATAGTTAGATGCTTTGTTTCTTACACTTCCAAGGTACATTATACCTATACTTACACTCCAACTCACACTATACACTCCCTAAACCCTCCAACACTTTCCAATACATTTAATCTCTTATTTCTCTCAAATTTTTCTCCTAAAAATCTGCACATTATCATCTTCCTCTCTTCATCATTTTCGGTTCAAAGAAAGCAAGAAAAAGGCAAGAAAAATCAATCTAAAGTTATAGTAATAATAAGGGTTTTTAAAGGATTAAACAAGGGTTGATTCAAGATACTTTTAAGGGTTATTTCAAGCTTGGAAATAAGGTTTATATGGAGCATAAAAGCCACAAAATTTTCTGCCCAAAACAGCCCCTATTTCGAGTTCATCAAGGGTATAAATCTTCATCTCTTAGTTTAATCTATCTTGTTTTTGTATATACTAAAAGATCTTTATCAAAGACCATGTTTTTCTTTGATTTTCTTCTTGAAAATACACTTGATGAAGGCAAGTTGATAGAATCTTCTTCCTCATGCTCATGCATGTCAAAATCTAGAAGAAAGATTCAAGGATTCAACAAGTTTAAGACCCAAAAGTGTTGTTATAGATTAAATAACTTTTAAAGTGATTTTCCTATGAAATATGGTCATATTTTTATATATTTTGATGAATATATTTCTGGAGTTTTTCATAAAAATATGTTTTTAAGTTGTTGAATTGAAGATGGATAAAGATTTGTTGTTAATATGATGAGATGATTACATGCATGCTTAGATTTGCACTAGTTTAATTTGGTTTTGATATGGGACTTGAGATGGATCTTTTAAGGATGATTGATGAACTTGAAATTGATTGAAATCTGCATATTTGATGTTAAGAGATACAAAACAAAGTAATAATTTTGTTAGTGGGAATCTAGAGGTTAAAGCAAGCAAACAAAACCATTGGTGAGTTGATATAACCAATAAACTTTCTGACAGAATTGATCTCCTATCTTAGAACGGGTAAACTGAACATGTGAGGACATTTTCAAGAAAAACTATCAAAATAAAAGTTGTAGACAAATGAGTTAAGATTAACCTCCAACTAGAATTACTCAAAAATACTAAACCAAACGAAAGATATGATTTTTCTACTGAAACTGGTCAAAACTGTAATTTTGTATGAATATTTTATAAACTTTAACAATTTTTATCTCCTAATCCATAAAGTTCCAGGAGGTCATACTTGGTGGAAAGTAATTTAAATGTGTTTTGAACTTAAAATAAAATCATGAGATTTTTCTAACAATAAGAACATCAAGAACTTTTGTAAAACTTCTGATGTCGCAAGCAGTGCCCATTCGGGACAGTTTGTGTTTGGATAATTTTTAAGGACAACAAACATCATCTAAAAATTCACCAAAAATTCACAAAAATACTATATACATATAAGTCACTGCGTAAAAATCATGAAGGTCCAAATAATTCGTCTTGATCCCAAAATAGTAGCTAACATTTCTTAAAAATAAAGTATAAAACAGAAAATTTGTAAGTAATCTTATAAATGGCATAATGGGCTATGTAATAAACTAAGAACCATAATGGGCTAACCCGGCCCAAATAATGAACCCATAAGGAACACAAATCAGTAGGCCCACTTGGCCCAATAAGCCTTATAGCCCAATAACCACTATGACCCATTATGCACCTAACCCAAATAAGGTAAAGCCCAATAACTAATGTAAGCCCAAAACATTTAAAAGCCCATGACACTTAAGGCCCAATTGATAATGGCCCATAACACTTAAACGAATTTCATGAGATAAGTGTAATAAAAATAAAACAAAGATAATTAAGTGAGATAGGAATAAGTAATTATGTTAACCAAGTTATATACTGATATCACAAATGCTAATTCGCGCTAAAATCGGTTACACAACAAATGATGAATAAGGATAACATAGCTTAATATGATATTTCTACATGATAACCTAAGATGCCAAGTGAAACCACAAATGAAGCCAAGTTACCAAAAATCTAACAACTTATAACTACGCATGTAATTAAAGTAACCTTTTTCACCATCAATCACTACAACCAAAACAATGCGAATGTTAGCAGTATACTTGGATTCCACAATTGATAGCAACATAATGGAAGCGGCATTTCTAAGTGATGGCTTAAGATAGGAACTTACGTATATTAGTCCTATCGTAGGGATAGTCTTGGCTTGAAAAATGATGGAGGAACATAATGGATATATGGTCAAGGAAGCTATAGATGGGAAGTACCCATTTTGGATAGATGAGTATAATATGCGGCATATCAAGGTGAGTCATAGCCCCCTTTCAAACTCTTTTATGTGTTTTACTTTCGGGGTGAAAAGCATGATAAATGAAACTACTTTCTATATATGCAATGTTTCTTGAAAGAGAGTTTGTTATATGAAATGATTCTTGATATATGAGTATGAAATGATAGTAACGGATTTATGTGATGAGCTTGAGTTCTGTCAAACCGCGGTGTTCGGTACACTACTATTTACTCCGAAAGTGGAGGCCTGTAGTTAGTTAGTTGCGCAACTAGGTTTCGTCCGCCCACCCAAAGCGTACCGTTGGAAGGTTGGTTGCCTTCGTGACAACCTCCACTTCCAGTCTGGCCCCCGGGTGTTCTAACTACCTTAAGATAATCGGGCGTCTCCATGGCACGACCCATTATCATCATTGTTATTATTATTACGGCACTTGATTGACAGCTTGTGCTATGAATTGAATTATTGGATTGAAATCGGACTTGAATAAAATGGTAGTAGTAGTGGCTCAAGCATTTACTCATCAAAATTATGTAAATTATGCCTTTATGGCTAAATGAAATTTGATATTGAATTATGCCCTTATGGCTAAGTGAAATTGATATTAATATTGTTGATAATTGGAAATTGTTTGGACATACGGATTGGGTATCGTCCCTCATATGATATCTTGAAAGACGTTGAAATTGGTGATATTGAAATGATTTTGGTAACCGAATGATTTTGGTATGATATACGATTAATCGATTTATATACTTTTTCTCTCATGATGATTTGACAAATGAGAACCTGAAATTTTACTAAAGATTCTCCAAGTCTTGATATGACATTATGGTATTTGGAAACTTGATAACATGATATGAAAATTTTGTCGATCATATGGTTTGGATATTTCGAAATGTAATAGTAATCAGTTTTTCTAAGTATTAAAACGGTGATGTACCAAGATTTATATAAAAACCTATGCACTCACCAACTACGTTTTCGTAGTTGACACTTTTCTTCATGCTTTTCAGGAAATAAGCTTAAGCATTGAGGATTTGTATGCTTCATGATTATTTGCATTGCCCTTTGGAGTCAAAGATCAAACCTTGTGATAGGCAATGGAATCCGCCTTGATCATTGTAGTATACTACTTCATATGCTTGTTATTTGTTTCGTGAACTTAGTATTCAAGTACGGTGGACGCATTTGTACTTGGAAATTGGTTCACATGCTTGTACATTTGTAAATTCTTTTATCAAATAAAACTATGGTGAATGTTATTTATAATCCTTTGTTTTGAATACTCGACTTTCTGTACATCTCATTGTTCCGCCTTAGTTAGGGTGTTACACCGGTACCGGTATTTCGGTTTCGTACCGATTAAATACCGAAGTTTCACCAAAGGTAATCTATACTACAAAGCTTGTACATATATTAACACTAACAGAAAGGTAAGAAGGTTTATACATAATAAAAGAAGGTTTTTGCATCAAATGAAAAGTGACAAAACATGACATAATTTTCAGAACAAAAGATACATGACATAAAACATGACTTGCAGCAAACTACTTAGCAAAAATCATGACATATATTAAGTGTCATACATGAGAGTCATCACCATTCAACAAACAATGAAAATGCTTGTAGCAAACAGTTGCAACAAAGTACGTAGCAAACATTTGCAACAAACATAAGTACTTGCAGAAAAACATGAGACTTGCAGCTAAACATAGAATGCAATCGACCATTCAGGAACAAAAGTTTTCAATCACAAATGCACCTAAGCTTCAGGGGTCAATTTCTCTTTTCCTTTTTTGTTTTGCTTGTTGAGAGCCTCTTCCATCTCTATAGACCAAAAAAAAAAAATTAATTGCCTACTTCGTATTATTTGATGCACGAACATATACATATACTAGAAACAAAAAAAAAGTATGACTTAAATTTTACCCATTGCAATGTCGTCGTCATTTAATATATCCATTACTTCATCTTCAAATATAGGCTTAGTCGACCTTTTCACCCAATCTTGGGTGCAAATCAAAGCTTCCACTATTTGTGGTGACAATCTTCTTCTATACGGGTCAAGTACACGACTACCAGTACTAAACGCCGACTCGGATGCCACGGTAGAAATTTGTATTGCCAATATATCTAACAAGTGTAAAATATCAATGAAACATAACACTGTAACAACATAAAGTTTAGAGCAGAAATAGATGTCTTTCTAATGCAGCTCGAAACAAGTCAAGTTAAATAAGTGTTAAACCAGTATATATCTAACAGTATGCCATATTGAAACAAGGCAGCTTGTTTTAGCTAAAACAATTCAGAGTCAGTCTTGTATGACATAGATTGGCAGCTTGTTTATCAGCTGGAAAAGCACAACTTAAAGGAACAATAATTCTTGAAAGAGTATATATATGAGCAGTAACATGAAAAGGAAAGTAATTTACCTCTAGCCATCCGAGCTACAATTGGGAAACGACCCTCATTTTGCTTCCACCACTTAAGAATGTCATATGAGGGAGTCCAATTCAACTTTGGTTCTTTTAGGTACCTTTGTAATTCCGTTTCACTATCAAAATCGAGACTATCTTCTTCTAAACGAAACCTAGAGACGAAACCATTCCCTTGACCCATAACAACGTCTTGTTGATTAGTTGTTTCTTGAGAACCTGGATTATCACCTGTTTTGGAAAACCTTTCCTCATAGACCTTGAACAACTTATCCATCCTATTCTCAAGATCTACCAACATAGCACTCACCCTTTTGTCAATTTCAACCTTACCCAATGGCTTATCCTTGTTCATGGTATTGATAACAATACTTATGAAACAATGTCTTATGAAGACTTTTTTCAAAGTTGGATCCAAGAGAACAGCAAAGTACATAAAGTCATTGAGGTTATCTAACTTGCCCCAATACCTATCATATTTTTGTTTCATTGACTTGGCCAGAAGACAAAACCAGCCATGCTCTCCCACTTACGTAGATGGTCATCTATATCCAAGATTTCACCAAAAAATGTATGAGCTATAGGTTTTGTAGATACTAATATCGCTACAGTCTTATCCTTGAATTTATCTAGAAACTGAACCATTTCTCTTGCAGCACCAAAATCTTCATGACCTGGAACTCTATCTAAATCACGTTCATAACTATTATCAACACCTCATACCTGAAAAATATGTCCTTCAACTCCACGACCCTTTTCAACATTTCATAGGTGGAATTCCACCTAGTTGGACAATCACCACACAAAAACTTTTCCGATTCAACCATTTCTTCTTTCATGCAATCTTTGAACTTTTTAATCCTTTGGGTTGAATTTCTTATATATCTAACCGCTTTTTGAATACATTCAAAATGATAGTTTTCATGACTCAAACCTTCTTTCACAATTAGGTTAATTATATGTGCCATACACCTAATGTGGAAATGTTTACCATCTTCATACTTATTCTCTAGTTTGGATAACACATATGTTATTGCCGTGTCATTAGTTTTTGCATTATCAATAGTCATAGTCATGACGTTCTTTATACCCCAACTTCTAATGCATTCCATCAATTCACTACCAATGTCATTACCCTTATGACTATCAATGGGTCTAAAATTAATAATTTTCTTATGCATAATCCAATCATCATCTATGAAATGCCCCGTGAGTACCATGTAGTTCACCCGTTGACAAGATGAAGTCCATGTATGAGTAGTCAAGCTAATGGTATTATTTGGGTTACTCAAGTAACAAAAGTAACAATACAACTTTTGTCTTTCATCTAGATAATATTTGACAATATTCTTAGAAAGTTTATGCCGCGAAGGTAACTTAACTTTCCCATTGCAAGCATTAATTAACCTAACAAATGCCCAATGTTCTACAAGCTTAAATGGTATTTGCGCACAAACAAAAAAGTCAAGCAGGGCCTTTTTGATTTCATTTTGATCATGTCTCCAAACCGTGACACTAGATTCTCCATTAGCATTATTTTTAAATACTAGATTATGTTGTTTTTTCCTAGCAATAACATCAGGATTCTTAGAACAAAGAGAAGCATGTCGTTTAAGTCCGGACGTACCATTTAACTGTGAATCAGCCTTGATAACTATTTCGCAATATTTGCACTTTCCACACGCTCGTACAAACCCGTCATCTTCTACAACAGTCACTTCATCAAAGTGTTTCCAACACGGTGCTCTCTTTTTTCCAGCTTGTTTTTTAGGTTGAGTTTGCGTAGGTATTGCTTTTGTTGTTAGTTGTCGTTTCGAGCCCGTTTGACGTGGTTCCTCCTTCTCAATGTTGTCATCCTCATCCATGTGAATAAAAGAAGTATCATCAACAAATGTGTCTTCATCCTATAAAGAAAATACATCATAAATAGTATTGATTCAATACAACCATGAATTATCAATTATCATGTATAGGAAGATCGAACAGAATAGAAAAGCATACAAAATAGCGCCTATTATATTAATTATAGTGAACTCCATTTAAATGTTAATTCAATTTAAAAGATATGAAAAATAGCACTGAAACTTTCAATTTAACTACTAAAATTGATTTGAAAACATATAAAAATATTAACTTACTTGAGATGTATACATGGCTGGTGATGATGATGAAGCCATGATAAATTGATGATACTATAGAAGTAATGTAACATCCCAATATTTTTAGGCCAATGAAAATTAACACTTATTATAGTTTTGACATTAAAATAGTTTCCTAGCATTTTATTTTGAATTCGGGGTTATTTTAGTTGGAACCTCAGCGGATAACGGGTATTTACCCACTAATTTAGAGAATGGGGCATGGCACTCCTAAGAAGTGCCAGCCAAATCCTTCTTCCTTACTCATCACTTCTCCACCAACTTTTCTTCTACATTTTTCCTAACTCTTATACTAACAAACATTAATCCTAATTTCTCATTCAATCTAAGAACCTTTCATCAAGAACAATTATAATAATCTTCTTTTATCTCATAAAATCAAAAAGTGGAGGTTTAATTAATGGTGGTGGTGGCTGAAATTAGAAGGAAGAAAGGAGAAGAAAGTATGAAATTAAAACCCTAACTTATGTCTTCCATTATTTGAGGTATTGATGCTTTAACCTAATTTTGATTCTTGCTAAATTATATTTTAGAAATTAGGGTTCTTGAATTGGAAAATTGGGGGTTTCTTTATATTGAGTTAATTGATATAATACAAGTTAGGGTTATTGTAATTTAATCAAATTTAGGGTTTTTAGTTGGGTTGCATGAAGGTTGTGATGAATACTAGTAAGAACAAAGTTGGACAGATTCTGTCCCTGATTTTGAAACGAGTTAAACACCCCCATGAAAGAATTTTCACTTCTCGAGTCCTAAAAAGAAAATGTAGGTTATTGTGTTAAGTAAATTTTGCCACTGGAATGGGTTAAAAAGACGAAGTAGAACTCTAGATATGAATTTTTGAATTCAGAGGCGCAATGCTGATTTTTCAGCAAAACTGATTCTATGTCTGTCATTAAAATGGGTAAAACACATTCTTTCAAGTTAATTCATATCTTGGTCACTCAATGTAAAATGTACCCAAATGTGTTAAGAAGAAGTGGCCACTGGAATGAGGTCAAAATGTGCTGTAGAACACAAGTTATGGTCATTTGAAGTCAGTAGGGTCAAAGCTGTTTAACAGCAACAATTTTGATTTCTAAAACGACCAGAAGTCACCTTTGAAGGACAATTCACATATTGGTCACTAAAGATAAAAGGTAGGTGTATGTGTCATGAAAATTTGGCCACTGGAATCATGTTAAAAGAGTAAGTATAACTTGAGTTATGCTTGTTTGAAGTCTGCTAGGTCAAATATGATAATGACGATTTTGATACGAAAGTAACTCTTGGCCAATTGAAAATGATATAAGAGATACATGTTATGTGAACCAACCCAAGATTAATATAAGATTTGTAAATGATGGGTTGAGTGTGGAAATACTAGTGATTATGGCTAGATGGCCTAGTATGTGATTTATGATCCTTTATGCGTTATGATTTGTTGCTAGGTTGAAGCATATATGTTTTGTGTTCATGCGGTCTTCTTGAATTATGATTTTGGTTGTCGCGGAGGAGGTGAGTATTCTTGCATACCTTTATGTTTATGTTGGATCAATTGACCACATCATGTTGAAGCATTTTGTCCATGTGTGGTGTTGACCACATCATGTTGAAGTTTATTTATCCATGTGTGGTAATTGATGCGGTATTAGCCCATGTGGGGCATAGTGTTTTGAGGCCTAAGAACCCCGATAGCTGATCTATTGAGGCTTAAGAACCTCCGGTGGCCTAAGAACCCCGATAGATGATCATGATTATGTTGTTTAGCTTATATGGATCCATATATTGTGATTAGTGTGCAAGGTGAACATGTAAATGTGGCATGACGGTGTCATAGGTTACATGTAATAGTCCTTGTACGTGCCCTCCTTCGTATGTATAAACGTATGCAAGATTATTCACTAAGCTTTGCTTACTTTTTAGTTGTTTACCCTTTTTATAGGTTGTCCCGGATGTGGAGGAAAGTTAAGTAATCTAAAGATTGAAGTTAAAGTTGCTTAATGGATATGTTTGCTTTAGCTAAATGCGGATAATGGAATTGGTATTAGGACCCTTAATGACCCCCTTTGAACTATCGGCTCACTGTACCCTTGTTATGTCTTTTGGGGGAAAAAATATTATGATGTCTAGCGTAGACCCGAGTTTTTGGGTATTTTTCAATGGGTCGTTTTGTAGTAGTGATGTATTGATCATGATTAAATGTGTTTTGGTAAAATTCATAATCCGTAACAGGTTTAGATGATGATTTTACGAATGGGTCATGCCGAAATTTCTAATTTTATAGTTTGACTTTGGTTATTTAGCAAAACAGGTAGATGACACATTTGGTTGTAAAATGAATGCTTGGTCAAACGGATACTTTTGTTATGCTTATTTCCGAGTCTAAAACTTATTTGAAATTAGAAATGTTGTATTATGAAGTTTGGTTTTGGGTTGGAAATTGTAAGTTGATCGAGTGTCAAAAATAAAATTTGGTGTTGTTGCTGTACAGGACTCCCACTGCGGCGCAGTGGGCATGAGCACTCCCACTGCGGCGCAGTGGGACTTTACGGTCCGGGTGATGCTTTGTTTCCACTGCGGCGCAGTGGGATATCTCTCAAAAAAAAAAATATTTTTCTATTAATTCGAGTTGAGTCGTTTCAAGTAAAGATATATATGAATCTGCTGTATAATATTGATTTTTTTGTGTTTAAGATTTTAGGGATATAGGAAATCGGATGATTGCTATAAAAGAGAAAAGAAGAATGAAAGTTGTCTGGGTTTTGGAGACTAATAAACCCCTCCATATTCTGATCATATGATGGAAATGCAGATCTCTTTGCATGGTTGATCCATATTCCCATTTATTATAAAATTCTTATTCGGTCTTTTAATTCGGTTTCTCGTTTTCGTACCGGTACCGTATCGAATACCTATCGGTACGGTTATTCGGTACCGGTACGGTATCGGTTCGGTTTTGGTATTTCGGTATACATGCTCATCCCTAGGTGGAAGTCACAGGTTCAACCCCTCCCAACCTCCTTTTTTTTTTAAAAAAGTTTGTATTTATTATCTTTTTTTAAAAAAAGTTTGTATTTATTATCTACTCTAATAAGGGAATAAGATGTGAACAGTGGTTTTTTTTGTCTTTATCTGCACATTGAAGATAAATAAAAGAATTAGCAATAATTAAACATAAAATGGATTTGGTTCAGAGGTTGTTCTCCATGTCTTAAGGGGTGGAGGTCACAGGTTTAACCCATCCCAGCATCTTTTTTTTAAAAAAAATTGTATTTAATAGTAAAGTTTTTACATTTTTGTCCCTCCTTTGTTTTCTTTTTACTTTTCTGTCTTTCTTGTTTCTATTTTATTATTTAAACCCCCTAAACTTATATAATTTGTTTTTTTTTTAAATTTTTTGTAACATCTTTTTTTTATATACTTTTATGTTTTACTAATATTTTGTTTTTTTTTTTTTTTATTTTGTCATTTTTATGATTTGACATTTTTAACATTTTATTCTTTGTAATATATTTTTTGTAACTTTTTAAATTTTTTATCTTTATTATATGTACTTTATAACAATGACATATGTGTTGTAGTTTATGATGTTTTAACATTTAGTTTTTTCTATATATAACTTTTGTTTAATTTATTGTTTTTTTTTTGTCTTTGTATTATACAATTGTTTTCAACACTTTGTAACATTTAAACTTTTATAGAATATTTTTTATAAATCTGTATTTTTTCAATATTATATTTGTATATTCATCATTTCTTTAAGTTTTTGGTCTTTTATAAAAAAATTTTGTTTTACATGTATGTTATCAAAATTTTCTTTTGTTTTCTTTTGATTTATGCGTTTCTTTATAAAATTTTTACGAAAGAATAGTATTTGATAACGCAGACATTTTCAAAAGCCGATGCCGCCCATCGGGCGGCTCGAGCTACCTAGTTTAGCATATTCCATTTGTACGCAAACAGTACTACAAGCATCAAACAAGACATGGTATAGCAATTGTGAAAACAAGCTCCCCGTTTCAATGGTGATGGGCGGCTCGAGCTACCTAGTTTAGCATATTCCATTTGTACGCAAACAGTACTACAAGCATCAAACAAGACATGGTATAGCAATTGTGAAAACAAGCTCCCCGTTTCAATGGTTAAAATCATAAATATAATAAATACAAATATAGTGTCTTAATTTCATGTGAATTCGAGTCTACCCGTGATCGTATGCTCCATTCAGGGCTGAACTCTCGTAGATTTAACAAATGCTTGTAGCCTTGTCGCGTGTATCGTTCGCAATTGAGTTGGATCCTAAAAATTACTATCTTCCTCAGCAGGGGCGGTACCAAAGGGTGACAAGGGGGTCCAATACCCCCCTCCAAATTTAAATTTTGTCATATATTTTTAATTTTTTCATAAAATTTTAAAAATTTTCTATAGGTTTTTAACATTTTGCCCTATTTTAAATTTATTTTTCATAAGTTTTCTAAGTTAGTATGGTATATGACCGCATATGTATTACGAGTTTTAATTTAATAATTCCAAATTTCCAACACAAGGATGTCAAAAATTAGAATTCTAGTCATAGTGAACTTTGGGCTGTAACTATGAAGCCAGTTAACCACACCTAGGCCCAAATTCCGAAATATGAACTTTCTTAGAAATAAGCATGTTGCTTGGAATATTTTGGTTCACAAGGATGACGCTTATGTATTACGGAGTAAAAACAAATTAAGGTATCTGCATACGTGTTGAGTACATTACAAATGGCTTAATCAAATCAAACATGTTATTTTGTCTCAGTGTCTCTAATACACACAACCTACATCCTATTCTTTTTCACACCTAATGAATTATGAATCTCTATTTGGAACTTAGAATTGATTAGAAGCTATGTAGTGAGGTAGAGATGGGCTAAATAGAATATCATTCCATGACCCGGCCCAAAACGGTCCTAAAAAGCCTGGGCTAATAAAGCCCGATTCGAGCTAAGTACATATTGTACTGTATAAATTTAAAAATTTACTATAAATTTTATGATGCTTAAATTTGTTCACTATAATTTCAAAATTGATACTACAAAATTGTATGAAGCCCAAACTTACATTGTCAAAAATCTCTTCTCTTATATAAATAAAATAAGATTCCTATGACATCATTATTCTCTAAATAATGCTTACTTGTCAATATTATACGAGTACTTATTTATATCAAGTATTTCTTTTCTATTTTCTTGATTTATGACATCATCCTATTTAAAGTTTAAATTATTTTTTAATTAATTAATGATTTATTTCATTTTTAGCCTAATGTAAATTAAAATGTAACTATCTAATTTATTATTTTTCTTTAAACGACTATCTAATTATATATATTTGAAATATAAGGTATATTATTTTAAGATTCTGAGTATGGTTGAACTATTTCATAGTTCTTAGACATCGACATAACTTAATATTAAATTTTTTTTTTAATAAGCCCGAATTGAAGTCGGGTTAATTAACTAGTATAATTGAAAACAAAATACTACTGTCACCAAGTACTATTATTAATGTACTACTATAAATTCCTAAAAATCTCATTTTTATATATATGGTATATTTGGAAGATATATTAGATGATGTCAATGGTGGTTTACATTAAATAAACTACAACGACGTAGCTGAGAAAAACAAAAACAGATACTTATGGCGTTTAAAAAAAAAAAAAAAGAAGAATAACAGCTTAATATAGCTTTTGTATGAACTTAGCCTATTACGAGTATAATATAAGATTAACAAAAATAAGAAAAGAAAAATCATATTTAAGAAAACAGGTAACGCACGACATGTCGATATGTGTGTTTCATAAATTATTCCTTTTTTATAAATCATTTAATTAATTGGCTCGTTTAGGAAAGGAAAAAGAAAAAAAACAAATTAAAAAGAACAAAAAAAAACCAGTTGTGAATGATATCATCATCTCTTTGTACCAAACCAATCCCAAATCTCCCTCACCCAAATTAAACACACTTTTCATGCGACCAAGTCTTATTTCGTCTTCTTCATTCACCAGCTAACTTCTATATAATTTGATTCATTCTCATTTACTATTTATTTATCAACATCATCATCATCTTCACATGATTCAGTGACACCACACCTCAGTGAGTAGTTTACTGCACAATAACAATAATAATAGCATGGCAGGTAGCGGTAAGTTACGGCGGTGGAGATTTTCGTTTCACAAATCATCATCATCAGAAAAGGCAAAAGCAAAACCTCCAGATGAGTATATGTGTCCAATTTCTAATTCATTGATGTATGATCCTGTTGTTGTTTCATCTGGTCAGACATTTGAGCGAACTTCCATTGAAGTTTGCCAAACCCTCAATTTCATCCCGGTTTTACCTGACGGATCCAAACCTGATTTTTCTAACCTCACCCCTATACCTAACCAAGCTCTTAAAAAAGCTATTACTAATTGGTGCGCCTCCACTGGATACCAATTGCCCCTTTCCCCACCTGGTTTTACCTCCATTGAGAAATCTGTTAGGAAATTAATG